>NW_026947499.1:30552862-31757148 GCF_034190915.1 Cavia porcellus
GTGTTTCTTTCGTAGAACAGTGCCTAGCACATAGCAGCTTGGGACATTTGAAGGAATGATGGCAGGAGTCCAAAATGAAGTGAGGTGTAATTGAAGGGAAACCAGGAGCCATTTTCTGGGCAGCTGTCTTCCTCAGGGCATATCTTTCAGGGTAGCAGGTCAGCCCTAGACAAGAACCCCTGATCCCAGGGCAGGCTACTTTCTCACAGACCCTTGTAGACCATCACCTGGCTTCTTGTCAGAGCAAGCCTCATTCCAGCTGAGAACAGGCTCAGCTTGAGTTTTCTGTGCCTTTACCATTCTACAACTGTTGGAGGGCTGGCCTCATGCCAGGAACTGTTTGGGCTTAAAATAAGAGTGAACAAAACACTGAGAAATCTGGGCACTGACGTTCTTGAAAGTTGCCTCAGATCCTTCTCCTCCCTGACTGAGCTGCAGAGGTGTAAACATAGAGAATGTTTTGAAAACCTCTACTGCTGACCCCAGGAGAACGACCACACTCTTTATGCATCAAATAATGGTCAGGCACCTTGTATGCCCTGGGGTGACCTATAAGCTGGCCCCTTGGTGAGGAGTCTACAGAGGAACAGTGTGCTCACAGCTGAAGGAAGACCAGAAGGGATGGAGGGCCAAGAGGTGGCACCCTGGTGCTGCCATTCTGTCCTGGGTAAGGGTCAGCTCTGTGCTGCCCCAGGTGGTCTTCCCTGGAGACCACGTGGAGGCTCTGGCTACAGTGAAGAATGTAAGGAGGTATAAGTGTTCCTGGAGAAGAGGAGGATGGGAGCCAAAACAGCTTCTTCTCTTTGCCTTTCAGCTGCTCCACATTGCCAGGAAGCTAATGGGGCAGAGACTGTTTGATAAGCTGATGAAGATGACTTTCTATGGGCAGTTTGTGGCCGGTGAAGACCAGGAGTCCATCAGACCCCTGATCCAGCACAACAAGGCCTTTGGTGTTGGCTCCATCCTGGACTATGGAGTGGAAGAAGATCTGAGCCCTGAGGAGGCAGAACGCAAGGAGATGGAGTAAGGCCTGCCGCTCCAGAGCTGCACAAGCATCTGGTGGTAACCCCAAAGTGACTCGGGGCTGTTGGGGGCTGTGTCCCACTGCTGGGAGTCAGCCTGGGCTAGATGGAAGCCAAGGGTAGGAGAGCCATTAGCTTGATTACTGGAGGCCCTCTGGGCTTCTGCCTGGAGGTCTTGAATTTTTCTTTTATGCAAGTGACAGTCTGGGCTTCCATGAAAAGCCTGGTGTGTGTGTGCCCAGAGAAGACAGGAGGACAAGAGTCTGCAAACCATGGCCTGGGACTCTACCCAGGCGCCCACCTGGTTGTGTACAATTTGCAAGCTAAGAATGGATTTTTCATTTTATTTATTTTGTGGTAGTGGAGCGTGAACTAAAGGACTTCACACTGAGTTACAATCTAAGCTCTTTGTTTGTTTGTTTTTGAGATAGTATCTTGCTAAATTGTTGAGCTGCTTATACTTGCAATCCTCCTGCCTCAATCTCCCAGAGTGCTGGGATTACCAGTGTACACCATCATTCCTGGCTGCATTTTAAAATGGTTAAAAAAAGCAAAGCAAGAATTCTGTTTTGTGACATATAAAAATTACGTGAAATTCAAATTGCTTCATCCTGCATGGCCTGAACTGTATAAATGGATGGCCTCCAGGGCTGAGAATATGTACTACTTGGCTGGTCATTTCCTGGCTGTGGTGCAAGAGACTACTCTGGCTTCCTGCTCTGTTATTCTTTCTCTTCTCAGGGATTCCTGATTGGCTGGGTAGGTCCCAAACACCCTAGTCTATCTGGCCTCACCCTATAGAAATAGTTTCCTAATCTGTAGGTAGCTCTGCCTAGAGGGTATGGAGCTGTCCAGGCATAGGCATCCAAAGAGAAAAGGGGATTGTAGCCAGGGGCAGTGTAGTGGCTTGTTTGGAGTCTCTTCATTATACATCATTTACTGGCTGCAAGACCACCATCTGGGAAGTGATTATGAGGGACAGATTTTGCCCTCCCTCTTGGGCAACAGGACAGAAGGACAGACTGAAGTTGCCCTAAATTGGTTGACTCAGGAGTTTCCAGCTAGACCAATGCTTTCTTTGCAAGAGTGCTTTCAGGTCTCAGGCCAGGCCCTCACATGGAGCTGTGCCAACTCACTAAAGCTTGGGACAGGCCCACTGTGACCCTGTCAGGGCTCAGTTTGTTTTACCCCGTTTATCTCTCCCACCTCAGCCCTCCCACCAGGGCTGCAGGGAGGCGGTGGGGAAAGCCAGTCACATGAGGCCTCCTGCCCTGGAACAGAATGTCCAAGCCTTGTCTCAGCATGCCAGGCCACGGTTGATTGGCCTGGGAAACCCAGCCCCTGCCTGACCATTGGCTGTTTTGAAGGTGGGGTACTCCACTGGCAGCACCCTTGTGAGGCTTACTGCCAAGCTTCAGCTTTTCCTGAGGTTGCTGTGAATAACTGACGTAGTGTGTGGCATTGGTCTGGGCTGGGGGAAGATTTCAAGGTTTCACAATGGCAGTTCTTCTCAGGACACCTTTGATAGGAAGAGCCTCCTTTCCTAGGGCAGCCTGACTTCCTCCGTACCTGCAGCTGAGCCTTTAGAGGTGGGTATAAGTGTGCCTTGCCTGCCCTCCCCACCCTGCTGCCATCACCACATGCCCTCTCTTCTGCCCTGCAAAAAGCTGTGCCTCCGTTGGGCTGCTCTGCTGTTGATGGCTGGTTTTTCTGCAGAAGCTCCACTCAGGGTCTGGGACATAAGTTGGGGGTCCCTTCCTGACCTACAGAGTGCCTACCATCCAGCACCAGAGGCAGGTGGTAAGGATGGATACCCCGCTTACCCAGGGGCTCAGGTCATAATGGGGAGCTGGCCCTGCAGTGCAGCATCTGCCAGCTGGCCTTCAGGGCCCTTGAGGCATATACTGGCAGCAGTGACCGGCCCCACAGATTCCTGTGTGGGGAACTGCTTCAGCATCCATTGCGGGAGGCCTGGAGATCTGCCTTCTTCCTAGTCCATCCTCCTGTCACAAGGCCCATAGGCTGTACTCTTGCAGAGGTCAACACTCTGGATTAAGGTATAGAATTGTCCCTGGCCTGACTCAAGGAAGCACAGAGAAGATGAGGCCCAGGCCCAGTGGTGATGTTTGCTGGTGAAAGCACATGTTATCTAGACAGTGGGCTTCACAGTTGTAAACTGAACTTTCCTGTTGCAGCTTATTCAGACCTCAGGCCACTGCTTAAAGGGATGGACTGCCCCTGAGACTGGCCTTGCTGAAATTCACATGAGGGGCCACAGGAGAGGACCAAAGAGCTCCTTATTCCTAGCAAGGAAGTCAAATGCAGGACCAGCCTGCTCCTTCATTGCAGAGTAATGACATTGTCACATGGTGACATTTATCTCTCTTTTCGTTATTATATCTTGTCAGCATGAGGTGGCTGGAGTAGTAGCTGCCTGCCCAGCTTCTGTTCCAGGCTGTGGCCTTGTGAGCTACGATGCCGTATGGGGAGTCCAAGGCCCCTAAGGGCCTGACCCCACTATGACTTGTATGTCTTGATCTGCATGTGCTGGCTCAAAGTCCCCAGATAAGGGACCTAGGAAAGGAGTAGGGGCTGAGAGGAAGGATTCCTGGTATGTAGTTTGGTGGCCCAGGACTTCTTCCCTGAGCAGTGAGGTCAGAAGCCACTACAGCTGGTCTCTTGATGCATCAGTCCTATGAAGATATATTTCTAGATAGACCATTGCCCCAAAGGATGGTAGGGAGAAAATTTCTGTCCTTTCCTGTGGGTCTTGGGTAAGACTTTAGGCCTTTGAAGTCAAGATACTGCTAGTCATAAGACTGAGCCCTGTGTCTCTCTGAGGCAGCTGATTTAATATAGCTTTAAATACAAAGTCTGATGATAGACAAAGCCAACCTGGGCCCAACAGGGTAGGGCCAGGGTGAATGTCCCCTTGATTCATAACAGCCATGTGCTGTCCCACATGTCATGGCCTTGGACTTGAGCACTAGCAGCTGGTTACCACTCTGAGGAGGAGGATGGCATTTGCCACTGTTCTAGCAGGAACCCTGGCATTGATGGGGAAGATTATACTGGGTACAGTGGAGAAAGAAGAGGGCCACTGGACATGGGGTAGGCACAGGCCAGACAGTGACAGATGAAGAGTGCAAAGAAGCCAGAACCCAGAACTCAGCCTGGGCTGTGGTCCTCAGAGGAGCCTGGAGACTCTGGACAGTTGAAGGAGGCCATAGCAAGGGAATGTCACTGCTGGATTTGGGGATATTTGTTCTCAGGGTGGCTTCCAGCTCCCATTCTTCTTGGTCCTGTGTGGCTCTGCGTTTCCGCCTTTCCTGGGAAGCAGCAGTACCTTCCTCACTTGGTGTTTTCCAGAAGGAACTTGCATGCCTCAGGCTGGTCTGAGGATCCAGGCCGATAATTTTACTTTTTGCCAGTAAGGAGGGACTCTACTTACAAACACCTGGAGGTTCTCGAGGACATGGGGCTCCCGGGCCCCAGAGCTGCTGCCCCTCCCTGGCTCAGGTGGTTATGCCTGAAACCTAGGGTGTGGCTGGCCTGCCCGGGCCAACCCCAGGTGAGCTGTGTCTTGGAGCCAGCCCTGTCCTATTCATGGGAAGGCCCACGGCTCAGTCTCATCTTCCTCTCTGTCTTTCCTTCTCCTATCACCTGCTGCCCAGGGAGCATGGCCCTGATCTTTGCCTCTTTCTCCTCCCTGCAGATCCTGCACCTCTGCAGCAGAGAGGGATGGCAGTGGTGAGTAAGAGACAAGAGCCCTCCCACACCCATGGGTACCCTGGTAACCCAGGAGACTTCTTGGTTCTTGGCCCAAGCAGTCCCTGGGGTGGAAGATGGTGTCCCACATTTCTCCATGTGGCCAGTACTCTTGGTCTGGTTCTGTGTGCATTTGGAGACCTGAGAGAACCCCAGCAAGGAGCAGGTACTACTTATTTCTCACAGGCCTCTCAGAAGACTCAGGTCCCTTGGCCTTCAGCAGGTGATGATCAAAGCCTTTGTGCTAGAGCCTTGGCGTTCTTGGCCTGGTTTGCCCTGTGCTGGCAGTGAGCCAGTCAGACATGCACTCCAGATAGGGGACCAATCAGGCAGGGGCACATGGGTGACTGAGATGACGGGAGTGAGGGAGCTGCGGCATGCAGAGTGTAGGAGCCCAGGTGGAGCCTGTGCTGAGGGTGGTGTGCACCTGGAACTCAGCCTGTGTGTGCTGCTGTAGGGGATTGGAGCTTAGGCCATGTGTCTACCTTTCCAGGTACCAGTAAGAGGGAAAAGCAGTATCAGGCCCATCGTGCCTTTGGAGACCGCAGGGATGGTGTCGTCAGTGCTCGCACATATTTTTACGCCAATGAAGCCAAGTGTGACAGCCACATGGAGACCTTCCTGCGCTGTATTGAAGCCTCAGGTAGGGGAGGGGTGGATCTTCAGCTGGCTGCATACCTGCAAGGCACCATCCTGGGAAGGTCCCTGAACAGGTGGTCCCTGAGATTCAAGTTTGTAAAGAAGGTGGGCACCACAGTGAGCGCTGAACCTGGGTCATACTCCAGCTGTGCCATGTCCAGTGCCTTGCTGCCCTGCCTCACAATCTTGCCCCTTGGGGCATGGTGTCCAGACATGGAGCTCTGGAGTTAGTCAGCATCAGTGGGTTGAGTTATTCCTAGCCTTGGGGAGTCCATATCTTCTATGATGGGCAACCACCCACTGGTGTAGCCTTTGGAATTCTAGAGTACAGGGGGAGGCAATTTATACCATGGAGTTATTGATCCTAAGTGCCAATACAGTTCCCAAGCCACACAGTTCCTTGCTGTCAGGGAGTATCAGCAGTGCTTGCTTTCTGAATATTTTCAGATAAGAGAGAGTGACCTTGGGAAGCATTATCTCATGGGTTGGGGGTCCTCAGCAGTCAGGCCAATGCTCCGCCCTGTCGGTGAGAGGTGTCTCCTTGTCCTCTGCCTGGGAAATGAATCTAAACAGAGAAAAGATAAGCACCCTGTGTGCTCTGGCCTCTGTTCCATTTGGTGTTTCTGTGTCCTGTGACCCATGCAGGGATAGCCTGTCGACAGCATAGGGGAGGAAACTGAGGCAGGGAGTGGCACGCAGTCATGGCAACAAGCAGCTTCGCTGGCTTCTTTGCCTGCTGCCTTCCTGAATTATGTGGCAATGCACACTTTATCAAGTCACCCTTTCCCACCTCTGTGGTGGGGTCTGAGATATGCAGGCATGTTTGGGGGTCAGGATAGCACCACGGCTAGGGACTTAGCTGTAAGGTCAGCAGCCAGCATAGGCTCCTGGTCTTCCCTCACCCATCCTGGTGTCTGTCTCTTCAGGAACCCTCATAGCTCTTCCTTTGGCTTCTGACAGGTGGAGCCAGCAATGATGGTTTCTCAGCCATTAAGCTTACTGCACTGGGAAGACCTCAGTTTCTGGTAAGTGCTGGAAACTTCTATCTGCAGAGGTTTTGCAAGACTTCAGGGCTGCTTTGAGCATTAAATGTCAAAAGACATGGCCATAACTTGGAGGTGGTGAACTGGGGCTACAGAGTGGGACAGGGTGTAGCTGGACCCCTGTCCTCAGTCCCAAAGGCCACATGGGGCTGAGGAGCCAGGTGTGCACCGCAGTGGGATGACTCAGGCCTGCCTTTACAGCTGCAGTTCTCAGATGTGCTGACCAAGTGGAGACGATTCTTTCACCAAATGGCTGCAGAACAAGGGCAGGCTGGGCGTGCTGCCATGGATACAAAGCTAGAAGTGGCAGCATTGCAGGTTGGGCTGCTCTTCCCCTTCCCCACAGGGCAAGGGGTGGGAGCTGTGGAGCCTGGGGAAGAGTCCAATGCTGGGGCTGTGCTGCTGGGGTGAGCTTGGGAGGAGGAGGCAGGAAAAGGAGGACAGTCACAGGAAGGATTCTGAACATGGTGGAGGGAGGGCAGGGAAGCTGGCCCTGCAGATAGCAGTGTTGAGGAGCCACAGGGGTGGGAACATCACCAGGAGACAGGAAGGAATAAACATGTCTATGCAGAAGAAACACGAGCATGACATGGACCCTGTCAGATGGCACCACAGACCAGTGAGGTGTGTGTTGAAAACATTGGTGAGCGAGGCTGGAAGACACCAGTCCTGACTCTGCCTTCTTTCCAAGGAAAGTGTCGTGAAGATGGGCATTGCCTCCAGGGCTGAGATAGAAGACTGGTTCACACCCGAGACCCTGGGAGTGTCTGGGTAAGAACTGCCCTGGCTGCGAAGGTGGACCCCTCCCTTGGTGTGGCCATGGCTCCAGCTGAGCCCTAGCAGCTTCTCCCAGTTCCGGTTACTTTCCTTTCCTAAGGGGGGGGGGCAGGCCTCGAAGGTAACAGTGCAGAAGGGACCACTCCCTGAGGCACACCAAGCAGGAGCTGCTAGGAGGCGAGGAGTCCTGGGGCTGTGGCTGGGCAGTGTGGACATGGGACTTTCTGCAGAATTGTCTGGGTCGCCAAGTGAGAGTGTCACCCAGCCTTCTTTGAGCCTCATGCCCTAGGTCACTGGTCTGGTCAGGGAGGTGGCCCGGCATTTTGTCTGTCTGCTGCCCTTCTCCCACCGTTCACTCTTCCCTGAACCTGATTTGGCTTTGGCCTTGGCCGTCCCGGTGCATGCTTTGTGTTTCTATATCCCCAATGCAGCAATGTGCGTTTTGGTTTTAATTTTTTAACTGGAAAACAGTATTAATGTTTTATATCTCATAACTAAATGGGGTGGGGTTTGTGGTGGCTGGGTTTGGGGGTACTCTTTTGGGGTATGGGCTGGTTTGGGCTCGACACCCCAAAATGAGCCTAGTGCTGTAAGTAAAGCTGTGTGACAGGACTGAGTCATGGTACCTTCTCGGCTGATGTTCTCCCTCCTTCAGCACTGTGGACCTGCTGGACTGGAGCAGCCTCATCAACAGCAGGACCCGGCTTTCCAGGCACCTGGTAGTCCCCAACATGCAGGTAATGCTGTCCCTCCTGGGCCCCAGCTCAGATGGCATGCAGCCAAGTATGGAACTCAGCTCACCATGTGTCTCCTGCTGGCCATCCTGGGGACACAGTGTGACTGAGACTGCTGTCCTCTCTGCCCCATAGAGAAGACAAACCCACTAGAGTCCACAGTGTTCAGTGGAACAAAGACCATGTGGAACCTTAAGACACTACCTAGAGAGGATGTCTGGAGAGGTCTTTTCAAGTCATCTAATCTTCTTCATTGGGTCACCCCAAACCTTTGTGGTCAGAAATGGCAGCATTTTATCCCCTCCTTTGGCTGCAAGTTGACAGGGCTCAGTGGGGCTCTCATTTGGAGTCTCCTGTGGACTGGTACTCAGAGGGCACAGAGCCACATCAGCATGGAGGTCTGGAGGTGGTTGTCGCTCTCAGCTGTGCTTCCTCCCAGCATGGCAGGTGACCTCCAATGACTCCCATCCCCTGAGAAGCCATGTTACCTCTTCCAGCTTAGCCTGAGCAGTCATGCGGTTCACCGCTGCCGCAGTGCTAGGCTGGGCAGTGGTAGGGGACAGAATAACACTATGTAACCCCACTTAGCTGGGGTTTAAGGGAGGAACAGAAGCTACTGGGGAACTGTCTTGCAGATGTTCCTCCACACTTCCAGCTCCAGCAACTGAGGGCCTTCCCCCTAAGCTTTGAGCCACTGCCCTGGAGCCTTGAGGGTGGCAAATTGAGTGCAGCCTTACTCCAAGGCTACTGACTGGTGGAGACTTAAGCACACATGGGCAGGAATAAGGTGGTGTGTGTTCTGTGGGTAAAACTGATCACAGTGGCAAGGGAGTAGAAGGCCCTGCTGGGCCCTCAAGGAAGGTCCTGTCACTTGCAGTCACCAGCCCATTGCTTACCTTCCTGGCTTCTTGGGGGCCACCATCTGAATGCCTTGCTGCCAGTTAGTCTGTTTCCCTGGATATCCTGTCTGCCTGTAGCCACAGGTTTGTCCTTTGGAGCCCTCTCCCTGTTGCTAGCTGAGCCTCTCCAGTTGATTGGGTGGTCAGATTTCACTTTCTCTGCCTTGTTCAGGGGTAAAGGGAGAGTTCTCCAGCTGTAGGACCTCCTGAGGGACCATGAGGGCAAATGCCCTGCTGTGCACCTGGCTGGCACAGGCACTGAGTGCCCTCCTGGGGTGTCTAGGCTCAGATGAAGGACAGCAGATGGCTGTCATGAGTGTGCAGGGTGTTGTCACTGTGTTTGCTGGCCTGGGATGAAGCACTGACTTTCATATGAGCAGGAGAGAAGCAGGGAGGGGCAGCCTCTCTGGCACACCCAGCTGGCCCTCCTGCCTCACGTGAGGGAGAAGAGGGTAGCACTGCTGAGAGAGGTGTGATCCGGGTCTCAGACAGGACAGCTGGAACCGCTGCTATCACGGTTTACTGAGGAGGAGGAACTGCAGATGACACGGATGCTACAGAGAATGGATGTGCTGGCCAAGGTATGAGCCACCCCAGTGTGGGGTCTGGGCTGGGGCATCAAAGACCCTGGGACTTGAGGCAAGGGAGGGCATCTATCACACGAGCTCTAAACTCTCTGTTGCCCTCTGCACTTTCCAGAAAGCCATGGAGGTGGGTGTACGACTGATGATAGACGCCGAGCAGACCTACTTCCAGCCAGCCATCAGCCGCCTGACACTGGAAATGCAGCGCAAGTTCAATGTGGAGAAGCCACTGGTTTTCAACACATACCAGTGCTACCTCAAGGTACCAGCTTCCCCTTGCACCTGCCCCCAGGGCAGCACTGCAGCCCGTCTGGTGTGTGGCATGACCAGCCAAACTGTAAGACAGATGCTCGTCTTCTGAGCCTTTGGCATTTGCCTGGCTCTGTCCTGAGCAGAGGCTGGGGTCCGTGGGACAGAGGAGAAAGCAGGCAGCGTCCCTGAGAGGTTGATGGAGTCCTCTGCAGTACAGCTCATCCTGGGCTGGCCATTATGGCCCGGAAAAAAGACCCCTGCCCAGCAGCCATGGAGTGCTTGCCTCAGAGTAGAAAGTAAGGCTTCTAGAAACCCTGTTGGCAGCTTTTTGGCTGGGCCTTAGGACCCAGACAAGACTGAGGAGAAAGATAACCCACCCGATGTGCTTTAAATCCCAAATTTTGAAGGCTTCATGGGTGGTCATTTTTCTTCCCATTTTTAGCCCAGGATCCTCTTAAGAGTCTTGTGAAAGCTTTGGGCTCTTGGCTAGAAAAAGATTTACCCAGAATTTTGCATGTACAGTACTTGAGAAGCCCAGAGGTGCTTCAGGATAGGACCTCCAAATTCAGCCTTTAGCATGAGAATGCCAAGTTTCTGTGTACCTGTACAGGTCAGAGCTCATGGGAACAAGCCAGGCACTCAAGAGAACATGGTTGGTGTAGGGAAGAGCTGTCAAACAAGTGTCTCTTGCATACAGCTCCCAGCCAGCCAAGATCCTACCTGGGCTGATCCCACCCACCCACCCAGGGCTGTCTCCAGGCCACGCAGAGTAGGCTGAAGACAGCACCACTGTTTCTCCTCACTGGGGACAAAGGGCAGAGGCCCATCCTTATCCACACCTGTCCCCCACATCCTGATTGGTATCTCCCTTGGACAGCTGCTGCCTGGCCCAGTGCCCTAAGCTGACATACTCAGGAGTACCTGAGCATGGAAGTCCCTCTCCTGACCACCATTGGGTTTCCTATGACTTGACCTCGGCCCCACAGGATGCCTATGAAAATGTGACCCTGGATGTGGAGCTAGCTCGCCGGGAGGGCTGGTGTTTTGGGGCCAAGCTGGTGCGTGGTGCATACATGGCTCAGGAGCGTGCCCGTGCCTCAGAGATTGGCTATGAGGACCCCATCAACCCCACTTATGAGGCCACCAACATCATGTACCACAGGTAAGCCAGCCCTCCTGCACCTTCATTCTTCCTGACAGAGTGGGGGATGAGGGCTTCAGGCAACACTTACTGCTGCAGTGATCCATCTGAGGCTTCCAGGGGACACTGCATGTATCTTGAGAACATGTTACAGTCTCTATGCATCATTTTTTCAAAAGCATTAGTTTTTCTTTTTAAATATAGAAAAGTCTACTCAATGAAAATGGCCTCGATCCCCCAGCTGGCTTCTGGTGCCACCTAGATGAGGCCCTGTTGGTTGGCGCCATTTGCTTTGTTGTTCACACGGTGCGGATCGCCCGTGGTTATGCCTCTGCTGTTTGTTTTTGCTGTTCCTCTTAGGGATCTTTGTGTGAAGCACAAGCAGTCCAATTGTGTGCTGCTCTTCTCAGAGAGCATAGTTACTCGTTATAAACTGGAAGGGACCCTAAGTGTCTTGTGGCAGGCTCTAGCTCCCTTCCTGGACACACCCACATCCAGAAGCCACTGTGCACATATGTCCTCTGCCACATGTCTGCTCCATCCATACATTGTACATTCTGCCCTTTGCCCCTTGCTTTTCATTTAATACCACATCTGGATTCTTTTGTCAGCACAGATCACTGCAATGTTGCAGCCAGTAGGGGGCGCCAGATTATGTGTGAAGGTGCTGTGATAGTGTGGTTATTGAAACAGGTATTCACTGAACATCCTGACCTTTTGTTGTACACAAGTGCTGTGAAAGGTTCTGTGTCTGGAGATACAGCCATTCCACCCATCCTTAGAAATTGGACTGTCTGGTTAGAGAGAATGTGTACTGTCAGTATGGCAGCTCTTACTGGAAAATGATGGCACTGTGGACAGTTTCCCTGGTACATGGACATCCACCCTTGGGAACTCAAGGGATCCATTTCCTTTCATTTCCTTGAAGGATCAGGCGGGAACTATGGCATCTCTTTCCAGAGACAAGGTAGCAGGTCCAGGCAAGCCCCCTCCCCTATCCCTGCAGAGTGACAGCATTTGATGTGGGGAAAGTGCGCCCCTGCTAATGCTCTGTAAACTGTCTGGTCCCACTTGGTTCTGATCCTCCTTCCCAAGGCACTGAACATGCCAGGTAGTGTTCATTCCCCTGATGCTGCTGATGCTGTGGGAACCCTTGGGAGGGACCAGCTCTCTAGACGGCTCTGGGCCAGCTCAGGTGGTGCTCTCCCCAGGTGCCTCAACTATGTCCTGGAGGAGCTGAAGCACAACTCGAAGGCGAAGGTCATGGTGGCCTCTCACAATGAGGACACGGTGCGCTTCACACTACACAGGTAGGTGCTGCATGCCCCAAGCTACGGGGTTCTCTGTGACTGGGGACAGCTGGCAGTGGCCCAGGGCTCAGGGAGCATACAGTGGCCTGCCAGCAGCTGCTGTGAGTTCTGAGGGATAACCCCCATGGAATGAGCTGGCGGAGTCTTCAATGTGCCATGAGCCTCAGGCCTTGCCCAACTGTCTTGATACGTTCCTACAACAGCAAGAAGGCTACTTGCAGTTACTTGCATTTTAAAAATTAATATCCAACTTACTGAAGCCTCAAATTCAAAAACATAAATTTTGTTAGGTGATTTAAATAGCTCACTGAAATGTTCAGGCATGGTTTAAATCTCAGCCCTCCTTGGGAGGCCTCTCCAGTGTTTATAAAGTTATAAACCACATTTATAAACAGTTTCTAGTAACATTTCTACTGCATTAGAATTTAATATAGTCTGTTTTCTCTTTCAATGCTTGTCTCATGGAACACAACTCTGGTAGAATTCTAACAAGTCAAATAGAAAATAAGATGAGGTAAATTCCTAAGCATCCGGTACTTTCATCATGGTTTTATCTCACACCTTAGATACAACTGTGGTTGTTTTCCCTTCTTACTCCTGCCTCACCCAAGTCCTGCAGGTTAGACCCACAGAAGCCTAGTGGGCCCTGGGCAGCAGCCTTGCTGGCCCTCTCCCAAGAGCCAGGCTGGGGCCCCTGCCACAGCCTCAGATCCATGCTTGGACACTAGGTGGGGCTTCCTAGAGGTGTAGGGAGGGTGCAGGTCTGGTAGGGGACGGGGTGCTTTCTAGTGCCTCTTGGACAGTGACAAAGGTTTCCAAATCTGTTCAGTGCCATAGATGCTCCACTTGTGCTCAAGATGGTGCCTTTTCTTTTCTTTTCTTTTTCCTGAGATGGTCTCACTATGCACTTCAGGCCAGGCTGGCCTTGAGCTCACTTTGTAGACCAGGCTGGTCTCAAATTTGCAGTGATCCTCCTGCCTCAGCATCCTCAGTGCTGGGATTACAGCCATGTACCACCACACCCGGCAACATAGTGCATTTTCACAGCCTGAAATCACAGGGCATCCTTTCTGCACCCTAATCATAGTCACATGGCAGAGGCAAGGGAAGTGTGGCCCTACAGCCTGAGACCTAGACACTGGAGAAAAGTGGGGAAGAAGGGGACGCTCTCCTAGGAGCTCAAGGGACCCTAGGCAGGGTTAGGGACCCCAGGATATTGAGAACAGACAGGGCAGGGGCAGAAGAAAGCACAGGCCTTGCCAGTGTACTTGGCAGGTATGAGGAAGCCAGGCTGAACATACACTGAAGTTGCGGGGCTCCAGCATGGAGGAGCAGATGTGCAAAGCCTAGATACCAGGATGCAGGAACCTAGAGATGAAAATGTGGGAATCATCAACATGTAGATAGTTTAAATACTGAATTTTGGTAACACCCTACAAGGGGTGGTATGAAAATAGTAACACAGTGCCTGCCTGGCAAATGTGAGGTCCAGAGTTCAAGTCCTGGTACAAAAAAAAAAAAAAAAAATGGAAAACAGAGGAGGCTGACAGTTGGGGGTCACCACCCCAACATCTCAGCAGTGCTAAGAGAAATATGAGTCACAGATAAAGTCAAAATTCTCCAATAGCCAAATTTTTAAAAGACAGAGTTAATTTTAATACTATATTATAGGCTAGAATGTAGCTCAGCATGCACAAGGCCCTACGTCCAGTGCCCTGGTATCACCACCACACACATACAAATTAATTTTCCATTCTACTAAGTCTGCAAAATCTACATCTAACATATAGAGTCCACCAAAAAATGTATATACACTTCAAAACATATAAATATTTTAATACTAAGTTTATTGAGCCATCATGAGATTAATACAAATTATCTTTGGCCTCTACAATTACAAAAGGAGCTCAAAGTAGCTTCCAGACATTCATTAGTAGTAACCTGGGCTACTGAAATTGCTGCACATGTATTTTCAATTTTTTCTCTAAAGACAAGGAGTATAGTAGATTTTCTGTGATACACAACATCCTCTAGGGTCCCTCCTCTTTCGAGGTTAACACCATCTGTTTGAAAACATCATACTGTTTTTCTTTTCCTAAAGTGTGTATACATCTTTTTGGCAGACTAAGTGTATCTGACACAACACATCTAGATTCAGACCAGTCACCATCTAAGGACTGACTGCTGATAGCTGCATAATGGGCAAAGGCAGCTATACAGATAGTGTAGTGGGGCAGCCAGCAAGGGGAGGACAAGGGTGGGGAGGCCAGCAGACCAATCACCAAAGCAAAATCCCAGAGGGATGCATGAGAGCCCAGGAGCTTCCCTGAGCCAGGGGCAGGCCCTGCAGTCAGGAAGTGGAGAAGGTATGAGAGAGCCAGTGTGAGGGAAGAGGGGAAAGGAGGGAGGAACGGTGTGGCCCTGGGCCACGGCCTACCCAGGGAAACCTTCCCCCAGGAGCAGCAGCACAGCTGAGGCAAGTTCTGCTGGGAAGAGTTGCAGCGGAGGGCAAAGCCCACACCTCTGGCTCTACTGGCAGGGAACAGAGGCTCTAATATGGGAGTTGAGATCTGAGCGAAGTGGGAGGTACTCAGAGGTAAGACAGGGAACTATACTGCTCTTGTGACAGTGTCTTAGGACTAGCCCCTCACCTGCTTGGCCTCATCTGCTTACAGGATGGAGGAGCTGGGCCTGCATCCTGCTGACCACCAGGTGTACTTCGGACAGCTGCTGGGCATGTGTGATCAAATCAGCTTCCCACTGGGTGAGCCCAACTTCCCTGGATGGGGCAGGTGGAGGTCATCGAGGGGGCTGGAATGTAAAGTTGCATCTTCTGTGTGTGCAGGCCAGGCAGGCTTCCCCGTGTACAAGTATGTGCCTTACGGCCCGGTGATGGAGGTGCTGCCCTACCTGTCCCGCCGAGCCCTGGAGAACAGTGGTATCATGAAGGGCGCCCAGCGAGAGAGGCAGCTGCTGTGGCAGGAGCTGTGGCGGCGGCTCCACACTGGCAGCCTCCTTCAGTACCCAGCCTAGCCGTGTACCCCCCACCACAGCCACATACTCAGTCTCTGACCTCCCGGCTTATAGGGCAGGGAAAGGATCCTGGGGAGGGGACTCTGGGTGTCACCCACACCACCACCACAGCTTCAGCCCAACTCCAACCTCACAGAATTTACTTATTTTACATCCAAAACATGAGAGCCACAGGTGGTGGGGTTTCCTGATGTTGGTCCCTCCAACCCCAATCCTGCCCTGCCCAGAATACAGGGACACAGACCACTAGGAACTGTCTGCAGTTCTCAGCAAGTAAAGGCCCTTTCTGCTACTGGCCTGAACAACAACCTCCTGCCAGGGCCTCACATACACGCACCCAAGCCTTATGGTGGACAGTGGTCCAGCTAGAAAGTTGGTCAATAAATCACTGTACTAAAGGTGAGTGCCCTCAATCAGCTGTGGGAAGCAGAGGGAGCGGCTAGAATGCACACGGGCCCAGGCCATTCTCTTTCGTCATGGTGTCCTGTACCCTACTTTATCCCTACCAGGTTCCTGCTCCCCTGATAGGCCACTGATCAGGCCTACAGCAAGTATTCCCTTTTACACCCCTATCCCCCTGCATGTGCATCTCTACCCATGTTCTCCAACCCCGCATGGAGTAGTCCAGGGATGGTCCTTGTGCCCTGGGGCTTGGCAGCGGGAAGATTGTATAGACAGCAATGACGGTCCCTGGAAAGCAGGGCTAGAGGGGAAAGCCAGGGGTGGGCAGTCCTCGTGCAGGTGAAGAGGTGGTGGGATTGGAGGCAGGAAGTCTTCAAAGAGGCCTCTGCCACAACATAGCCCTGCATCAGGCAGGGGCTGCTTCCTGCTGGCTTCAACAGGGTCACAGAGCTGCTAGGAAAGGGTCCTACATGGGCTCTGGTTGTAGCAGAAACCACAGACATGTAAGCCATGTGTAGGTACTTTTATTTCTGTGAGTCACACAGGTCCTGGGCCTCATAGTCCCTTCTACTTGGGGGCGGCAACTGCCCAGGTTGGGGGCAAAACAAAAGTAAGGATAAAATCAGGGATCTAGAGAAACTGAGATATGCCCACCTAATAGGAAGGCACTAGAACCAACAGCACCATCTCTACCTGACCCTGGGCAGACAGCATGCAGGCTGAGCCTCCCATCTTATGACACTATTCCAGTGCTTGGATCAAAAAAATCCAGACAGCAGTGGGGGACAGATGGAGTCAGGAACATCCAGCCTTTCTGTACAAGGGTAATGCCTACCGGCAGCTGAGTCAGTGGCCAAATATCAGGAAGACAAACTGTCCAGCTTTCTGGTACCAGTCGACACAACTGCATTCCCAACCACACTTGGCAGAGGTGGTCAACAGGGACCCCCACCTGGTCATAGGGCTGTCTTCCCAGACTGGCAGCCCCTCTGCTGCAACTTTCGGATGAGTTCCAGCAGGTTCATCTGCAGTGTCAGCTCCTGAGATGCAGAGGGGACCCATGATGACCAAAAGGACACTTGATGCCTGTCTGCACCGGTTCAGTGGGCAGTGAGGCCATGGGGCTGATTCCCCATTTGGAGGCTGGCCAAAAGGGAGGAGAATCTGGGCCTCCAACCGAAACAGGGCTGGCAGTCTCCCTGGACGATGAACTCAGGCTAACATGTAGGAGGGGAACAGAGGGCCCTGCAGGGTCCAACAGGCCTGGAGAAGGTGTCCTACCTTCCTATGGGCAGTGGGACTGGTCTCTATATCTTTCCCGGAACCTACCTTCCATCTTTCTTCCACCCATCACTGATCTTGAGCCTTCTGGGTCTGGCAACACATTAGTGTGGGCAAGGCAGGCCCAGGTGCTGACCTGTGGGTTGGTGGTCACGTAGAAGCCAGCTACCCCTGCCTTCTCGAGTGTGCTCTGCTGGTCAGCCACCTTCCGGTCCAGCTCCAGGATGATCTTCCGGTCCATCGCCTGCTGTTCCTCCCGGATCCGATGTTCCATTGCCTGCCCAGGGCAGGGAATGAGGGAGGCTCCAGGCTCAGACCCCACCCATCTGTGCCTCAAACACACCCTGTGGTCTGCTACCTCATAGCTACCTTATCCATCCCCAGTGGCACTGGCTCCAGAACTATGGGTATCCTTGCCACACCCAGGCCTCTCCCTTCTCTGCATTACCAAACCATGCAGGGGAGTTCCAAGAGGCTTCCCCAGAAGCTCCAGCTGGGCATTGCCTTAGGACCTGGCACAGGGTACCCAATCCCCTATGACTTCACATGTGGATCTCTAGTTCACAGCAAGCTCCTCAGGAGGATGGACCCCTTCCTGGCTGGCCCTGTCACTCCACTGGTATGCTTACAGGCCTGATGCATGCAGGCCTGATGCATGCAGTGTCCCCCATTCAGCATCTGCTCTGTGTACCCCCCAGCCTACAAGGAGCTGCTATCTCAGGGAACAAGAGATCAGCAATGGGCCTTTACTCTCCACCCAGCCCTGGCATACCTTAGCTCCTAGCGGGAGAAACCATGTGCTTGGACTCCAGCATTCCACCAGGCTAAGACCCAGAGTAGTAACTTTTTTTCTGGAGACATGATTCTGCTATGTAATTCAAGCTGGCCTTGAACGCCTCTTGTCTCGGCCTCTCAAGTGTTAGAATTATAGGTGTGTGCCAGCCACCCCACCTATCACCCTGAGGCTCCTAGCAGAGCCTGGTGGTGCACACAGAGGAGCCAGGTCCACTCATCTTATCCTTGTCCCCTACCTCCAACTCACGCTGCTGAGCGGCCTGGAGCACGGGCAGGTTGTGGGGCCGGCAGGACTGCTGGGCCTCCAGGTGCTTCTGCCGCAGTGCCTGCCTGAGCACTGGGAGAGGAGAGAGCAGAAGAGCAAAGAGCCATCAGCAACAGCAGGCACTGGGGAAAGGAGAATAAGGAGGGACCCAGGCACACCTCACCCTTAATGCCTGCCCTAACAGCCAGGTGGAAATGCAGAAAGAAAAACCACCATCACAAAATGCAACACTATACAATCCACTGCCAGCTGTGCAGACCCTGGCCTAAGCCTTCTGAGGACAATTAGCAAAGAGTCCAGAGAGTTACCAAAAACTGCCCTGCCAAAAGAGCTCCGTGGAGCTTTTTCCAGGACTGAGATGTGGAAAGCATGAGATGAGCCTGAACACCTTCCTGTACTAGAAAGCAAGAAGTACTGAAGACTGATGAGGACACATCAAAGGAACCAGCCTGAAAGTCACCCTGGACCAAACACAGCAGTTTTGGCTGGAAGAATGAGTTGAGTACTTCAGATTTGTGGACTATAGGCATATTCTCATATTCTGCCTCAATCAAAATGTCTAAAAAGATAATTGCCCAAACATTCAGGGAAGTTAATACTAACTATATGGCATCTAGAAACTTAAAATGCTTCTCAACTTGTCCTATGAGACCAGCATCATCCTTATACCTAAACAAAAACATTACAAGAAAACTACACACCAGTGTCTGCCACGAACATAGAGGCAAAGATTCTTAACAGGATTTTAGCAAATCAAATCCAATATATATAAAAAGTTTAATATGTCATAACTGGCTGAGGTTTATCTCCAGAATGCAATTCATCCCAGGAATTCATATGTCAGTGTAACTCACCGTAATAACAGGAAAATCACATGATCATCTCCACAGACACAGAAAAAGATTTGACAAAATCCAACACCTATTTCCAATAGAAAAATGTTAATCTTGTGGCACAGGGACATCCCTTGCCTTTGTGGGGGAAGAAAGTTGCATTACTAGAAATTTTTGCCACATTTACTGTGCATCTATCTGAAAGCCTTGTTTCCTGTCCAGTTTACAGGAAACAGTGTAGAGAGACATGTCAGATGACAACACGAGGAAGTAATCTGACAGATCCTGAGACACTTTATAGGTTGAATATGGAACGCTGCAAAATCAAAGTCAATGTAAACACTGGGAATCCTTTCGGAAGCAGAGACCAAAATAGTTGCAGTACATGAACTTGGTCTGGACTTCTAATTATAAAGTGACAATCTGAGAAACATTAGGTAATGGGACCACAACACACTGGAAAAATTTACTGTGGTTCTGTAATAGTGTTCTTGACCTAAAGCATTATCTCTCAATCCCTGGCCAAGGTTAGTCTATAGGGCTGTCTGGAAATGGGTTTGGTTGTCATGACAAGAGGAGGACGCCAATGTTTTCCTGTGGTGTCTCACCATAAACACTTCAGTTCCAGATGTCAACCGTGTTGGACTAAAATATTGGTCTTGAAGAATACTGAGGACTCCTGATGAAGAATCCTGGTGAAGAGCTATAGTATCATATATAAAAACTCTAGCAAAATATTTATTATTGAATCTAGGTGGAGGGCATAAGGATGGTCTTTCAGCTTTTCTAAACGTTTGAGTTTACAAGAAAAAGTTGGGGGAAGGTGGACATGGTGGCAGAGACCCATAATTGCAGCTACTGAGGAGGCTAAGGCAATAAGTCCAAAAATGAAGCTCCCCACACGGGCAACTTTCTGAGACCTTGTCTCAAAATTAAAAACTAAAAAGGGGTAAGGATATAGTTCAATGGTAGACTGTTTGCCTAGTATGTATGAAGCCTTAGCTTCAATCCCCAGGTCTACTCAAATAAAACAATACCAACAACAGTAACAATGACAACAAAAAAGCTGAGACAAAATAAAAATGGTAAAGATAGAAATTTGATGGTGGTGCAGAGGTAGCTGCATGTTAACAGGAAGGGGTGCCCCACCCCCCCACCCCCACCACCACCGTGGGTATACATTAGACAAGCCTGGTGCTCAAGTGAGAAGTCTTCGAGGCCTCTAGGGATGCTACAAGGAAAGGGCTCAGGAATTCCCGGCTCAGCTGGGGTGGTGTCTGCACTGCCCAGAGGGAGATGACACTAACGGGCGCTACAGAGGAGCAAGACATTCGTCCATGCCGGGTATCATTGGTCAGTGGCCTCCATGAGGGTGTGTCTGTGGATAGGTCAAGCATGAAACCTTTGGGCCTTACTGTCTAGCTGGCGGTAGGGAGAACCGAGAAGCCTGAGCAGAGTTTTCTGGGTGTCAAGCTAAGGAGAGGGCACCGTGTGACTCACTGGTCACCAAAAAAGCCCTATCGTAGACCCTGATCTGGTCCATCTGAGGGTTCTCTTGCAAGAGGAGCTAGGGAAGGGCCACACCGAAGAGAGCACAAGAGTTGACCCCTGGGAGCAGCGTAAACCGTCCCGCCGCCCCCGCGCACCTCGGTGCTCGTTCTGCAGCCGCAGGCGCTGGTTATACAGGCTCTTCTCGGTGAGATGCTGGATCTCCAGCAGTCCCTGCACGATCTCGAACACAGTGCCGTCGAGAAGCGCCAGCGCCAGGTCACTGAGTGTGGTGTAGGACAGGCGCTGCTGGAAGGAACTGTGGGCAAAGGTGCGCGGTGAGCCCAGGCGGGACCGGGCCGCCTCCACTGCCTGCCCTGCCCTACCCCGTTCCGCCCGGCCTAGGCACGCCCGCACACCTGGGAAGTTCTTTCACCAGGCTCTGTAGCGCCGACAGCAGCTGGTAATGCCGCTCTTGCTGCCGGGTGCCATCCGCTGACTCCTCCAGGGCGCTGGCGTAGCGCTCCATCAAGGCAGTTGGCCCGCCAGCTGCCGGCCGCCCCGACGCATACCCCGCCCCCTTACGTCAGTCTTGGGTACGGCGTAGCGTGCCCCGCCCCTTACGCCGTCCACATCAAGACTCCGCCTGCCATCTACGTCAGATTTGGGCGCGACGTGCTCTACGTCAGCCATGCCCCGCCCCTTGCGCTGTCAGGATTGAGGCTTCCCCCGCCCCTCCGTGGAGTCTCCTAAGTGCTTCGCCATGCTCCATCCGTAATCCGGCCACTTTGGTCCTCAAGGTTTTAGACGCGAAACTCCATCGCTGTAGTTTGCTATTTCCGTACCTCTCGCAGAGTCCGTCCCTGCCTTGGAACACGCGTACTGTTTTCTTTCTTCGCCTGCCGTCCCACGGAAGAGGAGGTGAAGGACCACAGTCTCAGGCATCTTGGTTTCGTGCACTGAGGCCAAGCAGTGGGTGAATCTGAGATCTGTCTTCATCACTCACCCTGGGCTGAGAGTAAGACTGATAAAGGACTCTAGAGCTGTCGGACCGCGACAGGAAGACTGAGTCTTCACCTGAAACTCCCGTGATCGCCTGGTGCTGCCCACCCCCAGTCTGAACACGGAGTCCACTTTTCTCAGCTACAGTGCTGTTGGCCACCGACGGTCCCAGCCTTGAGGGGTTGGCTGGTGCCAAAGCAGTCATCCATGGGAGGACTTCTGGTAGAAAGAATGGTACTGTAAAAGCCCTCTCTATAGTCAGGACCAGCTGGATGGGCTGAAAGGATGTGAGAGTGGTAAAAGGCTGAGCTTTACAGAGACTCCTAGAGTTTTGTCCTGAGAGCAGTAGAGGGCTCTGAAGGTTCGAAGCCACAGACTGGGTCAGATTTGCCATCAGACCTGGGTTTCACAAGGCATTCTTTAACTATGGGGCTGGGAGCACAGCCTAGATGGTGTGGACTAAGGGTAAGTGAGACCCTGCAGGAAACTAGCTGGGCCAGAGCAGAGCCCTGGAGGTGGTCATGGACCTAGTTACTTACATGTTTGGTGATGAGGGGCCAAGTGGGCCCTTACTGTTGTCCCAGAGAAAGAGCACTACCACCACCACCGTGAGCCACACAAATGAGTTAGAGGTAAAGCAAGGAGGATCCCGTGAAGCTGAGAAGTATCTTCCATGGTGCTGCTCGCTCTCTGCACCCCTGAAAAGGTGATATTTCTCTTGATAAGGGAGTGGGCAGTTAGTCATATAGAGATTTCTTGAGTCCCACACTTAGAGCTTTCAGGAGAGGAGAGAAGATATTGATAGGCTTGGGGAAAGGCCTCGAGGGCTAGGGCCTGATCCCCTGTTTGGTGAGCTCTACAATGTGCTGGATGAGTGGACATCAGTCGGTTGCCTGATGACCGACCCCATGCTCCAAGGCAGCCTGGTCATGACTGCTGTGCCCAGGAGATGAGCATGGTCGAAGGCCTTGTAAAGACCAGCCAGGGCCTGTTGCAAAGGATCTTCATGTCCACAGTGGCCTCATCAGATGGGTTTCTATTCCCGGATAAGAGTCCATTGACAATAGGAAAAGCCGCTGTATCATCCCAGGGCCACTACAACCCCAGCCTGGGTTTATTCATTCACTTTTTTCTATGATACTCAGAATTGGAACCAGGATCTCCCTCATTCTACACATGCTGTTACCATTAAGCTGCATCACTAGCCTCTTTTATTATTATTTCTTATTTTGATACAGGATCTTGCTTAATAGTTCCCCAGAATTGCTTGGAACTTGTCATCACTTTGCCTCAGCTTCCTGAATAGCTGGAACTACTAGTAGTGTCAGAATGCCCAGCTCCCAGCCAAGGTCCATAATGGAAAACAACACCCAGACAATGAGCTTAGCTGGTCACTGGATTAGTCTGTTCAGGCCACCATAACAGCATAACACAGACTGAGCGTCTTAATGGGAATATTTTCTCACTCTTCTGAATACTGGAAATCCAAGATCAAAGTGTCCCAAGGTTGGTTTCTTCTGAAGCATTTCCTTGACATCTAGATGGCCATCTTTTCTATCTTCACAAGATCATCCTGTGTGTATAAGGACAACAATTACAGAGTGGGTTAAGGGCCTATCCTAATGATTTTATTTTAACTTAAATACCTCTATAAAGATCTTATATCCAGCCAGGCATGATGGTGCACACTTGTAATCCTAGCATTGGGGAGGCTGAGGCAGGAGGGTCACTATGAGTTTGAGGACAGACTGGGCTACATAATGAGTTCAAGGCCAGCTGGAACTGCATAGCAAGACCCTGTCTCAATCCCACACCCAACCCCCCCAAAAAGTCTGAAGTACCAGGCATTAGGACTTCAATATATGACTGTGGGGAGAAGTTCAGTTCATTAATAGTAATTAGGCAGATTGATGAGTTTTTTCAGTTGGCACCACCAGACTGTTAAGGACAATTAAGATTCTATTGGGTCCAGAGATAGCTTTTGGGAAACTCTTCATCCACTGGCCAATAAATTCTCAGGCCAAGGAAAATGACTTGCAGCTAAAACAGAAAAAGAGAATTTATGACCATGTGGGCCTGGCTGTGACACCAGCGGTTCCCCAAGAGGAGATTCTCTATCAGCCCACGTGTGGGCTACACATTTACAGATTCTGATTAACCCTAGAGTTCATCATGAACAGTCAGGGATGGAGACAGGATACCTTGACCAATTTCCCAGGCCTGTGTTTCTCTGCTCTTCACACCACTCTCTCGGCCCAAAGCCAGGGCACCCTGGTGTAAATCCAAGCCTGAGCAGGGCAGAACATGACAAAGTAAGATGTCAAAGAGATGAGAGGTCCAACTTGAGCAGTGAAACAGAAAAATAAGGCGAATTCCTCCTTTCTGTCTTTTGTTCTATTCAGGCCTCTACACCTAGCTGAGGCAGTAGTTTTTTTTATTGAAATACTGTTGTCATCTACGAAAACCCTCTGCTGTAGCAGGGAAATGCTTTGAATGTGTTCCCCAAGGGTTCAGGATCTTGCTTAATAATATTTTCTGGTAATTAGGGCAGCAGTTTGTTCTTCTGTATACCTCCTACCATCATCACTTGGAGTCTCGAGTGCAATACGTCTACCCAATCTTGGGTGAAATCTCCAAAAACTATGAGCAAATAAAAAGGAGGTATAGCAACTGATATATCTGCTAAGTAACATGGTATCCTTTGACAGCTGGGAAACAGAAGGAAGACCTGAGGTTCATCATGGCACCATGTCATTTATGGGGAGACCCAGTGGGGACACAGACCTCTGTCGTGTCACCGTTCATGGAAAACACCATATGATAGCCACGAGAAAGGATGAAGTCAAGTCACAGTATGTCGTGATACCACGTCTAACATCATACAGTGACCCAGAGGAGAATAGAGAACTAAGTTGTGTCTTATTGCATCACTGTTGTATAGCATCCCTTCAGAAAGCCAGCAGCAGGAAAGCAGGTGAGTTGGATTTTTTTTCTCTTTGTCACATATGACAGTCCAGTGATGAAACATATGATAAGCTACAGTGACATCATCTGTGACATTGTAACATACTGTTTCAGGGCCACAATCTTGCCCTCAAATGCTATATGATCTATTAGACTGACTGAGATAATAATAATATATTAGGAATAAGGAATGTTACCACCCTCAGCTGTTATACAAGGCATAGTGGCTTTAAGTGTGTCAGATTTGTGTCTTCACCCTATATGACATATAATATGAAAGAAAAGACCTAAGAAATGTACTGCCACTGAGCAATATATTAAGTCATACAACTGAGAGGTGATGCGTCCTGACTTGGGTCTATGTTAGTCACAGTGCCATACGAGATATCATACTGCAAATGAGACAGAAAATGCAGTCATTCCTCATATTAGGTCACTTTGTCACATACGGTGTCACATGGTAGCAGCAGAGAGGGCAGCGCAGAACTGAGTTGCATTATGATGTTATATGAAAAGTGGTACAGGGGGTGTGACTCGGTGGTAGAGCTCTTGCCTCACATGCACAAGGCCCTGGATTCGATCCCCAGCACGAGGAAAAAAAGTGATATAATATGAGGGCTAATGGGAATGTGAAGGCAAAAATCATATTTTGTCACTGTATTACATGAAATGTCACATGATAGTCAAGAGAAGGTTGCATAAAAAAGTTACCTTTTGTTATTATGTCAGATATACATGGATAATCTGTTAAGAGGACTGGGTTCATGAGTAAATGTCTTGTTACTGTATGAACCACTGTGTTTAGCAATGTGCATATAATGTATGGTTTATTGTTCATTGATCCTGTCTCTGCCTTTCTCTGTCTCTGTCTTTCTCTTTCCCCACTCCCCCTCCTTGCTGCCTCTCTCCGTTTCAAACAGGGTTTCATTATGTAGACCAGCCTGGCCTTAAACCGGTGATCCTTGCCTGTTTAACAGAGATACACTGGAGTGCATGATTAACTGAGAATAATGCTTATATCTGTAAAGCGCTGTGTTTAGAAGTACAGTATGAAGCTGGTTATGTGAATTAAAGAAAATATGATATTTATACACAGTGGAGTACTACTCTTCCATAAGGATAAACTTGAGTCATTTATAAGAAGATGAATGAATTGTGAGACCGTAATATTAAGTGAAAAAACTCAGACACACACACTTAAATATCGCATGGTTTCTCTTATATAAGAAACCCAAAATGGGAAGAGGATCAAGAGATGGGTGAGAATGGAATGAAAAAAAGAATTAAGGTGTGTTATATACACATACCAACTGCACACAAGGAATGTGTGCAGTTATTCACACATGCAAATGTGTACCAATAAAAAGAAGTACAAGGCTAGTTTCTGCATTCTGTGATATATGTTTAGATTAACAGCCCTAGGTACATTAGTGAAGAGGCCATGTGCTGTCTCTGGGAATCAATATGTTCAGCATTCTTCATCTAATACAGTCCTCTGTAACATATTTAATTTCTGTGTTTATTAGGAGTATGTTTGTGAATAACAACATAATTTTTTGTGAACCCTGTTTTTTACAGTGGGTGGGGTGGGTACTGCATCCTTTGGTGTTCTATGTTTAAACCCTGTGTTTAACAGAGCGAGATATAAGTTTGCCTTAGCATAATGTTAACCTTGGGAAATTCTGTGTTTACCTTTGTGTATCTGCTGTAGCATATTTTTCAGTGATACCTGTTAGTTTACAGTGCGTAGTTTACAGATCTACTTAGGTCCTAGTGTTATCTCAGTGAAACACTGTATTTAACTATGTGTGGTCCATGTAGTACATACTTTTGGGATATATTTTAAACCTGTGTTTAACAGAGGTTGATGCATAAGTAACAAAGCATATTATTATGTCTGTTAAAGACTTTGTTGAACATTATGCGGTGCGTGTAGTATTTTGTTGATATTTGTTTAAACTCTGTGTTTACCAAAAGTAGGTGGGTGAGTTACCAAAAATAGCACAATCTCTGAGAATGCTTTCTAGAATATAATGTGTGTAAAACATTCTTATATGATACAGTTTATTTGACAGATTTTTTTTTTACCACTTTTAGGAGTACGATTCAGTGGCATTAAGTACAGAGAATCTTGAAAGCAGCAAGAGCAAAGTGACTCATCACATATGAGGAGGCTCCTACAAGATTATCATTGGATATCTCAGCAGGAAGCTTGAAGTCCACAAAGCACTGGGATAATAGCACTTAATGTGAAAAAAAAAAAAAAAAACCACCACCAATCAAGCCTAGCAAAACTGTTCTTCAGAAGTGGAGAAATGAAGACATTCCCAGGTAAACAAAAGCTGAAGAAACTTATTGCTATTAGACCTGATTAACAAGAAATACTAAAGGGTTCGGTGTGCATATTGCTGCCAGGTGCCACTGAAAAGAAAGGCAGGCTTGTAAAAACATTATTGTGTGTTCTTATCTACTTTATTCACTGGATATGGCACCATGTAACTTCCAGCTCTTCTTCAAAGTCAAAATGAACATGAAAGGTAAAAGGTCGACTTGATTCAGGACATTGAGGCAGCCACAACAGCTGCAGATACTTATGAAAGAGAAGTGGCAAAAATAATGGGATATGAGGCCAGGGGTTTAGCTTAGTGGCGTAAGCACCTGCCTGAGGTCGTGAGTTTGACCCCCAGTACCAAAAAAAAAAAAAAAAAAAAAAGAATAATAGAGTAAAGGACACTCAAAGTGAGGTGTATTTTGAGGGGAACTAATGGCAATGCGTCTTTTACTATAATAAAATGTTTTAATTTAAGCATTCACTATAGTTTGTTTTTTTGTTTTTTTTTTTTTTTTTGTCTTTTTCTTTTTTGTCAGTACCAGGGATTGAACTCACGACCACACACTTGCAAGGCAGGCGCTTATGCCACTGAGCTAAATCCCCAGCCCTACATTCACTACAGTTTTAAAACAGATATATTTTTATGAAATATTTGGTCCAGCTGTTAAGATTGCACCTTCTACAGAGAACTATGTGGCCATAGGCGGTGCCCATGGGTGGCGTGCAGAGTGCTGGGGACACGCACTGGTAAGTCAGTGGTGGCTTCAACCTAGTCATCATGCAGGGCTCATCAGCAGACCTCTTGGGGGAGACCCTGAGCAGTCAGCAGGATCTGCGGTTAGCTGAGAGCTGAGTGTCGGTTGCTAGATTCTCTGGCCCTTTGCAGCTGCTCCTGGCTATCTCAGATATTCACTGTGCTGATTCCTTCCATATTACATGTAGGTGGAGACAGAAATGGGCTTCCTGGACAACATTCTACAAGGCTGAGAAACCTGAGCCCAACATTCTACAAGGCTGAGAAACCCATGTCCCTCTCAGCTTCCCCACGGGAGAGATCTTGGGCCAGGAGCATCTCTTAGCATCAAGCTGTGCCACCCTTAGGGCGTGGTGGTGCAGGGAAAGTGAACCTGCTCATTTTACCTTATCAGTACACCTGACCCTTGGATTTTTGTTTTCATTTTTGTTCTAATAGGAGACTAGAACCTCCTAGATGGTCTTTGTGGCTTCTGCAAAGTTATTATCATCCATGGGTGGTTAGAATTTCTATTCTGTCATCTTACTCATCCTAATTACTTTAAGAGTAAGTGAATTAAAATATCCAATTAAAAGAGATTCATAGAATGGAAATAAACATAATCCCACCACATGCCATCTACAAGAGAGTAATCTTTACAAGAGATTAATTTTTTTCAAGGGATTAATTTTAAATGCAGACACAAGTAGTTTGAAAGTGAAAGGGTAGAAAAACATATTTCACGCAAACTAACCAAAACAGAGATGTCACTATACTAATGTCAAATGAAATGGACCTTAAATTAAAAAAAAATTAAGAGAAAAAGACATGTGTGTGAATAAAAGCTTTACTACCACAAGAAAATATAAAATTATAAATATTTAGGCATGTAATCATACCATGTTACTAGCAAGAAACAAGAGACCTGAAGGAAGAAACCCTTAATTCTACAATAATGGTTGGAGGCCTTCATATCCCACTTTCAATAATGAATATTTAGGGAGACAAAAACAAGAAGTCAACAAGAAACAAGCCCTCCCTGTGAACCAGGGCCATGCATGGATCGGCACTGCTGGGGGCGGGGCAGCCAGGCCCCAGCCCTTTGAGCCAGCTCCTCCCAACCCAGCCCTAAGCAACCGGCTGATCTGGAGAAACACAGGTTGCAATGATAGCTATTGAGGTGAAATAAAATTTGATACTTATGGTGTTTGATGTTTCACTGACTTTGCAGGTGTAGGGCTGGTGGTCTGATCACCTGTTCGGAGGATCATGGTACTCAGCATGGCATCTATGGGGGATCTCCTTATGAGGCTGATAACCATTGTTAATTCCTTATTGTCTTGTTTTGAAGTCCTGTATCATTTTCATTGTTTTGTTGGGTTGGGTTTTATTCTGTTTTGTTTTGTTTGATTTTGTTATATCTGATGGCATGGGCAGCTATTTCAAGGATGGTAAGATATATTATGGTAGCCATTTTGGATTTACTATTGTCCTCTTTTGAGGTCCTTTATTGCATGCATTGTTTCATTTTTATTGGTTCTATTCTGTTCTGTTTTGTTTGATTTTTTACTGTCTGAGGATATATATGGCGATTTTTAAGACAACAAGAGGCATTATGGTAACCATTGTTGATTTCGTATTGTTTTGAAGTCCTGTGTCACACTGGTTTGTTTTGATTAGCTTTGTTCTGTTTTGTTTTGCTTGGTTTTCTTCTCTTCGAAATAAAAAAGGGTACTTATACACATTGGAGTACTACTCTGCTATAAATAAGGATAAACTTGAGTCATTTGTAGGAAAATAGATGAACCTTGTGACCATAATGTTAAATGAAATAAATCAGACACACAAGCTTAAAAACTACATAGTTGCTCTTATATGAGAAACCCAGAGTATAAATAAATCAAAGACCACAATAAATAATAGAAAATAGGAAGATAGCTCTTTGGCAAATGGGAAGTGGACTAGAGATGGGGAAGAAAGGAAAAGAAAGAAGACATGAAAAGAAATAAGATGTGTTTTGTACATGTCCCGACTATCTGTAATAAATGTACCACAAACATGTACTAGTACAATAAAATTTTTGAAACTAATGCATAGAACCACCAGAGCAGAGGGGGAACAAGGGAACAGCACCTGAGCACCGCAGTGAACTAATCTGACCTAATAGATGTGCACATAGTATTCTGCACAACAGGACACACATTCTTCTCAGGGCACTTGGCGGCTGGAAGGCTGCACCACCTGCCAGTCACACATCAGGTCTCAGTGGATTAATAAAGAGGGGTATGTGAACCACGTCAGTACGTAGTTGACATCAACCGCAGAAGTAAAACAGAAAGACGTACAAGTTTAAAGAAGGCAAGGAGGTCCGGCAAATGTCACCCTCTGAAAGCGTTAATGCTCTCTACTGGGAGGAGATCAGGTCTGCTGGCACCAGATCAGCTCTTGCGAGAGGAGGCTGTTGTGGAAAGTGGAGCCTGGCCCTTCTCTACCCCTGAACGTGAGCTCTGTGGCACCTTCTGCCTGCCATCTCACCATAAGGCCCAGTTCAGAGCTGGGCAGGGGCCGGGACTATGCTCTTGGACCTCCGCAACTGTAAGCTATTAAATAAACCCTTTGCAAATTACCCAGCTTCAGATATGTTACCATAACAACCCAAAATGGATTAAGATAGATGCCTCGAGTCCTGTATGTATTAAAAATGACCTGACCCTAAAATCTTGGACTTCTTTTCCCTTGTCCCACTGTGATCAGGACTGGATGTGTGCCTAGTGACTCCATCCAGTGACATAAACGACACGAGACTAAGTCCTGTCCACTCTTCCTTTAGGCGCTACCTCCAGACTCCTCTCTCCACTGCATGCAGAGGCCCAGGCTTTGTGTGGAGAGTGTTTGTCCTCTTTCCTGCAGCTGCCTCTCCTGCGGCCAGGGTGGTGGCTGCCAGGCCACGCTTTCTGCAGCTCTGAGGCGGACCCCCTTGCACACCAGGGACCACAAAACGCGAGCTGAGGCGGCCTAGTGCAGTCCGGCTGGGTGCGCGCTGGCCCTGTGCGCCGCATCAGTGCTGCGGAGCGTCCCGCTTGTTGGGCGCCTCCTGGCGGTCGCTTGTATATTCTTTTTCACTCCAGGTTGCAGCAGTCACCAGAGGCCAAGTGAATTACCAAAATTTCCAGTCACTGAAATCAATCGTCTGTTCTCTTTAGTCGGCTATTTCGTGTGGTTATACGTCAGTTATTCTAAATCACGATGAATGATAAACTTCAGGCCACTCGCCACTCTGTAAATCTCAGCTCTAATCATTCACTTTCATGGTTCATTTAGCGCTGCTCCCTCGAGCCATCTGCTTGACTTTCTGGGAAGCTATAAAAGTGGCCCGGAATTGTTGTTAGATAATGTCTAACAACCCATGTGACAATGTTATGAAGAATCTGGATTACTGGCCAGCAGGTGTACACTTCTTGCTTCCCAGGCCATATTTCTTAGCAAGAGGTGTCCTACCTGACCACCCAGGCAAGCAGGATCTGGCTCAGAAACCCAAAGTTGAGATTTCAGGAAATTCTCCAGATGTGCTTTCAGCGACTGCACCCTGCAAAAGATGGATGTCTGTGTAGCTCTCAGATTTCTACCCGGTCCTCATCGGGTAGCCCCAAACCAGCCCCAAACTCTCAGTGGGGACCTGAAAATTTTCCAGGTGGCGCCTCCCACATCCGGGCCCCACATAGAGCAGTGGTTGGGCCCGCGACCCACTGTCCACAAAGGGCACTGAAAGAGTGCAGGTAACCTGCGGGCTGAGCCATCTCAAAGCACCAGGTCAAGGCTACCCACACAGCTGCAGCTTCCACCTCCGGAAACTGCAGTCTGTGGGTGGCCCCTGTCCCTGGAGTGGGGCTTGGGAATTTCTTGAAGGCATCTCCATTGGAGCCTGGGAGAGATGATAATTAGGTGTAAAGTCCCCACATCAGCTATCACAGGACACTCTGTGTTGATCCCCAATGCCAACGGATCCTTGGAAAAAATTTCAGGAAGTACCTTTTAAGACCGAGACCCATTATGTGTGTGTCTGTCCCCTCAGCACCCTCTCTGAGTTTCCTCCATGTCCCAACTTGTCCCTACTGCTGGACTCAAGAATACTGGGTTGAATGGCCAGCCTGAGGACAGGACCACACGCGTGACAACATCCAAGTGCAAGAAATTCCCTGTTGCTTACCAGGATGTGGATGTCAGTGCACAGACTAAGGGGTCTCCGGTGTGCTGCTCTGACTGCCACCCAGCTCCCTTTTGGGTCAGCCATGATGGCCTCACACACCAGACCAGTTCTCACCTCAGTTCATCTGTTCATCAGAGATGAAGAGGGATGATTCTACTAGTGCCACAGGCCTCCTGGAACTCTGCCTCAGGCACCAGGGACCTTTGGCAGTTTTTGCCCACACCTGAGAAAAAAATACTACATCAAAAAGCCAGGTGGAGGCCAACCACAGCTGCAAACATCAGCAGAGTAATATGTGCAGTACATGGTGGGGGGCAGCAGAGACCTCCAGGCTGGTGTAAAGGCAACAAGGCATGGAATTTATTGGGCCTAAAAGTGTGATAAAACCTTTGTGCTGAACAAACAGAAGTGTGTCTCTTTTATAGAGATGGAGAGAACGCAGGGGACATTAGGCAGGAAGATCCCAATGGACATCTGTGGTTAAAGTTTTCTGGCAATCTTGCATTTTAGTGGGCAGAGTCCTTTGAAGTGTGCTGGTGTCTCCAAATGTCCCGAGGACATCTGCAAAATTCCTTGTCCTATCTTATCTCCTTTCCGTGCTTGTTGATGACAGCCTCAGGTGCTGCGCTGAGTTCCCTGCTGAGACGTGAGTTCCCGGCAGGGCAGGACTGAGTGCTCTGCTGGCAAACAGGTTGGGGGCTGGGAGAGTCAGGGCCAAGTGGAGGCTTACATGGGGGACTGCTCCAGATTTCTGGGTGGCCAAGGGACACCTTGAGGACCTAAGTGATTATAAGAAATGTCCCACTTACTGGTAGGATGTTGATGGTGGGGAGGTTGTGAGTGTGGGGGTACAGCTGTCACAGGGGTGGGCAGAAAGGACCAAGGAATATTGGGGTCTCTCCTTATCTTTCAGATTTGCTATGAGCCTGAAAATATTCTTGTTAGGTTCATTTAAGACCCAGAGGCAATCAGCTGAGGTGGAAAGGTTTATGAGCACCTCAAGCACAGCAGCATGTCTGCGTTCTGAGGCAGACTCCAGTCCATCAGCCAGAAGTAGGGTGGCAGATTTTCAGGCTGGGCTTGGGGCTGAGTTTGGACCAGGGAATGGAGTGAGGAAATTCGCTGGCTTTAAAACTAGAATAAAAGTTAGGCTGCTGGGGAAAATTTAAACTAATTACTCTGAAATATAGTTATTTATCTGAAAAAGTGTACAATAACTAGTGAATGAGTGAAAAACCAATATATTTCATTCTAGAATGGAAAATTTGACAGCAGAGCCAATAATTTTTATATTAGGAATATAAAGTTTAAAATCAATGATTAAATAAATGGCAATGAGATAGAGTGTACTTTTTATATTTTGTTTTCTCACTGAAATAATTTTCTTTTCTGCATGTTTTTTCTTTTTTATCTTGTGTGAATGGGTGTTAGTTTTTTCGCTGCTGTATAATTGAAGTGCAGTAACCTTAAGTGTAAATACTGTGTCGTGAGTCTCAGGAGTTACACACCTCCCCTTGGGGCTCCTACCCAATTTAAAAGCAGCACATTCCCTTCACATGAGAAATTTCCTTCCTTGCCAAGCCCCTCTTCTGAGGTAGCCATTGTACTCCTGTCACATGAATTCATTTGTTCCATGCAAGTGGGGTCACATAGATATGACTGTCTTTCAGGAAAAATTACACCATCTTGATGACTATATTTTATGCAAGATATTGAAATTGACTCCCATTCTGCAAATAATTTTTTTCTTTTCCAGATTGTTGTGGGAAATTTAAAGTCCTTTGTATTTTTGTAAAACATTTAGATTTGGCTTGTCAGTTTCTTTTCAAAAGGTATCCTGCTGAGGCTGACATTTGCCTGCAATGGCAAGGGAACAGTCATGCAAGGCAGAGGGGAGCAGAGTGGGTAGTCTGCTGCCGAAGCTGTGGTGGTGCACATTTGTAATCCCAGCAGGCAAATGCATGGGATGCCCTGGTTGAGCTGAGAACCAGCATGTGATTCAAGCTGACCCAATGAATTTGAAATCAGCCAGGATTACATAGGGAGTCCCTGTCTCAAAAAACAAAACAAAAAAAATAAAAGAAAGAAAAAGAAGGAAAGAAAGATTCTAGGGAGTCCTTAGTGGGAATGGCAATGAATCTACATATATATATATATATATATATATATATATATATATATTTTTTTTTTTTTTTTTTTTTTTTTTTTTTTTCCTAATCGATACTGGGGACTGAACTCACGACTGCCTGCTTGCAAGGCAGGCACTTATGCTGCTGAGCTAAATCCCCAGCCCCCAATGAATCTATATTTTAACTGGGGACTCAAATTGTTTACCAGACAGCTGCTTTGGAAATATTCTTTTGCATTCTCTGGCTTGTCTTTAATTCTCCACCTGTGTGTTCCAAAGAACAGAAAATATTTGTAATTTTGGCTCATTCCAGTGTGTTTAGCTGAAGACTTTTCCAATCTGTAGTGTTTCAGTCTTGAGTCTCTCCTGTTTCTTTAATTAGATTTAATTTTACCTCATGCTCCTTTTGGTCAGTATTAGTGTACTATCTCATCACTGCTCAGAAGGAGCTAGGCAGGGTGGATTTAATGGGATTTTGCTGCTGAGGGTTATAACTCTTTTGTTGTCAGTGGATCATTACTACATAAACAACTACTGACTACAGTACTCTAGAATTACCATAACTGCAGAACCTCCACGTTTTACAATCATCCTACTTTAACTACAATTTTTAAAACATCCTTTTGGATTCCCAGGATGGTCCATGTTCTAGGACCATATAAAAGTGGCCACAAAGTGGCGACCAAGAACAGCACAAACAAAATCAGAAACATCCAGATCTCTGAATGAAATTTAGGAAAACCACTTGCAAGAGCCTTGGATCAACAGACTCCAGAAAGAACCTCCCTGTTTTCTGCCTCTCCTGTAGAGAGCACTGGGACCATGTTGGTCTCAGCAGAGACTTAGAAAAGTTGCCAGGAGGTGGCTTGCGAGCTCAGGTCACATGCTAGTTCTCTGCTCAACCAGGACACTCCATGCATTTGCCTGCAATGACAAGGGGGCAGTTATACAAGGCAGAGGGGATGAGGATGGGTTGTCTGCTGGCACATACCATATTAGAGTACTGCATAGTACTGGTGATGGCTGCTTTTCCAAGTAGTTACAGATTACACTTTGGGGGAGTCACTTGTGAATGCTGGAGATGACCATGGGGGCACTGAAACCCCTCTGGAACTCTACCTCAGGCCCGCAGCGAGATCCAATCCCATGGCTGTTTCTCATGGAAAAAACGACAAGGATGGCACAGGAATGGATCCTGGTCCCTGAAATCAGTGACCTTGAACTGTAGGGTACTTTTTCAGCCTTAGATGTCACAGTCAGTGCTGGGAAGGAAGACAGAGATGTCCTCTGCTGGCCCTCTGGTGTCAGTCACCCTGGGCTGTCCCACACTTGAAGAGAGGGCTTGGGAAAACAGGTGTACGAACAGGCAGCTGTGTCTACCTCCTCAAAGAGTTGGTTATCTCCTTCAAAATGACACACTTTTGGGACCTCCAGGCCTGGGACATTTTGTCTGATAACCCAGGACAGTGTGCAACTCAGCCTGAGGAGGGGTGGGGCGTCTAACCTTCAGTCCTGAAACCGATCCCACACCCGATGACAACTTCCCCAGATGCTCCTACCTCTGGGGAAGTGGTTGGCACTGATGCCCTGGCACAACCAGTATGATCCTCATGGAGCTCTTTCTTCATCCTGCTCCTTGGCCAAATTCCACCCTTGAGTCCCTTGGCTAGAGCTCTAGAGAAAGAGCTATTAAAGGCTGCCACACATAATAGGAAACTGGCCTGAACATCAAGGGTTGGATCCAGCTTGCAGGCTAGGGAGAACCCTCCCAGTGCTCATCCACCACTGCCTTGTCCTTGGGTCATATTTCTTTATCAGGGATGGGCAGAGAGTGTGTCATGAAGCCCTAGAGTGCCAGCCTGGGCGCTCTTGGTACAATCTCTCATAGCCCGAAGGAGTCTTGGAATTGTTTTTTCAATCCCATACTAGGGATTGAACCAAGGGCTTCCATGCTGAGCTACATACCTACCCACTTTTTATTTTTGAGACAAGATCTTCATAAGCAGCTAAGTTGCCCAGGATGAGATGAAATTTGGAGTCCTCTGTCTTTAGCCTCCCTGAATACTGGAATTACAGGCATGCATCACCATGCTCAGCTAAGATGCTATGACCACCACCTTCACGCACCCACCCCCACACACATTTGGTCCTTGTGAACTTTGAACTCTTCCAGGATTGGCTGCCTGTGAAGAAAGAGACTACCCACATCAGTCACTGCCAGCACTGCTGGTTCAGAGTGGAGCAGCTATGAAGTTTCCAGGCCTCACAGATTTAGAAAAAGTTGGAACTGTGAAAGGACTAGAGGAAAATGGATAAATCATTGCAGTCTATGATTTCAGAACAAAGACAGTCTTTCTAAAGCATTAAACAAAGCATGGAAGCCAAGGAAAAAATGATGGATAAACTTGACCACAAAATTTAGAAAGAGCATGCTAAGCAAAGTCAGAAGCTTCCAAATAGATACAGAGAGTATCTATGCAAACACATGCATCATGAGAAGAGTAAATTCAATATGACTTACTGTAATAATAAAAACAGACACACAGACACAGGGGAAGAAAATGATCATCTTAGTAGGGGGACTGGTTAAATAAATTCTGAAAAATCCATATAGATAAATCCACAAGTCTATGAATTTCTATTATTTAACTTGTCTCCTTTCTTTAAAAAATGAAGTAAAACTTTATATACAGCTTTTATTCAGTACAAATGAGAATTGGGGAAAAAATACCACGTGCAAAAAAAAAACCCCTTTAATCAAAATATGGCCTTTTTTCTGACTCTCAGTGGGCTTGGGTTTAGAATTCAACTGACATTTTGGTTGCTCAAAGTGTTTCCTTTGTACTTTCATCACACTTGAAAGAAAAGAAATTCAGAGAGGAAAGTTTCTACAACACAAAATTTTGCTTGGAAATATCAGAAAAATTTCAACCCCTACCTCCATTCCCATAGACAGAAACATCTGAGGAATTCAGGGCAGAAGGGGACATTTGAAGAAAAGACATCTGTGCCAACTGCTTTAAACAAAGTTCACTGGTCAAAGGAATTCACTGCAAGAGTCAGCATTTATTCAGTTCAGAGAACATCAGTAGAATAACTACTATATTCCATATTGTTTTGCTTCTTACTTGTACATCAATTGGACAATCTTACTTTCTAAGAAACATTGTAAACATTGTACCAATTTCTTCAGTGTTAAATATTTGGTTTGGCTTGATTTGTTTGGTTTTGAGACAAGGTCTTGCTATATGGTCCAGGCTAGCCTTGAACTCCTGGGCTCTGCAGTGTTTTATAGGTGTGTGCTGCTGTGCTCTTGTACACACACGCAGGCACACACACACACTAACAGGAAGTGAGCCCAGGACTCCACATACTAGCTGACCCCCTCCATTGTGCTACATCCCTAGCTCTGGTTTTAAAGCAGCAATTCATTTGATTAGATTAAAGAAAATAAAAGTGAACAGGGTGATTGGAGGCATATGTAGCATGGTTTTATATATATATATATATTTTTTTTTTTTTCAAGTGCAAACATGCTCTTCTGCCTCGTGCCCTCTCCCTTCTCCTTTTACCCTCTCCATCCAGTGTCACCTTGGTTATATTTCAGGACTTCTCAGCTTCCATAAAATAATCTCCAATATTTACAATCTCTGGGAGATCACAGGATGCACCTGAAGTAGAGACCACTAGGTGGTCAGTAGGACAGAGGGTGACATTGATCACTTGCTGTGACAGTGCAGTGAGCAGAGGTACCAAAAGCACAATAATCATTGGCATTGATATTGTCATGAAATATCACCTCAAGGAAAGCAGTTTCAAAAAAGTTTATGCAAACTTAATCAAAGGCAACATTGAAGAACAGTGACCAGAAAGAGGAAAAAATTTAATGACATAAGCTGCAGGACAAATCAAACATATTCTTGCTCATTAAAAAAAAAAAACTATGTTCTACGTGATTGAAAGAACAACTGTTATAAAGATAGCAAAATATACTGTGATACCTATTACTGTTATCCCAGTAACCTGCTGTGAAGTTCTGTACCAATTTCACTGTACAATCTTATTCTGACTTGTTCTGTTGTATACTTTCAAAATAAAAAAAAATAAAAAACTATGTTCTTTATTGGTGATCACATGACCAGATGGCCTGGTTGCTCCCCTGCAGGACTGTAAGGATGATGTGGCCCCATGTACAATTGTGTCTAGGGATATACAGTGGTACCTTGGTTCACAAACTCGAGTCTTTCCATGATCCGGTCACAAACTGAGTTGGATGAGAACCGAATCAAATTCAATAGTTAGGTTCAGTGTTGACCTTATAGAGAAATGTGATTCAGTTATCCAGTTGGGTTTGCAAGCAGAATTTTGGAGGGAACTGAGTTCACAAGTTGAGGCACCATTAACAAATGTGGCAGCTGGGCCCACACTATCTCCCAAAGCTCCTTCTACCCAGTGTCCCCAGTGCTGGCAGACTGAGTCTCCTGTTCACCTCTCTTTGTGGCACATGGGAATTGTGATCCAGCTTCCTGAGTCTGTGTAGGGACTGTGCTGGAGCCTTGGTGTTACAGGAAGTGGCAGTGGCTTCCAGGGGTGGACATGCCTGTGACCTGAGCAATCATACTGGAAATCATTATTCAGTGTATAGATGAAGAAGTGAGTGAGGGAAGGTGGCTGTCTGGGCACTGTCATCCCTGTGTCTGTGCCTGGTTGAGCAGGGACAATGTCCACTCCATTCGTGAGAATCCAGGGATGATACGGCCAACAGGCCTGCTCTGAGCCATGCCAATTCATTGTCTCAGGACACACCTTGGATACTGAGGGCTTCTTTCCCTTATCAGAGTAAGGTACACACAGAACCCAGAAGAAAGGCTGGCCATAGACTGAGAACATGGAGGCCGTAGCCAGAGAATCACAAGTGACAGCACCAGAGACCAGCATGCAGCAGGTTGACACGAAAGCCCTGATTCCAGGCCCTGGCTCAGATATCCTCTTGCTGTGTGGTCTCATCCAGACCTCTGGCCTCTCTAAGCCCTGGGTTCCTCTTCATCAAGAAACAGAGATATCATTTATTCCTAGAGCTTTGCCCTAGCCAGATCCAGTGAGCAACATTCTACTCTCATTACGGTGGATATGCAAGGGCTTGTGGGGTGCAGTAGAGTGGAAAAGAAGACTCTGTTCCTACACATACTGCATGACCAAGAGTCATTCACACTTCATCTATGTCAACAGTGACACTTAAAACCAGAAAAAAATAATTCACACTAGTGGGGCTCCACAGTGCCCAAGTCCAGATTAAATCATTGTGGCTGGTCAGGCCGAATCTCACTACTGTGGATGCCCTGGGCCAGACACACAGGGTGACAATTGTGTGGTGGTGATGTTGTGTGCAACCACATGCTTTCCTCATATGGAGCCAGCTTTCCCCTCTGCTTTCTTACAACTTCATCCTCAGGATGTGCCTCTGTCTCCAGGAAGAGCCCAGCTCCTGTGCAACCCAGGGAAGTGACAGGCATCTTTAGTTTTATGTTTTGCTACTTCCAAACCTATAAATATGAACATTGCTCTGCTCCTGAAAAAAAATGATCTGTGTTACCAACAGTTGGCCAAACAGAGAAAATTATTTTTAAAAATCCAAATACCATTTATTTACTCATTCTATGATTAGTGTCTGTGAATGGGACCTGTTGCTTTCGATGCATTTAGACAAATGACATGCAGGTTGTCTCAGCAAGAGGAGCTTGGTACAGGCTGCAGGCCACTTGTCGATGAGAGTCAGTCCCTTGAATGAAGCTGTATTTAGTTGTGAATTTATTGTGAGTGTGCAGCGAGCACAAGAAGACTTAGCCCTCACTGTGGACTTCAGTCGAGAGTCCAAGAGTCTGATTCAGTGGGGTTAGTGCTGGCCCCTCAAAAGAATGTGCAGGCCTCAGAGCCTGTGTAAACAGCCTCACTAGGAAATAGACTTTTAGAGGTATAATTAAGAATATGGAGTCCAGATTTTCTGGGCTTAAGATGAACTTAAATTTAATTATGTGTCCTGAGAAGAAGAGAAAGGATACATACAAAGAGATGGCTGTGGACAGTGGAGGTAGAGCCTGGAGCAAGCCATCTCCAAACCAAGGAACACATGGGGCCACCAGGCACCTGAAGAGACAGAAAGGAGCTTCCTTTGTTCCCCTGGGAGGAGTGTGGCTCTGCAGATACGTCACTGAGACCTGAGGCCTCCAGAGCTGCAGAAGAATACATTCTATTGTTTCAAGCCCCAGACTGGACTTCTGTGCAGCACGCATGCTGCCAGTGAAGGCCGTCTGTGCTGATCAAGAGTCAGAGACTTCTCTCCCTAAGATGACCACATGCCTGCTCCCTGGCAAGACTTGTCTGGCCCCATAGCCTGCTTGGGGAAATCATCCACCTGACCAGTGCAGCCTTAGCTGGACTAGGGAGGAAACACAATGGGCTGCATCTGCCAACAACCATGGAGCATGCTCTACGGGAGACAAAGCATTTTCTCTGTTGTCTCACTGGAGCCGTGGAGAACTGTGGGAAGCTGGCTTTACTGACCAGGTGCAGAGGAAACATAGGACCAATCAGAAAGGGACCTTATTTCTGCCCGGGCCCACTAGCTTCATTTGTCTTCTGTGCCCTGCTTTGTTGGCAGTGTGTGAGAAGACTGTGACTGTGTCATGTGCCTATGAGTGCTCGGCAATGTACACAATAGCCACACACAGAGGCTTGGCAGGCAAGAGCTGACTAATGGCTTCATCAGGTCTAGCTAGTCTTACCTTCTCGGCCATCTGAGACCAGCCCCTGGCATGGTTAGTCACGGGCACCAGCACGAGCAGGGCAGGTTGGGAGCTATTAGGGATCAGGCAAGATGCCCCAGACAAAGCACATGGAAATCCAATATTTTGGGTACAACGGAACAAGTTAAGGGTCAGCAAAATGTCAGAGATGGAGAAGAGGTCAAGCTTATTTGGGAGGCAGCCAGGAAAGATTCCAGACTATTCCAGGATGTGCCCGTTGTCCCCTGGATACACCAGGTGCTTTGCTGTGCAGTAGTTCCAGGTCCAGGACCCAAGCCTGTAGAGCTGGATCCCAATTCCTATGCTATAGTGTGATCCACCAAGCGTGTAACTTTCCTGCCTCTTCTTCATCCATGAAGGAGGACCATAATAGTGATTACTTCTAAGCTGTTTTAAGAATTCAGTGAGGCCAATAATGTGGATCTATTGTGGAAGCTGAGTAAGTACAGGATGGGTACTATAATCTCTCAGGTCCCAAGGGGGTCACATGGTCATGTCCTCTCACCTAGTGCCATCTGCTTCAACCACATGTCAGCGGGACATACTCTCTTACAGTGGAAAGCCTGGGATTCACAGAACTCTCTCCCATTCAGTAACCCCAGGGTTGTCCCACCAGAGCTGAGACCTCCATGAATTTTTCCACAAGTAACTTTCCAGGATTGCAACAAGCTAGAGAGTGACATCTGGCCTTGTCGTGGGTACTTCCCAGTCTTCCTGAAGGGAGAAGACTAGATTTAAAAGAGCCATTACTATTTTATCACCCTGGCAGAGGGAGGGGCAAACTCAGGAGGAAAAAACAATAACTAGAACTGTGTTTATTCACAATGCTTGGCATTCAACTTGAATCACTTATCACAACACAAGATAGGACCATATGACTGAAAACCAAGAGAAAAGACAGAGCTCAGCAGCTTATCCAAGACATCACTAGGCATCAAAATTCACAGACTAGGACTCAAAAATAACCCTAATAAGTGGGTTCCAAAAAAATCAGGAAAAAAGAGAAATTCACCAGAAGGAATTCTAGAGCAAAAGAGATAAACACAACACTGGAAAAAGAGAGCACCAACTGAAAACAAAAAGAAAGAAGAAGAAGTTTATTTTCAATGTAACTTTCCTGAAGTTTATTTTCAATGTGTATACCAACTGTATAAAGTGGAGGACAAAGTTAGCAAACCACAAGTCAGGATAATGGAAGATTGCCAAATTGAAGCAAGACAGAAAGTAATGAAAACTATAGAAAAAAATGTCAGAGACAAATGAGAGTAAGTCAGAAGTTTAACATGCAGTTGTTGGCTTCCCAGGAGAAGAGACAGGAGGAGTGACAATGAAAAATTATTTGAAAAGAAAATGGAAGAAATCAATCCCCTGAAGCACATAAAATCAGAAGCATGGCAAGTGCAAAGGAAGCCACACAGGCATAAATATTCAGAGCACAGGGATATCACGGGCAGAAGGCAGAGAGTACTGCACCTGACAGATGTCCTGAGGGGCTGCAAGGGACGAGGGCAGGGACAGCTCATCTCTCCACGTCCAACCTGGGCACCAGCCTTGGCATCCGCTGGCTGAGCAGCCACATGGTGAGATCTTTGCTCATTTTTTCATTGATTTGATCTCTCTTCAATTTTTAATTATTCTCTCTGTATTAGAAATATTATCTCTTCATTTTTGACATGTGTTATAAATATTTTCCTGATTTATCATTTGCCCTTGAATTTTCATTATAGTCTTTCTTTTTAACCATGGAAAAGTTGTTGTATTTTTATATCATCACGTTTATCATTCTGTTCTCATATTGCGTTTGGATGTAATGTCTTAGGAAACTTTCTAGTGTTCTAGTGTTTGTGTGGTTCAGTTTTCTCACAGATCTCTGGTCCAACTGAAGTTTATTTTCAATGTGTATAATGTGATATGTGGCTCAAATGCTATGTTTCATTGAATGGCCAACAGTTGTCCCAGCACTGTTTTTACAGTTTACCTTTGCTCCAAGATCACCAGCTTGTGGAGCAGGCCCTGAGTTTTCAAGCTCCTGCACTGTTATTGAAAAAAAAACACACAGGACTTGGGGCAGTTCAAGCATTTGCCTGATAAGTGCAAAGTATGAGCTGGATCCCTGATACCAAAACAAACAACATGGGATTGAACCTGTGTGTGTCTTAATTTGCATCACTTAACTTTCCTTAGTGCCACTGCCCGGGACTACAGAGGAGGTCTTATAAAATGCTGGGGCCTCCCCTGGCCTGGACCACACCTCTGCCTCGGGGCTGCAAGGCCAGGCATCTCTGGCTCACTGTGTGGGAGCACAGAGTCTACTCCAGACCTGCTGTCACCATCACCATCACCACATCATCACCCTCACCATCACAACAGGTGCCACCACTATCATCATCACCATCAGCACAAAGAAAGGCACGAAACCCACATAGCCTTGGTACTCACGTCTGTCCTCACTCCACTCACTGCGCCATGGCACCTTGGAGGCTCTTGGCTAGTGTGGCTGCATCTCAGCCAACTCAGGCTGCTGTGACACATACTACAGACCACGTCACCTGCAGAACAGTTTGCGGAGAATGGGGTGGCCACCAAAGCGTGACATTAGAGCTGGGGGACTCCCTGAGGGACCTGGTTCAGAGTCCAAGGACTGCTCCTCTGGCAGATAGGGTCTCGCGGTGCCACCCTCCCCACCCCACACACTCGAGAGTGAGAACCAGATGCCGCCTCTGTGCCTCTCCACTCTCCCTTGGGCCAGTGGGGAGCCCATTGTACTCTGTAGTGTTCACAGTCTCCCACACACAGGGAGAGGCCTTGGGGGACCCTAGTAGCATTTAGGTGCCTAGGCTGTGTGTGGGTTGTGTGACTAAACAGTATGGCTATAGGAGAGATAGGTGTCTTCCAGGGTTGCCCATGGAGGTTATTGGAGTCATCAGGAAGGAGAGGCAGGCTAGGAGCCAGAGAAGGTGCCCAAGTCTCTTTTATCCAGGTCGGGAAAAGGGCTGGAGCTGGAATTTAGAATAGAGAAGCTGATGGGGAGTCCTTTGCCGCGGCAGACTGAACCTCCAAAGGAGTATAAACAAGCACCTCAGCCTGTTTTGGGAGATGCTTGTTACCTTGTTCTTGTTATTCAAAAAAGGGCACTGATATCTGAATGGCATAAAAAGGATTTAAATTTTGTGTATATCATTTATATTACATTATAATGAGAAGAGATTCACATATACTAGCTGTGTAAAATTTACACAGTAAAATATAAACAAAGTTTAACTATCAAACAGTTGAAAAATTTTCAGTGGCATTCCATCATCTGGAATGGAGCAAAATCTGACCTCGCCTGCAGTGTGACCATTTACAGTTTGTACCTTCTCTGTGTTGTGCAGTCATCACCGCTACCTAGTTCCTGAACATTTAACACCACAAAAAACAACCCCATCCCACTCCCCCACCCTACCCCTGACCCCCGTTCCTGACACCACTAATTCATTTCCTATCCCTGGGGATTCATTGGTTCTGGACAGTCCAGGTAGAGGGAGTCAGAAAACACGTAGGCATTGTGACTGGCTGCTTCTGCCCAGCATAAGTTTTCAAGGTCTGTTCACATGGTAGCACCGGGCAATGCTCCACCCTGTGTGGCTGAATAGTGTCCCATCGTGACAATGTCCTACAGTTTGTCCATCCACTGATGAACACTGCAGTGGTTCCACTGTTCAGTGACTGCGAAGAACATTGCTGTGGACACTGTCAAATGAGGTATTTTTAAACACTTGAGTCCCTTTCAGCATGTACTCAGAAATGGCACAGGTGGGTCACATAGTAATTCTGTGTCTAACTTGTTGAAAGACTTTATTTCTAACACAGAGAGAAGATATACAAATTACCAAGTGTTAGATGCATGTTATAAAAAAAAAAGATGCACATGTATGAAAGTGAAGATTTCCCCATGTCCAGTCCTGGCTCTCAGCTTCCCCTCCTGCTTCTCGTGGCTACCATTTGATCTGTGCCTTTTCTTCAGACGGTTTATTTACATGTGTGCATACACACAGACATGTACACACAGTTTTTAAAAATGGTTCTATACTATAAACACACTGTTCTGCATCCAGCCTTTCTCCCCACATAACAGCAATGTCTTCTAGGTGTCCTTAACTGTCAGTGTCAATGAGATGCTCCTCCTCCTCCTGCAGGTATAAGTGTCTCTGTGGTGGCCTCCGCTTGGACATGACAGGGGTCACTTAGCCAGTGCCCTTCTGATAGGCATGCAGGTTGTTTCTGAGCTGCTTTGCTTTCACAAGTAGTAGCATCCAGAAAAACTCGATGTGTTTCATAAATGGATAATATTCCTTTGCATGGATGGGCCATATCTTAGCTCTCCATCTGTCCGTGGTTGTTTCCTATTTTTGACTTTCACCATTAATGCTGCCATGACGTTCATGTGTAAGTTTTTGTGTGGATCTGGGTCTTTATGTGCATATGTCTAGAGGTGCAGTTGCTGGGTCGTAATGTGCGCTCCTGAGGAATGGCCCACGCTGTCTCCAAAGCACCTGCAACATTTTATGTTCCCGTCAGCAGCAGATCAGGACGCCAGTCTCTCCCCTCTGCCACCAACACTTCTGTCATTTTGACTTTTTGTAGCCATCCTAGTGGACTGGGTGAAAAGTGGTATTTCTTGGTGATTTTATCTTTTCATATCCTTATTAACTATTGTATAGGTCAATAGTGGTGAACCTATTGCAAGGGTGCCACAGAGGGGCTATTGGTATCACTGAGAGCACTAGAAGATTTGTCATTACTGGTTTACGTTCTTTGGAGCATCTTTCAGATGCTTTCTTCATTTTTAAACTGAGTTATCTTTATTACTGAGTTGTCTTCACTTTTTATTTATTCTAGATACAAGTGTATCCTGAATTCAAGTCTTACTATTTGCAGAAATTCTCTCCCATTCTCTGGGTGGTCTTTTCGTTTTTAATGGCGTCCTTTAAGGCACAAAAGCTTTGAACTTTGATGAAGTCCATTTTACCTGTAAGGCTCCACTCAGACTGACTCTCCCAATACACAATCTGTCTCCCAGCAGACGTATTGTTCTCAGCTCAGCACCCAGTGCCCTCAGCAAACACAGGATGTTGTAAAAGTGATGATAGAGCACAAAATCTCCCAAGCATGAGATATCTAACACACCCAAACATTTCCACCAGATGCCTCAAGGACTTTGCCCACTGAGGCACAAGACATCCAGAGAACTTTGATCACTAATGTTTACTAAGATCTTCCCACCTAATATCCCTTGCTTTCCTTCAAGTTCTATTTTTAAAAATGCCCACTTCTCTTTGCTCCCTACAGATGGCCTTTTTGCCCTCTGCCCGCAGTCAGGCACAATAAATTCCACACCGTGTTGCCTTTATGCAAGCTCAGTGGTCTCAGCTGGTCTCTGCCTCATGCCATTCATTATATTATCTGTCTTTTGTTGTTTGTGCTTTTGGTGTCATGCATTTCCTAGTTTCAGCTCTTTCATTTAAAGCTTGATCTATTTTGAGTTGGTTTTTCTATAGAGTGTGGGTTTGCAGATATTCTGAAGGTAGAGTCTCAGCTTTGGCGATGGTCGGGGACAGGAAGAGAGTGGGGAGACCCAGGGGCCTGGTGCCCACTGAGGGGTGGACCAGGTGGAGGAAGAGCGATTTTGGGAGAAGGAATACAGGATCCTTCTCTGGCTGTGAGATGGAGTATGAGTAGTATTGGGGTGTAGTGGGATTTCTTTAAAACACAAGAGGGGTGTCTTGAAGAGCGACCCCAGAGAGTGACATAGCCTGGAAAGGAAGCTCTGTGGCTGCCCAGAATGTGCGGGGAAGCTGAGAAGGAGCAGCCAAAGGAGGAGAAAAACTGAGGCGGCCTCGGGAAGAGGCTGTGAGGAAGGGGATTCGGTATCCAGTCTTGGGCTTCCTGACGCTGTGTGTTCTGCGGCAGGTACCTTCCCTCTCTGGGCCTTGTCTGGGCAGAGTGTGAATGAAGCTTGTGAAAATGGTGGAGTCCCGTGTTTACCAGCTGTGACTGTTTCCCCAGTTAATAGCTGAGTGGAAGAAGTGGCAGCCAGACTAGCGGATGCATCCCATCCTTGCACATTTCTCTATGTGTGAGTGTGCACAGGGGTTTGGGTGCAGGCAGAATGTTCCAAGTGAGATCACCGGGAATGATCACTGACAGAAATGAGGCTGGCTGACGTTTGTGGAGGCTCTTGCATGGCAGGGACTTTGGAGTAGGGTGAGTGGAGCCAGGATCCCCGGTGCAGGCCTGCCCCCTGCTGGCTGAACATGTCACCCAGCTCTGTATATTGTTGCCTTTGTGGCTCAAATCCTAGATTTGACCTCTAGCTCACCTAAATTCAGGCCTTGGGGCGCCTCGCCTTGGAATGGCCTCATGTTCTGATAAACTCAGAAGCTGAAAATACAAGTCAAAATGCATTCAATACACCTTTATAAAATAAGCTATGAAATTATGAATGATCTAACAGGGATATTTTAACATCACAGAGCAAAGTAGAATGCAGTGGTTTCCACTGGTCATGGGACAGAGTGTTACCTGATGAGGGTATGTCATGATTTAAACTGCACCCCCTGAACTCACTTGTCCCCGCTTTCTAGAGAGTGGGTTGGGGAGTGGCCCCTTTAAGAACCCCCGTGAGGGTGAACGTGGCAGTTGGAGCCTGGTGAAAGAAGGACCAGGTGGCAGGGATTCATCAGGTGTGTACAGGGTGTCATCAGTTGCACACAGGGAGTCATCAGGTGTGAGCAGGCCCTCAGCCATTGCCCCCTCAGGCCTGCAGGCGTTCCTGGGAGTTCACCCAGCCACAGGGGCCCTCTCTGAGAATGGATCACCCCTCTCACGTGTGCATGTACCGTAGAGCCTGGGACACATGGCAGCGGGCGAACGAAGCAGAGGGAGCATGCTAGGGAGGTTGGAGGGGCGTGAGGTCAAGCTGGCCACCCTGCTATACCTTGAGGAATAACGCAGTTAGAGGAGGGACCTGAGCAAACAAGATTTTCACCTTGTAAGAAGGTGGGAAGCCTGATGTTAATGGAGCAGAGAAATTGTTTTTTGCCTGGGTGTGTGAAATGATCAGGTGGGGAACAGGGAACAGGTGGCTAGGCGAGGTGACTAAGTCAACGCTGGAGCCCTGGAAGTTTGGGCCCTGGTTGACTATGTGGCCTGGAAAGTTCCCTTTAGCTGCAGAATGGGAGAGCTTGGAGGGGGCTGGACAGAAGGTCAGTCAGTTCTCCTGCTGAGGAAGAGTCCAGGCCCAGAGTGGAGAATGTAGAGGGGCAGCCTGCAGGTGAGGTAGGTGGCCTCAAAGCCTGACCTCACTGCCTGGTACACAGAAGGTTCTCAGTAGATACCATCTGTATGGTTGGTTGACTGAACGTTTTTTGTTTTTTGTTTTCCTGTACTAGAAATTTGAACCCAAGGCCTTGGGCATACTAAGCATGTGCTCTGAACCACTGAGCTGCACTTCCAGCCCCTAATAATTTTGAGAGGGCCCGAGTCCTTTGAGCTCCTTCCTGTACTCCTAGAACAATGGGGTACATGTGGATTTCTTGACTGTCAACTCAAGAAATACTATCCCTAAGAGTGCTTCTTGTATAAACTAATAGAAAAGGAAGTTTAACCCAGCAAGAATTGAAGGAGAAATCCTGGAATCTATTTGAACAGAGCACTCAGTGACCTTCCCTCTGGTTCCTGCCCTCCCCGCCTTGCCCAGGAGTAAGGTCCCTAGGAGTCCTGGTGAGTCCCTCAGAAGCTTCCTAACATTTCAAGCTGCCTTTTCAACTGACTCCACTTTGTGGCCTCCTCTGATGTTTTGCCAACATAACTATAAGACTGCTGGGTCCTCGTTGTCTCCCTTCATCTCCAGTTTGTCCTTTCCATCATGCCCACTTATCTGTTTCTTGCTGGAAGCAAATGTCCTTTCCCACACTGGCTGCTCTGCGTCAGGCCCTGAGCACAGTTCCCAGGGAAATATGACAAGACAACAGCCTGGCTCCTGACCGAACGAGGACTTAGGGCCTCCCCACAGACAGCAGAGGATTTCCCAGTGTATTAGTTTCTTTAATTTAAAAAGAAATGTATAGTGCTAAAGCATAAAAGACAGTAAAGTTGTATTAGTGAACTGAATGTAAATACTGTATAGTAAACCATGATTGATTTCTTCCGTGAAGCTAAAAGTCAAGGAAAGATACAGCCTGAAGCTTAGAACAGGATGAGAAATTATCCTCATGATTATGCTATGCATCATAGCAAGAGGGATTCTGCATCTGTAATCAAGATTGCTAATCAGCTGTCCTTGAGTTAATGGAGAGGCAAATCATCCAGTGGGACTTGATTCTTTTATGTGTTGATGTTGTTTTTTGTTCTGTTTTGTTTTTTGTTTTTCTGGCTTTTGAGACAGGGTCTCACTGTGTAGCTCAGGCTGGCCTTGAGCACACAGTGATCCTCTTTGCCTCAACCTCCTGAGTTCTGGGATTACAGGCGTGAGCTACCACACCCAGCAGATGGAGGTTTCTAAGCCATTGTTTGTGATAATTTGATAAATAGTAACAGAATATTAATGTAATCTCTATATCATATCATAGAATTGGAAGTGACAGAGCAACCAAAACTATTTTACATTTTTCTGTACTAATTCTTAATACTCTACTGTGGCATGTAGCTGACTTTAATTCACCTCTGTCAGGAGGGAAAGTCATAAAGAGATCCAGAAACAAGTAAGACTTTAGGACATGAAAGAGGGAGGGAGGGAAGGAGAGAGAGAGAGAGAGAGAGAGAGAGAGAGAGAGAGAGAGAGATGTGTGTCATGTGGAATTTCTATCTGTGAAAACAAATATATGTTTCACTTAGTATCCACAGAACAGTCACAAGGGTAGCGATACATTTGACTAGAAATTTTTGTATAGTCTAAGTAGAAATGACAGAATTATTCTCTGCTTTCAGTGCAAAGAAAAATAGAAACTAACAAGTTCAATATATGTGATTCTTATATTGAACTTCCACAGAGGCTGGATTTTCTGTTATCACATTAAGACATTAGTCATTGATTTATTAAAAATTGTTGGGCTGGGGATATAGCTCAGTGGCACCTGGTAAGTGCGAGGTCCTGCATTTGATTCCTGGTACCTAAATAAATAAATACACAGTAAAAAAATTTTATCAAGAATAGATTTTAAATCTTACCAAAATTTTTGCTTCAAAAATTATGTTAATTTTTCTTTCTAAGCAATTAATATTAAGACCTGTATCATGGGTTCTCTTTTTATTGAACTTCCCTCTATGTTCAGAATAAGTGACACGTTGTCATAGTGTGTTATTCTTTGGATGTGATGCCTTACTCTGTTGTTAATTTTTCTGCAATGCCTATAATGGATTTGTCTGGTTGTGTGTGTGTGTGTGTGTGTGTGTGTGTGTACGCGCGTCCTTGCTGGGCTATACTATCAAGGTCACCCTAGCTTCAGGTTTAGGGATAAGTTCTCAGTAAGGGGTAAGAGATTGTGTTCATATTGCTCTTAATTAGTTTCTTTCCTTTTTTTTTTTTTTTTTTTTTTCCTGCACAGTGATTTCTTCCCTGACACAGCAGTGCGGTTCAAAAATGGACAATATGGTATGTGATATTCTGTGAGGATGTTATAACTCAAGAGTCTCATGAAAACAAAGCAAAACAAATCCTGTTTACTGACTACTAAAAGAATATTCGCATTAACATTTAAAGTGTGTGTGTGGCCAAAGAGGAAAAAGGCAGCTTGGTGGAAAAGTGTCTTTACCTTGTTCCCCTGCTGCAGTCTTGTTCCTGCTCCTCCTCTTGTGCCCCTATAAATGATCTTAACACTTAATCAAAATGTTGAAGTCCCGCCACCTCAGCCTACTGTTTTTCCTACCCCTCTCTAACATCTGTGCAATCTCCTTGCTCCTGCCCTCCCCTCCTCCTCACCCAGCCTGTCGGAAGACATCATTTCCTTGCGTGAGAGCGTCGAGACTTTACATTTCATCTTCTCTCTGTTGCCAATCAGCTAAGAGTTCTTATGCTTGATTCCGGTGGAAATCATGAATTAGTAAAGTGTAGGTCTCCTAGCAGTCCTGATGCCACCAGATGATGCCAGATGATACTGGATGCAACAGCTGGCACAGCTGGCTGCTGGTCACTGCCACTGCTGGCTACCATCAGCTTGTAGGTTAATTCTGCTGAGTGCTATTCTATGCTGCTGGTCTTTGTTCACTGCTGATCTCTGAACTTCTTTAGGGCTAACAGATCTGAGTGTTTATTGCTCGCTCTTTTGAGATGATGGTTTGGCTCATGCCTGAATAAATGTACATGGGCTTTGGAGCCCACACTACCCTATAAATAAATCACAAGCAGCTTTCCAGGACTGCCAAAGCCAGTCTTTATTAGGACACTGGAGGGGGCCCCCCAGGCCAACTCAAGAAGATGTGAAGAATGCTGCTTATTTAGCAGCTGCACGCCTGTGATTGGACCAAGTGACTACAGGGCTCCAGGACAGCTACAGCTGCAGGGCAGAGGTTCAGTGAGTGTGTAGGATGACAAGTTGTTTGACTGACAGCTGTCACTCTCTGGGGAAAAATGATAGGGCTGAAACCAGGGCTAGCTGGTTCAGGGACATTTGAAATATTAACAATTTCCCCATATTTCTCCTTCCCTGATCTTAATCATGCCAGCGTGTCCCCCTTCTTCAAAGAGATGGCAGTGGCATGTGACATGGGAGCAGAGGAGGGGCACGACAGGTGAAAGTCCCTGTAGCACCATTCTGGAGGAGGATGATCCCTAAATAACCAGGGAGGACACCGAGGAAGTTGTCCCAGCCCCTTTGGCAGGGAGTGTGTGAGGGAAGTGGCAGTGGTGATGGGGAGACAGCCTCTGGTCAAACGTGGGCAAAGCAGACTCACCTTTATACTGCATTTTCTTCCTAGGACTTCAGCTAGTTTTACTTTCTTTAACCAGAGGGCAGACACTGAGTATGCTTCTTTAGTTTCTGCAGGGTGTAGCACAGTGCTGTCCTAGTGAGTATTCATCTGCCAAGTTGAGACAGGTTCTCACTGGTTTTAAACTCGCTCCACCCCAGGTTGGCCTTGAACTCACAGTGATCCTCCTGCCCCAACCTCCCAAGTGCTGGGACTCCAGGTGTGCACTACCACATCTGGCTGATGTGGCAGTTTTTAAAAAATTATATCAAAATCTTGCCAGGGTGTGGTGGTGCATAAGTATAATCTCAGCATTATGGAGACTGAAGCAAGAGGATTGCCTACTATCCTGTCACTGTTTTGTTTTGTCTCACTGTTCTGTTTTACTCCCTTTAAAATAAAAAACAAAAAAACAATTGCAATAGATAACCTGCGGTGGATTGACAACTGGTGGGCAACTTGTAACACCCAGCTGAACTGCATCAGTGTGGTGCTGAATGTGGGTGGCCCACCTGAGGATTATGCCCAGCAACATAAGAGATGAGCATGGGAGAGGAACAGTGTGTTGCTGCTGGTTCTCCTGTTGCCGTTGGTTCTCTTGGAAGAGCTTGCTGAGCATCTTCCCTGATATCAACTTGGCTGTTCTCATCATCGGAGGAGCTCAGGACCTTGATGTCACAGCTGAAGGTGACTATGGTTCTTTTTGGCGGAGTTCTGGTCCTTTACTTGAAGTGTTACTTCCTGGCTCCAGTGCAGATCCCTCAGCCTACTGGCCCAGGTTCTTTATCCTGCTGGCATAGACTTTCTAGCTTCCACCAACTGACCTTTGGGCCTTCCCTGTGCAGATTGATGAATTGGGCTCTAGGCCTCCAGTTGTGGGGGTGCATTGTCATGGTGCAAGTCTTCAGCTGGACTCATGCAGGACATTGCCAGAGATCGTGGCCCTCAGCTGGATTATTTGGGGTCTTTAGTGTATGGACAGATTTCCCACACTTTTTGTGTTTGACACTTTGGGTGACTATTATAAAATAATTCTGTGAATTATATGTCCTGTAGTAAATTGTTTTTCTTGCAAACCCTGACTACGATACAACCTAAGGGTAAACTTTCTAGTTTACTTTGTTTAAGAGCTATGCAGATTTATGGGCAGGCAGAGAGAACTGACCCTTGCTCAGATTCTACCAGGTGGCCCTCCTTTCCAGCCCCAAGGTCTATACTGGATCCGTGGGAGAATTCACTTATTCTGTTATGTCTCATCATTAGTTTAGTTCTTGCTATTTGGTATGGCTTCCTCTTACCTAATAGCTTTCTCTAAAAGTTCCTAGACCATTACCTTTATTCAAATGTCAATGTGGTCAGTAACTGAATTGGTATCTAACTTGAAATAGATGAAGAATTGATTTGGAGAGATTCCAATGGGATTCCTGGGAAATTAGAAGTTGGGAATAATTTTGGACTTTGTAGCTGATCCAACTTCTCAGTGACTTAGATGGGTAGAGGGGACCACCCTGCAACCAAAGGAATGCAAATATTAGTGTACAGCAAAAGCAATGGCATATTGTGCAGCTCTTTGTTCAAGTTAGGGACTTGTGCACATCACTAAATAAGACTGAATGCTTCACTTTCCCTGATTTAACACCTAGAGAGCTTAAGAAAAAGTGCTGATACGATCATTTTTCTAGACATGATCACCAAAAACATTGAGAAACTTCTCAGGAAAAGGTAATATGATATGTTTTGGGAATGGCTAGCAAGCTGGTTTGCAGACATCCTGACTAATGTTAAGCTTGGCTGCTTAGTGGTTTCCTAATCTTTACATTTCTTTTAGTAGACCTCCATGTGACTATGACTATATTACCAGACTAACCACAAAATTGAATCTCTTTGGATTAGACCATTTTGCCTCATACTGTAATCTTCACTTTCCATCGTACACCATACATCATACACCATAGTCTGATTGTTCATCAGACTATGAACAATAGGACTTAGATACTGTTGAACTTCTGTTTATTTATGATTGACTTGATTTGTGGATATGCCTTTTAAAGTGTATTTCTCTTAATTTTTTTGTATCATATTGTGGTCTCCAAGAGTTTAAAATGTCTGCATACTGATGTCAATCACATTATGATTGGAATAATAAAAATATAAGAGTTGCAAAGAAAGAAAGAAAAACAGAGAAAGATAGCCCCTGTTCCTGGATAGGCAGGACCAATATTGTTAAAATAGCCATACTCCCAAAACTAATCCACAGATTTAATGCAGTCCAAATCAAAATACCAATATAGAATTCCTCCTAGTACCAGAGAAAACAATCCTAAAATTCATATACATCATAAAAGACCCGAATAGAGAAAGTAATCCCGGAGAAAATGTAAATCAGGAGGCATCTCAATGCTAGATTTCAAGTTATATTACAAAACTACAGCAATTAAGAAAAAAAACCCACATTCAGCCATTTGATCTTTGACAAAGGGGCTGGAGGAAATATATCAGCTTTAACAAACAATGCTGGCTATATACATGCAGAAAACTGAATTTTTTTTTTTTTTTTTGAGACAGGATCTTACTATGTAGTTCAGGCTGGTCCTGAACTCACTACATAGCCTAGGCTAGCCTCAAACTCACAGCAATCCTCCTACCTCAACCTCCCAAGTGCTGAGATTACAGGCATGCAGAAGATTGAATGTAGATGCATATCTCTAACCATATATTAAGTTAAAATCAAAATGGATCAAAGAGATAAATTATTAAAACATAACAATCTACTAGAGAATAGGTAAAAGTCTTGAAGGCATAGACATAAGCAAAGATTTTCCCAGTTGCACAAGAAATAATGTCTAAAATCAGTAAATGGTATTATATCAGAGTGCTTTTGCATCACAAAAGAAACAACCAACAGAGTGAAGAAATAACCTACAGAATGAGAAAAATCTCTGCCAGCTTCTCTTCAGATAGAGGGCTAACATATATAAAGAAAGTTTAAAAGTTAGACACACCAAAAAAAGAGACTCAGTCAAAAACTAGGCATCTAAAATAATAGACATGGGCTGGGGATTTAGCTCAGCAGCATAAGTGTCTGCCTGGCAAGTGCAAGGTCATGAGTTCAATCCTCAGTACCAAAATAAAATAAAATAAAATAGAAGTGCAAATGGCCAATAAACATGTGAAAAAATATTCAACACTCTCTACCCATTAGAGAAATGCAAATTAAAACAATACTGGGATTCCATTTTATTCCAGAAAGAATGCCCATCACTAAGAAATAATAATAAGAAATGCTGGCGAGCCCATGTGGGCAAAGAAACCCTTCTACAATGATGGTGTAGATGTAAACTTGTGTAACCACTAGGAAATCAGTATGGAGAGTCCTCAAAAGCTAACACTAGAAGAAAGAAATAAGGAAAGAAGGAAGGAAGGAAGGAAGGAAGGAAGGAAGGAAGGAAGGAAGGAAGGGAGGAAGGAAGGTAGGGAGGAAGGAAAAGAAAGTTCAAATTGGTCAGTCCCTATTAAAACACTGAATCTGGGCCATGCGTGGGCTGCCGCCAAGTGGGAACAACCAGACCCAGGCCTTTGAGTCAGCGCCATTCACTGACTAGGGGGAGAGAGAAAATGGCCATACCAGGAAGCAAGCCCAGTCTGGGAACCAGTACCATGCGCAGGCTGCCACCAGACCCCAGCCCCTACCAGCATGCAGGCTGGCAAACAAGAAGTCCCAATCCCCCTCACCCCACCCCGTAAGCGACTTGCTTATCCAGAGAAACACAAGCTGTGATGATAGCTACCCAGGTGAAATGCAATGGATGCCTGTGGTGCTTTGGTGTTTGCTAACACTGCAGGTCCAGGGCCAGTGGGCTGATCATAGGTTCAGAGGATAGCGGTACACAGAGTGGCATCTAAGGATCCTCCTTCTGAGGGTGGTAGCCATTGTTGATTCCCTATGGTCTGGTTTTATAATTCTATATCATTTCCATTATTTTATTGGGTTGGGTTTTATTGTCTTTTGTTTCATTTGATTATGTTAAATTCAATGGCAGGAGCAGCTATTTCAAAAATAGCAAGATATCATAGCAATTTTGAATTTACTATTCACTTGTTTTGAAGTTTCTTTCCACTCTGTTTGATTTTTACTATGTCCAAAATTATCTGCAACTATTGTGAAGACATCAAAAGGCATTATTATATTGTTGATTTTGTAAAGTTTTGAAGTCTTGTATCACTTACACTGGTTTGTTTTGATTGGTTTTATCCTGTTTCATCCTCTTTAAAATAGAAAAAAAAAGCTAAAACTAGAAATTCCATTTGACTTGGCTATTTCCCTCCTACATATCTTCCTGAAAGGATTAAAAATCATATTACAGTAATATATACAGATCCATGTTTACATCAGCACAAGTCATAACAGCTAACTCTTGGAAGTGGCTTATATGTCCATCAACAGATGAATGGATAAAGAAATTGTGATATTTACACATACTGTTTTGCTATAAAGAAGGATGAATTTGACTCACTTGTAGAAAAATGAATGCACCTTGTGACCATGAGGTTAAATGAAATAAATCAGATACATAAGCTTAAATATCAAATGTTTTTAATATTAAAAACTCAAACTTTAAATAATGAGAAAAATGAAAGATAGATATAGGAAACAAGGAGATCTTTTGCAAAAGGAAAGGGGAGAGGTGAGGAAGGGGACATAAGAATTAAGATGTGTCACTTACATGTACCAACTCCCCAGAATGAATATAATCATTATGTGTTGCAGACATGTGCTAATAAAAATTCAAATATATATTTAATTTTTGAAGGCATAATATGCATTGTTTGCTGTTTAGTATGCCTTCCTTAAAAATTCTGATAGTGGTCTAAGTCTATGACTTTTATCATCTTATTTCTCTTTTTAGAAGACTTTCATCTTTGTCTTTAGCAAATTAAAATTTTGTAGCAATGTGTCTAGGTGTATTTTTACTCAAATATAGTATGTAAGATTTCAGACACTTCTCTCTCTTGCACTATAGACGGCATAGTGTTTCTGTCTGCATTTCCTCTGTTCTTTCTCGTGGACCCCCATTAGTTAGAAATTGAATTGTAACATCTGAAGAAATCCCACAATCTGATGGCTTTGAACAATGAGAAGCCTAATATCTGATACGTTGGAAAACAACCCGGAGAATCAGCTCAGCAGAGCTAGGTGTTTTTTGATGTGACTGCATTGAGATGTGTGTATTAGTAGACTGGCATAGCTAAATGTCAACTGAGAAGACCAGTGATGCTCCAGGAGGATTGTTCGGGAAGAGACTGATGCCTTGAGTTTTCATATGGTTGAAATGTAGCTGTGTGGTTCACTGTAAATTTTGCAATTCAATGTAATTGAATTTCCAATTGTAATCATTTTTTAAATGTGTGCTTATGAACAAAATCACTAGACCAGTACTAATCAGTACACACTATCTTGCCCTAAAGGGTCACTGGGCTATTGACTGGGATAGTTGTGGTTCTGCACACATCGGAGTTTCTAAGTCAATATTACCACCTCTCAACTGACCAGACAGCATTGGCTTACAGGTATAACAACACTGACTTTTTTTGCCCTTTAGAGATTTATAGGTTTAAACTAATACCAATACTAAATAGGGAAGCTATTTGGTAATATGCTCTACCTAAAATTTAGTACTATTATGTTGTCATTAATATAGACACTACATGAAAAGTGGAAAACTAGATTTCTAGATGAGCTGATTAAAGCTGACTTGAAAATGTCCCAAAATAAGTGCCAGAACCATAACCTGGGAGTAGAGATTCACTAAAAAACTTTGAGACAGAGAGACAGAGAGAGAAGGTTATTATAGATCAACTAAATGACAATGTATTGCTGTGCAAGAAGCTGCAGAATTGTGTAAATGATTTACTTAAAAAGGTGCTTCTTAAAATGGCAAGTGTGGTAGCATGTGCCTGTATTCCCAGCACTCAAAAGACTGAGGCAGGAGGATCACTGCGAGTTTGAGGCCAGCTTGGGCTGCAAAGTGAGTTCAAGCCCAGCCTAAACTGCATGGTGAAATCCTATCTAAAAAAGAAAAAAAAAAAAAACCTTAAAGAGTACTGATTCTGGGACCTCAAGACATCTCAGGAGGCACAGCTTTGCAACCAAAATCATTATTTTTCAGTCACTTGATATACTGTCAGCATCCACAAGTGATTTAGGACATTGTAAATATTACAAATTAATATGGAAGGATACAACTCAAATTAGAACCTACTTTTCACCTATGTGAAAAGCTCACTAAGCCAACAGCTTTGCACAGTTGTTACTTATATAAAGATAGAATATTGAGTTAGTTGCTGCTTGGAGAAATGGGAACTAGTAATTAGTGGCCAAATAAAATGGTAAGTAGAACAAAAATTAGACAAATTACTGCACAGTTTCATTTAACAGTGAGAGCTGTCTATCACATGGCAGATTTTATGTTCTCCAAATAGTAACATGTAATATGCTAATAAGCGACACAACAAAGAATCATTCTCCTAAGATTACATAAAATAATTGGTGTTGTAAGGAAGTGATAACAGACACAGGTATAAATATTTTAGAGAGAGGAGAATAATCTCTCTACAACACTCACCGTGAGTATAGCACAGTCAGGAAATGTTTAATGTGCTGTGCCCTAGAAAAGATATGCATCTCTCGTGGGAATGCCATTTTGTTAGCTTAGATCCTGATCAGGAAGCTTTCTATCTTGTTAGACAGGGAGCTCTATGCATAGAGATAGCTCTCACCACACAGAGGCAGAACACAGGTCCCGCAGCACCCAAGTCTGGAGACACGGAAGGAGCTGTGTACAGATGCAGAAAGGCTTTAGTAAGTGATTATCAGTAACCCTTGGTAGACATTTGCCTCTGCATTAAAGGGAAGAAGTCCTTTTAGAAACAGCATTCTCATACAGCATATTAAAGTTCTCGAAGGAAAAATTTTGAGCTATTTCAGAAGTAGAGACCAGGGGCTGGAGATTTAGCTCAGCGGCATAAGCGCCTGCACTACAAGCAGGCAGTCAGTCGTGAGTTCGATCCCTGGTACCGATAAAAAGGAAAAAGACAAAAAAGGAAAAAAAAAACCAGAAGTAGATACCAGGAATTTCAGTGAACAGCATTAGTGGCCCGAAACAAGAAAGTGACATTGCAAGAGTGGGACATGGAGGAGAAAAGTAACACCATTCCACAGTACACGTTCCATTTATTCAAGGCACACGTCATGATGATTCAGTATACATATACATTCTAAGTGGCTGCTGGGGTAAAATTCATTAACACATCCATCAACACACTTCATTAAAATTGTGTGTGTGGTGTGTGTACTCATAAGTGTGACAAGGACACTTCAGATCTACTCTCTGGAAATTTCAAGTAAAAATACAGCATCAACAGTACAGTCATGCAGATTAGCTATGGTAACCATGCAGTATGTTAGATTCCCGCAAATTCATCCAGTATCTATCCATTCCCCTCCTCCCACCACATCCCCAGATAACCACCATTCTGTTTTTGGTGTCAACAAGTTCAATATTTTTCAGATTTCACACGTTAAGTGAGGTTACGCAGTGCTAGATCTGTGGCTTAGTTCATTCAGCACAATAACCTCCAGGTTTATCCACACTGCTGAAAAATAGAGGATTTCCTTCTTTGTACGGCTGAATAATATCCAGCTCTAAAACTGTAGCACATTTTCTTTAGGCAGCCATCTATCAAGAGACGCTTAGCAGGGAGGTGGCACGTGTTTGTAATCACAGCACTCCAGAGGCTAAGGCAGGAGGATCGCTAAGTGTTTGAGGCCAGCCTGGGCTACAAAGTGAGTTCAAGGCTAACCTGAACTGTATAGTAAAACTATATATCAAAAAAGAAAACAAAAAAAAAAAAAGAAAGAGAAAGAAGAAAGATGGATAGAAAGAAAGAGAAAATTTTAACACCATAGCTAGACTATCGTTAGAAATGTTGCATACAACACAGGAGTGCAAACATCTCTCTGTAAGAGTCTGATTTCATTTCCTTCGAATATATAATCATAGGTGAGATTGTTGGATCATATATATGGTACTTCCACATGTAATTTCTTTAGGAATTCTCATCCTGTTTTCCCTCATGTCTGTACCATTTCAAACTACCACCAATGCTGTGCAAGAGTTCTCCTTTCTGCAAACCCTCAACATCTATTATTTCTTGTCTTAAGAATAAGCATCCCGGGCTGCAGATTTAGTGGCATAAATGCTTGCCTGGCAAGCATGAAGTCGTGAGTTCAATCCCCACTACCAAAAAAAAAAAAAAAGAATAAGTATCCTAACAGGTGTGAAGCGATGTCTTCCTGAGGTTTTGTTTGCTTTTCCCTGATGACATTTATTTTTTCACGTACTGATTGGCCTTATTTCTTTGTTGGAAAAGTGTCTATGTCAGTCCTTTGCCCATTTTTTGATCAATTGCCTTCTTTTTGTTATGGAATAAAGTTCCTTTTATATTTTAGATATTACCAGATAGATAGATGCTCCCATTTCACAGATCACCTTCTTTTTGCTTTCTTAACTGTTTCTTTCCTTTGCTGTGTAGAACCTTTTTAGTTTGATAGTCTCTCTTATTTTTGCTTTTAATTGGTTATGATTTTGATGTTACAACTCTAAAGATATCAAGATCAACATCAAGAAGTCATTCTTCAGTAGGGCCCGACTTGTCTGTAAAAGGTCACCATTGAGACCAGCATTCTATTATGAAATCATAGGGATTTTTTGTTTAGTCTCAACACTTCTATGAACTCTTGGGTTTAGTTTTCAGTCAGCTTTGGTCCCTTTTCTCTCTGTAAAAGGGAGGTACACGATGCATGAGTCTGGCCGGTCTGTAATCACTGATTCTTTTTTTTTTTTTTTTTTTTTTTTTGGTACGTAGGAGAATTTAGCTAAAAGCCTATGGGATGTGTATGCAGCACTGCTGTGTCATCAGTCCCTAATCCTGGCCATGAACTCAAGGTATGGAAACTGCAGTTTTCTCTTATTTCGCTCATTGAATATCTTGAAACTATTTTCAAAACATGCCTGTAATTCCAGCACTCAGAAGGCTGAGGCAGAAGATTGCTGTGAGTTTGAGGCCAACCTAGGCAACGCCGTCAATTCAAGGCTGCCCTAAGTGCTGAGGATTTAGATCAGTGGCACAGCCTCTGCTTGGCAAGTGTGAGGTCCTGAGTTTGATTCCCAAGTACAAAAAAAGAAAAAGAAAAAGGCTGCTCTAAACTGCACAGCAAGACCCAGTCTCAAACAAACAAACAAACAAAAAGACATAGTTGTGATAAACAAAAAATGACCCCAAATTCTACCATCTTAATTCAGCAACTATTATTTCTTTCTTCTGCTCTTGCTCAGCTTTCTGCATCACACAGATAAGCAGATTATCCTTCTAAGTAATGATGGGCAGGTTTACTTGCCATCAATTTGAAGATACATTCCGATATCAGAAACACTAAAATGCCAAAAAGCATGATTAGAGAAAGCGTGATGATAGTACAGTTCTACTGTCTAAGGCTTACTATGGGTTTGTGAACTTGATGGGAATGTAAGCACTTGTTACATTGTTATGTTTATGACTTCTAAATAACTGATTGTAGGTTATCCTTACAGAAGAACTCTTCATATTTAAAGCATCATTGTTCTTTTTTTTTTGAGACAGGGTCTTACTATGTAGCTCAGGCTGCCCTCAAACTCATGGGGATCCTCCTGCCTCAGCCTCCCAAAGTGCTGAAATTATAGATGCACGCCCAGCTCTTAAAGTATCATTGTTAAAAGAACATTTAAGACTCATGTGTCATAGCCAAAAACTGGACCACAATATCTAGTAAGCACTCCATAACCACTATGAAAAAAGGCCAGTAAAATTAGAATACATTTTAACTCTCAACAATTTAATAATGATATCTTTTTCTTGTCAGCTCTGTGGATCCCTTACCACAATATGAAACTCAGTTGGAGATAGTAAAGTCATCTTTTAAAATGGTATTTAACCTACCAAGTTTTGAAGGAGGAATGTATTGGACCACTGATGAAGAGGATGTCGACGACCTGGAGGTGTGATCTTTCTTGCTTATTCCTGAGGTGACGTTTGATACACTGAGGCCGACCCGCACGATGTGCCTTCATAAGCCATAGACTTTGCTTTCCTCCTTCACTTCATGTCTTCTCCCTCTCTTATCTTAGCTTTAGTGGATAAGTAGGATTTTTCAGTCCTGGCTCATGCCTTTGAGTTCCTTTGTGAATTCTATATGTGATGGCACATAATAAATTGCATAAGGTTCATAGGAACAAATAGGTGGAGATATATTTTGTCTAATTGACTTAGCAAAGGGCAAGAAGTATACTGGAAAGAAAAAAGAAAAAAAGGAGAGAAAAACTGACAGAGCAGAGCTGTAAGCAAGATTAGGGACATGTGTGATCTCTATTTCCTCAGCATTGCTACACAATGCACTTGGTCTATAAGCTGGAGGCGCAGAAAATCTATGGCATATGGTATTGGGTGAGGCATTACCATCATAGCCACCTTGCTTTTTTCTTACTTTTAGTACATGGGGAAAATTTAGGATACTGGAATGAAGAACTACACGTTAGGTAAAAGTTATTAAAGGCTGATAGGCTGGCTTTGCAAATATTTTTGTATTTCAGGTGTTATATAAAAGTATTTTAAGTCTGTTTGAAGACACGCTTCTGATCTTAGTGTCTAAAGACCTCTACAAACTACAGATCTTAAAGGTACAGTAAAGGGGAAACAAGCAGTGTTGTTTGTCCTAGATCTGAAGAGCTTGCTATGCTTCACTTGTTTCTAATTTGCCGCATATCAATGTTCCTTTAAGCATTTGGTAGGTGAAATCTTTTCTGTTTCCAGTGGAGTAGAATTACTTGCAAAACAGAATCACTTCCTCTATTTCAAATATCAAAACAGACTTTTAAGAAATCAGTGTTAGAGGCCATCAACAGACACTTGAGAAGATAAGTCTTGTGTGGCACAGACTGGATGCACACAGGATGGGGCAGCAAAGGATAGGGCTGGATGAACTACCTCCACGTCCACATGACAATGCTGTGCTGTGACAGTGTCTATGAGCACGCCTCCCTCCTCATCACCTTCGAAGCGGGGAGTCATCCGGACAGCCTGTCTTCGTGAACGCCACTTGCTGTGCTATGAATGTGTGCCCCAAAGTTCGTATGTTGGAATCTTAACCTCTAAAGCAACGGTGTGGAGAGGTGAGCTTGAAGAGTTGATTGGGGCCAGGCCTGCCGTCGTGAATGGAAGTGGGTTCTTAATTAAAGGGTGAATCTACCCCCGTCCCTTTGCTCTTCTTCTGTGCTGTTTTCACCCTGCCTTCTGCCATGGAAGGAGGTAGCAAGAAGACCCTTACCAGAGGAAAGTTCTTTGATCTTGGACTCACCAGCCTCCAGCAAGAGATAAATCTCTGTTCTTTATAAATTACTTGATTTTGGGCTGGAGGTTTAGCTCGTGGCCCAAGCACCTGCTTGACAGGTGCAAAGTGCTGAGTTTAATCCCCAGTACCAATCAATCAATCAATGATTCAATCTCGGGGCTGGGGATTTAGCTCAGCAGCATAAGCACCTGCCTTGCAAGCAGGCAGTCATGAGTTTGATCCCCAGTACTGATAAAATAAAAAAAAAATAATTCAGTCTCAGGTATTTTGTCATGACAATACAAATGAATAAATACAGAAAATCAGTACTAAAAAATGTGATTGTACCTATAATAGCAGAAAACGTGAAAGTGGTCTTGGAACTGAATAAGACGTTGAGAGAATTTGGAAGCACAGGTTAAAAAAAACTTAAGATTGCTATGGATAGAATACTAAAGGCTATTGTATTAGTCAGCTTGCCTGTTGATGGGACCAAACATGTAAAGTCACAATTTACAAGAAGAGGTTTCAGCCCTTGGTCAGCTGGCTCCAAGGCCCAAACTTCACAACAGAGGGCATCCCACAGCAAAGCTGCTCAGGGCACGACGGCCAGGAAGCAGAGCAGAAGGCATCAGAGATGGTGTGTGTGTGTGTGTGTGTGTGTGTGTGTGTGTGTGTGTGTATGTGTGTGTGTGTGTTCCTAGGCAATCAAGTTGACAGTGATGGTTAATCATGGCACCCCATCCCTTGTCAGCTTGACACCTAAACATATCTCCTTAAACAATACTTAATTTCCAAATAAGTATGATAACAAGTTAATAATTCTGCCTAACATGATGTAGTTATCTTGCATTCAACAAAGCATTAATGGGCCAGAGATGGTGACACACACCTGTGATTTCAGTACCCCGGAGGGTGAAGAAAGAGGATCACTGCAAGTTTGAAACCAACCTGGGCTACAAAGTGAGTTCAAGGCCAGCCTGAACTGCATAGTGAAACCTTATCTCAAAAAGAAAAAGAAAAGAAGCATAAATAATGCTATTATCCTCTCTCCAAAGTCTCAACAGTTCCAATATTGCTCAGTAGTTCATGTCCAGGCTGTTCTCTGGAACTCAAAGAAACTCTTAGCTGTGGATCCCTATAAACAACCAAAAGTCAGTTACATTATTCCAGCATACAATAGCACAGAGTAAAATTCCCATTCTACAAGTAAGTAATGGAGCCTAGAAAATAATCAGATGAAAGCAAGACTTAAGGGCTGTGTATGTCCAACATCTGGAGTACACAGTGATAAGATGTGAATTTCAGGGATCTTGGGCATCTCCACCCCTGTGGCCTTAAGGTTGAAGCCCATACAGCCTCTCTCTTGGACTGCAGCTTTCCTTGACAGACAGCCCATGTCCTTAGCATCTCCAATATCGTGGGTTCTCCATTGCATTTTTGGCTTTATTCCCACAGCTTCATGTAGGGTCTCCTTGCCTAGCCTCCTAGGTCTTCCTTTGAATTCTGGGTGGAAGCCTCCCTAACCCCACAACTTTTATACTTTGCATGCCTATAAAGTTGGCATAATCATGCCAAAGCCTGCCATGAGCTTGAGCAGTAGCCACACCACCTTGGACTGTGGCTGTAGTGGGTGGCTTCTGAGTACCTGGCTTCTGAACATTATAAAATGAATCCCAGGGAACCAGTTCTTTAGGTGGCCCTCCTTGAGCAGGGGGCTCAGGGGTTCTCTTCTGAAGTACAAGGTTTATGCTTTTGTACCCTAGAACCTGTGGTGGGTGCAGTCATACTGATTCCTTAAATCCACTCAAAGTATCTTTATTCTTATCTCTGATCAAAGTACTTGGTTTCTTTTGAATGCCATTAATCTCAACAACCAAACTTCCTTTGATCCCAGTTTTATACAAGGTTCTCTGATACCAACTTCAATGTTTCTGCTCTGCTTTTTGCTCCTGATTTTCACTATAAACCTTGTCAGACTGTAGGTGATAGTGCACATCTGTAATCCCAGTATTCTGAAATTCTGAGGCAGGATTGAAAATTTGAACCTAGACACGGTAGTTTAGCAATTTAGCAAGACCTGGTCTCAAGATTAAAAGAGAGAGAGAGAAAAGGTCTGAGAATGTAGCTTAATGCAAAGGCTCTGGGGTAACACACACGCATGTACACATCCACACACACGCTTGTGCACATATCCAGACACTTCTGGTCAAAAGCAGCTACCACGCCACAGCCTGAATGTTGGGCTCTCTTGAAACTTCCTCTCTCAGATAAGTTTATCACCCTTAAACCCAACAACACTTTGCCTGTATCTCGAGATTCCAAGTCTCCTGACATGAGAAACATGCAAACCATTTTTTTTTTTGCCAGAGTGTAACATCCATAGCCCCTTCCCAACAGAGTCCTCACTCCCAACTGGAAACTCATGAGCTTAACCTTTACTGTCCTCATTCATATCACCCTTCTGGTTCACTGGACTCTGACTGAAATCACCCTTTCGGCTCTGTTTAACCAGTCTAGAGCTCCTCTAGCCCACTTGTACAAACTTCCAGACAATTCAAAATCCACAATCCAGTTCCAAAATCTAAACCATCTGGTCAAGTAGTTATAGCAATAACCCTGCTTCTGAAGTATCTGTTTTCTATTAGTCAACTTTCCTGTTGCTGAGACTAAATATACAACACTCCCAATTTAAAAGGGAAAAATATTTTATTTGGTTCACAGTTTCAGAAGGTTCAGTCTATTATTGACTGGCTCCAAGACAGAACATCATGGGGTAAGGGCAGGAAAGAATAAAACTGCTCAATTCATTACAGCTGGGAAGCAGACCGGAGAACAGTACCAGAGAAGAAGGACCCAAAGACGAGATATTATTACCCCAGGTCACCTTTCCATCCTGACCCATCCTGACATACCCAAAAGTGTACTTTACTATCCCAAGGTAGCTCCCAGCAGATCAAAATGACAATAAACATCAGTATCCAAAATCTTCTTAGGGATTACTTAAGTGGTCGTGATCAGAGTGGTGGTAGAAAAATGGAAAATAAAGACCATTCATGGGATCTTGAATGAAATGAGGAAGCAGATAGATAAACTGGAATAAAGGCCATCTTTGTTACACAGTTGTAAAAACACAGAGGAATTTGTGTTCTAACATCTTCAGAGTGATGCACTAGGACATGTGGCAGATGAAATCGCTGAGCAGTAAAATGTTCAAAGTGCTGCACAGTTTCTTTCTGGCTGTTCACAGTAAAGAGAGGAGAGAAACCATTTAAAAGTGAAATTTATGAAGAAAAGGGAAGCAGAGTGGAAATACTTGGATGTGTGAAAAATAAAGTGGAGAGTAAAGAAAGATGTGGTCAAGCAACTCTGTGCTAGAAAGGTTAATACAGAGAGAAGACAGTAGGAGAAAGACCTTCAAGGTCATTTTGGAGACAAGCTAGGACCTGAAGGACAAGGTTTCCAGAGAGATGCCCACAGGACCTCAGCATGCTATTCCCTACCGACTGGGAACTCTGTTCCCTGAATTCCTGTACAGCTCCTGCACTATCCAGGCTAAGACTCAAGGAGGCCCACATGTGACTCAACCCACCCTTCTGGAAGGTACAAGCTTCTGCAGGCACACACAGTACAAGAGCTGTGGTGCCATGGTGGCCTTTGCCTGTATTTCAAAAGATGTCACATATCCTGGAGATGCAGGGAAAGACTTGTCACCGGGGCAGATGCACCGCAGAGAGCTCCTGCTAGGGCAGTGCAGAGTGTGGCCACAGCAATAGGTGGCCCCAAGACCACAGAGTGTGTGGCCATCAATGTGAAACTCCAGCCAGGGAGAGTCACAGGCACGAGACTCAACCTGTGTGAGTTCCTGGGTGATCTCGGGCCAACAAAACAATAGGACGGGGCTGCCTGATGTCCTGGGGACCCCATTACCACCTCAGTGTGACACTACACATCAAAGGAAGGCCAGACTAACCAAAACCCTTCTTCTCACAACCAAGAGCTCACTGCATTTTAAATGTCCCAGCCAAAGACAAGGATAGCAGTGATGTCTTAAGTTCTTAATTTTGCATTCCTAACATGATAGCACCAGAAACACTAAGAAAACAGATCCATTTATCTTCCCCGAGAATCCACGGGGTATGCAGATATATCCAAGCAAAGATGGACAGGTGTCCTTGAAAATAAGAAAGAATTTGAAGGACAACAAAAATGTGGAATGTGGCCAAATGGAGCCAGATGTTCTTTGTTAATTTAAAGAATGCTATCCTCAAAACCCTTTAAAATGATATTTTTTCTCCCTCTCTCTCTCTCTCTTCCCCTGCATTCTCTATCAACCACCTTCTGCTGCTATCAAAATAGCTCTCACTTTTTGAGCATTTTTTGTCAGGCACTAAGATGAATATATCAGGTTATCTCATTTAGTCTCTAAAATGTTCCTATGATGAAGTTGCCAGTATTTCTCTCATTTTGGAGTTAGGAAAACAGAAAGAGGAGCAATAATATGTGCCATGCTAATATTATGCGAAGGAAACTGTGTAACTTGGGAGTCTTATTTAACCACTTTGTTTTCCTAACTGCCAAGCCTAAGAAAGCTTGGTTCTCACAGAGAGCTGAAATCACTCCCTGAGAAGACAGAAGTGGGCCTTCGGAGATGCAGGCAGGCTTCCTCCTTGAGAAATGTAGTTCAAAACAGTATGCCAAACAGGAGCAGATGAAGCGGATGAGAGCTGTCCACTGTTGGCATAGATACAATGGACTCCATGGTCTGCCTGAAGAAGCCATGGTTGACATATGGACCATGCGCAGTCGTATTCCCTCCCCAACATAACGTATGTGCCTGTGTGTAGTGTTGAGAACAATATAATGAACAGAAAGATTTGAATCAAAATTAGAAGAAAGTTTCTAACTAAGCTGTGTCCAGTAATGTACTCTCTATCCAAGAGTCAGGATATTTCGGGGATGGGATCGTGGTGAATGTGCAGAAGAATTCTGAGATAGGATGACATTTTAATCTCTTTTAAAGCTGCAAAGCAGACTCTATGATTTTTTTTTAAGACAGTGTCTCACTATGTAATGCAGGCTGACCTTAAACTCACTTATGTAGCCCAAACTGGCCTTAAACACACAGCCTCAGCCTCCCGAGCGCTGGGATTATAGGCATGCGCCACCACACTGGCTCTACGATTTTTAAAAAAGGAGACTATGTACTTAAGAAAAAGAAAAGTGGAGCAGCTGATTACCACATCATAGCCTCGTACTAAACTTTCCATGAGGCCTGACAAAGTGACTGTACTGGATGTGAATAATTTAGATAAAATAAATAAAATAAAACCCAGGTGAAGTTACTATTGTAGGTGAGATAGTACACCAGCTGCTTGTTGTCTGTATGTTTGAGATAAGATTAGGCTAAGTATGAATAAATGAGGAGACCAGAGGGACCCCTGAAATGAAGGTGGAGGGTAGGAGGAGGAGGCCTGAGGACATGGAGCACCATGGCTCTAATATGACTGCCTTTTCAACAGGAAATGACTGTGTGGATGAGTGAAGACAAATCGTACCTGCAAGAAAGAGTACTGGTGATCATCAAAAGGGTGTTAAGATTTGCATCCAAGAAAGCCATGGAATATGTAAGTCACAGAGCTCAGTAATGCCACCTGAGTCTGAACTTCTATGGTGCTGCTTGCCACGCCTTAGGCCTTAAGGGTGCTAGATACCTGCTTGTTATTACTGTGCCGGAAGTTAGGGTATCTGGAATGGAATCAGTATCCTACCCCCAGTAGGAGTCAATCCGAGAGAGATTTCTCAAAGAATTGGTTAAGACGCACTGTCCTGCACAGAAACAGGATGAGTGTGTTAAAATCAGGTTTACAGTGACTCTCTAGACTGTCCTCTGTGGCCCACAATCAGTGTCATTTGTAACCTTATAATTTTTTCCATTTTAATCTTCCTATGTTTTTCTTTTTTCTGAGACTTTTTAAATCGTTGTTTGTTTTAAATTTATACAAGCAGTTCTCAAGAACTTTCGCTGTAAAACATTAGAGCGTAAGTCTATCTTTACTTTTTTGTTTTCACGCTGCCCCAGCCCTGTCAATGTGATGTGGTCAGCCAAGCCCCTGCTGTTTATACACCCACATGTACACACACACTCACACACATGCACACACACACACACACACACACACACACACACACACACAGACATATGGCTTTATTGCCTTGTATTTCTTTATAAAAGTCATATCATAGCTATAGATAGTTCTACAGTTAATATTTTCACTGAACGCTGATGATTTCATCTTAAAGTCTGTAGATTATTTCATTCTTTCAGACACATTATACATCCCATAGTCATTATGCATTAGCATCTGCTTAAGTACATTTCAGTTGATGAATAATAATTTGAAATTTAATTTTCTCTACTTCAAACAATAAAAATGACCATCTTTGTGAAAGTATATGAGTGTGTACTCAGAAATGCTTAGAAAGATAATGGGCAGGTCAAAAAGTGTGAGAAGTTTAGTAATGCTAACTGTCCTTCAATTTGTACTCTTGTGACTATTGTGATGCCTTCCACAACTTCACAAATATTGGGGTATTATAAGGTTCTTTAAATGTTGACTTCTATATGGAGAACAAGTAGGTGTGTACCGAGGTTTTCTGAACTTTGGCATCATTCTGCTTTCTCAGAAGCCTCACATTATGTGTATATTTGATATTACCATCTGCTTCCAACTCACCCTTCAAGGGATGTTAAAACATACTCTACTAATTGCATGTGTGGTTACTTGAGTAACTTCAGAAGTAGTTATGTATACAGGGGGTCACAAATAAGCATTTGTTATGCTGCCTTCGCATACTGCTATATCATGTATCTAGATGTTCCCCTAAAGGCTCAGATATTCAGAGCTGGTTGGATCTAGGGTGTATGATACTAAATTAGCCTGCTGATTGGTTTGGCATAGTTCTGAGTATGGATAATGGGAGGGTCCATGATGGGTGTAGATAGCACCAACCAAAACACTTGTAGCCTGGATGGAATAAAAGGGAAAGGGAGGCTTGCTGCATGTTTGCTGCCTCCTGCCTGCTGTGCCAGGGACTATTTCTCCTCTGTGATGCCCCTCTTCCATGCCACCTTGCCTTAGACCCAGCTGACTGCTAACTGAAACATCTATAAATTCTGAGCTAAAATAAACCTTTTCTTCTCTAACATTGGGTGTTGTATATTTTGTCTCAGAAATGAAACAGCTACTAAGACAATATCCATTCTCCTTGTACAAGTAGATACCAGATATATAAGACAATAAATCTAGATCAGAGAGCTAGCAGTGTAGCTCAGTGGTAGAGTACTTGCCTAGCATATGTGAGGCCCTGGCTTTAGATCTTAGCAGTGCAATGACAAAAAAGATGTAAATCAACCTTTTAAATTTTCTCTTCATTTTGCTACCAACACTTGCTCTCAAGCACCAAGCTACCTACCTAGGAAAAGTAACCATTCATGTTAGAGATAAAAGCACCCTGCAGGCCATGCCACCAGTTTTCTACAACTGCGTGGAGAGAGGCAATTGCTGTTTATAAACATGCAGGAGAAAATTGGTAAGGATATCCATAGCTCCACAGATGTGGCTTTCTCCTTGATCTTTCCTCTTTTTCTTTCCATCTCTCTTTCATTGTTCCCCTCTTTCTTTCTATCTGCATTTCCTTCTCTAATTACATTTGACCTGACCAGACATGTCTGTCAAGATAAAAGTCCTAAATATTTGAGCAGCCTATGTGTCAAACAAGTGGTCAGAAGAAATACATAAATGCTGTGGTAGTAGTTTTTACATCAGGAGCAAGTGCTTTGAATTTTTAAGAAAATGAATTTCTTTGGAAAAAGTCAGGTGAACTCCAGGAAAAAAAATCATATTTGTACTGCAACATACAGAGTCACCTAAAGTGTTTCATATGTGAAAAGGGAACATTAAAGATTTTGGAACCAGGCATGGTGGTGCATGCCTGTAATCCCAGCACTTGGAAGCCTAAGGCAGGAAAATTGACATGAGTTCACAGCCAGTCTGGACTGCATAGTGATTGAAGGCCAGGCTGAACTACACAGTGAAATACTTTCGAAGAAGATGAAGACAAAGACGAAGGCGAAGATGAAGAAGAAGACGAAGAAAAAGAAGATGATTTTGGAAACCCACGCACTACACTACTCCACAGCTGTTGCTGTGAGCCAGTGTAGCTCTCAATGTTCCCGGGGGATGGACAGTGAGAGGACGGGAAGATAAAGAAAAGAGAAAAACTGAGGTCAGGTGGAGCCCTCTCTCCTGATGGGAGAAAAGGAACTGCCCAACCACTGTATGCACTCAGGGGGAGGATGTCAACTTCAACCCTTTTGCCTAGCAACTTGTTAGCCTGGTGGGCCTCGGCCTTGTGCCTTCTTGGAGCTGGAACAGCTTGGTCATGTGGCTTGCTTTGGGCTCTCCACGTTCTCAGGGCTGGCCTTTCTTAGGTGCTAAATGTATGATCGATCTCCAGCTTCTGCTGCTCCCTATAATCTGTACCTACAAATTGCTACCTGCTTTATGGAATATAAACTAACACTAGTTGATTACTATTGTTTTCAGCACTTTTCTAGGACTGTGTCATAAATGTTACCCCTTTGTCCCCTCAGGAACTGTTACAAGGTGGCATTTGTTTGCCTTCATTTTACAGATGAGAAAATTGAAGTTCAGTAACAGAACTAGGATTTGAATACTGACTTTAAAACTCTGAGGTTTCCCCTGTAATCCTATTCTGAAAACTAGGAGATCAGATGTAGACATTCACTGTGGATTGTGCATAACAAATGAATTTTCTCTTTTGTTTCTATAGACAATTTTTAAATTTTTTTTTATAGATAAGTGTTGATGCTCCATGTGTAGGTATCCTGGCAGCAGAGCTGTCTCTTTCATATTCCCATGGTGATTTTGCAATTGTACATCAAGCAGCCCTGGCAATGTATTACCTCCTCTCCATTGCAAAACGTCAGATGGGTAAGAATGGGTCACCATCTTTTCTACAGGTCGCTACAAATCTGTCTCTAATTCTTGTATTCGTAAGTACCTGGAAGGCTCTGTGTCTATGAATTTCTAAATCCTGCCTTACCATAGCTTTGCTTCCTAGGGTTTTGGTTTTGTTTTTTTTTGAGTCTGTGTGTATGTATGTGTGTGTTTTGGTTTGGTTTGGTTTTAGTTTTTTGAGGCAGGATCTCACTATGTAGTTCAAGCTGGCCTTGAACTCACAATGTAGCCCACGCTGACCTCAAATTTGGTTTTTGTTTTTGAGGTGTTTTTTTGTTGTTTGTTTTTGTTTTGGGGGTTTTTGTTTGGTTTTTTGTTTTTGGTGCTAGGAATTGAACTCATGACCTCATGCTTGCCAGGCAGTTACGGCCACTGAGCTGTATCCCCAGCCTCTAACTTGTCATCCTCCTGTTGAGTAGTGAGATTACAGACATGTACTACCATGCCCAGTGCTCACTGTTGTTGTTTTGAGACAGTCTTGCTTTGTAACTGAGGCCTCAAACTCATTATGTAGCCTAGGCTGGCCTCAAACTCCCAGCCATCTTTCTGCCTTAGCTTCCCAAGTGCTGGGGTTACAGATGTGCACCACCATGCCTGGTTACAGCTTCACTTTCTAAAGTGTTATTTCTTAAAGTTTTTTTTTAGCACACTACTTATGTAAAAAAGTAATCAGTTATTTCTACTGCATGGGAGACAGTATTAGTAGGTAAGGCAGGGACTAGAAGAAAATACTTGCAATTACATAGCTGATAAGCTATGTCCAGAGTTTAAAAAGAACATTCAAAATTCAGTAAGAAAAGGGGCTGGGGATTTAGTTCAGCGGCATAAGTGCTTGCCTTGCAAGCAGGCAGTCGTGAGTTCGATCCCCGGTACGGATAAAAAGCAAAAAGACAAAAAAAAAAAAAAAAAAAATCAGTAAGAAAAAAGATGGCCAAACCAAAAAATCATAACTGAAGTCATTTCACCAAAGGAATGCAGGTGGCAAAGGCACATCAAATGATGTTCAACAAACTGTATAGTCTTTAAATATAAGTAAATTAAAGCTACAGTGAGACACTGTTATTAATGCATTAGAATGTCTAAAATTGAAACCATACAGTGTATTATTTAGGATATGTTACTAAGGATGTGCTATTGAAGAAGTATAGCATACACTGTGTTGCTAAGTATGTATAACAACTGCAGCTCAAATACTTCCACATTGCTGATGGAAACTAAGTTAGCACTGTCCTAAAAAGTCAAACAAAAACTACCATATTATCTATTCATTCCACTACGTGGTATGTCCCTGAGAAAATGAAGGCAAATATTCATACAAACGGGGGCTGGGGATTTAGCTCAGGGACATAAGCACCTGCCTGGCAAGTGCAAGGTTGTGAATTCGATCCCCGATACCAAAAAATAATAATAATACTCATACAAACATTTGCATTTCAATGTTTGTTGTACCTTAATGTGTAACAGCCCCAAATAGGAAACAACACAAATGTCTATCCACAGGTGAATGTATAAGGAGGTTGTGACATAGAGAGGAGTATTCATTGGTTAAAAAAAAAAGGAATGAGTTCCTGATACATACGATGATATGGGTCAATCTCAATAGCTGTGATGAGTGAAAGGGGTCAAAAAGAGCACATGATTTACGACTTCACTTACATAAGATCGGTGAACCCAACCTTGGCTGCCCTGGAGTGAGGGGGCAGGTTGGAGGAAAAGGTTTGAAGAAGTACAGGGCAGGAAGAATGCTGGGGGCAAGAGACATGTTCATGTTTTGACTGTGACAATGTGTTCAGTTGGGTGCATATAAACACAGAACTTACTGAGTTGTGTATTTTAATTGTTGTATGTCAATTAGATCTCTGTACAGCTCTTAAAAAACAAAAGTCTTTGAAACCCACCTTTATTGGAACTAAAAACATCAGTAATCTGAAGCTTTTACTGAGAATTTCTGACTTTCCTGGGATATCATTCCTCAGCTCTTTTCAAAATGTCTCTGACTTTGTACATGGTGTGGTAAAGCATGGCTGTAATCCCAGTATTTGGGAGGCTGAGGCAGGAGGATCACCAGGAATTGGAGACCAACCAGGAGAATGCATAGTGAGACCTTGTCTCAAAACAAATAAACAAACAGCCTCCAGCTTTGCTCTCTGATGAATAATTTGGCAACAGTTTTTTCTAGTGCACTGAAGTCTACTGCGTTTGATGTTTAAATGTATATGGTATCAGTGAATCCATTAAAATTATTTATGTCCTTCATGCATATTTCACATGGCTTCCTTTAAATAGTTTATAAATTCTGGCTCCGTGCCATCATGATATTTTATGCGACTAAACTATCTGAACAGTCAAACATCTGAAAACTTCAGATCTCTAGAATTGGGCAGGAAAGAGAAGTTGGAAATAGCGATGTCATTATCAAATGAAAACCTGCAACCCTTTTCCTTAGTACAGAAGACTTCCAGAAATACAAAGCTACAATGCAATATGAGTGTGGAAATTACTGCTCCCTGATTTCTGATTCTGAATTCCGACAGGCAGTCTTGAAACACGACCAAACTAAACTTGCTCAGGTATCTCGGCCTCCACGTTATCCCATGGCTTTTCTTTCACGTTATTATTCTTAGAGGCAACCTCTTTCAACATAGTTTATGTTTTTCATAAATATTTTTTCATTTTAAAAATATAGTTGAGGCGAAGGGTAAATAATATACAGAGCACTTGGTTTCCTGATTTTTATCCCTATTAATAACAACAGTGCCTATTTTTCTCAAATATAACCATTTATATTATTTAGTGGTTGTACAACACTAATGAGTAGGTGTTTCATAGTTACATTTCTTTCTGTTTCACTAAAGCTGGGGAAATTCTGATTATTTAGCAAAATTAATGGAGTCACCAATCAAGAAGCTTTTCAAAACTATAGTAATTTATTTAGCAAAAATCAAAATGATACTTTGACTTAGATTTTAATTTAAAAGAACTACAAGAGTTCAAAACATGATAATTTACAGTCAAATCTTAGTGTCAGGTGGATGATTTCTACACTGTTGTATTCCCTATGCCCATGAAACTGTTCTGAACCCTCTCTCTCCCCGAGATCGATCCACAGGCTGAGATATCATGGAGCAAGGCCCAAGCCTGCTGTCAGTGGGTGGGGAGCTCCTTCAAGTTAGCTCATTTTATGGGGTGGGAGGGTCTAGGGGCTTCTCCTAAAACTCCATATATGTCAAGTAATGTTTCTCTTCCCATACTGAAGTGGTAGAAATTGTGGGAGGTTGAGAATTTGCTGAAGCAATGATACTTCATGGTACCAGCAGGTGGAACCCAGGACCTTTGTACTGAACTGCATCCCAAGTTTTTTTTATTTTTTATTTTTTTTTTAAGATTGGGTCTCCCTAAATTGCTATATTACCTAGGCAGGCAAATTTCCAGAGTACTGGGATTGTAAGGGTGTGCCAACACATCTGGCTCAGTCCTTGTGTTCTTAGTGAAGGTAGTAAGCCAACACACACACAAAAAAAGCTTTGTAGAAGTGAGAGAACTTACTACAAAAAGGAAGTGAGCCAGAACATACACCCTCATGGGAGAGGGCAAGCAAGTGCCAAGATGGCAATTGCTCCAAATAAAGGCTCAGGCTCCATTTATCTGATTCAGTAGACCTGCAGGGAACATCATTCCCTCCTTCCACAGTCATTATTCTGTTATAAGGACAAATGGGTTTATTTTGATTCACCTTAAAGAACCAGAAAGCTGTGTAGGTGGAATATTTCCATTTAATCATTTTGAATCCTGGCACTGGATCTTTTTTTTTTTCTTTAAAAACTATAATTTTTTATTAAGACTACAGACAAATAGATCAGATATTTATGTGTGATTTATAAAAATGCAAAAAAATTTTAGTATAATGGCACTGGATCTTATCAGCATGCTCAGAGAAGGGTATGTTCTTTTGGACATAGGTTAAAACTAAAAACTTGTTTGGATTATTTATAACTAATAATTAGGAGGGAAAATCCCATCTTCTTTGCTTTTCATGTAGTCTCCTCTTGTAATCTGCTGATGTCTAATTTCCTGCCTAACATTCCCTTCAACAAGAGTTCAGACCCTAAAATCACTTAGAGCACTAGAACGCTGTGTCTTTTTGTCTACCTCCTGCTAAGGAGAAGGAGTTAAGGTCCCTACTCTTTATTTTATTTTATTTTATTGTCTTTTTGAGACAGGGTCTCTCTATGCAGTTCAGGCTGGCCTTGAGCTTACTTTGTAGCCTGGGCTGGTTTCAAACTTGCAATGATCCTCCTGCCTCAGCCTCCCGAGTGCTGGGATTACAGGCAAGAGCCACCACACCTGGCTAAGGTCCCCACTCTTGCTGACTGTCATGCCTGGAGGGTCTATCACAGAGCTCCAGGTTTATATAAAGGTGAATCTTTGGGACATTGTGCCATGTGAAGATGAATAAATTGAACACGTAACTGTAAATCTCCTCAGGTTTCTCCTCTTGTTGATTGTCAGGACTTCATCATCCTTCTCCAGTAGGTCAGTGTAGAGGCCCTGTGAGGATGACTGAGATTTGGGATGTATTGACAGCTTGATATCCTTGAGAAAGTCTCATTTGTAGGGGTTTTTTGGTCTCAATTTTGGGTGATATAAATTTAACAAAGAGGTTAAGCAGGCCAAGAATACAGCTCAGCGGCACTTGCCTGGCAAGTGCAAGGTCATGAGTTTGTCCTCAGGATATCCCCCCTCTCAGTCTATCGGTGTGAATCACCACCCAGGAGTGTCCCTGAGTATCACTGTGCAGAGTTTTTGTTGGGCTGTTCTGACCTCAGCGCATGACTAAGTCATCGAGTATTCAGCCAGACTCCTCCTCCAGCACTCTGGCTGCTGTCACGTAGCCCAAAGCCCCAACACTCAGATCCCATAGTTGCTCTTTCTGGTACAGCCAGGTCCCATTCTGAAGCCAGTTAAGTGCCTCCATGAGTTGCCATCTTAGCATAAATTCGGAAGCCACCAAGAAGAGCAAAGAGTTTCATCTTGCCTCAGCCTCAGAGAGCTTTGGGTTTTAAAGGGTATGCCACCATGCCCAGCACACTTGTTTCTGATTTAGCAAATTTATTTTCAAAAGTGAAGAAGTTTACCACAATGCTTGAACAGTTGAGTTGTTTTAAAACCATGAGAAAAAAATTAAATCATTTTTAGATTGAAATCATCTTTATACTAACACTTGTAAAAGGGACCCACATAGCCCATGAAAATTTTGTGCTGTCCACAGGCCAAAAGTCACCTTTGTCTTCTTGGTTTTAGATTCTAGGACAAATTTTATTGCCCTCCATGCTGACAGACTTTGTGTTGCATCTCCTGACGAAACTCTCAACATCTGATCAAGATACGACAATCAGAGCAGCAGTGATACTGAAACTGACTCTGAAATGCCATGCACAAAAGATCACCAGGGTAAGGTGCTTGACAAAGTACTTGACATTTCCAAAGTGCATCTATCTCTTAAGCATTTTACTTCCCCTCCCTCTTTCTGTCTTCCCTTTCCCCCGTTCCAGGTCCCCTTCCCATCTCCAGAAATTTTACCTCCATTTTCTATCCATTTATTGCTCTTAATCATTTAAATTTGGGTTCCTCATATAGGAGAAACCATGTGATATTGAACCTTTCATTCTTGCTTATTTCGCTTAGCATTATGGTCTCAGGATGTACCCATTTTCCTAAAATGACTCAAATGTTTCCTTTTTATGGCTGAGTGGTACACCATTATAAATGAATATCACATTTCTTTATCTGTTCATTTGTTGATGGGCATACAGACCGTTTTGAAAATTTAGCTGTAGTGTAGTTTTGACTTTGTTACATGTCTATTTCTTTTCACACACATTTGTCATTGTTTGTTATGTCACTTTTATAAAATGAGGTTTTTTGTGAAATATTTCAAGCATGCAGGAAATTCTAGGGACTAATTTTCTTTTTTGTTTTTTGTCTTTTTTGTTTTTATCGGTACCGGGGATCGAACTCACGACTGCTTACAAGGCAGGCACTTATGCTGCTGAGCTAAATCCCCAGCCCCTAGGGACTAATTTTTACCTGCCAACCATACTAAAGTATAATATTTTATTATATTTGATTTAGTTTTTTTTTAAATAAATGTGCTAGTAACAATAACACAGCAGAGTCATGATTAAACCTCCTGGATAGCCCTTGAGTTTCAAGGACCTTCACCTTGATGCAGGGTGACTGGTTTGTGAGACTTAGTACAGAATGAAATATGGGACTGTGCCCTCATAATGTAGGGAGAACTGTCATCGAATGGCTAAGCTTGTGAAGTTCTCTCTCTCTTTATCCTCACTCAAGTCATCAAGGACTTCTTGTTTGCCATTTAATGTCTTTATAAATAAAAAAAAGAATAATTAAAATTTTAAATTACTAGTACAGATTTGCTATCCATGTTGTATTATCTAGTGCTAGTTGTAAATGTAAATGCAAGAGCATTTAGGTGGATGTGATGGTGCACTCCTGTAGTCCTAGTACTTTGTATCGCTCAGGCAAGAGGATCATGAATTTGAGCTCAGCTTGGACAACTTAGTGATTCAGCAAGACACTTTCTCAAAATAAAAAAATAAGAAGGGCACTCATTTCAGCAGCATATATCCTAAAATTGGAACAATGCAGAGAAGATTAGCATGGCCCCTGCACAGGGATGACAGATAAATTTGTAAAGCAGTCCATATTTTTTCACAAACATGAGCTAAATAGTAATAACAACAATAATAATGATAGTGAAGAACATAGGAGAAAAGGATCCAGAGCGGGAAAGAGAATCAAGGTCTGCTGAGAACATATATTTACTCCCTATAAATGTAAACAACATATACAGTAAACATGTACTAATAAAAACAGAACATTGATGTTAAAAACATAAAAAGATAAAATTAAAAGAGCTGAGGATATAGCTCAGTGCAAAGGATCTGGGCTCAATTCCCAGTACAAATAAATAAATAAGCGCATTTAACTCACGTATACAATCGCTAAAATAATGCAACTGATATTTCATACATGTGTATGGATTTCATTCTCTCCAGAAGCAGAAAAATAGAACACTACACAAAACTAACTCAGTTGCCAGGTATGGTGGCACACGCCTGTAATCCCAGCCCTTGGGAAGCGGAGGCAAATCTGAGGCCAGCCTGAGTTACATAGTGAATCCAAAGCCAGCTTGAACCACATAGTGAAACTTCCGTCTCAAAAAAACCAAAACAAAAAACAAAAAAAGCCTGACTCAGCTGTTTTTATTTCACTTCTTGTCATTCACATATTCTGTTAAAATTGTTTACCTCATTGGTGTGCTAGGAAAGACCCCAAAGCATGATTGCTGTTTGTGTTGCTGTCATCATGTGTAAACTGTAATGAGCAGAGATTGACGCATTTGCACTGCTGCAAATGGGGAAGAACGCTTCTTGATACAGCAAGAGAAAGGGCAGAGCAGAGAGGAGGGAGCCACTCTCCTCCTTTTAAGAAGAACCTCCCCTTCCAGTAACTAACCTACTTTTGTAATAACCACATTAATCTGGGCAGGCGGGGATTCAGGAGAGGGTACTGGGAGTTCAGCCTCCTGTCCCCATCAGGGTGTGCTCCTGGGCCTGCGTCCTGTACATTGCACAGGGCTCCAAGTCAGATCCCCTCAACTTTGTTTAGGGTTCTGTGGTTGCCATCTTGAAAGTTTTAATGATTTTTTTTCTTGGGGTTTGTGTTTTATAAGCTAAGCCCATGGGACAATGGAGCTTAGAATACACTTGCAATAGTAGAGTCTTCTGTGGCTCTTGTGGCCCCCGTCATTAGAGCGCTCATGACGACTCATGCACCTGGAATTCAGTGAGGTGTCAGAAAGCTCCACCAGGACGGCCACTTAGCTGAAACAGTGATGGCACAGAAGGCCAGAGAATGATAAAATGCCATGAACCGTATGTGCCCTCCAGGCCTCAACACTTGCTTTGTGGATGAAGTTCCTGACACATGAGAGGACTGGGTGTGGGGCCCTGGCCGCCTGCCCAGATTAATGTGGTTAATCGACTTAAATGATCACCACAGCTCTCACAAACAGTGAAACTACTGAATAAAGTATATTCCTAAAAGGAGTTAAAGTCGGTTATAAGGAAAAATTGCATTTGGTTAAAAATGTCCTGAACGTCTCCTAAATTTTACAAACAACACATAGGCTTACAATCGTTAAGTAAATCTAGTGCATTAAGTCTTTCTTTGGGAATTCAAACAAACCACCCTTCCTGTAGTTGAGCACACAGTGACAGAGCTTGTTTAGAGATTTCCTACATCTAAAATAGGAGAACAACCAGGAAGGCCTAGAAGTGAAGAGGTCCTGGGAGCACCTCACACCTCAGTGATTTTTCTTTTGTTTTATTGATGTAAGACAGAGTCCATGCCGAGGTAGAATTCTCTTTGTTCAAGAGTATACAAATGGGAAAAAAATTTTTAAAAAGTTAGCGTGGGACTTGTGAGTAGAGCATGCGAGACTACAGTTCAAAGGTTCAGTGTTTCACCATTCCCTCCTTCGCCTGTCCTTGGCTCAGTACATGCGTGACTTCAAACAGTCTTTACTTTTTACAAAGTTGTTTTGGCATAAATTCTTTCATTGCTATTCTACTCAATTGTTTTGAGTTTCTTCTTAAAGGATTTGGACTAGGTATGCATTTTCTATTACTAATCTACTTCTTATATAATGAAGACTAGCCTCTTGAAACAAGTATCCCAATATCCATAACTACACAGCTTAATTCTTCATTTAAATAAGCGTTTTGCATCATGTAAGTAAATATACTTTCTGCTTGTATTTCTTGTGTATTAATTGCTATTATGCTCATACCAAGAGAGACTGGACTGTTACACCCAAGAAATGGCTTGATATCAAAGTGACCACAAAGCAGACTTGTTGACCTGCAAACTTTCTCTTTCAGGTGTCTCAGATGGTGAACACTATTCATAAGCAACTGAATGGAAATCCTTCTTACTTTGTAAAGGACGTCCTGTTGGAGGTTGTCACCTTGTTAACACAAATATCACCCAAAGGTGTCATCTTTCAGCTCGTGGACTATCCAGTCCCAGCAGACAGGTATGGCCTCCCTCACCCTTGTCATGTTTGTTCACCAGCTCACAGGCAGAGTGACATGGGCTCAAGTCTTGGGCTGTCTGGTTTCTTTTTTGAGATCTATTTTTGTGCCATATAGATGATTGTAAGACTTAGATACTGATAGAGGGAAAATGCTAGATGTCAAATACACTGAGTTCATGCTCCCCCAAGTCGAAGAATGAATTCTAAGGAACAATGGAGGTTAAGAGTAGGAAAATTTATCGAAGAAAAGAATGCAGAATAGGAATAGCTCCTGAGAGACAGGAGGGGTCCTGAATGAGCCTGCTTCTCAAAGGAGGTTTTGTAGAGCAAAATCATGAGTCGAGTACAACATGGGTCAAAATTATGATCAACCAATAAGACTGCAAGTAATCACTTAGGTCATATTGATCGAGTTATAGCAAGGACATATGGATGACATCATTAACCTTGGATGGTAATCTAGTTTTAGCTTTGTCTTTAGTTTTGTCTCCCCCGCGCCTTGGTACCAGGGATCAAACTCATGACCTCACGCTTGCCAGGTAGGTGCCTATGCCACTGAGTTAAATCCCCAGCTCCAGTCTTAGTTGTCAAAGGCTTTTAGTCTTAGTCTTAGTCATGTAAGAGAGGATAGCTGCCCCTAACGAGACAATTGGGAACTCTCAAAACGGTGATACCAATAATTGCAAACCTTCATTCATCCTTTAGGAAAGTATGTAAATCTAGCCATTGTAACTTTAATCTTCTTCAGGTGTACCTCCAGCCACAGTTTCCATGTATTCTCATCTTCTGCACTGACTTCTGAGGGCCCAGCCCTGTCCAACTGCCTACAACATTTCTACCTAACTTAGCTGTTTATAATAACACAATCACAAATGCTATTCATGCTTTGGCTAATAACTAGCACATAGTGGGCCCTCAAGACATGATCAGTGTCATCTTTAACTGAGGCTTTTGATTATGTTCTGTTGCATATCCTCCAGGAACAAACCTGTCCTCAAAGTGAGAATAGATTTTTTTTCCCATTTGGTGAATTTACTCTTTTTTTCTAAAGGAAAACAAAATCCACACATAGAGTGGTTTCTTTTCTTGTTTATTAAGAGTAGACATAAAAGATTTCTATCCACCAATAAAAAGTGAGACATTAAAAATTGCCAAATATAATTGGAAGTCTCCTGTCCCTTGATTGTTCATCTGAAATTCGTGGTCCAGGATCATAAGAAATATTTACCAAAAAAATGCTAATGTGAGCCAGTGGAACAGTATGACTCTAATGGATACAGTGCATTAGAACTTCAAAAACCACATCCCTCTACTTCTTGCTCATGTACTGGGAAGATATAACTTCCTATGCAACAGTGCTTGCCACAGGACAGCCAATATTCAGAAGAGAGCCTGAGTGTGGTGGTGCATATCTGTAATCCCAGTACTTGGGAGGCTGAGGCAAGAGGGTTGCCAGGAGTTCAAGGCCAGCCTGGGCTACACAGTGAGTTCAAGGCCAGCCAGAACTGCATAATGAGGACTTGTTTCAAAAAACAAACAAAAAAAGTTAGACAGAAGGGAGACTTGATAGGATGAAAATCAATCAGGTTTTATTCCAAATGGCCAGGCTCTTATCCTAATAATCATTTCAAAGAATTCAGAATACAAAGAGTCTTTCTGGGCAGGACAACAGGGCAATAGACTGTGTTCCGAGTTGATTATCCAACCTCTGGAGAGTCATCTTTGTCACTCAAGGGATGTTTTCCTTTCTTTTAGTTAGAAAATCCCTGTGATTACAGATGGTTTTTCCTCTCCTTGGCAAATCCTGTAATCCTTTAGATTAACACCTTATTCTTATGCAAATTAAACATTACTCTTCTTTTGATTAGAAAACAGGATAAGCAAGACCTTCTAGCCCTCATTTTGATGTTATTTGAAAAACACCAGGGAGGCAGGGGTATGGGGAGGTGTATTGTGGAACTTGCCTGTAATCCCAGCACTGGCTCACAAGGCCGAGGCCCAGTTTGAGGCCAGCCTGGACTACAAAGTAAATTCGATGTCATCCTGAACTACATAGTGACATCCTGTCTCAAGGAGGGGGCTGGGAGCCAAGATTTGGAGTTTAAGCTAAACTACAGAAAAGAATGGAAAATCTGACCAGCCACAGGAAGTGAGAAAATGAGACCCAGCAAATGAAACTTGGTGTCCACGTGGTTCTCAGCATGAGTCCTGCAGGAAGGACTAGCTGGGTACTAGGTTCTACAGAGCTGGGTATATCCATGTTCTGAAGGACAAAGCACTCCTGTTAGGAGCCCAACTACAAAAAGACTGAATGGTGGATCAGTGTGGTTTCATAAGACATCAAGATTCTACTGACACCAAGATGTGAAGCAGTTTAAAATGATCAATAGTCAGTCTACTCACGAAGTGAAGCGTGGCCATGTGGGAAAGGAAGGAGGGGACCAGAAATCCTTACATCAGAGCTCCAAGCACCTGGTGTTACTCATTAAACATGTGGCCTTTGGCAATATGCTGTATGCCTCGGAGCTCAGGTTTTCTTTTGTTGTTGTTTATTTAGGTTTTATATAAATTTATCTGTATATTGATGATTAATTCATATTCACATATCAATCTTTAAATATATCACTATTCCTGGACAAGCAGGCTCGCCTGGTGGAGGAGCAGAGTACAACATGCAGAAAATTGACCAGTTTTTGACATTTAGTTAGATATAAATTTAAATCTCAGCAAGAAATGAACTCACAGACTTTCAGACTGTATTTACCACATGCTGTCACTGAAAATCTTGGTCTGTTTTTTTCATTTGTTTGTTTGGGGTACTAGGGATCAAACTCACAACCTCGTGCTTGCCAGACAGGTTCTTGTGCAGCTCAGCTAGATCCTCGGTCCCTATTTTTAAATCCCCAGCCCCTGTTTCTCTGTTTTTGAGGCTAAGACACTTAGGAAATCATTTGTACATGAGGATCTCAGCTCATTTTGGACTTGTCTGTACTGTTTTTGCTCTATTAAAAATAAGATACATGTCACTGTGTTTAGAATGGTCTATAAAAATGTGATCCGTGGCGTGGGGCTGGGGATTTAGCTCAGAGCATAAGCGCCTGCCTTGCAAGTGCGCGGTCTTGAGTTCAGTCCTCGGTACCGATAAAAAATAAATGTGATCCATGTCACTGAAGTAGAGAATGATCAACTTAGACTCTGCTTGAGTTCACAGCACTTTGTGTTTTGCAGGGCTCTGATGATGATGTGGCAGGCAGTGGGCATCAAGCCACAAGTTGCCCCGCAAGTGCTGAAAGCAATCCTCTTGGTGTTGAAAGACAAGCCTTGGGAAGTGGTGGACAGCCTGCAGGAAGAGAAATACTTCGTTCTGGATACCACCAACATGATGCCTCTGGCGGTGATGACCACAATGAGTGTTTCTTCCCAGTGTTGTTTTCCTCCCTTGCTGATCCTATTTGTGCAGACTTAGTCTTTCCCCTACATAGTTTGCCCTCATCTGTCCACTCATTCAGCACAAACCTGTTGTGTGCCACGCCCTGACCATAGGGCTTACATTCTGCTAAGAGACAGAGACGAGAAAGACATGTGTGTGTCAGATGTCAAAAGAAATCTAAGACAGTGTGGAGGGAAAGAAACTGACAGGGATGGTATAGGTGTCTTGGTTGGGTGTCCAGCCTCCCTGATGAGGTGACATCTAATCGGACACCTGCATCAGGCGAGAGTGATCCTTGGATATACCCAAGAGACAGGAAGGAGACCAAAAGCCCCGTGGGAAGGGAGGTCAGTGAAGGCATGTGGCCTGCAGAACAGGTAAGCTGAGCAAGGGAAAAGTAGAAGCCATGACGCCAACGAGGCAGTGGCTAGCTGTCTTATACAGTTTTATAGAGTGTGAAGGCCTAATTTCACTTCTGTCCATCATTATGTGTCTCCCAAAGACCCAAATCATCATGCCTAGCAGTAAATTCAGGTCTTACAGAAATATAATAGAACAACCTGGTAGGGTGGAGCACACTACAATTCCTCACTCAGGAGGCTGACGCAGGAGGATTGGTGAGACTTCCAGGTCAGCCTGCACTACAAAAAAAGACCCTGTCTCCAAAAAAAGAAAAAGCAGTCAGTATACCAAAGGATCTGTGGACAGCCTGGCCCTCCTCCCCTCCCCTTACCTGCCCTACTTCCCTGGATCCTTTGAGAACAGAAAGGGCTATTCTTCATGTCCACTTATGAAGGGAAACTTAGGATGTATATCCTCTTGGGGACCAGGTTGTTTCTCCCTGGTCTGGCAGCCAGGGACATTCAGTTGTGCTCTGGAAGGAAACACCTTGCCTGAGAGCGCTTTGCATGGTTCTGGAGCACAGCTGGCTTAGTAACTCAATGAGAGAATATGTGAGGAAGGTTACAGGGTCCCAGTCTTCCTTTCCTTGGTAAGAGTGGGTTTACAGGGATAAGCTTCCCTCTTTAATACCCTTTTCCTTCCCTTGCAGGCATCCCAGGCCCTGTGCATACTTTTGCCTATAAAGTCATATAAGCAAACAGTGGCCCAGTTTTTTCCTGAACTCTTGGTAGCCCTCATGCTTCAACTCCTCCACATCCATCAGCTGAGAGTGCAGACAAAGGACAGGCCTCTGTGAGAGCACTGGTTAATTCAGATCCCGTGTGAGAGGAGCCGCTCCTTTGCGTTCATGTGGGGTTTGTGCACTCCTGGGTGTGGTGCATTCAAACATAATGTTCTGTCTTCTGAAAGACAGATGTCTTCAGAAAACTAACCATCCCGAGGACCTGGATGTCACATAGCATGTCCCTTGTGTGTGTACACAGCATAGAATGAACCACAACTATAAAACATTGTTCATTCTTTTTTTTTCATCAGCCGTAAAATGTGTAACATTGTTCATTCTTACTATGTTCCCTGTCCCATCTATAAAGGAGGAGCGTTAGGTCACAAACCACACTCTCTCTCTGACGGCAACCTCCCAAAGCTATTGTACATATAAATCAAGGTGCACAAATGTGTGTTGGGGACTCAAAAGCTGTTTCATGGTTGAGAATGGGATGTGAGGACTTACAACATGAGTCCTCTGTCCTTATGGGGAAAAGTTTAGGATTCCCTTTTGCCCAAGAGAACAAGTTGCTTGCGCTGCCCTCCAGAAGACACTCAATGCAACTGTCAGCTAATTGCCTTGCCTGATGTGGACATTGAAGCCTGACAGAGCTCTAAAACATGGTTTTATTAAGATACAGAATCTACTCCTCATGCTTTAAGAAGATATATATACACGTAATCACTCTGAGTAGAGGAGAACATGTCCTATGCATTAAAGGCATTCTTTGAAAGAAAACTGACACCTTTTGCAAGTTACTATTTTTTGAAATCTATTGCAAATAAGCTAATAAATTAGTAATGTACTCTGTGATTAATCCTAGCTTTTATGAGCTATAATTTTAATTTTTAAAAAATCTTTAATTTAACCACCTGTCCCATGTACTACTAATCAAGGGAGATGAAAGCTTTTGGTCATCTCCTCACTCTGGAATATCCCATTTCTCAAAATCGGTACTGTAGAAAGCATATGTACTTGGGTATGTGAAAGTCATTGTCCCAGGATGATGCTCTTTTTTGGGTCCTTACAGCTACGCCCAGGAGGCACTGAGACTTCTGCTAAATTGTTCTGGACTGCAAAAGGTGGATATTACTCTAAAGAAAAGTTTCTACTGGAGTCAAGCTTCCCTCACATATGCTTACTATGAAGGGGTCCATCTCATTGTCAGGTAAGAAAGAGGGCTCTGGGTGAGATTCTTGGTCTCTCCATCTTCCCTCAAGTAAGACCCCCAGGAACACAGGATCTATTTCAATTTTTAAATGTCTTAATTATTTAAATTACCATTTGATTTCTACACCTTCACATATTTAAAGAGGTTTTGTTTTGTTGAACCCATGACCTCGTGCTTGTCAGGCAGGCATTTAAGGCCCTTCAAGAGGCTTTATTGAGGGCTGGGGATTTAGCTTAGCAGCATAAGTGCTTGCCTGGCAAATATGAGGTTGTGAGTTTGATCCCTGGTACCCCCCCCCCAAAAAAAGAGGTTTCATTTGAGAATATTTCCCCAATATTTTCCTTCCCTGTTACTTGATGACCTAATTACTCTCATACTATAGAACACATTTGTCTTCTTGATACAGGACTCAAGGTGAATCTGGATTTCTTCCCTTCTAGAATTTAGCTGACATCAGATAGTTCTGCAGCCTTGTTTAAAAGAGTCCCAGTAAAGACCTGTGTTCAATGAACCAAACAAATTCAGGGAGCTAGAGAAAAAAGAATTTTATGTTTTCTTTTACCGGAAATGGGAGTTTTTTCACTTGTCCTTTAATGAATAGCAAGCTTCTCCAATTGTAGGGATCAAATTTTCTGATTAAGAATTAAGATATAAACCTGGCATGATGGCAGGCATGTAATCCTGTAATCCCAGCACTCGGGAAGCTGAGGCAGGATTGTTGCCAGTTCAAGACCAGCCTGGGCTCAAAGACCAGCCTGAACTACACAGTGACATCCCATCTCAAAAAAGGCAAAAAAAAATTAAGATACAATGACTTGTCAGCATGACATACTGTTACATTGTAACTTTATGGTTCATGGGTTCCTGGTGCTTCTAAAAATGGCATTTTTCTGAGTGTGGTGGTACACACCTATAATCTTAGCACTCGGGAGGCTGAAGGAGGAAAATCACTGTGAGTTCGAGGCCAAACTGTGTTACACAGGGAGTTGAAGGCCAGCCAGGACATACAAGACCCTGTCTCAAAAACAAAACAAAAAAGTCATCTCATTTGTACTTGTGTTTCCTAAACACATCTCACTGTGTAAAAGTGTGTGCATCTGCATGCCACAAGTGGTCACTAGCTCAGTGTCCACTCTGTACTTGGGACCTTCAGATCTTCTTAACCAAAGTTTGATCTATAAAGCAGCAAAGCCCCATCCAGGGGTTGATTAAGAGCATGGTGTTAGGGCTGGGGATTTAGCTCAGTGGCATAAGTGCCTGCCTTGCAAGCAGGAAGTCATGAGTTTGATCCCTGGTAGGGATATTAAAGCTCTTGAAGTCCCTCCTGAAGCCTTGAAATGGAAATTTTGCCACATCATCCTTCCCAATTGCACTTTGCCAATCTGATTCAGGTCTGTGTCGGGACAGCTCTGAGCCTGACCTCTGTGTGTGTGTGTGTGTGTGTGTGTATGTGTGTGTGTGTGTGTGCACGCGCGCGTGATGTAATGAATCAGCCCTCACAGCCTCTTGTAAGTTTTTTGTGGTACTTAGTCCCAGACTCTCTTTGTCATTGTATTACTCACAAGAGGAATGAGATCAAACTGCAAAGGTGACCTGCATAGATAGCTATTGCAAGTTGACCTTTAGCTATTTACTACTTCTCCGTCTGGTCAAGGATTGATGGGAGATTGTACCCAAATAGGACCTTTGGCTGTGTGGGAAGGGATGTAAGACACAGGAAAGGGAAGTGACACTAAGGAAAGAAATGTGGGCAGAGGTCCAGGTATATATAATCCCCCAAAGATGGAGTAGAATTCATGGTGAGGCTGTCGTTTACCTTGGATTAGGAAATACTAGGAATATCTTCTTTTTTTATTCTGGGAGGTGAAAACTATGAGGCTAGTGTTCATCTTTTTTTTTTTTTAGAGCTAAGAATTAAACCTTGAACCTAGGGCCTTCACACTGAGATATGTCCCCATATATGTATTTTTAAAATTTTTTTTAAATTTTGAGACAAGGTCTCACTAAGCTGTCAAGCTAGGTTTGAACTTGCAGTGCTCTTGCCTGAGGCACCCAGAGTGTTGGAATTACAGGCGTGCACCATCACGCCCGGGTTATCTCTGCATCATCATCAGTGTTTGCTGACACAGCGCATGTTTTCTTCTTTGCTAATTCAGTGCCTCCTTCTCCTTTACAGAACTCTCTGTGATTATAACTTCCCACAGTTTCTAGAAACCTTGTATTATCTCCACAAGGTCTTAGTGCAAGGCCCTAGGAGGCCAGAAGAGCATATCATCATAGTAATATTCTTCATCAAAGTAAGTTTTAATAGGAAACTATGAATAACACAACTGTCATTTTCTTTTCTTACCTAAGTTTAACACTCTAGCATCTTGTCTCCCCTTCAGAATATCTGTTTTGACCAAAGTTTAAAAGAGAATGAAAAGATACCTGAGGATGGGGAGGGAGTAATGGGATGAGTTACACCTGGATTATGGGAGAGATGCCCCTTTAGTTTGCTGTAGAAGTTGGCTTTTTTCTTCTAGAGAGTGTGGATTTGCACAAACATTATTTTTATAGTGTCAATTCATATATTTTGCATGTCTGCTAAAGCATAGCAAGGGTAACTGGGTTTTCCAAAGGTAGTAAGTGACATCTGGGCCTACATGATAATTCACTCTTTTAGGAATAAATAGGAACTGTCCAAACAACTGGATAAAATTAAGATGTGGAGGCATAATAATTTGAATATAAATAGTAAATTACATACTATAATGTCATAGTGAAATCAAGCATATTGAGGAAGTCCTTTGGTTTATAAAACAAGGTTGCATAAATTGAAATTATCTAATTCAAATGAAATTATCTAATTCAAATTTTTCTATAAAAGTCATATTGTAGAGGTGTGATGCCCAACATTTTTTTTAAAAATATGAAATGATTTCAAACAATATAGCAAAATAGTTTATTAAAGTTCTTACACACTAAATGGTGTACCTCTAAAGTTTTCCGAAGTGTGTGTGAGTCAACTTAACACCTCACTTTCTCCAACGGGCTTAATCTTTTTGCCTCTCATTAGTTTTATTTTGTAACTCAATATTTTCATTGTAGTCACATTTAAGTAACTATTAAATAGTCCTAAAGTGGACAGAAATCAAGTCGCCTATAAAATGATATATTCAAAAGTAATTTACAGCTGGGTGTGGTGGCTCACACCTGTAATCCCAGCACTCGGGGGGCTGAGGCAGGAGGATCATTGCGAGTTCGAGACCAGCCTAGGCTACAAAGTGAGCTCAAGGCCAGCCTGAACTGCACAGCGAGACCCTGTCTCAAAAAGACAAAAAAAAAAAAAAAAAAAAAAGTAATTTACAAACTAAATAAGATTTATATTGGCATCATCAATGATAGTTTAAAGAGGGTCATTTAGTTTCCAATGATGTAAAGAAACTATCAAAACAAGAACAAAGCAAAGCATCTTTTCCTTATCTGAGTGCTGTGTGCCCCACCTCTGCGTGCCCAAGGTTATATGCAGGAATGCATGTAAGTACTTGGGAGGTTTGTGTGACTCGGAATACAGTCCCAACTTCCATGACGGACAGAAACTGTGCCCTTTGGCCTGACTCCACTCATTAACTGGCTTTGTTTTGTTTTGTTTTGTCAGATTCTGGATAAGTTCTTCAAGGACCCACTTCCAGAATTATTTTTGATCTTCCTCAGAAACTGGATCAGTGATTCCAACCCTGAAATTAGCATATTAAGCCTTCAGAAAATCACCAGCATGGCCCCAGTTATCAATAAGGTATATGGGTGGAATTTGTGTCTGGCAGCACTTTTGAAGTCATAACCTGCATTTTAATATTGCTCGGTGTCTTTATAATAAAACATTGGTTTTTCTTTAGTTTCTATATAGTCAAAACCATCTCATGTTTTTGTGGTAAGAAAACTGTTGAATGGAGAGGATGTAAGCCACTGTAGTGGCTTCATTATCTTTCTTATAATTTTTTCCATAAAGTCATTTATTGTATTCAGAATTCACTTATTATCATGGCCCTACATAAACACTTTCCTTACAGACCAAACCAAGAGTAAATGAGTTTATTTCCCAGCCACCATACACAGCGTACTCATCGATTCCCATCTCCACAGCCCGGCTCTAGTCTTTTTCCTTTGCTCATAGCACTTCTCCCTGTCACCAGTTCAAGCTCACATTTTTCTCTTTCTTCAGTAATGATTCCTAGGGGACTCACTCCTTCAGAGCCATGCCAATTTATTTGTTATATTTTATATTGATGACCTTCTTGACCACCAGTATCAACATCAGCTGGACACCTAGACCTGCAGCTGTTGGCCCACTGCCCCCAGAGTCAGGGGTTCTGTACTGGAGCCCACTAGTCTGTGTTTTAAAAGGTCCTCAGGTGACTCTAATGCCAATTCAAGTCAAGAATCAACATCTTACATCATTTCTTTCTGAATCATGTGATTACTTTCTATTTTTCCAAATCGATTAAATATAATCACATCACTACATTGTGTTATTGTTGCTTGGGGTTTCTTAAATTTGTTTTGTTTTGCTTTTTTGAGACAAGGTCTTACTTTGTAGTGCAGGCTGGCCTCAAATTCACTAGGAAGCACAGGTGGGTATCAAACTCTTGGCGATCCTCCCACTTCAGCCTCCCAAGTGCCCTGCCACACCTGGCTACCTCTATTGAATTCCAAATTCCAAAATATCTTGCACAATGCTGCAATTTTAGACACTCCATAAATCATTGCTGATTTAATGATAATTCCCTGCCTCTCCCTTGAGCATAGTCTCTGAGACCTGAAAGCCTGTCCGTAGATCTCATTTTACACTGAAATAGACCTCACCTATGGCTCTTTTGCCTTAAGTGAGTCATACAAGTCCTGGGATTATTAGTAGTGTACAGTCTTTCAGGAAGCAGTAAGTGATTTATTGCTTTGTCCAGTGGTCTTTCCAATGCTGTTAACAACTGGAAGGGAGATTCTGTGTCCAGGACGGCTACAAGCGAGAGAGAAGTATTGGGGTGACCTGGACTGAGGTTTTGCTACTGAGCAGCCAGACACACGTAGCCACCAGCACTGAGAGAGGCCTGAACTCCGTTTTATCTCCTTAAAGCTACTATATTGGCAAATAATGAGTGATGTGAACGCAAGACTGAGTGGGCACCCGTGTGCCGGCTCCTCAGGGGTGTGAGGCCTGAGCACAGCCCTAGGACTGAGGCCATGCAGGGGCAGGGCACCTCCATAGCACTTCCTTCCATCAGTCCATCTTTGGCTACACGACTGGTTAGAGAGATCTGAAACCTTCAAAAGGGCATGAACTTCTTGCTAAAGTGAACACCCTTCTGCCATGTGGAAAAAGAAATACATGCAAAATTCATTTGTGACATGGACTTCAACTGGCAGGCTCAGGTCTTGTTGGCATTTCAAGGAACTGTGGGAGACCACTGAGTCGTGCTCTTCTGAGAAATGAAGCCCTTGCCTCAATCCTTTCCTGACCTCTCCTTCATCTCTGTTCACTGAGACATGCAGAGCTGACTATATTAAAACAAGTGTTCCCTTAACTGGGTAAAAAAAAAAAACGTGATCAAATCTGACTGAGATGCCAACTTACCTCATTGCACCACACGGGGAAGAATTGACCCCTGCTGAGGCTGGAATAGGGGCTTGAGCAGGAGGCTGTGTGAGATCTCTTAGCTGAGGCCATGGGATTCAATAAGAATTACACCTCCCTGGCAGTAAAGGTGCCAGCCTTGCATACATCAAACTATTCAGTGCATGGCTAATTGGAGAGCCTTTATGCCTGGTACCATTGCTCTGTTTCTCCTTACAGTCAATCCCTGCAAAGTTTTTTTTCCCTAGCACTCTGCCAAGACCCCCACTCACCTCCCTGATCGATACCAATAAAAGTCATAAGTTTTTGGACTCATGACCTTTTGTTCCACAGACAACGTTGGCCATCCCAGAGCACCTCATCTGCACAATTTTCCCTTTGTCTTTACTTGCGTCCATGTGCCATATTGCTGGGTGGGAGACCTGAACCTCCACAGGGGTTTGGGTAAGGAACAACAGAAACCTCTTTAGTTCACCTCCTTGAGGATGGATGCCTCCTTACACACTGCCAACTCCTCTCTTCACCAGGACCTGCAGCCAGCAGCTGAGACTACAGTCCTTCAATGGGCACTTGGACTCTGGAGCCACCACTAGATCCAGTGGCATGTGAGATGCTTCTTGGACTCTGCTGCCTCTGAGCAGTATGTGCCTGTTGCTTTTGAAATTTTCTTTATGAAGAAGGCTGCATGGCTTTGCTCTATAAGAGGTGTCACATGGGACAGCCAGTATAGCCACAAAGACCTGAAAAGTATTTACAGATAAAAGAATGTCATCACTTTTAGTTTGTGAATTATTCATAAGACTGTTTAAGGATTTTGAAGAATCAAATTGAAGACATAGGGGTAGGTAGAGAATTCATGAACAGGAATCTAACCACGGGAACTACTTCCCAGAATCAATAGCTGGGATCACATCTTATTATTAAAAAGTTTCTGCATGTCAAAAGAAATCTCCAGCATAGTGAAAAGAAAACCCACAAACTGGGAAAAAATCTTAGTGAACTGTCCCTCAGACAAAGGACTTCTGTCTAAAACATATGAAGAATTTTTAAAAATCAGACCCCCAAAATTCAAGGACCCCATCCAAAAATGGGCATCTGAGATGAATACACAGATCTCAGATGAAGAAATACAAATGGCAAATAAGTACATGAAAAAATGTTCATCATCATTAGTCATTAGAGAAATGGAAATTAAAACAACACTGAGATTCCATCTGACTCCAGAAAGAATGGCCAGGATCAAGAAAACTACCAACAATAAATGCAGGAGAGGGTATGGGGGAAAAGGAACTCTCCTGGACTGTTGGCAGGAGTGTAGATGGGCACAACCACTGTGGAGGTCACTCCAGAGATTCCTTAAAAAGCTGGGATTGGAAGTCTTATTTGTTCCAACTATTCCACTTCTAGGCATATTCCCAGAAGAACTGAAAACATCATACCACAGTGATATATGTGCACCCATGTTTATAGCAGCACAATTTGTAATAGCCAGATCTTGGAAACAACCTAAATGTCCATCAACTGAGGAATGGATAAAAAAGTTGTGGTATTTTTATACAGTAGAGTACTACTCAGCTATAAATAAAGAAGAAAGAAGATATTTATAAATAAATGGGGGGGCTGGGGATTTAGCTCAGTGGCATAAGCACCTGCCTTGCAAGCAGGCGGTCGTGAGTTTGATCCCCAGTACCGATAAAAAGCAGCAAATAAATAAATGGGCACAACTCGAGATCATACTCATAAGTGAAATAAATCAAACTCACATGTATAAATATCGTATAGTCTCCCTAGTGTAAGAAATGATAAGAGTACATAAGAGTTTATGGTAATCATGATTTCCCATCACATTGCTTTGAAGCCTTATAATGTTTTCATTCATTAGTTGGAATGGTTTTAATCTGTTTTGTTTGATTTTATTATCTGTGATGGTATGAACAGCTATTTTGAAGAAAACAAGTCATTATAATAGCCAATGCTGATTTAATATTATCTTACTCTGAAGTCCTACCACGCTTCTGCTCTTCTGTTTCCTTTGGTTCTATCATGTTGTATCTTATGCAATTGTATTATGTGTGATAGTTTAAACAAATTTTCTGTGGAAAATGAGATAATATAGTAACCATTGTTCGTTTTCTGTTATTTGGTTCTGAATGCCCTGTAATACTTTCATTCTCTTTAATGGTTTTATACTATCTTGTTATATTTGATACTATTATATATGAAGTTATGTTCAACTATTACAAAGAAAGAGACATTATGGTAGCCACTGTTAATTACCGGTTGTCTTCTGGTGAAATACTGTGTTGCTTACATTATTCTGTTCTGATCTGCTTTGTTATGTCCTGTTTTGTCTTAATCTCATTAAAATAAAAAAAGATTTAAAAAAGAATCAAATGTACTGTGTTAAGACAGAAGACTATTTACTTCTTATTTTAGATCTCTGTCTTTTTTTTTTTTTTTTCCTATATGTGCCAGGGATTGAACTCATAACCCTGAGCTTTCCAGGCAGGCACTTATGCCTGCTGAGCTAAATCACTGGCCTCATCTTGTTTTAAATCTTTTTGTAGTATAATCATTTTTTAGCAAATGTAAATTTTTACTTTTATTTAAAATACAAGGGAAAAGTATCAGCACATTGCAATTAGTTGCATGGGATGGCTGGCCAGGCACTTCTAGCATACAGATATATTCCTTTGGATTAATTTTATCATTAGCACTTATCAATAAATGTGTGCTTTTTCAAAACAAGAAGAGTGTGGTGGCATACATCTGTAATCCCAGCACTCAGGAGGCTGAGGCAGGACGATCACCATGAGTTTGAAGCCAGCCCAGTCTACATAGTGAGTTCAAGGCAAGTCTCCACTCTACAGTGAGATCCTATTTCATAGAAAAACAAAACAAATAAATAAAACCCTGAGGTGAAGAACAGAAGAATCTTTTTTGTTTGTTTTCTTTTCTTTGTGCTGGGATCAGTCAGAGGGCCTTGTGCCTTATGCATGCTAAACGTATGCTTCGCCATGAAACTACAGCCCGTGCCTGAAATGAAAAAAAAAGTCTTTAAATCTTTGATTTCTCCTAGTAAATTATGATCAAAATATTAAAATCATTCAGAAATCCTGATTCATAGAACTTAACATTTTATGTTTAACTGTGAATCACAGAAGATGTATCATATCAGTCCAGAACTTTAAAGTGCTCTTTCAATGTTTTTACACATATTTTTATACCTTCTTTTGGAGAAATAATAAAAATAATTCTTTAATGAAAAAAATTAAATGAAATTAATATTGTAGCATACAGAGATTATATTGTATTTTTGTATCTTAACATTGAGTCCTTTGGGTTCTATCCCCAGAAGTGTCAAAAACATGTTTAAAAGGCTGAACTTTAAATTCCTCTTTTGTACAGTTGGTAAATAGCCACAATTTTAAAAAAGAAAATTGAAGCATGTGATTTTGCTTCTGATGGTGCAGAGATGGGCAGTGGATGAAAACTTTGCCCTTCTGCTATCACTGAAAGCAGTTTAAGAGATTTCCAGAGCAAGGGGCAATGCCGTGCCAGAGATGTGAGAAGTGTGTCTGGGGAAAACGAGCAGTGAATGCAGACTAGGAGTAACGATGTTAGTCAACTAAATTCAGCGGCAAACCAAAGGGAAGCAATGAGTTTTATGGTTTATCAATTTATTATTTATTTTTGTCTTTTTGAGACAGGGTCTCACTATGCAGTTCAGGCTGATTTGGGCTCACTTTATAGCCCAGGCTGGTCTCGAACTTGCAACGATCCACCGGCCTCCCCAGTGCTGGGATTACAGTAGTGCACCACCAGGCCCGGCTGGTTTAAGAAATGTAAATCCTTTGGATAAACTTCTTTTTCGACATCAGGTCATATTTACATGCGGATGTTCACCCAAAGCTTTCTATCCATAAATATATCTAAAAGAAAACTAAATGCCAACTCAAGTCTCCTTCCAGTTCCAAATCCCCATCATTTTCCTCCGCTTACATGCAGATAGAAAATGTCTCCATCTTACTAACATCCATCGTGAATGCCTTCGTATCCAAAGACAAGACTGTTGTACTTCAGGCCTTGCTCACCCTCCGAAGACTGATAGAAAAACTGGACAAGGTGACCTACTCCTCACTGTGCCCTGGAATTGCTTCCAGCTACTTCCGTCTGATGGATCACGTGAGTCACACTGTTACATGTGTGAGATCCTTAGGTCTGAGGGTTCAACAGAAGCCCAGTTGCGGCAATGATCTTACATCCTAAAATAAGTTCACAGAGGCCAGATGTTTTCTTCAGTCACTACTGTTTTCCAGAGATGCTAATATAGGAGGCCCTTTTTAAAAAATGACATTAACAGTCTGAAAAAAATCTGTTGATAAGGAAATAGGATGAAAAAACAACTCCTGTGCTTGGATGAGAGAGAAATCACAGCTTGGTGGCTACATATTGATCGGCCCTGGATCTGGACTCTGTAGGTTCATGTCCCTATTCTACTCTTATGAGCTGTGATGTCATAAGAAAGTCCTTTCTATGGGCCAGGGATTTAGCTTAGCGGCATAAGTGCCTGCTTGGCAAGTACAAGGTCATGCGTTCGATCCCTAGTACCAAAAAAAAAAAAAAAAAAAAAAACTTGGTGCATCAGTTTCCCTATCTGTAAAACAGACAGCAGGGTGTGCAGGCATTTTGATGTTTTGGTGTATGAGTACATCATGAAATTATAGACTCAACTAATTAATATATCCATCATCTTAGTCATCATTTTTATAGTGATAACATTTAAGATCTAATTTCCTAGTAATTTTCAAGTACATACTATATTACTCCTAATTATAGTCACCATGCTATACATGCTAGATCTCCAAAACTTAAATCAACTACTAAAACTGTACATCCTGAAATCAACCTCTCCGATATCCCTCCAACCCCAGCCTCTGGAAAACATGGTTCTACTCTGTCCTTCTACCAGTTCAATTTAAAAAAAAATTGTGCATATAAGTTAGATTATGCAGTATTTGTCTTTCTGTGCTTGCTGATTTTACTAACCATAATGCCTTCCACTTAGCATAAAATCTCCCCTGGGATTTTCTTCTTTATTATGATCAGAAGTATGTTTGTGTGTGTATTCTTCACCCATTCTTACACTAATGAGCACTTAGGTCAATTCTATGTCTTTCCTATTATGAATAATGGATAAGCAAGTATGCTAAAAGCAAAACAAGAACTGACTACGTAAGCCCAATGTCTTCTAAAAAATGATCATTTCACACATATGTGTATATAGACATATGCAGCATATATATTTATATTTTATATACATACTAATATTCTCATACGAGGTCTTTTTCTTTCCTACATTGCAGTTTTATGGAAATATTCGGAACTTGGCCATCAGGCACTTGGCAGCGTTACTCAAGGATACGAGCCATCAGACATCAACTTTGAAACATATCCTAGGAGGCTTCACACCCCTCATCCTCTGTTTAGAGGACAGGGATGGCACAGTAGTGAGTGTAAGTGTGAGTAAGTGAAAGGAAGGCCTTTGTATATTTCTTAATTTTGCAGAAAAGCACAATATTTTATGGTACAGCATATAAACAGACCCTCACTGCCCTTATTCTCTCTCTCAGGCATGTAAATATGCATTAGCAATCTGTGACTCCCAGCTAGAATGGTCAATATCCAATCTGCTTAAAGATGAAGACTATAATTTTGAGGTGGTGGTTTTCCACATCTGTAACCGTCTTGTAAGTAGCCCTTGAGTATTTACTACTAAGAATTTTTTAAAGATTTTTTAAAAATTTTATTTAAAAGGAAAAAGAGAAAAAAAACAAAACAAAACAAAGCAGTGTAAGGGTACAAGTAATACAGAACTACAAAAAAAAAAAAACAGAAATCACCAGTTAATAGATTACATATTATTATCTTAGACATAGTTGCTCAAATCACAGTATCAGAGCATACAAAGTGGACATTCAAACAGTGAGACTGCAAACAGTTGTGTTCAATGATCCAACCAAAAACATTAATATGGTCAGCTATTTAACACCCCTAAACACACTTGCAGTTGTATCCTTTAGAGCTCTTTTTTTCTCTCTCTTTTTTACAACAAAATTTACACATTTTGGGTTTTCTTACTCCTTAGTTCTTATTACTTTTTTGGGGGGGAGAGAATAAAGTCAAATATGGCAAAACAAAGCTGTCAGTCCAAACCAAGGATAGACATAGCACATGGTGTAGAACAGAGTACAAGGTTATAAAGTTGAACAAAACAGTAGAGAACAAGACCAATAAAACTTAGGCATTGTAAACATTACAGGACTTCCAGAGGAGACAATAGTCAAACCAGAATGGGCATCTTAGTTACTACGAAGAATTAAAGACAAAACGTAAAGGGCATCTGAAGTGACAAAAGGTGGGGGGAGGAGGGGGAAGGGGAAGACTGATCTTGAGGAAAGAATGTGAATAAGACATGAAATTACAGCTAGAGATTGAGATGAGAAAAAATCAGAATTCGCTACTTCTTCATCTACTTTGATGAGCCAGCTTACCCTCTTCCACCAAAACACAAGGATGAAAGAAGGCATGCTGACTGCAAGTTGAAACCAAAGTTGAATTGGAAAGGCAAAGCTGAGTCTGGGAATAACAAATAACAGCTGCAAGTAGGTAGAAAGAGAAGATTTCATGCATAAAAATCCCCAAAGCTTTTATTGGTCCTGATTTTGTATAAGCGGTCAGGTTATTTGGTCTTGCAGCTTTTCTGGAGAGCTCATGCGCTTTTTCACCAATTTAAAGAGGCATTTTCTTTTTATCCCAGCTCCTTTCCCATGGGGCCGGCATTACATCTTTAGTGTGTGACACCTTGAAGTTCCTGGGGAGTTCCCAAGTGCATCTGAGAAGAGCAGCAGTTATTTTACTAGGTAAATACATTTAACCCTTACTTAATTTATCTTTAAAGGTACAGAACAGTTAGCTTGGAGTCTTCATTAAAAATGTATAGAGCTAGGCGAGGTGGCGGACACTTGTAATCCCAGCACTCAGGAGGCTGAAGCAAGTGGATCACACAGAGTTCGAGGACAGTCTAGGCTACAGAGCGAGTCCAGGCCACTGAACTACACAGCAAGATCCTGCCTCAAAATAAGTAAATTAATAAATAAATAGTTTTTGTTCATGATGATGGATATCACCTGTCATGAATACCTGTGATGAGAATAGAATTCTATTTTATAATATGAAGTAAGCTTATCTGAAAGACATAAATTATTACCCAAAATGTGCTTAACAGGATGGATCTCTAATTAACATGTCACAGTTCATCTTTCCCCTTCACGTCTTAAAAATCACTATCTAAGGAATAAAACAGCTTACATACAAACATCTTCTTCAACAAAAAGTGGAAAATCTGTGACCATAAACTACAGTACACAAACAAATGAAGAAGAGGTACAAAATCCATTTTTAAAAAATGTAGAGCCCAGAGCAGTCAAGGAAGCCTAAGGGAAGGCAACTAAAGGCACGATCCCCACCTCACATAATCCTGATAATAGTATTTTTTCCAATGAGCTCACTGTGCAGATCAATGCTAATAATCCCTTAGGTTAGGCCGGGGACATAGCTCAGTGGCATAGAGAGCCTGGTGAGAATAAGGTCATGAGTTTGATACCCGGTACCCAAAACTCCGTATGTGGGCGTTCCCAGCTGAGTAGCAGGCTCTTCCCGGATTCTGTCCAGCACCACGGACTAAGGACAAGGAGAGTGGGCACCAGGGCTCATGACCTGTGTTTGTGGAGGGGATCAAAGATTCATACGTGCACAGACAGAGAGAAAAGCCCTGTTCATGAGCACTTTACTCCAGACCAGTAAGAATTCCTGTTGTCTTGAACGCTACCCTGCAACTTTTCTGAATATAACAACTATGAGATCTAAAATTAAGTGATTTTTTTTAAACAAAGGAAATGCATTTTCTCTCTATAGAGATACTTTGGGGGCTCAGGCAAAGAAAAAAGAAAAATAAAGTTCAGAAAATGTTTCTACAGAGCACAGGAACTTCATCCTAACTATCTGCCATGAATCCAAGCCTTTGAGAAAAAAAAAGATGGTACGCATTAGTGACAAACCTGTGGCATGAGTGCCAAGCAGCCGGCCAGCCTCTACCACTGAAAGCTCTAAAAGGTTCACCATCGCTGATCTAAAGCATGTGCGAGACCTCGGGGAGTATGTGACAGGGCAGTGGGGGCCCAGGAGAATGAGCTCCCAAAGTAGAGTGGAAGGGGTGAGACTGGGAGAAATGTGGAGCCAGCACAGGAAAGGACAACCACATTGCAACCAGAAAAAGAGACAAGCAATACAAAAGCGAGAAACTTTTTTTAGCATTACTGGGGATTGAACCCAGGACCTTCACTACATAGCCAGCCTCTGTGGTTGTTGGGGTGTTTGTTGTGTTGGTATGATCTCACTAAATCACCTCATTGCCTAGGCTGGGCTTGAAGTTTTTTTTTTTTTTTTTTTTTAAACCGGTACCGGGGATCGAACTCACAACCATGCACTTGTAAGGCAGGCGCTTATGCCGCTGAGCTAAATCCCCAGCCCGGACTTGAACTTTCAATCCTCCTGCCTCAGCCTCCCAGAGTAAGGGCATTACAAATGTCCACCACCACACTTGACAAAGGTGAGACATATTAGCAAAGAGAAATGAAAAATCAGTTTTACAAATTAACCAGTAATAGTAGAGAGATGACATGAGAGAACGGGCATCAACGATACAACTGCTGAAGAAGAGAAATAATTACAACTAGAAAGTACTCAAAGATATAATGTCACAAATGAGAAAAGCCATAAATTGAGATGAAAAATGATTTTTTACAGATCATTTATACAGAAGGAAACATAAGGCATTTCCTAATTGTTTTGAGCATCTTGGTAGTGAAGTAGGTAACTATAAATTTTAAAAAGTAAGTTTGGCACTAGACTCCAATTGAATATTCAATGTAGAATAAAATAAAACAGGGTCAACAAAATCGTGACTGGAGAGAAAATTGTGACTTAGGGTCACAATTCAGCAAAATTATAGCCAACTATGAAGAGACTATAAAAATATTTTCAAAAACGTAAGAGCTCAAAAAAATACGATTCCTTGGTAAAGAAATTATTAAAGGATAGAATTCATCCAGTTAAAGAGTAAATGAATGGGGGCTGGGGATTTAGCTCAGTGGCATAAGCACCTGCCTTGCAAGCAGGCAGTCATGAGTTCGATCCCTGGTACCGATAAAAACGAAAAAGACAAAAAAAAAATTTAAAAAAAAAAAAAAAGAGTAAATGAATGAACTATTATAAAAAGACATGTGGGTACTTAAATGTAAGACGCAGCCTATTCTCCATTTTGGTTTTTTGTTTTGATTTGTGCTTTTCTCTCTGCCTGGTGGCCTCCACACCTGAAGCCCCACTGCCATCTTGCCTTCAGCAGGGGGCAGCACTTAATGATTATCAAGGCGTTCACCAGGCAAGGGCAGGAGGAGATATCCTTGGGGGAGAATGGGAAAGTAGCTACTAATTCCACCACATATAAAAATTTAATATCTAGCTACAGAATTTTAGACAGTCTGTTACTCAAGGAAAGACAAGCAGACCTGTGGAAAAGTATAGGCCTAGAAACAAACCCGCCCATATATGTAAAGTATAATCAGAACTAAAGGGATCTGTCAGATCAAAAAATGACAGACTTTAGGGCCAAGGATTTAGCTCAGCAGCATAAGCGCCTGCTTGGCAAGCATGAGGTCACGAGTTTAAGCCCCAGTGGGGGGGGGGGGACAGACTTAGCTGAGCATGTTGGTACACATCTGTAATCCTAGCACTCAGGAGGCGAAATCTTGTCTCTAAAAGACAAAAAAAAGAAAATGGACTGGCTAATAAAAAGTTGCCAGAACTAGGAACACACATGAGCACCACACACACACACACACACATGCATGCCCACATGCATAGATTCCTGAGAGTCTACTCAAAAGTTAACTCCAGGAATAGCAATGTAATATAAAGCACAAATATTTAAAATGTTTAGAAAACATAGGATGATATCTTTATAACCAAAAGTAGGCAAAATATTTTTTAAAAACATGAAAAGCAATAAGCTAGGGTAAATATTTGTAACATAAGCCACTATAACATTAATATTCAAAGCATATTAAATACAAGAACTCAAGAAAAGGATAAAAATCCAATACACTAAAAAATTAAAAGCATAAAATGTATGAAAATAAAAACCTTTAAGAGGATTTCATAGAACAGACACAAGAACAAATAACCATATGAAAAGATGTTTAGCAACATTTATCATCAAAGGCATGCAAATTAAAGCAGGAATACCCTATTAAACAACCAAGAAAAGGGCACGATTCTTTAAATGGAAGACAAGAAAAACAAAGTTTAAAATTGAACCTTGGGGCTGGGGATTTAGCTCAGTGGCATAAGTAAAGTACCTACCTGGCAAGCACAAGGTCATGAGTTTGATCCCCAGTATCAAAAAAAAGTTACATTGAAGATGGAGGGGCTTTTTCGTTTTTTTTTTGTTTGTTTGTTTGTTTTTTTGTTTTTGTTTTTTTTTTTTTTTGGTGCCAGGAATCGAACTCATAATCTTGTGTTGCCAAGCAGGCATTATGCCGCAGAGCTAAACCCCTAACCCAGGGCTGGAGATTTAGGTCAGCGGCATAAGTGGCTGCCTGGCAAGCACAAGGTTGTGAGTTTGATCCCCAGTACCCAAAAAAAAATAAATATATAAAATAAAATTGAACTTTATCAAACAATGGAAAGTAACTACCAAATGGAAGAAGATACTCGTATCTTGTGTATCTTGACAAAGAATCATATCAGAATAAAGAATTTATGCAAATTAATAAGATCACCCAGTTTTTAAAAAAAAAAAGGGTGGTGGCTGGCATGACATATCTCAGAAAAGGATATCCAAAAGGCCAATAAACATTTTAAGAGGTATTTGACTCCATCAGTTACTATGAAAAGGTAAAGTAAAACCATTATGAATTCAACAGAATTCTAGAATAGACACTGACAGCACTAAGTGTTATCAAAGATTTGGGGCAATCAGAACTCTCTTACATGTGTTAAAAGTGAAAATCAAAAGCCACTCTGGAAAACAACTGTATCTGTTAGAGCTGATACACACATATCGTGCCTCAGGAATTTTGCATGAAAGCTAACAGAAATGTGTGTTCACAAAGACTACATACCATAATATGCAAAGTACCACTGTTAATCATACTTCAACCCTGCAGATAACAATTAGATGACTATATTGTATGTAATAGGCTCACACGGTGAAGAACCCTACAGCAGTGAAGGAGAAAAACTTACAAACACTTGGCACTGATGTGAATGAGCCTTACAGACAATTGTTGAACAAGCAAGCCACTTACCCAGCGGAGGTTTAGCTCAGCAGCACAGGGGCCTGCCTGGCAAGCACGAGGTTATGAGTTTGATTCCCAGTACCAAGACAAAAACAAAATCCAAAAACTGTGTATGTTGTATGATTCTATGGACATAAAATACAAAAATAGTAGAACTAATGAGTGGTATTACTACTCAAGGTAGAGGTTATTCACATTTGTGGAGAGATGGGCAGGATGCCTCAGAGGGGATTTCTGGGTTACTGGTAATATTTTGTGTCTGTACTTTAGCCGTGGTTAATATCTGAACATTCTAAGAACTGTAAATTTATCGAATATGTACTTTATGTATGTGATCTCAAGATCTTTTTTCCAAATTCATTTTATTTCAAGGAGATCCCTAGATTTTAATTAATTAAAATTATGTCCACATGTACTTAAAACAAGGACCAAAAAAGATATGGAATGTTAACCATAGTGGTAGTAGAAAATGATACAGGAGCCAGGGATTTAGTTCAGCAGCGCAAGTGCCTGCCTGGCAGGCGCAAGGTCCAGAGTTTGAGTCCTAGTTTAAAAAAAAATGACACAAACATTTGGAAATAATTTTATATAATTTTCTAAACTGACATTGAGCATAATATTCCTGTGACTCAGAAATTTTAAAGTATATACTGTAGAGAAGCTCTTGCAGAGACACGTAAAACAAAACTTGTTATAATTTGTAATGACAGATAATTTGAAACAAAATGCCCATTACAAGTACAGCAGATGAATAATTTTTGTATGGTCCCAAGTGAAACATTAGGTAACAAGTTTATTTTTAAAAAAAAAAAAAAAAACCACTGTAGCTCTATTCACCAAAATAGATAAATAACAAAAATCAAATTTTGAGTAATGCAGAATATAACCATTTAAGTATAAGTCAAAGTAACCACAACCAAAAGTACATTATTTGGAAATTTATATTAATTTGCCTGAAAACTATATGGAAAAGCAAGGACACTGTCCACACAAATTCAACATAACTCACCTGGAAGGAAGTAGAAAAAAACTGTGTTTGTGGAAGAACACACAGAAGATGCCAAGGCTCCAGTATTTTCAAATCTGAAATCCATCCAGGGAATATGAGTGTTCAATTTAACATAATTCTTTAAAATACACTTCTATTATGTGCACTGTTTTGTGCATACAGTTTTAATTTAAAATACGTGTTTCAAATTTCTAACAATGATTTCCTTTTACAAAAAATAACTGAGCCATTAGAAAATATACAAGAGAAGAAATTCCAGTTAGATAAAAAAGAAGGAAAGAGAATGAGGAAAGAGATAGGAAGGAAGAAAGGCAGGCAGGGAGGGAGGGAGGCCCTCGGCAGAGGGAGGCATGAATATGAGAGAGGGAAGGAAAGAAGGATGGACAGAAGGGAGGAGGAAAGATAAAATAAGCTTTGAAATGTAGGCAACATTATCTACAAAGAAAATTTGCAAATAGTACTGAAGGACACAAGTCTGAACAAAGACAATGCTATAAAGTATTCTGGTAAAGACAGACTTGAAACGACAACAAGTTGTTCTTAAATCTATATATGCAATATGATTTTTTATCAATATGATTTGTTTTTCAAATCGACACATTGATCGTAAAGTTAATGTGGAAAAGTTACCATGCAAGAATACTGGACATTCTAACCATGGTGAACCATCCCTGCGTCCCTGGGATGAATCTCACTGGATCATGGTGTACAGTCTTCATGACGATTTGCTGCAGTCTGTGTGCCAATTCTAACCAAAAAGGACGAGTGAGGACTGTCCCTATTAGATATAGCATAGCTACAGTAATTAAAATCGCATGGAATGAACAGAGATATATGGAAGGAAACATCTAGAAGTCACCTCTAAGATATGCAATGGTTTAGAAAGTAAATCTTGGGCTTTTAACTAGCAACGCTGAAAATATGGAATCCTCTTTAAACAGTACAGGGATACTGAGGAAGGCATCTGGAATTTTTTATTAAAAGTTATTCCCTTTTTAAAAAACTCCTCACATAAGGTAAATTCCAAATGTTCAAAGATTCAAATGCTAAAAAAATGAAACCATAATTATCAATAAAATAACGTGGAAATTTTATCTTATAATCATGAAATAGAAAAGACCTTTATAGATAAAATAAAAATCCAGTACCATAAAAGAAAGACTGACATCCATGTAAAAATAAAACATTTTTGAAGGTAAAACACCTATAAACAAAGTTAAAAACCAAACTGAGTTGAAATATCTACACTTATCACTAATAGAAGGCTGAATTCTCATCACCTAAAGAATCCTTACAAATATGCAACACAGTGATCAACCCAGAAGAAAAGTGCAAAACATGAAAAAAATATTTGTTTCTTAAATATAGAATTTTCGCTACTTCACGTAAAAAGCGATGCAAATTAAAACGCTGCAGCGTTCCTGCCTGGCCTCCTTTGGCTCGGAGCTCGCACCTCTGCGAAGCCACCGCACAGCCACTGGGTCTTTGCTCCCCGCGGCCGCAGGCAGCTGAGCACCGCGGCCACCGCAGGGCCAGCGGGGAGTGGCCTGGGTTTTCCCCTGAGCTGCCGCCGAACAGGTCTACAGAGAAGTCCAGGAGGTACAAGAAACTGCCTGACGAGTCACGATTTCCCAGGGAGGTCGCGCCGTAGGGAAGAGGCTTGGAAGATGGGAAATAACACTAAAGGAATCTGTCTCTGAGAAGTCGGCTGCTCCAGGATGCGCTCGGATCCTGGCCGGGCCGGGCGAGGGCTGAGGACACACCGCGCGGCGAGGAGACCCCACACACAGCGCCGCCTGCAGGAGGGACCGGGAGCTGCCCTCCGCGCCCTCCCCGCCAGCCTGGAACCTGCGGCTGGGAGACCCCGCTGGGAGATGCTTGGCTTTTGCAAAGAGCTGCGCCGCCTGTGGAGCTTCCAGACCATCCGTACCTCTGCTCACTCCTCTCGGGTACAGAAATCTCTTGCTTCTCTGGCGGGGGAGTACATAACTGACTCAGGTTGTGACTCAGGAATCTAGATCTAGGTGGATCTTAAAAGGCGTATACAATCAGGGCAGGGAGGTTTGTATCATTCTTAGGATGTGCCTAGCTGTTTTTTGTTTTTGCTTTTGAGACCCAGTCTCATTTGGTAGTTCAGGGCTGCCCTCGAATTCACAGCTCCTCCTGCCTCAGGCTCCCAAATGCTGGGATTAAAGGAGTGCACCACATGTAGTATTTCCTCCACTCCTTTCTTTGAATAACACTCAAGAGTGTTTCAACACTGTCAGGCAGGCTGCAGTCCATGGAGAGAACAACTTCTCTCATGGTAAACCCTAAGATGCCTTAACTAAAGCAAACATAGTGGAGATTTACAGAAAGAAGATGTTTCTGGCAGCGCCTCTTCTGGTGAGGGAGGCACCTGCATCCCTCACACGCTTTCATCACATTTGTTCAGTTGTGGCCATGTTCCCTACCTTGGGTTGAACTTCTGAGCAGATACTAATGCTACAGCTTGCAGCGAGGAGCCTGGCACAAAGTATCTGCTTAGGCAAGGTGTGATGGCACAGGTCTCTAATCCCAGCATTTGTAAGGTTGAGGCAGAGGGATTGCTGCAAATTCGAAGCCAGCCTAGGCTACCTAGTGAGTCCAAAGTTAGCCTGAATTACACAGCAAGACTTAGTCTTTTTTTAAAAAAAAGGTGTTTAATACATATTTATCCAAGTAAATGTACTTTTAAAAAAGATGAAATGTTTCTGTCCATGCAGTTGATGAACATCAAAAGATTTACACTGTACAGTGCTGATCAGGTTGCAGGAAGAGGACAATTGCATTAATGGTGACACTCTCAATTGTTGCTCTTCATAAGAGGCACAGTTTGGTCACATGCATCCAAATGTGAAATGCGTGTTTTTGACTCAGCAATTTCCTCTCGAGGAATTGCTACATTATCCTCAGACACACTGCACATATGAGAAATGCAGCATCAATGGACGTGCACACTGCCCAGCTGCGCAGAGCCATCTGTCCTGAGCCTGTGGCTGTTACACTCATTCGTTTTTTCTTTAGAAAGAAAGGAAATAAAAAGCAAAGGGCAGTACTCTCAGCATTCTGGGAAGCTGAGGCAGGAGGATCATGAGTTAACCTGGACGACTTAATGAGACCCTGTCTCTAACTATGTAAAAAGTAAAAGGCTAGGGACGTAGCTCAGTGCAAAGGCCTTGAGTTCAATCCCCATTACCAAAAGACCAAAACAAAGAGTAAAGGCAAAATTGTATGTTTTCTAATTGGGCTTTATGAAGCTCTCTTTGAAGTCCCAAAAAGTGATTTATCTTTCAGACCCAGTATCACCATTTGTCCTGGAGTTGCTTGAAAGTATGGTTTTTCACATGGGCCAAAAGAAGCAGTGATATTGGAGTGACAATTAACAGAACATAGCAATTGTCAACATTTAAAATTTGAGAGCTTACATCTAGTATCTGGGGTCTCAGTTATTTATTTTGGGAGGATATAAATGGGACTTGCACTACTCTGAACCCACACTTACACCTGCTGGCAAGAGGGTGACCCTCCGATCTGCAAGTAGGTGGAACTGCCCCTCCATGCCGGCCAGTCTGTGCTTTTCCTCCCACTGGGGTTACTTGCTGACCTCCTGGACATCTGTGACATTTGTTTGGAGTTCATTTCTGATTTTGAAAAACACAAGTTGAGTAGAATTAATTTGGGGTATTTTGTCTAATTTTTTCGTCAGTTTTTTTTGTTGTTGTTGGTAATATTATGCTTATAAAAAAAGTTCCTGCGGTGATTAGAAAGTGTGTTTTGTTTGAATTTAAGGAAGGCTTAATTAATACAGGGCAACTCACAAAGATGGGAGCAGAGGAGGGGACCCCAAGGGCAGAGCAGGTACCCTCAGGTAGAAACAGACCCCTAAGGGAGGTGATTAGAGAAACAGTCTAGAGGGAGGAAGTGACCTTAGGAACAGGGAAGGAGCCAGGCTGCAGCGACCCCACACACGTCCCTGACCCCTTTTCTCTCCCTTCCACTCTTGACACTGTCCACACAGAAGTGTCCCAGAGCAGGGCCAAGAAGGTTATAGATGAATCCGAGGGGCAGAGACTCCTGATGCGGTCATCGCTGCAGCGTGGGAAGCCAGGACGCTGCCCTCTTCCTGCATGGTTAGGCTGGGCCGTTCTCCCACGTGTACTTCTCCCATCTGAACCTTTGCTGCCTGCTTGCCTTACTGTGGGTCTGCAGGGGGACAACTGGCAGGATTCTGATCCTGGCTGTGAGTTCCCTCCTAGGGATCTGTGCAATCCGTAACCCCCACTTCACTTCCAGGGCAAACCAGGGCCAAGGGCAGAAGGCTGGGCCAGATCCTATGATGTTCCTGAGAATCCTCCATTAGGACAGCACGAGCAGCCAGGACAGCACTGGACAGCAACCTTTTTACCTGCAGGACTTTGGGCCCATCCCTGGTGACAAGTCCTTTGTCCAGCACCTGCTCTGTGCCACATCTTGAGGGTGTAGGAGCCTATGCAGGAATGACTTAACCTTGAGTTTGACTTAGCCTTATGTGGTAGAGGGAATGATCCACTTTCTCTCATGACCCCAATAGTTACAGCCTGAGAGTCCAGTCTGACCCTTCTCCTGGACAGCTTGCTTCTCCCTGCTGCTGAGGACACTCCACCTGTGTGTCTCCTCCCTGGTCACCTGTCCATGGTGTGAGTGTGAGTCAGCACTTGGAGCCTTGTTCCCAATGAGTTTAGCTCATCTCTGCCTGGGGGTACCCACTCCCCATTCAGGTGTGTGAATTGGTGAAGCTGAAGCAGACTAGCTAGTTGAGAAGAGGAATGTAGAATTTCTCAGTTTGGGTCTTTGGGGGGGTGTTTGTTTTTGTGGTGTTTTTTGTTTTTGTTTTTTTGTGGGGGATTGTTTTGTTTTTGAGGGTTTTTTTTGTTTTGTTTTGTTTTGTTTTGTTTGGTCTTTTTGAGACAGGGTCTCGCTATGCAGCTCAGGCTGGCCTTGAGCTCACCTTGTAGCCCAGGCTGGTCTTGAACTTACAATGATCCTCCTGCCTCAGCTTCACAGGTGCTGGGATTACAGGGATGTCTCAAAGTTTATTAATCACTGAATGCACCTTTGAAAGTTATTAAATGGATTTCCTCCCTTGAAGAAAAATGTAACTATTATCTTAAGCAGTAAATCCTAGCCTTGTCCAGATGTATGTTGTGACCCTTCTGATAAATTTTCCCCCCTGCTGGCTTCCTAAGGTTGGCACCAACCCCCTGACATTATTCATAAAGAGCTGAGTCCTTTCACATTACTCTGTAACAAGATCTACCCGCATCCTCCCTAAATTCTGACACGTCTCATACCCCAGATTAGACCAGATTGTGATTAGACCAGATAATTTACCCACACCTGGCAAGACTCTGTGTGCCAGCCAAGATAAGCATACTCCAAACCACCTTCCGTCTGTGCTCGTGTGTATGTTGCAAGACTGTGCAGAGGCACGTTCTCCAGAAAAGCCTGCTTAGCTCTGCCACTGAAGAACCCGCCTCTGAGAGAGAGAGAGGGTTTATGTGAACATATTTTCATGCTATGTTTTGTAGTAACTTTAGTTTTACTTTGTATACAGGTTACTTGGCACAATTAGGTGGACATTTATTATTCAAAAATGAAATTGAAGTTATGGCTGAAGGTAAGTCTCAAAGTTATAATAAAATCTTTATGCAGAGGAGGGAATTGAAGAAGGGTAATATTCTAGGAAGATGTTTGGATTTTAGGGTTCTCTGTCTCTCTGTCTCTCTCTGTCTCTCTGTCTCTCTCTCTCTCTCTCTCTCTCTCCCTCCCTCCCTCCCTCCCTCCCTCTCTCCCTCCTTCCCTCCCTTTGTTCACTATCTCAGCAGAGTCAGAATTCCGAGAAGAGAGCCAGGTGTGGTGGCACACACTTGTAATCCCAGCACTCAGGCTGAGGCAGGGGGATCACAGTGAGTTCGAGGCCAGCCTGGGCTACATAGTGAGCTCAAGGCCAGCCTGAATTGTGAGACCTTGCTCAAAAACAAAAAACAACCAAACAAAAAAAAACAGAATTCCAAAAAATGAGATGAAAAATAGGGTGCCTTACTCCCTTCTGGTGGTGGTGGGGGGTGTTTGTTTGTTTTTTCCGCTTAACTAGACTTTTGCTGAGCAGTTTGGGTTCACAGCAAGAGGGCGCTGGAGGTAAAGACTCCGTAGATTCCCTCCCCACCTCCTGCCTCGCCTTCTCCACGTCAGCATCTTCCTCCAAAGGCAGATGCCTTCAAGCCTGCGCCGCCGGTCAGCGCCTGCTTCCTGCTGCTCCCATTCGTTCACTGGCATTCACTGCCTGTCAGACCCTGAGAGCTACAGTTTTCCAAGATTTTTTTTTTTTTGCCTTTTCTTCTCTTCCTCCTGTTCTTTCTCCTTTTTCTTTTCTAAATGCCCTCTTTATCTTCTCTATTTCTCTCATGAAGAAATAAAATAATTTTTCATGGCCCATTATTTGGATATGATACTAGCATTGTATTATCTCAGATTTTTCAAAAGAATAGAGGCTACTACATATTTATCATATAAATACGGTCTCGTATGTAGTTCAGGCCGAATCTGAACTCACTATGTAGCCCAGGCTAGCCTCAAACTTATGGCAGTCCTACTGCCTCAGCCTCTCAAGTGCTGGGATTACAGGTATACACCACCACGCCTGGCCATATTTGTCTTTTTAAATGATCATCACCATTTCATAACTTTTTCACCTCCTCATATGTCATAAATATCTTTCTATGCCAAGGACTGTATCTATCTCATTATATTAAAAAAAAAGTGTGTACTATTTCATTTCATAACGAGGATTGAACCCAGTGCCTTCATCCTGAGCTAATCCCCAACCCTTCCATATATATATATATAATTTTTTTTTTGAGACAAGGTCTCACTAAATTGCCCAGGCTGGGCTCAAACATGCAATCTTTGTGCCTCAGCCTTCCAGGATGCTGGGGTTACAGGAAACCATCATCACATCCAACTATAATGTTAATTTTTAAGCAGTTTTCTGTTGATAAGAAGACCAGTTCCAACTTTTTATTATTATGACCAAAATGTGTGTATGTTTGTAAATGTTTTTATGAATATATGTTTATGCTACTGAGGATAATGCTCAGCACGTAAGAGGTACTGGGTAAATGTTCAGTGAATACTTCCTTTCTTTTAATGGGATGCCTTTCATCAAAATAAAGAAATCAGCAGGGATAGTGAGAGAGGGAGGTGGCAGGGAGGACTCTGTGATGGGGCTGCTTGGAGCAAGATCTTCTGGGACTCTGAGGCAGATCCACCTCCAGCTAAGGGCCTCTCTACTGTCACAGCTATTGAACGAATGCTCTTGGATGAAGACCATATGATTCAGAAGTTGGCAAAAATAACCCACGAAGTTTTAAAGCAAATAGCCAGTAGATCAAGATCCACGGCTATTAAACTTGCTATCCAGAGATTCTTTAAGTTCACTTACAGCAAGGAATTGAAGCTTCTTTATAACTGGAATAACATGCAGTTGACCGTGTAAGTTTCCCATCTTGACAACCTGAGTCTCTTTGTAGATGCTTTTCTAAAAGATGGAATGACCTTTTAGTTTAGCTTAGTTTAGTTTAGTTTGGTTTTTTGATACTGGAGATCGAACTCCTGACCTCGTGCTTGCCAGGCAGGCACTTAGGTCATTGAGCTAAATCCCTGGCCTACTATGAACTTTCAAATTCTCTATTAAAATGTATAAATCCAGCTACTAAAAACTCTGGTGCCTCTCTGGTGTCTGGTAATGAGCAGAAACTCTACATCATTCAACCCCACTAAGTCAACTGAAATGACCTAAGTCATTGCTCAGGACTAGGGGAGATTAAGTTCTGGGACTCCAACAGATCCAAAACCTGGGACCCTTCAAGTCCCTTATGCAAAATGGCACAGTATTTACACATAATATACATATATCTTCCCATATATTTTATGTATTAGATTATTCATAATGCCTAATACAATGTGCATGTGATATGAGTAACCATTATATGACCAAAATGTATACAAATTTAGTGTACAGACACATGTATTCTAATTTTTTCCATTCATGGTTGGTTGAATCCATAGATATAGAGTCCACAAATATGGCTTATAGCCAACTCTATCAGCACAGTTTGGGTGAGGGGCTCTTGAAAACTGGCTCAGTAAGCCTGTACCAAGCACCTTCTACGAGCCACATGTGTTCGAGACAGTGAGGATGTTTGGGTGAGATAGACAAGGTTTCCACCCTAGATAAGGGTGGGCAATCCAGAGACAAGCAGTGTGTCATCTCCATCTCACTGGGAGCTGAATGCCCCTTTTCAAGCCCATTATGATGTGGTGTTTCTGTAATGTGTCAACTTGCAGTTCATGTGGCTTTTTATTTCTCCTTTATTTCTTCACAAATGAAATAGAGACGAGACAGAGGATCAGCAGTCACTCCTGTCCTCTGTAGCTTCTGACTACTGAGCCAGGTGGGTTGACTTCCGTGGGAAAGGATGCCGCCTCCTCCCCCAGGAACCCCGTGTGATGAGCCTCTGTGGTGGAGGCAGAAACCTCCGCACACTCTTGTGCTCATGGGATGTCCCTTGTCCTTCCTTCCTCCACTTCACACATACCTCCCCGCCCACTGCCTGCCTCGCTGATTTCAGGCTCCAGAGTCAAATGAGGATGATAACCTGCAGAGACTACTGGCTCAGCTCCCCCAGCTGCATGAATTCGGGGCCTTGGTTCTGCTTCTCTGATAGGCCCATGCACACAGTATCTGGGATAGACTTTCATACCTTCTTGCTTCAGGTTGGGCAGATGTTGCTCCTATGATTTGTCTTAATGCCCTGTGACTGTACCTTTCATTACATTTATCAGACTGCAATAAAATGAGTTATTTTCCATCTGATCCACAGAAATAAAGTTTCTTGAAAGCAACTGTCATATTTTATACTTAGTTGTATACTTTGGAACTAATGCCTAATTAGGTGCCTGACATCTAATGTATGCTTGATGAATATTTGCCAAATTAGTAAAGTACTAACAACATATTCTTCTCATACTTTAATAAAATGTTTCACTTATTTTTAAGTGCTATTTAGTGGAAACACTGAAATAATGTATCCTTTTCATTTATCCCTTACCCCATGTCATTTTATATTTCTTAGAAGTTTCAGGCTCACCATTCAAAATCTGGGCAAATTTCCATTTCCAGCTACTAAACTAGCAGGCTGCCTAGTGAATCAGGTTAAATAATGAGCTCCTCAAGGATAATCAATTCCTACTCCCCAGAACCCCTGAATATATTGCTTTATAAGGCAAAAGAACCGTGTTCCTATTCAACCCTCAAGCAAAGTCATGGTAATAATAGTTGATCAAACTTGGTTGGCTATTGTATGTCAGATACTGGTTTTGCTTAGTATCTCAGCTGTCAGCCATCATTCCCGTGCCCACTGGACAGACAAGTAATCTGAGCTGGAGTTTAGCGATGGGGCAAGGGATGGATGTATTTGTACTCAGGGACTCCAGAACCAGGGTGCTTAATCCCTCCACCATTGTATTTGCCTTATATGAATCAGGTTTTTCCCCTGAGTAGCACACTACAATCATTTGGATTTTTTAAAAATACCAATAAACAGACTTTACTCTAGATCACTTATATGAGAATCTTTGGGCATGAGGCTCAGGAATTCATGTGTTTCAAGAATATAGGTGAGGGCTGGGGATTTAGCTCAGCGGCATAAGCACCTGCCTTGCAAGCAGGCAGTCGTGAGTTCGATCCCCGGTACCGATAAAAAGGAAAAAGACAAAAAAAAAAAAAAAAAAAAAAGAAAAAGAATACAGGTGAACCCAGGCATAGTGGCACATGCCTGTAATCTAAGCATTCAGAAAGCTGAATGGGAGTTCAAGTATTCAGGAGGATTGCTGTGAATTCAAGGCCAGCCTGAGATACACAGTAAATTAAGATCAACCTGAACTCAGACAGAGTCTCTATCAAAAAAAATTTCACAGGTGGGGCTATAGAACACAATATTGTGAGTCAATGTATTAGTCTTTGAGATTGGATTGCACCTAGTACTGTGCTTGGCATGGAAGGAAAAAACTTCAAAAAATTATGTACAGTTTATTCTACATAATCACTTGTTGTCCATTTCCAAGTGGCAAGTAGTAGGAGCCAGACATTTATATATTTATACACAAGCATTTATTTAGTGCTAAGCATAAGCAAGGCAACACACTAGGAAATACAGGTATAAATTAAATGTTTTCAAATGTATACTTCAAATAAGGTATTGACTGTGCGTTCTTTCAAATTAGGGTAACGTTTGGAGAAGAGGCTGTTTCCATATAATTAAAAAAAAAAAAACACGGCTGGGAGTAAAGCGTCCATGTTTGAGTGCATGCTTAGCATATGTGAGATGCTGGGCTCAACCCCAACACCAAAAGGAAGACAAAGAAGAACTAAATTCTAAAGACAGTCACTGTTTAGGCTTACAGATTGCCAAGCATAGGACAAAGATGCATGATTTGCATCTTAATTTGTTTACTTTTCAGCATATTTTACTTTTTTGCAGTGTTTAAATAAACATTGGTGCCAGGATGAAAAATGGTGAATTGTGTCCCTTACAGTGTTCACATGGATAAAACAGAGGCCAACTGGTAGATGGCTTTCTGGCAGGACAGTGTCCTATAGTCTTGTAGCAACAAATGAGGAACACTGGCTCCACACAGAGACCACTGCTATAACAGTCCTTAGCACCTAGCTTGGAAGAGCCACTGGTTTAAATCCTGGCCTTTCTGCTTCCTAGCTGGGAGGCTTATATGATTCCTTATGCGGTTCTCTCACTGTGATATGGAATTAGTGTCCCCTACAGCAGACCCAGGATATTAGCAAGCTTTCCTGTGATAATTATACAAAGATGGTTTATTTGTTTATTTATGGTACCGGGGATCAAACTCAGGACCGCGCGCTTGCAAGGCAGGAGCGTATGTCGCTGAGCTAAGTTCTCGACCCGATTTATAAAATATTGGAGATGTAAACACGAATCGTAGCCGTTGAGTCGGGGAAGGTCCTGCCTCTCAGCTACCCACCTTCCTCATTTGGCCCCCTGATTCAGCCGGCAAGAGGTGCCGGGAGCCTCTCCTCCCGAAGCGCCTTCTCCGCGGGCTCCTTCCTTCTACCCGCAGCCCAGCGGGGCAAGCTTCCCGCGCACCGCCTGTCTTGCTGGTTTGCGCACCGCATCTCATGACTCCGAGGCTCATTGTGTTCCCAGACACCCCGGGAGAAACCTGGGCGCGGCACTCTCATGATTGTAGTGCGCTCTTTCTCCAATAGGAGAGACCCAAACTAACATAAAGAGCAAAATTTAAAAAGCACCAAAAGAAACAAGCAGATGGACTCTGTAGAGATGGGCAGGAGCTCTAGGAAAGCAGACAAAGAGGAGGGTGGAGGAAAAATGACCAAGATGCAATGTTTATACGTATCAGTCCCCCACTATGCTATGTGCAAAAATGGAACACTAAAAGAAACTGTTAGAAATTCTGTTTAGAGTGGCACACCTTGTATCTTTCAGTCCTGCTTACCTTTCTAGATTCATGATCTCAACTCTTGCCGCCGACGCCCTTCCATAGAAGAATCACTTGCAGTTGCGCAAGCATAGAGTGTGTGTGATTTGGATCCAGGCAGCCTGGATTTCCAACACACACACACACACACACACACACACACACACACCCGCCCCACACACGCTGGCGCGTCCAGTCTGAGCATCAGCTTCCTCTTCAAATATCGGATCAGTGATGGTTTTCAACTCAGAATCGTTTGGAGCTCCGTTATTTTCGATGATTTAGAAAGTTGTGCTGAGAGGGCCCGCGAGAGCGCGGCGAGCCTGGGCGGGCTCGCTTCCCCCGGCGCGGTCCGCTGCATCTGGAGCGCGGCTTCCCGCCCGGGGAGCGCGGCCGCCGGCAGATGGCGCCCTCCTGCAGATGACTGCGAAAGCGCCCTCGCAGACTACCGTGCGTCTGGCGACGACTCGCTCCTCTGGGTCAAAAGCCAGAGACAAAAGTGAACAGAGAAAAGAGCGAGGAGCTGCACCCTGCCGCCATCGGAGGTGCCCGGCGAACCGAGGCGCTCATGCGAGGGCGCGGACATTAACGTCAAGGACTTTGCAGGCCGGACGGTGCGATGTGAGGCGTGTCACCGGGACTGCTGAGATGTCGCCAAGTAGCTGCTAGCTTTAGGTGCAGAGGTGACTAAATGCCTTCGGACGATGCCAGCACAGGTCACTACAAGGCTGGCAGCTCCCCACATCCCTCCCACCACTGCTCTACCCTCTAACTGGGGGACCGTCTTGCAGCTCTGGCTTCCTACATCCTAGCAAGCCTTCCTATTTTCTGGGTATCAAGAGAAGAGTTATTCCGCCTCTGCCTTGAAGGCCCTTCTGTCCGTTCCTAACTTCCACTCCATGGTGAGCACTTCGACAATCTCCCACCGTTCTGAGTACAGCACCGCCGGTAGCACATTACAGACCCTCCTCTGCCAGATGAGTCTGCTAGACTTAGCAGGTGAATGATGGCCCCCAAGAGGAAGGGCAGCAGCACACTGTCGTCACTGTGGTACTGTTTGATTTGGAAGGCAGGTCCAAAAGCCTGGAAAAATGAAAAAGCTGAGCGATATAGCCAACGCACAGCATGACAGAATAGAGCCTAGATGTGTGACTAGCCCAGGAGCTCAACCTCTTGGGAAAATGGCTGCCTCCAGGTCTGAAGCAAGGGACACATGGCCTGCATGTACCACCCATAGCTGCTGGACAGCAGGTTGCAGAGATGACTGGAGTCTCACTAACATCATTTTCAGAGTCCTTGTGAGATGCCCCAGCCACAGACCAAGCAGTCTGCACGTGGTGAGGATGATGGTCTTGTCTATCCATTCAGAGTCCCCTTGCCTGAACATGCTTGGATGGTGCCAGGAACCACAGTGTCCAGGACCTGACAACACAGCTTCAAACAGGGAATTTCTCAAAGGGAACAGAAGTCACAAAACAGGAGCTCAGAATTAAAAGATTTCTAGCTGGAGATTATAGCTCAGCAACATAAGTGCCTGCCTGGCAAGTGCAAGATCCTGAGTTTGATTCCCAGTACAAAAAAAAAAAAATTCTTAAACAGCCAGGAAAATCTGAGACTAATTACATATTTGATAAGAACTGATAAGTTTTTGGATGGCATAATAGCATTATGGTTTGTTTTAAAGGGGCCTTTCTAGAGAAATGTACCGAAAGAATTTATCAGTGTCTCCTGTTTGCTTGAAAAACATCTGAGGAGTGGACAGCTATGAGTGAAGTTAGGCTGGCAGTGAGCTTCGGGTGATAGAGCTGAAGGTGTCTTCATGTTGATCACTATACTTTGTCACCATCAGTTCTAACTTTCATCATGTAAAACTCAAAGGCCGTGAAGACAGTGAGTGAGCCGGATAGAGGCTCCCCATGGGGAAGTAGTCCAGGTTGGTCTGTGTTGTGGATTAGATGGAGATCGTGCTCCCAAAGCCTCGTGTGTGTGAAGGCAGGGTTTTCCAGAAGTGACTGGGTCATGGGGCTGCAGAGCTGGCTTGCTGACAGGAAGTGGGGCCTGACTGGAGGTTGGTCACTGGAGGCATAACCTGGGAGGGTGCATCTCCCTCCCTGCCTCCTGTCCTCTCTCTGCCTCCTGGCCACCATGATGTGAGCAACTTTCCTCCAGCCAGGCCCTGCCACCATACTGCTTCTGCAGTGGAGCCAGTGACCTTGGACGGTAATCATCAGCCAAAGTAATCTTGTCCTTTAAATTATGGCTATCGGGGATTGTGTCTCAGTGATATGAAAAGTGACTTAAGGCAGTCTGGCCAGGCTGACAAGTGACAGAAAAGACAGGAGGGCTTGGAGGCCTGAGTTCTACCAACCCCATGATGAAGAAAGAAAGGATTCTACTTTGCCAGTGAGATTGATTCCTTCTGAAGTGTGGCACTGGGTTGTGATGATTTGTCACAGCTGCAAGAAACTCATACACATAACCACTCTGCTGGTGACACACAAACACACGAGATGGAATAACCTTGGTGGAGGCAGACTGTAGGTGACAACAGTTTACATTAAACTTTCCTTCAGACAGGATTGAAGTTGAGGATAGATTAAACATTAGCATTTGAGTTCAGAAATTTGCTGCTGAATTACAGCCTGTTGGTGTCAAATATTTGAACAGTGCTGTTGAAATGTCCACCTGGAATGTTTCCATCACACACATAAACATCCTTATTTATGCATGTAAAATCCACAAGGAAAAGGTCATCTTATTTTCTAATGTAAGTGAAAATAAAACATATTGCAGAAAAAAATTGTTCTGAAATACTAAGTATAGAACACTTAAGCCCACTGTCTTCATATTTAGTCAGTTTTTTTAAAACATTCCATCACACTGGGGATTTAGCCTGTCTGGCAAATGCAAGGTTCTGAATTCAATCCCCGGTACAAAAAAAAAAAAAAAATTCCATTACTATTATTTCTAATGTTATTATTGTTCCCCATACAGTCCTCTTTTTCCTCCTTCGTTTCTGATAATGACACCAGGAATTCCCATTCATCATAAACCTACTTACTTCTAGGGGCCGCTTCCAGAAACTTTCAATGATACCATTGAACTAAAAAAATTTTAAAAAAAGAAGGAAAGGAAAGGAAAAAAATAGGCATGGGGTGCACATCCATAATCTCAGCAGTTGGGAGGCTGAGGCAGAAGGATCATCATGAGTTCGAGGCCAACCTGGGCTACATAGTGAGTCAAAGTCCAACCTGAACTACAGAACAAAACTCTGTCTCAAAACAAACAAAAAATTTGTATGTTTTATTTCTTACTATTACACCAATAGTTCCTTCACTTTACAAATGTAAAACTACAGCTCAGAAAAATCAAGGGAGTTCAGGCCTGCTTGTTTGGACTCTATTTTTACTAATCCAAGGCCCACTTGATTTAGTGAGTAAACATTCTTTGCCATCCAAGACCAGTGGAGGTATGCCTGTCTGTCTATGCTTACATATTAATCAGAACACTGATCCCAGTGGAATTTTTATTTATTTACTTACTTACTTATTTTTATTTTGAAGCAGGGTCTTGTTAAATTGCTAACCTGCTTAGGCTGGGCTCAAAACAGATCTTTGTCTCAGCTTCCCAGTATTCTGGGATCACAGTGTGGCCCACCAGGCCCAGCGGGCCTCAGTGTATTTTAAGTGTTCATTTCTGGCCTGTCTTCTCCACTGGATGAGCACTCCTAGACTCTCATTCATTGTGCTCCCAGAGGAGTTCCCGGTTCAAGGAAAGAGTGAACAGAAAATAAATTAATGAGACACAATGTCAGCTCTGAGGAAAGGGTTCAGCCAAAGGGATTTGTGAGCAGCCAGTGCCAATTTGAAATCAAAAGAAGTTTTTTAGAGGATGTGACGGCAGTAATTTCTGCCAATCAGATACACCTGGCTGAGCAATTGGGCCAACAATTGACAGCTAGGCTCAGAAATGCATGGTGAGCTAATCCTAAGAGATCTTCTGTCTTGGCAGCCTGTCTTTTCTTGAAAGTATATTCTAAGGCTTGGTACATCTGAAGAGAAACTGACAAGTACAAAGCGTATTAGTCACTGTGCAAGTTATTTCGTGTAAGTTTTACCATTTGTAATTTTCATGACAATGTTTTGAGCTGAATCGTATTTTCCAAGGCTGAAAACCACTGTTAAAATCTGACAGAATGGAGAGCAAGTGCTGGGCTGTGAGGATGGACACACTGCTCTGCTGAGTCCCACAGAACTAGGGGCATAACCTGGACAGTGTAGGGGTCTCTCTGGTCTCTTCCTGTAACAGTGTGACATATTTTCCCAAGAGACTACACTACAAAAAAACTTAGTGTTAGACAGCCAAGCCAATGATATCTGATTTCTGGGATTTTAAGAAAATCATTAAGGGCTGGGGGTTTAGCTCAGCAGCTTAAGTGCCTGCTTGGCAAATGTGAGGTTGTAAGTTCAATCCTCAGTGCAAAAAAAAAAAAAAAATCATTATATGACAGCATCTTTTTCAGGAATGATTTTTTAAAAAGATGAAAACAACCCCAAATGTCTATCAGCAGATGAATGCATAAACTAAAAGCATAAACACAACATCTCTATGCTGTGCAATATTACTTGGCATAAAAATGAAGTACAAATACATGAACCTTTGAAAACATTGTGCTAAAAGAAAACAGGGTATTTGCTGGTTGTATATGCATAAAATGTCCTCAATGGCTAAATCCACAAGTGACTGGACAGACTAGTGGTTGTCAGGACTATGAGGTAGCAGGGAGGAGAATGGCAGTAAGTGCTTGGTATGTGCAGGGTTTCCTTTGAAGTAATGAAAATAACCTCCCTGCTCAAAAGGAAATCACATGCCTTAGACATTGATTTATCCTTTCCTGCTGGGTGGAACCCGGGTGCGAAAATCCAGCTTCATCTTCAGTGTACTGATAGGAGACCCCTGCCCAGTCCAAGGCAGAAAACTGATCCAGAGCCAAGCTGAGGTCAGCTTCAGCCTTTTTTGCTTAAATCTTCAACCACAGGTGGGTTTCTTTGTTTGCTTGCTTGTTTGTTTTAATAGGTTCAGTCTAGGTGAGCCTTACACTCACAATCCTCTTGCCTCAGTCTCCCAGGAGTACAGGGCCTGCACCACCATTCCCTACTTGTTTGATCATGTTTTGGAAGAAAAAATGGGTGTCAAGAATGAAGGAGAGGGGGCTGGGGATTTAGCTCAGCGGCATAAGCGCCTGCCTTGCAAGCAGGCAGTCGTGAGTTCGATCCCTGGTACCGATAAAAAAAGGAAAAAGACAGAAAAAAAAAAGAATGAGAGGGAAAAAAAGAATGAAGGAGAGGAAATTAAAAAATAAGAATAAAATCACACAGAGAGAGAAAAGTGAGGGGACTGTGGTTGGTCCTGGTAGCAGTGCAGCAGTCTGTGCTCTCAGCAGGGTTCTGGGAGTTTCTCTTCCAACCCCACCAGAAGGGGAGGTCTCCCCACCTCACCCCCACTAGTTACCTGCGCTCAGTGCCAGTGTGCACTACTCTGTCACTTCCCCATCATCCTGAGTACCAGTGTTAGTAGGATTTGCCCTGTCACTGGCCCACTCCAGCTGCATCCAGTTCTGCGTGGTGGTTGCCCTGTCTTGTCCTGCAGCCCTGGCCTGTGGGCAGCTTCTCTGTGCTGTTGGCCATTAGCCACTCAGCCTTCACCCTGACCTAGCGGCTTTCTGATGGAATATTTACATTTTCTGTGTTTAAACATCATGTCATCTGCAAGCACTGATAGTTCTTTTCAGTAAACAGTGCAGTGAAGTTGAGTATACATTTGCAGGAGGATGAAACGATCCTTTCCTCTCACTATGCACAGAAATCAGCTCAAAATGGATCAAAGATTTCCCATGTTAAACCCGTAGTAGCAACCATGACGTTACTACAAGAAACACAGAGAAGATGCTGAAAAATATCTATACAGGCAGGGATTTTTTTTGTTTAGATAGGACCCCAAAGGCACAACCAACAGAAAGAAAAGTAGGCAAATGAGATTATATCAAACTAAGCTTCCACACAGCAAAAGCAATAATCAACAGAATTATGAAAAACCTACAGAATGGGAGAAAATATTTGCAAATCACTCATTTGAAAAGGAATTGATATCCAGCATATATAAGGAATTTTAAAAGTTATACACACACACACACACACACACACACACAGCAATATAATTAGAAAGCAGAGCCAGGGATTATATTGCTATGTATAAGTGCCTGGCTGGCAAGCACAAGATCATAAGTTTGATCCCCGGCATCCAAAATAAACAAAGAAAGTGGACTTAAAGAACTAAACAGACTCAAAAAAAAAAAAAAAAGGTATGAAGTCTAATAAAAAAATATGATGAATGTTCAAATTTTTAACCATTATTATGGTAAAATACTCACTGCCATTAATCCTACTCTCAAAACACCCTCCACCCACTTTGAATGCACGGTGCCACTGTCCTTGTCTCTCTCTTGGCCTCACCTCTGTCTTGGCCTCATTTGCACTGCCCTGCCTGCCGCTGTGGCTGCCTCAATTCAAAGCGTTTACCTTTCATGATCACTTTGACTTTGGGAAAGAATGGATGTTTCTCAGTGTCAGACCCAGTGAGCGCAGTGAGTGAGGACGCCCTAATGTTCTGAGGAGCGGCCTCCGCTGAGGGCGCCCGGCGACAGCAGCATTCAGTGTAGCTTTTTAATCACATTGCTTCAGAAGGGCAAGAACAATGGGAAAGGATGTCCAAAGTGAGGAGGAACATTTTGAGGGGACTAATGTCAACATGTTTTTCAATGTAATAAATTTTATATTTTAGGACTCACTAGGTAGTTCAGGCTGAACTTGAACTCACTGTGTAGCCCAGGTTGGCCTCAAACTTATGCCAATCCACGTGCCTCAGCCTGCCAAGTGTTGGGATTACAGGCATGAGTCTCCATGCCTGACTTTTTTCTTTCTCCTGGCTTAATAAATGTTCTAATTTAAACATTCACAGTATATTTTGATCAACCCTTGTGTATGGGTATAAGGATATAACATATGTGTATAAAAGCATATGATATGTAAGCATATATGTATATCACATATGAGTAAGAAGATATATGATGTACAAGTATATAAAAATATAGGGTACAGAATATCTATATACATATGCAAAAAAGTACATGGATATGGAGAAGTATATTACAACAGCAAGCAGACATGCTGAAATGACACCCAGAATTTGGAGGCAGATTTATGGATCAGACTCATTCCCAGAATATCAGGCCCTGATCTCTGGGGGTCTAGGGCTCATATGGGACAAGCAAACAGGAAATACAGAGATAGAATGACTTGTCAGTTGGGGACTGGTTTATACAATATGCTTCATTAGTGACCAGTTATATATCACAGTGACTGGACATTTCTAAGAGACAGAAGCAACTGGAACGGGAACACGAAATTACCTGGACAACCAAGAAACTGAAGTATACTGGGTGGGTAAGGGGCACTTTCTGTTATGAGAAATGGATAGAGAGTGGGTAATGAGGAGAAAATGCTGAGGCTGTGTTTGGGAGGTGCAGCTCACACTTCTGGTGGAAGTGGATGACAGCAGCGTCCTGTGGGCCAGCCCTCCCTTATTTCAATCCTGGGCCCTGCTCACCTCTGAAACATCACACCTTTGTATATGTAAGGTGGGCAGAAATCAGGAAGAATCAGTGAAGTGTATTTTTCTAATCTTGATTTTATTTGTAGTGAAAGTTTTGCTAAAATTGAATCTCAGTTATTAAGGATTATGTTTTTTCTGCAAGTGATAAAAATTTAAAGTATCAAGTTAGAAGTATATTTAACTCAAGCCAGGCATGGTGGCACATGTCTGTAATCCCAGCATTCTGAGAGGGTAAGGCAGGACAATCAAAAGCAACCTGGGAAACTTAGCATCTTCCCAAGAACCTTTCTCAAATTTTTTTAAGTATAAAAAAGGCCTGGGGAGGTAGGTTAGTATGAAGGCCCTGAGATCAATTCCTAGTACCACAAAAAAAAAAAAAAAAGAAAGAAAAGAAAAGAAAGAGTGTATTGTTCTCTCAGGAGAACAAAACTCAGTGAGTAGGAGTAGGGGAGGCCATACCAGGAGTCCTTGGTCATCCAGGCCCACAGAACAAGGTTCCTACATCACTGTCTGCTCCATCACAGCCCTCAGCTCCTCGTTACAAGCAATAGGAGGAAGAGAAAACAGAGCAAGCCTCTCCACTTCAAGAAGCTTCCGAGAGCTTGCACATGAAGCGTGTTCAAGAGGCTGGAAGTGGAGTCTTTACTCCAAGCAGACATCTACAACACAGAGGAATGAGATGTCCACATGGGGGCTGTGGGAAATGACTCAAAGGTGTTTAAGGACACCTGAGGACATGACCCCGCTTGTCTAGCGCCGGTGCACAGTGGGATATAGTTATGTAACCATGGCTTAGCACAACTCAACACGTGTGCACTGGTTTGGCACTATGTAGGAAGGTAAATATGAGACAACAACCTGTATAAGAATTACACAATAGCTGGGCGTGGTGGCTCACACTTGTAATCCCAGCACTTGAGAGGCTGAGGCAGGAGGATCATTGCAAATTCGAGACCAGCCTGGGTTACAAAGTGAGCCCAAGGCCAGCCTGAACTGCATAAAGAGATCTGCCTCAAAAAGACAAAAAAAAAAAAAAAAAAAAGAACCCTACAATAAAAGTAAAGGCAGCTCTCTTGCTCTTGCGCTCTTGTGCTTTGGCTCTCTGCTCTGCTCCACGCTGCCTGCTGTTGTCACTGATTTCTCGCACATGTGTGTTCTTTAATTGTGGGAACGCCCCCTCAAAAATCTCCCTTGGACCCCCTGAGTGGGCCCACAAGGGCTTTAAAAAAATCTCAGCTAGAAATTGGAGTTTCTGCCAGACATAATTCAGTAATACCAGCGCTTGAGAGGCTGAGGCAAAAGGATCACCTCGAGTTCGAGGCCGACACAGTGAGTTTAAGGCAAGCCTGAACTACACAGTGAGAAACTGTCTCAAAGAAATAAAAAATAAATAAACAATAAAAATTTGAGATTGTGTTTCCACAAAAAAGGAGGAAACTATACAGCATTTAATAAATTACCTTTGTTAAAGATATTACAAGTTTATTGGGAATGGTGATGCACACGGTGATCCCAGCCCTTGGGAGGAGAAAGGCAAGTTTAAGGTCATGCTGGGAGTCTAGTGACTTCCAGGCCAGCCTACACAATGAGACCCTGTCTCAAGGAGGAGAAGGAGAAGCAGAAGAAAGAAAAGAGGAGGAGGGGAGGAAGGGGAAGGAAAGAAATGAGGACGGGGAAGGAAGGGAGATGATGAAAAAGAACAAACAGGAGGAGAGAAGAGGAAGGAGGAAGAACAAGAGATCAACAGGGAAAAAATGCTGGTTTGCGTCTTGGGATTTACAAACAAATATTCCTAGCAAAGACCTCAGAATGCCTTAAAATCATCGCTCAGAGAAAGAAACGCCACTGGTCTGTCATCCATTCTTCTCTTTCCTCTCCAGCTTTTTAGGGAGCAAGGAGGACTGAGCAGGCCTGACCCCTTCTGGGTGAGGGAAGAGCTGTGATTCTGAGTAAAATAAATTATATTAGTGTATAGCACCATGATGCAGGAGAAATATAACTCTCAACCTGCTAGCTTTCAAGTGTGCTAACTTCATGGTCCCATAACATCGAGGAATGAAATCATGAACAAAAGGAAGAAGTTAGGAGAGTTTTATTGGAAATAAGAAGAGAAGAAAAGCAGGGATCCCGAATGAGGCGGCCACCAAGGCCCTTCTTCAGGGCTATGTGATAACAGCAAAGTGACAACATGGATATAACTTGGGTCAACCTAAAATCAACCTGTGAGATTACAGATGGAGCCCCTTAGCTAACAGTGATCCAATAGGGAAATGAGTCACATAGCTAGGGTACATGGGAAGAACAAAGGCATTTTCAGGAAGAGATGGATCCCATAATCTGGTCAGTCCCATCTGGGCAACTGAGGCCTAGCTGGAGTTCCTGGGCCAGATGGTGCCCAGGAATTACAGTGTAATTCCAAGTTATCGTTTATGCCTTAGGGAAGCATGGAGGTCTGGCCATTATACCTTTATCTTGAGGCCTGGTCTCCTCAGATGCTACTCCAGGCACCATTCTGATGTCTTAATTTTTGGCTAACTTTCTTGAGAATCCAGCCACTCTCTGACTGTATGTTAATTTCTATCTAACATAGCTTCCTATAAGAGCTAGATAGTTAAAACTGCTAAATCACAGTCAATGAGCATATTAAAGTGACTATAGGACTTATAAGTGACAAAAAATCAGAAATACCATGGGTGTCCCTGCGGGTTTAATATAGGGGCAACAAAAGCAAAATTTAAAAGCATAGTACAAAATAAAGTTGAAGCTAAATTTGTGATTACATCCCATGAATATTACATCGACAAAGCAAAAGTCATAATAATACCTCGCATGACATTCGGTGATTATGATTTTTAAAAACAGCCAGAGAGCCGGGTGTGGTGGTGCATACCTGTAATCCTAGCATTCAAAAGGCTGAGGCAGGAGGATCACTGCAAATTCAAGACCAGCCTGGTCTACAATGTGAGCTGGAGGCCAGCCATAGAGAGAGAGATACTGTGTCAAAAAAAAAAAAAAAAAAAACAATGAAGCCACACTGAGCTAAGTGTGATGCCACATGCCTGTAATCCCGGCACTCAGAGGCTAGGGCAGGAGAACTGTTGCAAGTTCAAGACCAGCCTGAGCTACAAAGTAAGTCCAAAGCCTGCCCAAATTGCATAGTAAGACCCTGTTTTAAAAAGACAAAAAAAAAAAAAAAAAAGCCAGGCTTCATGGCTCTTGCTTGTGATTCCAACACGAGAAGGCTGATGCAGAAGGATCCAGAGTTCCAGCTCAGCCTGGACAATTAAGTGACTTAACAAGACTCTGTCTCAAAAATTTTTTAATCTATTGTCTTTGGTACATTTTAGGTAAACATTATGATCACAGTCATCGTAGGAAATTTGTACCTGTGTGCTACACAAGTTTATTCTTTTTTTTCCCAGTCCTCTACCCTGCCTTCCACTGAGCTCTATCCCTGGCCCCTACCCCTCATTATTTATGAAATTTTGCTTCCATTTTTTCTTTTTCTCGTTTTTTCTTTTCCCTTCCTTCCTTTTCCCCTCTCCCCTGCTTAGTTCCCCTTCCCATTGGAACATTTTCTTCCTCTTTCACAATTATCTATTATATATTTTGGTCCTTACTTCACTTTTGGTTTCTCCCATCAGAGAAACAATGCAAAATTTTACACATATGTGCCCAATATCATTTAAGAGTAAGGTTTCAGGCCACACGGGGCTGGGAAGAGAAATAATTCAATTCATGCTTCCGTCGAGCCAGCCTGCACGTGAGTTGGAGACAAGAAAAGCCCCCTAACTCCTAAGTAACTGACTGATTCAGACACTCATAGGCTGAATTGATAGCAACTAAGATACAAAAACAACTTAATGCTTGTATTGTTTGATTGATCTGCAGCCTAAAGTTGGTAGTCTGAGCATTTATTCAGAGGACAACAATATGCAATATAGTAACTATAGGGGATTTCCTTCTGTCTTGTTTTTACAAGCCAACATTATTCTCACTATTTTATTTCACTTTATTGTTTTTTCTTCAATGTTCTGTTTTGATTGTTTTTATTATGTCTGATGGTATGGGCAGCAATTTTGAAGCTAACAAAAAACATTATGGTAATCATTGTTGATTTCCTATCATCCTGTTTTGAAATTCTATATCACTTTCACTGTTTTGTTTTGATTGTTTTATTCTGTTTTATTTTGTTTAGTTTTATTCTCTTCAAAGTAAAATTTTAACTGTCCATGAATCAAGGCCAGCAGCTTCTTGACGCTGTTGGTTTCAAGCAGGAGCCTAAAGAGATGTCTTTCTGTGGTCTGTTGGCCATTTCAGAACTTGAGCAGTGAAATGGTCAATTCATTAGAAAGAAACAGCTTGAAGCAACCCCTCTCCTGCTCCCCACGAGCAGCTGTGAGCATGGCAGGCTTTGGTGGCCCAGGACAGGAGCCACTGGAGTTTCCTGGGACCCACCCCATGCTGGGACCTGGAGCACCGGGAAACCAAGCAACCCCTCCCCCTCTGCCTGTTTTGTTTTGTTGAACTTCAATATACATGAAAATATGGATAGCTATTTTGAAGAGAATGAGAGACTCTCTGACAGCCATTAGTGACTTCCCTATTGTCTGGTTTTGAAGGCCTAAAACACCTTCCTCATTTTGTTCAGATCAGTTTTATACTATATTGTTTTGTATGAATTCTCTGTATGCAAAGACATGGACAACTATTTGGAAGAAAACAAGAGACAATATGATAGCAAAGATCTCAGGTTATCTAGCTTTAAATTTATATCTCTTACATTACTTTCTTATGTCCTATTTTGTTGTGTTTAATTTTATCCCCTTTAAAATAAAAATAAAAATAAAATGTAAAAAAGAGTACAGTTTCAAGGTACATCCATTTAGCTAGAAATGTCTCAAATTTATGCTAACTATGGTTGAAGAGTACTCCTTTGTATATTTTTAAAAATCATCTTTATCGGGGCTGGAGATTTAGCTCAGCAGCATAAGCGCCTGCCTTGCAAGCAGGCAGTCATGGGTTCAATCCCTGGTACCGATGAAAAGGAAAAAGACCAAAAAAAAAATCATCTTTATCCATTTATCAATTGATGGGTATTTGAGCTGTTGCCAAGATTTAGCTATTACAAAGTGTGCCCCTACAATCATGGATGTGCATATATCACTGTGACATGATGCCTTTAGTTCTTTCTGGGAGATACCAAAAAGGGAAAGAAAAAATAAAACAACATTTCATAACAAAATAATAGAAGAGTTGTTTTACTTTATCCTATAAAATAAAAGAAAAATAAGATGAGATCTCAGTTGTTGATTCTTTGTGATAGTTCCTGGGTGGAGTTTTATTCATAAAGCTTTTGCCGACACCAATGTCATTAAGAGTTCTACCTATTCTATCTTCCAGCAGATTGTGTGCTTCTGTTTCACTAGTTAGATCTTTGATCCACTTCTAATTTAGTTTAGAGGGTGGGGAAGATATGGGTCTAATTAAAACTTTGGCATGTGGAGAGCCAGTTTTCCCAGCACCATTTATTAAAGACGCCAGCTTTCTTCCAGTGAAGGTGTTTGGCCTCTTTGTCAAAGATAAGGTGGCTGAATATATCTGGAGTTGTTTCTGCATCTTCTCATCTGTTCCACTGATCCTCAGATCTGTTTTTGTTTTGTTTTTGTTCTTTCATTTTGTTTTGTTTTGGTTTGGGTTTGGGCTTTTTGCCACTACCATGCTGATTTTAATCATAGTGCTTTGTAGTATAATTTCAAGTCAGAGACTGTGAATCCCCTTTCCTTGCCTTTGTTGGCTGGATTTGCCTTTGCTTTCTCAGTCTCTTCTGGTTTCAAATTAATTTTAGGATTGTTTTCTCTAATTCTGTGAGATATACTATTGGAATTTTGATTGGGATTGCATTAAATCTGTATAACAATTTTGGGAGGATGGCCATGTTCACTATATAGGTTCTTCTCACCTAAGACAAGATATATCATTCCATTTACAGATATTCTTTTCAATCTCCTTTTTCAGAGAACTGTAGTTTTCTTCTTTTTTCTAATCCATTTTATTTTAAAGAGAAATAAAATAAAATAAAAACAATTTCAAAACATGAAAATTAGGAGGTAACAATGTTACATACTTTGCATGTTGTTATCTTTAACCAATTACTTGAAGTAGAAGATATCTGCATTTTATTGTCTCAACAATACTAGCATAAACTTTTCTCTTTAATGAACTCAGAGAAATCAGTAGTATAACTATCTTAATTATCACATATATTGTTTCTTCCAGCTTCTTACACTAGTGAGACAATATGATATTTACATACACATGTCTTATTTACTTCACTTATGAGTATGGTCTCAAATTGCATCCATTTACCAATAAAAGTCTCAAGCTTATTCTTCTTTATGGCCAAGTAGTATTCCACTGTATTAAAAATATCACATTGTTTTTATCCATTCTTCAGTTGATGGGCATTTGGGTTGTTTCTAAGATCTAGCTAATATAAACTGTGCTGCTACATACATGGATCATGTATCTAGCACATGTATCATTGTTGTATGATGTTTTTAATTCTTTTGGGAAGATACCCAGAAGGGAAATAGCCAGGTCAAATGGGACCTCCAATCCTAGTTTTTTTGAGGCATCCCCACACTGATTTCCACAGTGGATGCACCAGTCTGCACTCCAAAAATAGTGGAGAATTATTCCTTTATTCCCACAGTGCCTCCAGCATTTTCATTTCTTGATTTCATGATAATAGCCATTCTTTTCGGGTGAGGTAGAATCTCAGTTTTAACTTGCATCTCTCAAATGACCAGTGATGTTGAACATTTTTTCATGTATTTATTGCCACATGTATTTTTTCATTGAGAAGTGTGTATGCATCTCATAATCCCATTTTTGGATTGGGTCTCTAAGTCTGGGAGGACTGACATTTTTAGTTTTTATATGTTCTTGATAATAATCCTTGTCTGAGGAACAGCTGGTAAACGTTTCCCACAGTGTGGGTTGTCTCTTCACTCTGTGGTTTCTCTTGCTGTGAATAAGCTTTTCAATAAGTAGAGATCCCAGTTGTTGATTCTTTTTGATAGATCCTGTGTGACGGGGGTTTTGTTCAGTCTCTGCCTACACCAATGTCATCAAGAGTTTTAACTACTGTACTGTCCAGATGATTTAAAGTTTCTGTTTTAATATTTAGATCTTTGATCCATTCTGAATTTAGTTTGGTTCATAGTGAAAGATATAGGTTCAACTTTAATGTTAGACATATACAGAGCTAGTTTTCCCAGCACCATTTATTAAAGAGGCTATCTTTCTCCCAGTGAATGAATTTGGCACCTTTGTCAAAGATGTCTAGTGTGTCTGGAGTTGTTTTTGCAGCTTCTAATCTGTCCCATTGATCTTTAGGTTTAGGTTTTTTTTGTTTTTTGTGGGGTTTTTTTTGCCATGCTGTTTTTATCATAGTAGCTTTATAGTACAATTTGAAGTCAAGAATTGTGAGGCCTCCCTCCCTTGTTTTTGTTGCCCAGGATTGCCTTTGCTTTTCTAGATCTCTTGGGTTCCATATGAACTTTAAGATTGTTTTCTCTAATTCTATAAGATATGCTATTGGAAATTTGGTCTTACATTGAATGTGTGTAACAATTTTGGAAGTATGGTCATTTTTACTATATTGGTTCTTCCTACCCAAAAACATAGAATATCTCTCCATTTTCTAATATCTTCTTCAATTTCCTTCTTCAAAGTACTCTATGTATTGATCCTTTACTTCCTTTATTGATTGATACCTAAGCATTTCATTTTTTGAATGATATTGATAAGGCTGTCATTTTCCTAATTTCTCTCTTAGTAAGTCTGTTATTTGTGCACAGAAGGGCTATTGATTTTTGATTATTGACTTTGTATCCAGCTCCACTACTGAATGTGGTTATTAAATCTAGAAGTCCTTCGGTAAAGCTAATTTTTTTGTACTGGTGATTGAACTCATGACCTCGTGCTTGCCAAACAGACACTTATACCACTGAGCTAAACCCCCAAGCCTTGGTGGAGTTTTTGCGGTCTTCTAAGTAGAATATCACACCACCTGCAAATAACAATAGTTTAACATCTTTCTTCCCTATCTTTATTCTTTTTATTTCTTTCTCTTGTCTAATTGCACTGGCTAAAGTTTCCAGGACTACGTTGAATAAGAGTGGAGACAATGAACATCCTTTTCTTGTTCCTGATTTTAGATTTTAGTGTGGAAGCTTTCAAATTTTGTCCATTTAGTATGATGTTGGCTGTTGGTTTGTCATAGATGGCATTTATCAGATTGAGATAAAGACCTTCTAGTACAGTTTTCTGAAGGATTTTTATCATGAATGGGTGCTAGACTTGGTCAAAAGTTTTTTCTGCATCTTTTGAGATGATCATATGTTCATATGATTTTTGTCTTTGGCTTCATTAATATGGGTGTATTACATTTATTGTTTGCATATAATGAGCCATCCCTGCATCCCTAAGATGAATCTCACTTGATCACAGCATATAATCTTCTTGATGATTTACTACATTCTGTTTTCCAGTATCTTATTGAGGATTTTTGCATCTATGCAATTGCATGTATGTTCATTAGGGAGATTGGCCTGCAATTCTCTTTCTTAGTTGGATCCATTTCTTGTTTTGCTATCAGAGTAACACTTGCTTCCAGGAATGAAAATGGGAGTATTGCTTCCCATTCAATTTCATTAAAGAGTTTAAGAAGTAGTGGTGTTAGTTCTTCTCTGTATTTCTGTTTGTTTGTTTGTTTGTCTTTGTACTAGGAATCAAACTCATGACCTCTGCTTGCCAAGCAGGCACTTATGCCACTGAGCTAAATCTCTGGCCTGTCTCTATATTTGTTGTAGAATTCAGCAATGAACCCATCAGGGCCTTTGTTGATAGGTTTGTTATTACATCTTTGATTTCATTGATTGATATTGATATTTTACATCTTCTTGATTCAGCCTTGGTAATTCATATGCATCTAGGGATCTGTCCATTTCTTCTCTATTAGCATCTTTTTTTTTTTTTTTGTCTTTTTCATTTTTATCGGTACCAGGGATTGAACTCACGACCGCCTGCTTGCAAGGCAGGTGCTTATGCCGCTAAGCTAAATCCCCAGCCCCTCTACTAGCATCTTATTAGAACAAGTTTTTGGGCTGAGGATTTAGCTCAGTGGTGTAAGCGCCTGTCTGGAAAGCACAAAGTTGTGAGTTCAATTCACCAAAAAAAAAAAAAAAAAAAGCCCTGGCTTTGCCAGGGTTTTAGCTCAGCAATGTAAGGGCCAAACTAACAAACACTAAGTCCTGAGTTCAATTCCCAATACCAAAAAAAAGAAAAAGAATACAAGTTTTCAACGTAGGTATAGATGAGCTTCTGGATTTTTGTAGGGTTTGTTGTGATTTTATCCTTTTTATTCCTAATTGCATGAATCTGAGTTTTCTTTCCCTTTTTGATAAGGTTGGATAAGGATTTGTCAATTTTATTCGATCTTTCAAAGAACTAACTCTTCGATTCATTGCTTATTTGTATTGGTTTTTTTAGTGTCCAGTGCATTAATTTGTGCTCTGACCTTTAAAAGTTCCACCATTGTACAAGTTTTTGACTTCGCGTACTCTTTTTCTAGAAGTTTGAAGTTCACCATTTAAGTTGTTTATATGCGATTGCTTCGTTTTCCTGATATGGATATTTACTGCTACAAATTTCCCTCTTAAGGCTGCTTTTATTGTGTCCCATAAATTCCAGTATGTTGTATCGTCAATATCTTTTTTTTTTCTTGGTACCAGGGATTGAACTCACAACCTCACACTTACCAAGCAAGCACTTGCACTGCTGAGCTAAATACCTGGCCCTCATCATTATCATTTTAACTGTAAAAACTTTCTAATTTCTTCTTTAATTTTATCTTTCATTGGTTGTTTAGGAGGGTGCTATTTATTTTCCATTTGTTTATGAAGTTCCCATAGTTTCTTTTGCTATGGAGTTCCAATTTCATTGCACTGTGGTCTGATAGTCTGCATGGGATAATTTGAATTCCTTTGCATTTACTTAAGCATATTCTATGGGTTAGTATGTGATTTGTTTGAAGAATGTCCTATGTGCAGCTGAGAAGAAAGCGGATTCTGATGATGTGGAGTGGAACACTATAGACATCTACTAAGTCTATTTGTTCAAAAGTTTGATTTAGTTCTAATATTTTATTATTGATTTTTTGTCTAGTCAATGTGTTTTTTCTTTTTGTGACAGTGGGGTATTGAGCTCTCCCAATACAATTGTATTAGGACTTATCTCATTTTTCATGTCTGTTAGTATTTGTTTTATATAGTTGGGTGCAGTGGTATTTGTCGCATATGTATTTATGGTTACTGTGTCTTCCTCTTGAATTGTTCCCATTACGATGACGTAGTGACCTTCTTTATCTCTCTTAATCAGTCTTGGCTTGAAATTCACTTTGTCTGCAAATAGAATAGCTACCTCTGATTTTTTTCTGGGTTCTTGTCACATGGAGTATTGCTTTCTGTCCTTTGAGTTTCAGACTATGAATTTCTTTTCAAATCAAATGTGGTTATTGTATGCAGCATATTGTTGGATCTTGCTTCTTGATCCATTCTGCCAGTTTGTTTCTTCTGATTGGTGAAATAAAAGCATTAACATTGATTCTTAAAACTAATAGGTATTGACTTATCCTTGTTATGTTATTTTCCTGTTTTTGCCTCCCTTTTTCCCCCCTCTGTTGAATTCCTTTCCTTGCCTGGTGGATTCATTCTGTCAAGGTTCACAGAATTGTAATCCTTATTCCCTCTTTCTACTGAAGCATTTGATAAAGAGGATCCTGAACAGAGCCACTCAGACATGGAGTAGGAGAAAAGGGTGTCTTTACTTACTTACATCTCCATGGGGGATTTGTGTCCTCCGGGGGCACTTCCAGAGCTTTACTTTTACTTTTATATTGTTTCTACAGGGCAGTTTCTCAGGGCTCAGCAACACCAAGCAAAATGACCAGCAGAAGCAGAGCAGCAGTTAGGGTGAGGGGGAAACTCTGGAGGACATTCCAGGGCTGATATGCTCCACTGACATTACAGTATAGCTGGACCTGTACATAGCTGTGGTCATAACCACCAACATCTCAGGAAGCTCAGCTGTACAGTTAATCCATCGTTGTCCAATTTCACCCCAGGAGGTGGTTTTCTCTCTCACTAGAATGTCTGTCAGAACATTTTGGAGGGCTGGTTTGCTGTTCACAAATTTCCTCTAGTGTTCTTTGTCATGGAAGTATCTTATTTCTCCATCAGTTTTGAAAGATAGTTTTGTGGGATACATCAATCTTGGTTGGAAGTTGTTTTCTTTCAGGACTTAAAATACTTCACTCCAAGCTCTCTGTGACTTGAGGGTTTGTGCTGAGAAGTCTGCTGTGATTCTGATGGGCTTCCCTTTATAGGTAATCTGTTTCTTTTCTCTAACAGCTTTTTTTTTTTTGTACTGGGAATCGAACTCAGGACCTTGTTCTTGTCAGGCAGGCACTGTGCTGTGGAGCTATATCCCTGGTTCTCTAACAGCTTTTAATACTCTGTTCTTGTGTTGAATTTCTGGAATCTTGACTTTTATATGCCTTGATGTGGTTTTTTTTTTCTTTTGATCATGGCTAATTGGAATTCTTTTTTTTTTTAAAGAGAAAAAAGTAAACACAGATAAATCAAGAAGCAAACATATAAAAACAACAAAAGCAAAACAATGATAGTAACAATAACAAAAACAAGCTAACTGAAATTCTATATGCCTCACTTATCTGAATATTAAATTATTTTCCCTTGTGTAGGAGGTTTTCTTCCATGACTTCTATCAACAAGTGGTTTTTTTATCATTTGTGCTATTTCCTGCATTTCCATTGACTTGACCAATTTTTTCCTCCTCCTCCATCTCTTCCTCTTCCTTCTCCTTCTCCTCCTCTTCCTCCTTCTTCTCCTTCTTCGTCTTCTTCTTCCTTGAGACAGGGTCTCTCTATGGCCTTGAACTTGCAGTGTAACCCAGGATGACCTCAAACTCAGCCTCCCGAAGGTTGAGGTTACAGGTGTGTATCGTTACTCCCCAGTTAATCCTACATTATTCTTCTTTGTGTTATCCAACAGCTGTTGATCCCTTGCTATTTTTAAGAAATCTTTCTTTTCATGATCACTAACCACAACCCTGTCTCTGTGTCTAAGATTCTATCCTTATATTGACTTTTTCTGCTTCATATACTTTCAATGGAGTTATTAATCTCTTGGATATCTGCTCAAATCTGTTTCATGGGTTCCATTTATTTTATAGTTTCCATCATCTTCCTAAACTCCTTTATTTTTTATCTGTATCTGCTCTAGAGTCACTAAGCGTGACTTTCATTATGATCATCATCTTTGAGGTTATCTAAGAAACTATTTTTTTATTTGGTTTTCTTCTGGAGCTTCTTTCATCTACTCTGTTACCTCTATTGTTAGCACTTCAGAGAGGCCAGGTGAATGGCTTTCAGATTGTTCATCTCATTCCCCCTGAGTTTGCTTTTGGTGAGTTGGCAGTCTGAGATTGCATATTGCTTAAATGTCTTCTCATTTTCTTTCTTTTTTGTTTTTTGTTTGTTGTTTTGTTTTTGGTATGGGGAACTGAACTCAGGACCTTGCATTTGCCAGGCAGGCTCTTATGCTGCTGAGCTATATCCCTGGCCCTTTTGTTTTGTTTTTTTTGTTTGTTTGTTTTAGTTTAATTCCTGAGTTGATGCTTGTAAATTGCTTATAGTGAATAGCTTTATTGTCAGTATTAAGAACACTTAGAAAATTACTACTCAGAGTTGTCTTCCGGTTGTAGCTGGTTTTGGGTTTTTGAGTCTGTTGTAAGACCCTATCTCTTCAATTTATTAAGGATGTGAAGTTCCTGTCTGCTTGACCCAGCCCCTGGTTCTTTGACACTGACCTATACATAATATTTTTATGAACTTTGGCAATCTCAATCTTGGCATAGGAAGAGCAACTGATTAGAACAATTATGTCACCTGGGCTAAAGTGGTATAATTAGCAACAAATATAGACTAAAATATAGCCTAGGAAATGTCCAACTGTGGTAACTATTAATTTGCCACTTTTAACCATATGCACTAGATTTGTGGTTATATAACAAAATCTAATATGAGCCAGAAAATCACATGCAGTAAATAAGCCCTCAGTGTGGTGATTTTGCCCTCAGGGAAGAAAATTTCATGGGGCAGAGGAGGAATAGGAAAAAAGGAGAAGGAGAAGAAGAAGATATTAGAAGTAAGACTAGAGGGCAAAGGAAGATCACAGAAATGTTGGGGAACTGGTAAAGACAGGAAGGAAAAAGAGAAGAAATAAAATCAAGAACAGAACAACAAAAAACTGGACACCATGTTCACACTCCTATAAAAATAAGAGCAATCAAGAAACAAAACAAAAAAGAGAGCGGAAAAAAGAAAAAAAAATTTAAAATGCCTACTTCAAGGTATCTGTGCTGTCATTGGTAGACAACATGGGCAGACAGAGTCCAGATCCAAAAAGATTAGTCCCAGAAATCCAGCTGCAGTAGATGATCCCACCAAGCCCACGTGTTCAGTTGCACTGAAGTCAGGTTGGTTTTGACTGTGAGACTGCAGCCAGAGTTGTTTGCCCTGCAGCAGCCCATGGGGCTCCTGCTGACTTGAATGGCATGTCTGACCCTGACACTGGGACCCGCTAGGCAGAGCTCACAACTGTTCTGAGTTCTCAGCTCAGTTGGCCCCTCTCCAGGATGGCTACCGGCCATCACCCTCTCCCGGGAATCTGAACCTGAATAACTCAGCAAGCACTGCAGTTGGCAGCATCCACTGCTTTATTCTACTGGCGCATTTCTCTACATAGGCCTCCGGGGTTGCCAGTAGTCATGGTGCATCTGCAGGTTCAAGTCACCCCCTCCCACACAGTGAGTTGGGGCTCGGAGAGAAAGAGCCACCTGCCACCTCCTTCTTCTTCTATGAAGTCTTTGTCTTCGCTCTCCTCATGGACTTTAATTCTTACTTCAGACCTTTCCTGGATGCCAGGGAACCAATTCCGTCCTTCTCTTTCTCAAGCTGTTATATTCCAGGGTCTGGACATCAAATCTTAAAGAGGCTCTTTCTCTGCTGCTCACCCCTCTACTGTCTCCTCAGAAGTCCCTTGTCTCACAATTTAAAAATTTATTTTGTTTGGGACAGGGTGTTGCTATGTACTTCAGACTGGCCTTAGACTCGCTGTGCAACCCAGGTGGGCCTCAAACTCACAGCAGCTCTCCTGCCTCGGCTTTATAAGTGTGCTGACATGCACCATCATATCCTCCATCAAAATTTTAAAATTTTAAAAAGCTCTGTGGATGTAGCTCAGTGGAAAAGGCCTGGGTTCAATCCCCAGTGCTGCAAAATAAGGAGCAAAGATCAGAAAGCAATGGAGAGCAAGGGACAGAAGAACTATGTCAGTGTCAGTTTCCTCCCCTTGATTCATCCTACTCATTGAACAAATATTTATTGAACTCATACTATTTACTAATTTCAGTTTTCAGAAAATATAAAAATCATAGTAAATCATAGCAATCATAGAAATGGACCTGCTTTAAAGTCCCCCATCTATAAAAGAATGCAAATGACCTGGCTCGTTATCACCTGTGGCTGAGCTGGCATTTTAGACACAACTCCCAGGAGAGGCCCTGCACAATGGAGGCTTAGAGGTGCACACCCATCTTACTGACAATCATCACTGTGACTCTCTTCTTTTAGGTCTCACTATGTTGTTCAGGTTGGTCTCAAACTCACTTTGTAACCCAGGGTGGCCTCGAACTCACAGCAATCCACCTGTCTCAGCTTCTCAAGGGCTGGAATTACAGATGTGTGCCACCACACCCAGATCTCTTCCTGAACTGTATGGCTTTATTTAATTATTTTTCTGTCAAAAGCCAATTCCAGGCACTACACAATTTGACACAGGGCATCTGAAGCCATCTCCTGGAGCCTGAAAGAGGCCACTTTGCATGGTGCCATGTGAGGATACAAATTCCTTCTCCATTCACATGGTAAAGTTACCATTATTATTATGAAATCACTTTCTTTTTTTTTTTGTTTTGTTTTTGTTTTTTTGTTTTTGTTTTTGTTTTTGTTTTTTTATTTAAGGAGAAAAGAAAAGAAAAAAAGGGCTGGGGATTTAGCTCAGCGGCATAAGCGCCTGCCTTGCAAGCAGGCAGTCATGAGTTCGATCCCTGGTACCAATAAAAACGAAAAAGACAAAAAAAAAAAAAAAAAGAAAAGAAAAAAAACAGTGAAGGGGTACAAGTTATACAGATTTACAGAAGAAAAAAATGTGCAGTAGGAAATCACTAGTTAATGGATTACATATTGCCATCTTAGAAATAATTGTTCAAGTCACAAAATTAAAGCTTGTAGAGTGGACATTCCAACAATGATACTGCAAACAGTTCTGTTCACTGATCCAATAAAACTCTGTGATATCATTTTCTATCTTATACATTTAAATATACATGCAGTTATATAGTTTAGAGCACTTTCTTTTCCTCTCTTTTGTACAGTGACTATTACACATTTTGGGTTTCATTGCTCCCACAGTTCTTATTGCTTTTTTGGAAGAGAGTAAAACCAAATGTGACATAACAGAACCGAATCGGTCAAGTCAAAAGGGTGGATATAATAGATAACATAAAAACATAATACAAGGTGATCAACAATGGTTACCATAATGCCTCCCGCTATTTCTAATAGAATTGCCTATATCATTAGTTGTAATACAATTGAACAAAACAGTAAAGAATAAAACCGACAAAACCAAAACATTGGAGATATTGTAGGTCTTCAAAAGTAGATAAAAGTCAACGAGAATGGGCGTTATAATGAATCTCATTATCTTCTCAGCTGATGCCTAAACTTTCGAACCTGATACTATCCAGCAAAACAGAATAGAGGAACCTCAGTCAAAAACAAGATGGTGAGAGTAATACAGGGCTTCAAATCGAGATAATAGAAAGTCAAAGTGGGTTACTATATTATATCCTGCTATTTTTTCCCTTTAATTAAACGGATAAAAATAAAAAAGTAAATAATGGAGTGGAGATTGAGAAAAAAAGAGGGCATAACAGCGAAACAGGGCAGATCAAAACATAACCATTTAAGCAAAATAGTGTTTCACCACCAGATATTTCCGACCCAAAAGTAATTACCATATTGACTCTTTCCTTGAAGTCCTTGAGTACAACTTCGTATACTGTAGCATTAAGTATATCAAAACAATGTAAAACCATTTAAGAGAATGACAGCATTATAGAGTATTTAGAATCGACTAACAGAAAATGAACAATGGTTTCTGTATAATCTCCTTGTCTTTAAAAGGTTTTTGCTTATACTATCGTACATAATAAAATCCAATAAGATACAACCTGTTTAGACCATTGGAGACAGAAGAACAAAAGCTAGATGAGACTTCAAAACAAGATGGTACTAAATCAGTATTACCTATTAAGATGTCATTTTCTCCAAAATAGCTGTTCCTATCATCCAATCGTCTCTGTCTCATTTCTGTTGAGCTCTTTTTCTGTCAGTAGCTGTCAGTTTGTCTTCTTCATTTTGTTCTCTGCTCCATTCGTTGTAGCCTCCCCGCCACCATTTCTGGGTTCTTTGTATTTTTCTTTTTTTAGAATATCCTGCAATACTTTCTGTAGGGTTGAATTGGTGGTTGCAAATTCCCCCAGTTCCTCTTTATCCTGGAAGCACCTCGTTTTTCCATCAATTTCCAGGGACAGTTGTGCAGGATATCTCAATCTTGGCTGGAGATTATTATCTTTCAAAGCTTGAATTATTTCCCCCCATGCTCTTCGTGATTTGATGGTTTGTGAAGAGAAATCTGCTGTAATTCTGATGGGTGTTCCCTTGTAAGTAGTCTGTTTCTTGTCCCTTACAGCTTTTAATATTCTGTTCTTGTATTGAATTTCTGGAATTTTTATTATTATATGCCTGGGTGTTTCTCTGTTAGGGTTGTAGGTAGCTGGGGTCCTGTATGCCTCATACATCTGAGTATCTTTACCTTTTGCTAAATTAGGAAAATTCTCCTGGATTATTTCTGTGAGTAGCTTTTGTAGTTCACTTGTTTGTGTCCCTACTTCTTCTTTTATGTTCTTAATCCTTAAGTTATGGCTCCTCTTATCATCTTCTTGTCTTTGTATTATTGCTGTTTGTTTCTTTGTTATTTTTAAGAAGTTTTTCATTTCATTCTCCCATATTACAAGTCTGCCCTCCAGTTCAGATAGTCTGTCCTTAGTTTCTTTCAAGCTGTTATGCCAGTCTTGGATAGACTTCTTAATTTCTTGATAGTCCCTTTGAACCTGCTTCACATACTCAATGTTTTCTCTGTTTTCTCCATCAAGCAATTCTCCCCTCTTTTTCTGTTCTTCCATTCCACCATCTGTTTTTTCCTGGGTGGTGCTTAGCATTTCTCTAACTATTCTGCATACTTCTAGCTTCAGGTCGTTGATAACTTCATTCCTGAATTGGTCTATGAGGCTCTCTATATGGCGCTTAATGTATATTGGTGCAGTGTCCACTATTGCCTGTTTCTCAGGATTGGGGGCCGAGGAGCCTTTTTTGTTGCTTCCCTTCCCCATATTTTCTGTTCCTTATAAAATGCAAGCTTACATAGGAGGCCCGGCTTCCCTGCCTGTCAGCCACAGCCTGATCAAATTGCGCTGGCTAGTTGTTCCCGCCCACCGCTGCGCACCAGGGAGTTGCAGAGGAGGCAGCCTACGCGGGAGTCGGTCGCTCCTCCAGGCCACCATCAGGCTCTGGGATCTGGGTTAGGCCAGCCTAGGGAGTCCGCCCGCAGCGTCATGCAGGCCAGGCACTTTTTGCCAATCCCGTCCGAGAGGGGAATGTGTGGCTGGAGTTGCCACCGCGCCCTGCTTTTACAGGACTGCCTGAGCCCAGAAAGTCCTCCGCTGGAGTCAAACTGTGGTAGGGGGTCAGTTTCTCTCTCACCTCGCCACCAGTCAGTTTTCGTGTACGCTTCCTTGTCCGTCCTGTTTCCGACTCCGTTCGCAGACTCCCGTTCCCAAGCTTCTGTGCGTCTCTCCTTGCCGAGCCGCTGTGGCGAAATCACTTTCCTTCCCCCTTTAAAATCTCAGATACAATGCCAGAAAATTAGTTTTTTGTTTGTTTGTTTGTTTTGTTTTGAGACAGGGTCTCACTGTGTAGCTCAGGCCAGCCTTGACCTCACTATGTAACCCAGCCTAGCCTGGGCAATCGGCCTGTCTCAATCTCCCAAGTGCTGGCATTACAGGCAAGTACCACCAGGCCCACTTTAGCAAATTTAATTTTGAGTGCCACCTAGTGGCTTCATGTCAAAATGAGAACCCTAACGGTTTTGCTGGTTGATGCTCCGCTAAGCCAGGCTTGTGTTCATAATCTTCACCCTGGCTGATTAGTTACATGAGAAAAATGACTTCATAACCTGACAAAAACATTGCTCACTTCCTACATGTCAGAGAACCGAAAGGCTGTGGAGGAAAAAGGAATCCTTTTACACTGTTGATGGGAATGTAAACTAGTACAACCCAATGAAAATCAGTATTGAGAGTCCTCATAAAACTAAAAATAAAATTTCCAGTCAACTCAACTCTTGCCCTCCTATGTGTCTTCCCAAAAGAATTAATAACATCATATTATAGCGATCTCATGATCATATTATAGTGATGATGACACCATCATCATAGTGATCACCATGTTTATAGCAGCACAGCTCATAGTAGCTAAGCCCATATACCCATTAATGAATAGAGAAAATATAGTACTAACACAATGGAGTACAGTTCTTTAAAGAAGGATAAAGCTGAGAAATTTGTAGGCAGATGGATGCCTGAAGACCATAATGTTAAATGAAAAAAAAATTAGATACGTGAGCTTAAATATTAGTATGGTTTCTCTTACATAAGAAACCCAAAGTATAAGTAAATCAAAGAGTAAAATAAGCCACATGTGTAATCTCAGCACACAGGAGGCTGAGGCAGAAGGATTGCCTTGAGTTCAAGGCCAGCCTGGGCTACATAAGCAAGTTTAAGGGCAGTCTGAACTATATATTAAGACCCTGTCTCAAAAAAAATTTTAAGAGCAAAATAAAAGATAATAGGAAATGGGGAGACATGTCTTTTGCAAATAGAAAGAGAACCAGGAGGCAGAGAAAGAAGAGAAGAAAAGGAAGTAAAAAGAATTAAAATGTGTTAGGTACATGTACCAACTTCCCATAGTGAACATAATCACTATATATGGCAAACATGCACTAATAAAAATTTAAAAACTCAAAATACATTGACAAGTATCTCTAAAAATAAAGAGAATTTTAAAAGATGCAAGTGAAGGGCAACTTCTCAGTATAAGTCATCATCAATAAAACCAACATCTGATTTATTATCAGAAACCATGGAGACCCAAGGCAGTAGGTTGACATATTCAAAGGACTGGGGCAGGGTGTTATTTTAGTTACTTATCTCATTGCTGACATAAAAATACACTAAACTCTAAGTTAAAGAAGGAAAGTTTTATTTGGCTCAAAGTGTGTAGAGGTTCAGTTCATAGTTAGCTGGCTACAAGGCATGGTGACAGGACAGAGGGTCTTCATAGCAAAGAAACAGTTCATGACAGGCAGAAGGCAGCAAGCAGCAAGATACAAGTGAAAAGCAACAACAGCAGCCCCCTTTCTGTCTGTAGGGTGGGCAGCACTCACATTCTTGATCCTGGCATTGAACCACATCGATTCAGCCACTTCCAAAAAGCCCTACCTATGACCGCATAAGGCTTTGGGGGACGTCTAGATACAAGTCATAACACATGTAAACCTGCTGGAGACCACTACCCAGTGGCTCTGAGCAGGATTTAAAATGAACTAATTGGCTTTCTATGTTTATCTGTGAGTATGTCCTAAGCCTAGGCCCCTTGCCTGGTGACAGGCACTGATTCGTAGTAAGCGAACCTCTGTGAATCACTGGCCCTGGTGGAGGCCTACAGTGGCCTGTGAGACCAGAGATACCTCAAAAAACAATCTAAAGCCACAGCTGCGGACACTGGCTCAAACATCAATTAAATAGATAGAGACCGCAGCTGCAGGAATTATTCCTACAGTCTCACTCCTACCATGTCTTCATGATAAGACAGTTCTACTGAACTGACTTGATTCATGACTTGGAGACATCCTTGAAGTGACTCCCAAAGTCCTGCTCATTGCCTGCAATTTCCTCAGTTTCCCCGCTCCTTGTTGGTCCTCATAAAAGTGGGCTGGTCCAGAGTAGTCTTTGTCTTAGCCCGCAGAGTCTTGAGCTCAGCTAAAGGGTTTTGACCCTCCTGGAGCCCTAAAATCATATCACTTGTCTCATTTTATTTAAACCTCCACCGTACACTCATTTGGGAGATCAGGGATCTAGGTCAGGACCCAATATAAACCAAGAATAATAAATCTACCAAAACTATCCTTCAAAAATGAAGGAAAAGATTGAGGGTATTGCTCAGACCTGGTTGTCTATAGCATCTCAGCTCTTTCCCATAATACTGGCCTGCCCCATAGTCCAGGAGTCATGACACTTGGAAAGACGGCCTCAGGGAGCTTTGCAGACCTGCGGGGAGGGACTCAGATGGGCCACTTTCCCTTCCTGTCAAGGTGGGACCTTAGCTGCAGCTCTCTGAACCTCAGTTCCCTCTTCTGTGACCTGGGAATATACATCAGTCCTCCTTCAGATGAGAGGTCAGTGTGACCATGCTCAGCCCATGGATCCATTTCAGCCCCCTGCTTTTTTTCCCCTGGGGCTCAATTTATTCTCTGGGAATAGAGACAGCATTAGCTAACTTCCAGCACTGTGATTTGTATTAGAACATAAAGTGCTGTGTGAACTTTCAGGCACCAGGCCCTCCATGGTGTCAAGCAGGAATCCCAGAGACAGCAGCCTACTGTGGGCACCTGTGATGATGACACAGTGGTGGGACCTAGAGAAAAGCCCAGCCAAGTGTCTGTGGCCTCACTTTCCTTCCTCTGACTCAGATGCTGTTTTCCTCTGCTTGGGCAACCTAGGGACTTCCACATAGGAAAGGGCACAGGATGCATGCATGGATGGATCCTGGCCCCTCCAGACCTCAGTTTACCAGCTAGGAAATGGGCATTCATCATCCTGACGACATTTCAAAGACTGGGCAATAGCTGGCAACAAGGTATCAGAAAATCCATTCCCAAGACCAGGTCTCTGTGGAGTCCTGGGAAGTCTGAGTTCTCAAACCTGCGGTGTCCTGACTCTCTGGGCCTCATCGCCAAGAGGCTGCCATGTATTGATCACTTACTGTTCTAGATACCATACTGAACTCTTGAATTACAGCTGTTAAGCCTCTAGACAGCTCTTTGGGGTGGGAGCTATTGTTTATTGTTTAATTTAAAGCATGAATGTACAAAACACCAAATAATTCTAAAGGTGGGTTAACCCTTCCCAGGTGGTAGTAATTATTACTTTCATCTTACAGATGAGGAAACTAAGCACCACAGAAAAAAACCTGTTTTCCTCTTACTCTCTCGGTGTGTCTCCTTCCCAGCCCACTCTGGATCATGTCTTTCCTTCACTTGTACTGCAGCCCAGCATCTCTCCTGCTCACAGACAGCTGCAGATACACTCTAGGTGCTCAGCAATAACAGTAATCACAGCTAACACTGATTGAAGGCTTACTATGTATTGGCCCCTGGGCTAAATACCTGTGAGTCTGGCCTCATTTGTCTCAATTACTTGTTGAATGAATAATTAATGATTGAGAAATGGAAGAACTGAGATGCCTTTCCTTTAGTTTTTTTTTGTTTGTTTGTTTTTTTTTTTGTTTGTCTTTTTCCTTTTTATCGGTACCAGGGATCAAACTCACGACTGCCTGCTTGCAAGGCAGGTGCTTATGCCGCTGAGCTAAATCCCCAGCTCCTCCTTTAGTTCTTTTATTGTTCTTTTACTGTTGTTTTTCCATCTCTTTCAGTCTTTGTTTGCCCTGGTATGTAATCAATAAATTACAAACGGATGGGCAAGTGGGCAGATTGATAGATGGATGGGTGAGCCACTCAGGCTTGCATAGCCAGAAGCCTGGCGCTAGGGCTTCCCTTTCCCCTCAGCCTCCCCCCTTGAGCCAGGGAGCCCCAGAAGAGCACTAGACAGGTCCTGTGTGTCCTTTGCCTTGTTACTTAACCTCTCTAGGCCTTTACTACCTCCCCTTCCTCATTCATTCAGTCCTTCCTTATGAAAAGATCAGTGGAGCAGATAAACAGTCTCCCACATGGCTTTGAGTCCCAAACCTACCACTTTTTTTTTTTCAGTCTCATCATGTAGCTCAGGCTGGCCTTGAACTTGCTGTGATTCCCTTGCCTCAGCCTCCCCAGTGCAGGGATTACAAAGTGTGGACCGCTGCTTTAAGGTGGCCCTGAAGCTACCACTTAAGGGCCAGGTGCTTTCTGAGTTTCAGTGTCCTCATCTATATACTAGGTAACAAAAAATAGCATAGTCCTGGCCTCTGAGGAAAGAGTGTTCTATAAAGTGCCAGGCACAAGACAACAGGCCCTGCTCCCTCTCAGAGGGTTGGGAGTGGGCAGAGTACCTGGGCAGGGAGCCCAGCTCCCATTTCTGGATCTGCCCCACTTCCACCCCTGGGCATCCCAGCTCAGGATGAGGCTCTGCTCACATTTCCTGCTCTTCCCACAGCCCAGAGGAACAGCCATGTTGTGATGCAAAAGATCTCATTTATAAATACCCACATCTACGGCCTGACCAAGCCCTCTCCTGGCACACTCCACAGGCCTCTTCTATACCCTAAAAATAATCATGGGGAAAGAAAACTGCAGAGGGACATTGGCAAGCATTTAGTGAAAGGGGATGGCCATCAGTTGTTCCAAGGACACAATGACCTCATGAGAGGTTAGCAGTGGATGAGACCCTCGGGGTTACTGCTGTACCTGCAGAACCCCAGACCAATTCCCATCCTTCCAAGGGAACTTGCCATCCTCTGGGCACTTGGTCCTCACAGTGAGGAACACTGCCCACTCTGCTCTCCTCTGGGGACTAACATAAATATCTCATGGGGCAAAGGATTCTATTTTTCACTAGATGAGCACAAGCTGCCTCGTGTAGTGTGCTTTAGAGGCCCATAATGCCTGTTGGCACACTAAGGACTAAGAAATTCTGAGCTAAAGAGGTATGTTTGACTTTGTGGAGGTTTTTTCCTACCCTTCCCCCATCCTCAGGAAGCTGGAGGTGGAACCCAGGATCCCTGTGTTAGGTAAGTGCTCTACCACTGTACCATCAGCCTGGGCGACTTTAAATCCTATATTCCTATTTGATTACAATGTTCTTTTAAAAATTCTCCCAGAAAAGGTTAATTAAAATAAAGAACAATCTATAGACTATGGCATCCCACATTTCAAAACGTTTCTACTCCCATCACAGGCAGATAAGAGTGGTCATATATCCCTATCAGACAGACAGGAAAAAGATTTAGAAAGCCACCATGTCAGTGAGTCCTGGGTCCAGGTCACTCTAACTCTCTGCCCAGCAGCCAAGAGCTGAGCCTCATCCTGTATGTCCATTCCCCAGGGCTGTCCCCAGGGAAGACCTGCCTGCCCAAGGCCCTGCCAAACCTGAGCAACAACCGAAAGATACCACCCCTGGGCTGCTGGACATGGCCAAAGGCAGCGGCAACGTGCTCACTTCACCATCTCAACCTTCCTTGACATCTTGCTACCAAAGTGGGCTCCAGGCAGGCAGGAAGGGGTACAGGGTGGTAGTAGAGATCCCATCCTTGCTATACAGGGTAGCACATGCCTGTAACCCCAGCACTCAGGAGGCTGAGGCAAGAAGATCATTGTGAATTCGAGACCAGCCTGGGCTACAAAGTGAACTCAAGGCCAGCCTGAATTGCATAGCGAGATCCTGTCTCAAAAAGAACAAAAAGAAAAAGATTTTAAAAAGAGATCCCATCCTTGCCAGTCTGACCTCTTAAGTGTCAGCATGCGCCAGGAGTTGATGTTGAATGGATGGAGGGATGGACGATAGATGGATAGATAAATGAAAAATAATTCCTCCTTCTACTTTGATATTCTGAGCTTTGGAGCCTAAGATTTCAAGACTTGGAGATACAGAGAACCTAGTGATCTGAGAATCAGACTTGTGCAGTGATGCGCCCTGATGCTGAGAATCTAACATGGATGATGCATCTGAACCAGGAGTGTCAGGAGCAAAGGCAGCACGCACCCAAGCTCGCAGGCTCCCAGTTCTGAGAGTATAGATCAAAGCTGGCCTCTCAGACTCCTAGATATAAAGATTCCAAGACCATGAACTTTATAGCCCAAAGCCAAAATCCTGTGCAGCTCAGATGCCCTTGTTTCCTCTCAAACTAAAGCAGCTTGTACATCTAAAAAGTTCTTGCCTTTAGGATACCCATGAGTTGAATATCCCTTGAATTTAAAATTCTGCTTCTTCAGCATGGCAGGTCTAAGGTTTCATGAACCCCAGGTTTCACATCCTGAAACTTGGTGCTGCCTTCTGTTGCTGACCAAGACTCTGGCCCTCTCCCATTTCTACATTCTGTACCTAACTGTACTCCAAGTGAGCCCGGCTGTGTCTCTACCTTGTAGGTCCCTGGATGACTGTCACCTCTTCCCCAGGCCAGACCACCCACACATCACCAAGGAGCTGATGCCCCTCTACATGGAACCTCTGGTGGCCCAGGAAGCCCTGAGTACACACAGACTTTGGAATTTCTTCTGGCCCAAGGAGAAGGCACAAATTTAAGGTCTGAAGCTCTGACCATGCCACACACAGCAGCACTGACCCCACAGCCTTGCCTGCCACAGCTTTGCTTCTGAGAGATGTACTTGGAGGCATGGACCTGGGTGCAAGTGCTCACCCTGCTATTTCTTAACCACATAACCTCACATTGCCTCAGTTTCTCCATCTGTATCGTATGGATCATGAAACCCTGGGGGTGTGATGGAATACCAACAACTAGCATCTTGCTTTTTGCATCTTTTAATACAAATTTTGCTAGGGTGGTGGGTATGGTGATACACACTTATAATCCCAGCACTCAGGAGGCCGAGGCTGGAGGATCACCAAGAGTTTGAGGCCAGCCTGAACTACATAATGAATTCAAAGGTAACCAGAATTACAGAATGAGACTCTGAGGCCAGGGATATGGCTCAGTGACATAAGCACCTTCCTGACATGTGCAAGGTCATGAGTTCAATTTCTGGTACTTAAAAAAAAAAATGACAGAATGAGACTTTGTCTCAAAAGAAAAGTAAAAGCAAATTATGCTAGGGTCCAGCTTATAAGAATTCCCCCACACCCTCCAATTCCCTTGGCCATGCCCCAAATGACAATGCCACCAAAGGCCACAGCCTGAATGGCCACACCCTGGATATGTCTATCCTTTGAATAGTCCTGCCCCAGGGGCCTGGCTCGTTGTAACCACGCCCCCTCCCTGCATCCGGACCTGCTGGTGTAGTCTCTGCAGTACACTTCCACAGGTTGTAGCTGCTGCATCAGTGGCTGCCAGGTGCAGAGATCACCTCGTCTGTCCCTGAGTGTCTTCAGGCCCTGACCCAGACCCCCACCCTCTGCACACTCCCCAGTCCCACAGGAAAGCTGACCTGTCAGTGACTGCCTGCACCAGCCAGTCATGAGTCATCAGAAATCTGGCAAAGACCCCACGAGGCCGACATGCAGTGGCTCCAACAACACCAATATGTACAACCTGCTGCTGCTCAAATACGCTCGCTCTTCCCCTATAGCAACCACTGTCCTTCAGATGGCTGTGAAGATGCAGACGGGGGGTGAGAAGATGTGGGTGGATGAGGGTACCCCTACCCTCCATGCACACAGGAGGGGCTGCTGCTGGCATTGGTTACCAATACCGGCTTCCTAGTGTCTAGCCACGCTACTCAGCTTCATTTTGGAACCTCTCAGCACAGTCCACCTCACTGGATGCTGACCTCCCAACTCCCACCAGCCAGGTTTGGCCACTGATTTAAAGCGGAGCCCCTCAGCCCAGCCTTGCAGTCCCTCCAGCCTCTAACCTGCTGAGTGCTGAACAGCCCTGCACAGTGTTTCCCCTTCTGGACCTTACAGCGCAGGACCTAGAGCAGTTTCTCATCCTCAGCACTACCGACATTTGGGGCTAGACAGGTCTTTGCCATGGGGCTATTCAGTGCATTGCAGGAAGTTCAGCCACATCCTGGCTTTGGCCTTCTAGATGCCAACAGCACCCTCCACACACACACAACCTTTTGAGGGCAAACAGGTCTACAGACATTGCCAAGTGTTCCACTGGGGGGCACCATCACCCTGACTGAGAGCCAGATCTGAACCACACCTGAATTGAACCCTACCTCAGCCTCTTTCTCATGTGTGGCCTCAGGCCTCCTACCTCACTCTCTCTAAGCCTCAGTTTCCTTGTCTATAAAATGGAGCCAACTTCCCTGGGCAAGAGGAATCCACCAAGAACTTCTGGAACTGTGGCCTCAAAAGCCAAAGAGACATGTGCAGTGGTTGGAACAACATGCAAGTACTGAGCACAAGAACTAGGGATGGCACCATCACCTCTGTGGCCAGAGCCTACATAGCTCTAGTCCCCACAACCTGAGCCAGCCACTGCTGCCTGGAGGGAGGGACGCCTCAGCCAGGTTTGCTGTCTGCAGCGTGTCCTGCACAGAGACCAAAACCTCAGTGACCACCTCACATTCCTCAACACCTGCCTCTGTGATAGCCACTGACTCTGAGTCCCAGATCTCACTGACCCTGATGATCACTCCACATGACAGACCTTGTTGGCTGTTGGAATATGTTGTCATCAGCAAGAAATGAAGTGGGATGGGAAGCATTCAAGCTCTCATCCCAGCCTCCCTGCAACTTGCCATCTGTGTTCTCGGTGGAGATAGTGTGCCATTCTCTGCACAGATAGCCCGGGTGAGCTGCTTCCTCTGTGGCTAGCCTGGTACGTATGCTAAGCCAGCCCTTCTCCGTGTAGACCACCAGCACCCCCATCTCCGTGAGTCAGCAGACTATCAAATGTGCCCAGCCAGGTTGGCTGCTGCTTGCCCTTACAGTCTCCCCTCTCCTCTTGTGATGAATCGTGGACTGAGGAGGAGGACCCCTCTCTCCCATACAGCTCCTTGAGCCTCAATTCAACCCTCAGTGGGTGACACTGATTGATCCCTTGGGGACTGAGTAGGCAAAAAGCAGTACTCAGGACTCTCTCTTCAGCCCCCTGCTCCAACTTGTTATGATCCTCAGAAACAATAGGAAAGAAGCTACTGCTTTATAAAACACCATAATAATAAAAATAAATAAATAGATCTTCAAAAAAAGGGAGAGTAGCTGGGTGTGGTGGCACACACCTGTAATCCCAGCACTCAAGAGGCTGAAGCAAGAGGATTACCATGAATTGGAAACCAGCCTGGTGAGCTCAAGTCCAGCCTGAACTGCATAATGAGACCCTGTTTTAAAAAGAAAAAAAAAATCTGTGTGTATCTATAGCAAAACTTACTAAAATCACAGTTATACTAGGTCTGAGTCAAAATAATTTTAGCCTCTTACACTAATGATTGTTAATATACGCCTGCACAAACACAGCTGAGAATGGGAGGCTGTGTCTGAATTGAGGACAATCAGCAGCATTGGCCAAGGTTTCTCAGTAGGAAACATGTATGATTGCTCAGTGCGGTGGTGCACAACTGTAATCCCTGAACTCTGGGAGCCTGAGGCAGGATCACAAGCTTGAGCTCAGCCCAGGCAACTCAATGACTCAGTGAGACCCTGTCTCAAAGTAAATAATTACAGGAAGTAGAGAGAGTGCCTCAGAACAAATCCCCAGTATGTACTGCAAAAAGACAGAGACGGACAGATAAAGGAAGATACAGAGGTAGAGAAAGAAAGAGAGGCAGAGACACAGAGACAGAGAGCTGATTAACAATGTCTGTCTGCTGCATAAAGCACAAGAAAATAGATCTTTTCCTTTCCCTTAGAATGACAGAACAATGAAATTCCCTTAGTCACAGAGTGCCCTCTGAAGACCACTGAATCTTCCTCTTGCAATTTCAAAGGGCGTCACTTTGGGAGTATGTAGGCCCGCCAATAAACACACTGGAATTGCTCTCTAATTAGATGAATGTTCCGGTTAATGGAAGGTTGAGGAACCCAGTTAACCCACTCTGATTTTCTCTTCTGTAGTTTGGAAGGCAACAGGATGTCCTGTACTCTGGAGGGCCCCAGGACATGACTCCTGTAAAGGCCCCACGTCCCCTCTCCTCTCTGGCCCTACTGCAGTCTCTACTTCCCTGTAGCTTCTTCCTCCACCTTGCATTGGTGATGGTCTTCACAGGCCTCCACCTGGCAGGGATCAAGGCCCACCTGGCATGAAGGTCTTTGTTCTGATCCCTGGCTGGATGTGTGACCTCTACTTTGCCATTCACTGAGGCCAATATGAACTGCAGAATCAGGATCTAGAAGGTAAGAGCCTTGGGCCCTCTGGACTTGGGTGTCCCTATCGGGAGCCACACAACATGTGCATGTCCCACCGACCTATAATGCTGATGAAGCAAGGTGCTGTGGAGCAGCAGGCATGGTCTGGGCACAAGGGAGGGGCCACACTGGAGCTGAAAAGAAGGTTGGAATGGAGGGAAGGGAAGCAAGAAACAAGGGATCTCTTTTAGGCCTCCATGATTGCACTGGGGGGTTTAAATTCTTTTTTCTTTTTTGTGTAAGCGGTGACAAAGTTTAAATGAACAAGTAAAAGTGAAGAGTGAGAGAGAACCTGGCTCTGCAGAGTGAGCTTGGGTCAACTAAAAGGAAAAGAGGATAAAAGTATTGTGAGGAAAGTCATAATTCCTAGATTCTTTCTGTTGTTGTTTGTTTGTTCATTGAGACAGGGTCTCACATTGTGGTGCCAGCTGGCCTTGAACTTGCTTACGTTGCCCAGGCTGGCCTTGAACTCACTGCAATCTTCCTGCCTCAGCCTCCTGAGTGCTGGGATTACAGGTGTGCACCATCATGCCTGGCTATCACAGATTCTTGTCAAAGACCTTTTCTCTTTCTTGCTTGTCCATTTGCTCTTTGTGATCAGCTATGTTTGAGATGAGTCCCAGGTGGGGTTGATAGGGTGGGGAAGGATGAGGCCTAGAATGGGACTGAGGATAACAGACAGCAGGCAGGGTCATGGCTGGGAAGAGCTGAATGAAGTTTCAAAGATTTAGCAGCAGTTTGGAATTCAGGCTAGCGTTCTAGCCCTAGTATAGTCCTAAGTATAGGAACAGGCTAAAATGGCACCTTAGCACTCAGCTTGGTCCCAAGACTTGTCCTGCTAGGGTACACTAGATCATAAGTCTGAGGCTGACATAACAAATGGGGCACACATGTTGCTGTTTTCTATTTTTGTGCCTATGGCAGACATGACTAATGGGTCACAGAACTATCTGATGCATCTAGATCATGTGTCAAAATTAAATAGCATTAGCATATGAATTGTAAGCTGCTTCCTTCTCTCCCTGACTGCAGGCAGGATGGCATTCTGCACCCCACTGACTGCAGATGTGGAGCCTCCTTTGTTCCTTGTCTGGGCTGGTGGCGCAGTTTCTTGCTGCTGAGCTGTTTCAAGGACTCCAAAGGCTTCTCTGGCATTCACTAGGAAGGAAGAGTGCCCAGGTCAGATTGTAATGTCAGAAAGAGGCCCTTCAAGAGCATAGCTGCTGGGACAGTGAGGATTGTTCCCTGGTCCCAGTTTCACCATTCCTCTGTGAGTTGGTGCAGTTGGGAAAACAGGAGTCTGAGTGAACCTATGCCCGAAGTGTGCTCCCACAACCTTTGTGAATCATTGGAGCCTAGACACTGACACTACTGACATTTGGAGATTGACTGTTTTTGTGGTGGGGACTGTCTTGTGTACCATGGGATGCTGAGCAGCATTCCTGGCCTGTGTGAAGGGGACAGGGCACAGGAAGGCATCCTGGAGGGCGTCAATGCTGGACTTATATCTATGCCCTGTTGGTGTAGCTTTATAGCATCTTCCATCAAGAGCACCCCACAAGACCATTCACAGACTGTGGGGGAAGAGAACAAGAAGTCATTAAGAAGCAAACCTTCCCTGAGAATTGGCTCCACATGTGGACCACCGTAGGGAGAGTCAGATGCCAGCCCCTTCTGGAGCATGGGCTGGGAAACAAGAGGAGCTAACCACCATACCCCATCCCATCCTCACCATAAATGACCAGCTGATCTGGAGAAATACAGCCTGCAATGACAGCTGTTGAGGTAAAATTCAATTTAATGCTTGTCGTGTTTAGTGTTTCACTGACTTTGCAGGTCTAAAGTCAGTAGTCTGATCATCTATTTAGAGGATAACAATACTCAATGTAGCATCTATGGAGGATCTTCTTCTGAAGGTAGCCATTGTTGATTGCCTATTATCTCTTTTGAAGTCCAGTATCATTTTCAGTGTTTTGTTGAGTTGGGTTTTATTCTGTTTGATTTGATTTTATTATGTCTGATGGCACAAGCATCTATGTCAAAGATAATGAAATATATTACAGTAGCCATTTTGGACTTATTTTTTTTTTCTTGTTTTGAAGTTCTTTATTGCGTTCATTGTTTTGTTTTGTTGGTTCTATTCTGTTCTGTTTTGTTTGATTTTTACTATGTCTGAAGGTATCTGCAGCTATTTTGAAGACAGCAAGAGGCATTCTGGTAACCATTGTTGATTTCCTATGGTTTTGAAGTCCTGTGTCACTTGCACTGGGTTTTTTGGGTTTTTTTGTTTTTGTTTTTGTTTTTGTTTTATTGGCTTTATTCTATTCTATATTGCCTGGTTTTCTTCTTTTTAAAATAAAACCAAAATTTTTTTAAAAACCACCATCACTGTGACAGACAACTGTGTCTCTAGACAGTGCCAGATGTCCCCTGGGGGAAACTGCACCTGACTTTAGAATCTGAAGGACCCCTTCCTCTCAGCTTGGTGACATAGGGCTGTCCTCTCCCTTCCCCAACCTCAACTCTCCCTTCCGCCAAATGGGAATGTTCCCAGCCTCTCAGCTTGTGTTTCCAACTCAACAAAGCCACCCTTGTCTTTCTTCCTCCTGAACACTTGCGCCAATGTGCAGGTGTGTAAAGAGGACTAGCCTGACTGTACTGTGCCCGTGATGCCCACATGTACCCTCTTTGGGACTTTCTTTGAGCTGGCCATTGGCATGGGTGATGTGAGGAAGCTGACACCAGGCATCCTCAGGTCACCACCACTAGGCCTTATGTACATCATCATACCTTTGTGCTCTTGGTCAACATGCTCATTAGCCCGATGGGGAAAACAGTGGCCAGGTCTCTATTTTAGTTATTTGCTCATTACTGAGACCCAATGCCTGACACCCACATCTGCAAGGGGGAAAGGTTTATTTCAGCTCGAAATTTGTAAGGGTTTCAGTCCCTAGTCAGCAGGCTCCATAGCAGGATGGGCTGGCAGAGAGGGACAGCAGAGGCACAGCTCATGACATGGCAGTGAGAAATAGAGAGATTAAGGGTTCAGGGAGAGAGACACACCCTTCCAGGCCACACCCCCAGTGTCCCACTTCCTCCCACTAGGCTCCCACCAATACTGTCTTTAGCTATAACTTCATCAGTGGACTAATCCACTAACAAGTGCCATGCCCCATGACCTGGTAACCTCCCCAAAGCCCCACCTGTGAGCATATAAGGCTCTGGATGAATCTTATATCCAGATATAAACCAAGAAGAATCAAGCTGAAAGCTGCAGGTGAAGCTAGACCGCATACACACACACACACACACACACACACACACACACACACACACACAACGCCACCACCACCACCACCATCTTTGTCTTTCTGAGGTTGGTAACTGGGAAGATAGCTAAATCTTCCACTCTGGGTCCCACAGCATTTCATTCTGCCTCCACTTCCTTGTCTGTGAAATGGGCAGCAAAGTCCATTCCCTTTGTTCCAGAACCAACTAGTAAATTTCAAAGGATTGTTTGTTTGTCTGTTTGTTTCTTTGTTTGTTGAGGCAGGGTCTTGCTATGTTGTCCAGTCCAGACTTGATTGAACTCATGATGTAACCCAGGCTGGTTTCAAACTTGCACTAATCCTCTTGCCTCAGCCTCTCAGGTGTTGAAATTATATGCACGCAGAAATGCAAAGGACTTACTTTTTAAAAATTAAATTAAAATTTTTTTATTAGTACATTTGAGACACATAATGAAAAAATTCATTATGAGAAGTTGATATATATGTCACATCTCAATCTTTTCAATTTCTCTTTTTCCTCCTCTTCCTAAGTTCCTGCCCTATCTGCATAAATCCTTCTTCCCTCTTTCTTTTATTTTGCTCTTTAACTTATTTATATTTTGAGTTTCTCATGTCAGACAAACCATGTGCAAGGCATATTGTGGCACACCTGCAATCTCAGCACTTGGGAGGCTGAGGCAAGAGGATCATGATGAATTCAAGGTCAGCCTAGACTACATAGTGAGCTCAAGGATAACCAAAACTACAAAATGATGGGATGGAGAGAAAGAGAGAGAGACCATGTCATATTTGACCTTGTGTGTGATTTATTTCATTTAGTATTATAATCTCAAGGTGCAGCCATTCTCCTACAAATGACTCAGATTTATCCTTCTGTGTGGCTAAGTAGTCCTGCATTGGGTATAAACAACACATTTTCTTTTTTTTTTTTTTTTTTTTTTTGTCTTTTTCTTTTTTTATCAGTACCAGGGATCGAACTCACGACCACATACTTGCAAGGCTGGCACTTATGCCACTGAGCTAAATCTCCAGCCCCAACACCACATTTTCTTTACCCACTCATCTATGGATGGACATACAGGCCTTTTCTAAGAATTAGCTCTTAGGAGCAGTACTGCTATAAACATCTGTATGCATGTATCACTGTTCAAGGGACTCCTTGCCTAACCGCTAGCAGTGGTCTCAATGTCACCTGTGATCCAGCTCGTAGGACCCAGTTGGCTTCATCCAACATGACTGAGTGACCTTTAGTTGCACAGCAAATACTAAGTCCATTTTCTGTTGCCACAACAAAATACCTAAGACCGGATGATTTATAAAGAACAGATTTTTAATTGCCTCGCAGTGTTGGAGGCTGGGAAACCCAAAGCAGGGCTCTGCAACTGGTGAGGGCCTCCTTACTACTTCATTAAATGGCAGAGGGTATCCTATGGCAAGAAAGCAATTGTGCCAGCTCAATTCTCTCTTCTTCCTCTTATAAAATGACTAATCCCACCAGAGGTGACCCCACCCTCATGACCTCAGGTCACTCTGATTACTTCCCAGGGTCTCAGCCCCAAGGCCATCTGCATATGCCTTTGGGAAGTGTGTTTCCAACCCAAGAACTTTTGGGAGACACATTCAAACCGCAGCAGAAAGCACTGGCCTTTCAGCCCAGTTTTCAGGCAGAGCCCAGGGGCAGCTCCCATGCCCACCTTGACTCAGGAGTGAGGCTGGTGTAGTGTAGGCAGCCAGCTGTGGGAGGCATCAACACTTCCCCAGGATGACTTTTACCTGTTCAAGTGGATCTTCCAGACTGCACTGCCCAACCATGTTTGGGCACCAAGAAGCACCCATGTGGATGCCAGCTTCCCACGCACAAGAGGCTGCTGTGTTCACTTCCCAAAGTGATTCTTTGCAGTGCTGGAATGCAGCAGTCTCCTGGGCCAGCCTGGCACAATTATCAACCTGGACATTCACTGTACACAGTACCACCACTAGGTCCAGTAACATAGCACCTATGCATATCTTGACCTGCTGCATTTGAAGTAAGTGGCACAGCAAAAAACTCAAGGTCATCTTCTAAGGTCTGCTCAGGACTTTTCTTAATATTTACCCAATATTGCTCCAATCCCTGAGCCTCAGTTTCCCTGTTGAACATATAAATCACAAGGTGCAAACTGGCAGCCTGACCAACTGGCTCCAACCAGCAAAGATTAATTTATCCCAGACAGTTCTACTTTTTAAAAATGGAATACAAATTTTAAAAAGAGCTCCTTATAAAAGTCCAAATTTCTGAGTTTCTATGAAAAGTTAGAAGTCTATCTGGGTGTGGTGGCACACACCTGTGATCCCATCACTTGGGAGGTTGAAGCAGGAGGATCACCATGAATTTGAGGCTAGTTTGGCCTACATAGTGAGTTCAAGTTTAGTCTGAACTACATAGTGAGATGCTGTCTTAAAAAAAAAAGTAAAAGTTGAAAGTCCAGCAATGCAGAACCCACCTTCCTGCCTGGCAGGGTGAGAGGGAGATGGCCACTCTCATTGAACATTCTCATTGGTCAGTGGCAAGGGTACAGGGTGACTGAAGACTGTAGACAAGTGTGCTTCTCTCAGGCCTGGCTTCCAGAAGACTCACAGTGATGGATCCCCCCTGGGACTCTAAATCCCAGATGGTTAGAAGGTCTGGGTGGGTAGTCAACATGCCTCCTTTTCCCTTAACTTCACTAGGGGGAAAACGCTTCTACTTAGTCTATTGCACTGGGTTCTTTACCTGGGTTGATTAGAAGATGAGATGGTTGTCTAGGCTTTCCTTATTGTTGTTCATTGTAGGGCTGTGAAAAGATTATTTTTCTAGGGCCGTATGGAATGTGCCTGCCCACAAAATCAGAATACTCTCCCCACTTCAGGGGAATCTAGCTTTGAAGATGGGGATACTGAAGACTGAACCCAGGGCTTTTTGTGCTGAGCTACTTTCCCAGTCTTTTTTTTTCCCCTTAGACAAAGGCCTCCCTAAACTGTTAAATTAACTAGGCCAGTCTTACAAACTTGTGATTCTCCTGCCTGTTTCTTAGAATGTTCAGATTATAGCATATAACCACCAAGTCTGGTTTCTCACTTTTTTTTTTTTTTTTTTTTGTCTTTTTGAGACAGGGTTTCACTATGCATTTCAGGCTGGCCTTGAACTTGCAATAATCTTCCTGCTTCAGCCTCCCAAGTGCTAGGATTACAGGTGTGCACCACACACCTACTTGGTTCCTGACTTCTTGAGGTATTAATTCATTTATTATTTTTTATGTGTGTGATAAGGGGAGGCCCATTTTGCCTTGGTTATCCTTGAGGCAGGGATAGTGAGACATGTGACATATAGGGAAAGGTCCTAAAAAGTTGTGCAATTGGAGACAAGAGCTAGATTCCAGCCTTACTCAGTTTCTTCATCTATAAAATGGTCTTATAAAGATCAAGTGATTCCCTGGGCCTTTTGAAGAGACAGGATTGTGAGCACAGAGCTCATATGGAGTTATATGATTTGGAGCAAATACTATAATACTTACACTGGCTAAATGCAAAAAGAATATTTGTGGTTTCAGATGGCAGGACATTTCAAGTTAGGGAGGGAATTAAGACATGTTAATTCAGGATTCTGGTAGAGCATCAATGGCCTGGTTCTGCCACTCATTTATCCCTTCAGCATCTCTGTGTTAGATTCCAAGTATGCACAAAGCATTGTGCTAGGCAATAAATTCTTGCCCAGGTGTAACTGCTTATTCCTCACATTGGTTTCCTGCAAGAAAAAAAAGATGGTACCACAGATCCAGCCAGCACATCTGTAGGAAAAAGGGAAAAGAATCTTCTTGTGTCTTCTTTTATGTGAGCAAACCTTCCCCTGAAGTCTCTCAGCTTGCTTTCCTTCCTGTATTATTGGCTGGAACTGAATCACGTGCCAATCACTAGACAGAAAGCAGCAACTAGCCTAAACAAGCAAATGGCCAAGTGGAAGAAGGAAATTATCCCAGTCTTTCATGAGAAAGAAAGATGGGAGAATCCATATTGCCTAGGCCACTAGAAGCATCTGCTGTGGTTCCTCCCCCAGATGTCTATCTTCCACCCTCAAAGATGTCTACAAGAATGGCTGTCTCACTTGCAGTGCTATGAAGATCACTTTTCTAAGCATCTATGGGATGCACCTGTCTCCACTGCAGAGACCTGGCATCTTGATGAAGATGTCCTGGGTGGCTCCATGGGCCTGGAGGATGCTGCTGAACTCCCCTGTGGCCAGCTTCAAGGCACCCCCTGCCCAACATGGAAACAGCCACTTCCTTATCCTCTGTGGTTTCTATTGCTGGCTCCTGGTGACCTCAGACTTTCAGAGTGAGGTCCAGGCATGGATAGGGCATCTGGAGAGCAGGGCCCCAAGCAATGCAGTAATGGTGCCAGGGAGGTATATTTGGCTCGTTTACCTTTCAAGTAAGCCCATCTGTGACTTCTGTCTGCCTCTCCCTCCCTCCCTCCGTCTCTCTCTTATGTAGTAATGGAGATTGAATCCAAGACCTTCTTCTCTTTGAGCTATATCTTCAAGGTTTTTTTTTTTTTTTTTGGTTGGTTTAATCTTTGTTTCATTTCAAAACAAGCTCTTGCTAAGCTGCCCAAATTGTTTAAAACTAGTGATTCTTTTGGGTCAGTCTCTAGATGTTGGGATTCTAAGCATGTACCACTCCAGGCTGTGATTCGGCTTTTAAAGTTTTTCATGACCCTGTTGGTGCCCGATAAGGGCCTGATCTCTGGTACCTCACTGTCTCTCCAACCACAGTAAACTTACAGCCAGACTACTCCACCCCAGTCTTTGTATGCAGTATTTTCTTCTTGGGACACTGCCACCACTGCATCTGGCCAAACTGCTAGTAGTACCATGTGCCCTTTCCTAGGTAGTGCTGACATGGAGGTCTCTGAACAATGTCCTCCTGAATACTGGAGGAGAAACTAGGGTGTCCACAGGGTTAGGGTAAGTGAATGAGCTTAGACTGTCTTGAGCAAGGCCTCAGCACAGTGAAGACCACTAGTGTCTCTTTTTATTCCCCTTGTTGTCATCCAACTGACTCTGGCATAGTCCTCTAGGATCCAAGGTCAGGAAGCATGTCAGTGGTTTCTCTTCATCAACAAGCCACACAACATACATATGCAAATGTTTGGGGACCCTCTAAGGTGACTTGGACACATAGCCTATGACACAGAAGCCAGCAATGATAACCCTTCAGTGCTGGTCCTAATCTCATGCAAGGGAAACTCATGAAGGGTGATCATCTTTGTCACCTGTGGCCAGAAAGAGGAACTGAAATGAACTAGATTAATCCTAGTATCATTTGGGCCAAGCTTTCCCTGATTTCTGTGGTCAACAGCCTGAGGAGAGGCCACAGGGCAGGCTCAAGGAACCTGTGGTCTTGTCCTACAGCCTGGCCACACAGCTGGGTTCTCAGCAATGCCCAGGGTTTCCTTATGGCTGGATAGCTCTGCCTTCCACACCATAGAGGCTGTTCAGTGTGGAAGACATCTGGATTCCCAGGGGAAGGTAGATGTAGTACCGGCATCCATGACTGTCCTGAGGATCAGACCCTCAATACTACCTGGTCCTGAGGAGCCCTTGTCCTGAAGCCCTAGCTGCACCTCCCCTTCTTTCCCCAAACCTGAACCCCACTTTAATCCCTCTCTGTGCAGCTTTCTGCTACTTCCAGGCAGTCAGCTCCTTGCATCCCAGGCCTAGAACTGAGAGAAGGTCCAGGATAGCCGGGGTAGGGAAAAGACAGGAAGAATTAGATATCCAGTCCAAAGGGCCACAGGACCATGGTCCAGCCCTCTTGAGCTTAGGTCTTATGTGTTCACATGTACCTAGATTCTGGAAGGAGATCAGTATAGACACCACATATTACCTAATTATGTATGGAAGAGGAAACAGCCCACCAACAGTCACTTTATCAATACCTAAGAACTTTTAGTGATGCTGCCTGGATTTGACCAAGTTGTCTTAGCAAAGAGTCATTCAATGCTTCCTTCTATTTTTGCTGTGCAGCTCAGTAAATATCCTCTTAAAGAAACCTACAAGAAACATTTCTGAAATGTTTAGCATCAGTGACACTTCAGCAGGTGGGAATATGGAAGCAACCTCTATTTGACTCTTCCCAAGGATTGGGAATGCAGCTCAGTGGCTTCCATCACCATACAGCAAGGAAGCATACACTTGGAAGCTGAGCCAGGATTGTCACAAGTTTGAGGCCAGCCTGGGCTACAAAATGAGTTCAAGGCCAGCTGGAACTATTTGGTGAGACCCTGTCTGGGAGGGAAAAAATGCTTCTAATCCCAGGACTTGGGAGGCTAAGGCAGGAGCACTGCCATATGTTCAAGACCAATCTGAAACAACAGTAAGATTTTCTTAAAAAAAGAAAACATCAAACAATTAAAATTCCCTTAGAAACTACATCCCTGGGGCTGGGGATTTAGCTCAGCAACATAACAGCCTGCCTTGCAAGCGTGCAGTTGTGAGTTCAATCCCTGGTACCAATTAAAAAAAAGAAAGAAAGAAACATATCCCTTCAAAAAAAAAGTTATTAAGAAACATCCAGAAAATAAAGCTCTTGGAAACAAAAGATGCTTTGAAAGTTAGTAAGAGTTTACACAAGGAACTGAGCCTCTGTCATAAAACCAACCCTTCAAGTGCCAGCTCAATTAGTGGAGAGGCCATGTAAACCAAACTAAAGACTCCAAAAGCTTCCAGAAACTGAACTTAACAGAAAATTGCAAGGGTGTAATACCTCGAAAATTCAGAGGAAAAGGTTATCCAACCTACCACTTCAATAACCAGACCAACTATCAAGTCCACCTAGCTTACAAACATTTTTAGCACTCAAAGTCACACAAAACTTATTTCCAGTGTACTCTCAGGACAGTAAAGGAAACCTGCTACCAAAGGAAGACTGTAATCCAGGAGAACATATGAAACCCTTAAGACAGGGTATTACTGCAGGAGAGAGGTCACATCTCTGCAAGACACTAGCAGACTTCAGGAAAAAAGAAATACACGCACAAAACCAGAATAAATGATATCTGTGTGAAAAGTTGTGCTCAAGGTCTATCAGAGTTAGGTGGAGGAAGACAGACTCTAATCACAGTGAGGGCACACAGCTGTAGTCCCATCACTGAAAGGGGCTGAGACAGAAAGGTAAATTTGAGTTCCAACCTAGGGAAATATTTCAGCAGCACAGTACCTGCCTAGCAAATGTCTAGTACCAAAAAATGATAATGTCTGAGTCTCATCTGGACAACTCAAGAAAGACCCTGTTTCAAAATTCTAAAAATAAAGGCCGACTGAGGGTGTAACTCAGTGGTAGTATCTCAGAGTTCTATTTGTAGTACAAAAAAAAAAGGGGGGGAGCAAGAGAGGGGGAGGAAAAAGGGGGGAATAAAGGGAGGCGAGGAGAAAGAAGCCAAATAACCAGCACTGGGCATGTAGTTCCACCTAGCATGTTGATGACATGAGTTTGATACCCAGTACTACAAAATAAAGACAAAAAAGCAATTAAAAAATATCTTATTGAACCCAAGAAAAATGAGCTGTACTTTAAAAATGAAATGAAGACCCAAAATACCATGTAGCTCAGCACTAAACAAAATCACATGTGACAGTGAACATCAATTGGCAAATTACATCACCAGGCTTAACAGTATTTAAGAAATGCATATAAATGTACAAGGAATTAAAATCCATTAAATGATTTAAATGTGGCTGGCTTTACAAAATGGGATGGGCTGTGAAGACATAGAATGTGTTCAGCCTAATTGGGAACCATTTGGTTATGTTCAGAAAAAATTTTGATAAAGCTAAAAAATTATTATAAACTGACTACAGCCTACCAAGATTTTTTTTTTCCTTTTTATCGGTACTGGGGATCAAACTCACGACTGCCTGCTTGCAAGGCAGGCGCTTATGCCGCTGAGCTAAATCCCCAGCCCCCTACCAAGATTTTTTAGTATTTTTTTGTCTCTTTTTTTTGAGATGGGTTCTTGCTATGCAGTTCAGGATGGCCTTGAGCTCACTTTGTAGCCCAGACTGGTCTCGAACTCGCAAGGATCTTCCCACCTCAGCCTCCCGAGTGAGCCACCACACCCGGCTGGGTTTGCCAAGATTTAAAGCTTACCAAAATCTGAGTTGAAAGGCTCATTAGATACAGAAGAGTGGTCAGCAGTCCTGTCAGAGGAGTCTAAGCTGCAGTTACTCTCCTGGTTCATCTGCACTCCCTGTCCTGGGTCTTTACTCATTCTGGGATTCCCAATCCCACCCACCACTCCACAGATGAACAAAGATCCTTAGCCTTCCTTCCTTCTCTTAGGCCAAACAGAAAGAGCAATGGGCATGAGTCCTCTTCTTGCTCCAAAACTCCCTCGTCCCCAACCCTGCTGCACCAATGGGTCCTAAGCACTGGCCAGCTTTCTCATCCCAGCTACTAGGACCACACCCACTCTAGCTGTCCATTATCTGCTGCTTCCTGCACAGCCTCAGATAAGGTCCGGAGTACCCATGAGGGTGGCAACATCAAAGGGCTAGCTCCCTGGCTCATGACCCATAAATACTACTAGAGTTCTGGAAAGTGGCAGCCAGGTGCCCATCTCAGGTCTAACCTCCTAGAGCTTGGAAGCCCTTTGTCACTTTACAAGAGATCAGTCATAAGAAGAACAAAAGCCCCACACCGATAGTTTTTGATCAAGCTTTTAATGAAAAGATCATAAAATAACAGTTTCTCATCACTGTACATTAAGACTGCACGCTTCTGAATGGAGAGATCAGTCATCAATGAGTCACTTTTCTATGACACTGGAGGGCTGCATACCTGCAGCTCTGACCTGAATTTATCCAAATTCTCAAGGGAGGTGAACTCAGTATGATGAGTGACAAATGGCAGTGGCCAGTACAGGAGTGCGATCCCAGTGTCCCTCCCACTCTGGGAAAGGCATAGTAAGACATGATCCCTCTTCCAGTTCCAATGAAACGAAAGTTATAACCCCATCCCTTCCCCTCCCCCTCGAGGTATTTGCAAGTGGGCCAGTGCCCAACCAGGGGCCCCCAGAGGGGCAGGGGGAAACAAGTGATGAGTAAGGTACAGAGAGGCTCCCCTCAGCACCTGGCCCCACGGGGCCCTGCCAAGTGGAGGGGGGGAGCCCCGGGGAACCTCCCTGTCCCAAGTGAGGTCTGTTATGCAGCATGTTTGAGGTCAATAAATTACAGCAATAAATAGCAAGGTGAGGTAGGGGGAGGGGTTCCTGGTAGAAAATTAAAGAGGGTGACTGAAGCTGGGGGCATCCTAGGAAGGGGGTCCTGGGCAGCCTCAATTCACTCAACTCCCACCCATCCCTGGTTTGGAATGTCAGACCGAGGTTCTGGTCAGGTCCCTCTCCATTCCCTCATTCATGGCATCCGATTCACAGGTTCAGTACATAACATCAGCCCCAACATGACTTGGGGGAAGAGCAGGACCTTGGTCCCTTACAGGGGGCATGGCAAAGCTGAGGACTCCTGTCTGCTCTTCTCAGATTGGCGCCTTTTTTGTTCCCCAAGTCTGAGGACCCAACGGATGCTGCGCCAGCTCACTGGGCCCCGCCTTCTTGGCTGCCCAGGCTTCCCCTTCCTCATAATAGCCACAGGAGAACAAGAATCTGCCTGCCCACCAGCCCAGTTAGATCGCACTCCTGCACAGCGGCCTGAGGTCCAGTGAATACTGATGGTGTGGGGCAGTGGGCCAGTGGCCCAGCTTTCCCCAGTGGTGATGGACGGGAAACATCCCCCCCAACTCAGTGAGTTCTGGAGAGTCAGTCTGGGTCCAGATTGTTCATTTCACAGGTTGTGGTATATGGCTATGCTGCAAGTCTCTGAGATTCTTATTTGCTTAAAGGTTCATCTTTTTTTCCTTTTTTGCAATCCTGGATGAGCCCTTGCCATGGCTCAGTCAGGCGGCAGTGGGTAGTGGCAGAGCCAGGCCTGCCACACACAGCTCACTCGCCCCAAATCTGAGAAATAAATACATTCATCACTGCACAAACATATTGATACAAAAAACAACACTGTTAAGAGTGTTTGCACCGTCTATGTTGGTAAGGACCAGGCCCAGCTCGTTCTGCTGCCTGGGGTGGGAACCCACTGAGTTGACTTGAGCTGTGCAAAGGTCCTGGCTTTTTGGCTTAAGTGAGACCCTTACATCAACTCACCCCATAGAGTCACAGGCAGAGGAGCAAGGGGAGCTCACTTCCACCCTGAGGCCCAAGTCCAGACTCAGGTCCTGTGGCCAGAGCTGACAGCCATTCTATGCCAACTAGTCAGGACCACAGAGGTCCAGCTAGGAGGCCACAAGGCTGATCAGCACCAGTCCAAGCTCTTTGGTGCCAGCTGGGCTTTGGAGAGGTCCCAGGAATGGGGAGGAGGGCTCTGGTGAGTCCAGGGAGGCTTGCAGCCTGTTCCTGCCAGGACTACCTCTCTGCCCATGACACTAATGGGCCAACTCAGAAGGACACCCCAGGAGGTGACGATTACCTGGGACTGACCTTACAGCTGCTGAGGTCTGAAACTGTAGAAGTTTATGTAAACAATGAGAAAAATATATTAGTATCTTTTTTTCTGAGCCCATTGAGGTTCCATACTCATTCAAAATGTGCTTTGGTTTAAAAAATAGGGTTTTGTGAATTTGGGTATGAGCTTTCTTTTTTTCCCCCTTTTTTTTTTTTTTCTTTTGTTTTTATCTTCTTTCCTATATGAGATCTGCTATTCTGTTTCCTGTTTCTCCGAAACATTCAGGAATTAAGTGACTAAAGCAGAGAACTGTAAGCCGCCTTGGCCTCCTACGGCCTAACTTCCTTGTGAGGCTTTTAACATCTGTACACACATACTCTCAAGCACACACCAAACATGGAGTTGAAGGAAAAAGAAAACAGAACCAAATGTTGTGTCAACCCCGCCCCACCCCGTAAACCCTTAAAATCTTAAATAGGAAACTAGTGTTTTGCTTTCTCATTAAAATACAGAAAAGGCTTGATACAATACTAAGGTGGGTACAATACTATGTCACACAGACGTCGTTGAGTGAGGGGGCTTTGCTCCCAGTCCCTGAAGTTCTGCAGAGGAATCACCTCACAGATGTGGCTGCCCACGGCCCAGGAGGCCATGCGTGAGGCCAGGCATGTACACAATTCCCGTGCGGTACAGACTTTGTGTCGTGTGGCTTAAGTGCTGATGGGTGGGGTGGGGTGGGGTCAGAGAGCAGGAGGCCTGGTACAGCCCTGCCCCCTCACTGGGTGGGAAGGAGCCCAGGAGTCTCCTCTGCTAGGTGCTCAGCCCGACTGGTTGGAACAGAGACCCAGGGTTCAGTTCTTCGTCCCCCACCCAAAGGGAGAGGGGCCAGCTGAGGGTACCACATGGAAGCCTCAGCCAGGAGCCCTCATGTCGCCAGGGCACCCTCACTCCCAAGAACACACCATTCACCAGTTCCCTGAACTCAGGCTGTTTTCAGCTGGACGGTCTTTGGAGGGCTGAGGGTAGGGGATGACTCTGGAATTTTTTGGTCTGAACTTAAAAGCAAAAGGATAAAAGAAAAGCATGAAACAGAATGAAGAGGATAAAGCCTGCTGGCTCAGTGCTGTGGCTCTAGTTGGTCAAGGACACTGGGACTGAGCATGGCAATATTGGTCTGGCCTGGAGCCCATGGAGTACTGAAGCTGACTGAGAAGGCCATGGTTAAGGGGCAACAGTGGGACCCCAGATAAAACTGAGCCCATAAGTGGTGACCAGCCTCTTACCAGAGTGGCTGGAGGCCAGGACTGCCCAGAGGTGCCAATCCTTATATTCCTCATGCTTTGGTCAGTTCCTTCTGACACCTCACCAGCCAGATCAAGGCTGCAGCTCTTGGCTCAAGGTGAGGAGACAGGATGGGAGGGGGCTCACTTCCACCTCATCCTGGCCCTGGCAGGAAGCTGAGACCTGTTCCCTCCTCCCAGCTCTTCTTGCTCAGACACTCTGTACCTGCCCCAGACCAGGGACTTTCAACTCTCACCCAGGTTCAGTGAGCAGTGGGTGCCCTGAGGACAGCGTTCAACCCAGGAGGGTGCTCGGGCCAGCCCGAGCCCGGCTCACTCCCCCCAGAGGAAAACAAAAGCATCTAGGTCTCAACTGCCCATCACCAACATACTGTTTCCATGAATTCAAGAGGTAGCAAAAGGTCAGAAGTCTCTCCACCTTATTCAGTGAGGAAGGAAAGCGAAACATCTGTCCATACGCACAGCACACACAACACACTTACCCACACACACAGAAATGAAAAATGTGAGTACCGACGATCCTGGCATTAAGTCCAGCCTCCCCCATCTCCCCAGACCTTCCAGTTCCAACAGTCCTACAAATGTTACATGGGGCTTTCTCAATTTAAAAAAAAAAAAAAAAAAAACAAGTACCTCTAGACAAAGAATATTCCTCAGAAACTACAGGAAAAGCACACTCCTGAGGTGGCCCAGGCAAGGCTGGGAACCACGGAAGCCTTTGGGCAAGAAGGGCTTGTGGGCCTGAAGAGGTGGGCTTACTGCTGCATCCCATAGCACCTGCCAGAGCTGGGGGGATAATAGGGAGAGGCAGCTGCCCCGGTTACATTCAGTCTGCAGACCCAGGCTCAGCCCCAAAGAGGCAAGAAGAAAATAAACTATTGTTTGTTTTGGTTTAAAAAACAATTTAAAGTTCAAAAAGGAAAACAAAACAAAACAAAACAACAGAACAACAAAAAGGAACAGATCAGTAGGAATAACAGCAACACAGGCCCAGAGGGCTCTTTAGTTGTAGAGGTAGGCGGTGGGGTCACCCTGACTGTCCCAGCGCCAGTGAGCAATGCCACCCTGGCTCAAGGAGGGAAGGAGCTGTCCCCTTAACACCTGCTCCTCTCAGAGCTAGGGTTGCACACACCCACGCACAGACACAAGCACACGTGCACACACACAGACACGGTCCCTGCCGGGTAGAGCTCTGCTCCAGATACCACCCCTGGCCACAGGCAGCCCTGTCCCTCACCAGCATGGAGGGGGCACCCCACACACACTTCCCCTTCTCCAACCCAGCCTGCAGGAAAGGGACCAGGTCTCAATGAGACCCATGTGACCCACTCCCACGAGCTCCGTGGCAGCCCCTGCAAGGAGCTGGGACCCTGGGAGACAGGGAGGTAGAATGGTCACCAGCACCACATGCATAGGGGTGGGTCCTCCAGCTTCTCTCCTCTTGGCTTCTCTTGGTACAGACTGTTGATTAAAGCTCTGAGTGTGGGGAGGCTGGGCTAGAGGGGCCACCAAGAGCCTAGAGCTGGACCTTGGGCTCTGGTCCCTTCTGCCATGCCACCTTGCTTCTCTTTCAGTGGGTTCCCAGGTGGTAAGTCTGAGAGGGTGCCCACGGGTCTTTGGCTTCTAGGAGGGGGAGGTGTGCATGCGCAGGTGGCTGATCAGATTGCGCTGCTGGGTGAACTTGCCCCCGCAGAGCTGGCACTCATAAGGCTTCTCGCCTGAGTGTACACGCATGTGCTCAGTGAGGCGGTACTGGCGGGTGAAGCGCATGCCACATTCATCACAGGCAAAGGGCTTCAGGCCCAGGTGGCTCCGCATGTGGCGCGTCATAGTGCCACGCTGTGTGAACATCTTGCCACAGATGTTGCAGGGAAAGGGCCGCGTCAGCCAGTGTGTCTTCTCGTGCTGGCGCAGAGTGGCTGGGTCCTTGTAGGTCTTCTCACAGACCGAGCACTTGAAGGGCCGGGCCTCTGCTGCATATGTTGTGCTGGGCGCTGACAAGTCCTCAGCCTCTTCCTCAGCACCCCCACTTCCTGTTTCATAGGCTCCCTCCTCCTTAATGAACAGCTCCTCTTCTGTGTGCGTCTCCACGTGGGCATTGAGCTGCTCAGAGCTGGGAAAACCTTTGGCGCAGGGGATGCACACATACAAGTTGTCACCATAAGACACTGTCTCATAGCCCTCCTGCCGATACATGTAGTGGGCACCAGCATGGCCACTGCCACCCTCACTCCCACTTTGCCCACTGTCCTCACTCCCGTCCTTGCCGTTTTCCTCCTCTTCTTTGCAGGGATAAGGTGGCTCACCATAGGGCACACTAGGGCCACCCCCACCAACACTGCCAGCCAAGATGCCATTGGGAACCCTGTCCCCAAGGCCCTCACCCTCCTCTCCAGAGCAGGGGCCCTTGGGCCCAGCTTCTCTTCGCTCAAATGGGGAGCCAGCGGTGGGCTCCTTCTTGCTCCATTCCTTCTTTCGGCCTGAGTGCCGGAGGGTCTTCCGAGGCTGTCCACCTGGTCCTTCCAGCAGGCCCAAGTGGTTGTCTTCGGCTCCATCCAAATCCATAGACTCATCAGGGGTGCCACCCAGCTCAGTATAAGAGGCACTGTTGGCAACAGGCAGGGCAGAGGACGAGGGAGGTGAGCCATGCTGGCTATCACTCATCTGGGCTGGGTCATCGGGGGTGAGGTGGGGGCCAGAGGTGGTGGTTGGCAGAGGTGGGCTCTTCTTGGATAGGTCCAGGCCCAGTTCCTGCTCACAGCCCCCACTGCTCCCATTGGTACTGCTGCCACAGCCCCCTAGGCCCACATCCCCACTTGCTGGACAGAGTCCCCGGCCCAGGCTGTGGGTGCTCTCCTGAGTGGAACCACCAAGGAAGAGCTCATCATCTGAGCCTTTGGCTGGGGGAAGCTCTTGGGGTGCATGGGCTCCCTTACGTCCATCCACGAGCCCTGGATACCGAGCCTGGATGACAGAGGTTGTGGACAGTCGCTGGCTGCGGGGCGGGCGCCCCATGCTGGTGGCTCCTACCCGTCCAGAACCAAAGGGCTTACCAGCCCGCTTGAGTTTGCGACGGCAGAGGGCTGCCAACTCAGGCAGCTGGAGGTAGCTGGCGGCAGTGAGGAGAGTGCTGAAGTTGGGCTCAGTAGGCTGGTCGCTAGGCAGCAGCTTGCCCGTGTAGATGAAGTCCAAGATCTGCTGGAACACTGTGGAGCTGACCATGTCTGTGTCCAGGTTGATGAGGTTGTCGTGCAAGACTAGCGACTTAAAGTAGATGCTGCTGGCAGCCAAGACATTCTTGTGGGCCCGGAAAATGGAGTTCTCCACCATGATGATAACATCACATAGGAAGCCCTTGGTCCTCTGCTGGTTCAGCTGCAGCAGGAGCTGTTTCGAGTGGCTGGGCAGCTCCATGTCGGGCCCCATGTCCCCACGCCCTGCCCACGCGTACCACCTGCAGGCAAGAACAGGCACATGCATGTTAAACTAGTGCTAGGAAAAACAAACAAAAAAAAAAAACTAGTGCCAGGGCCTTGGGGCAGGGCAAAGCTCTCAGCAGCACCAAAAAGGACCTCTACACTGACCTGGCAATGGCACCCAGACTCAGTCCTGCCCCCTTGGGCACAGTTCACAGGGTGCAGGCACTGTGCAGGCGTCACCTCACCAAGGATCCAAGTTTTCTGAGAAAAAACAAAGCAATCTCCCCTACCCAGTGCCAAGCAAACTAGGGTTTGAATTTGACTTCACAACCCAGGTACTCTCTCCACACTAAAGGAATAAATCATGGGCCCACAAGGACAAGCAAGGGACTCAAAAATGAGCAGCAGGTGGCCATGAAATTCGAAGGGCAGAGGCCCTCTAGGGGTACAGGAGCCTTTAACCAGTCCTGTCTAGGTATGCACTCACAAGGCTGGACTTCAAAACTTTCCAGACAAGCCTGAAATCCAGATATTCATGTATTATCTCTCTATGCTAAAGGTTCTTTTTACAAATATTATATGGGCCAGATCAAACATATCTATTAGCCTATGGTTGGCAACTTCTGCTCTACACTAGGGTGCCTCTCAAACAACCTTCCAAGTGGCCCAGGCTTTCTGATTTATCAAGTTCCCATTCAGCCTCCCAGACAATGGCCACTCCCTTGGCTGCTGATTCTTACAGAGCCCACCTCTACCTAGGAGAACCTCAAGTGAGCAGCCAATGGGCACTGCCCCAGCCCTGAACTTCTTAGGCCCTATACCCTTTCTGGGAAAATCAGCCTGTTTGGCCCCATCAAAAAAGCCGGCACAGGTGATAACTGAGGTCCTTAAGTAAGGAACCTAGGGCAGGTGATTTAGCTGAGCAGCACAAGCACCCACCTGATAAGCACAAAGTTGAGTCTATTCTCCAGTACCAAAAAAGTGGGAGGGCTGGGAATTTAGCTCAGTAGCATAAGTGCCCGCCTGGCAAGCTCTAGGTTGTGAGTTCAATCTCTGGTACCACACACACACATACACACACACACACACACACAAAAAAAGTGATGAGCCTGGTGTGGTGATACATATTTGTAATCCCAGCACTGAGAGCGGAGGCAAGAGGCTCACAAATTCCACCACAGCCTTGACCATTTAAGAAGACGTTATTTCAGGGGCTGGGGATTTAGCTCAGCGGCATAAGTGCCTGCCTTGCAAGCAGGCAGTCGTGAGTTCGATCCCTGGTACCGATAAAAACGAAAAAGACAAAAAAAAAGTAAAAAAAAACTTGAAAAAAAAAGAAGACATTATTTCAAAATTTTAAAATGGCTGGGGATGTGGCTTCAATCCCCAGTACCAGGGTGGTGAGGGGTAGGGGTTGAGATAAACATATAGATGCTTTTGGTCTCCATAGGAACTCATCAGCCTGTTGGTGCAGGGTTGGGGGTGAAAGGTTAGTGACCAAACTACCTGTTCTGAGCAGCCCATATGTCAAGCAGTTCTGTACAGGATAAGAGCAAAGGCAGGGAAATACAAATGTAAAGGGCCCTCCCAGGGCAAAAGGACCAAGGCTGCAATCAGAGGTACCGAGGAGAGTACCAACCTGAGGCCAACCTCAGTACCAACACATCTCTCAGCTGAGGGCAATACCACCCCACCAGCCCCATCCATCACCCCCTACTTCAAAGCAGATGAAGGGGCCATAGCTGGTGAGGAAACACCGGTGCTACATGGCCACCTGAGCCCAGCCTGCTCATAGGCTTCCATGGGACAGGGAGTCATGGAGAAGGGTGCTTTCTTCACTGGCTTACTGCTGCTGGCAATGGAGCAGCAGGGCCCACAACATGAAGTTGCTTTTTCTGTTCACTCCAGCCTCTCCAGCAATTCCCATAAACAACTCTGTCCTCTCCCACTCAGGTCTGTTCTCTGTAAGCAGCTGAACTTGTTCAAACCTCACCACTACCCAGGACTTCTTACCTTCCCAAGGCGCCCAGCCATTATCTCCCACAGCAACAGAGCCCTGGAGGGGATCATGTCTGCCACACCAGGCCCTCCTTTCCCATGACACAAATGTTATCCACAGCCCCCCATCTGCCGGTTTTTTTTTTTTTTTTTTTTGCAAACAGAAGGAGAAACCCTGTATCACATGTACCCCAAAGTTCCAAAGCTCACTATCAATGAGCATGGGTTGACACTAAAAGCTAGCACTCAGCACTGCACAGTAAGCACCTGCTATACCTGCCTCTCGCTTTGAGAGAGGACTTGGCTAAGCCAGGACAGGCTAAATTTTAGGAACCAACACTCCTCCATTTCTTGTGCTCCATCAGCCTTTCAGGCACGAAGAACCCAACGTGTGTGCCTTTCAGGACAATACCAGGGACAGCTCTGCCAGCCCCCAGGGCACCTGGTTCCCCAAGCTTGGCAAGAGGACAAGCAAAGAGGAGGGAAACCAGTGGGCCCACAGCAGGCCAGGCTAGGGCAACTGGCCCCAGACTTCCCCCACACTGTCCAGTACTGGGCGCACACAAAGGATCACTGGCCAGACCAGAGCTGCAGGGTTGCACAGAAAGCCCCAGGGACAAGGAGTAGACATATATCCTCCCTCCTCCAGGGCTCCCCCTCAGCCTACCGGAGTGCCAGGGGCCCAGAAACCATGTGAGCAGCAGCCAGAGGGGACAACCTCCTTGAGTGCGTGGACTTCCTGGGGGTGCATCAATGCCTGGTCACCTGGGGAAAAGAAAGATGGTTACTCAGACAGGCATCAGCTAGGAAGGGAGACAGAAGGAGGGATGAAGAGGGGACTATGAAGGAAAGAGGAACAACTAGTGATCCTGGATCCCTCACTCCTATAAAGGTCAAGGATTCTATATGGCTCAGGACACCCAGGGGCTAACAAGCAGGAGACAGTGGCACAATGACCCATAGTCAAACCCAACAGCAGTGAAGGCTGAGGAGCCCAGGAGCAGATCTGAAAAGCTCAGAGGGCACTCACTGCTTTCCCAACATGTACCCGGGAGATTTAAGATACCCTAGGGGCCACCTAGGCTGGGGGAACTGGTGGCAGGCACACAATTTCAGGCAGGCTGCACAGAGGTGGCAGGAGGCCTGGGCAGGCCCTTCCCAGGCTGGCCACATTTACATAACAAAAGGTCAAAATTGGAGCCACTTGTGCAAGGGCTATTTATAAGAACCAGTCTCAACCGCCTCTGGCTCCCCTGCCTCCTTCCCTCCCAGATCTTCTCTTCCCTAGAGGGCCCAGCCCCCTCCTGCCCAGCCTGACCACATGGCCTCCCCTTCTCTAGAGGTTTCACTGCCTGAGGGCTTGCCCCTGCTGCAGGCTGGCCTTTCAATACTAGTCTGCCAAAGCAGCTGGCAGCTGCTGCCAGATGAGTATAGGCCTTTATTCCCCCAGAACTCTAGGTGCTGCAGGAGGGGGATCTTAAGGTTCTGGATCTCTGCACCTCACTCAAGAAGCCTGGGCTTCCTTGGAAGAGAGCCATTGATGGGGGAAGGGGCTGCAACAGCCTGGAACCCATCCCTACCCACCCCTCCTCCACCCAACCCCCAGGGCCAGGGAGGCTCAGCAGGTCCCTCAGGAATGTGACCAGACCCGGGTGCCGGCCTGAGGCTGAGAGGCCTCAGCTTCAGGCTGCCAGCTGTCTCTCCAGCCCCTACCCCAGCTTCCCTCTGATGGGGCAGAAATGTAGGCGGGGTGGAGGGTGGGGCAGAAAGAGGAGTATATGGTTGGCTCAGGATCCCCCAAAGTCCCAAGGGGCAGCAAAACTAGCTCTGGTGATAAAGAACCAAGAACTCCACATTCAGTGAGGACCAGGACCAGGACTCCTTACCCAACAATAGGTAAAAGACTTTGTCAAGAGGCAGAGAAGAGCCCAGTCTTGGAAGGGTACACAGGCCACCAAAACACTGGTGAAGACAGACCAGAAGGAATGACAGGAAGTCATAGGTGGCATGGGAGCCAGTCACCCACTAGGAATGCTAGGCCAACCCATCTGCTCCTTGCCTGGCTCCCCTCATAACTCCAGGTTCCCCAGAGCCCTGGCAACATATTGGTTCGGTGACCTCTGCCTCAATGCCCACAGACCCTACAACCAATGGTTACCCACACTCGACAAGGGTATGTACATTAAAGAATGGGTGACAACAGGATTCAGGGTCACCTCAAGGGTGGGAATGCCCTCCCAAAATACTGCCCTACCTTGCCTGGCATTTCACCAACCCAGCTTAAGCTAAGGGCAGACCAAAGCAGGTGATCCAGCTGCTATCCACCCCCATCCCAGGCTGGGTCAGACATGACTCCCAGCAGAACAGAGAGGGGCTAACCTCCCCTTCCCCTCCTTCCAAAGGGTTGGGGTAGGGTACCCAAGCCCAGCTGAGCACCCTGTTGAGAGCTCACAAAAGCACAAGGCTCTCCCCTACCTGCCATCCACACCCAAAGGAGCCCAGTCTACCTACAAGTGAAAATGGATCCTCACTAATAAGGGGGCCACACCCAATCCTGTTGTACCCTACAGCTTCCAAGGCATTGCTCTTTTCTTCCCAACCCAAATGACAAGACAGCCAGAGATGCCCACCCTCCCCACTCTTTACCAGGGACTAACCCTGGAGAGGTCACACCTAGGGGAGTGCCAGGGACATGGAAACATAGTTGTAGGTGCCTGTCCAGGAAAAGCCCAGTATAAAGGCTCCTAACCTTGGCAGGTGCCAGGAATAAAAATACAGGCTGCTACCCAGCAGCCACTGTAAGAAGACTCCAGCAGTGTGGCTATCAGCCCAAGGACAGAAAGACCAGCCCAGGCCACTGCTGGCCCAGAACACTGGCTCCCAGCATACCCAGGATCTGAGGCAGTAAAACAGCAAGCCTGGACTCTCAATGCTTAGCAGATATTCCTTGAGGGCTATGGCCTAGCCCAGTTGTGGTGAATCTATGGCATGCATGCTTCAGTAGGCTGTATCACTGAAGATTCACCATCATTGACCTACTCCTTCCCAAGGAACAAAACTTTCTTCAGGAGTGGCATAAAAATGGCATCCCTGGTTGGGAACCCCCAGCTCCTGGTTCCTTGTGGATAGACCCCAGAGATGGATCTCAGAAGAGCCCAATGCTTACCTGTGAACAAAAAAGCCTGGTTTACTTTCCCAGGCCCCTATTTGACCTTGTTGATGGTCAACCCTTGTCATGTAGAGAGGGCACCTTTTTCCCCCTCCCTACCTTTATTATGGGAAGCCTCCACTCCAATAGCAGAGCACTGAGATACCTTTCAACTACTGGCAACACATACCAAGGGGAGGTAGCTCTGTAGAGCTAAGTAAGGCTGTGAGCCTTCGGAGGCCCCCAGAGGTCCCTGTCCACCCTCCCATAAAGCAACCACTCTGAAAGATCTGGCCCCACCCAACCCCGCAAGGCCAACCTTGGGAGTACACAAAGCCAACAGCTAAATGAAGTACTCTTTACAGGATGGGATCATCAGAAACCTACAGTCTCTGGGCAGATGGTACATATCACTCCACTAACAAGTCAAAATTTAAGTGTATATAATCCTTCAAAGAAAAAAAGATAGGGCCTGCCTGGTAAGCGCAAGGTTGAGTTTGATCCCTGGTACCCCCCCCCCCCGCAAAAAAAAGGACAGCTGCACAAACACAGATGAATCTCACAGTCACAAGCTCTCATAAGCGGAAGAAGCTTTACCTAAGAGTAGACATAGCTTGACTCCATTCATATCAAGATGTGGACCAGGCAAAAACAACCCAGGAGAAACCAAATTAGAGAAGCCCGTAAGGGCTGGGCTGCACTGCGCTGAGACACTAGAGAAGAGGAATGTTCTGGGTCAAGGGCAGTTTTATTCTGCTAGGAGTCCAGGTGAAATTGAATGAATGCACCCTTCAAAGTTTGTTAAGGGCATTCTACTTCACTGTGTGTAAATCTCACCTTAAATGAAATCAACCAACCAATCACCAAGGACAGCTTTTCACAAGACGTTCCCAACTCGGTAGCTCAGCCTTCCCTTCCCTTCTCTTCCTGGACACATCAGCTACCATTTACTGGGCAGCACTGTTTCCCTTGCCACACTGCCCTTTCTGTGCGCTTCATTCTTTGACCCTCATGGACTTAGTGACTCAGAAGCCTGTCTACTGCCTTCTCCACGTAACCAAGTGGAGAAGACCTTCAGTTTGTCTGAGCCCCACACCAACACCCACTCACCTCTCACCTCCCCATAAGAGAAGACCCACGTTAGGTCAAGTACAGCTATGGGCATGAGTACCTTTCCTGTTGCTGCTTTCCAGCCCACCCATGATGCCAATTCAGGATTCAGGATTCAACTCCCAATGAGAGAACCCAAGAGCACATGGAAAGCTGCTCATGTGAGCAAAGCAGCCAGTTCCTCTAGCTTCTTCCTGACTGAACAGCCCTCACTGTGCCTCCAGAAGTCAATCAAAAGTCCAGGCCCAGGACACACTCCAGGTCCACCTACTTCCCCATGAACCCTTGATCCCTGAACCTACCCCCTAAAGACATACCATGTAAACAGCCAAGGAAAATGACAGAGCACAAAGCATGTGGCTTCCCCAATTCACCTCATAGCCTCCAGACTTTCTATTAAGGGACTCACCCACCCACAATACCCTGGGGAGAAAAATCCCCCAACTGTGCCTACCTCTGCCCCCAACTGTGCCTACCATGTCTACCTCTGCCAGTCAACATGGCCTCAGGGGCTGGTGAGGACTGGTCCAGGCCTCCTCCAAGTTTCTCTTTCCAATAGGCAGAAGATGATGCTATGGCTCAGCATCTCTCCAAAACCATGAAAGAGGAGGAATGCAATTCTTGCTTTTGTGGAGAACTCCACCCCCAAACCCCGATTCCCATGAGTACCACCCTACCTCAGCCTGGACGCCAACCTTGCCCAGAACCTTAAATGTCACAGACTTCCCACTCCTGAACTGCTTCAATTATTGGGCCTCCCTGGAGTTCCCCCTGGACACCAGGCTGGCAGTCTTTCATGAGACAAAAGCATACCCATCAGGCTACCAGTAAAGACCAAGCTCAGGGCGTGGTTTCAGGCCACATGATACTTCTCACCCTTCTCCCACTCAATGCTTGATCCCTGAGGCAGGAATGAGCCCTCCTGGAGGCTACTGCGGGCACCTGGGCTGGAATTTGTCCTGCCTCATGGTCAACCAAGAGGCCTGGTGAAAAGTTAAGGGGAGGAAGGGGGCCCTCCCTGAAGAGGCCTCCTACTCAGCCTCCAGCACACTGTCTCATCTTACCTCCCTCCCTGGTAACCATCCCTCACTTCCTCACAGGGGAACTTCCTGCTGAAGGCCTGGCGGATTAAGGAGAGGCTCCTACTCAGTCCTCCCTCAAGAAACCACACAGACAGCACTTGGGAGGCTGAGGCAGAAGAATCACTTGAGACCAGCCTGGGCTACAAAGTAAGCTCACAGCCAGCCTGAACTGCAGAGTAAGATCCTGTATTGAAAAAAGCCCCCTCCAAAAAGACAAATGGAGAGGGCTGCCTCCAGAAGGGAATGCCTCCCCAAAAGTAAGAGTAAAGCAGAAAACCTCTGCTGGTACTCAGACAGATAAGAGTAATAAGCATCACTGCCATGCAGAAGGGCTAAGAGTACAGCCACCAGGCTGCTTCCATTCCCAGAGATTTAAACACAGCTGACTACTGTCAGAGAGGACCATGAACATCCACTGCTAACTCCAAATCTGAGTCTGAGGGCAGCTATAAGCCCTGGTCCCACACCAACACCAACTCCCAACTATGTTCACCTCATAATCCAGGTATGGCCCCAATAAGTGTGGCTGCAAAGCATAGCCATCCCCAAGCCAGAGCAGACTGCCTGGAAGGGACAAAGCAGCTCAGGATCCAGAAGAGCCCCAAGTCCCATACTGGACCCAACAACCAGGCCAAGAACAAGCGTGAGTTTTCATTCATTCTGTCCCCTCAGCATGAAATCCTGCCCATCCTTGCCCTCCACCAGAGCTTATGCAGTGCCCTTGATCTGTATGACAGGGGCTGGGGGTGTCTCAGCAAGTCTGGTCTCACTGAAGCCTCCCACAGCCCTGTAGGAAATACTTCCAGATGCAGATAAGAAAATGTGCTTGGGGGTTAAGCAACTTGCCCAAGGTGACAAGAACAAGTAGGGTGAGGACTCTATGCCTCACTCCAAAGTTATGGTGAACCTCCCCCACCTCACTTCTAGGCAGGACTAGTGATGCAGCTCAGGGAGTGATTCTGACTATCAAGCTGTTCACAACCAAGCTGTTCGCAGGAGCTGAAGCAACTCCCCTCCCACCCTCAGCACCAGCAGAGGCTCACCTGGGCTGTGTTGACTCTCTGTGAGGGCACAGACCGGCTCTACCAGAAAGGACAAGATAGAGCCCCATCATGTACTCTGCTTTGGGGACTAAGAACAACCCCAGCCTCAGTGACCTCCTGCCATGCCCCTGTAGGCATGGGCTGGTAGTGGATAGGGTTCACCACTCTGGGCAAGCCTGGCCATGTAATCTAGCCCAAGTCTGGATGCTGGCCAGGCACTCCTGGCTCTCTTCCCAGACTCTCCTCCTGGAAAGCAATAGGCTCTGTGCATGCCAAAAGTCCAGCCCTACCACCACCGAAGCTTCGATGAAACAAACATGGTTCTACTCAGCACTTTGGTGATGTGGTGATGGGGATGTACTGGCCTCTTCACCTCAGGCCAGTTCTGTTGCCCAAAGCAGAGGCTGGCATCCACCCCACCTCAATGACTTCCTCAAACCCATCCTGAAATGCCTGAGGGCTTTATTGGAGGCCTCATGCTGCCCAGTCTGAGCTGAGCTCTGCCTGGTACCCTAACCACCAGCCCATATGTACCGTTCCCTCTTGAGAGTAAAGTGCAATACCCCACGAGGCCCTGTGGTCCCTCCAAACCTTGCTTCCTCCAAGCAAGCACAGCCTCATCCTCTTCTTGTAGAATACCTGTCTTTATTCTTTTGTGATGCTAAGGATTAAATCTATTGTCTCCTACACTCTAGTTAGGTACTCTGACAGTGAGATATATTCCTGGTCTTTTAAAAATTGTTTTTTGTTTTTTGGTTTTTTTTGTTTGTTTTTTTGTTTTTTTGTTTTTTTTTTTTTTTTTTTTTTTTTTGAGACAGGGTCTCACTATGCAGTTCAGGCTGGCCTTACAATCCTCCCACTCCAGGCTGGTCTCAAACATGAGCCACCACGCCCAGCTCAAAAAAAAATGTTTATTTTGACATAGGGTCTTATTATATTGCCCTGGCAAACTAAAACTTGCAATCCTGCCCAGACTCCCAGGTAGCTGGGATTACAGGTATGTACCATATATCCCACACACTCCTGGCTTTGAAGTCCGTAATGCGTTGTACCAGGATGATCATGGGGACCTGCAGTTAGATTTCCTCTGCTGATGCTGCGCACGCTTTGTAGGAGAGATACTTGAAGACTGGAAATAATTGAAGAATATAATGAGTATTAGAAGAAGCAGGTTTACCTTGAAACTCTATGCCTACACTGGCCTGATCTGCTGGGAGCGGCTTGAGGTATGGCTAAAAGACTCACAGGGAACCACAGTACAGCAGCACCAAGAAGCTGGCAGACAGCAGAGCAGGAAGTACCTGTCACCCCTCCCAGGCAAAGACAAAGTGGAAACTTGAGAGACAAGACAGTCCAGTATGTGCTTCCCAGAGGCATCTATGGCCCCAAACTCTCTACTTCTTGCTAGTAGGTGTGGCCTAAGGACCAGCAATAACATCACCTAGGAACTCTTTACAAATGAAGACGTTTGCAGACATGGTGGCACACACCTGTAATCCTAGCACTCAGGAGGCAGAGGGAGGAGGATCACTGCAAGTTTGAGACCAGCCTGGCTACAAAGTAAGTTCAAGGCCAGTTGGAACTGCATAGCAAGACCCTGTTTCAAAAAAAAACCACTCAGGTCCCACTCAAGAGCTACTGACCAGACATTGCATCTTAGTCCTTGGAAAAACAATGTGTACTCAATATGAGAAGCGTTGGCTGGGACATGAGCCTTTTACTGCTTGGAAAGCACAGTGTTCTCTTTTCCTTTCTTTTTATTGGGGGGTGGTGGTGGGATTTGAGACAGTGTCTCACTATGTAATTCAGGCTGGCCCTTTGAGCTCATAGTCCAGTTTGACCTTGAACTTACAACAATTCTCCTGCCTCAGCCTCCTGAGGGAAAGTCTAATGTTCTACAAGCAAAAAGTGCTCAACTGAGGAACATCAAATGAAGAAAAAACGCAAAGCAGAAGATATTTACCAGCAAGGTCAAAAATCCCAGCTAGTGTTAACCCTTAAGTGCTAGACCTAGAACATGAGACACTGAGGTCCAGATACCTTGGAACCAAGACAGTGGTCACAGGTTGGAGGAAGGTTTCTGGAAAACAAACCCCTATCAGAGAAGAGGTATAGACAATGGATAGAGAAACAGCAGGATGGGGGTGTAACTCAGTGCTAGAGCACTTGCCTAGCATGTGAGTTCAATCTCTAATACCAAAAAGAGGTGAAGGGGAGACAGAAACAGAGATAGAGATCCATGAAGAAAAGAAGAAGCAAAAGCAATGACAGCATAGCATAAATAGGTGGAAATTCCACACGCAGAGTTAAAAGGGCACAGGGATATCTGGGTCACTCAGCTGAAAGAGACTATCATGATCATCTCATCTGCCTGAAGACATCCTTCCAATGAGATAACTGAGCCCCAAAGGGAAGCACATCTCACAGGTGAGTCACAGAGCTGCAATTGCCTAGCCCACGGCTCCAAGAGCCAGACTCTCCACTTTCCCAATCTCAGAACCAATCCTGGTAGCTAACAATTTATTGTGTCAACCAGAGACTCTAAAGAATTAAAAACAAAAACCCTATCATTACATTATAAAAGAAAATATTCCAATGACCAAAAAACTTGGATGAACCACTCCCCAGTATACAGAAGTTTCCCTCCAAGAAAACAGTGGCTGCCAACCCTTCACTCCTGCCCAGGCATGGAAAAGGTCTGTGACAAGCTGGTATTAAAAACTAGTGCCTGTTGCACAGCAGCGTAATCCTCTGGTCATGCATCTCATGAGTCTTTTGTTTGAATAGCAAGAACAAAAACAAAAAATTCCATGGCAAACAGTAATGACAGGATTTTATTTACCATCAATATTTTTTTAAATTCTCATATGTGAAAGATATGGATCTATTTAAAAATAACACTAGGAATGGCTAGCACAGTAGCACACACCTGTAATCCCAGCTACTCATAAAGCCAAGGCAAGAGAATCACTGCACCACATAGTTAGATTGAATGACATGAAATTTGCTGTTTATAGGTCAAAAACAGCTGATTAATTTGGTGTCACTTCTACTCAACAAAAGGTAGATAAATCTCTCAAATATACTACTGGAAAAACAAGCCAAATCCAAAGGAACCATGAGATACAGTTTCCTTTATGTAATTTCAAACACAGGCATTACTAATCCAGCACTGGCTAAGAAGAAGAGCATCAGAAGACTACAAAGGGTACACAGTAGGGTTCTGGGTTTGTTTGTCAATCTGAATGCTGGTTACACAAGCATGTTCACTTTTACTGAATTCTTGGAGCTGTGTACTCCTTCTCCATAGGCTGCATTTCAATCCCACACAGTACACAGACACCTTCTGGATAACTGTCTACCAAGTAGACCCCTTCCAGTGACCATCCCTGAACCTTTAAATATTAACACAACCACAAAACAAGAGGCAGAATCCCTGCACGAAGCTGGCAAAGTGTCAAAAGTCCAAGAGTGTCAGTCCTGAAGAGGGAATTCACATGAAACCTTGAGACCACTTGAAAATCTTTTTTTAGGACCAGACTTCAGTGTGCCACTATAAGATGAAAACTACCCAAAAGATGTTCTTTAAATCACCTTAGAGTCTTACACTGGGAGTGGGACAGGGGTCTCTCAGATCCTGAAAGGAAACCCAGAAGAGAACAGGAAACTCAGACCTGGGCAGAACGGGCACCAAAGAACCCAGCAAGTTCTTCAAACAAGCCATCTTGGTACACCAAAGGAAGGAAGCCAAGAAGAAAATGGAGAAGGACCTCAAAAATTTGAGGTTAAAGCAAAATGCTAGAGAGAAGGAAGCAGCCCACACAGTTCTACATAGGTAATTCACCCCACAAGTCTCCAGTTCCTCAAACAAAATGGTTCAGAAGATACAGCCAAAGATCAGAGATCAAATTTTTTACTCCAAATTGGTGGGCGGGCGGGGGTGGTGGTGGTGGGGTGTTTGTCAAGTTAAAGATACCTTAGGCACCCAACAAAAAAATTTTTGAAAACAATGTTTTTTTGTAAACAAGGTCTCAAGCTGGTTTCAAACTCACTACAATCCTCCTGCCCCCACCTCTGAAAGTTGAGGTTACATGCATGTGCCACCACACTTGGCTAGAAAATAGGTAAAATTAGAGAACTGCTGTGGAAAATACTATAATCTATGATCCTGGGACACAAAAAGCCTTCAGGTGTGACAATTTATAAAGAAGTCTCACCTGTCCAGCAAGTAACTTGAAAAGGTCTAAGAAGCTGACAGCTCCCACACAGGAATTGGACATCCACTTGGACTTGGGTAGGGCAAGAATGTTCAGTTTCACTCTACAGTACTTTTAAACTGAACATCAGTGGTGCAGGAAGATTGTTTAGCATTAAAGAAACAGTTTACAGACAGAAAATAAAAAGCATTTAACTCTACAGGGGCATAACTCAAGGGTGAAAAATGGGCTACTCAGGAGACAGCAAAAATAAAAACTAAGGGGCTGGGGATTTAGCTCAGCGGCATACGCACCTGCCTTGCAAGCAGGTGGTCGTGAGTTCGATCCCCAGTACCGATAAAAAAAACAAATAAAAACTGAAAACTACTCAAATGGTCACTCAGGGTAGGACATGTGGTTATGTGCAGAATAGTACTATCACAGAAGTCTTAAGTGGAGGACAGGAACATAGAAAATAGTTACTGGTACTCACACAGCAGTCAGTCTCTCCGGGGTATGCAGTGCTGGGTTATGTATGTGGAGCATAAATCAGGTAAAACAAGCCATTGGGTGTTTTAGAATCCAGACAGTTGCAGGAAATGACAAAGAAAAGCTAGGCAAGGGTTAACTTACAATTCAGAAGAGTGGTGGGCTTTATGAGGGGGGGGTAAGAAGTGTATGTGGATGTCTAAGGGACTGGGGAAGGCTGTTCCTTACTTGATGGAGAGCCGGGGTACTAATTAGTAAGACACCCACTACAGACTGCATAGTAGATTTTCCACTATTCTCATTTAAAATGTGTATGCATATATATGTAATTTATACTATCTGGTTATTATCTTTGTAAATAACTGTTTAGAACTTAATCACTAGGTATACAAAGGACACTGAGCCCCTACTCTGTGCAGAAGTCCCAAAAGGGGTGAGGGGGCATTCCAGATCCAAAGAAGACCCAAGAAGGTAAAGCTGAGGAACCCTCCCAAAGTACCTCCCTCTTGCCACCACCCAAGAGATCACCTGATCCAGAGACCCAGTAAATTCTTCAGGGCCACAGTATTGGACAACTGCAGCAACAACACACAGATGAGGGCTTTAAAGGGCTCAGTTCCCACAGGAAATAACCCAGAATTTATCGCCCTGTCCTCACAAATACAAAGCAAAAGAAATCAGGACAATAGGCATGGCTAACCCAATAGGAGCTGCCCAGGACATGAAAATCCTAGGCATTCTCCCAAGGACTAGATGCAATGGAGCAACAGTCAAGGCCCCTCTAAGTAAAAAAATCAAAGTCTAAAATATATAACTCAGTGGTATGTGCAAGGTCCTAACATATGCAAAGACTTGGGTTCCTTTCTTCCTCAATCTCTCCCTGAACCAAATCTAGAACTGACTTCCCTGTGCATCCCTCCAGGTTCCTGCCCTCTCTGATTTCAAGTCCAATCAATCCTGAGTTATCTTTCACAAACATCCAGCAAGTCACTCTCCTGCTTAAATCTTTCAATGGATCCTGATACCTGGGATAAAGTCTATGCTCTTACCTGGCATAAGAGACTCTCCCCTGAGGGGACCAAGCCCACTTGGCTCTTTCCACAGTTCAGCCCTACAAGATGTGTCCTCCAATGGGAAGACCTTTCCCTTTGAGTCCCTTTTCATCAAAACCCACATATGTTTTCACCTGTCCTTGAAGAGTAGTACATTAACTGCTAAGGTGCTTCTATCCTTCCATCTACGTATCTCCCTCCTGCCCACCCAGACTCCCACTGAGTAGAATACAAAATCAAGGGCCCCGGTCCCAATCAGCAGCACCACTGGTAGATTCAGAAGCATCTGTTGGTGAGCAAATGCCAGTCAGGAAGACCTAAGGTTAAGAGATAAGATGAAGTAATATACAAAATCCAGATAAGGTGGCAGAGTGCCCTCCTTCATCACTGTTCCAAAATCGTATTTTTAACATTCTTAAAAATTAAATAAACTTTTTCTCTTATGTGGCTTCTGTTACTGTATTTGATATTATTATGCCCACATATATCACTGTTCTAGTTACTATGCTTTAAAAAACTGATTTAAAAATTTATTTAAAATATCAACAATAAATCTAGTTCATGTCAACATGAGCACTCTATCACTGAGCTATATTCCTAGTCCTTTTTACTTACTCGCTTTTAGACAACTCAATGAGTTGCCCAGGTGGGATTTAAGCTTACAATCCTTCTGTCTATCTCAGCATCCCAGAGCCCTGGGATTACAGACATACACACTCATAATCCAGCTCTGGAGTTTCTTTTGTTTTGTTTTAGTTTGTTTTTGCAATGCTGAGGACTAAACCCAGGATCTTCTGAGTTATATCCCCAGTTCATCTTTTATTTTTGAGAGAGGGTCTCAAACTAAGTTGCCTGCCTAATCTGGGCTTAAATTTACAATCTTCCTGCTTTCCAGAGTACTTCAACTACAGGGATATGTTATGTTTACCTTGTTTTTTTTTTGTTTTTTTTTTTTTGATTAATTATGGTTATGTCTTTTTTTTCTGATGCTGGAACTTGAACTCTGCACCTCACACCCACTAGGCAAGCAGTCTATGACAAGCTATGCCCCTAGCCTAGTTTCTTTGTTACTATACTAAAGTGTGATAAAGAATCTTAAAAGGTGCAATTCAGAATCTAATATATTAGTGACTATTTGGCTACACCAAAATCCACAGGGTTTTTGTTCTGTTTTGGTTTAGTGTCAGTTTTGGTTTGTTTGTTTTTAGTAGTAGAGAAGATTGAACTCAGGGCTGTGACCATGCTTGAAATTTTCTACCAGTGAGCCCCTTGTTTTTTGTTTTTTTTAGACAAAAAAAACATGCTGTCCTGGCCAGCCTCAAACTCAACTGACCTTCCCACCTCAGCCCCCTAAGTAGCTGGGATTATAAGAATATACTACTGGGGCCCAGGATTTAGCTCAACACCATAAGGGCTTGCTTTGCATTGCAAGTACAAGGTCGTGAGTTTGATCCCTGGTACCCCAAAACAAACAAACAAACCTATAAAAAAATAATATACTACGTCATCAATCATTGGTCATTTGGGAAAAAAACTGTTGATTGAGTTAATCAGTTCTTACAAATTTGTCTCATTTCATTATACAATGATAAAATCAAAAGAAATTCCATGAGTTACTATCACAATTGGGGTGGGGCCTGGGGGTGGTAAAGCTTCCCACTGAGCCAAATCTCCAGTCCTTTTTTATTTTTTGTCTTGAGACAGGATCTCACTAAATCTAAATTATCTCCTGCCTCAGTCCACCAGAGTGCTGAGATTACAGGAGTGCACCACCATGCCTGTCCTCACTACTCATCAAAGATGTCTAAATGCGGGGCCCATGATGATGAACACAACATTCTGACTTTCCTCTTAAGAGTTCAAAATTTTTGTTAACCAAAAAAAAAAAAAAAAAAAAAAAGTTTTCCTTAAAGGACAGATTCACTTTGTTCATTTTCGAGAAAATGTCACACAAATTCTCCAAGCACACTTTTCTGTAAGGAATCTTTTCAGGCATAAGAAATGTTCACAAGAAAAAGCAACTAGCTTAGCTCCCAGTTCAAACGAGAAGCACTTTTCCTGGATACATCGTTGTACCTGAATCTATGACAGAAGGGCCCCTTGCATTAGAGTATTTGGAGATGCTCACTGTTTTGGTTTTTTGTTTGTTTTTGTTTTTGGCAGGAGGGGACTTTCCCACTTCGCACGAAATACTAAGAAGTTGTGCTCTCAAGGGTTGAGATTTAATATTTAATCACCTCTACTGCCTCCCCTCAGACACATGTCAGATGAGTAATCTCAGCCCAGACACTGGCTGACAGTGGAGGAAATGACTGGAGGGTGTATACCAGCCACACAGTGAGTATTAACCTGGGACAAAGACCAAAAATATTATAAAATAATTCAAAATTATTAGAAGAGGTCCCACTCTTTGAGAACAGATGCTTTGAGAACAGATGGGGCTCGGGATTTAGCTCAGCGGCATAAGCGCCTGCCTTAAAAGCAGGCAGTCATGAGTTCGATCCCCGGTACCGATAAATAAGGAAAAAGACCAAAAAAAAAAAGGAAAAAGACAAAAAAAAAAAAAAAAAAAAAAAAGAGAACAGATGCTATGCACGGTCCCATATTTCTAACTCATTCTACAGGGAAGGAAAATGAATCTCAAAGAGGATGATTGGTCTGGAAAGATGTTTGACAACCAAGCCCTCTTTCCAAGAAAACACTGGAATCCTGTTCAAGGAGCCAGGATTTGTTACTTAAAGCAACAAATTTTAAGCAAATAAAAGGAAATATAATTTCAAATGGCATCTACAAACCAGGGGTAACAGCACATGCCTGTAAACCCTCTGGGAAGCTGAGGCAAGAGGATCACAAGTTCAAGGCTAGCTTGGGTGACTGAATAAGACTGTTTCAAAACTTTTGTTTTATTTTGGTTTCTTGCTTTTTGTTTCAAAACTTTTGAAACTTTGGAAGGCTGAAGGAGGACAGCCATGAATTTGAGGCCATCCTGATCTTCATAGTGAGTTTAAGGCCAGCCTTAACTACATAACATGTCTCAAAAAAATAAACAAATTTTTAAAAAAATAAAAAAGGGCTAGGGCTAGATGTAGTTCAGTGTGAAGACCTTGTACTCATTGCCCAGTACCACCCAAAAAACAAAACAAAAACAGAGCCAGCATCTCCAAATACTCTAAAATGGAAAAGGGAGAGCCAGCAGAAGCTATTCAGAGATCTCCAGAGGCCTGAGAACTCACAGACAGCAATGCTGCCCCTGCCCTGCCTCCCCAGGCTGTGGACGTGGGTCATGTGCACCTGGAGGCAGAAGGGATCCATGGGGGAGGGTTTCTATCAGGAAGTAGGATGTGCATGCTGCCTGCTGGGGGCATGAAGTCAAAGTCCCCTCCTGCCAAAGCTGCTAAGCCAGCCCTGCTGCCCTTATCAGCGTCAACACATGCATGGAATGTGGGACTTTGGAAACAATCCCCTCCCCTCAGCCTGCACAGGGGCTGCCTGGGGCTCACACCTGGCCTTCTGAGCCTCAGGTTCACCTACCACAGCCAAAGGGCAACTAAACCCAGTCCCAGCACAAGAGCACTTGTGGCACTTTAGAGACTATGGCTTGGTCCTCCCCTCCTTGCTCTGACCTGCCGAGCCCATCCATGGCGACCCCCCCCCCACCAGCAGCTGTCCCTCTCATTCGCCCACACTGAGAGAATAGCAACAGGAGGAGGGGAGGTGCTCAGCTCTGAATTCCCTGCAACACCCAGACCATCCCTACAGGCCTCTCCTGGAGGTGGTCAACAAAGACACATGTTTCCATGGAGCACAAGCTTCTGATATGCCAGAGGGGAATTAGCTTTGAAGAAGGATAAAGATGTCCCAAAAAGCCCCCTCCTCTGCCCTCTGGTCCTTGGGAATAAGCTGGGACCCAAAAGGGAACACTCTCCAGCTACAAAATCCACTCAAAATGAAAACCTCAAACTAGGTGCAATGGTGAGGGCTACAGTCCCAGCTACTTATTATAGGGAGGTTGAGGAAGAAGAATCACTTGAGGCCAGGAGTTTGAGACCAGTCTGAGAAACAGCAAGAGTATCTCAAAAACTAATAATGAAAAAACCTCAGGGTCTGGGAATATAACTCAGTGGCACATTGCCTGCCTGGCAAGTGCAAGGTTCTGAGTTCAATTGCCGGTACAAAAAAAAAAAAAAAAAAAAAAAAAAAACAGGAAAAAGTCGGGCATGGTGGCACATGTCCGTAATCCCAGTGCTTGGGAGGCTGAGGCAAGAGGATCATTGCCAAATTGGCAACCAGCCTACGCTACAAAGTGAACCCAAGACCAGCCTGAACTGCAGTGAGACATTGCCTCAAAAAAAAGGAAACCTCAGTTGTCCTCCAGCCCAAGCATCACTCAGAAAAAACGAGCCTTCACAATTATGTTCAAGGCCAGAAACATAGCTCAGTAACACAAATGCTTGCCTGGCAAGTGCAAGGTCTTAAGTTTTATTCCCAATACAAAAAATCAAAAAACATTTTAAAGCCGGATGTGGTGGCACACACTTGTAATCCCAGCACAAGTGAGGAGGGTGAAACAAGAGGATAGTTGCAAGTTCAAGATCAGCCTCAAGATCAGGCTATAAAGTGAGTGCAAGGCCAGTCTGAACTATATAGCAAGACTGTCTCAAAACAAACAAAAATGTTCAAGGTTTCCATGCACACCTGTCAGAACTACACTCATTTCCTAGCCTCTCTGAGCCACTTGTACAATAGAGACTGATAAAATGATCAGGACCCTATAGGTATGTGCTGAGGACTAAATCCAAGTATAAAGCCCTACCAAAAGGCTGAGCACAGAATAAGAGCCCAAAATGAATGCCACCCTCTTCCATCACTACCCTACTATTATAGTGATACCTCAGTTCATGAACTCAATTCTCTCCATGATTCTGAACTGGAGAAGAACCAAATCGAATTTCCACATATAGTCAACATTGAACCTAATCACTGAATTTGATTTGGTTCTCATTCAACTCAATTTATGACCAAAATTGTGGAAAGAATCAAGTTTTTGAACCCAAGTACCACTCTATTTTGTCAGGAACTCTGCAGAATCCTCCTCATTTTCAAGTGAAGTTCCTAGGCAGAAATCGTAAGCGTTTTTCTGCAAAATGGAATGGCCATGAGGCCCTCAGGAGGGCAGAGGTAAAGAAGCAAAAAAAGGACTAAGGCAGATATCCACTGTCAAAACTACTCACTTCCAGCGCCTGCCTTGCAAGCAGGCAGTCGTAAGTTCAATCCCTGTTACCAATAAAAGGGAAAAAGACAAAACAAAAAACAAAAAACAAAACTATTCACTTCCAAGATCAAACCCCAAGGCCCAGCCACTTAATCTGCAAAGATGTATATAGCACAAGAGAAGTCATGAGCCAACAGGTCACTCTTCCTTACTCCCTATCGCCCCCTTTCTCCTCAGTCCCCACACACATCCTTCACTCTTATCTCAAGGTACCTTCTCTTCTAAATGACCCTATTTCCTACCTGAGTCATACCACATCCAAAGCCCTCAGTTCCACTGCATGAAAAGCTGCGTCAGCAGATACAAACTAAACCCCAGGACAGCCCGTTACTCTGTACCACCAAAAGTAGGCAAGCTAACCCAGGTCATACTTATAGCTCAATCTCCGACACCTTCTGCCTCCCATTCTTTCTTCCCTGTCCCTTAGTAGTGGGGTTACACACCTTGCCCAGGTAACAGTCCAGGAAACAAACCTCAAGGACCAATCTCTCGTATGCCAGGTACATCCAGGTCAAAGAGTCTTGCCCAGTCACACTTTGGCTGTGGCCACAGACAACTTGTCAGGGAGCCATAAGGAATCCAAAGCACCTATCAGTCTACACAGAGGCTAATGGGAACACAAGAAAGTACCCAAGGGGGCTGGGGGTTTAGCTCAGCGGCATAAGCACCTGCCTTGCAAGCAGGTGGTCGTGAGTTCGATTCCCGGTACCAATAAAAATGAAAAAGACAAAGAAAGAAAAGAAAGTACCCAAGAAACAAAATCCAAGCTGAAGAGCTGGTCAGACTGAGTCCTGGTGCTGAGGGACCAAGGCAGTTCTCCAGAGGACCTCTCAGAAAGAGCCCTCTCAGTACACACAGTCCAGTGCTCACTCTTCTGCACCTGAAGCTCCTTTGGTAACTAACAGACAATAAGCCTAACATTTTCTCCATTCGTCCAGTGGGTTAACTGCCTGTCTCACTGGACCCTTAAAGTAAAGCAGTCACCACCCCAGGTCACAACACTGGTCAAATCAGCCTCACTCTGACTGGTCTCTGTTATCAACAAAGCTGTAACACTGCTGGAGCACTGGCTCACAGCACTGGCTACATCTTGCTGATGGTAGGAGATGGAGGTGCCTGCACCTACCTGAGATGTATTGGCTCCCGGGAAACGTGAGGTACAGCCTGACAACTATGAGAGCTGGATGGCATGGGCAACAGGTGTGCAACTACAATGGATGTGCAGGCTGTGCCCACTGACCAGAAAAGCCCTGCTGTGTCCTCACAGGCCCTTGCCACAGAGGTCCCAGGCCCCACTCTTCCTCGAATGAGGACTCACCAAGCAGGCTGGGTAAGGGAGATGCAGAAGCCATAGAACTGCTTCAGGGTCTTCTCCTTTAAGGAGCTCACAACTAGGAGATAAAGAGGCTACATGGGCTCAGGCCCCAGTGTGGAAACATGTGTGGCCCTTTCCCACACTTTCTCAAAAATCCATTCACCTAGAGGTGCCCCCAGGAATGAAGCCTGAGGGCCTGAGACAATTCTGCATAACTGTCACCCCCATACTAGAGCCAACAGTGTTTTCCTTCTCCACAAGCCAAATCCCACCTGAAACTAACCACCTCACTGAAACTTTTCCTTCATCACTCTTAGAATCACCACAGGATGAGATGGATGGAGGGAAACTGGTGGGAACATCCTTTTCCATATCCCACATTACCCCTCCTCACTCACACCCTGTGAACAGGAACCAAGTACCTACTAGGTAATACCATCTCACAAGGAGCAACCAGGTCTTCGTCTTCTCATCTTGGAAAGGATAGTAAGAGGCTGGAAGGACCTCCAAGTTTCTCTGCTCTAAGCCCAAAGCCACACATCTCCCACCCACATGCATACAAACTACAAATACAAACATTACCAAGAAAAACATGGGAGTTGATCGGTCAAGAGGACGGGTTCCATCAAACCTGAGAGCCTCTTCCAAGTCCCAGGGAGTTTCTTGGGGTCACTCTTGAGACTCAGTCCAGCCAGCCACACCTCTCTCAGGGCCCTTCCTTTCTAGGCTGTGGTGGGGCTTGAAATCAGCTCATGGCCTTCCCTTTCTTATCAAGCTAAGGGCCCATCCCCATGACCCCACCCCCACCAGCTTTTCTTGCTTTGCCACTCCTGGCTAAACCTGGGCTCAAGGCAGGCTGTCCCTCCTCAGAGCCCTCCCCCAGCCCAGGTCCCTAAGCCTTAGGGCAAGGCCTCTCCCAGCAGGAAGCAAATCCTGGTGGTGCCAGGCAGACTCAAACTGGACAGGCTTGTTTGGAAGCCCCTAACCAGGAACTAGGACTTATCTTGGGAAAGGGGCTCTTTGCCCCTTGGCAGGATCCCAAATCTCTCCAGATACCACATTATATAGGCTTTCACAGACTCAAGACTCTTGGAGTCAAAGGCATTTACCCTCCAGTGTCAGTAAGTTATTTAACCTCCCAGTCTCATTTACTGTCTGTTAAGAATCACGCTGAACTGGAAGGATTGTGGGGAGGAGAGACCTCACAAGTGTGCACCCTGTAACCCTGTCTTAAAGCTCATCCAGTAGTACACAGTCCAAGTCTGTGACTACTAGAGGGCAGAAACCCACAGACTTAGTCTAGCCACAGGGGCCAAGAAGCACTGACTTTGTGCTCAGAAAACATGGCTGAATGATAAAAAGCTCACAAGAGCCTTGCACATGCCTGCCAGGCAGTGGCCTGGGTTGGCTTCATTTTTTTTTTTTTTTAATTTAATGTTTTGTTTTGAAACAGGATCTCATTATGAAGTTTAGGGTGGCAATCCTCCTGCCTCAACCTCCCAAGTGCTGGGATTACAGGCACGTACCACCACACCCAGCTCTGAGTTGGCTTCTTGACACATCTGTGAGTCCATGTTTCTGATGGTCTCCTGATCTTCTCTATCTTATCCTTCATTCTGTCACTGCCTTTGAAAACCCAGAGCAGTCAGCCACTCCCTAACCAAAACTGCTCACCTCCAGGGCAACAACTGCAGTATGGCATCCAGGGCTTTCTTCCAGCTCAGGATCAGCAGTGTGCCTGTGCCAGTCCTTATCACCATGTCTTATAATCATTTTGCCTGTCTGTCTTCCCTAGGTTAACGTGGATGTGAACTCAAATTCTGTTCTCATTTAGATGTGAGGACACTAAGGTGGAAAGAGTTAATCACTGTCCAAGGTCACAAGGAAAGTAAACTACAGAGCCGGCATTACACTCCAGACTTCCAGACCAAGTCCAGTCTCCCCTTGCAGCCTTGCAGGGATCCCTACTCAGCTAGGTTCCAAGGTGCCAGGAGGAGAGGAACCTGATTACTTCTTCCTGAGAACAGGCCAGCAGCTGCAGCTAAGGAAGAAGTGCTGCCACCTCCCAGTGATCAGGTTCTGTGAGTAGTGGCCCTCAGCAGCAGTGGGCAAGAGCAGGTATGGGGTGGGGCTGACAGCTCAAGGCCAACAAGCCCAGCAAAAAAGGCAAAAGCACAGGTTCTCTGGGTAAACTGAACTTTATTCCTTCCTCACTCCAGAACTGCCCAGCCAGCCCTTCTCCAGGGGCTAACTGCTGACTAAAAGGCACTACACTTCTCCTACCCCACCCCCTCCAATAGGACCCTGACAGACCACAAGGACTCCTAAGGAAGGCAGCAGGCCCAGCAGCTCAATAACGCAAAACCCTATTGCTCCTAGTCCACAACAGCTGACTTCAAGTGCATCGGAGGCTGTGCTTATTAACAAAATGAGAAATCTGATCTATGGAAAGAAAACACTATGTGAGGATTAATCCTGGACTGCAGCTTGTGGAGAAGGCTGGGCTGCTGGCCAAGATCAGAGAGCGAGGACATCCTGCCTACCTGCTCCCAGAGGAGGTACTCTGCAGGACAGTAGGCATCACCTCTGCCTCACCTGTGCCTTTTCTTCTCCTTCCAGTAACTACAGCAATCATTTCGGTTTTGCTTTAATTAAAGACCAGACTCCCTCAGGCTGTTTCTTCCTTTACGCAGAGCCAGCAACCAGAGGGAGATTTTTCTTTTCAGGAATCGCTCGTAAAAGCTCAGTGACTAATCTGCAAGTCCCAACAACTGGCAGGGAAGCACTGCAGGGAGAAATTCTGGGCACACAGCAGCATTCACTGAATCAGAGAAGCTGGGCAAGAAGCATTCCACAATACCCTAAAACTAGCCTGCAGGAAGCCAAAGAAAGCATATCAGGAGCCAAAGGAAAGCACTTCAAGCTGGAGAAGCTCTGACCACCCTTAAGGCAGGGCAGGCATATGGAGAGAGTCCTCCCACCTGCCAAGTCTACCAAGTAGGGTCCAGAGATTTTCATAATAACTTGAATTGCTCAAACAGAAAGTTCACTTGCAAACAGAGCTACATACTACTCGATCAAAAAAAAAACCATACTACTCCATCAAACTTGGGCCAAAGGAGTCAGTTCAGCCCCTGAATATCCACCTCCTATGCCCTCCATGTGTAAAAGTCCACTAAACCAGCGATCTCACCTAGCATCTTTGTCTCTAGATGCCTCAGGCTGGCACATATCTCTTTCAGACCAGTACAGCAACCCTGCTCCAGTTGAGCCAGGACTACAGAGAGCCACATGGCTTGTGTTCCAGAAAATGTCTGCTTGAAGGCCAAGGGAGCCTACTTACTGACAGATGGAAATGGAAGGAAAGTAGTAAAGCCAGGGAGCAACAAATGCAAGAAAAGGAAAGATTTGGGTTTGGGCAAACCAATGTCATCCCTCCATCCGTAATCCCCGGTTGGTGGCCCCAAGTTCAACCTCGTTCTTGCCCCCCCCCCCACTACCTGTCAGCTCCCCTTCTCCCAATGTAGGGGTGGCACAGCAATCACCACATCAGTCTACAACAATCCACTAACACAGGATTCCTGTGGGCATGTCTCTGCCCCTCCTCCCCCCAACACATATGTCAGAGGGGTGGCCTCCCTGGGTTACATCCCTCCTGCTGTTGGGGGGTGAGGGGCCAGGAAGACAGCTTTCCAGATGTGCTTGGCAATTCTACTAGAAAAGACACTGGAGGCACCAGGGGTGATTGAAAACATGGATAAATAACTCTAACACCGTTTCAGCCAGTCAAAATCAACACAGGGCTTCGGTCTCCTGGCTGTCCCAGGCTGTTCTGGGTGGGGCCGCTTGGAGCTTTATCGGGCCTCATTCCCTCCTCTCCGTAAGTCACTGCCCCCCGGGGAGAGGCATTTTCCCCCAAACACACACACTCAGACCTGTGTGAATATGAACCATCTTGGAAGATAAACAGTGACAAGCTGGGGCCCCTCAGCGCCCTCCCTTAACCAGCCTGTCCCTTCCCCCTGGCAGCCGACCCCCTCCCCCCAAGCCCATCTCTCTTCCTGCCAAGCGACTGCCTACAAGAGATCTGGGGGCAGGGCAGTGAGCCCACCAGCCTCAGAGACTGGCCCGACTCTGCTTTTTTCCCTGGCTCAGTCAGTCTTCCCGTAGGGAACAGAGCAAGAGGAAAAGGGTCGCATTTCGGGAAATCGCAAAATCCTCCAGCGAGGGGCAGCCGCGGGCGCAGGACCGTTTGCATAATGGGAGCCCGCCCGCCTGTCAGGCAGCGCAGCTCGCCCGACGCTGTTCGGATTAGATTGCTAATGAAAAGGCACAAAGAACCGGCGCCCGCTCGCCCGCCGATCCCCGCTCCACAACTCCGCGACCCGGGGTTGGCGCAGCCCGGGGGGCTTTGTACCCCGGTTTCCCCGCCGCCTGCGCCACCCCCCGCGCACGGGGCACCCGGGGCACAAAGCCCGAGCCCTTTAGGGGTCCCGCGTGCGCCCAACCTGGCCCAGCTGACGCGCGCGCGCCGTCCCACGCGCGCAACTCCACGTCGCCCGGGCGAGCGCGAGCGCGCGCCCACGCCCCTTTCCCCGGGGGCGCGTCTGGCCTGCGGCCCCCGCCCGCGACCCCCGTGCGCCCGGCCGCTTCTCACCTCGTGTGCGTCGGCGGCGGTGCTCTGCCCGCCGGCCGGCCGGCCCTGCCCACGGTCCCTTGTTCTTGGCGCTCGGCCCGCACTGCCTGCGCCCGCCCCGTCCGCCCGCCGCCGGCCCGGCTCGGCTCGGCTCCCCGCCCAGCGCGCCCGGAGCGCTGCTCACAGCCGCCCGCCCGGCGCCATCTTGGAAGCTTGTGACGTCGGCGCCGCCCGCTCACCCCTGACCCACATCTGAATGGGCGAGCGGCGGGGCGGGGCCAGGGGGCTTGGGCGGGGCCTACTGGGGGTAGGTCTGAGGGACTGGTTTGGGGCCGTCAAGCGGTCCGCCAACCTAGAGAAGCTGGGCGGGGTAGGGGACTGGCTTGCTGCACCGTGGGGGAGGGCGCGCGAGAGTAGCCGGGGACCCCAACCGCGGAGCCAGAAAAAAACTGCGACTTAGCCTGGGAAACATTCGAACCGCATAAGTCCCTAGATAGAGAACCTGACACCCACACGGACACCCATGCCAAGCCACCAAACTCAAGGCTGAACTTCTGGAGTCTGACCCTGACCCCTTAGCTCCCCGGGTCAGGGACTCTTAGCGACCCGTGCCCCACCTCCCCGACCCCTTCGTGACCTTTCTCCGCGACCCCGCAGTGGCCCCAGTCTCCAAGGCTCAGTCCCTGAGGATTGCAGGCTCCGTGATGTGGGCTGCAGGGAAAAGTGCTGTTCGGGACGGAAAAGAAGGGATCTCCTTGTAACCCCAGGCTCGGATAACCCCCGTAGAGCCCTGCACACCCCCTGGGCTACCCCTACTTAGTCAGTGGGCACAGAATTCCCAAGCAGGCTTCACGCAGCCAGCCCCTTCCGTTCGTTTGCCACTGATCCCGTTAGGCCCCAAGTCAAAAGGCGCGCCCAGGCTAGCCCTCTGGGACCCACACTTATGGCCTTAAATCAGGTGGCCTCAAGGGGCTAGGACTGGCCTGACAAAGGCCACTTCCCTGAGAAGTAATTTACTGGACCTCTTTCTCCTTTGAACACTAAACATGGGAACACATCACTGTTAAGGTCATCGAAGTCCATAGCAGCCCACATCTGCTTTATAGGCAAGTTGTCCCTCTCCCCAAGATTGAAACCCAATTTGGTTACTCATCACAGAGACTAATTGTGCGCCCATTCTTTCCTAATCAATGTATAGGCTTACTGTAATCCCAACAGAACATTTTTTAGACTTTAACAAGGTTCCAAGTTCACTTACGAGAGTAAATAACCAAAATCAGCTATCATTTACCCTCGGGAACAAAATAGAGAAATGGAGGTAGACTTGCTTTGACAGATGTTAAATTAGAAAGCTACTGCAGTCAATTCAGTGCAGTACTGACCAAAAAATAGAGTAAGAAACCTAGAAACATCTTGCAAATTGTAGGAACACATAGATAAAACAGGAGATATCAAACATCAGTAGAAAAGGAGACATCAAAAAGAAGAAAAGGGATATTCCACAAATAGAGTTCAGCAAAGGATTCACTATTTGAGGGAACTACGGAAAAAATGTCAACTATTCTTTTATGTGTGTGTGGTTTTGTTTTATTTGTGTGTGTGTTTTTTGCACTGGAGATCAAACTCACGACGTTGTGCTTGTGAGATAGGAACTTATGCTGCTGAGCCAAACCACCCAGACTTTTTTTTTTTTCTTTTTTGAAAGAGGGCCTCACTATGCAGTTCAGGCTGGCTGTGAACTCTGTAGCACAGATGGGCCTCAAATTCGCAGCAATCCTCCTGCCTCAGCCTCCCGACTGCTGGAATTACAGGTGTGCATCATCACGCTGAACATCAACTGCTCTTCTAACAAAAAAAAAAAAAAAATACCAATTAAACCTACAAGAGGGAACTGTCTTACCAAAATAAAAATTACTATAATTTCAGAATTTAACGCAGTGATAGGGTGCTTGGCTAGCAATTCCAATGCCCTGGATTCCATCCTAAAGACAGACAAAAAAACAACACAAAATTTTGTTTGTTTTGTAGTTCAGGCTGACATTAAACTCACTATGTAGCCCTCTAACTTTCAACCCACCTCCTGCCTCAGCTGCCTGACTGCTGGGATTATAAGTGTGTGCTACCTACATAAATGCCGCAAGAGCATTTTATGATTTAGAAATGTGAAAAAGAAACTCGGTGTGGTAGCAAACACCTGTAATCCCAGATGCTTCAGAGACTGAGTCAAAAAGATCTGCAGCTCAAGGCCAGCCTGGTGAATTTAACAACATTGTCTCAACAGTTTAAAAAAACAAAAACTCTAAAAAAATGACATAAAAAAGTATTTGTGGGGGCTGGGGATTTAGCTCAGCGGCATAAGCGCTTGCCTTGCAAGCAGGCAGTCATGAGTTCGATCCCTGGTACCGGTAAAAATACAAAAATACAAAAATACAAAAAAAAAAAAAAAAAGTATTTGTGAATGCTATTAAGCCAAAAAGAAGAAAAAGCAAAATACACAATTGTGTGTGCTAGATGCATGTAAAATATTGATTTGTGGAGAAACAACTGAAGAAAATACATCCAAGTATCTAGAGAAGTTGTTTCTGCAGAATGGGATTTTTAGATTTTTAAATTTTTCTTAGACATATGCATACTTCAGTATTTTCTATTTTTTCTTTTCTTTTCTTTTTTCTTTTTTTTTTTTTTTTTTTTTTTTTTTTTGTCTTTTTCTCTTTTAGTACCAGGGATCGAACTCACCACACACTTGCAAGGCAGGCTCTTATGCTGCTGAGCTAAATCCCCAGCCCCATTGTTGTTATTTTTGAAACAGGGTCTCCCATCCCAAGTGCTGGGATTACAGGCATGTGACACTACACCTGGCCAATATTTTCTTCTTCTTTCGTCTTCGTCTTCTTCGTCTTCTTTGTCTTCGTCGTCTTCGTCTTCTTCATCTTCTTCGTCTTTGTCTTCTTCATCTTCTTCGTCTTCTTCGTCTTCGTCTTGCTGTGCAGTTCTGGCTAGCCTTGAGCTCCTTGGTAGCCTAGGCTGGTCTTGAACTCATAATGATCCTCCTGTCAGCATGTCCGTCCCCCCCCCACACACACCAGGGATTGAACTCAGAGCCTTGTGCATGCTGGGTAACTGCTCTCTACTGAGCTACACCTCCAGCTCCATTATTTTCTTAAAACATAACATCTCTTCCTAGTGTAACCATGTCCTAGCTACTCAGTAGGCTGAGTTAGGATGCCCCTTTGAGCCCAGAGACTCAAAGCTAGCCTGAACAACACAGCAAGACCCTCAGAAGAGAAAAAAAAAAAAAGTAACATTTCCGACTGAAACAATTCCAGCTATCAATTCCAACTTGACCAGCTAAACTATTCTTCCCACTGCTGTCTGTCCTCTTTGAACTAACCTTAACACTTTGGTAGTGTTTTGTTTTGTTCTGTTTTTTTTTTTTTTTTTTTAGACAGGTTCTTGTTATGTATTTGAGACTGGTTTTGATCTCACTGTGTAGCCTAGGCTAGCCACAAATTTACAGTGATCCTCCTGCCTCAGGCTCCCAAGTACTGGGATTATAGGGATGGGCCCTCACTCCTGGCATAGTCTCTGATTCTTTTCTTTTCTTTTCTTTTCTTTTCTTTTTTTTTTTTTTTTTTTTTTTGAGACAAGGTTGAGCTAGGTAGTGTAGGCTGGTCTTGTACCTCCAAATGTAGATCAGGGTTGCTTCAGCCCCAATTTCCTAGTGCTGGGATTACAGGTACACACCACCAAACCCAGGAGACTTTTTTTTCCTTTTTTTGTTTTCTTCTTTGTCAGAGCTAGGGAACAAACTCAGAGCCCACAGATGCTAGACAAACACTCTGCCATTTATTAAACTGTAGCCTGTACTCTAGCTCTAAAAATTTTTGTTTCTTGGATTTGGCTTATTGTGTTTCTTTTTTCTTTTTCTCTTTTTCCTTTGTTTTTGTTTTTCTCTTTTTGAGATAGGGCTTCTATGTGCAGTTGAGGCTGGTCTTGAACTCACTTTGTAGCTCAGGCTGGCCTCAAACTCACGATTCTCCTGCCTCACCCTTCCAAGTGCTGAGATTACAGGTGTGTATGGCCTTGCTGGACAATCTTTTGGGCTTTTTTTAAAAACAGTATCTCCTTCTGTAGTTCAGCCTGGCCTTGAACTCATAGTGATCCTCCTGCCTCAACCTCATGAGTATTATGGTTTAGATATGTGCCACCACATCCAACTTTGTGTTTTGGTTTGTTTTTTTGTTTTGTACAGCTGAAAATTCAAACCAGGACCATTGCACTGAGCTACATCCAGTCTTTTTTTCTTTTCTTTTCTTTTTTTTTTTTTTTTTTTTTTTTGAGAGACAGGATCTCACTATGTACCTCCAGGGTAACCTCAAACTCACAGTCAGACTCCTGCCTCAGCCTCCGAAGTGCTGGGATTACAAGCAAGTGCCACCATACCCAGCTTCTATTTATTTTTTTATTTGGAAACAAGATCTTGTTAAATTGTTAAAATTACCCACACTGAACTTGCGGTCTTCCTGTGACAGCCTCCCAGAATACAGAGATTACAGATCTATTTCACTGTACCCAGCTTTCCTTTTTTGACATTTTTGAACATTCTAAAGTTTGTGTACTTAGTACACATTTCTTTTAAAATCAGAACAAAGGGCTGGGGGATTTAGCTCAGTGGCATAAGCGCCTGCCTGGCGAGCTCAAGGTCGTGAGTTTGATCCCTGGTACCAAAAAAAAAAAAGTAAAATAAAATCAGATCAAAACCCAGGTGTGGTGGTACATCCCCGTAATCCCATCATTCATGAGGCTGAGGTAGGATGATTACCATGAGTTCAGGGCCACCCTGGGCTACATAATGAGTTCAAGGTCAGCCTTTTAAGACAGGGTCTCAAAAAAAGCCAAAAAGGGAAAGGGATCAAAAATGTAAAAAATGTAAATTAGTATAGCCATTATGGAAAATAGTATGGAGGTTCAAGAGAGAGTGAAAGAGGGAGGGAGAAGAAGGAAAGGAAAGGAAAATTTGGTCCCAGGTGTGGTGGTCCATGCTTTCAGGAAACTGAAAAAGCAGGATGACAAATTCCAAACCATCCTGAGCCACATAGGGAGTACAACTCCAGTCTGAACTACAAAATGAGACCTTGTCTCAAAAAACAAAACTCTCTTTCTCTGTCTGTCTGTTTGTCTGTCTGTCTGTCTCTCTCTCTTTGTCTCTCTCTCTGTCTCTCACTCCAGGTCTTGCTATGTAATTCAGGCTGGCCTTCAACTCATTATGTAACCCAGGGTGACCTCCAATTTTCACTGATCCTCCTGCCTCAGCCTCCCAACTACGGGACTACAGTCTTGCATTGCCACACCCAGTGAGTACAGAATCTTTCTTGCAAAAGAAACAGCCCTACTCAACTTCTGTTGACTAATTTTGGTTCCCAATATTGAGACTTCTTTATAAGCACGGACAAAGCAATTTATACACATAGGTATTCATCACTGACTAGGAAGCGACATAATTCATACTGCATTTTATTTTGCTTTGTGTTGCTTTGCTTTTTTTTTTTTTTTTTTTTTTTTTTTTGTCTTTTTTCCTTTTTATCGGTACCAGGGATCCAACTCAGGACTGCCTGCTTGCAAGGCAGGTGCTTATGCTGCTGAGCTAAACCCCCAGCCCCTTGCTTTGCTTTTTGAAACGAGGTCTTACCATGTAGTTCAGACTGGCCTTAAACTCACAACATAGCCTAGGCTGACCTCAACCTCAAAGTGATCCTCCTGCCTCAGCCTCCTGAGTGCTAGGAATACAAATTTGTACCACCACACCCAGCTCCATACTCCATTTTAGACATGAGAAAACTAAGTCTCAAAGACGTTAAGGCCTACAATCAATGTCCAAAGCCAAGCTCAAACTCCACAAACTAGGATCGTCTTCTTAAGAAAAGTTGCCTTGTTTACATAGTCCGTATAGAAAAGACCATATCTCGTACAAATGACTCCCCTCCCTCCCACCTACCTCCCAATCACATTGCCATGTCACAGCCCCAGAAGGCCCAAGCACTTTAAAGCCAAAGAAGGCCACTTCCTGGGTTGTCATTTAACCAACAGTTACTATCAGCAACAATGAGGTAAGTTTCAGGTACTGGAATGAAGTACTGAACCATGGAGCTGTGGCCCTGGCCCAGAAAGCTTGCAGTCCTAGAGGAGGATGGCAGAATACTCATAAAACATAGGGGGCTCAGTGAGAAAAAGTGTGAGCTGCTTTGGGAGAGGCAGGAGAACCAACTGCCCTAGGCTGGGTAGCTAGAGAAGGGTCTTGCCCTTGCCATGCCCCCTGCCTCCAGTGCCATCCTTCAGTGCCAGTGCCAGCATCATCTTGGCACAGTTTCCTCTGGCCATGTTTCTAAGCAGCTCGCCTTCATTTTTCACCCTATCTTCCTATTTCCACACTGATCCTTACATTATTATTAGTTATGACCTAGCTGGGACCATGGGGTGGCGCACACCAGTAATGCTGGGACTGAGAGACGCTGAGGCAAGAGGATCATAAATTCCAGACCACTCTGAGATAGCAAGGCCCTATCTGAAAGAAACAAAAATCAACTACAAGTTGGGCACTCCCCTAATCCCAGCACTTGGGAGGCTGAGGCAGGAAGATTGTTGCAAGTTTGAGAGCAGCCTGGGCTACAAAGTGATCCCAAGATCAGCTTGAATTACGTAGTGAGACTGTCTCAAAAAGACCAAAAAAAGGGGCTGGGGATTTAGCTCAGCGGCATAAGCGCCTGCCTTGTAAGCAGGCAGTCGTGAGTTCGATCCCTGGTACCGATAAAAACAAAAGAGACAAAAAAGAAAATGAAAAAAAAAAGACCAAAAAAAGAAAGAAAGCATAAGCACCTGCCTTGCAAGCAGGTGGTTGTGAGTTCGATCCCTGGTACCGATAAAAATGAAAAAGACAAAAAAAAAAAAAAAAAAAAAAAAAAGAAAGAAAGAAAAAGAAAAGAGCGTGAGATCTGGGTTCGATCCCTAGTGGGGGAAAAAGTCAACTACAACATTCTGACAAGTGAAAGAAGCAATATAATGAACAAATGTATAATGGACTCACATTCGTAGCAATTGTATAGGAGCTTCCATTCATAAATATATTTACAAATTGCTAAAGAAAGCTGGGACACACAGAGGCCCACACCTGTAAATCCAGTCCAAGGGAAGGCTCACACAAGCAGGAGGATGGCAAATTTTTGCCCAACCTGGACAACTTAGTAAGTCCCTATCTCAAAATAAAAAATAAAAAAGAGTTGGGGCTGTAGCTCAGTGCTAGAGAGAACCTGGGTTGGATCCACCAGTATTGGCAAAAAGAAGAAAGAAAGAAAAAAAGAAAGAGAGAGAGAGAGAGAGAGAAAGAAAGAAAGAAAGAAAGAGAGAGAGAGAGAGAAAGGGAGAAGAAAGAAAGGCAGGCAAGCTAGCTGGGACAGGAGACCCAATGCAGGAAGAAGCTATGGAGGTAGCAGTGGCAGTGCTGATGGGAAATTTTCATAGGTAAGTCATCCCCAAGTAAATCCCCCTTGCCGGGGATTTATTTCAGTGACATAAGTGTTTGCCTTGTAAGCGCAAGGTCATGAGTTTGATCCCCCACTACCAAAAAAAAAAAAAAAAAAAAAATATATATATATATATATATATATATATATATATCGAATTCCTGAACTCTAGAGATTCTGCTCCTCTGCCTCCTAAGTAGTTGAGGCCACAAATGTACACTGTTGTACCCGCCTTCTTACTTACTTACTGATACTGGAGATACAACCCAGAGGAGCTACAACCTTAGCCCATTTTATTTTAGATTTTCTCTTGTTTTAGATTTTGTTTATTTTAGCCAGGCATGGTGGCTCACCCCTGTAATCCCAGCACTTGGGAGGCTGAGGTGGGAGGATTGTTGCGAGTTCCAGACTAGCCTGGGCTACAAAGTGAGCTCAAGGCCAGCCTGAACTGCATAGCGAGACCCTGTCTCATAAAGACAAAAATAAACAAAAAAAAAAAATTTTTTTTTTTTGTCTTTTTTGAGACAGAGTCTCGCTATGCAGTTCAGGCTGAACTTCAGTTCACTTTGTAGCCTAGGCTGACCTCAAACTCACAGCAATCTCCCTGCCTCAGCTTCCCAAGTGCCAGAATTATTGGCATATACCACCATGCCTGGCTATTTTTATTTTTCTTGGAAACAGGGTCTTACTATATAGTCTAGTCTGGCCTTGAACTTACTGTGTAGCACAGGCTGGCCTACAACTCACAGCATTCCACCTATCTCAGCGATTACAGGTATGCATCCCTGTGCCCAACTGGCTGGACATTTTTTATTACTCTTATTTATGTTTGAGGTAAGGTCTCATTACTTTTCCCAGACTGGTCTTGAACTCCTGGGCTCAGTGATTCTTCTTCCTCAGTCTCATGAGTAGGTGGGAATACAGGTGTGGGCCGCTCCACCTGGCTTGCTATGTTTTGGAAAACTAATTGTAAAATGTTTAAATCTCAGTGAACAATCTCCCCTCACCAGCTTTTTGCAAAACTTTGCTTCCTACATGGTCACAAACTTCCTCGTTAAAGGCAGGTATTATAGCACTCACCTATAGTCCCAGCACTTGGGAGGCTGAGTCAGGAGGATCATTATGAATTTGAGGCCAGCTTGGGCTACATAGTGAGTTCAAGACTAGTCTGAACTATCTTGAGAGATTCTGTTAAAAATTAATTAATTAATTAATTACTAACATACTCCCTCCTTGGCTTCCTCCAAACATTGTTTGTTTGTTGGTTGGTTTTGTGACATGTTCACACTATGTAGTTCAGGGTGACCTTGAATTTACCATGTAGCCCAGGGGCCTCAAATCCCACGTGATCCTCCTGACTCAGCTTCCAAGTGCTGGGATTAGGGTGGCACTGCCATCACCCTGGCAACTCCCCCAAAGGTTAGATAGCCTGCCTCCACCATCAGATTGATAGGATCTGTTCTGAGGTTCTGTCTTTAGGACACTGTGACCATGGTGCCTGACCAATGCCAGGCCTAAGTGAAAAACTGGCTGAAGAAAAGGAGATAGTTGTTCTTTTGAGATGGGAAGGTAGAGGTGAAGACATGGAAGCCCATGGGGAAGCAGTTAAGTGGGAGTGCAAATCTTGGCCATGCTACCAACCATGTTCCCTAGAGCTGATTTTTACGGGCCTTAGTTTTCCCACCTATAAAGTGGGACTCATAGCCATATCTGCTCCACTGACTTGTGATAGGGCAGAGAAATGCTCAGCAGAGTCCCAGGAAATGGAGGAATAGGGGTAGAGCAGGCACTGGAGTTACCCCAGGGCAAAAGTGGGCCAAGTTAGGCAATGTTCCATTTCCCTAGTGAGATTGCTTTCCAGCAGGTAAGGGAGGGTGAAAGTGGAAAAAATAGACCTTTCTTTAATCTGGATTGGGAAACAGGATCCTGGGGCACCAACAACCTCCCGGTGGCACTACCTTGACTCGCTACTGAAGGATGGGAGTTGGCCAAGGCTACCTAGGGAGAAGGCATGTAATTTCTAAATTCTAGTCCCCTACCTTTTTTTCCTTTTGAGTTACTGATGATTGAACCCAGGATCTCATGCATGCTAGGCAAGCACTCCACCACTGAGGTACATTCTCAGCCCTTTTTTATTTCTTATTTTGAGACGTGGACTCCATAAGTTGCCCAACCTGCCCTCAAAATTTGCAATCTTTCTGCCTCAGCCTCTTGAGTAGCTGGGATAATGAGCCTGTGCACTGCACCAGGTCACTATCCAGTTTTCTTTGGGGAACCTTCCCCCATCTCCAGGGCCTAGTGGGGCCTCATGTGGCAGTGGGGGAGGGGACTATCTCCCTCATGGCCAAGACACCAGGAAGCCCCCAGGGCTGGGACAGCAGCCTCTGGTCATAGTCACGAGGGAGGCTGGGTGCAGCAGCCCTTATCTTGGCTGACCTTGTGGAGGCTGACCACTCCCTCCTTCTGGAAAATGTAGCCTCTGCCCTCTCTGAGGCCTTTTTCTCCTTAAATCCCAAGGGACCTGAGGTGGACCCTCAGTACATCTCTGATTCAGCTCTACCTCTTGGCCCATCACCTTGGGGTGTGTTTGTAGGCTCGGGCCCCCAGCCACTTCCCAGGCGCCTCCACCTGGAGTCCCTCAGGCATCTGTGATTCAGCAGGTCTATACCTGCTCCTGCCCACCCCCCCAGCACTGTGTTGCCCAAGCCAACTGCTGGCCACTCCCAGCACCTCCCCCCACAGCCTTACCAACCTGAATTCCTTACCCTCCCTCTGGCCTCCTCCCTAAACCCAGGCCCACCCCCAGGGTGGGGAAGGAATCTTCCAGATAAGGGCATGGGGGCAAAGGGACACACCTGGGCTCAGACCCCAGGCTCTGCCACTGATTTGCTAAACAACCTTGACAAATGATTTCCCCACTCTGATCCTGAGTTTCTCCATCTGTAAAAGGAGAGCAGAAAGACACTCTGTAGGTTTGCTCTGAACAGGACATGAGCTAAGACACAAGGCTCAGCAGACCGTGGTTCTCAAAGTGTGCTGGTGCTGTGAACACCAGGACCCCTAAGCCAACACTTTCTGAGAGTGGTCTTGGCTACAAATGGGTTGATGTCTTTCCTAAATAGGAAGAAGTGGGTCTACAAGCCCTTGTGGCCTGCTCCAGGCCAAGTCCAGGTATCTACATTGAGGGTGCTCTCTCTGAGTAAGATACAGCCCGGTGGGGGAGATGGCAGAGTAAATGAGTAATTCCAGGGCTGAGGATCATGCCTAAGGGCTGTCCAAGCGTGTGGGAGGGAAGGCCAAATCCAGGAAGCGAAGGGTGGGAGGGAGACAGCTTCCCGAAAGAGGCCGTAGAGGGCATTTTTGAAAGGCACTTTAGAGTGACTTGGGTCAGGGGACGGGGCAGCTGGAAAGCCAGTTTCAGGAACCTGAGGCTGAGTCAGGCAACAAAGCAACTGCCAGGATCCTTCAGCTACCCTGGGCATTTGATTCAGCCCTCACCCCTGAGCTGAGCAGAGGTGCCTAGACTCCCAAGGGCACCTTCTATTCAGAGCGTTCTAACCAAGCCAATGGTCCTTAACATTGAAGTTAGGGCTGGAGATGTGGCATGATGGTAGAGAGCTCCTTTAGCACAGGGAAGCCCTGGATTAGATTCCACTCCTAGCACCACCAAAACAACAAACTGAGGAGGCCCAGGCAAGCAGGCAGATTTTGAATTAAAGGAGGAGGGGGCTGGGGATTTAGCTCAGCGGCATAAGCACCTGCCTTGCAAGCAGGAGGTCATGAGTTCGTTCCTTGGTACCGATAAAAACGACAGAGACAAAAAAAAAAAAAAAAAAAAAAAAGAATTAAAGGAGGAATTATAATACCTAGGGTCCCAGGAACCCCAGGAGAGTTCAAAATGGGACTTACAAACCTGTGTCCCAGTATCAGGGATCAACTTCTGTGGCTGTTGTCCTTGCTGCAGTACTGGTAACTGAACCCTGGGTCTTTGCACTTCTTTATGCTCTTGGCTCTTTTCATTCTTTATTTTGAGACAGAGTTTCCTAAGTCACTAAATTGTCCAGGCTGGGCTTGAACTTTCCTGCCTCAGGCTCCCAGAATGCTGGCATTACAGGCAAAGAACCAAACTTTTATGGAAAAGAGGGACAGTTCCTGTGGGCAGGAGATAATTGGTGGGTCCTCTGAACACAGGGCATTCCCTGGCGGGAAGGAGATACAGTGCAGGCTTCACCTACCCCTTGGAACAGGGACAGGTTGAGCCTAAAGGCTGGTTGGACTTGTGGGGCCAGCTAGGGTGTTAGTGGTGCCCCCACAGCTCCAGGAAGCCTCAGTGTCCAGGATCCTGGAGCCGGCTCCATCTGGTTATATACTTGGTTTCACAAGATGGGTGTTGGCCCTGCATGTTTTTCCTGGACTAGGATACCAGACCTCCAGTGAACCTCACCCATCCACCCTCCTCCAAATCTGACCTGCATGGGAGTGTGAGACTGGCAGAATGGGGTGTGGCCAAAAGCTGGAATGAATTTTTAAATCTGCTGCAGAGGTAGCTTTGAGGCTTTTCTTTTTTGAAGACAGCATCTTGCTATGTAGCCTAGAGTGGCCTTGAACTCAGTGATTCTCTTCTCCTAGCCTCTTGAGTGTTGAGATTACAGGGGTGCACCACCATGCACAGCCCCCATTCTTTTCTTCCTCTTTCTTTCTTTCTTTCTTTATCTTTTTGTGGTGCAGATAAAACTCAGCCCCTCACATAAAGACAAGCACATGCTTACTACTGAACTACATCCCCAGATCTTATATGGGGGTGGTTCACTAAATTGATAAATCGCCCAGGCTGAGTTTAGAACTTCTGATCCTCCTCCCTCAGCCTTCTAGAGTTCAAGGATTATAGGAATGTTTTACCATACTCAGCTAATCTTCCATTTTGAAAATACCAAGGAGCGGGGGAGAAAGAGACAGAGACAAAGACAGAGACAGAGAGTGACAGAGAAAGCAACCCAGCCACAGAGGGTGAGAGGTCAGGTGCAGGTGGTAGGAGATGGGGCTGCAGGCCCCTGGAGAAAGGCAGACTTTCCCAGAGGCTCAGTGATCCTTGCTCTGGACCCCTTCAGATTTTGTCTCTTTTCCACTCAATAGCTCTTCTGCCCTTTGGTTTCCCATCCCTGCTCAATCCCCTTCTGGGTAGGTGCAGATTGGATAGGCTTTGGTTATCTAGGTCATGTGGTCAACCAGCGAGGGGATGAGTGCAGACCACAGACAGAAATTCACCTTCTTCCTAACCCACCTCTGTCTTCTAAGCAGCTGCCTACCTTGCTAGACCCTGACCCCTGCTCAAAGTTTTCAAAATGGGGCTCCTGTGCCCTCAGAGTTCTTAACCTTTTGGGTCTTGCCTCAGACCAAGTGCCCTATACATATGATTTGCTCAAAATAAATTCAGTTCCTCCTCAAATGAGGGCACCAAAACTCAGAAAGGCCCTGTAGCTGTCTACAGGCTCCATGGCTCTGTGGTCCTGCCTCTCTCAGTTCATCCTTATTTTTTTGTTTAGTTTTATTTTGGGTTTGTTGTTGTTCTTTTGGTACCGAGATCGGACTATGACCTCGTGCTTGCCAGGCAGGTGCTTATGCCACTGAGCTAAATCCCTAGATCCCTAGGCCCTTGTTTTTTGTTTTTTTTGAGACAGTGTCTCACTATGAAGTTCAGGCTGATCATGAACTCACTATGTAGCCCAGGCTGGCCTAAAACTCATGGTGATCCTTCTGCTTCTTCAGCATCCCAAGTGCTGGGATTATAGAAATATAACACCACGCCCAGCTTTTTTTTTTTTTTAAGGTATTGGGCATTGAACCCACCCTGAGCTACAGTCCTAGCCCTCTTTTGAGATAAGATCTTGCTAAATCACTAAACTGCCCAGGCTGGGCTTGAATTTGCCATCCTTCTGCCTCAATTGCGCAGAGTGCTGGGATTACTGGCATGCATTATCACACCCAGCCATTATCCTTCTTTTATTCACTAAAATTTCCTAAGGCCTCTAGGATTTATGGAGCAATGTTATGGAAAGAATGTAGTTCAATGTCAGATTTCACCGTCCCTCGTCCCCTGGAAGGATGACTCCTATAGGTTTTTGGTGCGCTCACTAGGGCGCTCTGAGGAATGAAAAGGGAATAAATGGGACAGGCAGAGCCTGCAGGGTCAAAAAGGTATTTCCTGCTTTCCCTGATAGGTCTAAGCAGGCAGGTGTGGCCAGGGCAGGCCTGCCCAGATTAGACAATGAAAACCAGACAAAACAAAAACCTAGGTAACATGCCAGGGGTGAATGAGGGAGGGCTCCAGAGGAAAATAAAACAGGGTAGAGGCTAGAATAAGGGATGGGGTGCCACTTTATAGATCTGACACTCTCAGCTGATAGAAGGTGGTGAGTGATTTGGGCAAAGTTCAGGGAAGATTGTAAAAGTAGATTTGAAAACTGGTTTGGATATAGCCAGTGGTAGAGCTTTGCTTCACATGTATAAAGCACTGTGTTCAATCCCAGCACCAAGGGAGAAAACAAAGGAATTGAACAACATGGAGAGCATTATCATTGTTGGATTCATTGTGTGGTTCTACTGGGATGAGAATCCTTAATTCTTTTTTTAAATTTTTATTACTACATGTTTGCAGTGCATGATGATTAATTCATCATGGGGAGGTAGTACAGATACACAACACATCTTCATTCTTTTTCTACCCCTATACGCTTTGAACCCAGGGGTAAGTTTAAGTGCTGTACCACTGAGCTACAACCCCAGCCTCCTTCCCCTTTTTCTTTGAGACAGGGTCTCACTTTGTAGTGCAGGCTGGCCTCGAACTCACTGTGTCACTATGTAACAGAGGCTGACCTGGAACTTATGATGATCCTCCTGGCTCAACCTCTTGAGTGCTGGGATCAGGGGTGTGCACCACCATGCCTGGCTCCTTGTTCTTAATTTTGAAAGTGTGAATTACAGTATCTATTCTCTTGCTAAACTGTCATTGCTCTTCTGGTATGTAGGAATTACACTTGTTCCTATCCCACAGTTAATGAACAACCCCCCAACCCCCAAGCTAGCACCTATAAGCCTCCAGGGGCCAGGCTGTCTTCTCTTGCAGAAGCTGTTGGTGAATGGGGGGTTCTTTATTCTCAGATATCATTCTGAGTTATGGACTCAACAGGAATTTGGTGATTTGAAAAACTGTGAACAAGAGATATTTGTACATTTATTTTCCTGGCAGCATTACCCATTAGAGCTAAAAAGTGGAAGCAATCCAAATGTCTACCAACAGGTGAATGGATAAACAGCAGAATACTATTATTCAGTTTTAAAAAGGAAATTCTGCCACCTGCTACAACATGAATAAAATGTATGCTCAATGAAATAAGCCAGTGATAAAAAAAAATGCCGTATGAGTTCACTGATATGAAATACAGAGTGGAATTCATAGACAGAAAGCACTGAGGCCCAGGCTATATAGTGTAGTGGTAAAGAATGTTCAGGGCTCTGTGTTCAGTTGAAAGCACCACAAAGGAAAAATAAAAGTAGGATGTCTCTTTGGTTCCTTGTGTCTGACAACCGTGTCAGCAGGAGGACACCGCCTTCTCCAATGTACTTAGAAATGACTAGAAATGCCTTGGGGCAGAATAATTAAAGCCCCCAAGGTAATTCCATGTCAAGTTGATGGCTGTCGAAGCTAGGGTAGAGGATAGGGCATTATTTAGTAGAAACACTTTCGATTTGCAAGATCAAATACAGGTCTGGAAATCTATGGCATACTGATGTGAACATACTTAACATTACTCAACTGTACACCTAAAAAGCGCTTTGGGGCTAAGGACATCGTAGCTCGTTGGTAGAGTGCATGCCTAGCATGTAGAGAGGCCCTCAGTTTCAGCTCCAGCATTGCAAAAACTGATAAAAAGAGTTTTTTTTTTAAAGTTGCAATTTTTTTTCAATGCTGCAGCCAGAATTCAGGGCTTCTGTGCATGTTAGACAGGGTCTCTACCACTGAGCTACATCCCTACCCTACAATGGTTAATTTTAGATTTTATTTTACAGGGGTTGTTTTTGTTTTGTTTTTGTTGCTGTACTGAAACAAAGTCTCACTATGTAGCCTACAATGGCCTTTAACTTACTATGTAGCCCAGGCTGTCCTCAAACTTGTGTAGAGTGCTAGGATTACAAGTGTGTTCCCCATATCTGGCTCTTCAGAGTTTTTTGTTTTTTTTTTTTTTTTTTTTTTTTTTTTTTTAGGAGAGCGATAGCAGGATTGAACCCATGACCTTTGAATTAATCTACATCCCCAGGCATTTTTTTTATTCTGAGGCTAATTCTCAACAAATTGCTAAATTGCCCCCACTGGGCTCCAATTTTTGATCTACTTCAGACTCCCAAAGTGCTGGATTACAGGCCAGCACCACCACACCCGGTACATATTTTACAATTTTAAAAAACAATTGTGAAAGGTATTGTTCTTAGTTGTGATCACTGGTCTAAAAGGAGAAGAGGTGGTAGCTGCCCTCAAGGGTTGAAGATGAAGTCCAGAAGCCTGAGCTGGTCTAAATTTCCTCCCCAGGCCAGAGCCTGTTTGAGCTGGATTTTGTGAGCATGAGAGGGGATAATAGTGGCCCTTGAGCCACTGGGACTAAGATGAATCCCCCACCACCACCACTATCACCCTGCTGAGGTCTGAGACCTTTAGTTCACAAATAGTCTTGTGTGCACATCATGGCTCCCCAGGAAGTTTGTGGGTTGAGGGTAAGGCAGCCCTAAGCATGCCAGGATGGGACAGCATTTGGGTTGACCCTTTCCTTTTCCCAGCTTTGGTCCCAGGGACAATAACCTTGTTACCCCAGTTTACCACCTGCCATGGAACCAGCTGGTAGCTCCAATATTTCTGCCCCAGGGATACTTCCTGCCATTTGTGGCCACACTGTAGAAGGCAGTCCTTCTGACAGTGTTCTTGGGCCTTGGGAACCAAAAAGGCATCAAATAGAAGTTGAGGATGAAGAGCACATTTCATTGCCACCTCTGGCAGGGAGAACCCTGAAGGATCATGAGAAAAGATGACTCCTCTAAAACCATGTGACTTTATATGTGTGGGAATCCTCTGAACCTCCGTAGGTTCTTCTGCTTTTGTTTTGGGTTTGGGGTGTAGGGTCTTACCATGTAATTCAGGCTGGTTTTGAACTCACTATGTTAGCCTACATTGGCCTCAAATTCACTGGAATCCTCTTGCCTCAGCCTCCCAAATGTTAGGAGTACAGATGTAAACTACCACACCCAGCCTGCTCACATAAAATAGAAAAATTAAGGAAATACCTTCCTAAGGAGATTCCTCACAAAACATCTTGGGAAAAGGGACAGCTACCAGTGTGGAATTTATAGCTGGAAGACTCCCCACCTACCTTCACAAAAAGCCTGCCAACAACGCAGCCTCAGTGGAGGGGCCCCTGTAAGGAAGATTTGACTGGGCAGAGACTTTGAGGTCTTGCTTCTCAGCTCTTGGCTGGACACTCTGTGGCTAGATCAGCAGTCCCAGAGCTGTGCCTGCCCTCAAGAGTAAGGCTAGACCTTCCCTTCCCATCAGGAAAACATTATTTCTTTTTTTTTTTTGTCTTTTTCCTTTTTATCGGTACCGGGGATCGAACTCACGACTGCCTGCTTTCAAGGCAGGTGCTTAAGCTGCTGAGCTATACCCCCAGCCCCTCAGGAAAACATTTTTTTTTTTTTTAAGGAAAACATTTCTATAACCTCTCAGGCTCCATTGGGCAGGAGGGGGAGGGAAGAAGAGGTGAACTCATATTTCCCTTAGCTGTACTTTGACTTCTAAAATATTTTTTATGAACATTTTAATGAAGGGTTGAACATAAAATAGAAAAATAGCATTCTGATTTTTTTGATTGTTTTTTTAAATGCAGACTTTTCTTGAAATTTTCATACAAGGCAATGCATAAAGAATGTTAACCTGTTCAAGAAAACACATATCCACCCCAGAAAAAGGCACTCCAAATAAGTATCATAGTTATCCATGACTCTGAAACTCTTAGACATTGGCCTGATTTGTTTTCTTTTGGAAACAATTCAACTCAGATTTAAATCCTGCTGCTCTCAGGGGATAGGAACACACCTGGCATGCCATCAGCTGAACACAGTGGTGCCTGAAGCAAATGTTGCTTAAGGAGGTGGCCAGGAGGGATGCTGTATGAGGGTGTACGTGCTTGCTTCTCCTTCTGAGGGTGTGGGCAGCCAGAGGCTACCACTCCTGCAGCAAGCCTTGCTCACTCTCTGTGGACAGATAAGTCATCCAGTAGGTGGGCTGGAATCAGGCCTCTATGGCCACCCGACTCACCATAATAGAATCCCTTATCATCCACAGGCCCATAGACTGTGACCATATCCCCAGCCCTCAGAGCTAGTTTGCCCTTTGCCCGGCCCCCTACTTTCCTATCCCTGGGATCATAGTCCAGAGCCACCATCATGGTCTTTGGGGTCCACAGTGTGGATTTCCTGGAGTTCTCTTGGGGCTTGAGGAAAGAACCATGGGGGCTGGTGGGCCCCTCAAAGTTCTCAAGGTGGGCTACAGAAGACAGGTGTCCTTGTGCTGGCAAATGCCACCTTCTTTCAGGTTGTTCTGTGCCCACCTCCACCTCAGCCACCAGGTGCCCAGGGATGTTACCCACTTGATTATTGCACTCGCCATGGTAGAAGCCATGGGGGTCCTGAGAGCCCCATACTCTCAGCAATTGCCCTTTCTGGAAGGCTAGCTCCTTCTCTGCAGCCTTGGGGTTGGCAGACATTGCTAGAGGATCATAATCAAAGAGGGCCACAAATGTCCTGGCTAGTGTGTTGGCCTCTGGCCCCAAATGTGAGGGGACACCACAAGACATTTCAATGACTTTACTGGATTGAGCTGGACATTGCGCTGTAGAGGGCTCACAGAGTTTCCACTCTTTCTTGTCCCTCAGAGCCTGCTGTCGCCTATTCTGGGGCCTGCACTTCTCTCTGTGTTCTAGCTTCTCTGTGCACCAATTATCCACATCTCTCCACATCTCCTCCAATATGTTACAGGACTCAGCTGCATACTTCTGGCTGGTGCTCTGCTGGGAAGGTGTCAACACTTGGGTACCTTGCTTTTGTCTAAGGACCTTCTCAAGGGCAGTCTTCTCCTGACACAGATCTTTCCTGGGCCCACACTTAGGGGACACATGGATGAATCCTGGAGATGAGCCTCTGCTGGTACTCATGTGCCCATAGTGGTTTTCTTTCATCACAGACTGGCCACTGGGATGAAGTGGCCTGTGGTTCTGAGGACTCTTCTGAAAGGATAGGTCATTTCTGCAGCCCTTCTGGATTCCTGTGAACCCTTGGGCTTGCTTGCCAACCTCTTCTGAGCTCAGGTTGGACGACAGGGACTGCTTCCTCAGTGGTTCTTCAGGCAGTACTTCTGGAAACTTGGTCTGAGGTTCCCCACAGCTTCCAGGAATGTGAGAGCCTGCCTTGGTACTCAAAGAAGCCAGCGCCATCTTCTGATGGCAGATGGGGAAGGTGACTTGGAAGGTAGATGGGTCACCACAGGTGTCATTAAAGGAAAGAGTCTCTGGTAATAAGTGATAAGTGAAGCAGTCCTCAGGGATCTGAGCTGGCACTGAATCCAGAGACTCACCACACAGTGACATGGTTCTCACTGAGACCTTCTGGCATGTGAGGGGTACCTGCAGCTGGGAAAATTCCAACAGAGTGCTCCCAGCAGTGGCATCAGGAATCTCTGCAATCTTGAGTCCATCTGCATACACAGCATAGCCAGTGACTTGCACTCCATTGGAGGACCCAGCTGAGTCAATAGTCACAGGAATCCAGCTGACCACTAGGAAGCCTGGTGAGGTGTGGTGCTCCACTAGTACATCCAGTGGAGGATCTGGGGGTCCTGCTAAGGGTGTGCTGAAGGTGATGGTAGAAGATTTCATTTCCCAGGGAATCTGCTGCAAGTCCCAAGGTAGCTCCACCTCCACTCGAGCCTTGTATTGTGTGCCAGGACGTAGGTCTTCAAAGGTATAGCAGCTCACACCTGAGGGGATCAGAGCATATTCCTGGTCATCAAGGTACACCACATGGAGGTGTTTGCTACTGCCATACACCCAGGTAATTTCAGCTGACGTGGCTGTGACATTCTGCAGTTGTAGTTGCATAGGCCACACACAGGGCAATCCTTTGGTCCTCGGAGAGGGTATGGAGAAGCTCTGCTCTTGCATACTCTGTGATGAGTCCAGCCAGCAGACTTTTCTCTTGATCTCTAAGATCTCAGTTGCCTTTTCTGTCTTGGAACCCTTCCCTCCCATCTGGCATGTTGCTCTATCCACTGATCCTTGGGTCTCCCTAAGTAATAAACTGGCTTCCTTTGAGGCTTTGGTCTGCCCAACAGGTAGTATTTTGGGGCCTAAGTGATTTGGGGACTCAGATGACTTGGGAGACAGGTTGCTTAGGTTGGGACTATCTGGAATCTGTTCTACCAAGTTGGAGGGCACCAGCCCTTGCCGGCCATCCTCAAGCTCCCCTTCATAGAAACCATCCTCATCCAAGTCCCCAAAGACATACACATATTCCCCAGCTGTGAGAGGTAGCTCATGCTCAGGATGCTCATTGGGTCCCTCAAATGGGTTGTAGTCATATTTAGCCTGGAAGATCTTGAGCTTAGAGGTGGAGGGTGCCTCAGGATCCCTTACTTCCAGTGGGGGAGACACACTGTCTTGCTCCAAATCATCCACCTCACTGGTTGTGTCCATTTCTAGAGTAAGGCACGATGGCACAGTGGCCCACACAGACTCCACTTCAGAGGAGGAGGTAGACTGGGAGCTAGCTTGATGCCTGGAGTCCAGAGGCTGGTTAGCAGGGATGCTCTCTGGCACAAAGTGTGAACTGGCTGGTTCCCCAAGGGAAACTGGAGTCTCCTGCATGGTAGGACAAACAGGAGGCTGTTCTTTGCTAGGTTGTGAGGTTGCATAATCTTTAGTCTGTGGTTTGAACTTGTGCTTTCCTCTACCTGTCGCTTGGGTGGCCTCCTGTGGCTGCTGGGGAGGATGGCCAGGCGGATCTTGCAATGCTTGCACCTCCTTTCGAGCAGCCTGGAGGTCGCTCAGGGCCTTCTCCAGGTCGTGCTGCAGCTGTTGCTGCCTATTCTGCTCGAGCGCCGCCTGTTGCAGCAGCTGCTCTGCCAGAAGGCCGGCGGCGTCGCGCTCCTGGCACGCGCGGCCCAGCTGCCCGCGCACGTCGCTGTTCTCTGCCACCACCCTTCGTACCCAGTGGGCCTGGGTCTGCAGCCGCGCGTTTTCCTCCGCCAGCCAGGCGCCCTTGCGAAGTGCTGCCTGCAGCTGTGCTTCTACCTCCTCGCTGCGCCGCTGTGCCGCTGCAGACTGCGCGCCCAACGCCTCACATTCGCGCCGCAGTGCATCCAGTTCAAACGCCAATGCCCGCACCTGGTGTCGAGACTCCTTGCTGGTTGCGCTCTGGTTGCTCGTTTCGGCCCTTGCGCAGCCCTTGCCTTGCTGCAGCGTTAACTGCCTCTGCAGGCGCAGAACTTCCTGCTGGGACTCACGCTGCAGCCGGTCCAAGTCACTGACGTTGAGCCACTGCGAGCGAGGGACTCCCCCTGCAGGATTCAAAGTGCTATCAAGGCCGGTGGCAACGCGCGCCTGCAGGAGGTGGCATTCCTGCCTCAGCTCTTCGATCTGCTTGTCCTTGGCTAGCAGCGCGCTGGCCTGATCCGACAGGTCTCTGGCACGCTGGCGGGCAAAGGCCTGGTACAACTGCAGGTCAGGACGGTTCTCCCCTAGCACAGGTGCGCTCAGCGCTCGAAGATTGGTCTCCTGAAGCTTGCGGGCACGGTCCTCTAGGCGCCGCGCGAGTCCTGCTAGCTCCGCGTGCTTCATTTTGAGCCGCTTCACCTTTTCGTCCTGACTGGGGCCACCACTGCGCCGCAGCTGCAGGTTCTCCTCGCGCAGTTCGGAGCAGCGATGTGTCAGCCTCTGCAATGCTTCACTCAGCTCCGAGTTACGCTTCACCAGTGCACAGTAGTCGGGGCCCGGCGGAGAGGGCATCAGACTTTCTGGGGGCTGATTTCCAGAACCTTCTTTGCCCAGATCTTTAGGTTTTCTGTGTGCCCTAGGCGGTGAGACGTTTGGGGAGCCTGCGACAAAGACTTTTGTCGAGGAGGTTGGCGCCTTTGACTCAATAAAGGCCCGCGGGCAACTCCGCATACTGTCGAGCGAGCGGGAATGCGCCGCGGTCAAGGAATCAAGGGAGCTGGCCCGCGCTGGGTGCTGGCGGTCGGGGGAGCCGGAGAGCGCCTCGGGCAACCTCTCCAAAGAGCGGGCGCGAACTCGGATCCTGGCTCCCAGCTCATCCCGGGAAGCCAGTCGAAAAGCGGGCTTTGGGGTGTGGCGAGCACTGCTGGCGGTTTCGGGAAGTGCGGCCCTCGAGGAATTCTCTGCCTGGGAGTCTGGGGACCCAGGTAAAGCCGGCTGCCAGCGGAAGTGCTCCAGGATGTACTTGAGGAACAGCTGGCGCTCCATATCAAGCGCCGCCTGCAGGTGGCGGATGCGCGCAGCTTGCTGGCCGTCGGTCTCCCAGCGGAGCTGCCGCAGCACTTCCTGCAAGCGACAGCGGCACTGCTCGGCAGGAATCTCGGGAGCCCCGGGGCGGCTGCAGTAGCCACGGTTCACCAGCTCCTGGGCCAGCTGGCGCTGCAGCTCACGGGCCTGGCGCACCACACCGTCGCGCTCGCGGCCTAGCAGCTGCTGTAGCTGCCGCAACTCTGCCTCTTTCCAGCGCAGCAGCTGCCGGATCTCGGCTTCGCGCTCCCGCTGCACCTCCGCCTGCAGCTGCCGCAGCTCCCGGAAGCGCTGTGCCTCCCATTTGGAGTGCAGGTGGTCCGCCAGCTGCTGCCGCTCTCGCTCGGCTGCCTCCCGCAGCCGGCGCGCCTGGGTCGTGAAGTGCTGCCGCTCTGCCCGCCCGCGCGCGCGCTCCTCCTCCAGCTCGGCCCGAAGCTTCTCCAGCTCCCGCCTCTGCTCCTCCAGCATTGCCGCTGCTTGACCGGGGCTGCCTGGCTTTTTGGGTGACGTGCGGCCGCCACCCAAGGGGGTGGGTGAGTCTTCTGTCATTGTGGCCACTGCTCAGCCAGACATTTGACCTCGCCTAGCAGGCCACAGCTCGCCAACTGCCGCCGATCCGGCCGAGGCCAACGGCCCCGCGCGCCCCTTCCGGCGCCCCTGGCAGTCTCCTCGCGCCCCTTCCGCCTCGGGGTATGTTCCCCCACTCTCTTGCCGCGGTTGCTTAGGCCTAGGCTGAGTTCCCCACATGCCTGCTCAAAACGGCCCCTGACCACTGATTCCCTGGGTGTTTTTATGTCCCCATACCTTTTCTGCTGCGTGGCTTTTTTTTTTTTTTTTTTTTAACCTAGGAACTCGCCTAGACACTGTCCAGTCCCTTCCAGGCCAAGTTGTCTCATGGGAAGCAAGGACGCTGCTTCTGGGCCTGAAAGGTGTGGGTCACTGTCACAAATGAGGTGTAGGTAGACCTGTCTTGGCCATGCCAGGGATTCAGGTAGTATGTCTGATCTAGGTAGCTGGGACCTACAGCAGTATATGCCTAGACTTGAAGTTGAGCACTGAGTCCCTAACTGAAGGCAGATGCCTCTGGTATCTACTCCTCTATCCTACTTTTCCAAGACTTGTTAAGTGCTAAGTACATACTTAGGTTATCTATTGAAACCTGTTAGCCAAGTGTAGTGGCATAGTCTGTGATCCCAGCACTTGGAAGGCTGAGGCAGGAGGATTGCCACAAATTAGAGGCCAGCATGGGCTACACGGTTCAAGGCCAGCCTGCACTACATAGCAAGATCCTGTTTCAAAAAGAAAAAAAAATTCTTATGCTCCTTTTATAGATGAACTGACTCAAGCCATATGCTTGGGCTTGGTGCCAGCTGAGAAGAGAAGGGCACACTGGGCAAGACCTCTACTACTGAGCTGTCTCCTCTGACCTGCATTTTCTTCTCTCCTCTATACTATCATCCAGCAGGGATGCTGGAAAAGATAAAGAACATCCTGAGAGTAGCTAAAGACAGAAATCTGCAAAATTCTACTTCCAGAATCCATAGATATCCCATTTCCAACTTACTCAAACTCAGATCACCTGTGTGGATCTGTCTGCAGCTCACATTTCAAAGCTACAGGCAGAGCCAGAGATTTAGCTCAGCAGCAAAACACCAGTCTGGGAAAGAAAAAAAAAAAAAAAAAAAAGAAAGAAAGAAAGAAGAAAAAAAAAAAACCTGTCTGGCAAGTACAAGGTCCTGAGTTCTATCCCCAGCACCGCCCTCCCCCCAAAAAAATTGTCTCAAAGCTCGAGGCAGAGAGTGGTCAGATAGAGGCACAGGCCCATTAGAGGCACCCAGGATGTGGGAGAATTGACTAGCCATCTTCAGCCACACCATGGGCACAGCCTGCTCTTTGGTCTAGTCCATGAGTGTTCAGGGCTGCTACTGCCCTAAAAGATAAAGCCAGAGGCCTCTGTAGGTGCCTCTATGCTATCTCCCTAGAGACAACAAGGCTAGAGAATGTTCCATAGCCTTCTAGGGCACACAGTAGTTGATGGTTCAAGCTGTTGGGCTATTGGATTCTAATAGACTTTCAGATTTTTTGTGGCGCTGCCATGCTCTCTATACTGTCACCTGTAAAATGGGTTTATAATGCAGCCCTCTTCTGTGCTATGTGAACCCCTAGAGTTCTCTGAGTACCCATGTCCTCTGTGTATGATTGTTCACTAAAGCAAGAGAACACAATGCTCAGAACAGAGCCGAGCAAAGTAACCTGGTGGTCAGCTCACTCATTTTTAATTTTAAAGATAATAAAGTACAATAAAGCAACACAGAACATAACCAATCAAGACAATGCAGGACAATTGGTACAGAACTTCAGAGCAGATATCAGGAAAACAATAATAGATGCCATTGTATATTTTGTTATCTTCACAGTAGTTGTCCATTCCATCAGGTATAGCAAAAATCAAACCAAAACCAAAACACAATAAAACCAATCAAAACAGAATATCCGAGCTGGGGTTTTAGCTCAGCGGCATAAGGGCCTGCTTTGCAAGCAAACAGTCGTGAGTTCGATCCCCAGTAAAAAAAAAAGGGGGCTGGGGATTTAGCTCAGTGGCATAAGGGCCTGCTTTGCAAGCAAACGGTCATGAGTTCGATCCCCAGTTAAAAAAAAAAAATTTAAAATTAAAAAAAGACAAAAAAAAAAACCACCCCAGAATATTGAATAAAGCAAAACAATTAATCAGAACAAAGCTAAACAGTGAAAACAGTGTTGGACTTCACAGATAAGACAAATACGGAGGAAATCTCCCATATTTGTTATATTGCATACTGTCATCTAGGCTTATGCTGTTTACCAGGAAGGCTGGATCGTTTTCTTGATTGGTCCTCCAAGTCGCAGGCATGGCAGATTCTCAGGAGGTTCTGGCTTTTATCTTCCTGGCACATGCACAGCTCAGCTTACTCATTTTAGTCTAAGTCCCTTGCTTGTTTTTATTCTTTGAGACAGGGTGTTATTATGTAGCTCAGGCTGGCCTTGAACTTGTGGAGATCCTCCTGCCTCAGTCTCCTGAGTGCTAGGATTATAGTCACACATCACCAATAAGTTTTTGTTTTGTTTTTTTTTTGTACTGGGGATCAAACTGTGCTTGCCAGGCAGGTGCTTATGCCACTGAGCTAAATCCCCAGCACCAATAAGCTTTTATGGTGAGAGAAACTGAGGTCCTTGAGACAGGGATTTTTGCTGAGGCTGGGTAGAGCTGCCATGGGAAGGTAGGACAGCCACTGTTCAGGCTCCCAGAGACTCACTCTGGATGCCTCATGGCAAGCAGGAAGCAATTACAGACCTGGGTTTCCATCCAGGCCCTGCTGTTTTTGGGCTGAGTGATCACAGCAGGTTGCTTCTACACAATGCATATGACCTAGGGATGGAAGGTCACAGTCCCAGGTGGTGGAAGCTCTGAGATCTGTGCAAAATCTCATCTGCCTACCCATGGTTTGCCTGGACTTTCACAACCCTCTTCTAGACCCCTGGCTCAAAGGTGTCTGGGTCATTGCATGTGTAGTTCTCCATGCTTGAGTTACCAACCTCACCCCACATGGACTCAGAATTTACTATGTGCTATATTCTCTGTGTATTATTGTTGTTGTTATTATTTGGTATTAGAGATTGAACCCAAAGCCTTTGAACAGTATGACATCCCTAGCCCATTTTTTTTTTTTTCACCACTATACCAATGAGGAACCCCTAGCCCATTTTAAAATGTTTTGTTTTGAAATAGGATCTCACTAAATCACCCAGGTTGGGTTTAAACCTGCTTTCTCTAGCCTTGGAATCCCAGAGTACTGGTATTAGAGGTGTGTACATTTGTCTGTTTGTTTTAACACAGGATTCCACTGTGTAGTTCCAGTTGGCGTTGAACTCACTATGTAGCTGAGGTTGGCCTCAGTCTTCCTGCCTCAGCCTCCTGAGTGCTGAGATTAAATGAACCAGTTTAAAAATGAGAAGTCTAGGGGCTGGAGATTTAGCTCAGTGGCATAAGCGCCTGCCTTGTAATCAGGCAGTTGTGAGTTTGATCCCCGGTACCGATAAAAAGGAAAAAGACAATAAATAAATAAATAAATAAATAAATAAATAAATAAAAATAAAAATGAGAAGTCTAAAGCCCCAATGAATCAGCTGTCTGTTCAAGTATATTTGGTTGAGTAGTGGGTTCTATTCAACCTATTTTGTTGTTGTTGTTATACTGCACACACATGTAATCCTAGGACTCAGAAGGCTGAGGCAGGAAGATTGCTATGAGTTCTAGGCTAACCTGGGCTATACAGGGAGTTCAAGGCCAGATTGGACTATGCAGCACGACTCTGTGTCAAACACTTTTTTAAAAAATAGAAGTGCTAATAATGTGGTGTAGTGCAAAGGCCTCGGATCAAATCCCTGGTACTATAAGATAACTAAATAAATAGCTAACTAACTAGGTGACTAACTAAATATTAAATATTAAATTAATAAAATGGAAGGGATGGATCACAAGGGTGATTTTCTTTTCTTTTCTTTTTTTTTTTTTTTTTTGAGACAGGATCTCCCTATGCAGTTCAGGCTGGCCTTGAGCTCACTTTGCAGCCCAGGCTGGTCTCGAACTCCTCGAACTCTCAATGATCCTCCCACCTCAGCCTCCAGAGCGCTGGATTATGGGCAGGCGTGAGCCACCACGCCCGGCTTACATGGGTGATTTTTTTTCCTTTTTTTTTTTTTTTTGAGACAAGGCCTCACTATGCAGTTCAGGCTGATCTTGAACTCACTAGGTAGCCTAGGCTGGCCTCAAGTCATGGCAATCCTCCTGCCTCAGCCTTGTGAGTACTGGGATTGCAGGCAAATACCGCCATGCCCAGCTCTATTTATTGATCGACTGTAATACTTAAGATTAAATTCAGAGCCTGTGTATTGAACATCCCTGGCTATTTATTTATTTATTTATTGGTACCAGGGATTGAACTCATGACTTAGTGCTTGCCAGGCAGGCGCTTATATTGCTGAGCTAAAACCCCAGGCCCCCTTTATTTATTTTTTGAGAGAGCAAGAGCGTCTTACAAAATTGCTCAGTTGGCCAGGCTGCCTTTGAACTAGTGACCCTCCTGCTTCAGCGTCCCAGAATGATGGAATTACAGATTTGCATCATCATGTCCAGTTTTAAAAATTAGTATTGTCATTTATAGTGCTGGGGATTGAACCCAGAACTTTCATTGATAGGCAAGCACTCTACCAGTGAGCTACATTCCCAATCCTTATTGATGGTTCTTAAATTTGATTCCTTTGGGCTCAAGGATTCTTTGGAAATACTATAGGTCTATAGGGAGGGAATATGTTGGCAACTGAAGAGAAGACATTGGCCCTGTTTGCCTCAGTGAGCAGATCCAATTGTTAGTGTCGTGCGTAAGGGTTCAAAGAGGACTTTGATTTAATAAAGGGTTATAGTATGGTGGGGAGAGAAAGATAGAGTGACCTATGCTATCTGAGCCTTTTTTTTTTTTTGGTACCAGGTTTGTATGACGTTAAACTTGTAACCTCATGCTTACCAGGCAGATGCTGTGCCACTGAACCATAGTCCCAGCCCTAGGTATGCTATCTGAAACAAGTCTGAAAACCCCTGACCAGAGGCCTCCTGTTTACTCTATGTGCACACACATACTTCACTCACCACTCCATGATTCTGCCAACCTGAGAAAGCAATGTACTGTCCTCTCATTTCCAGCCCTGCATTCCCTGTTGTCTCTTAAAACCCCAGACTTTTTGGGTCATGGGAACTGGGATCTTTCATGAACTGGCTTACAGCTCATTTCCTGCCAGCCAAAACCCAAAGCTTGACAGAGCTTGCCTGGCTTTGGGGAGGGGAACAGGCTCCATCCTGAGGGACCCAGGAAAGCTTTATACTTGCCAGTGCCCTGAGCTCCAGAGCTCTGGTAGCCCCAGCAGTGCCTCCCACTTCCTTGTCTGTGTGTGGATATGCTTCTGTCTACTCTCTGCTGCCTCCTTCTGGACCAGTACCTCCATCAATCTGTGACAGAAGACAGAGAAAGGCCCATGCAGGTGATGGTCTATTTGGCTTCCCTGCTGAGTAACACAGGGAAAGGTACTTTCTCTCGGCCTCGGCGTCTTGTTCTGGCATCATAATCCTGCTGTGGGGTGCTGAAACATCACGAAGGAACATAGTAAAATTGGAACTTGGGCGGGTGCTGTGGGTGAAGAATGAGTAGTAGGGCCTTATCAGAACAGGCTTCCCGGAGGAGGACACAGGAGAAGGCATGAAAGGAGGCAGCATGAGAGTGCCCAGAGGAGCTGAGGGGGAATTTCAGGCTCGGGGAATAGTACAGCAAAGTCCTCAGCCCTCTTCCCAGGGCACACCCACACCCTTCCTGACACTAATACTTAGCCATTCTGTCGTGGCCCTCATTTGGAGGAAATGGAGGACTAGAGTTCAGAGGGAGGGTCACCTAGCCAGACCCAACTAGTTGAGTTCCTTCCACCCCTAGCATTGACTCTGTTTTGAAAGGGGCTGCATACCTTGGGGAGAGGGAGTTCTTTTTTTCTTTCTTTTTGAGACAGGATCTCATTATGTGTTTCAGGCTGGCCTTGGGCTCACTTTGTAGCCCAGCTGGTCTCAAACTCACAACTGTTCTCCTGCCTCAGTCTCCCTCCTGAGTGCTGGGATTACAGGAGTGTGCCACCACGCCTCGCAATAAAGTACTGTTTTCTATCCTGATGTCTTGAGCCTTATAGCCTGTCCTGGCTGATCCCTGTCCTCTTGGGCAGGGAGGGACAGTATTCCATTTGGTCAGGGCATGTTAGGGAGCCAAGAAATGTGTTAAATGTCTTTCTTTCTTTCTTTCTTTCTTTCTTTCTTTCTTTTTTTAGACAAGATCTTACTATGTAATTCAGGCTAGCCTTGAACTCAATATGGGGCCCAAACTGGCCTTGAATTCGTGGCAATCCTCCTGCCTCAGCTTCCTGAGTACTGGGAATATAGATATGTACCACCACTCCCTTGTTGTGTTTTTTTGAGACAGAGTCTGGCTGTGTACTTCAGGCTGCCCTTGAACTTACTTTATAGCCCAGGCTGGCCTCACAGTGATCCTCCCATTCAGCCTCCTGAGTGCTGGGACTGCAAGCCACCACACCCAGGCCACCATGCCTGGTTTTTCTTTTTTTTTTTTTTTTGTCTTTTTCATTTTTATCGGTGCCAGGAATCGAACTCACGACCGCCTGCTTACAGGTGCTTATGCCGCTGAGCTAAATCCCCAGCCCCCATGCCTGGTTTTTCAATGTGTCAATTTATTTCTTCATTTGCTGAGCACAGAGACTAAAGAAGGAAAGAATGATACAGAAGAATGAAACTCCCAACCTACTAGATGTCTGGTACATGTTCATGTTTTCTAAAATCAAAGAATGAATTTTAGGAACAATGGAGTTTAAGAGCAGAATATATTTATTAAGAGAAAGAAAGCTTCTGTCTGAGAGAGAGAAGGCATCCCAAGTGGGTTGTCAAAGATCTTGCCTGTTCCAGGGATTTTTATAGATCAAAACCATGAGGAGACGTGAGTCCAGAAAAATGGGAATTCACAAGGCAGGGCAGGGATGAGGGACAGAACTATGGTCAACCAAGAAGGCTGGGAGTGTAATTACTCAGGTGAAACTGATGAAATCAGGATCAAACGGGGAGGTGAGTCACATAGCAAGTGGGCATAAATACGGAATACGGTCTTTGCTGGTAAGGGGTTGGGTTAATGGCTCCTCTGGCTTCTTCAAGGTGATTGATACCTATTTAGAATATTAGTCCCTGATGTTTATCTTTAGGGTGCAGTTGCATTTGTTTTGCCTTTTGCCTTGAGATCTGGTCTGGCCTGCAGCAGAGGTTCCTGTCTCTTCCAAGGTTGCAAGATATCTGATCTTCTGCACTGGCTTCTTCCAGAGCCTCTGTTGCCTATAACAGGAGGAGAGAAGGAAAGGAGACAAGAAGGGAGGATAGAAGGAAAGCAGAATGGGTGGGAAAGAGAAAAGGGAAGAGGAGCCCTTTCGGTCAGCCAAATATCCTAGGCCTTGCTTTGGCCCTCATAGTACAAAAGCAAAGTTGGGTTTGAGCCTCTGATCAGCCAAGTGGCTCAGAAATGACTCACAGTGTAAACCTCTGTTTCTTCCTGTCAACAGGGCTGATACCAGTGCTGACCTCAGAGGGCGAGAGCGAGGGCGGTGGGGTGGGGGTGACAGGCTGAGTGTATTTTCATGCCTAGGGGACCAGCATACCGCCTGAGTTACCCAATTAAGAGATTGTGATAGGCTGAGTCTGGAAGCATGAATAGTACTTGCCAGATGGATATGGGGGTTGTGGGGGAAGAGACTAACAAAGATCCGAGACAAAGGAAGCCATGTAGGCAAAGGCAGGGGGTAGCATGGGGCTAGAGCGCTGGTTGTGTGGGAGGGAGGGCTGGGGAGATGAGGCTTCAGGGTAGCAGGGAGAGGTGAAAGCAGAGCCTTACCACCATGCTCTACATGGAGGCCTAACTCCTGGAACCTGGCTTCCTAGCTAGGTGACCAGGGCAAGCCACTTCCCAGGGCCTTAGTGTCCTCTTCTGTCAAATAGAATATCTTAGCAGTGTTCTATGATGCCAACAAACTCAGTGGTGGGTACAGGAGCCTGTGCCAGTTGGTTGTAGCAGGTATGAGGGTCTATTGCCCATTTCTCACCTCCCCAGAGGTAACTTCTTGGAGAACGCCTTGCATCTCTGGCCTCTCCCTTAGCTCTATCAGGCCCTTCATGCTTCACCAATCCCTTGCCAAGCTGTGGCATTTTTCTTGTTGTCTTTTTTTTTTTTTTTTTTTTGTACCAGGGATTGAACTCACAGCCTTACACTTGCCAGGCATGTGCTTAAGCCACTGAGCTAAATCCCCAGTCCTTTGGCATTTTTCTTAATGCCTCCCTGGGATGCTGTAAGCTCCTGGGAGGAAGATGCCACCTGTGCATCTATCTCCTCCAAACCTGGGCCTGAGGCCCAAGAGTTAGCACTTGGGACCCTGTGCTGATTTGAGAAAGGAGCTCCCTTCATGTGACAGGTTAGAGCAAGAGACCTGGAGTCCCAGAGAAGGAAGAAGACAGGTACCTTCAGATAGAAGGTCTGGGAGATGCTACAGAAAGGCCTGAATGAACAGAGTTTGGCTGAGAAGAAGAATGCTGGTGTGATCAGTAGGCAGCCCTGCTCCAGGAAATAGTGAAGGTTTTAGAAGATGGGGGGAAGGGGCTGGGGATTTAGCTCAGTGGCATAAGCACCTGCCTTGCAAGCAGACAATCCAAGCAAACAGTCGTGAGTTCGATCCCTGGTACCTGGTACCGATAAAAACTAAAAAGACAAAAAAAAAAAAAAAAAAGTGACTAGATGATGAGGGGAGGCCCCAAAAGACAATCAGCTTTTCCACTAAGCCTGGCTACATTTTCTGTGGACTTATATAGCAATAGCACCCTGAGGCTTAGAGCCTCAGCTGGCCATCTGTAAAAACTCGATGCAATGGAGTTATCTTGCAGGGTGCTGGTAAGGATACAAGAAGATGCTTAGACTAGTCCTTGGACTAAGACTAGTCCTGGACATTTAGCCTCTTCCAATCCCAGTCTTTATTTTCAGCTTTGCCAAGGTCAAAGGTCTGGATTGTGCTTCTTCAGCTGGCTTAGAATTTCTCAGGGGTGGGGGTCCCTTTCCTTTGTGGAACTCAACAGAAGAACCACAATTGTCAAGAAAGTTTTTGTCAAGAAAGGAGCTGGGCCCACAAAGGGCAGGCCCTATGCTCACAGTGTGACCATGGAGTCAGGCCCCAGGTTTTCAAGTCCCCCATGACTCTAGGGAACTAATGGAGTTTCAGCAGTGTGCTGGCCCCAAGGGGAGGTACATTAGTCCCTGTTTTTGGAAGTGGATATATTCTAATATCTCTAGTGAATGTCTGAAACCACATAATAGTTGATATTATTGACTGAAGCATTGTTGAACGGCACATAATCAGGTTTAATTTACAAATTAGGCATAGTAAAAGATTAACAATAACTCAATGAAATAGAGCAATTATATAATATAGAATAAAAGTTATTTAAATGGCATGGTGGTGTATTCCTATAATCTCAGCACTCTGGGAACCTGAGGCAAGAAGATCACCAGTTCAAGGCCAGCCTGGGAAATTTAGGGACTTAGTGAACTCAATCTCAAGAACAACAACAACAACCAAGCCAAACTACTTCTACATACACACACACACAAAGATAGAAAATGTGAAGGGAATATAGTTTAGTGTGAATGTCCTGAGTTCAATCCTCAGCACCCTCCAAGTGAAAGTTTTTTAAAATTTATGAATACCACTGGGAATAGTGGCACATTCCTATAATCCCATATAAACTAGGAGGCTGAAGCAAAAAGATTGCTGTGAAATCAAGGCCATCCTGAGCTACATAGGGAGTTCAGGGATATACATAGTGAGACCCTGTTTCTTTCTTTTCTTTTCTTTTTTTTTTTTTTTTTGCCTTTTTCCTTTTTAGCAGTACCGGGGATTGAACTCACAACTGCCTGCTTCCAAGGCAGGCACTTATGCCACTGAGCTAAACCTCTAGCCCCCAAGACCCTGTTTCAACAAAACAAAGAACTAAACACTTTGAAAAGCAAAATCTCTTTTTTTTGTTTTCCCCTTTACAGCAGGTTTTCACTATGTGGTTCAGGCAGGCCTTGAACTCACTCTGTAGCCCAAGTTGGCCTCAACTCACAGGATCCTCCTGCCTCAGCCTCCTGAGTCCTGGGATCACAGGCTTGTGTGCCACCATGCCCAATGCAAAAGCAAAAATTTAAATAAGAGAACTTTAAATAAAAGAAAACCTAAGAAAGGGGTGGTGGTGCATGCCTACCTCCCAGCACTTGGGAAACTTTAAAGAGCAACATTGCCTCAAGTTCAAGGCTAGCCTGGGTTACATAGTGAGACCCAGTCTCCAAAACGGAAAAGCAAGGCAAGATCCCAGATTGCATGAGGCTTGCCATTTAGTTCCTCCCTTTTCCCAGGATCAAGCTTGAGCCCCTAGGATGCAGTGTGGGAGACCAGCCCCCTTACACAATATAACCTCTTCTGTTCCCTTTTTCTCTTTTGCGGAAATTGCAATGTGTTTAGAATGTAGAAAAACTTTTATGAGGTCCTAAATGTATCGTGAGGTTCAAATACCATGATCTTGTGACTGGATTATGGCTTTCTTTTTTTTTTTTTTTTGTCTTTTTCCTTTTTATCAGTACCAGGGACTGAACTCACAACTGCCTGCTTGAAAGGCAGGCACTTATGCCTCTGAGCTAAATCTCCAGGCCCTGGATTATGGCTTTCAAGTGGGCCTTGTTGCCCTGTTCCCTTCTTTTTTCTTCTTCTTTTCTTTTCTTCTCCTTCTCCTTCTCCTTCTTCTTCTTCTTGTTTCTCCTCCTCCTCCTCCTTCCTCCTTTCTCTTTTTTTCTGTTCTTATTCCCCTATCTAGCTACATACACCATTTTTCAATCAGAGCACTTTCCTTAAAGGAATGCATCTGACCATGTTATCCATACTCCTGTCCACCAGAGGCCTCTCACAGTACCTGAAATAAAACTATACCCCTCTGCTTTTTTTTTTTTTTTTGGTACGGGACTCAAACTCACAACCAATATGCTTGCTGGACAGGTGCTTGTGCCCCTGAGCTAAATCCCCAGCCCACTCCTCCTGTTTTTGCAGGACTCCCATGTCTATCACTTGTTGTCTTCCCTTCCTTTAATTCTTTTTATTCCATACTGACCATCTGGACATTGTCATGATGTTTGCCAATCAAGATTCCTTTGCTTGAGACATTCTCTTGCAACCTTTCCAGCAATTCCTTCCAATCTTCAGGCTCCAGCATTGGCTCTGGAGCCTGACACATGGAACCCATGCTCCTAGCTGGCTATATGACTTTGTTCAAGTATTTGGTGTATCAGGAGATTAATGGTAACCATAATATGGGATGGTTTTGAGTATTAAAGATAATAAAGTGTTAGAAAGGAATCTGGCGCTCAGTAGGTTTCAGTCTTTGGTTTTTTGCTTTTTCTGAGACAGGGTCTCCCTATGTAGTTTAGGCTGACCTTGAACTCACCATGTAGTACAAGCTGGCCTTGAACTCCCAGGAATTGTTCCACCTCAGTCTGCAGAGTGCTGTTAGAACTATAGTGTGCCCCACTGTGACAGGGTGAGTGTCAGTTTTTACACTGTTTTCTTTAGTGAATCTTCCCAGACCTCCTAATGAAAAATAGGTCCCCATAGTCACTAGTAACTGTTTTTTTGGGTTTTTTGGTACCGGGGATCCAACTCAGGACCTCACACTTTTCAGGCAGGCGCTTATGTCACTGACTTAAATCCCCGGACCCCCCACAGTTACTATTTCATCACTGTTTTCACTTCTTCATAGCATTTATCTGTACCTGAAATAATTTTGGTTTTTCAAATATTTTATACAACGAATAATCATTGGTGCAGTTACTATGTGCCAGGCACTTCACATCTGCTGTCAGCCTGGATAGGTGAGGTCTCTGACTGTTTGGTTCACCAGGGTTCACCGGCTACTCCTCCGCATCGTGACCAGCACATAGTAGGTGCTTCGCTCGGGGAAGAGCCCCGCCCCTCACACCACCCCTCCCCCGCTCCAGGAAGTGCGGGGGCTCCAGCCGCCCGACCGGGCGCAATGCATTCTGGGAAGGTAGCAGCACCAGATCCAAGATGGCGGCCAGCAGGAGGCTGATGAAGGTAAAAGCCATTCTCCGGTGCCGGTAGGGCGGGAGGCGGCGTTGTGAACCGGGGGCCCCTCAGTGGGCCTAGAGCTCTCCTGGGCGCCGTCGCCCGGGTTCCCCCTCTATGTGGCCCCGCTGTCCCGCCGGACCGCATGGAGCTGAGCGAACTAACGGGGCCATCTAGGCCGCAGCCTGGGCGGGAGCTGCAGGCCGCGCCGGGGCTGCCACTGGCCCTCCGCCCAATCCAGGCGTCCGCGTGACCCTCCTCCTGGGGCCCAGCCGTGTCGCCGTTGTCGCGGCGTCCGCGGCCCCGGCGGGGGTCGCCGTGAATGCGGGGTTTGGCGGGCAGAGCCTAGGCTAGCGGCGCGGAGAAGGCCCGAACACAGAGCCCCGGAACCCTAGTGGGGATCCCGCGCTGCGGAGCCGCCCCGCCCTGGGCTAAAGGCCCGGCCTGGGCTGAGGAGGAAAGAAGGAGGCTGGCGGCCAGAACTAGATCCGTTTGTTGGTGGGTCGTTTGAAATTGCTCTGAGACCGAGAAAACTGTCGCCTTGTGACTGCAGAATCACACAGCCGGGAAGTTTCAACTCCAGGAAGGCGTGGGTTCGACCCCATTCGCGGCTCGGTTCTCCTTCCTCATCTTCTTCCCCATCCACCACTTAGTCATTTCGATCTCCTTTCCTTGTCGAAGCAAAGTGCCATTTGAAGGGGGGTGAGAGTTGGCTCCTGTCGTTCGAGTCAAAACCAAAGTTTGTAAAAATAACTTGGTTACACTTGCTTTGGATCTCGAATGTAATGGGGTACCTTCTTAATGCCTCTCCTTTGGTGAGGAACACAGTTGCTAAATTGACTTAGTTCGCTCATCAGTGGATTTGCTGATGTTCTGGGGGAGGTCACTACAAGTCAACATTTGTGAATCGTTGACGGTGTAGTCCAGGCGAGCAGCATCTCGTCTGGGACAGGGACCGGAGCTCTTCCTGGGAAGAGATAAAGAGTTGGGGATTTTGTCTGGGTAGAGTCACAATTGGTAGAACTAGATATTCAAAGTGGAGTCGCAACCGCTGAATCCTCCTTTCCTAAGGACTTTTCCTTTTCACTAAGGACTGGTGAAGACATAAGACTTTATAAAACTGTAGTGGAAGTAAGCGCAAAAGATCATTGTACTCCAAACCCCTCCTCATCTTTTCTGTCAGCGACACCACTATTCACCTAGATGAAAGGACTGTTAATTCATTTATTTCTCTGCTCATCAAGTACTGCCATCTGGTATGCCTTGCAGATTTAACTTTAAAGATTTTCTAAGTGCATGTCTGGCTTCTTAATCTCATTGAAATTACTGAACTCCATCACCCTCTCTCAGGTGCCCACTCCTTTGACTACCCTTCAAGGACACTAGAGTTCTTCTATAGCAAATATTCAATCTTTTTCCTCTTGTTAGAAACATGTATGGCCACCAGGCCTGGTGGCTCACGCCTGTAATCCCAGTACTTGGGAGGCTGAGGCAGGAGGATTATTGCGAGTTCCAGACCATCCTAGGCTACAAAGTGAGCTCAAGGTCAACCTGAACTGCATAGAAAGACCCTGTCTCAAAAAAAAAAAAGAAAGAAAGAAAGAAACCTGTACGGTCCTAGTGGCCTTAAGCAGCCAATTGTAACCTCTTGGCGTGCAAGAACTTTCTTAGGCTGAAAACAATCAGTTCAACATGATTACCTCCCATCCTTTGGTTCCCTTCAATCTTTTATACCTAATTCCAACAGCTAATTTTTCCAGCTTCTACTCTGCAACTCCGTACTTCATATTCATGATCATGTTTAATCTTCCCTTTGAAGTAGACGTTATTGTCCTCACTTTGTAGATGAGAAAATAGAATGCATAGTAACTTGCTCTGGGCTACTCAGCCAGGTAGAGAGTGGGCTATGATCAGTTCTATGTGGCTTCAAAGCGAAGTCATGGGGTTTCCTGTTGCACATTGTGTATGATTTACCTAGGAAAGGCTGCCTTTTAACCACTCTGGTCTTCCAGGCAAGTCCTTGATTGAACTCCAGTGCCATCTATACTGTGTGCCCTCCAGTCCCCTCAGAGTGAGGTGTTTCTTCTTTTGACCACCGCACTTTCTTTGTTTCCCTTTTGAACATTGTCAAGATCTGATTCATATTACAAGCTTGTCTCTCTCTCTCTCTCTCTCCCCCTCTCCCTTTCTCCCTCTCTCTTTGTCTCTCTCCCTTTCTTTCCTCTTTCTCCCTTTCTCTCTGAGACTCCCTAGTGTCTCACTTCCTAATTCAGGCTGGCCTTAAACTCATTATGTATCCCAAACTGGCCTAGAACTCCTGATCCTTATGGCCTCAACCTCCCAACTACTAGAATTACTAGAGTACTAGAATTACTAGGCTGTGGTCTGACCACCCTTCCCCACCAGACTTGTCTTTCCCACACTAGTTTCTGATTTCCTTAAAGTGAAGGCTCTTGAGCTATTTCATATTGGCCTCCCTCAGTCTAGCCCAGTTGACCTAGTTTGGAATCCCCAGGCAGTTGGTCCGAGAATGGATTTATGGTTTTTACATTATTTGTTTCTAAGAATTGGAGCTCAGAAAAAAATACGTAACATTAACTGATTTCTTACTGAATGAACAAGGTTATTTGCATGAGGCCTTTTTTTATGTTTTCAGAATCAAATTTAATGTATTATCATTTTACTGTACTTTTATAAAGAGGTAATTGTAAAGTTTAGGTAACTTGAAAATTACTTTAAGTGAAGTAGTACTGTAGTAGGAAGAGATGAGGCACTAAATGTCAGGCTCCAAGATCCAAATTCCATGTCCCTTGTCACATTTCCTCTATTTCTTTCAAGGCTGTGTGGAAGAGTATGTTCAGTTTTCTTCAGTTATAGATGGAAATTTTTTCAGTTTGGTAGGTGAATTCTAGCTGTATGCTGACCTTGACTTAATAATCAGTTTTCAGATTTATTTTAAAAAGAATGAAGAAAACTTAATGATGCAGGTTGATCAACAGAGTCTTTCAGTACTTGGGATAGAAATAATAAATGGAAGTTTTTCTTCCTTTTTTGTGGGGGGTGGGGTTTGAGATAGTGCCTCAATATGTAGTTCAGGCTTCCTATGATCCACATGCCTTGGTCTTCCAAATGCTAGGACTTTAGGTGTATACCATCATGCCCAGCAGAAAATAGGTTTTCAGTGGTGAAAAATTGGAATGTAGTGCTTATGTCAATGCCTCATGTAGAACAGATGTTAAATAATCAAATTATCTTTTTTGTTTTGCTTTGTTTTTTTGGAGACAGGGCCTCACTGTGGAGATCAAGCTGGCCTTGAGCTCACAAAGTAACCCTAGCTAACTTCCATCCTCCTTCCTCAGCCTCCTTAAGTGCTGGAACTGCAGGAATGCATGCTCCACCACATCCAACTTACTTACATTTTGAAGAACTTTAGATTTCCTCATAAAATCTTTTCCAAAACACTTAGTATAACTGATTTCTTTTATCCAAGTGTGGTGGCACACAGGGCTGTAATCTTAGCACTCAGTAGGCTGAAGCAGGAGGATTGCTGTGAGTTGGAGAGCAGCCTGGGCTATTTAGCAAGAACCTATCTCAAAAAACAAAAAACACAATGGACTATCTGAAGGTAGTGCAAAGTACAGTAGTAAAAGTGAGTTGGGTATATCAGATTGGAAAGTTACTTTCAGCAAAATTTCAAAAAGATTTTTTTCAGATCACTTTTTAAGATCATAATGTTAATAAAACATACATTTTTTAAAATAAAACATACATTTAAAGCAGCTAATTGAGCACTGATGATAACACTCATTGCTTCAGTTAGGATAGGGGAATAGCTACAAAACCAAAAGCAAAACCTCTGTCTGGCTTAGGAAAATTGCTTTCTCATCATCTCTTTGCAGCCTCATACTACACATAGCTCCCCCAAGGGGCTCTCCAATTGAGTAGCTTCCCAGAAGGGCTTTTCTCAAAGGGGAAATTTGTGGATTTAGAGGGAGGGAACATTTTATTAGTTATTATGGCATAACTATTGAGATGAGGAATTGAGGTTTTTTTTTTTTTTTTTTTTTTGAGATGGGCTTGCAATGCAGTTCAGGCTAACCTTGATTGCCTAGAACTCAGCAATCCTGCCTCAGCCTCCTAAGTGCTGTGATCACAGGTGTGCGCCACAACACCCAGCTCAGGAATTGAGATTTGCATAGCTTTTCAATGTTGTTTAATCTTCACCATATTGGTGTACTTTCTCAGTCCATAAGCACATCTGAATGAGTAGGAGTTGCTCAGTAGCAATTTGGTCCTTGGAATTCATTGTATCAAGCAATGAACTGGTTTTGCTTTTGAGTAATACCAGGTTTTTTTTTTTTTTTTTTTTTTTTTTTTTGTGTGTGTGTGTGTGTGTGTGTGTTTTCCCTTTTTATCGGTACCTCCAGAGATCGAACTGCCTGCTTGCAAGGCAGGCGCTTATGCTGCTGAGCTAAATCCCTAGCCCCCAGGTTGTTTTTTTGTTGTAGTTTGTTTTTGGGGTTTTATTTTACTTTTTTTCTTTTTTTCATTTTTTTTGTCTTTTTTGAGATGGGGTCTCGCTGTGCAGTTCAGGCTGGCCTTGAGCTGACTTTGTAGCCCAGGCTGGTCTTGAACTCCCAAGGATCCTCCCACCTCAGCCTCCCTAGTGCTTGGGATTACAGGTGTGAGCCACCACGCCCCGCTTTTTTTTTTTTTTTAAGACAGGGTCTCAGTATGTAGTTTAGACTGGCCTTGAACTCTCAGCAATCCTCCTGCCTCAACCTCCTGAGTCCTAGATCTGTAAGTGTGCACCATCATGCCCACTTTTACATCTTTTTTTTTAAATCGGTACCGGGGATCAAACTTATAACCACATGCTTGCAAGGCAGACGCTTTTGCCGCTGAGCTAAATCCCCATCATCCACTTCTAATGGAAGGTTTATATTCCTCCAGGTTGGGTAATTAATACTACAGAGCAATGACTATGTGTTAGTTGTTTTAGGAAGTAAAGGGAGAGCTGACCACAGTGCCTCTTCTAGTTCTACCTGCAGAAGGTTGAAGAAGGACGATTGCTTTGAGGCCAGCCTGGGCAGCGTAGAGTCTTTTAAAAAAAAGATGAGGGAAATTGAAGAGGTTTTTTTTTTTTTACCAGGGATCCAACTTATGGCCTTGTTCCTGCCAGGCAGGCATTTATGCTGCGAGCTAAATCCCTGGCCCTGAAGAAGGAGTTTTATAGATGATAGTGTTCCAGTAAAATTGACCTGAATACTTAACCAGGGATGATGGTACATGCCTGTCATCCCAGAACTCTGCGATGAGACAGGAGGGTTCAATGTTTAAGCTCAATTTGGGCAATTCAGTTGAAAGCCTGTAGCCAAAAAACAAAGCAAAACAAAACAAGACACTGGAAATTACCTCAGTGGCAAGACCTGGTAACCTTGTCCAATCCCCAGTTCAGGGAAAGGGAGGAGTGGTTTTTTTTTTGTTTGTTTGTTTGTTTTTTAAAGGGAATACAAACAGTTTTCTCAATTTCCCACAACCCAAATCCATTTGCAAAATAAATTCAGATTCAGGCTCTTGTTTGTTTTTTGTTTTCTTTTTGTGTTGTTAGTGAGGGTTAAACCCAGAGCCTTGGCCCTAGCACATTCCCAAGCTTTTCCTATTGATTGTTTTGGTACAGGGTCTGTATAAACCATTAAGGTGCCCAGGCAGAGCTCAAACTTTCAGTCCTCCTGACAGCCTCCCAGAGGACTAGGATTACAGGTGTCCACCACTTTAGCTTACTCATTTGTTGTTGCTGTTGTTGTTTTTCACTGATACTGAGGATTGAACCCTAGGGGTTTTTTGTTTGTTTGTTTGTTTGTTTTTTTGGTACTGGGAATGGAACTCAAGTCATTTGCCAGGCAGGTGCTTATGCTGCTATGTCCCTGGCCCTGAACCCTGGGCCTTTTAAAAAATTTTTATTTTGAGACAGTGTCTCACTAAAATTAGCCAGGCTAAACTGAACTTTTATCTTCCTACCAGGTGCAAATGTTTTCTTTTTTGAGACAGGGTCTCGCACATAGTTCAGGCAGGTCTTGAGCTTACTTTGTAGCCTAGGCTGGTCTTAAACTCGCATGATCCTCCTACCTCAGCCTTCCTTGTGCTGAGATTACAGGTGTGAGCCCCCATGGCTGCTTTGTTTTTTCAGATAGAGTTCCTCTGTGTGGTTCATGCTGGCCTTGAACTCTTTAAGTAGCTCAGGCTTAAACTCAGTGATCCTTCTGCCTCAGCCTTCCAAGTGCTGGGATCCAGGTATGTGCTGCCATGCCTGGATAAATATTTTTCTATCAAAAGAGAATTGAATATGGCTATAATCCCAACACTCAAGAGATTGAGGCAGAATGATTACAGTGGGTTCACGGCCAATCTGGGCTACATAGTGAGTCAAGGCCAGACTGACTGACCTATATAGCAAGATCCTGTCTCACACCTCAGCAAAAACCAAGAAAGAGACAGAGAGATGGAGAATGAATATAAATTTGAGCAGACTCTGAGAAAGAGAATATAATATACTTAATTATTGCAACTTTTATGGCACTTCTTAAGGTATATTCTAGAACAAAAACACTTGTCTCAGAATAGTGGGGTTTTACCTAATCTTTTTCTTTCTTTTAACGGTACCTGGGATCAAACTCACGACTGCACACTTGCAAGGCAGGTGCTAATGCTGCTGAGCTAAATCCCCAGCCTGGTTTTTCCTAATCTTGTTTGAACTCCAAGAAACACCTGTTCACTGGCATGGGTGGTACACACCTGTAACCCCAGCACTTGGGCAGCTGAGGCCAGAGGATAGCTATAAGTTCCAAGCCATCCTGGGCTAGTTAGTTCAGGACCAGCTGTACCCACATAATGAGACCCTCAGAAAGCCTCACACAAACACTTACACCAAAAGACTTAACCAGGCATGGTGTTGTTATGTATCTGTAGTCTCAGCTTCTCAGGAGGCTGAGGCAGGAAGATTGTGAGTTCAAGGCCAGCCTGGGCAACATAGTGAAAACGTATCTCAAAAAAAGAAAGGAGTGAGATGTGTTAATGACACCTGTTTCAAGAGGAGGAGGTTGTTGATTAATTGTTAGATCAAGTCACTTGAAAGTGTTATTACTCTTATGGAGAAGTGTCATTAAGGGGACTAGGGATATATAAGTTCAGTGGTGACATGCTTAGCACGCACCAGGCCTTGGGTTCATTCTACAGCACCAAAATAATAACAGAGGCATACCATTAAATGTTTCATGACACATCTGTTTTCTTTGTTACAAACAGTGAGGACTTAAAGCTTAGAGAACCACAAGAGATATCTGTCCTGGGGCTAGTTTTGTTTGTTTGTTTGCTTGCTTGCTTTTGAGACGGCCTCTGTGTGGTTTAGGCTGGCCTTGAGTTCCCTGTGTGGTCTGGATTGGCCTTGTGGTGGTCCTCCTGCCTTTGCCTCCTGAATGCTGGAGTTATAGACATGTGCTACCCTGCTCAGCTTGAGCCCAGTGTGTGTGTGTGTGGTAGATGGTAGTAGGGACTGGACTCAGCTTTTGCACTGAGCTACATTCCTCAGCCCTTTGTACAAATTTCTTTCCTTTCCTTTTGGTGCCAGGCATGTGCTTTGCCACTGAGCTGTATCCTGGGCCTTTTGTCTTTTTGAGACAAGGTCTTACTATGCAGTTCATGCTGACCTTGAACTTGCAGCAATCCCGCAGCTTGAGCTTCCTGAGTACTAGATTACAATCTTTGCACCACTGCCCCTGGCTAAAAATTTCTATTTTTTTTTTTTTTTTTTTTGGTACCAGGGATCAAACTTACAGCCTCATGCTTGCTAAGCAGGCACTTATGCCGCTGAGTTAAACCCCCAGCCCTAAAAATTTTTCTTTTTAAAATTTTTTATTTTATTTATTTATTTTTTGAGACAGATTCTTGCTGTGTAGTTTAGGTTGACCTTGAACTCTCTATATAATCCAGACGGGCATTGAACTCTTGGTAATCTTACTTCCTCAGCCTCACAAGTGCTAGGATTTTCAGGTATGTGGCATCATTTCTGCCCCATGTGCCCAACTATGAGCCCACACTTTTGTCCAACCATATCAAGACTTTTCTGTAGAATGGTATGGAGACCTGAAGTCTGAGGTCATTTTATAGATCTTCCTCTGGACACTCACTTTTCCTGTCTTGATTAATTAGCATTTTACTTGTCTACTGTACGTTCCAGGGGAAAATGCTTGGGGAACCCCCAGAATCCTTCCTCCCATGTCTAGCCAGCTACCAGATTCTGCTGAACTATGGCATCTTTTTTTTTTTTGTCTTTTTTGAGACGGGGGTCTCGCCATGCAGTTCAGGCTGGCCTTGAGCTCACTTTGTAGCCCAGCCTGGTCTCGAACTCACAATGATCCTCCCACCTCAGCCTCAGGAGTGCAGGGATTACAGGCGTGTGCCACCATGCCCGGCTGTGGCAACTATTTTTGTTCTTTGCCTGTCTTCTTTCCATCTCTTCTGCCACTGATTTAGTTCAGGCCATTCCCATCTGTGATGGGCCCACTTGTGTCAGATTCCTAACCAGTCAGCCTATCCTCTGACATATCCTGCCCAGCAGTGGACTGAAGTAGTTGTGGTGTGTGGAACTTATGCATGCAAATGCCCAGGCCCTGTGCCCAGAAGGGTGTGACTCTGGGTTATAAGCAAGTCCACAGACCTTAGTGTATTGTCTCAAGGTCTGATCTCTCTAGCCTCATCTTTCTGTTTGCCTGTGGAAGTCCCTAGATATTGCATGCTTTGTTTATTTTCAGGTGCTGGAATTGAATATAGGGTTGTATGCATATTAGGTAAGCATTTGACCCCACTGAGTTACACCCCTGGCCCTTTTTAAAAATGTATTTTAAAATTTCAAGGCAGGTTATCACTAAGTTGCCCATGTAGGCCTTTAATTTGCAATCCTTCTGCTTTTGGCTCCAGAAAGGCTGGGATTACAGGTATGCTTTACCATGCAGGTTTAATCCTGTCTTTTTTGTAGCGAGGCGACTTCCTAGCCTTTAAGACTTAGCTCAAGGAACACCTCCTCTGGCCCTGCGCTTGAGGAGGTCAGTGAAAAAGAAAAATAGTATGTATCTGGAGCCAAGTTATCTGACCTGTCCATCTGTATCCCAGATGTATGCCAGTTGAACGGTGGCTCACAGAGAGGTGAAGACTCTTCCCCCATCCCCAACTTTGAGGAAGAGGTAGACTATTGCCTGGCTTTCTAGGAATGAGTAGAATCTCAGTAGTTAAAAAGGAAATGTTCCTGGTGGAACTGTATTTCTTTTAGCCAACTGCAGCTTGTTGCAATGAATATAAATAGGTGAGATTGAGTCCCTTGCATCCCTAGAATGGCTGTGGGAAGTGACTCTAGAAGATACCAGGAAGCATCCCAGAAGCAGTCTCAGCTCTCGAAAACTAGCAGCCTGCTTTTGACTGTACCATCCTCTCCTTGGATTTTAGTTGGTCCAGCCCCTTACGTGCTTTCCAAAAGCACTAGGAAACTGGCCTGGTTTTATCTTAGGTTGTTGCATGCAATATACCTCACTTTTCCAAAACTAGTAGTCCTCTTCTTGTGAGACCAGGTATGGCAAGGTTAAGTTCCTTGGCTAGTCTCTGGAAGGAATATCATGGAGATTATAGTGATGGGTTTAAGAATAGATGGCAGAGCTGCCCTATAGTCTTTAAATTTCATTTGCATCCTTCAGAAGTGGCAAGTTCTTCACTTGTTTTATCTTTGTATATCCAGCTAGCCTCAGCCTGCTTGAACTTTTGCTTTTTTGAGACAGGATCAGAATCTCCCTATCCCTATGTAGTGGTCTTGAACTCAACTGTGTCACCTACACTGACCTCAAACTTGCAGCGATCCTCTTGCCTCAGTCTCTCTTTTTTTTTTTTTTTTTTGGTACCCGTGATCGACTCATGACCATGCACTTGGGAGGCAGGTGCTTATGCCACTGAGTTTCCAGCAAATGATTGGGGCTGGGGAGGAAGGTGTGGTTTGACAGGCCACAGCAGAGAGGCTGGTGGGAGCACAGAGTATCGAACTGGCGACCTCCTGTTTGTAGTGGGGGCACGCAGACCGCTGAGCCAGAGGTCCCATTGCCTCAGTCTCTTAAGTACTGGGAATAGAGGTATGTGTCACCAGGCCTGCTGCCTGAAGTTTGGATAAACTTAATTCCCCTAATTTAAAAGAACTGAACATGGTAGCAGGAGGCCAGCCTAGGCTGTATAGTGAGTTCAAGGCCAACCTGAAATAAATACATAGCAAGAACTTGACTCAAGAAGATACCCCCCAAAAAAAGATAGAATAAGAAATTAGGCATATGGCCTGTAATCTTAGTATTCTGGAAGGCTGAGGCAGAGAATTCTAGCCCAGAGTGGGTAATTTAGCAACTTAGTGAGAGTATATCCCTAAATAAAAAAAATTTTTTTAAAGGGCTGAGGGGAGGAACATAATCCAGAGTGAAAGCTTTGGGTTCATTCCCAGTACCAGAAAAAATAGAGGGAGTTTTCATTTAGGATAAAACTGTTGGGAAGGTAACTATTGAATAGTGGTTAAGAATTCAGGTTCTAAACCAGTCATAGTGGCATATGCCTATAATCCCATTACTTGGTAGGCTGAGGCAAGAGGATCACAAGCTCAAGGCCAGTATGGACAATTTAGTGAGATCTTACCTGGAAAAAGTTTTTTTTCTGTTTAAAAATTTTAAAAATTAAATTTTTGACACACCTGTAATCCCAGCATTTGGGAAGCTGAATCAGGAGAATTGCTCCAAGTTTGAGGCCAGCCGGGTCTCTTAGTGAGTTTAAGTCCACCCTGAACTATATGGAAGGGCCCTGTCTCAGAAAACAGGGTCCAGCTAATGTATAGTGATCCTCATGTCTCAGCATCCTGAGTGCCGGCATTACAAACATGCACTACCACACCCACTATCTTTTAGATACTTAAAAATAGCTAACGATACAGTTCAGTGACAGAGTGCTTGCCTAGCACATGAAAGGCCCTGAGTTCAATTTGAAGTACTGCAGAAGGGAAAAAATAGAACTCAGACTCTGGACTTTATTCTTGAGTCTGCTGTATTTTAACTTGAGCAAGTTACTTACTTAACCTCTTTGTGCTTTTATTACTTCATCTACATATGGAGGTTAAGTTAGTTAGTTTTATCAGGTGCTTAGAAAAGTTCTTGGCATATACAGTGGTACCTTGGAACTCACTTTTTTTTTTTTTTTTTTTATCAGTATCAAGGATCGAACTCATGACCGCCTGCTTGCAAGGCAGGTGCTTATGCTGCTGAGCTAAATCCCCAGCCCCTTGGAACTCATTGTTAATGGGTTCTGGGAGGTATATTGAGTACCAGACAGAACAGTACTAAGCAAATTGCTTTGGCTATGAAGAATTGCAAGTCACAAAGCAGTCAACACTGACACATTCTGGCTTGTATTGAGTACCAAATGACAAGTACTGGACAAAATTTTCACATCAAAATGCATTGTGTACCAAGTTTGGCAAATTTCAAAGGGGTATAGTACCAGTTGTGACTGTACTAAGATACTTGTGGGTATTGGGAGTGAGCAAGAGATGTTCTAAGTTAATGAGAGGAAGTGAGGCTGAAAACATGTGTTGGGGCCATATGTTATTGGGCTTTCCTGAATGTGATCTCACCATTGGAGACAGAGCCCCATGCTCTTAGCTTAGTGCTTTGTTGCCTTTGAAAGTACCTAGTATCTTATAGCATGGGTGAAAGAATTATGGAGATAGCCACGTACAGGTTTCTTTGTTTGAAAATCTTTACTTTTTTGTTATTTGTTTTTTTTTAATACTTTTTTTTTTTGGTCTTTTTCGTTTTTATCGGTACCAGGGATCGAACCCACGACTGCCTGCTTGCAAGGCAGGCGTTTATGCCGCTGAGCTAAATCCCCAGCCCCATTGTTATTTGTTTTTTATACTTAGGATTAAATCCTAATCCTTAGAATTGTGTCCTCAGCCACCCCTCTACCCCGCCTTTCTTGGCAGTCCAAGGATTGAGTTTAGGGCCTTGACACTGAATTACATCCCTCATTCTTGCTTTGTTTTGTTCCCTTTTTTCTCAAGACAGGGTGTCGCTCTGTAGTTCAGCCTGGCCTGAAAATTCACTATGTGTAGTCCAAACTAGCCTCAAACTCAGGGATCCTCTTGCCTCTCTGTGCCTCCCAAGTGCTGGGATTATAGGCATGCATCACCATGCCCCCAGTCTTTTTTGTTACAGTAATACTGCAGTTGTTAAACTCAATTCGTTACAAATTTGCAGTGATCTTCTTGCCTCAGCTTCCCAAGTGCTGGGATTATAGGTGTGCACCACCATTCCTGACTATAATTTCATTTTTATAGAACTTTAATGTATTTCTTTTTTTCTAATTTTTTTTGTGGTACCAGGGATCGAACTCATGACCTCATGCTTGCCAGGCAGGGGCTAATGCTGCTGAGCTAAACCCCTGGCTAGGACTTTAACATATTTCACAGTGATTTTTTTTTTGTTTTTCTTTAACTATCATGGTTCTCAGTTTCCCTCTTTGCTTTACTGCCTGATCCCCCCGTGTATTTTCCTTTTCTGATCTGAGTATATACCCATTGCAGGGACTTGCGTCACTGTCCAAAGAGGTGCACAGGCGGAAGCCTCGCAGGAGGAGGACAAACCCTTCCCACACACATTGGGAACTGAACCCAGGGTTTCTGCACTGAGCCACATACCCAGCTCCCCCTTTTTTCTTTTCTTTTTTTTTTTGTCTTTTTCATTTTTATCGGTACCAGGGATCAAACTTGCGACTGCCTGCTTGCAAGGCAGGCGTTTATGCTGCTGAGCTAAATCCCCAGCCCCCTAAAATTAATTTTTTAAAAGAAGATGTCATCGCTTCTTGTCATTTTGGCTAAGATTAAATATGGTAAAAAAAGTATTTTATTGGTTAACTGGTATATTATTTTAGGTTAAGGTAAAACCATCAGTGTACAAGCTAAAATTTATCAAGCAGTATTATTTTTCATTTTGAAACAAGGTCTTGCTCTGTCACTTATTGCTGAGGCTGAGTTGAAATTTGCAATTCAGCTTCAACCTCTTGCATTGTATGGATGTAAGGATTGTATGGATGTAAAGCCACCCCTGGCTTGAAGACAACTTTCGAATAAATCCTTTGCTGAAAGACTGGGTGGTATGAGAATGGTAGTTCCTTATAGTGTTTGTGCTGCCAGAGTGAGCACAATCAATGTGGTTCTTTTGTGGTTTGGGTTTTTGCTTTGTTGTTGATTTTTTTCCTTTCTCTTTTTCTCCTCTTCCTTTCTGATACAAGGTCTCACTGTGTAGTAGTTCAGGTTGGCCTTGACTTGCAGTCCTCTGGCTTAGTCTCCTGAGTGCTGGGGTTGCAGTTGAGCCTGTAAGGTAGTTCTTAGGCAGGAATGTATATCACAGTCGCCTGGGAGTACTGCATTCCCCAGGTGTAGGTACTGAGCCCACTTTGAAGTTTGATGCAGAAGGTCCCAAGTGACTATCCTTTTTTTCTACCCTGTTTCTCTACATGTTGGTATTGAATCAGCCTAGAGGCTCAGACATGTACCAACATTGAGTGTTCTGGACCTGGTGGTAATAACTCTCCAGTGGTAGTAAACATTCTAGGCAAGCTTATTTCTTGGCTATTTTCCTAACACCCTAGCTACTTTCTTCTTTCCATTTCTCTGCGTACGTTTCCCAAACTTGGACATCTGTTCTAATAGTTGAGTTTTCCCTTTTTTTTTTTTTTTTTTTAAACTGGATCTTGCTACATAGTTCAGGCTACCTTGAATTTACCATGTAGCCCAGGCTGGCCTCAGGCTCTTGATAATCCTTCTGTTTGTCCCTCTTGGTTGTTGGGATTGTAGATATGCACGAGCACACTAAATTTCTCTGTTCTTAAAGGTTTACCAATTAAGCCGGACATAGTGGCTCACGCTGTAATCCCAGTGCTCAGGTGTCTGAGGCAGGAGAATCTTTTTGAGTTTGAGACCAGCCTGGGCTACAAAGTGAGCTCAAGATCAGCCCGAACTGCATAGGGAGATCCTGTCTCAAAAAAGACAAAAAAAAAAAAAAAAAAAAAAAAAAGGTTCACCAGAGCTTGTTCTGCATAACTGTTTCCCTGTGGAGTTGCTGGGCTTCCCCTGATCTGCCCTGAAAGTGCCTAGATTAGCATTTCTCTGCTTTTGACCCACCTCAACAGTCAGGAAGGGGAATTAGTTTTATTTTTCCAAGGTTTATTTAGGAACACACAACGTGCCTTTTTCCATTTAGCAAATACAAAATGATGTAGTGGTACTGGATGTAGTACTTGTCTACACAGTAGGAGCAGTCTTGCATTAAGACTTAGTGTTCCTAACTTTGGTTTAGCCCCACTAGTTATTCTATATAGTCTGTTCACCTAACTCTGTGGTACTGGCTTTGGACAATATTCGTAGGGTTGTCAAGTGCAGTTCTCTTCTGCACAGGTAGTGTCCTTCTGACAGTTCTTTGTTTTTGTCTTTTTCCTTTTTATTGGTACCGGGGATCGAACTCACGACAGCCCGCTTGCAAGGCAGGTACTGATGCCATTGAGCTAAATCCCCAGCCCCCCTTTCTGACCAGTGGCTGTTTAGTGTCCTCTATCATCTGAGTGTCTGGAGTGAAGTGACAACTTGCTGCCCCTTTCAAAGACACGATAGCTGGGAATAGTGGCATACACCTGTGATACCAGCACTGGGGAGGCTGAGGCAAGAGGTCTGCCATGAGTTCAAGGCTAGCCTGAGCTCCGCAGTACATTTAAGGCCAACCTGAACTGGATAGCAAGATCCTGTCTCAAATAACTAAACAGAACACCCACCAAAATTTAAAAAGCTGTAATATTCTATCACTGAGTCAGAGTCCACTTGAGATTAGTTATTGGCCCTGGTTCTTTTTTCTTCATTCATGGAAATTTGACCTGCCTCTCTCCTTCCCCTTTTGGTGGTACTAAGGATTCAACCTAAAGCCTTGCACATTCCAGGCAAGCATTCTATCATTGAGCTACAGTCCTAGCCTTTTTTTTTTTTGTAATGGGAATGGAATTCAGGACCTTATGCTTACCAGGCAGGCACTGTGTCTAGCCCTTACTTTATTTAAAAAATTAATTAGTTACTTTATTTATTTATTTTAAGGGCTAGGGATTTAGCTCAGTGGCATAAGTACCTGCCTGGCAAGCATGAGGTCGTGAGTTCAATCCTTGGTGCCAAAAAAAAAATTAATTTTGTGGTACTAAGATTTGAATGCAGGGTCTCAGACATGCTAGGCAAGTACTCTGCTACTGAGCCTACATCCCCAGGCCCCCTCCCCTTTTGGCTGTTTTGAGACAGGGTTGCACTACACAGTTCAGGCCGGCCTTGAACTCACTTTTTAGCCATGGCTGACCTCAAACAGCGATCCCCTGCCTCAGCCTTTTGAATGCTAGGATTACAGATGGGCGCCACACTCTCAGTTCCAAACCCATTTATTTATTTATTTATTTATTTATTTATTGTTGTTTTTAAATTTTGAGACAATGTTACTAAGTTGTTCCAGCTGGATGATCTGGATGATTCCAGATAGAATCATCTAATGCTTTTAGAGTCCACCTCACTCCCTCTTACTGGGAATTGAACCCAAGGACTTTGCCTTGAGCTATATCCCCATCCCTTAATTTTTTTCTATTTTTGTTGTTGTTTTGTTCGTTTTTGTTTTTTGAGATGGGATCTTGCTATGTAGTTCAGACTGGCCTTGAACTCACTGTGTAGCCTAGGCTGATCTCAAACTCAAAAGTCCTACCTCAGCCTCCCAAGTGCTGGGATTAACAGGCCTTCACCCACCACCATGCCCAGCACCCCTTAATTTTTTATTTTGAAACAGATTTTCAGTAAGTTGCCCGTGCTGCACTTGAACTTGTGATACTTTTGCCTCAGCCTCCCAGAGTGACGGGATTATAAACGCACCTGTCATGCTTAGCTGCAAAAAAAAAAAAAAAAGAGGAAAAAAGAGAACGTTTTGTTGACTACTTGCTAGAACACATGTGCACAATCTCAGTTAGGTGATAAGTACTGGATGTGCATGGCTGCCTTCTGTTCTTATAGCTCCTCTTTGCTCTTATAGCTCCACTGGGCTTCTGCGGGGTGCCAGGACACTGCTCTTAGGTGGGGATCCTTTTCTATTAATTATATCACATTTTGCTTCGGGGGAGCATGTAGACATGAGCTCTCCGGGCTGGAGTTGTGGGGAAGATGCTTTCTACATGTTTTTTCCCGCAGTACTGAGGATTAAGCACAACACTCCACCACTGAGCTATTTGCCATCCATTAAAAATAAAAAAGAAACTGATTTTAAAATTTTGGGGATAGAATCTTGCTGTATTGCCCAGGTTGTCCTCAGACTTATTCGCCTGCCTCAGCCTCCTGAGTAGCTAGAATTGCAGGCATGTGTTATTGCACCTGGCTTTCCCCTCTGAGCAAGGCTGGAGATAGCTCAGAGGTAGATTAGTTGCCTATGAGTGAGACCCTGGCTTTGGTTTCCAGCAGTACCACCAAACAAAGAAAAAAATAAAAACACACATGAAACTGGGCAACACCCAGGAGTCTTTCCAGGTTCCCTTGATACACTGAAATCCACTTCTGGGCTTTGAAAGGGACCTCATTTTGAGAAGTATTGCTGTCTTCTTGCACTATTGGTAGTGACTGGGAAGGCTGCTGTCTCTTACCAGGGGAAGAAATGGGGGAATTGGCTGGTTCTCTCCCTTAAAGCTCATTTCTTTGTTCCTCAGCCTTGTGCCTTCAGCCCTGAGCAGTTGACCCCAGGCTATTTCTGGCTCTGAACAGAATTGAAACAAACTTTTGTGGAAGCATATTTTGTAAGCTGTTGTTACTGGCTTTGTCTTCCTTATTTTTCTCCATAGAGTTGGGCTGCTCTGTTTTGTTTTGTGTTAACTCCTTTCTTCCATCACCAGTAGTAGCCTCTTGAATTCTGTCTCTGAACTTAACATGAGTTACTTTAAAATTTCTTCTCCAGTTCTTTATTATTAGGACTATTTTCATTTATAAGGGCCACAATTTTGCTCAAGGATTTGCTATCCTGAGAGTTTGAGACATCCTGCCTTTTTGAGTCTTAATATGCAAAATATTTTTTCTCCAAATGTGTAGAATTTGTCTTTTTTACCTTAGTGGAGGCATGATTAGCAGGTTGGGCTGAATAGTTTTTCTTGAAGGGCCATCTTGTGCAATACGGAATGTAGCATCCTGGCCACTGATAACTGCTGCCAGCGTGTGTTAGCTGGGGCTCTAGAGGATGTTGAGACACCTGTGTGGGATGGTGTCACAATGTTTAGCATATGTGTCATGGGCAGGGCTCAGGATGTCAAGTGCAGGGTTCTAACCTGGATGCTAGTGATATCCTGTTGAGAAGTCCTCTTATCTGATGTGGGGTGCTCATCATTCCCTGAATGATGCTCATCGGTACCTGAAGAAAATAGGGCATGTTTGTTTGTCTCAGTTTCTCATTTCTGCCTAATAATCAGTTCTTGTTGGCTAGAATTATGCAGAAGAGGTGACCTTTTTGTACCTGGGATGGCTTAACTTGGAAACAATGTAAATTAATAGTTTATCTGATAACACTGCTTTGGATTCCCTGTCTTCCCAGCTAACCTTATTAGAATTGACCTTTCTTCTCTAGCCTGCAGGTGTGTGGATTACTCCTACAGTAGTGTGACTTGTCTTACTTCATTCATCTGCTTGATATCAAAGCGCTGTTTGTAGTCTTCTTTGTGCCTATACCCACAGGTTTCGCCTTTGCCTTACGCAAGATAGTTTTTGTTTTGTTTTCTTTTTTTTGGTCTTTTTCGTTTTTATCGGTACCAGGGATCGAACTCACGACTGCCTGCTTGTAAGGCAGGCGCTTATGCCGCTGAGCTAAATCCCCAGCCCGCAAGATAGTTTTTCACTGCTTTGTTTCAATTAAGTCCATCTTGCTTTATATTTAAAATTCTTGTAAATATACCCTCTTATGTATATCAGCCATACTTCATGTTGTTAGAATATAGAGTTCGGAAGCCATAAAGTATATTTGTAGATAATTTTAAAATTAGTTTTTTTCTCAGTATTGGATATCTTTTCATTTGTTGTATCTTTTTTGGTTGCCTAGTTTTATAGAGCGTTCTGGGATTTTTTTTTTCTCTCTGTATTTGGTTTAAAGCATTTTGATAGTTAGGACTCAGGCCTTAGGAGACTTCATATCTTTTTTTTTTGTCTTTTTTGAGATGGGGTCTGGCTATGCAGTTCAGGCTGGCCTTGAGCTCACTTTGTAGCCCAGGCTGATCTCGAACTCGCAACGATCCTCCCACCTGAGCCTCCCGAGTGCTGGGATTACAGGCGTGAGCCACCATGTCAGGCTCAAGACTTGGTATCTTTTGTCCTTAGCCAAGAATCTTTTTTTTTTTTTTCCTTTGGTCTTTTTCGTTTTTATCGGTACCAGGGATCGAACTCACGACTGCCTGCTTGCAAGGCAGGCGCTTATGCCACTGAGCTAAATCCCCAGCCCCTTTTTTAAAAATTTTTGAGGCAAAAATCTCACTATCTTGTTTAGGCTGATCTTGAACTTACAGCAGTCCTAGTGCCTCATTCTCTCCCAGGTGCTGTGATTATGATGTGTACCACTATATCTGGCTCTCATTAGCTGCAAATCCTATTGTAGTGTCTTGAGCCAAGGGCTAGAAAGCTGAAATATAGCTTTGTACTTTTTTTTTTGTCTTTTTCGTTTTTATCGGTACCAGGGATCGAACTCACGACTGCACACTTGCAAGGCAGGCGCTTATGCCGCTGAGCTAAATCCCCAGCCCCCAGCTTTGCAACTCTTTGCAGGGGAATCTTTATGATCTGAAGCCCACCCCCACCCTCATCTCACCACTCACTTCCTAGCCACTCACTAACCCAGCCATTCAGCAGATGTTTGAGCCTCACCATTGTTGTAGAATTTCCAAAAAACTGGAGAGACCAGGAGGGGTTTTCAAGAGGAATCTTTAACAGTGCACTGGCCCAGCCACTAGAAATGCTCAAATTCAGACTGGCCCCCAACCAAAGAGAGTCCCCTTTTATACAGATTGTGGCATAAGCAAGTGGAAATAGAGAAACAAAACAATGGCAGTTAGTCATCTAGGCAACTAACCCTATCTTAGCCTTGAAAAGAAAACATATCCTGTGCATCTCAGGATGTTAGGATGCTGTGAAATGTGTTTATAATTCCATTTGTTAGCTTTATCTGTGATATGAGGTACACAGTATTGCCCCTCAGAGGAAGGAGATTCTCTTGAGAGAACTGCTTGAAGTGTCTCCCTTATCAGTGAGAAAAGCATAGGACCACAGTGACAAGTCCACATTCCTGAGAGGGATTGCCCAAGCAGTTGCTTGCCTAGAGCTAGCAAGATTTTAGAGAAAGAGGAAGGACAAGTTTTTCTCTCCAGTTTTGCTTTACCCTAAGCTAATGGAGCTGACATTCTGTTTGGGATATGTGGTGAGGTATGAGGCCTTTTCCCTTTCCTGAATTTATTCATATTTTATACTCTGCAGGGCAGCATTTGTATTGAGTCTTGGGTATTAGTAGGAGTACTAGATGGCAGACAGCTGGTTGGAATGTTCTCTTAGGCACCACGATTTTGAGCCAGGTCACCTCATTCTCTGCTGCAGGAGATTGCAAGTCCTGATACTAGTATTAGCTGTTTCTTAGAAATAGACCCAGCCCTCATTTGGCAATGCTTTTCCTTTCTTATGCTGCTTAGTAAGTAACCCCATGTTCACATCCATCCACACCTGCTTGACTTGAATTTCTTGGACTGGACTCAGGTCCAGATGATCGTAGCCAGCACCTGGGATTGACCAGCAGTGATCACCCTGTGGGAAGATACTCCTTGCAGTTGACTGACATGAATTTCCTGTTCTGTGCATTTCTTTAGTTTTACTGTCTCTGGATCAGATTCTTGCATACCCACACATATATACCCCTGCTTAGAACCTGTAACACTGCCTCTAGTTTCCCTTTTCTCAAAAATTGTTTCTTCTGTTCAGTGTTGCCCCATGTACCTTATAAATTACAGTGGTGTGATGGAAATGTGGTGTGCAGAGGAATATTTGGTTTGATGCTGTGGCCAGTAGGACAGCCTTTGTGCCATGGCTTTACACATAGAGGGGCCTTCCTCTTTCTAGAGCAGTGATAGTGAACCTTTTAGAGAGAGTGCCTAAACCAATTCAGAACCCACTTAGTTATTGCAAAGTGTTAACACTGCAGTTAAACCTGAATAGCGGAGGTTTTAGTTTAAAAAAAAAGACTGTTATCTGATGCTCAGCTGCTAGGAGTGACTTGGCCTGTGGGCTGTCAAGAGAGGGCTCTCTATGTACCTGCTGTAGTATCCCTGCATCATCACTGCTCTAGAGGGTGTGTGAGGAGGCCCAGAGGGGAAGCAGCCTGGCTGAGGGGGCAAGGCTCAGTGGGGTTAGTGCTTGAGTTGCAGAAGAGAACACACAGGGGGAGGGGTTTCTGTGCCATGCCATTAGTTGGGAGTGACATTCCAGATATCAGCACATGGAAGAACGTTGGCTATATGATGTGTGTGTACCTTGTATGTGACCCCAGCCAGACATTCACCTGAGGTGCTGGGAAGACAATGGGAAATACCAGGCTGGTGTCTGTGGTAGACAATTCTAAAGATGTCTCGGGCAGGATCTTAGAGTAATTAATCATGGTGATTGTGCTTTCTGGGTGAAATGGCATTTCATTGACTATTTACATATACCATAATGACCTCTTGTTTGTAAGGATTCTTGTTGCTTACAATGTGGTTTCCCCTTCATTGTGTGCATTTCTGCAGACAATGTATTTCTTATCACCCTTGTTTGGCAGCTGAGGAAACTGAGGCTCACTGAAGGTTTTGTATCCCCTCCTACTACTAGACTGGTTGGTTGTTTTCTTTGCTTGTGTTAATACTGGGGTGGAGCCCTGAAGTCACAGCTCACAGCACTGGGTAGGAAAGTTGGTGGGTGTCCAGTTGCCTTTGGTTGACTGCTAGCCAGTTTTATTCGTCTTTATATTTTCAATGTCCAGTGCATAGTCAGCACTTAATAAATCTCTATTGGAAGAAGCCAGATCTGTAGCACCTTAGGCTAATCACTACCACATGTCTGCTATGTGTAGGGAACATGCCTATTTAAACTGGCATGAGGACTAACCATAGAGAGAAATTGATATATCTATGGAAGCATGATCCCTCCCATCATGTGCAGCGGGTTACTGAGGTGGGAATTTGTCTTGGTCTGGGGCAGATAGAGGCAATGACCTCACAGAATTTCCTTGGTTCCATGCTTCTTTAACCAAACCAGGCATGGTCAAGTCTTCACTCATTGATGTCATTGATGGTTGTGACCTGGTTTAATCTGAGGGAGTCAGGAGGGATCTTACTATGTGGTGGTTTCCCCAATTTGACACCCCTTTATGCTTTGTTAATCAACAGGAGCTTGAAGAGATCCGCAAATGTGGAATGAAAAACTTCCGTAACATCCAGGTTGATGAAGCTAATTTATTGACTTGGCAAGGGCTTATTGTTCCTGTGAGTATTGAACACTTCCACCTCTTATCAGATTGTCCTTTCAGGTGATGTGTGCTGTTGGGTTTATCTGTGAGCTCCTAAGTAGACTTGTGGTTGGGGCAGCCCACAGATGTATAGAAGTGGGTTGTGGCTCCAGGGTGACAGGTAGGGTAGGGCATGGCCTTGCAGAATTATGGCTTTGCATTTGGTTTTCTAGAATTCTGGGGATCCCAAATTTTACACAGGGAAAAGTAGTATGTTTCTGGGTGCCTGACCGTATTTATCAGGACAAAATTTCCTTCTCTGGCATCTCTTGGGAGAAGGCTAGCATTCCTGTGTAGATCTCCCCCACCCACCCTTCCAGGTTTTATATCTTGACATTCTTGTGTGATTGTTCTTTTTGCCAGTTTTTCCACATCCACCCATCTTCTTTCTTTTGCTGCTTTGCCCATCTGGTCCTTAGGTCCTTTCTCTGTGCCTGATGCTTTCCTGCCATTAACAAGTGTAATTTATTTATTATTATTTTTTTTTTTTTGTCTTTTTCGTTTTTATCGGTACCAGGGATCGAACTCATGACCGCACACTTGCAAAGCAGGTGCTTATGCCGCTGAGCTAAGTCCCCAGCCCCAAGTGTAATTTATTTCTTTAAAGTCCTTGAAAGCTGAACAACAAATATTGGATTTAGAGCTTATTTTTGCAGTTATTTGGATATCTAAGGAGAACAAACTCAGTTTTTTGTTTGTTTGTTTGTTTAATCTAGGAGTTTCCAATCTGGTTTTCAAGATGAGTCCTTGGATTTCTGTAGGCTTGAAAATAACAGGGCTTGAGGCTCAGGATAAATGAACATGAAGCTACTGGCTAGGAGGAGCTGGCCTGTGACTGCAACCCCAACTGCCACGGTAGCCTGTTAGGTGTTGAAGAGGACATCTCAGATCATATGATTACCTGTCCATTTTTATTTTGTGTTCTTGAGATAGTGTCTCATTATGTGGCTCAGGCTGGCTTTGAGCTTTCAGAGTAACGACACTCACTTCCCAATTCAGACTACCCTCTTCTCTTCTCAGTCCCCTCTTCCTTCCCGTAATCATTGCCCAGGCACATTGTGTTGGTATTATGTTCCAAGAAAGCATTTCTTTCTGCCCTAGAGCGGTTAGCATTCTTGGCAGCTGACCTCTCCTGGGTGTATACTTGTACTGATACCTGGGCTTCAAGTCTTGCTGCATCGTAGGGGCTGGGCCATCATGGGATCCTTCTATCCACCCCCATTCTAGATCTACCCAGTTGAGGTGAAAACAGCCAGCTGTCCTTTGCTTTACAGCAGGCTATTGGTCCTTAGTAAGGAATAGCTGAGTAAATGGTTTGGCTGTAGGAGAGAGACAATGAGAGAGGGAGGAAGAAAGGTAGGCAGATTGAGAGCTGCTTCTTAGAAATACTGTGTTTTTACCGTGGAAGTTCAGGTTTTTAATTCTGTGTGTGGGGTGGGGGGTTGGGGGGCTACTAGGGAGTGGACTCAGGGCCTTCACACCGATCTATATCCCCATCCCTTTTTTTTTGAGACAGGGTCTTGTGAAGTTGCCCAGCTGGGCATGAATTTAAGGTTCTATTGCCTCCTCAGTCTCTTGGTGCTGGGATTACATGCATATACCACCACACATCTTCAACAGGTTTATTCTGTTCTATTTTATTTTTTTGTCTTTGAGACAGAGTCTCATTATGTACTTTAGACTGGCCTTGAGCTTACTTTGTAGGTGGTCTTGACCTTGCAAGGACCGTCCTGCTTCAGCTTCCCGAGTGCTGGTATTGTAGGCGTGTGCCACCATGCCCAGCTGATTTGTTCCCTTTAAATGTTTCTTTTTCTGTAAACTTTTTTTCATCTGAAATTCAAAGGTGAAATCTAAAGAAAAAAGTATTATAATCCATCATCAATAAATTGAGTAAGTTTCGAGGCACTATGCTTTAGAAGTAGGGATAGGAGGGTGAACCTATCTGAAATTTCTGGCCTGGTGAATGTTTTCATTCTTAATCTTTGGCATAGTTCCTCCCAGCCTTGCTTTTTTTGGAGGGTGGGGTACTGTGGATTAAACCTTGGGCCCTTGTATAGAGCTACAGCCTCAGCCCTTTTTATTTTATTTTATTTTATTAACTAATTTATTTATTTATTTACTTTTGTCTTTTTGAGACAGGGTCTGCAGTTTAGGCTGGCCATGTGCTCACTTTGTAGCCCAGGCTGGTCTCAAACTCACAGTGATCCTCTAGCTTCAGCTTCAGCCTCAGCCTCCTGAGGGCTGGGATTACAGGCTTATGCCACCACATCTGGTTTTGTTTTGTTTTTTAAAGTTTGTATTTTGAGACAGGGCCTTGTTAAATTGTCCAGGCTTACCTTAAATTTGGATTCTCCTGTCTTAGTCTCCTAAATTGCTAGCCTGGGGCCATTGTGTTTGGCCTTCCTAATCTTCTTTAATGTATTTATTTATGTATTTATTTTTGTGATACTGGATGTTGTCCCCAAGGCCTTGGTCTTGAAACTAAGCTCAGGGCCCCCTCACCCTGAGTCTTACTAAACTGATATGTTTCTCAGATTAGACTCATATTTGCACTCCTCCTGCTTCAATTTCCTAGAATGCTGGGATTATAAGTGTACACCAGAAAGCCCAGCATATGTAGGTTTGTTTGTTTGTTTTTCTTCCTCCTTGGCTTTTTGAGGTAAGATCTCAATTCAGGCTGGCTTTGAGCTCACTTTGTAGCCCAGTCTGGTCTCAAACTCACAAGATCTTCCTGCTTCAGCCTCATGAGTGCTGGGAATACAGGTGTATGCCAACACACCTGGCTCAGCTCACGCAGTTTTTAGTAAACTATTTCATAATTGTTTTATTCTTTCATAATTTATTGTCTTGAAAAACTTTGGGAGCACGTTCAATGACTGTGTCCCATGACATGATCATTTATTTTTATTTTTTATTTTTTTTTATTTAAGAGGAAAAAGAGAAAAACACAAAACAAAACAAAGCAGTGTAAGGTTACACATAATACAGAACTACAAAAAAAAAAAACATAACAGTAAGAAATCACCTGTTAATAGATTACATATTATCATCTTGGAAATAGTTGCTCAAATCACAGTATCAAAGAATACAAAGTAGACATTCATACAGAGAGACTGCAAACAGCTGTGTTCAATGATCCAAAAACATTAATATAGTCAGCTATTTAACACCCCTAAACACACTTGCTGTTATATCCGTTAGAGCTCTTTTTTTTTTCCTCCCTCTCTTTTTTACAACAAAATTTACTACATGATCATTTATTTAATCATTTATTTAATCATTTATTTTATCATTTATTTTAAACTTCAATTTTTTTTTTTTTTTTTTTGCATTTTTGCTTTTTTCCGATACTGGGGATCGAACTCACAACCTAGTGCTTGCCAGGCAAGTGCTTATGCTGCTGAGCTAAGTCCCCAGCCCCTAAACTTTGATTATTTTTAAGATGAAAATGTTATTTATTTTAGATTTTGATCTTAAAATAATGTTCTGACCATGTAAATTTGTATATAAGGAATAAACCATCTGTTTATATATTAAATCAAGTTATTTTCCAGAAAAATTTTAGCAGTGTTGATATTGTGGACTCTTATACAAGTGCCCATATGTGCTTATTGTCATTGAGGTTGGACATTTTATTTATTTGGCTTCAGTTCTAGGTTTTTCTTTTGGAGATGGTCTCAATATGAGATTCAGGCTGGCTTTGAATTTGCCATGATCCTCCTGCCTCAGTCCAAAGTGCTAAGCTTATAGGCATGTACCACCACGCTTGGCTTTTATTTGTTTTTTTAACACAAGGTCTCACCATATACTTGAGCCTGGCCTCAAATGCCATCCTCTTTTCAGCCTCCCAGTGCTGAGATTAATTCACTTTTTTTTTTTTTTTTTTTGGTATCAGGAATCAAACTTATGACTTGGCCCTTGCCAGGCAGTCCCTGTGCCACTGAGCTATATTCCTGGCCCTTACTGGGACTACAGGTGTGTGCCACCATACTTGGCAATGCCTGGCAAGGCTGGCGATTTTATAAGGGGATTCTGAGTAGCAGGTACTTCAGAGGCCAGGCTGTGGGGTCTGACTCCCAAAGGTATGAATCCCAACTCTGCCCACTTGTGGCCTGGGGATCTTGGAGAAGTTAAGCAATTGCTTCTAGTCTTCTCACCTTTGTAATAGGAATGTGCTTAGCCTGTAATTAGCACTGTGGGAAGGGGAGGCAATCTAAGTTTTAGCTGGTTGATTAACAGTTCAGTAATACCTCCCTCCCAAAAATAAATAAATAAATAAATAACAAACATAGTAAAGTCATTGTTGCCTATATGATTTGCATTTCTAGTTTTATTATTTTGGTTGACTTTTTCACTTATTGTTTTTATTTCTAGAGTCTCATCAGATTTTTAGTATGGTACTTTGTTGAATTGTAAGAATTCTGTATATTAATCCTTTATGTCAAGGGAAAATGTTTTTCAGCCTGCTGTTTTCTTTTTTAAGGTTTTTGAGGGGAGGGTTGGTGTCAGTATTTTGTTTTTTGTTCTTGTTCTTTTTCCTTTTTCCTTTTTTTTCTCTTTCTCCCTCTCTCTTTTTCCTTTTCCTTTTCTTTTGAGACAGGATCTTGCTATATAGTCCATGCTGAATTTGAACTTATTATGTAGCCCAGGCTAGCCTCCAATTTGCAGCAATCTTCCTGCCTCTGCCTCCTGAGTGCTGGGATTACAAATGTATGCCTTTATGCCCAGCTTGATTTCTTTATGTTGGCCATTTCTTATAGAGTATAATGCTGTTTTTTCAAATTAGAAGTATCTTACTAGTTTTTGTTCAGTGCATTTGCTCAGGCTGACCTCAACTTTGATTCTTCTGTCCCAGACTCCCAGATAATTGGGATTATAGGTCTCTGCCACCATACTTGACTCCTACTTTAGTTTTGAAATGCATTTTCTTTTCTTCTGTCTTTTTGAGGCAGGGTCTCACCAGACTGGCCTTGAACTTAAAATGATACTGCTTAATTAACCTCTCTCAAATGCTCGAGATTACAGGTGTGTACCCCACCCCCAATCCCACCCAAAGCATTTTCTTAATGGCTAAAGATGTTGAGTGTTATAATAGTTGTATAAAATGAGTACTAATGTCTTGACTTTCATTTTCAGTTTTAATCACTTTTTCCTGTAGTCAGTCTAGCTAAAATTTTGTTTTAATATTTTTAAAGAACTAACTTTCGATTTTGTGACTGAGATAGATTCTCACTATGTAGTTCAGGTTTCATCAAACTTTGCAGTCCAGGCTGGCCTCGAACTTGCAGCAGTCCTAATCTTACGCCCAACTTTCTTTGACTTTAAAAAACAAAAACATTCATTTATCTACTATTATTTCTTTTTTTTTTTTTTTTTTTTTTTTTGTCAGTACCGGGGATCGAACCCATGACCACTCACTTGCAAGGCAGGCGCTTATGCAGTTGAGCTAAATCTCCAGCCCCTGTTATTTATTTTTTGTAGTTTATGATTAGTTTGTTCTTCCTCTCTCCTTCCCTCTCTGTATCCTCTTAAGTTTTGGTAATGTGTGTTTTGCTGGTTTGTTTTTAATTTCCTTTTTTTCTTTGTGTCTTTTTGAGGCTAAATTTCACTAATTTCACTGTGCAGTTTAGGCTTTGAACTCACTTTGTATCCCAGGATGACCTCGGACTCTCAGCAGTCCTTCCACTTCAGCTTCCTCGGTGCTAGGATTATAGGCATGTGCCACCATGACAGCCTAATGTCATGTTTTCATTTTATTTGTCTCTAGCAGTCCTGTTGCCACATCACCCTCTGAAGTAGCTGGCACTACAGGCACAGGCAGAACACTGTTTGATTCATTGGTTGTTAAAATTTTAATTTCTACACAACTGTGAATTTCCTACTCCTATTATTATTTGCCTTCCTTTGTAATCAAAAAACTACTTAGTATGATTTTTATCTTTTTAAATTTATTAAGACATTTTGTGACCCAACATGCCTCTTTCTAGCTCTGTTACTGATATCTATTTGAATTACTTTGTAGTCAGAAAAGTTACTGAGTGAGATTTTGATCCTTTTCCCAATGTGATTCTATTCTGGACAGTGTTTTATGTGATTTGAGAATTTGTATTCTCTTCTAGGATAGGTATTCTATATTTATGTTAAGCTTAACTGGATTTTTAGAAAAAATTAAATTTATTGCTACATTGTAGGTATGTATACTTAATTAATTTGTACTTGTATATGATGTAACTTGGTTCTTTGTTTCCCATTCCTGTACCCTCACTTCAACCCTCCTTTTCCTCCTTAGTTACAAAAACTTTGTTTCCAGTTTTTCCTTTTCTCAACTACCCCTCTTCCCATTCCCACTTGAGTATTTTCTTTCTAGTTCAGATATCTATTATATATTTTTGGTCCTTGTTTACACTTTCAGTTTCTCACACCAGTGAAACAATGTAATATTTACATGTGTCCACTTGATTTCATTTGAGAGTATGGTTTCTTCACCTTTACAACTGTGAGTTGCAATAAACCTTTCTTCCTTTTTAAAAACAAATGGATACACCTTTTTAGGGTGTATCCATTTAGCTAGAAATGTCTCAAGTTTATGGCTCAGTAGTACTCCTTTGTATAAAAAAACCCCACATCTTTATCCATTCATTAATTGATGGGGCATTTTGGGCTGTTTCCAAGATTCAGTTACTACAAATTGTGCTGCTATAAACATGGGTGTGCGTGTATTGCTGTGCTATGATGCTTTTAATTCTTTCAGGAAGAGACCAAAAAGGGAAACAGCTGGATTGAATGGAACCTCTAATCCTAGTTTTTTGAGGAATTGCCACACATTTACAAAACAGTTGCACTAGCCTCTGCTCCCACCAACGGTGGAGCAGGTTCCTTTTTTTCCCACAACCCCATTAGCATTTGGTATTGGTTGATTTCTTGCTGATAGTTAATCTTTCTAGGGTGAGATGGAATCTCAAGCTGGATGTGGTGACAGCACTGGGGAGGCTGAAGCAGGCAGATTACTGTGAGTTCAAAGCAAGCCTGGGCCACAAAGTTAATTCAAGGGCTGCCTGAAATGCATAGTAAAATCCTGTCTCAGACAGAGACAGAGACACAGGGAGAGACCCAGAAATGGAATCTCAATGTTTTAATTTGCATCACTCAAATGACCAGTGATGTTGAAATTTTTTTCACCTATTTATTTGCTTTTGAACTTTTGCCTCGGAGAAGTGTCTATTTATTTAAAGGTGCATTTTTGGATTGGGTCTTTAAATTTTAGGGAAGGTTCTGATATAGTTCTCTATTTATTCGAGATAGTAGTCCATAGAGGAACAGTTGGCAAACATTTTTCCCCACATCTTTTCCTCTTCACTGTGTTGATGATTTCTCTTGCTGTGTAAAAGCTTTTTTTTTTTTTTTTTTTTTTTTAAATAACATTAGACCTCAGTTGTTCTTTGTGATAGTTTTTGTGTGATTCGGGTTTTGTTTATACAATCTGCATATACCAGTATCTTCAAGAGTTCTACCTATTATATCTTCTAGCAGATTTAGTGTTTCTATTTTAATATTTAGTTTATGTACTGCCTCAGTGAGCATCTGTTTTAATTGTTTTTGGGGTGTACCAGGAATCAAACTTGGGACCTTGTATTTGCCAGGCAAGTGCTTGTGCTGCTGAGCTATACCCCTGGCCTTTTTGTCTTTCTGAGGCAGGGTCTCACTTTGCAGTTCAGGCTGGCCTTGCTTACTTTGTAACCAGCTAACCTGGAATTTACTAGGATCCTCCTGCCTCAGCCTCCTGAGTGCTGGGATTATAGGCATGTGCCACCATGCCTGGGTGTGTTAATATTTAGATCTTTAAACCATTTCAATTTTAGGTTAGTGCATGCTAAAAGATATGAATCTAGCTGGGGATTTAGCTCAGCGGCATAAATGCCTGCTTGGCAAGTTCAAGTCATGAGTTTAATCCCCGGTGCCAAAAAAATAAAATTAAAATAAAAGATATGGCTCTAGTTTTAATCTTCGGTGAGTGAAAAGCCAGTTTTTCTATCACTATTAAAGAGGCTGTTCTTTCCTCTGGCTAAGTTATTTAGCTCCTTTGTCAATGACAAAGTAGTTAAATTTGTCTGGAGTTCTTTCTGCATCATCTGATCTGTTCCATTTATCCTTAAGTGTGTTTTTTGTCAGTACCATGCTGTTTTTGTCACAGTAGCTTTACAGTATAATTTCAACTCAGAAATTGTGAGTCTTCTTGCCTTGTCTTTATTGTCTGGAATTACCTTTGCTATTCTCAATCTCTTCTGGTCCCAAATGAATTTTAGGACTGTTTTCTTTAATTCTGTGAGATATATTGTTGGAATTTTGATCAGGATTGGGTTAAATCTGTGTAAGAATTATGGAGGTATGGCCATTTTCACTATATTGGTTGTTCCTACCAAAACAAGGAATATTTTTCCATTTTCTGATATACTGTTCAGTCTCCTTTTTCAGGATATTGTAGTTTTCAATATAGAAGTCTACTTCCTTCATTAGATTGATTTCCTAAGAATTTTATTTTTTTAAGATGCTATTGGGGCTGGGGATTTAGCTCAGCGGCATAAGCGCCTGCCTTAAAAGCAGGCAGTCATGAGTTCGATCCCTGGTACCGATTTAAAACAAACAAACAAACAAAAAAAAGATGCTATTATGAAAGGTGTTGTTTCTCCAGTTTCTCTCAGTGAGTTTGTTACTCTTGTACAGGATGGCTATTGGTTTTTGAGTGTTGACTTTGTATCTAGCTGTGTTATTAAATTTAGTTATTAAATCTAGAATTGGTTTGGTGGAGTTTTCGGGGTCTTCTATGTAGAGTATCATGTCATCTGCAAATAATGGTAATTTAACTTCTTTCCTGTCCTTGTTCCTTTTTTTTTTTTCTCTTGTCTAATTGCTTTGGCTAATGTTTTAAGAACTATGTTAAAGTGACAGTGGACATCCTTGTCTTGTTTCTGATTTTAGATTTTAGAGTAAAAGCTTTCAGGTTTTGTCTATTTAGTATAATGTTGGCTGTTGCTTTGTCTAGATGGCTTTTATCAGATTGAGATAAAGACCATCTGTTCTTGTTTTTTGTAGGGTTTTTATCATAAATAGGTGCTGGACTTCATCAAAAGCTTTTCTGAATCTTTTGAGATGATCACACAATTTTTGTCTTTGGATCTTCACTAAATTTCATGTAGAATTCAGCAGTAAATGTGTTGGGGCCTGTGCTTTTTCTTTTTGTTGGTACGTTTTTAGTTACATCTTCAGTTTCTTTCATTCATTGATACTGGTTTATTTAGGATTTTTTGTATCTTTTTGATTCAGCTTTGGTAATTCATGTGTATCTAGGAATGTGTCCATTTCTTCTGCATTTCCCATCTTTTTTTTTTTTTTTTTTTTTTTTGATGCCGGGGATCAATCTCACAATCTTGCGCTTGCTTACAATGTGGGCTAAATCCCTGGCCTGCATTTTCCATCTTAGTGGAATCCAGGTTCTCAAAGTAGGTATAGATGATCTTTTGGATTTCTGAAGGATCTGTTGTGATATCACTCTTTTCAATTCCAATTACATGGATTTGAGTCTTTCCTCCTTTTGATAAGGGTGGCTGACTAAGCATTTGTCAATTTTAAGCTTTCAAAAAACTGATTCTGTGATACGATTCTTAGTCTGTTTCATTAATTTCTGCTCTATTCTGGATAATTTTCTCCCATGTACAAGCTTTGGGCTTGACCCATTCTTTTTTAAAAGCTTGAGGTTCAATATGAAGTTGTTTATTTGAGCTCACTGTTTTACTGATACAGGTATTTACTGCTATAAATTCCCTTATAGGACTGTTTTTCAGTTATATAACATAAGTTCCATTACGTTATATTGTTATTGTTTAATTGTAGAAACTGTCTAATTTGTTCTTTCGTCTGTGACCCATTGGTTGCTTAGGACAGTGTTAATTTCCATGTGTTTATGAAGTTGTTATGGTTTCTTTTGTTAATAGTTTCCAGTCATTGCAGTGTAGTCTGATAATATGCATGGGATAATTTTAATTCCTTTGCATTTACTTCAGCATGTTCTGTGAGCTAGTATGTGGTGTACTTTGGAGAACATCCTTTGTGCAACTGAGAAGAATGTTGATTCTGATGTTGTAGGGTGAAACACTGTACATATCTAGTAAGTCCATTTATTCAGAGGTGTCATTAAGTTCTAGTATTGTATTGTTGATTTTTTTGGTGCACTTGATCTGTTTGTGACAATGGGGTATTGAGGTCCCCTGTTACAGGTGTATTGATGGTTATGTAACTTTTTTTTTTTTTGCTTATGTAACTTTTAATGTCTATTAATATTTGTTATATGTAGGTGCACTGATATTTGGTGCATATATATATATATATATATATATATATATATATATATTGGTGATGGTGGGTTTGAGCCAGGATCTTGCTATGCAATTTCAGGCTGGACTTGAGTCACTTTGTAGCCTAGGCAGGTCTGAAACTTACAATAGTCCTCTTCACTTAACCTCCCCACCATGCCCGGCTTGATGCATATATATATTTATGATTGTTATCTCTTCCTCTTGGATTGTTCTCTTTACAAGGATATAGTTACCTTCTTTGTCTCTCTTAATCAGTCTTAGTTTGGAATTCATTTTATTTGCAAATAAAATAGCTATCTTGCTTTTTTCCTGGTTCTTGTTGCATGGAATATTATTTTCCATCCTATGACTTATAGTCTATGAATTTCTTTTTAAATTAAAAGTGTTTCTTGTATGCAGCATGTTGTTTTATCTTGCTTTTGTTTGAGATAGGGTCTCACTATGTAGTGCAGGCTTATATAGCCCAGGCTGGCCTCAAACTTACAATGCTTGGTGCCTTAGCCTCCCCAGTGCTGGGATTACAGGTGTGCATCACCGTGCCTGACTGAATCTTGCCTCTTGATCCATTCTGCTAATCTTTTTTTTTTTTTTCAATTAATGAATTAGGGCATTAACATTGGTTATAAGTGATATGCATTGAGTTACCTTATCATGTTATTTTCCTGTTGTTTGCTCCTAACTGCTTGTCTTGCCTGCTGGATTCATTCTGGTGGAGGGTTCATGAGTTGTAATCCTTGTTATCTCTTTCTAGAATGTCCTTCAGGGGGCTGGGGATTTAGCTCAGCGGCATAAGCGCCTGCCTTGCAAACAGGCAGTCGTGAGTTCGATCCCCGGTACCGATAAAAAAAAAAAAAAAAAAAAAAAAAAATAGAATGTCCTTCAAAACATTTTAAAGTGCGGACTTGGTGTTCATGAAAGTTCCTCAGATGTTCTTCCTTATCGAAGTATCTTTATTTCTCCATCAATTTTGGAAGATAGTTTTGCAGGGTACATCAGTCTGGGTTAGAGGTTTTCTTTTTGGGCTTGAAATACTTCACTCACCAGGGATCGAACTCAGGACATAGCATTTGTAAGGCAGGTACTTATGCCACTGAGCTAAATCCCTGGCGTCTGGCATCTGCTATGATGCTGATGGGCTTTCCTTTGTAGGTGATTTGATTCTTTTCTCTAACAGCTGTTATTTAATATTTTGAATAAAAATTTATTTGGCAAATATTGCTTTCAAGTTTATTTTCTTCTAACAGCTTTTAATCTGTTCTTATGTGGAATCTTGACTATACCTTTGTGTAGATTTTTTTTCATTGTGTCTAATTGGAGTTATATGCCTCAGTTATCTGTGTGTCAAATTATTTTTCCCTACTTGGGAAGTTTTCTGCCTTAATTTCTGTGAACAAGTTTTTGTTTTTGTTTTTTGAGATGGGGCTTGCTATGTTGTTCATGCTGGCCTTGAACTTGCCATGTAGCCCAGGCTGGCATACTGCCTCAGCCTCCCAAGTGTTGGGATTACAGCTGTGCACCACCGCTGGAAATCTAGACAGCATGTTATATTTACAGCACATTTTAGTTTAGAAGTCACAAGTGGCTAGGGCAGTACAAGACATAATAGTTCCTGACTAGATGAGTTACACAGATAAAGCTGGGGCTTTGTCAGCAAGATAATAAGGGAAATGGCTATTGGTTGGGGAGCCCACAGTGTCTCCTTGGTGCATACTTTGGCTCTCATCATTGTGCCCCTTGATTTGTGTGCTCCTCACCTCATGATATTTGCTTTATGACTTGTGCAGAGGCCACTTCACTGTCCTCAGCTCTGTTTCTCATAAACATTTCATTGCCTCTTAAGTTAAATTTATAGTTCTCAGAGTAGCATTACTTAATGAGATTGGCTTATGTAGGTTATTTATGTGTGGTTATCCCTGCCTTTTTTATTCACCAGATGCCAGGAGCCAGTTTTGTCATTGGGACAATTTAAAGACACTCTCAAGATCAAACAACTTCCCTTCCCTTCTCGAGATATCTTATCAGTTTTGCTGAGTCTCACTATGTAGCCTAGACTGGCCTCTCCAGGTCTAGAACAGTTTTTTAAGGGGCCTTTTTTTCCTTTCTATTTTCCTTTTTGGTACAGGGAATCCAACTCAGGGCCATGCACTTGCCAGGTAGGCACTGTGCCACTGAGCTACATCTCTGGCCCTAGAACATTTTTAATTGCACTTAAACTCTTCATTCATTAATCATCCCCTCAAACCTAGGCAGCCACAAATCTACTTTTCTATAACATAGTTATTCTATATCCTTCTTATAAATGAAATCACACATAATCTTTGATGTCTGGCTTCTTTCACTTAGTGTAATATTTTCAAGGCTCATTCATAATGTATGTCAGTACAGCATTCCTTTTTATTACCCTGAAATAGTCCATTGTGTGAATACATTATTTCCTTATCCACTCATTAGATAATGGTCATTTGGATTGTTCTAATTTTGACTACTATGAAGAATGCTGCCATAAATACTCATATACAAGTTATTATGTAGACATAATTTTCATTTCTCTTAAGTATCTACTGAGAAATAGAAATTGCTGGGTCGTATGATAGGTCTGTGTTTATCTGTTTGAGAACTGCTAGACTTTTTCATGGCAGCCATATTACTTACATTCCCACCAGCTATGTATGAAAATTCTGATTGCTCCAAATTTATCTCTGTTTATACTATTTTCTGCTTCTTTGACCATAGACATAAAGTACTAAGAGTTGAAGATCAAATTTCTTTGTGGTTTTGTTGTCTGATTAGTTGGCTTTTTTGGTCTTCCTTCTTTCTCTTTCTCTCTTTCCTTCCTTCCTTCTTTCCTTTTTTCCCTCCAGTTTCAAGAAGTCTCACTGTATAGCTCAGGCTGGTCTTAAACTTGTGCCTCAGCCTCCCACCACCATGCATGCCCAGCTTGGTTTTCTGATTTTCTTAAGGGATGTGGGGTATTGTCACCACACAAAATCCAAGGAAGTCCCCGCAAAAAGGAATTGAGGGTCAATTTGGCTGACAGAATAGGTTCTGGTGCATGCTACAGGGAAGCATTTGAAGATGTATCAGTATGAGGTATATGTAGATTTATTAGGCATATTTAGAATGCAAAAGAAAATAGAAGTTTCAACTTTAAAAGCTCCAGTGAAGAGGATCAGGCTGGAGTTTTTTGTTATTTCCTTTTAGTTTTGTACCAGGGATCCAACTCAGGACCTGGCACTTGCCAGGCAGGCACTTACGTCACTCATCTATACCCCTGAGCGTACTAGTCTACTAACAAGAGAATTGAGACCAGGTTTTATGGATTTGTTAGGGTAGATTAGTGTCTGGTTGACCAATATCCCAGTTCTATTTTTGCAGGGTGACTCTGAGAGAAGTTTCACTGTTTTAGAGGGAGGACAGTTTGGTCTCCATGAGATGATTGTTTCTATCTGGAGCAGTGTCATTGTTATGCAGGGTCTGCTTGAAGTTCAAGGACAAATAACTGGAGATATGGTGTCCTCAGGCTTAAAAATAGATTATGCAAATTCGGGGATAATCAACTTTTAAGCAGACACTCCTGAATAATTCTCCCCTCTTCTTGAGACAAGATCTCCTTACATAGTTGAGGCTGGTCTTGAACTCCCTATGTGGCCCAAACTGGCCCTCTAACGCACACTGAAGAAAAAAAAGCTGTTGCTGCATAGTGGTACATGCCTGTAATTCTAGCACAGAGGGAGGCTGAATTGGGAGGATTGTGGTAAATTTAAGGCTAGCCTGGACCACAAACAAAGATAACCTTAAGGGATTAGTGAACAAATGAATGCAGTCAGACACACAATCTTAAATATCCATGGTTTCTCTTATATGAGAAACACCATATATAATATATATGTATATATATATATATTTTTTCTTGTCTTTTTCGTTTTTATTGGTACCAGGGATTGAACTCATGACTGCCTGCTTGCAAGGCAGGCGCTTATGCCGCTGAGCTAAATCCCCAGCCCCTGTATATATTTGTTTTAAAACTTTTAATATATGTTAATTTGCTTTATTTATACTACTAGTTTATTTTAATTAATTGAAAAGGAAATAATAGGCATGATTGGCGCATGCCTGTAGTCCTAGCACTTAAGTGGCTGAGGCAGGATTGCTAAATTCAAGGCCAGCCTGGGCTACCTAGTGAGTTCAAGGCCACCCTGAACTGCACAGCCAGACCCTGTCAAAAAACAAAACAACAATGAAAAAACTGTATCATATACAGGCACAAAGTCCCTTGATGAACATGATCATTATGTATACCTAAAATATACCAATAAATTTAAGTTAAAAGAAAATTTTGTGTTATTATCTATTTCTTCTTTGTAATAAGCATTGATTCCTTTTTTTTTTTCTAAAGCAGTCACTAGACAGGGTTGCTGGGTAGATTTTTTGCTCTGGTTAGAGAAAAAGAAGCTTCAGGATGCCTTAGTGAGAGGCACAGAAAGGTTTATTAGGCAGAATTAAAGGAGTACACACCCACCTGGGCATGCACAGCTGTAATCCCAGCACTCTTCCAAGTGTACCAGCATGGCCAGTCAGGTTTGAGTGTAACAGGCCAGAAGAGAGAAATAAACAAGTTCAGGCAACAGAAACAAGCCTAGAGAGCAAAGATATGGAGCCCAGATATGGATAATTTTGTGTAGTTGTATTCCTAAAAGTACAGTTGTAAAATTATGATTCTTCTTGTCCCATTTCTACTTATATTTAGCTAGTGTTTTATATCTTAGTAAGTTGTTTTATTTTGTGTAAATAATTTGAAATTGACTTTTTTACCTCATTCATAGATTGGCCTGGAAGTACCCCTACCACATGTGTCAATGGTCTTCACAAACTAACTAGAGACTGAGATATCCAGAGATAGAACTTTAAAAAAAATTTTTTTTAGTTTTTTTTTGGTTTTGTTTTAAATCAAGAATCAAACTCAGGACCTTAGACTTGCTAGGCAGGCTTCTATGACACTGAGCTATATCCCTAGCCAGGACTGTGTTTTCTTTTAATTTTATTTAAGAAGAAAAAGAAAAATAGAAAAAGGGTACAAGTAATACAGAATTTCAAAAAAATAAACAGTAGGAAATCACTAGTTAATAGTTACATATTGTCATCTTAGAAATAGTTGTTCAAGTTAGGACTATGTTTTCTATAGAACAAGTTCTAGGCGGGGGCTGAAGTCTGGAATAATTATGTTCCATTTATGACCAGTTATTTCAGCTGGTGTCAGTGCAGAATGATAACACAAATACTGGTACTGATGATTTTATACAGACAAAAAGAGAATCTGAGCATTCAGCAGTTTAGTTAGCAAACATAAGACAGATAACTAAAATGCAGATATCAGAATGCTATGATTTTCCAACTGAACAGCAGGGAACTGTTTCTTATTGCCCGTGGACTCCAGAGTAGGTGCCTCCTTCCTCCTTACTGCCTCAAGGGTCTGGTCAGTGAGTGTGTCTTGGGAAGACCTACCTGTACTTGTCTCTCCTTCAGCCCCCACCCCATCTCTTCTTCTATCCCTCTTGGGAAGATGTAGCCACCTCTGGCCAAATGCCCTGAGTCTCCACTGAAACAGGTTAATTTTTTCAACAGCATTATATTTTCTTGGTCTTCCATTCGTTAGTTGTTGGGCACAGAACTTTTCTGGGTTCATTTAAAAAAATCTTGAAATCAGAGAAAGGCAATACAACCTTATGAATACATTAAAGAACCCCAAATTGTAGCCTGCCTTTCTTTTTTTGGAGGGGCACCAGATCAAACTCATAACCTTGTGCTTACCAGGCAAGTGTTGAGCTGCTGAGCTCAATGCCTGGCCCTGTATCTTTTCGAATAGTTATGTATTTTGAATAGTTATGTATTAGGTGAATTTTATATCAACTTAAAACTTTTTTCACTGTTTGTTATAAAACCTAAAAACTTACCTAAGTAAGTAGAATATTTGGAGATCTCTGATAGCTGTAGCATTTTAATTTTCTTTTCTCCCCCTTTCTCCTCTTGTCTATTAGTATAATGATGGGTGTGGTATGCTTGACTAAATAGTAGCACTTGGCACAAGACTAGCATAGTATAAAAGCTCCTTCAGTATCTAAGGTTTTAATTTTTCTGTCAAGAAAGAAAGGAACTCTCTTACTCCAGCCCTGCCTCCTAGAGCGCATTAGAGGCTCTGGCTCCTGTCTTTACCCTTTTGTAGCTATCTTTGTGACTTAGACCTTCTGCCTTCTTGTTGCCCTCACCTGAGTGTGCAGCCCACTGCAACTGATCTCTCACTTGCCTCAGCCTCATATTCCTTCCTCTAGCCTTGAGTAGGCGCTATAACCCCTTACCTGGGACAAGCACTACCTGTGTCCTCTGCTTTTCTCTTCTCTTGCTAATTCTTTGGCTGCTCTCTTTTCATCCTTTTTTCTTCCCATAGGTATAATGCTTATGACCAAATGAAGTAAAACCTGGTTGGTTGGTTGGTTGGTTAGTTTTAAACAAAGAACTGTGTGTTTAAAATAATTGTACAGTCACCCTTAGAGTACATGGGGTCATTTTTAGGAGAAAAAACATGCCCTCTTCAGGGGACTGTTGAGCTTCTATCCTAAGTCAGGCAGCAGACTTTTTGAACAAAGGTCTCAGGGATTGCTGTCATGAGCAGATGGCCCGCATTAGAGTTCTACACCTATCACCCTAGGGGATAAAATGTCATAGGACCCATGGTCTCCTGCACATTGAGTATGGCTGGCTGTGTGGTACATGTGTACAATCCCAGGATTTAGGACAGTGAGGCAAGAGGATTACCTTAAGTTTGAGGTCATCCTGAACTACATGATGAAACCTTGTCTCAGAAAACAAAACAAACAGAAACTTGAGTGGGCTGCACCTGCAAGATACTCAGGTGCTCAATAGAAGAGGGTAACAGGAAATGCAACTTCAGGATTGCAGAGTGGAAGACAGTATAGACAAAAGTATTGAAAAAGGAACTGGAGGTATAGCTTAGTGGTCAAGCATTTGCCTGGCCTGCGTGAGGCCCTGGGTTTGGGTCCACAGCACCAGGAGGGGAAAAACACAGCTGTATAGAGAATAGCACTCTAGATTGTCCTGTTTTATTTTAGGGGGTCTGGGAGTGGAACCCATGATCTTGTGTATAGAACCAAGTACACTACCTCTGAGCTACATTCCCAACTGTTTTTATTTTGAGACAAGGTCCCACTAAGTTGCCTGGGATGGCCTTGAGTTTGTAATCTTCCAACCTCAGCCTCCTGAGTGGCTGTGGTTACAATTGTCGGCCACCATGCTTGTCCAGGACTCAAGTTTTGTATAGATACACAGAAATGTAGAGTGCTATGTCTGCATAGAAAATATACCACAGTCTGCAGCAGAGATTACAGCGTCATCATGAAACATGAAATGTCTGTTGGCTAGTGGTGGTGGTGGTGTTGGGGTGTGTGTGTGTGTGTGTGTGTGTGTGTGTGTGTGTGTGTGTGTGTGTGTATGTGTGAGAGAGACAGAGAGCGAAAGAGATATATCTTGAGAAGTACCGAGTCATGCTGTGAGAGATGTGTGTGTCTTCATGAATTCACAAGAGGGAAAGTTCCTTGTTGAATTTAATTATTAGAGATCATCGTTTTAAATTTAGATACCACCTAGAAGATGGTTTAGTCATGAAAGATTGGAAAACTAATTATAAAATACTTATTCCTACTCATACTTGTTTGAAGGGAATATGATTGAACTCTATATTGGTATATTTAGAGGCAGAAAATTTGTTTAAAAAAGTCCCACAAACCAAAATGTTGAAAACAGGACGTAGAAGTAATCTTCAGAAATGAAAATTAGCATAAGATGAGTTTTCTAGTTTAGCAGATGTTGTGGTCAAGTAAGCAGAAAGCTGGTTTTTCAGAATAGAATAAAACAAGGCAGCTTACAAAAGCTAAGAACATACCATATGTTGGGAGGTCCACAAACTTCAGTGTGTGACTGCTTTATAGAGAGACTCAAATGTCTTAAGGGTGTAGAAACATCCTGGGAATTCAGAGCAAGATAGTCCACCTTGCTTCAGGTTCCTTTAAAATAAAGATAACGTTAAGGGCAAACAGCATGAAGGCCAGTCCATCCTAGAGAGCCTTATATTAGGAATGTTTGGTCTATGTTTACTTACTGAGTGAAGAAGAGCCATAGGCAAACAAAAAAGTGCTATTGAGGATTTATAACCAAGGTAAGCAAAAGTCATAGCAATGCATAAGAGCCATTTGTCCATCTGATGTTTGGGATAAAGACAACAATGTGTTCATTAGATCCAAACCAGGATCTTACTGAGACATCAGCTATGAGTTCTGCACACAGTTGTCAGATGCTCATGGTCAGGCACCATGGGGACATGTTATGTCAAAGCACTTTATGCTGGATAGCAGAAGATTGTGTTGACATCTCAGGCTGCCAGGGCAATGTGCAGTAGTCTTCACTGCTTCATGGAGATGACCAAACAGTCACTTTTGTGAAATTACCAAAGGATTCAGGGAAGGGATCACTTGAGGTAGAATGAAGTTTTCTAGTTCTTAAAGGGTTGCTCTGTGAAAAGATTAGATTAACTACACAGTTAGAAGTAGGACATGAGACTGAAGGACCCAGCATGGTTTGGTGCCATATATCAAAGAGCTTTCTTACAGTTTTAGTTATTACAAAATGGTTTTGTCTGATGAATGCTGAGAACAGTAAAGAATCAGATTTTTATGCTTTTACAAGAAACTTAACAAGGTAGCCTGTCAGTTTATTGAATGTTAGCAGGACACTAGGTCTCTTAAACAGAGACAGTGGTAAGGTTCACTGTATAGCAGGCAGCATGAACATTGGCTTGTTTCATCAGTTCCCTTGGCCCTAAGTTCCACAAAAGTGATATAGGGATGGAAGTGGATCGCTATATGGACGCTTGGGTTGCTTTAGAGAAAAAGAAGCTTGAGTTTAGGTCTCAGGCCAACCAGTCAGCCTCCATCTGCCTCCTTTGCCATACTTCTGGATATGGGCGATTACAGCATCTGCCTCTGAGGGTTGCTGTTAGGATAGATGAGACAGAAAAGCACCTAACATACAATAAGCACTTTATCAACTTTGGACAGGTCTTATTTACACACATTCATATTTGTGTTAGTTAGCTTTCTGATACTATAACAGAAACCTGAGATAATTAGCATAAAGAGAAAAGGGCTGGGTATAGTGGCACACACCAGTAATCCCAGCACTCTGGGAGACTGAGGCAGGAGGATTGCAAGTTCAAGCCGAGCCTTGGCAACTTTGTAAGACTGTGTCTCAAAATGAAGTATTAAAAAAGGACTAGGGATATAACTTCATGCAAAGGCCTTGAGTCAGTCTCCAGTATCATTCAGAAGGATTGTGGAAAGAAGGGAGCTGAGAGTGTAACTCAGTGGTAGAGTACTTGTCCAACATACTTCAGCCTTGGGTTTGGTCCCTAGCACTGTGGGGGGGCGGTTCATTTGGCTTAGGGTTTTAGAGGTTGGCCCAGTTACTTTTGGGCCTGGAGCAAGGCAGCACATCATGGGCAAGTAGCCTATGTTGAAACAGAGCTGCTCATTCATGACTGAAAAGCAAAAGAGGAGGAAGGGCATTGTCCCTGTCTACCCTCAGAGGTCCACCCCCCAGTGACCTGAAGACTTCCCAACTAGTCCCCATTTAAAGGTTCCACAGCCTCTCAGTAATGCCCAGTTAGCAAATAAATCAACACATAGGCCTTTGAAGAATTTTGAGAACTAAACTATAGTGTGTATGATTAAAAACAAATGCAGAGGGGCTGGGGATTTAGATCAGCAGCATAAGCCCTGCCTTGCAAGTGTTTGGTCCTGTGTTTGATTCCCGGTATCAATTTAAAAAAAAGAAAAAAACAAATGCAGAAATGTTAGTACTTAGAAAGCTGGGTGTGATGGTGCATGCCTGTAATCCTAGCCTTTGGGAAACTGAGGCAGTGTTCCCAGGAGTTCAAGGCCAGGCTGGGCTATATGTAGTGAGGTGCTTTCTCAAAACCCCCCAAAATTGTAAGTAAATAAGTGAATAAAATGTAAAAAGTGAATATTTAGCAAAAGTGGTATAGAAATTTTTCTTTTTTTATTATTACATTATTTAAAATCAGTCACTTTTTCATATAAAGGATAAGTAGATTCTCCTGGAATTTAGACATGAATTTAATGAAGCTTTGGAAGATATATGTTTGGCTAATCACCTCTAGTTCCAGTATTTTCAAGAAAGAGAAAAGTGAAATGTAAAGTTTACAGGCTAGTTTATTTTTTTTATTTTTTTTTTTTATCTTTGAAGAAATGCCATTTAGTTTCTTTTTTTTTTTTTTTTAATTTTTTATTTAAGGAGAAAAGAAAAAAAAACAGTGAAGGGGTACAAGTTATACAGATTTACAGAAGAAAAAAATGCGCAGTAGGAAATCACTAGTTAATGGATTACATATTGCCATCTTAGAAATAATTGTTCAAGTCACAAAATTAAAGCTTGTAGAGTGGACATTCCAACAATGATACTGCAAACAGTTCTGTTCAATGATCCAATAAAACTCTGTGATATCATTTTCTATCTTATACACTTAAATATACATGCAGTTATATAGTTTAGAGCACTTTCTTTTCCTCTCTTTTGTACAATGACTATTACACATTTTGGGTTTCATTGCTCCCACGGTTCTTATTGCTTTTTTGGAAGAGAGTAAAACCAAATGTGACATAACAGAACAGAATCGGTCAAGTCAAAAGGGTGGACATAATAGATAATATAAAAACATAATACAAGGTGATCAACAATGGTTACCATAATGCCTCCCGCTATCTCTATCAGGCTAGTTTAGAGTTTGTGAAACTGTTACCTTTCAAAAAAGATTCTTTGGAACACCAAAATTAGCTTGAGTCCAGGGCTCTTTATATAAAGGAAGATTTAACAGAAAATACTGGTGAGCTTCTTGGGAAAATTAAAATGCTGATGTCTTTGGTGACTTTGATGTTAAAATCTTATAGCCTCAATTGGAGGCTGAGTAGTAAAAACAAACTCAAGTGCAGTTGCTCCTATTACACGCATACCACAGATCAGTTCTATGATCCCAGAAAGAGTGGGAACTGTGCCACCCAGCAAGCAGGTAATTAGTTCTATAGTGGACACTACCTGAACATCTTAGTTCATTTCTATTCTTACACTGTTTTGCTAGAGTCTGTTTCTGGTACTCCTGATTAGGGCTCAATCACCAGTAGTTATCCCTTCCTCCTTTAGATGCCAATCATAAACCCTAGGTTGTTTTATTTGTGCTTCTAACTTACTGGGTATAAATCAGGATTCCCACAACTTCCTATTCCTTTTGAGCTAATTTGTTCTCAGGATTCACAAAACTCAGGGAAATATGCTTACTGTTTTATTATAAAAGAGATCAGAAAGGTTATAAATGATGAGGCATATAGGGCACAGCTCCAGGGAAAGAATGTGTATTTTCATGTCTTCTTGTGTTCAATAAAGCTGTCCATACCCCGTCGTATTGGATATCAGTGGAAACCTCATTCCTAGGTATTGATATATGGACAGTCGTGTAGAAAGGCGAATGACCAAAAAACCTGTCAACTCATGCTAGTAGAGTGTGGGAAACTCAGTGAAGTTCATCTGCAGAGTCTTTCCAGTCTTTCTTCAGAGTATGGGTAGGACCCCTCTGGAATAAGGAGACTCCTAAAACCCACTATCAGACAAGGTAGGAGGGATCGTTAATTGTACTGTGTCAGTTTGTCTTGACCAAGAATATGGTTAGAAAATTGGTGACAGTGGGCCAGGGAGTTAGTTCAGAGGTCTAAGTGCCTGCCAGGAAAGTGCAAGGCTGTGACCTCAATTCTATTTGAGGGAAGAAGTATGTGGATTAGATCTATCCATATGGGCAAAAGGTGGGAAGATACTTGTGTATTGTGTGAATGCTCAGCAAAAGGTGACCTAAGCAGTAGATGACTATTTAATTGATTGTTATTTACTTACTTACTGTTGTAGTCAGAGATGACAAGGAGAATAATTACATACAGGACATAGAATTTATAATGCTGTTTTATGGTGATCTCCCATAGTTAAATACAAGAAAATGCAGGCAATCTATCCACAACACCAAAGACCTAGAATATTCAGCTGAAGACCTAGAGCCCATGACAGTGCCCCCTACAAGTCCAACTGGAGGTCTAGAGTCGTGGGCTCTAGATCCCACGACAAGGACTCATGCAAGTCTATTTTATGGAACTATGCTGGGAAGGCCCAGAAGTCAAGAAGTGACACTCAAAATAAGGACCAGAGCTGCCCTAAAGAGTACCACAGCTATCCTCAGTGACGATGAGGTCCCAAGCTCCTCTGATGATAACAGTCAAGTACATGTCAGAAAGCCAGCATGACAAGCTTCTCCTGGAAATTAAACAGCATACTATCTTCCCTTCCAGAGCCAGGAAGCGATGCTCAACGTAAAGAGCAGGGCTCCCCCAGAGTGAACCACAGCCACTCTTAATGGCAAGGTCCCGAGCTTCTCCAATGATAATGCCAAATTCGTATCAGAAAAGCTAGCCATGACAAGCTCCTCCAGGAGAACCAGTGGCTACAAACAAGAACACTTAGGAGAACCCACAATGCCCAACCAACTCTTCCTCTCCAAGTCTCTTTTTATGCTGGCAACTTTCCTCAGGTGGGACACCTACACATAATACCATGCTGATTTATTTCAGCTGGTGTTAAGCTGACCACCAATTTTTAATCCATAACACTTAGGTTTTGTTTTTTGGGATTGGGTTTGGTATGTATTCAGGCTGGCCTTGAACTCACTCTGTAGCCAGACTGGCCTCTAACTCAGGTGATCCTCTTGCTTCAGCATCCCAAGTACTGGAACTATACCAGAATGTTACTGGGCATGGCAGCACAAGCCTATAATCCCACCCCTTGGGAGGCTGAGGCAGGAGGACCACTGTGACTTGGGGGCTGTGACAGTGAGTTCAAGGCCAGCCTGAACTACATAGCAAAACCTTGTGCCAAACAAAGGGAGGTAGGGAGGAAATGAGAATTACAGAATGTTAGAAGAGTAAGCATCACCCTAAAAAAAACTACTTTTGGGAGGAGCTGAATGTGTTCAGTCTGAACACAGGATAGTTGTATTAGCCATCATTTTGAACTTGCTGTTATATTCGGAGATTAAGTACAGTTTAAGTAGCTATGTGTGGTTGTCAGATTGACAAAGAATGGATTGTGATTGTGAACTTGATTTGAGTGAACATTTTCTATCTGATCAGTAAAGCTCTGTATGTGTCTGTGGATGATGTGTAGACTGAGGAGGGAAGACACACCAGAATGTGGGTAGTACCAACCCAAAGGCTTATAGCCTGGATAAAGTAAAAAGGAAAAGAAGGAAATCTTCAGAGGAGCTCTGTCTTTGCCATTGCCTTTGGGTGTTCATCTCCAATTCCTTCAGCTTCCAGCACAAACTCTTCAGCCTTCCAACACAGGTTTTTGGCTTTCCACATAGACTCACAGGGCACTCTGCAGTATGTGCCGTGCCTTTGACTTTCAACTGGATCCTCCAACTCCAGCGTACAAATGGCCGTTTTACATTCTTCCACCCCTGATCTCTCAGGCAACTATTGTAAACCTACCTAGTAAATCCTCTATATAATCATACATATATAAAATATTAAATCTAGCTGGGGATTTAGCTCAGCGGGCTTAAGCATTTGCCTTGTAAGTGCAAGGTTTTGAGTTTTATCCCTGGTACTAAAAAAAAAAAAGTTAAAAAATTAAATCTGCTCCTTTTGTGAACCCTAACTGACACAGCACATCAGAGGATTTTTTTTTTTTTCCAGACAAGTCCAAGACAGAATGGAAGTGAGTGACTAGAGTTTGTATAACTCAGCTTGGAAAAAAAAAATTATGGTTTTTTTTTTCTTTTCAAATCTATTTTATTTTAAAGAGGAAAAAAATTTCAAAACTCAGTAACTGGGGGTAACAATGGCATTGCATATCGTTATCTTTAAGTCAGTTACTCAAAGTGCAAAGTGCAAGATATCTGCATTTAATCATCTGAACAATACTAGCACAAATCTTTCTCTTTAATAAACTCAGAGAATCAGTAGTGTAACTATTTTCACTACTATATATATTTACATGTAATTGTTTCTTTCAACTTGTCATACTAGTGAGACAATACAATGTTTACACATGCATATCTGATTTATTTCACTTATGAGTATGCCAGCCTGAGCTACATAACAAAATCCTGTCCCCTGCCTTGGGGAGGGAGTTACAAACCAAGAACCATAAACAAAAATATATGAATGATTGAGATAGATAATATAGTTAATATAAATATTCCTGAGGTGAATTTCTACAATCTTGTATCATGTTGTCTCACAAGACCATTTGTTATTAACGCCCTGTGCTGCCTTCCCAAAAGATGAATTTAAGTTCTACAATGTATACCTTTATTGCCTTTACGCATAGGATACATCCTCTTTAAGTTTTTGTCTTTTTGAGACAAGGTCTTGCCATACAGTTCAAGCTGGCCTTGAACTCCTTTTGTAGCCTAGGTTGGCCTGGAACTCAGAGCAGTCCCCCTGCCTCAGCCTCCCAAGTGCTGGGATTACAGGCATGTGCCACCATGCCTGGCTTCTCTTAGTTTTGCATATCTTTACCATATCATCACCATTCAATTGATGAATAATTTGCATCCATCACATCCCTGAGTCTCTCCTTTCATCATCTAGAACGGGAAGGAGAGTCAAAGAAGTTAAGGGGGAGCTTAGCTATATTCCCTGGGTGATAAGAGGTCTGGCTGCCTCAAGTAACAACACACTTGCTTTTCTTGACCTTTGCCCACATACTAATCAGTAGGACTTGATGTGTCTCTCTCATCATCTGTAATTCTGTGTGTAGACTGCTATTACCCACATTTTACAGATGTTTGCAAGTGTTCTAAGACCTGCCCTTGACTAAAAAGAGGCAAAGCTGAGCCTCGGTCTACTAACGCACGATTTTCTGAACTCATACAACCTTCCCTCTGACTTAGCAAATGGTAGGAAATGGGAAGTTGGTCAGTCCTAGGTGCTGAGTGAAGATTTTTGTGAAATTTCACCAGCCAGCATTTTTATACAGGAAAGCCGTTTTTACATGGCTGGAGTGTATAAATAACAGTAAGCTTTGCATAGTCAAAAAAGAAAAAAAAATTGTTTATAATTTCTTCTGAAAAAAAAAAAAAAAAAGCAGGCATGTTGGCACATGCCTGTAGTCCCAGCACTTGGAAGACAGGCAGAAGATTGCTGCAGGTTTCAGGCCAGTGTGAGCTACATGGTAAGACCCTTGCCTTTAACAGAATCTGGGGGGAGTGTTCTCATTTAGCTTATTTGTAACACAGAATTGGCTCTTAAGTAGAGTAATTCAAGGCATATAGATAGGTTGAACTTCTAGGCTGTCCTGGAAAATTCTGTTTCCTAGGGAGGTTTGTTGGGGTGAAAATTTTGTCTTCCCCGTCTTTCCTATGTGGTATGGGTTTTCCCTTCACATACATGGCCTGTACTTCTCCCAGGCATTTCCACTTTTGCTGGCCTGAGTCTCCTTCCAAACTCCCAACTAGCCTGCCCGCAGATTCATTCATCTTGGGCAGGGTTCCCCTGCTCCCGAAGGTGGTTCAGGGCTTAGCAGGTGGTCTAAGCAGCTGCTCAGCCACACTGCCTGCTGACAGCCTCACAACTTCCAGTGTGTTCTCCCTTCTAATCTGCCATCCTGATATTTAGTCTTCTCTTCCCAGAAGGCTTTTCACTCCCCTCAGTCTTCCCTAATCTTCTGGGTTTGTTTTTTTTTTTTGTTTGTTTGTTTGTTTGTTTTTTTGACCAGGGATCAAACTAATCTTCTGTTTTTTAAAACTCTTATTATATGCAGATCTAGAAATGTAGGAGAATATGGAGGCCTGGTGGGTGCCAGCCTTGCTTCCCATCAGAGAAGCTGTGTTTAAATAGAGAGTACACACTTAGGTTGGGGTGCTAGAAAGTGGGCTGTTGTGTAGGGGCTGAAAACAGTCTCCTGGGCATCCTTCAAAACTGGTTTGCCTTGGATTGGGTGTAACCCAGGAGATCTGGAATACAAGAAAGGCAATGTAGCTGGGTATGATATTGCACACCTGTAATCCCAACACTTGGGAGGATGAGGCAGGAAGAGCACTGTGAATTTGAGGCCAGCCTGGACTATATAGCAAGAGCCTGGTCTGAACAAAACAAAACAAAACAAAGAAAGGCAGTACAGCACAACAGGCTTTTTCAACTCTGAAAATGGGCAGGGACAAGGGTTCTTCCTGGGACCATCACAATGTACAGGCCTCGAGGGTTTTGGGTATCACAGGGATGAATATTTAGGGCATGGTACAGAGTCTGTTTGACAACTGCCTAGTGACCAGGTTGGTGCCCTAGGGTTCAGCTGTTGAGCTGAGTACCAATCCACCCTAGAGAGCTGCCCAGACCTCTTCTTTGACCTGAGCACTCAGTGTATTCTGGGTTAGGTTCTTTAGATATATATGATTCTTTTCATAGTTTTAGAAAAGATAAATGTTGCCTCCCTCCCAATCTGATAAAGGACTGTTACTCAGTATATGAAGAATTTAGAACTCTAGTAAGAAAACAGGGTCACTGAAGAATAGAATATGCTAGAAATCAATGAGGCAGAGCTGAGATTTTTGCGGATCAAGAACCTAGCACCAAAGTGGATCTGGAAGAGATGCAGCAGAAGATAGAGAGATATGATCTCTATATAAAATGTCATCTTGGAGACCTACCTTTAGTCTTAAAGAAAGTGGGTACTTGTGGCACTTGGGAGGCTGAGGCCAGGAAATTGTGAGTTCAAGGTCAGCCTGAGCTACATAAATGAAGGAAAAAAAAATTGAACAGCACGTGAAGATTGGGCATCACATATGAGTGCACCATATCAAGAACCCATGTTACACTTTCTTCTGTCTGCAAATCAGTGGGCCCAGAAAGGTTTAAGAGATTCTCTGAGTATAAAAATTCTGCTTACTCAGAAGAACAACAGTTAACTGGTGTTCATAGCTAAAATGTAAAACTTTTTGGGCAGTATGAAAAAGACATCTTGTGATTATAGTATGCTCTTATGCCTATGATGTTTGGCCTCCATGAATGTTGATGTATTTGTAAATAGTATTAAATGCTCCCTCTGCCCTCCCTCGCCCGCCTCTCTTTCTTTTTTCCTTTTCCCTCCAAATACTAGAGATTAAACCCAGGATCCTGGACTGGGTACTGGACTAAAACTCAGTACTTTTTATTATTTTGAGATAGGGTCTTGCCATGTTGCCCAAGCTGAACTTGAATTTGTAGTCTCCCTTCCTCAATCTCCCAGAGTGCTTAGAATTTCAGGTGTGTGCCATCACACCTAGCTTCAGTTTGTTTGTTTGTTTTAGAGACAGTGTCTCCCTATGTAGCACAGATTTGAGAGCTGCATTTACTTGAATTTACCACATGGCTCAGACTGGCCTCATTGGTGTCAATCCTCCTCCTTCACCCTGGGATTACAAGTATGTGCCCACCATGCCCTGCTTAATTATAAGGAAATAATTTGGAGTAATTATAAGGAAATAGTTTGCAGTGATGAAAACCAGGAGCTAATCTAGAAACAAAATCCAGAACCTAAACAGCAACTTCTCACAAATGAAGATTTACATAATGCCTGTAGACCCAGTTACTCTGTAAACTGAGTCAGCAGGATCATTTGAGCCCAGGTTTTCAAGGTCAACCTGGCCTGGACAACATAGTGAGATCCCATCTCTGAAAAAAACCAAAATACCACCCTTTGTTCAATCTGCAGGCGGTACCACAGATGTCAAAGAAGCACAGTAAGTTGTCGCTAGATTGCTTAGAGCCATCAAAAATTTAAACCACTGACAACTTCAGATGCTCATAACATGTAGAAGAACAGGAACTTAAATCCACATACACACCTGTACTCATAATTACCAAAACACAGAAAAACCCAGTTTGTCCTTGTGTAGGTGAATGATGAAATAAATTGTGGTACAAGCTGGCTGTGAAGGTACTGAACTGTATTATTACAGCTACTTCAGAGGCTGAGGCAGGACAGACACTTAAGTTCAAGACTTGCCTAGCTAATTTATCAATGCTGCCTCAGAATTTAAAAAGTAGGACTGGGGGGAAAAATCGGGCAGTAGATTAGCTCAGCGTGCAGCCCTGGATTCATTTAGCAATACAGTGAATGAATGAACAAACAAATGAACGAAGAAACACTGAATTGTTAAGCAAAAGAAGCCACTCGAAGAAAGCTGCTGTCTTAGTTTATCCAGACTACTATTAAAAAAAATACTACTTAGTAAAAATTTTATTTCTTACAGTTGTAGAGGCCAGAAAGTTTAAGATCAAGACACTGAACATACAGTGTCTAGGGAGCTTCTGTTTTCTGCTCATAATGCTGCCTTCTTGCTATGTCCCTCATGGGAGGGACGTGGAAGTCCTCTAGGGGCCCCTTTCATAAGGTCTGTATCTCATGATGACCACCTCATCTTCCAGTGGCCCCATGCCCTAATACTACTTTAGCGAGACTAGGTGAATGGGACTTTTATGCTGGGGTTTGAACTGAGGCCCTTGCACATGCTAGCAGGAGCTCTGCCACTGAGCTACTCAGTTTTCCTGATTATCTTTTAATGGATGAATTTGGAGAAGACACAAACATTCAGATTATAGCAACTGCAGTGTATGATCCCAGTTATCTTGTATAACTACACAAAACTCATATAATGTGCATTACCAAAAGTGAGCCCTAGCTTAAGCCATTGACTTCAAGTGGTGATGGGTTGGTGTGGGACCATGATTTACAGCAAATCTACTCATTTGATGAGGGTTGTTGATAGCGGGAGAAACTGTGCATGTGGGGGACTCTGTGCATATGGGTTATTTCTACATTTCCCTGGCAGTTTTACCGTGAACCTAAAGTCCTAAAAAATTTTCTTTTTATAGTGTAAGAATTTTGAGGACTTCAACCTCAGGCTTTCCACGTATCTTGTTCTAGAAACACTGGCTGATTGTTGGGTTGCTCTGTACATTACAGGTCTTCAGGCAATGTACCACTTGAATAAATTAATCTTTCCTGTGAATAATTAGAGTCCTCCAGTCTTGGCTGCAGATGTGTAAATGACGTCGTGTTCATTTTCTTTCTTTCCAGGACAACCCTCCATATGACAAGGGGGCCTTTAGAATTGAAATCAACTTTCCAGCAGAGTACCCATTCAAACCACCGAAGATCACGTTTAAAACAAAGATCTATCACCCAAACATTGATGAAAAAGGGCAAGTTTGCCTGCCAGTAATTAGTGCTGAGAACTGGAAGCCAGCGACCAAGACCGACCAAGGTAAGGCACTCCTCTGTCACAGTCTAGAGAAGAAAAAAATCTTACCTTACCACCTAAATTCACACAGAAGTGCTGCTGAGTTCCTACCATTCTGTGGGGATAGCCAATCTCATTTGAAATATTGACCTATACAGGTACTGAGGAGGCTTTCCTTGTTGCTTACAACCCAGTGGGACAGATAAGCCCAGAAGTTTGCTGCATGTGGGGACACTGGTCCCTAGAAGCGGTGAAGGATTGTTGGGCTGCCTGAAAGTGGAACTGGTGCTTGATGCGGGCTCCCATAGCACTTAGCACCAGAACTTAGACTTGAAGGGAAGAAGGAAATTAGTGAGGGCCTTCCAGGCTAATAATGGCTAACAATGGCTGGTTTGCAGGGAGGGAACAAGGTCAGGCTTGAGAGCTGCATTCCCAGATCAAACACATAGTTATAGTGGGTCTAGAATGCCTTGGAATTGTTTGATGTGTATGTCCAAGTGTCTGGATGAACACACAAATGTTATGTTTTTCTGGGGAAAGTATTTGATTCAGTATTGCGATTGCCCTTCCTTCTTGTCCCATGAAGATGCAAGACTGTCTTGTAGGTTGTGCCTAGTTCTTATTAATTCCAGACGTTACTTTGAAATCTTAACCTCATGTTTTTGGAGACGTTTTAATAAGAAGTAACTGAATCAGTGTAAGGTCTGTTAGAGAATGGATGACACTGGTATTGGCAAGGCCATGGGTAGTTTTTCAGTTACTAAGGTAGTCATTTTTTGGCAGAAACCCTTGAAGGTGGGAGTTGAAAGCCTTTCACAAAAAAACAAATCAGCCAGATATGGTGGCACATACCTGTAATCCTTGTACTTGGAAGGCTAAGGCAAGAGGATCAGCCTGGGCTACATAAGTGAGTTAAAGCCCAGCCTGCACACTACATAATGAGATCCTGTCTTAAAAAAGAAAAGAAATCAAGTCTTACTCCTTGGAAATAATCAACCAGGAAAGGCATTACTGGGCTCCCACAGCAGTGAAAGAACAACTCCAGTGCCTTGGCACTCGGTTGTGTAGAAACTGAGGTTTACAACAGCTTGACTGCATTCTCATTGCTCATGGCCTGGTTTTTTGTTTTTGTTTTTGTTTTTTTCTTACTTATTTATTTGGCCTGGTTTTTTTCAACATGGGAATTCAGTTCTGTGTCAGAAAGCTATGGGTATATTTGTTCAGCGGTGTCTTGTTGGTCCTTATTCCAGAGACCTTGTTGAGTGTATCTCTGTTCAACCACCATGCATGGCTAGAGAAGTCCTTCCAGACGAGGCTGCCTAGGAAAGCCACAGAACTTTCATTCGGGCTTTCAGGGTCCAAGATCTTCGCTGAAGGTGTGGGGGCCAGGGATAGGAACCTGATAGGAGAGGGATACAAGCACTTTGCCATCTCTTGTGGGAGCTGGCTGCTTAAAAGGCCATGAATTATTATTCCTATATTAGCTTCATATCTAAGTGTGTAGCACACATCCTCCACTTTTTCAAGTTAAGGCTGCCCTCCACCTACACACACAAAAAGACCCAGATAACCTAGGGGTGGCCTTCTTTCTTTTTGTAAAAGTTTAGGCTTTTTAAAAAAGGTAAAAATTTTGGTATAGGTTCTAGGCACATGGATGGCCAGGATTACTGTTTTGTAATTTGGCAGTTGAGGATTTCTTCCTAGAAGATTATTCTGTAGATATTTTATAGCATGCTCTTGATCCTATCCTGATTTTTATCAGGAAGATAGCCAGGTGTAGCGGTGCACACCTCTAAACCCAGTACTTAGGAAGCTGAAGCCGGAGTAGCTAAAGCCGGAGTACTGTTGCAAGTTCAAGACCAGCCCAAAATATACCCAAGGCCAACCTGTACTTCATAGTGAGACCCTGTCTCAAAAAAGACACACAGAAGTGGGGGAGAGGGGTGTCATTGTCCCTGGCACTTCATGCCACACTCTGATGTTTCTGTTAGCCTTTAGGGCATTATAAATCCTCTTAAAACTTAGTAGATGTCTTGGGGGTAGAACACTTGCCTAGTTGTGCAGAGCTCTGGGTTTAATTCTCAGCACTGCAAATAAATAAATTTAATAATTAGCTGGCTCTGTTGGTATAGGACCGAGGCTGAGGCAGGAAGGTTGCAGGTTTGAGCCAACAAGGGCAAGTTAGCCATTTAAGCAAAACCATCTCTCAAAAAACAAAAACTGCTATGAATGTAGCTCAGGGTCTTGGGCTTAGTCTCCCATGCCACAGACTAAAAAAAAAAAAAAAAAAAAACCAGCTTAAGTAACAACAGTTTATTAATGTTCATTCTGTAGATTGACTGGGTTTGACTTGGTAGTTGCTCCTGGGGTCACTCGTATAGCTGCATTAACCTAGGAGCGTCTCATGGGTTGAAATGTGCCAGTTCATATTGTTTACAGGTACAGCATCTAGTATTAGCCAGGCACCTCAGTTCTTGTTGTGACCTGTTTTTGTCCATGAGGCTGAACTGTGCCTCTTCACAGCATGAAGGTGAAAGAAGAAACTGCCAGGCCACTTATGGCTCAGATGCAGAACTGGTACTGTGACTCTCCTGGATTCTGTGGGTCAGGCAAGTCTAAACTCAAGAGGGAGCAGACTTTGTGTCTTGACAGGAGGTATGGCAACTCTGAAGAGGGACGTGGCGGACAAGGAAGGTGTTTACAGAGGCAGAACAGGTATCCTAAGTGATGGTGAGCACCTTCAGTGAAGTGCTTTCTAGGCATATCTGGTCCCATTCATCTGAAATCATGACTCTCCTGGATGTACTATTGCTGCCCTCACTTGTCATGTCCTTGTATGTTCAGTGTTTCTGTTTTTCTGGTCCTACTTTCTAACTGCTATTCAACCATGCTTCTACATCTTTTTAAATGCCTTGCCATTTCTCCATTCATTTCCTAAAGTCATGAAGTAATGTGCTACTTGTGCCACCCTCTTGCTTTAATCTCCTGGCCCTCTTCCAATCTTTATAGCATCTGTTCATGATTTTCTCCTGCTCTGTTCTTGGAAGCTTTAGCGTTCCATTGGTGACTCCTCTCAGGTCCAGCCTTGAAGTTTTTTGTCCTCAGTTCACAAACCATCACTCACTCCAGCCAGCTACCAGTACAGCCTTCAGTGGTCTTCAGACCAACTACTTTTCCAGTTCAGGGTTACCCTATCTATAGAATCCCAAAATAGTATTTTTGTTAGGTAGATTCAGAGAATTAAAAATGTTAAGATTGTCAACAATACAACTAAAATATACTTAGAAAATCTAAAATTAAATTAGTGGAAGAGATAGTAAGCTAAAAAACAAAATGCTCCTGTGTTACACATATATACTTAAGAGACATTAAAGCCTATGTCTGTACAAATTCTTATACACAGATGTTTGTGGCAGCTTTCTTTATAAATGTCTGTGAGTTGGTAAATGGATGCACTGAATGTGGTTTGCCCATACAATGCTGTGAAAAGATGCAGTCCAACCTTGTGGGAAAAAAAGCAGCTCCAATGAGGACTGAGGTGCTGGCTAACCACTGGGTGTATATACGTGAACGGTACTAACTGGCACATCCCAACCCTCACAAGAGTCAGTCAAGGTACAGGAATGACCCAAGGGAATTATAGTACAGCTATGAAAAGGGATGAAGTATTGATTCATGCTCAACATATACAACCTTGAAGGTTTGTTTTGTTTTGCTTGTTTTGAAACTAGAGTCTCACTCTGGCTTTAAACTCACTGTGTAACCCAGGCTGGCTTCAAACTCACGGTGACCTTTTTGCCTGCCTTGTCCTCCTGAGGGCTGGAATTGCAGGCATGTGCTACAATGCCCAGTCCAAATCTTTAAAATACTATACTAAACGAAACAGTCACAAATGACCACATATTCTGTGATTCAATTTGTAGTTGAGCCTTGTTCACATTTTGTGAATTCATCTACCTACTAAAAATTTTTGTAACCCTCAAATCAATGTGATACTTTGCAGCCAACCACAGACATGTATAAAGCAGTAAAAAAACTTTTTTTTTTTTTTTTGTACCAGGGATCAAACTCATGACCTTGCACTTGCCAGGCAGACATTTATGCCACATAGCTAAATCCCCAGCCCAGCAGTGAAAAATTTGATTGACATAATTTGAAAAATTCGGCAGCTTTCTATTTTCTTGTTTTGGCTCCCATACATAAGCATGTGATCTCTGCAGTGCTGCATTTTGCGTTTTGTGATTTAACTTTTAAAATAGCCAGCCGGGTCTAGAGATACATATATGTAATCCAGCTCTTTGGAAGGCTGAGGGAGGTGTAGTGCAAGTTCATATTCTCAACCAGACAGCTTATTGAGAATGCTGTCTCTAAATAATAAGTGAGACTGAAGATAATAGCTCAGTAGTAGAACACCCCTGGGTATGCTCCCAAGTATAGTTAAAAGGGGGAAAAAAAAAAAAAAAGCTCCTCAGATGTAGTACTAAAATGCTGTCTAATGTTCCTGAGCACAAGAAGACTATGATATATTTTATGCAGAAATCACATGTGTTAGCTAAAGTTTATTCTGGTATAAATTGCAGTACTGTGGCCATGGTTGGTGATAATGAATCAGTGTTGTATATTAAGTAAGGCTTCCTTTATTTTGTCTGTCCTTCCATTCATCTGTTTTTTTTTTTTTTTCGTTTGTTTGTTTTTATGGTAACAAAGATTTTTAAAGGTAGGAAAGCAACAGACTGCAGGGCAAGTTGAGCCAAATTAAAGTAAGAAAAGAAGGGCCGGGGATTTAGCTTGGCAGTATAAGTGCCTGCTTGGCAAACGCGAGGGTTGTGAGTTAAATTCCCGCTATCAAAAAAAAAAAAAAAAAAAAAAACAAAAACAAATAAAAGAAATACACCATACTTCTTTTGGTGGGCCACCATGCAAGAGAGAACACAGTGGCCTGTTTTTTATTTTGAGACAGTGTCTTGCCAAGTTGCCCAGGCTGATGTCAACCTTGTGATCCTTCTGTCTTGAGCCAGCTGAATAGCTGGGACTATAGGCCATCGCACCCAAGTTTAGGTGAAGTTTCTTTAAACATATATAAAACAGTTGTATATTAGTCAGCTGATGAAAATGTGGGGAGAAGAGCTGTGATCCACTGTTGTTAATTCAGTTCATGGCAAGTCTCTAGGGCAGAACTACGGCAGATAATAAGGTTCAGTTGTATATAGGATCGTTAGAATCGGCAAATCCATGCAAACAGATTAGTGATTGTCAGGATATGGGGAGGAGGGCGACAATAAGAAAGCATGCAGAAAGTTTTCTTGAGCAGTATTTGGTGTGGTTCTTTGAGGCAGGGTCTCACTAAAAGCATTGTTAGCTCAGCCTCCCAGAGTACTGGGATTAAAAGAATGTACCATGCACAGCTGTGTGCCTGCTTTATAATAGATACCTTAGTAACAAAACAAAGCTTAGTTTGGTGGTATAATGAGATTTGCTATGCAAAATACAATTGGTGACAAAGCCAGGCATGGAGGTGCATGCCTGTAGTCCAGCACTCTGGGAAGATGAGACAGGAGGATCGTAGGTTCGTGCTGAGCTTGGACAATTTAGTGACTTAATGAGACCCTATCTCAAAATGAAGGGGCTGGGGACATAGCTCAGTGCATAGATCCTAGCTTCAGCCTTCAGTACTAATTTTTAAAAGGGAAGATGAGGCCGAGGATATAGCTAAGCTGCATAAGCACCTGCCTGGCAAGCACAAGGTCCTAAATTCAGTTCCTAGTACCAAAAAATTAAACTAAATGTAGTGCTGAGTAAGGGCAGACACCTCCCAAATCCTAAAAAATTAAAGTTTAAAAAAGTAGTAATGTTCAGTATTTCAGTGACATGCACTGAAATATACCCACAGCCAACAAGCAAAAGGGAAGCCATGGAAGTGTCCTCAGAAAGCGATTGTTCTGTGGTGTGGTCATTTCCCTACTTGGATAGGAAAGAAAGGAAGCCTAAGTACTTTTCTTTAGTTCAGTTCAATTCAGTTCGGTTCAGATTTGTCTTGTCTTGTCTCCATACATAGTCTAGGCTGGCCTTGAACACGCATTTTTCCTGCCTCAGTCTCTAAATGCTTTGTACCACCACACCCTGCCAATACTTACTTTTGCCACAGCCTCATTAGGGCCTACCATTTTCATTTTCCTCTTTCTTGCCCTCCTTCACTGGGTAACATTAATAGTACGTGCTGAAGGCAGGTGCTGTTCGTGGTAGACCCTTACTTGGCATGTGTTGGTGACTAGCCATGCTTATATTATGCCCAGCTCAACCAGAGTCAGTATTTTACACCCTTCCTTGTAATGCTGGGTGAAGAGCATATGCCCCTAGTAGAGGAATTTGTGGCATTAGCAATCCAAAGAGGAATAGGTACTTTTGAGCTGGAACATAATGGTGGGAAAGATCACAGCAGTTTGAGGGTGTTGACAAGGATTAGGGGTTAGTGTGGGGAGATGCAAATGGCACTCTGCTGCTGATTCCTATCCCTGTCCTGCACTCCTGTGCCATCCTTCCCCCTAAGGATTGCCTTCCAGCTTGTCTGGGACTTCCCGCACCATGTGAAGCATCACAGCATCCCCTGAGCCTATGTGACTTCCGCCATGACAATGATAGTCCGATGCTGCCGTGGTTGTCATCCTCCCAATGGCTAGTCAAGGTGCGTCAGTGAATCTTACTCATACCTTTAGGAGCTCCTTGGGGCCCTTTAGGTTAGATTCATTGCACGTGGACAGGTACAGCTCCATCATACAACTCTTTTTTTCTCATCTTGATTAGAACTGTCCTAAACTGAATATAGTGCTGAGTGCTGGGTAAGGACACAGTAATTGTGTGTGTGTGTGCACGCATGCACCTGAGTGTGAGCAGCTGTTAGTGCAGCGCCTACTGTCACCAGAGCACCCTGGTGTTTAGGTCAGGAACACTTTCCAGAGGCCAGGGCATCACCCTGACCAGTTACCTACTTTAAAGTTGGCTGTTTGTCATCCATCCCTTTCTCCTGATTACAATATAGAAAAAAAGATAGTTGGAGTTCTGGTGGTAACAAATTTGAATTAAAAGAAAGTTGCTTTGTGTTAAAAAGCGCATTTGGCTATAAGTCACTGTTGAAGTCAGAGTTTTGCCTCTGAGATTAGCTGCCTCTTGTCCTTCCTGAATCTGTTCTAACCCTGATGCCTTGTCTTTCTCTTGGCAGTAATCCAGTCCCTCATAGCACTGGTGAATGACCCCCAGCCCGAGCACCCGCTCCGGGCTGACCTAGCTGAAGAATACTCTAAGGACCGTAAAAAATTCTGTAAGAATGCTGAAGAGTTTACAAAGAAATATGGGGAAAAGCGACCTGTGGACTAAAATCTGCCACAAATGATTCCAGCAAGTGTGAGCAGAGACCCCGAGCAGTGCATTCAGACACCCCGCAAAGCAGGACTCTGTGGAAAATTGACACGTGCCACCGCCTGGCGTTCACTTGTGGCAGTTACTAACTTTCTACAGTTTTCTTAATCAAAAGTGATCTAGTAACCTGTAAAGAAAGGATTAAAAATTTCAGATATTCTAGTTCTGCTTTCTTTGTTTTAAAAATCACCGCTTCAATCCACTTCAAAAGCATGGTGTTTCTTTTCTTGTCCAAATTTACCCAAAAATCTTAAAGTTACATAGCCCATAAGGTTAAACAAGGAAAAATAACGGTTGTGGTTCCCCTTCCTTCTGTGCCCTTGCAATTCCCACTCTCTTTGTATTCAGTATATCTTTCAGGGAACACTTCCCAGGCCCCATCTTTTCTGCAGAGGAGAAGAAATGGCTCTGATGGCTTTTCTTCTCCCATGTCACACTGCCCTGCATGGGAGTTGGATCAAATTCTATTGATGCCAGTCTGTAACTTCCTTTTTAAAAATTACAAAACAACCACTCCCCCATCCATCCACCCCCCCCAAAGAAAAAAAGAAAAGCCCTGCAAAGGGAGGCCCACCCAGCTCTTCTCTAAAAATGTGGCTTATGGGTCCACAATAATGTGGATTAAATGGGCAGGCCCTGCTGTGTTGCCTGATTGAACTGCAGCCTTACTTGGCCTATGTAGGGAAACCTTCAATGCGAGGTCTGGTGATTCCAGAGAGAGGGCTTACCAGCTGAGGACACTGCTTGTGAGACGATGATGAATTTCTCACTGGAAAGGCTCCAGAGGCCAAGATACAGCACCCTTCCTTGCAACCATGTTAGAAGATCCACTGGTCAGCACAGGCAGAACAGAAGCCAGAATATCCATTTCAAATTCCAAGCTCCTCCATCGGAATGTGCCACAGAGCTCTGCGACTCTTCTCTGCAGCAGCCCCACCATAGCCCTCCCTTGGCACGGTTCAACCTTTTGTGGGATTAGAATTGGCTGGACTCGGCTTCCTGTCTGGTGTCAGTCTTGGGTTGCTGGGGCCCCTTCTGACCTTTACTTCAGCACAGCCGGTGGCCCGGCCCAGGAGCAAGATGGCCTTCCTTTTCCCTTTGGACTCAGTCTTCGCAGAGTCAAGCTCCACTTGAAGCTCACTCAGTAATACCTTTCAATGTGTTTTATATTGTTTTGATTGCCTTTTTTGTAGAAATAAAAATTGACCTTAGAATTTATCATCATATGAACTTTGTAAGGATTTGAATGTTGATGTCTTTCAAGGCAAATGGGATTATCCCTAAAATGGTAAGAAAATGCATGACACTCTGAGGAAGCTGATCAAACACCATGTGTCACCAACCTCTGCCACTGTCAGCTTCCATTCTTGGCTACTAGGGGGACTAGATCTCATGAAGATGACTTCAACAAACTTTGCTGTTTTTTCACTTTAGCTCCGTAATTTCATCTCTCCAGGGTTTTACAGACATACAAGGTAACCCTGGGTTTTGCCTGTGTGGAAGTGTGAAGTGATGGGTAGTGTAGGTGCATAACACTTTGGTTGTGCAGGCGCGTGGCTCCTACAGTGTATAAATGAACTCAGCTGCTTTAATTCTAGGTTTGTAAGGGGCAAGTTTCTGGAGACTCTGTGCCTAGGATGCCAAGAGCACAGGGCAAGTATTTCCTCATCTGTCTCTTCATCAGCAGAAAGGTAATAATGGATTTTATTTCACTCACACTCAGATTTGTAAGAAAATGCCAAATTCTGTCAAGCTATCCAAACAAGCCACCGTTTGTTCTTGTTAAGTCCAGGAAGAATTGTCTTTCTTGAAAACTGTCCCGTTGCTTCGTATTTCTGCCAGCATAGCTTTGCCTGCCTGTCATTCCCTCACTGCTCTCTGCTCACCATGGGAGGGTACCCTAATGCCAGCAGCACCTCTCAGGGACTCTTAGTCCTGTCACTGGCACCCCATGGTCTGCCCTGGCAGCAAAGACCTGGCTCTCAAGTCAGTGGGTGTCCCTCCCTCGGCCTGGGTGACTCGCTCCTTTCAGCTATGCCCCTGGGGCAGTCTTTGAGCAAGCTGACAGCCAGCTCTGGCTGCTGTGAAACCAAAAAGCTGAATCCTCTGGAGAAGGGCAGAGCTGTGAAGCAGCTACCCACTGCTGACCTGCACTGGCTCAGGAATTCACAGCCACCTGGTTCCTTGAAGTGCCCAGGGTCCTCTTCCTGCCCTTCCACAATGGCGGAGAATAGGCTTTCTAAGATGCTGCGATCCCGTTCTGCTGCCCTTAATAAAAATGCTCTCCAACACTGGTTTGGTTGTGTGAATTTCTTTTTTAGGGGTGAGTAGTGCCAGGGGCTTGTGTTCTTTGAGACTAGGAGATGTGGCTGGGGCATCCGCTTTCTCCCCATTGTAGCCTCTCCAGAAGAGGCACACAAAAGTGCTCTACTTCCTGAAAGGAGTTAGGGTATAATCAGTGCTGGGAACACCAAAGTGCAGGCTATCAGGGTTTGTGGGACCAGTGAATGTCTGGTAAGGGAACAATAATTTCCACACATGGAGTGATGTTATGATCCATGTTTAGTAGAGGTGAAAACAGGCCCTTAATAAAAATGCTCTCCAACACTGGAGAAGGGAGTCTTGAACAAGGTCCTGGGACTAATGAGGGTGTGGTTGGGCCATTTCCCTGAGTGGTTCTAGCTAGAGGCCAGACCTAAGCACACTTCAAACAACTTCCAAGGCACTGTAGCAGTAGTGCTGATCCAGCCCTATATTTGTGGTGGGGTCTGCAGCTCTCAGAGGGAAGCTCCTTGGGGTATCATTTTGCCATCTGCACAGTGCTATACCTTCCAGGTCCCAAGGATCTCAAGGCAGCCTGTGAGAATCTTATCTCTGCTTTCAAGGAGGAGACAGGCTCTGGGTGATAGGCACCTGGATGTTTTTACGCTTAGTCTGAGCCTGCCTGTTGCATCCTGCCAGTCAGCACACTTCTGACTCTTAGAAGGTTCCCAAGAGCCAGGTACAATAATGCACACCTGTAAGCCCCACCACTCCTGGAAGATTTTAAAACAGACTTAAAAACAGGGTTGGACATAGTAAATATACCTATAATTCCAGCACTCAGGAGTTTGAGGCAGGAGGATCACAATGAGTTTAAGGCCAACTTGAATTACACAGCAAGATGCCCTCCCCACACACAAAAACAATGTCTGCATCCCTCTCACCCGTGTGCCACCAGTGGCCAAACCAACATCACCTCTTCCCCTCCCCTCTTGTGCTCCTCTTCCAAAGTAACCTTCAGTCACCTATTTGTATCAGTCTGGCCAAACTGCCTCTCTCCCTCCTCCTTCCCCTTCCTCTTTTTTTTTTTGTGTGTGTGTGTCTTTTTTTAGACAGGGTCTTGCTATCTAGTTTGGGCTGACCTTGAGTATACTTTGTAGCCCAAGCTGATCTCAGACTTTATAAAAGGTCCTCCTGCCTCAGCCTCTCTGCGAGAATTACAGGCACGTGTTGCCACTTCTGGTCACTTCACTAATATTTTCAACTTCCATCTCTTCGTATCCCCCCCCCCCCTTCCTGAGCAGCATTAGCCCTCATAGTACCCATTCCTTTGTCCCAAACAAAAGAGCTGCGTAATCAGCTGGCTGTTCCTGCTTCTGAACACTCCATAGCAGAAAGGACCCTTCTGACAGCTGCCAGAGTCAACAGGCTGCCTGTGGGCCATTCTGCTTGCCAGCCCCACATAGCCCCCATCCTGCAGGACTGGCCAGACTACAGGGGCCCAAGGCTAGGAGCTAAAGGCTGGCAGCAGGCAGGTCTAAACTCATGGTGACTTCTGTTCACAACCGTGAAAGAAAGGAAGTAGAAAAGGTACTATGGCTGTCAAAGTCAAGGTTAGGATGCAAGATAACAACAGAAAAGAGGAAGCTGAAACTATAGCCAAAGGGATAGGTGTGGACCAGTGAAGTCAGAAAAGAAAAACAAGATCCCACATTGAAAGCTATGTGTCCCTGTAGACTGCCTGAGCTGGGTGAGAGCTCTCTATGCACTTGCTTGTGTGACTGACATAGGCCAGAGCCCAGTGCACATTAAGTGAATGAACGAAAGCTCCAAGGCCTTGCTCAGCCAGTGCCATCTCTAGGCCTGTAAATCAAGGGCACATGGCATTAAATGAGACAAGAACCAGGTGATAGTCATCTTTCCTTTCCTCTGGAGCAGGCACATGAACTCTGCTCAGATGCCCTATGTACTTCTCCCTCTGCTCCCTGCACCTAAGGGCTATTCATCCAAGTGACATGGAATCCTGTCTAGAGGCATCCAGATACCAGCAGGCTCCAGAATTTCACAGAATTCCCTTGCTGGGAAAATTTAAACACTCCCTCAAGGTGACGACCTACTCAGACTTGTCACCTAGAATAGCTTACTTAGAACAAGTATTTTTAAATAAAAATAGAGCTTTGCTAGGTACCATGCTGGTACCAGTAGTCCTAGTTACTGGGGAGCCTGAGGTGAGAGAATCACTTGAGCCAAGGAGTTTTGAGACCAACCTGGGTAACACAGTAAAATTCTCTCCAAAACCAAAAAACAAAGATGTGGTGGTGCATGCCTATAAAACCAGCACTCAGGAGGCTAAGGCAAGAGAATTGCCAAAAGTTGGGGCCAGTTTGGGCTATTCAGTGTGTTTTCCAGGTTGGCCTGGAATACCTAAATAAGACTTTGTTTAATCCCACCCAACACAAAAATATAAGCATGAACAAAGTCAAAACCCAAGAGCATGTTTTGCATATCTTTTCTAGGGTATTGATGAGCTGAGTCACCAATAAGTGGCTGTCTCCAATTAAGATTTGCTGGGAACTGTTTATAAACCACTCAAGTCTGCAAGGCTTATACTCTTTTATTTACACAACAATCTCTGCCCACTGTCATGGAACAATTAGGTGTTCACATTGCAACAAGAATTGATACCCAACACTTTGCAGGCCCTAGACCTTGATGTCACAAGGCTGGGTCTGCCTACATGCAAACTATGGTTGCCACACTGAGCCATGAAAACTTGGCCACAGAGCTGGCAGTATATCACACTGGGAAGTCATGGACCTTACTCCAAGGCCTGGTTCTAGACTGCACCTGACCATCATCTTTCCCTTTCCTCCACATTAAGAAGCATTAGTGCTTAGGGTAGAGAAAGGTCCAGGAAAGATTCCAGAGTGGGCTCTCAAGAGACTCCTTCTTCTGGCCTCTTGGACTCCAGGTCCTCAAGGGCACAGAGTTGCACCCCGTCCTGGGCCAGCCTTGCCCGCAGGGTAGGTGCTGTGAGGACACAAAGTTCATGCAATCTCTCCCAAGAGCAAGAGAAAGCATCAGGACCCTCACCACAGCCGCCGGCTGGGGGCACACTGGGGTAACCTGGGTGTGTCATCAGCTCAACTGACAAGGTATGGCCTGTGGGGTTATCTTCCAGGGCCCGTGCTACGGCCCCCAACACACGGTGAGCAGTCATGTACCGCCCACAGGTGCTCAAACCCACGAAGGCATCTGTCCACCTGGAAATCGGAGGCAATAATGGCAGAGCTGCAGGATCAGCAAGATTGGGCAGGGGTGAAACAGGACGAAAAGAGGCCAGTGGGTTCTTTCCCAGGTTAGGAGAAAGTTGCCCAGGTACATGCACTAGGACCTGCAGGATCAAGGGATGGTTGGGGCAGCAGGGCTGGAGTCTGCTCACCGCAAGCCATGACGAGAGAAGTGGTCCATGGCGGCCCGAGCATCACACTCCACAGTACAGGCGAAAGCACGCGCGGGGGCTTCCAGCCACGCGCAACGGCCTATCCCGCCTTCCAGCGGCAGTCGAGTGAAGCGCACCCCACATGCCTGCAGCACCTCAGCGAACACTTGGCACACACCTGCGGGTGGAGAGGGCTCGAGGAGGGCCTGATGCCATTGCTCGGTGTATTGGCCTCCTCCTACCTCCTAGAAGCAGGTTCCCAGCCTGGAAGAGCCAGCCCACGCACCTGGGAGCACGTGCACGTGCTGATGCCCGTCCACGTGCGTGGGGGGTCTGCCAAGCAACTCCCTGAAGCGACTTAGTTGAGCCTCCAGCTCCTCCCGCACCTGGAGCCAGAGGTAGAGGGGCAAGGAACTTGAACTTCCGGGGCGATCATAGCGGAGAACGCCTTACTTGTGCCACCATGTGGCTGCTCCAGTGTCTCGCTCCTGCCTGCCCCTGATGACATCCCTTGCCGGGGTCCTCAGGGTTGAGCTCTGAGGTTAGTGCAACCACCCCTTTTAACCCATGCCCTCGCACCTGAGACAGCGCCACTTGTCCTGCCGCCACCGCCTCCCGGAACCCCATCTTGCCGAGAAAGAAGCCTTCAGGACTGAGCAACGACGAGGTGCCATGACCGGCAGGGCCCACGGGACGACCCTCGGAAAGGTTGGCGTGGAGACCGGTGGGGATGCTGTGCCTGCAGGCGGAGAGAGGGCGGGAGCACAGGTGGCGCGGGGAAGAGGTGTCCCCATACCCGCCCGGACTAATGAGTGCCGTCCTCACCTGCGAGCTAGTTCTGCCGCACTCTCCGCGGTCGCGCCATTCACCAGGAGGGACACGCTGGTCACGGTCCCTGCCAGGAAGGCCTCCACGATGCCTTCATCACGCCGCGGGCAGTAACCAAAGTCATCTGCGGTGACCACCAACCGTACACGGGGCCAGGCCATGGCGCCCTGGAACCCTAGCGCACCATCACAGGGGAGTGGGCCAGACAGTCGGGCCCAGCTCCGGCGCACAAACTCAGACGCGGCCTCACGTCGCCTTTGTTCTCGCCACCTAGTGGTTCCTGAGGGACCCTGCGACAGCTGCTCCGCTCTACCATCCCCACAGCTTCATTTACAGCAACCTGGAAATGTCCTTGACTTCAAAAGTGGCATTTGAAAAGTGATATATATAAAAAAAAAACCTAGGAGGAGGAAAAAGAAAGAAAAAGAAAAAGGATAAGGAAAAAGGGAAAAAATCCCTTTATTATTTCTGAGGTCACCCTGTTATCTTTCTGGGTCATGGCATTCAGGTTTTTGGGGGTTTTTTGAGAGTCTCCCTATAGGCTCCAGGAAGGCCTGGAATTTATGCTCAGCCTTCTGAGTTCTGTGATCAAGGGTACACCATCACTTCTGGATTTCTTTTGATAATAGTGTCTGTGAATTTGTTGGGTTGGTATTTTTTTTGTTTTGTTTTGTTTGCTTGTTTTGTTTTGTTTTGGTTTTTTTGAACTCATGACTATGTGCTTACCAGGCAGATGCTTACACCACTGAGCTAAATCCCTGGCTTCAGGGCTGGGTTTTTTTTAAAAAATGCTATTAGCTGATTTTACTTCTTTTTCAAGCTGTCAATTTTCTGATTTTTCTAAGAGAAGCCTTTTTCTTACTAAAAGCTCTAGACAAAAAACCAATAGCTTTGAGGGAGCATTAGTCCCTATTTCCATCTCAAACTCTGTGTGAGGGTACAACTTTTACATTTATAGTCTCACTTTTATTCTTTTCAGAAAAGGTGGTAAACATAGTGACAGCCAGTTTTTACTATAATGTGACCATCTTGATTTTCTCTGTGGAAAGTGTGGTATTTGTGTCCAACCTATGAGGCTGGTAATGTCATTTCTGTTTTACAGGTAAGGAAACAATGTTAGAAAGTGGAGTGTAGTCTGCCAAGAATAGTGTACTGATCCCTGAAACTCTGGGCCTATGCCCAGCTCTTCTCCGGTCCTCTGGGCCCTGTTTACCCACTTAGGTCAGGGGCATAGTAGAGCTTGAAAATAAATACCTCATATGGGGCCTTGTAAGGATTGGAAACCTCAAAGAGCTGTTCAGCTTAGCTCTTGGTGTAGAGACACAGGCACAGAGGCACTCGGCATAGAGGTACTGGCAACGTTAAAGATTAGAGGTAACTGCCTTAGTTCCTGTCCCCAAAGGAGCATCATCTGGTAGAAAAATGAGTAACAACATTGTGTGGCGGGGCTAGGGATTTAGCTCAGCGGCATAAGAGTCTGCCTTACAAGCAGGCAGTCGTGAGTTCGATCCCTGGTACCGATAAAAAGGAAAAAGACAAAAAAAAACAAACAAACAAACAAAAAAAACATTGTGTGGCAGTCTGGAATGGGGTTTGCGTATAAATACACATGGAACTTTGGGATTGATTGTATTGTATGATCTTATATAATCCCTGTACTCTTACACAGAAAGACAATACCGCATCCGCCTCCTTTCTCCCAATTTAGACAGGAGTCCGTGATCAGAGAGGTATATTCACATCCACAGGAAACTGTGGAGCCAGGAATAGGAGCTAGGTCTGTGACAGACCTGGCACTCTCCACTGTTCTCAGGGAGACTGCAAGAAGCCCAGAACAGATGCCAGGATTGTCCACACTGAGCAAGGGAAGAGGTCCCTGGAAGGTAGAGCAGGCCAGGACTGTGTAATAACCGGTGAGAAAAGCGTTTGTATCACCGGTAGCAGTCATGGCTTTTGCTCTTAGCCCCGCCCCCCCCCCCCGAGCAGATGAGAATCATGGATCCAAACCCCAACTTCAGAGCTCTTTATGGTTGGAAAGAAACTGAATAGCAACAATTCCAGACCTTAGGCTCCCAACAAAAGTGAGAAGAGATTCAGCCTCGCGATGTGGGGGCGGAGCCAACTCAGGCCCCTCCCCAACCATTGTCTCGCGGAAGCCAATGAGCGAAACGCTCGCTACTAACCAATCGGGACGCGATATGTAAATGAACAAGCGGTAAACCGCGGGGAGACTACAGCGCTCTGTGAAGCGTCTCTGGAGTGGGCGCTGGTGGATCTGGGAGGGGACTCTTGTGAACTGTTCGGTCCTGAGCCGAGGGCGGACCACAAGGTGCTCTGGGTCTGGGAGGAAGGATCGTATACACTTACAAACTAGAGAGGGTCAGATACAGTGCGGACGTCCTAGGGGAGCCCCCATCCGGACGACACTGGAATGGGACAGTGTGCTAACGCCTGGGAGACTCCTAGCAGAGGAAGGGCTAGATGCCTGAAAGACACAAGGTGCGTGAAGCGAGGGGCCCGCGGACCCTAGAGTCACTGACACAGTGGGGGACTTAGACCCTCCTGTCCCTCACTCTCTCCGCCCGCCCGGAGCAGAGAGCAGTCCGCTGCGGTGCCATAGAACTGAAGAGAGAGGAGGCAAGCAGCTGCCCTGGTTACTGGAACCATGGCCGGCTGCCGCCACCACTCGGGATATCTTGCAGATGACGAGGCTGGCCACAGCACATACAAGGCGCGGGTAAGTGTGCCCAGCAGGGCTCAGACCCTGATACCCCAGAACCACCGTGTTCCTCGCCTCTTTTTCTATTAACCTCCTGACCAAGAGATCCTTATAATCACCTTGACCTCTCCTATGACCTCCTTCTGGGCCTTGATCATCCTCTTTCCGTGTATCCCCCTGACTCCAGCAACTCGGAAAGAACTTGGGTGGACAAGGAACCCAGCCATGGGTAACTCAGAGTTCAGAACCTCAGGTGTTCTCTGCAGCACAGCAGTGCAGACAGGGCAGGCCAGAGGAGCAAAAGAGAAACTCAAGGTTTCACTCATGTCACAGTGACTTTCACACTCCCTGGCTAGGTCTTATGCTTGTGAAATGTATGTGCTGTAGATACTGCAAGGCAAGCGTAAATACATTTCCACTTTCCAGATGAGGAAATTGGACCTAAAGAGGGGCCATTGTTGGGGTCTGGGGATTTAGCTCAGCGGCATAGCACCTGCCTTGCAAGCAGGCGGTCGTGAGTTCGATCCCTGGTACCGATAAAAATGAAAAAGACAAAAAAAAAAAAAAAGAGGGGCCATTGTGGGCAGTCACATAACCTGAAGGTGGCAGAGTCAAGGTCCACACACAAAATTACATTTTTTAGGACAGTCTTGCTAGTAGATCAGGCTGGCCTTCAGTTCACTGCACAGCCCAGATTGGCCTGGAATTTGCAGCAGTCCTCCTACTTCAGTCTCCCTAATGTGCCACCATGCCCCACTGAAAATTTGGCTCCAAAAATAAGATTGTTTTTTGAGATAAGATCTCACTATGTAGTTCAGGGTGACCTTGAACTCACAATGTAACCCAGGATGTATGTGAATTTGCAGTGATCCTCTTGCCTCAGCCTCCTGAGTGCTGGAATTACAGGAATGCATCACCACACCTCAGCAAAATTACCTGATTCTTTTTTTTTTTTAATTACCTGATTCTAAATGCAATTCCCAGGCTGAGATCTGAGATGTAGCTCAGTAGTAGAACTTGCCTAGCATGCTCAAAACTCTGGGTTCCACCAATATATATATATATATATATATATATATATAGAGAGAGAGAGAGAGAGAGAGAGAGGAGAGAGAGAGATTTTCCTTCCACTGCTCAGTCGCCACCCAGCTCCTAATGGCATACCTAGGAGAATCCCAGTGACCCCATTCCTGCAAGGTATTCTACCCACTGTGACAAGCCTGTTTGTTCAGGTACCACCACGCAAGAAGCCACTGCTGCCAGAAATGAGACCAGCCTTCAAGCTGGGTCATGTGCCACACCCTCCAGCGATGGATGGCAGTTCAGCATACCAGGGACACTGCCAAACCCCTAAGAGACCTCAGCCTTTTGGCAGCTTCCTAGATTTTCTGACAGAAGGACAGGTAATGGAAAGCCTGCAGACAGTGGTGGAAGAGGCAGCCGAACGCATAGCCTCCATGAAGACAGAGGCTGGGGTGCCACTAGTGGAGGTACAGGACTTCATAGAAGTGCCAAGTGGGAAGCGACAGGTGCGCGCCCGACCCAGCTTCAGCACTGTAAAGCGGCACCGTATTCGACCCAGCCTCTGCACTGGACGTCCCAATAATTACCCATCCTGCTCCAGCTCTCTATCTGACTCCCATAGCAGCCTCACAGCTGGCCAGGATGGTGATCTAGGTCCCCAAGGCTTAGGTTCACTACCACCCATGAGAGACAAACTTTTGCTGGAGAAAAACCTCAAGCGGCTGCTACAGCTGGAGAACAAAGGGGTGAGATCTGGGACGATGGTATAGGGGAGTGTGGAGAGGGTGGACCTGAGCCCCTCATCCTGATCAACCTCTCTGAGCCTCCCTCTCTCTCTACAGAAAGGCTGGAGTCAGTCCTGTTCCAAGAGGAACTCCCTATTGTTGAACTCACTGGGCAGCCAGACTGGCAGCCACTGGACCCAGGAGCAGCCCCTGTCCTGGTTTTCAGGGCTGCTGGGCTCCACTTCAGGAATGCCTGATGCATCAGAACTGGGACCTAGAGAACAGGAGCTGATTTTCCTCAAAGGAAAGTGCAATAAGGAAAAGAAGTCCTTGCTGAGCCAGCCAACATCCTTTGATCTGCCTGGCTACTGCATTCTCCGTGAGCCCCATCAAACGCTGGACTTCCTGGCCAAACATCATCTCTTCCCTGCTCTGCAGAGTGTGATCAGCCAGGGTGCAAACAAGCTGAGGGCCGCCCGCTGCCGTGATGGCTGCCCTCTCTTCCCCACCAAGCCTGCCTCACCATTCCCAGTTAACTACAGTCAGGGGCTGCCAGACTCCAAGCCAGCCGAGGGGAAGGAGCCCTGTGATTCTTTCCACACCACAGATGCCAGCCTTCATGGAAAAATCAGTAGACTGAACTCGCCTTCTGTGTCTAATCAAGTGGGCAACAGAGTCAAGCTCAAGGTGACAACCACAGAAAAATACAATATCCATAGTCCCTTATTGCACTCCAAACACAAGGCATCTGGCTCAAATTTCAGAAAACACCTATGGCCCTAGCTCCAGCCAGAGGACCCAGCCTAAGCATGGCCTACTCCTTACCCAGCCTGCCTCTGGGGCCATGGTGGAGGTAGCCTCCAGACAGGAATGCCTCAAGCGTCCAGCCTGGTACCCACTCACCTGTCCCTACCCTCCTTTTCTTTCTCCCTATATACTCCTTATTCACCCCATTTATAAGGAGCTTCTCACTGTGTCCAGAAGTGCCTTGTCAAGAGAGGGGCTAGCGGGCTTTGGGACAAGTTTGCAGGAGAATGTCTCCTTCACCCACCACTCCTAGCAGCCAGTATCATTGGCAATCACTATGGACATCTCCTGGGCAAGGTAAACTACTGGAAGACCAGAAATCCTTGTCTAGCTACTTCAAGGTATTGTCAAAAATGAATAAAGGCTATTTTTTTTTTAAATCACAGGCATTTTCTTCAACATTTTATGTGTATCTTGGAGCCCTTCTCACACAAGGAAGCTTCTGTTCCTTGTGGACAGCAGCCTTTGTCCAGGGGGGGTCCTATCTCCTAGGGGTGAGTCCCTTTAATTCAGCTGAAGGACACTCAGATCTCTCCACCCTGCTGAAGGGGATTTGCCCAGGAAGGGTATAGAGATTTAGGTGGCCTATTCTGATAGGTCCCCAACAACCTCCCAACCTTCCCTCTGTCGTGTAGGCCCAACATGCTTCCCTCTGAACACAGGCCTGGGTATTGTTGAGGCTCAAGTTTGCTGACACAAAGGTCCATGACTTTGCCCCCAGGCCTGACTGAGCAGGCAGGTGAAGTGAGCATGAGGGTTAGCTGTTGAGTGTGACAGCATGTCAAATATGACAGGGCTGTACCTTTTGTGTGACAAGCATGGTTTCTGTTGGACAGGGCTAGCAAGACTGCCAAGGAGTGTGGGCAGATGTAAGTGTCATAGAGCAGCAGGAGGGGCAAACTGGCAGGGATGACATGTCTGCTTTTTCTCCCCTGGCTGCCACACAGAACTCCAACACAAAGAAGCCATCGTCTTCCACCTCGCCCAAATCCAGTATGTCCCACCTCTCCAACCCCTGTGTTGAGGAGATCATCAACTACTTAGTGGACCAGGCAGTGTCCTTGCTCACTCTCAAGTACAAGTATGAGAACAGCCTCAATAAACAGCTTGGCTTCGTCTCCTTCCCCATCACTGAGGCTCTCGTGGACCTCTTCCTGGGCTTCAAGAAGGTGAAGGGCTCCCACATACAGTTGTCCTCGGAGATGAACTGGAATTGCCTGCTGCACAAATTGCAGCAGGCTGAGCAGGCGCTTCAGGCCTCAAGGCAGGCCTCCCAGGCACGCGGCCAGGCACACAGCTCCCAGAGCAGCAGCAACATCTCGAAGCCTGGATCCCGCCAGCTGGTTGTCTCCCAGCACAGCACAATGTCTCCATCCAGTCAGCCTGTGCCACCAACCAGAAGTAACCAGAACCAGGCCGTAGAGCCTGACGCGTCAATCCACCAGCTGCTCAGCTCTTGGGAGCCTATTACAGCTGAGACGCCGTCCCCCAAAAGCCTGTCACAACCCAGACCCTTTGGGTCCCCTGACCTGGGCACGGGCTCCATTCTCTCCAAGTCTGATGCGATGATGAACATTGAGGCCAATGAAGCTGGGAACAAAGGTAACAGGGAGAACAAAGAGGAGGGCATGGATTCCTACAAGGATGAGAGCAACTACGAGGACCACCTGGAGCCTGAACTAGAGGCCATGAGCAGGCACTCTGTGGACACAGGCCACGATGACCCCCCATGAAATTCCCATAAGCCAAACTGAGTACTGCATTCCCCCTTCTCCACCTGGTCCTTAGTGGCTGCCCACCTAGCCAGCCACTACTCTGAGCAGGGTCAGGATGGGCTGAATGTCCATGAGGACCTCTGCTAACACTTGCAGGGGCACCAATGAGAGGAACAGAAATAAAACATCTGTAAATGGAACACAGTCGTCTTGTCCTGAGACTGCAGCTTGCCTCTGTTGAGTGTGACAGCATGTCAAATGTGACAGGGCTGTACCTTTTGTGTGACAAGCATGGTTTCTGCCAAAGAGTGTGGGCAGATGTAAGTGTCATAGGGCAGCGGGAGGGACAAACTGACAGGGATGACATGTCTGCTTTTACCCTTGCACTTACCAGTGTGGGCCACCCTGATGGCAGCCAGCCTTCTTGACAGCTGGCAGTGCTCTGACCCCAGGACCCTCCTGCCAGGCAGGAGTGGCAGATTTCTCTTGCATTATCAGCTGCTTTGCTACTTTCTGCCTGATCTTTTCTCTAATCTGTAAGTTTTCTTTCTTTTTAAGACACTTAGGGCTCCTTGTCTCCTTTCTCTTGTGGCTCTTGCTTTTGGAGGGAACTTCCTCCACTAGGGGTGGCTCCTCTTTTTTTTTTTCTTGAGACAGTCTTGCTAGGTTACTCAGACTTGGCTCAAACTTGCCATCTTCCTGCCTCAGCTTCCCAGAGTGCTAGCATTACAGGTATATGCTACCACACTTTTCTTTCCTTCTTGTTTTGTCATGTTACTGTCTCACATTACAACCGAGGAAGCATGTAGCCACCTTCCTGATACTTTCAGTTAATTTTCTTCCTAATTTGTTTTTCTCAGGTCCAACTCAAGAACCTGGAGTTGCCATTCCAGGGCACACAGCCACTGCCAGTTGGTCAGGCTGTGGAATGGCTGCATAGGGCTGACAATGGAACTAACTTTCCAGCAAGGGTTCTAGCTAGGATGAGCCTCTCTAGAAAGGTCTGTGACTGTGGCATCCTGTTTTCTCTTTTTGTAAATTTCTCCCAGGACACAGCTCACCCTCTCCCCTAGCTGCTCTTGTGGCCAGGCCTCAGAAGCAGACAAGAGAACTTGAGAAAACTTTGCCATTGGGGGGTAGAGAGGGAACTTGGTGGCTCTGTCTCACTTCTTCCTGGAGTCCACCCCAGTGCACAGAGGCCAGGCCTACTTGGCTAAGATTGACCATGCTACAGCCCACTGACCCTGTATAAGACACAACCACTCTAAGGCCCCCCTGGAGCCAAGTAGAGGTTGGACACCTGTCACACCCACACTCACTCAGATTTCTTTTTCTTTTTTTTTTTTTTTTTTTGTCTTTTTCTTTTTTATTGGTACCAGGGATCGAACTCACCACCGCCTGCTTGCAAGGCAGGTGCTTATGCCGCTGAGCTAAATCCCCAGCCCCACTCACTCAGATTTCAATTCAGTGGGACCAAGGTTTTAAGGTGGGTTAGTCAGTGTCATATTTTTTTTTCCACAGAGCTCTTATGGCAGAGATCTTTATTTACTTAATTTTTTTGAGACAGGGTCTCACAACATACAGGCTGGCCTTGAATTCACTGTGTAGTCCAGGATGGCCTCAAACTCACAGTGATCCACCTGCTTTCGCCTCCTGAGTGCTAGGATTACAGGCATGAGCCACCATACTCACATGGCAGGGATCTTTTAGAGCATGCACTTGACACAAAATGGCCATTCTCTGAGTCTACCTACCACCCCCTCCACAGCCCTTGTGATATCTGCATGCCTTAATACCTGCCCACAGGTTCTAGAACCTATTCCAAGCTAGGCTGATTGGTGCTTTCCGAGAAGCCTGCAATTGGGATGAATTGAGAGATTCTGGTTATTAGCACCAATTGCTGAAGACAAACATGGGCGGTGCAGAGTAGCTGTCTACCCATCTCAAGGCAAGAAATCTTGTCAGTAGAAAATAAAAGAGAAGCCCTCGTAGCTGGGAATTTAATTTAGCAGCAAAGTGCCTGCCTCACAAGTACAAGAGTCCTAGGTTCAATCCCACAAAAAAATTGCAAAGAGACAACCAATACCACAAAAAAAAATTGCAAAGAGACAACCCTCAAGGGCTAAGAGACAGACCTTTTCTGTGATTTACACTAGCTTTCCAGGTGCCACTGTCATATCAAGGAAGAGGAGAACACGGGCTCAATCCTGTCTCATGAGTGACTGGAACAGCCCCTGTGAAAACAGGGACATCTTGTACTAAAGGCATACATCTGAAATCTTATTTCAGCTATCTCTTGCTGTGTGTAAAACACCCCAAGGCTTAAAAAAAATCACTTATGATACCAGGGTTGATAGGCTTAGCTGAGTAGTAGTATAGGCCAAAGTTGTCAATGTGACTGCTTTCAGCTGGGAATGGGCTAAATCAGGAATGATCCTAATGTGCCCTCACCCTCCAGTTTCTCTCCACACAATCTTTCACCATGCAGTAATCTTACCTGCACTTCCATATGGCAGGACAATGTCATGATTGGCTTCCTAGGAATTCTCATGGCTAGTGCTTAGAATCCCCAAACAGTACATTTTTAGCATCCTATTGTTCAAAGCAAGTCACAATGGAGGGGAAAAATGAACATAGTCTTCTTTGATTGCAAGGGCAAAAGGAATTATTTTCCCTTTCATGATGCCAGGCATCACTCCCAGGACCTCACACATGCTAGGCAAGTGCTCTACCACTGAGCTCTTCCCTACTCCTGAGCTGGGAGGAATTGTTTGTGGTCATATTTGATTAGCTACTCCCCTTGCTCCCCCACAGCTGGTTGTACCTTGAGCAGTCCTCTGACCTAAAATAACTGATCAGACTCTCTTGAGAACCTGATTCTCACAATTGGTCCAGAAATATGACTATAGGGTGAGCCAGGAAATATGTGTGCAGGGGAAGGGAGGAAAAAAGCTGTGAGAAACCACAAGGCCTCACATGAGTCAGAGGAGAGCCATACTGGCTTCCTCCACTCTGATTCTTGGATCTTGACTGTCAACTACAATGCCAATTGGAGAGATATTCCAAAGCATTATATTGTTGGGGCACTGCAAGGGAAATATGTGTGCCACAGTATGCTATGAGCATATTTGAGGAGGCTGAGCCAAGCTTTTATATTTTACTTTATTTTTGAGACAGGGTTTTACGATATAGTTCACACTTGCCTTGAACATACTATGCAGCCAAGGCTGCCCTCAAAAACATAGCAATCCTCCCAGCTCAGCCTCCTGAGTGCTGGGATTACAGGCATGCACCACCATTCCTGGTAGGAAGCTTTTAAAGGTGAAATGAGCTGGGAAGGGTGGTGTGCAAATATAGCCCTCACTACTCAGGAGGTTGAGGCAGGAGGATGGGTTGAGCCTAAAAGTTCAAGACTAATATGAGCAAAATAGCAAGAACTCTTGCCTCAGAAAACAAAAAGCAAGGCACACATGGTAGTACACCCCTGTCATCCTAGAATTCTGGGAAGCTGAAGAAGGAGGATCAGAACTTGGAGTACAGCCTAGATAAATTAGCTAATTTATCAAAGTAAAAAAGGGTTGGGATACGGGCTCAGCGTGAGGGCCCTGGGTTCAATCCCAAATACTGCAAACAAACAAAAAAAAAAACCAACATTAAACATGAAAACTGGGCAACCCACTTGGGACCTCCTCTTCTCTCTGACAGAAGCTTTCTTTCTCTCAATAAATATATTCTACTCTTTAAAAAAAAAAACATGAAAATCTCAAATTGTACAGAGGATTATGGGTCAATGGTAGAGTGTTTGTTTAGCATTCCTGAGGCCCTGGTTTTGATTCCCAGCACTGTGAAAAACAAAACCTCAACAGTGTGGAGGCATACTGACTGGTGTGTCACCTAAATTAACATGTTGTAATTATAAGGCCTTTCTTCTGGATTTTCTGGATGCAAAATCCTGAATGACTTAATTAAATCCAAACTTTAACCATTACTAGTGTCCCAAGTGAAGTTTCAGCTCCAAACACCATACATCATTCTCCATGATGCCCAGCATAGGCTCTAGAGTTAAGATAAGGATGTTCCCTGAATAAGTAAACGGTGGTATACGTTTTCCTTCCTTGAAGCCTGGGCTGACAACTTTCTGGGGAGGCAGCAAAACGGGAACCCACTTCATGCCAGCCACCCAGCGTGGTTCCTGCAGTCCCTCGATCTCCCTCGGATGAGATTTCCTAAAACAACTTTGGCCTTCTGATGGTGAGAACTTGCTATGTATCCTCAAACTTCATAGTTCCGTGTTGCCCTCTGCTGTCCAATAACCCAACGACCATGAGATTCTGCCACGAAAGGACTCAAGAGTTAAGTGACCAGTAGACTTCAGAAACCCTGGCATCCAAGGACTGATGTGACCCAATGTCAGACAGGGAACTACAATCAAATCACAGGGGAATTAATCCCTGGGTGCAGGAGCTAAAGGCCCAGGAGATTCGGTAACTGGGATCCGTCCACTAAGTGACTCTAAAACCTAGTGATCCCGTTGGGAGTCTTAGGGAAGAAACACTTCACTTAGGTCCCAGACTTTCAGAGTCAAGGGACTTTCGTAGAGAAACCTGCAGGATCTTACGACCTGAGCAGAGGAAAAGGAGGCTCAGCAGCCACAGAGCTCCGGCGCGCTCACCACAGGTGCTGCCCATAGCTCTATTGTCACTCAGCTGCGCCGCCACCGGCCCCTTAACTTTCATTGGTGCGTCCTCGGAAGCGTGGACCAATCAAAACCCTCTTCGTGTCTCCAGCCCCACCCTCCTACCCACCGAGACAGCAGGCTGGAGGCTGGTCCCCTCTCGTCACCCCAATGACAGTGCAGGTCGAGCGCCGCGCGGGCTCGGGATTGGCTGCTGCGTGCGGGCGCTGTCAGAGCCGGATTGGTCTTCTGGGGGAAGGAAGAGGACCGCGTCCGGCGCTGCAGGAGCCTGGCGGGGGCGATGCGGAGCGCGGGCTGCAGCGCGGCTGCTGGGCCGGTGCTGCTGGCGCTCCTGCTAGTGCTCTTGGTACCAGGCGGTGGTGCCACCAAGACCGGCGTGGGGCCTGTGACCTGCGGGTCGGTGCTGAAGCTGCTCAACACGCAACACAGGGTGCGGCTGCACTCACACGACATCAAATACGGGTCCGGTGCGTGGAGCCTGCGAGAGGCGATCGCCAGGGGGCGAAGGCGAGAAGGCTGTAGAAGGGGCGGGGATCTGGTGTTGCTGGGGTCTGGGGTTAGGAGGGAGTCCTCAAGACGCAATGCGGGACAGGCGGGTTAAGTCGGGAGGCCCGGCGGGGCAGGGGCTGAGCCGCGGGAGCCTCAGTCTCCTGTCACTGGGGAAACTTGGGAGTCAGGAGTTACGCGGTTGACAGAGACCTTGGGGTCGGGCGTGGTGTCACTCCTCAGGTAGCGGCCAACAGTCGGTGACCGGCGTGGAGGCGTCAGACGACGCCAATAGCTACTGGCGGATCCGCGGAGGCCCGGAGGGCGGGTGCCCTCGCGGGTCCCCTGTACGCTGTGGGCAGGCGGTGCGCCTCACCCATGTACTCACTGGCAAGAACCTGCACACACACCACTTCCTGTCGCCGCTGTCTAGCAACCAGGTACGTCTCCGCCCTGGCCCTCAGGAAAGGGTGCTGACCTCCGCGTGGGAGATCAGGGACAAAACTTTGGTTTCCAGTTCGAGACTTCTTCGCGTTACTGTCTCTGAACCCCAGCTTCTGTGAAGAGAATTTCGATTTAAAAATTATTACTGAGCGCCCCCTTTGGGGACACAGGGTCCTACACCCAGGGGCACCTAGCCCAGCAGTTAGACAGATGAAAGAGCGATCCCTGTGATTAATTCCTCTTTTAGGGGCAAGTGAGGCCCAGGAGAGAAGTCCATGAAGCCCTGGGATTGGGATTAGGAAAATCTGAAGCAGAGGAGGAGCTCAGGCTGGAAGCCTGGAGGGATGAGTAAGAGTCCTCCAGGTCCCAGAGAGGAGAAGAGGAGCTTTTTTCAGGCTGTGGGAGAGCTTGTACCAAGGCATTGAGGTCATTGCAGTTCATGGATGAAGCTTAGGTTGCTTCCGGGGAGTTTGTGGAGGAAAAAGTTGGAAATAGAGATCTTGAACTGTCAGCCTGCGGCACTGGGTTTAGAAGTGATAGGCCTGGGAGAACATGGAGGAATAAAACCTTAGCTCTCTGGGAACCAGTGCTCACCATACAGACAGATACAACATTTTATGAACCCAAAGTCCCCACCTTGGGCAGGGTGTTCTGGAGAGGGGGATCCTTGTGTCACATTTTACAATTGTGGAACCTGAAGCTCAGGGCAGTACAAGGAAAGGACTAGGAGAAGTTTAGTGCATTGGGTACATGTGCCATTGTTAGGCCAAGAGACTCAGTGTGTTTTTTGTGCTGACTACTGTCCCCCTCATGCCCACATCCCCAGGAGGTGAGTGCTTTTGGGGAAGACGGTGAGGGTGACGACCTGGACCTGTGGACAGTGCGATGCTCTGGGCAACACTGGGAACGAGAGGCTGCTGTGCGCTTCCAGCACGTGGGCACTTCTGTGTTCCTGTCAGTCACCGGTGAGCAGTACGGGAGCCCTATCCGTGGACAACACGAGGTGCACGGCATGCCGAGTGCCAACACGCATAATACATGGAAGGCCATGGAAGGCATCTTCATCAAGCCTGGTGCGGAGCTCTCTGCAGGTCACGATGAACTCTGAGTGTTCGAATGGATGAATGTAAAATGGCAGGGTAGGACATCTGCAGGGCCACTCTTGGTGGAGACTTTGGGTTTGTAGGGGTCCTCAAGTGCCTTTGTGATTAAAGAATGTTGGTCTGTGATTGTATTTACTATGAGTTGGGGGCTGGGGGGTGATCAGGAGGTGCCAAATCATCCCTGGTATAGTCACTATCTCTTCCTCTGTGCAAAACCTGTCTCCAGCTGAACTTGGCCAAGCCTTTTTTGATGCTCTTCCATGTGTTCCAATACTGCCCCCCTGACCAATTGGCTCTCTTGTCTACTCTTAGCTGATCCGATGGCAAATGACCTCAGTATGCCTGTTCCTACACTTAATGAACTTTCCTGTTGGGCTGGGCCCCCAGGTTAGGATGAATGGAAGCCCTATTCTCTCCTGCCATCTGGAATGGGGCTTAAGCTCTTCAACCCCCTCATCCCTAATAGTAAGGACTCATGCTCCTGACAGTTGTGGCAGTCTTGACACTTATCTTTGACCAAGGGCTGAGTGAGGATTCTACCCATCTATTGGAAATCAGTATCACAGGATTGTTCGCCCTTGGTATAAATGCTCCTTTACCTACCCTCCTTGCCTGCTCAGGCATCTCAGGCCCCCGCCTTGACCTTCCAAGGTCCCAAGAGAACAGAACCTCAAAGGTATCTCAAGAGAAAATAACTACGAAGAATGGCTACCTAGAGAGATGCTTCCTGGAAGAGAGGAGGCACAATTTAGGCAGAGTGTTGCAACTGAAAGATAGGAGGGCCAAAGTCAAGCAAGATAAGAGTTCCACTGGTGTGGTGATAACCTATAGAGGTGATATCAGAGATGACAGGCTTCCTGGTCTTGCTAACTCAGCTAACATGGAGCTGCATAGGACAGTAGGGTGCCTAAGGGAGCTGCTGGGGCAGGGGGTGCTGCTTCTCTGAACAGAAGAGACTCGAAAGGTGAGGCTGGGGGTGGCCAGTGGCTGAAGGGGCTTAGAGTAGTGTGAGTAGAACACCTTATGTTTGAGAAAAGCTCTACTCACTGAGTATGGTAGAAAATGGGATTATGTATAGGCTCTGAGTCCACTGCTGTCCTCTCCCTTATGAAACCCTTGCTGATCCCTACACTGCTAAATTTCTTGAACATCATTTACAAACCAACACCTCTCTTCCATCACTCTCTGGACCTTAAAAGATTTGAGTAAGGGGCTGGGGATTTAGCTCAGCGGCATAAGCGCCTGCCTTGCAAGTGTGCAGTCGTGAGTTCGATCTCTGGTACCGATAAAAATGAAAAAGACAAAAAAAAAAGATTTGAGTAAGAGCAGATTGTTGGGAAGTGATTCCAGAAAACTCAGGGACAGAGCAGTGGGGTGGTGAAGGGGAAAAGGAAAGTAAAGGGTCCATTATGGGACAGGGCAGCCAGAGCTCAGTTCTATTGGGGAATCTCATCAAAGTTATCTCATTGGCCAGACATGGTGGTGCATGCCTCTTTTCCAGTACTCTGAAAGTAGAGACACTAAGAGGATCTCCATGAATTCGAGCCCAGCCTGGACTAAGTTGTGGGAATCTGCCTCAAAAAACAGTTATCCCACCTGAAAGGCAAGGAAACCAGCGTATTTACCCACTAAAGTATCTTTCCTCATTAGTGGAGGGCTGCTGGGTAGTTAGGCACAATTATTAGCACTTTCCACGTACCCTGTGCATGTATTGTTGGGTCAGGGGCTCCAGCAGCCAGAATCAGATATCCAGGCAGAGTCCTGTGTGCTGACAATGAGCTTTCTTTTTGTAGAGGTGAGTGCCAACGGGGTGTGGGGAGCACTAAAGTGGACTGACTGTATCCTATAAATCGTATGGTCTGGACGTACACTGGCATGTGCACATGTGGAAATTAGGTGAGGGGTGCTGAAGAGCAGATCACAAGCGCACAGCAAGGAAGAACCTATGGGCAGCCAGAGCAAACGTGTGACAAGATTAAAATTAAAAACCGGAACAGCAGCAAATTTCTCATTTATTGAATATGAAGTACCAGGCACTGGATGAACTGCTTACACAGCATCGCATTTGCTCCTGGCAACAACTCTGAAGTATCTTCCATTATCTTCTCAGTTTTTCAGAGAAGACAATTGAGGTTTATAAAGATTCACAGCAAACTGCCTTAAAAACATTTTTTGTCAGCGCTTTGAGAATAAAATAGAAGAAGGCACAGATGTTCAGTGACCTAAATGTTTCCCAATACACACATCTCATTGGAGCTGTGCGAGGGTGGGACCACAAACACATTACCTGTTCCGCTGCCCAAGACAGGCACTTAATGAAAGCTCATCCACAAAATGGATTGCAATCACGCAAGGACTCAAGCATCCCCTTTCTGGTACCTGCCACAGGGGCCACAGGGGCCTCAGTAACCAGTCTCCATAGCAAACCTCCCTGGGAGGTTTACAGGCGAGACCCATTCCGTGCGCTGAGGTTGGACTGAAAGGGATGCAACCCTTCTCCTTGCCCGAATGAATATTCCATGGGGGTGGGAGGTCGGCGCCAAGAGCAACTCCAGCACACAATACAAAGAAAGGAACCCGAGACCCCATTCAATGGACAGGCTTGGCCAGAGGCTTCGATATTTCCCAGGGGTCCCGGCACCCTCTCGGGTAGGGTTCGGCGGACATCTACTGAGCTTCCAAGTTCTCTTGCCGGCACAGCTAGAAAACCTGCAGAGACGAGCTAAAATAAAAGGCGGGCAAAGTTCCTTTTGATAAGTTATGAATGGGGAGAAAGTGTTTGTAGAACTCATTGTTAAAATCGTGGAACCCGAGACTCGGGCGGCGCCGGGCCAATCGGAGCCTGGAGGCTATTTTGAAATCGCTTTGGGAGCAGCCAATAGACTTGCGGAAGGCGAAGACCCGGCCCTTGCCGGCCAATGAGCGTGGTGCTATGCTGAGGATCAGGGGCTCTGCCCTCCGACTGTCAGCGGGTTAAGATGGAGCCGGCGGCCGGGAGGGCGCCACGAGGTGCTGGGTGCCCGGGTGGGGACCTCCGGCTCACCTGGGTCTTCCCTTGCCCTGGCCGGGAGGTGTGTCTTCGTGAGTAGCTGGGCCTGGGGTGGGGGACAAATAGTCCCACGGACTGTATGCGTGGAGGGGCTTGGGAGAACCCAAGGTCCTCTTTGGGCAAGGAACTCTAGAAGGGCGGGAACCCCCCCTTCTGCTCGGTTCTGGGCCGATAGCAGAAGAATCTGCTAGGACGAGGGCGGTGGGGGGAGTATGCTAAAGATCGGAGATCAGGGATGGGATATTGAGCCAGAGCATAGTCCTGGGATGATCAGGCCACTCTTCTCCCTGAGGAGCAGGCCGAGTCAAGATGCAGGGGTCGTCGGGCTGTGCTCCTCCCGCTACTTGCATGAGCGGGCTTTGGATCGCGCTAAGCGCGGGCCCTCTCCTTTGTGTGCACGCCCCCTCCCCCGTCTGACCAGTCAGACTTCGCTCCTGGACTGGAGTCTCTTCCTGCACAACCTGAAGCTTACTGCGGAAGGCTTGGGCACCCTGAGGTTCTGAAGCGCCTGAGGACTGCAGCCTCGCTGGGATTCCCTTCTCTTCCCCCCTGTGAACTGAGGCTCTGCCCTCATCCACCCTTTGGGCTTCCCACCCTCCTTGTATTAAGGGCCACCCTTCATCCCTACTCCTGTTGGCTGCAGAAGCTCTGACGAGGTTGCACTACTGTGCTCTGAGAAGCAGTGCAATGATATTGTCAAAGCATCTGGGGCCAGCCTTGGGAATGTTCCTCACCCACAATGCCTTCTTTCCTCTCTTTCCAGGATGATCCCTTTGGGCTTGCATTTTCTCCCCCTCCCCAGTTCACTCCCTTCTCCATGGAAACTTGAGATTCTAACCAGGACTGGGCCTCAGAGGTCAGAGGGCACCCTTCCCCCATACTGAGGCCCTGCCCCAGTGGGGCTGCATTCCAGGTCTCCAATCCCACCCACCACAACCAACATTATCACCACACTGAGAGGCACTAGCAAGGCCTGCCCGACACTCTTTCCCTGTTGCACTACTGTGGGCTACTGGGAAGCAGTGCAATGATGAAAGGGCATCGGTCAGGCCCTTCTCGCTGTCCACAGTGCTTGGAGGAAGAGGGTTTGCTGCCTTACTCCACTTCCTTGCAATGAAAGCTGAGATGCCCAGAGGGTAAGTGCTTGGAGGCATAGGTAGGAAGCTGGATTGGGGCCTCCATCAGAAGATAAGATGGGTCCTTGGGATCATTCCCTGAGTGGCCCATTCAATCATGACTGCAGAAGCCCAGGATTCAGAAAGGCGGTGATTTGAAGATCTTTCCCCATGGGCACCCCAGCTAAAACTAGGGACTCTAAGACTTTCTGGAGAAATAGAGGTGCACTGCTTTGCATGGAGGGGCTTCCCATACTTGGACTCAGTTTTTCCTGAAGGCTTGAAGAGGACCAAACTCGGAGGACATTGTTGACCCAAGTGGAGTGCTACACCCAAGTATCAGTCACTGTGGGGCTCAGTGGGAGCAGAATTGCAGGTGAGGTCTGCAACCAGGTCAGCTTGTTCTTACAGAGACACAAGGTATGAGTCCTGAACCTGTGGGGACTACTGGGAGGTGCCTGGCATACCTTTCAGCTGGAATTGAGGGGCTGGGGCTGAACTTGTAAGGAGCCCAATTCTAGGTATGCTTGCAGAACCATCTTTACCATCAGGACCTGACACAGTGTGCCCAGTGAGTCATTCAAGACTGTCTTCTTGAGAGAAAGCTCAGGTGTGCAGATGGGCTTTTGGATGTACTGTCCACCCCTGACTGAGAAAATGGAACACTGGCTTCAATCTTATCCTGTGGTACAAGCCCTGGCACCCATGGAGGGTTGGGGTGATGGTGAATAGCAAGTACATGATCTTCTGTATCCTAGTCCTAGCCCCCTGGGGCTCCTCAATCCCTGAGTCTCCTAAGCTTCACCCTCCATTCCCCTGGGCTCCAGTGGCCATGGCTGGAGCTGGCCACCTTTCAATCCTTTGCAGACTCTCTCTAATGTCCTTGCTGGGGAGAGGCCAACATGCCCACCTACAGGGTGCTTTTCTGGACTCTTTAACATCCAAAGTTCTTCTCCCAGGCCCTGTTACATCACAATTTTCTCCTAGTGACTGAAGTTCCCATTATGAAGGCAGGAATCTTTGTTGTCTGTCTTGTTTTTAAATTTCTCTTGGTCGAGCATGGCTCAGAGAAGGGAACAGTATATTTTTTTTAAAACACGAATAAATGTATAAAGTGTGAACCATGTTGGGGTTAATCTGGGGTCTAATTGCCCTCTCGGATGGCACTTGACTTGTTTAAAAAAGGGCACATCATATGTATTTAAAGGTTTATTTTATAAGTCAATAGAGGAAGTGCTTACCACCTTCTTTGTTGGGGAAAGGTAGCGCCTAGAAGCCTGGTAGTTTGGCTGCAGGAAGCAAAAAATCTGGTTAGAGTTCTTATATGTACTCCTTGGTTTCCAGGGCTGATGGAGAGCGTGTAGGGGACATAGAAGACACCCACTCTCTTTAGTGACCAGTATAGGTAGTAGGGTCAGCTGCTAAGCAAGTAGCGGGGAAAAGCCCATTTCCGAGAAAAGCCGTGCACAAATCTGGATATGTTCAATAGGAGATAACCAAGAGTCATTCCTAATGTGCATTTAAACGTGGGTCTGGAGTTCAAGCTAAGTCTAAGCCTGAGAAGACAATAGATGTGGTGCAAGTCCATAAGCTATTTGGGTGGCTGCAGCTAGTTTACTCTGAACAATTTGGCGACTCTGTTTCAAAATAACAAAGGGGTGAGGATGTAGCTCAGTAGTGCATGCTTGCCTAGGTACAACCCATAGTACCAAAAGAGCAATAAAACAAGAAAAAGACAGACGTCTTAAATCATTCTGCTTCTAACCCAGATCTAGAAGTGGTAAGGTCAGGACCTTCAGAAACGCATCCAAGGGGCCAGAGGAAAAGGCCACCAAGAAGCAACTGGGGGAACCAGTGAAAAAAGGCAACATCAAGTACAGAGCAAAGTGGCTGCGAAGAGGAGGGGGAACTGGATCCCCAAGACCTGGGAGGGGTGCATGATGCTGGAGAGTTAAGGCTGGAAAGCCTGAGGAGTCAAGGGTCCAGTGAACTCTTTGTGGGTATTGTGACTGAGGGAAGCGCTGGTCCTGGGACGCTGCAGACTGCAGAGGTAGAGGGCCAGTCTTTGAAGTAGGGAAACCTTGGGGATGGGGAGAGGATTGGAAGTTTAGCCAGGGGCAGGGCTTTAAAAAAGTTGGAAGATGGGTCTGGCGATGACCAAGGGTTCGGTGAAAATGAAATGACCCCTATCCTTATCCCTCCCATGAGATCACACACAGAACAGCGGCGTGCGTCCCTTCGAAGACTTCAGCGCATGCCCAGAGCGGCGGGTATTGTCACGTGTGTTTGCCGCAGGGGTTGGTCCCGCCCCTCTGCCGGGTCGCATTGGCTGGCGGCCCGGAAGGGGGCGGTGGTGGCTTTACATCCAGGGGATTTTCGTTGGCTCCGAGGCCACGGCGGAGAGGGTCTCTGTAGCCGCCCCCCCGGACGGGACCCGCCACCTCCCGTCACTGCATCCCTGGCCCTCAGGATGGACCCTCATCCGTTGCCTACGGATGGGTGGGGGTCGCCAAGCCCCGGCCCTCGGGATGCTTGCCCCGACGGCGGCTCCGCTACTTGCAGCGCCACTCGGATGGAGGTCCTAGAGGAGTTCGACAGCGAGTTCCCCCAGAACGTGACCTTCTGCCAGCTCATCTCCGTGGAGGACTTCGAGAGGCAGGCGGCGACCTACACTGAGCGCGCGCTGCGCCGCCTCTTCCGCACTCTGGACCGCTCTCCGTGGCTGGCAGAGAGGGTGCTGCGGCAGAGAAAGCAGGCTGAGTGCGAGCAGCGCGGGCTCTTCTCCTTCCTCTGGGTGCGAGCCGGGTGGGGACGCCATCCTCGGGCTTTTCTTGGGCCGCAGATGGGGTCTTGCAGAAGCCTGAGACCGTTGCATCTGGGGAGTGAAGCGCGCAAGTGACACTACCCCAGCCTCCTCACCCCTCCACCGCGTGACTCTTCTCTGCGAGTTTTCTGCTACCCCGCCTCTCCCGTTGTTGTTGCAGGCGAAGATTCTTTGCACTTTCCAGGGGCACCTGAACCTGTGCAACAGCATGGGCCTGCAGGAGATGCGCCAGCGCCTAGAACGGCTGAAGAGGAGTATCCACCGCGTGCACCTGTATGCCCGGGGTGAGGCTCAATCTCAGCCCACGAGGGGCCTCGCACTGTTTTGTTTCTTTCTGTTTTTGTGCTGGGAATTGAATCCAGGGCCTTACTTGTGCTAAGCACATGCTCTAGTACTAAGCTACAATCCATGGCCACGTGCATTTTAATTTTAAAGAAAGACATTTTTAAAAAAATTTAAAAGGAAAAAGAAAGGGGCTGGAGGTTTAGCTCAGCGGCATAAGCACCTGCCTTGGAAGCAGGCAGTCGTGAGATCAATCCCCGGTACCGATAAAAAGGAAAAAGACAAAAAAAAAAAAAAAAAAAAAGGAAAAAGAAAAAAAACAAAACAGTGTAAGAGTACAAGTAATACAGAACTACAAAAAAAAAAAAAGTAAGAAATCACCAGTTAATAGATTACACAATATCATCTTAGAGATAGTTGCTCAAGTCACAGGATCAAAGCATACAAAGTGGACATTCAAACAGTGAGACTGCAAACAGTTGTGTTCAGTGATCTAATCAAAAACATTAATATGGTCAGCTATTTAACACACCTAAACACACTTCCAGTTGTATCCTTTGGAGCACTTTTTTTTCCCTCTCTTTTTTACAACAAAATTTACACATTTTGGGTTTTATTACTCCCATAGTTCTTATTACTTTTTTTTTTTGGAAGAGAATAAAATCAAATATGATAAAACAAAGCTGTCAGTCAAAACCAAGGATAGACATAGCACATGATGTAAAAACAGAGTACAAGGTTATCAACAATGGTTACCATAATGCCTTTTGCTTCCTTAAAAAGAATTGTCTATCTCATTAGGTATTATAAAGTTGAACAAAACAATAGAGAACAAGACCAATAAAACCTAAACATTGTAAACATTACAGGACTTCAAAAGAAGATAATAGTCAAACCAGAATGGGCATCATAGTGAATCTTATTGCCTTCAAAGTAGTTGCCTATACCCTCAAACTTCATACTATCATACAGAACGGGAACAGAGTCTAATCAGTCGAAACAAGATAGGGGGAGTATTACAGGACTTCAAATCAAGTTAATAGGAAATCAAAAAAGTTACTATAATATAGCCTGCTAATTTTTTTTATTTTTTCCCCTTAATTAAAAAAATAACTAAATAATTTTTTTAATGAATAAAGGAGAGATTGAGATAAAAGAGGACATAACAGCATAACAATACAGGTCAAAGCATGAGTTTCAGCAACCTAGTGCTTCACCACCAAATAACCCGACTTAATAGTAGTTACCATAGTGTCTTTTTCCTTGAAATATTTGAATATAACTTCGTATACTATAGCATCAAACATATCAAGACAGTGTAAAACCATTCAAGTGGATGAAAGCATTGTAGGGTATTTAGAACCAGCTAACAGAAAACGAACAATGGTTTCTATATTATCTCTTTGCCTATAACAATTTTTGTTTATACTATCACATATAATAAAAGTCAGCAAGATAAAACATGATAAAACCAATGGAGACAGAAGAGCCATAGTTTGGTGGGGTTTCAAAACAAGATGGTATTAAATCAGCACTAGCTTTTATGATGTCTTGTTTTCTTCAAAATAGCTGTTCATTTCATCATGGACGATAATACCAAGCCGCCCAGAATAAAGCCATTCCAATTAATGAGTGAAAACTTTATAAGGCTCCAAGACCACATAATGGGGAATCATGATTACCACCTACTTTTATATATTTGAATCATTTCTTACACTAGGGAAACTATTCGGTATTCACACGTGTGAGTTTGACTTATTTCACTTATGTGAGTATGGTCTCAAACTGCACCCATTTATTGATACATATCTCAATGTGATCCTTCTTTATAGCTGAGTAGTACTCAACTGTATAGAAATACCATAACTTTTTTAACCATTCCTCAGTTGATGGACACTTGGGTTGTTTCCAAGATCTGGAGATTACAAATTGTGCTGCTATAAACATAGGTGTGCATATATCACTATGGTATGATGCTTTCAGTTCTTCTGGGAATATGCCTAGAAGTAGAATAGCTAGAACAAATGGGACTTCCAATCCCAGCTTTTTGAGAAATCTCCAGACTGACCTACACAAAGGTTGTACCAGTCTACACTCCCACCAACAGTGCAGAAGAGTTCCTTTTTCCCCACAGCCTCTCCAGCATTTGTTGTTGAAGAAAGACATTTTCAAGCCGGTGTAGTGATGTATGCCTGTAATCCCAGCACTCAGGAGGCTGAAGCAGGAACTGATCTTGAGTTCAAGACCAGTCTGAACTACATAGGGAGACCCTGTCTCAAAAAACAAAAGCAAAGAAACAAACACCTGTAATCTCAGAGGTTTAGGAGGCTAAGGTAGGTAGATGACAAATTTGAGGCCAGCCTGATATTAGTAAGACGCTGTCTCTAAGTCAAAAGGTCTCGGTGCTGAGTGCTTGGGTAGCTTGGATGAGACTGGCTTCAGTACCCCGAATCACCAAAGAAAGATATTTTCTGATGTAACCACCATGTTACACTGAACATAACACACCATGTCCTCGTGCTAGTGACATGTTTAGCCTATATTACATTTTGATGGTCTACTAAAATCTTTCTGTATTTTGTTATTTCAGGATCCAGTGAGGCCCACATGTTGTTTTTGAGCAGTAGGCCTCTTAAGTGTTTTTTGTTTGTTTGGTTGCTTTTTGGCACTGGTGGGTTGAACTCAGAGCTCTTTCCCTGAGCTACATCCCCAGCTCAACTTTTTTTTTCTTCTTTTAATTTGACACACAGGGTCTTGCTAAGTCACAAAGTTGCCCAGGCAGAGGTCAAATTTGTGATCTTTTTGCCTCCGCCTCCTAGAGGACTGCCATTACAGGCATGTCCCACTGTGTCTGGCTTCTCTTAAGTTCCTTTTTTCACTAAGGTGAACATATATATAATTTGTGTCCAAATTGGGACATTTGTGATCACTCTAGGATGGCAGGCATAGGCCTGTGGCCACTTCTGTTAAAGCCTCCTTTGAGGTAGGATGATCTCATGTCATTTTTTCTCCCGTGCCATTGGCTTGAACCATGTCATGCTCTGGGTGTCCCACCCGTGCATTTACACCTGTTGCTGAGTCTTCCTGTACTTCTTGGCTAGTTGTTCTGAGGCCCTGGCTGGATTCAGGCAGGCTCAGTTCCTTTGGTGTGTTTGTGTTCAGTGATACACTACCTTGGGGCGGGGGGCATTTAGGAGGCCCAGGTTCCTGGGGGTGGGGTGGGGGTCCACACTTTCCATGTTACTACGAGTCCCCCGTGTCACCTGTTCATCTGATGGGTGGGTCAGGAACACATTCCTCATGATAGCTTCACTTTTTTTAAAACCTCTTTTACAGAAGAGGAGTTGCTTGCTGACATGTGCAGGGTCACGTTGTAACTATCCTGGATGTAGGCTTGGTTCTAGGTTGATCTGTAGCACAGGCTCTTAGGCTCTAGGCCAGTACTGAGTAGTTGTTGTTATCATTCTAGGTGAGCCATTCTGATTGGCTGTATAAAGTTACACTAATTCTAGCTGTCTCTAACTTTGGACAGATTCATCAAATGAAGTAGAAAACCTAAAAGAGAAGATGCTAGGGGGCTAGGGATTTAGCTCAGCGGCATAAGCGCCTGCCTTGCAAGCAGGCAGTTGTGAGTTCGATCCCTGGTACCGATAAAAAGGAAAAAGACAAAAAAAAAAAAATTTTTTTTTAAAAAGAGAAGATGCTCTCCCTCAGCCCATTTCTGCAAGCCTTTCTCACTTTGGGTTTCCTCATAGAGGAAGTGCCTTTTCCATGTCCCCAGAATGGCCATGGGGCTGGGTACAGGCAGCCCTAGGTGTTCCCTGGGGCCTTCATTGCTCTTGGCAGATTCAGCTCCCTACAATGCTGGAGGTGGGCAGCAGCCCAACACCGTCACATCCTGTGGATTTCTGCCTTTGAGGTCAGACTGCCCAGGCTAGATCTTGTCTGCCTATACAGATAGAAGCTCTGGTTCCACCTGTAAAATAGACACAAAAGTCCTCTTCAGGCGAGGCATGGTGATGCACACCTGTAATTCCCAGCACTCTGGAGCTGAGGCAGGAGGATCAGTGTGAATTCAAGACCAGCCTGGGCTACAAAGGGAGCTCAAGGCCAGCCTCAACTGCAATGTGAGACCCTGTCTCAAAAAGACCCCCAAACAAAAAGAAAAAAAATGTCCTCTTTGTCTAGGGGGCTGGAAGTTGGTAAGATGATGCACACTGCTGCCTATCTGTGGTGGTCTAAGGTTTTGTCTCTTATGATATGTGTCCCTCCATTCCTTACTGAAGGGATGTTTTGAAGATCCCACAGCATTGTGTCCACCCCTATTCTGCCCTGCTGTGGCACAAGGAAACACTTGTTGCACTTTTTTTTTTTTTTTTATCACAGATACCAAGAACAGAAGAAAAAAGAAGTCCAACCCGAAGAAATCAGAACTCATCCTCCTACAGGACCGGTCAACCTCTCCATGCCTCCCGGCAACCCTGCCACCTCCATCACTGCTACCACCTGTCACCACCATGACCTCTGTGGTGGCCCCATCACCCCCAGTCTACACTATGCCCAGGGTCTTTGGCCCCTTCCCTTCACTCCCTAGCAAGCCGGTCAGTGGGAATGTCGTCTAACCCAGGCAGTCCTGGGAGGGTAGCTTGGTCCCCCTGCTCAGATGCCTGCTGGGCCTGTGGCCCTGGCTCTCCGACCTCCATAGATGCCTCTTTGCAGACAAGATGTTAGGTGGAACAGCAGTGGATAAGGCAGATAAAAGGGGGCTGCCCTGGTTTAAGGGTCATGGTAGGGGTCGAGGGTACCAAGCTCGATCTTCTTGGCCTTGGGTATGCAAGGAAGCACTAGGTACACTGGACAGGATCCTGGCACTTTGAAGGACAGAAAAGACTGTGGGCCTCCCCCATGTCTTGAGCCACACTTCTACCTCTCCCTGTGGGTGTCATCCCACCTGTCCCAGTGCCTGCTGTGCCTGCCCTTCCAGGTGCCTGTTTATCCTGTGCATCTCCATCTCATCTTCCAGGCACCTCTCCATCCCCTAAGCTGGACTGAACCTCCTTAGTCAGCTTCTAGCCCCTAACCTACCCCCTGTACCCCTGAAATACCACAATCAAAAGAGTATTGATATATCTGCTGAATGAAAGGGAGTAACATTGTCTCATATAAGGATTGTTCTGCAAGGAGAGTCCCCACACTTGTCCTGAACTTTCTTTTGTTTCCTGCAGATGGAGAAATTGGACATCTCAGGGTCTGAAGTGCAATTAAACTGGAGTGGTCTGTCATCAAACCCAAAGAGGTGGAAGTCCCTCTGGACTCTAGGGAAATGGAAAAGGAACATTTGGGGGGCAACCTGGAACGAGACTTGGTTGCTTTTTGTCCTCATCTCTTAGTTCTTGCTACGCTTTTTAGTGGTTGCTGTCTCATTTACCCAGGGGAGGAGGTGGGCTCTGTATGTAGGAGTTGCTGGGCCTCTGTCACAGATCTGCATTCTCTGACTGGAGGGACCCAGGACTGACATCCCAACTCTGCCCTGTCTTGCAGCCACATGGTTGATCTGACTCCCTTGGTCCTCAATCCCGGAGGCTTCCATTTCTCATACTTGGCTAGAAACAGTCCACACAAGCTCCATTGTCCCGGCTTCCCCTGGTAAGCAGTCCTCTACATCTCCAGGCCCAGCACCATTGTGACTGTCCAACTCGAGGGTGCCCCTGTAGTGTACCTGTGCCTAATGGGAGTATGCACAAGACCAAAAAGGTTTTTCAGTATGATGTCCATTTCACCTCCAAGAATGACCGTAAGTATAATGAGGGGTGAAAAAAATAATGTCCTTTCTTAGTGTAATGATGAGAAATTGGTCACTAACTATGCAGAGGGCCAACTGAAAGGAAATGATGCCACCAACCGAGGGGCAGCTCCTAGTCTACATGAGGGTCTACTCTTGGCATTACCCATTCTGTGGGTGTAGACAACAATGACATCCATCCCCTAAAGAATTAAAGATGTATATGCTGAGATTGCTAAGATAAGCAATAAATAGCTATCAAGAACCCCAAAATATGAGGGCAAAGTAATAATCTCAGCTACTCTTAGCTATGTAGAAAGCTGTGCTGGGAGGGTCACATTTGCCAGACTGATGTTTTTGGCTACAGAAATACAGTACTACCAGATTGGCTTAGTCCTTGCCATCAGCCCAAGCTGGAGATTAAAACAATGGCCTGTAGCACGCTGGGCAAGTGTTCTACTACTAGCTATGTCTCAGTCTTGGTGTTTTAGAGCATTTTGACCACCTCAAAAGGAAGAGCACACTGGGGCTAAAGTACCTGCATAGCACAAATGAGGCCCTGAGTTTCACTTCCAGTACCAAGCACTGGCACCTGTAGCTACTTGGGAGGCTGAGATGGGAGAATCATTTGAATCCAGGAATTTAGAGCCATGCTGTACAATATAGCAAAATGCTATCTCAAAAACAGCTGGGAGTGGTGGCGCACTCCTATAATCCCAGCACTCAGGAAGCTGAGGCAGGAGGAGGATCATTACAAGGTTGAGACCAGCCTGGGGTACAAAGTGAGCCCAAGGCCAGGCTAAACTGCATAGCAAGACCTTGACTCAAAAAGACAAAGACAAACAAACAAACAAACAAACAAAAAACCATAAAAAAGACAATGGAGGAAATATTTGCATATTACATCAAAAATGAAAAGCAACCTGATTAAAAAGTGAGCACATACTTCGTGTGGTGCATACCTATTATCCCAGCATCAGGGAGGTTGAGGCAGAAAGACTGCTGAAAGTTTGAGGCCAGCTTGGGCTACATAGTAAGTTCAAAGCTGGTCTGAATTACACACTTAAGATCCTCTCTCAAAGAGGGGAAATGCAGGGCCGGGGATTTAGCTCAGTGACATAAGCACCTGCCTGGCAAGTGCAAGATCATAAGTTTGATCCCCAGTAACCACCAAAAAAAAAAAGTGGGAGGATGCAGAGGATTTGATTAGGTGTTTCTCCAAAGAAGATGTACAAATAAATGGCCAGTAAACAGGAAAAGGTGCTCAATTTTATTAGTCATTGGGAAAATTGCAAATCAAAACAATAATGATGTAATAGCACATAAATTAGGATGGCTCTTATAAAAAGTCATCTTCAAAAAAAAACCAGTCATCTTCCAGGTGTGATACATACCTATAATCCCAGCACGCTGCGGGGCTGAGGCAAGAGGAGTGCAAGTTGACCTAGTGTAGGGATGCTGGGTTCAATCTCCAGGATCCCAAAAAAAGAGAGATGACAGCCGTTGATGAGGATGTAGAGAAACTGAAGCCTGTGTATGACTTATGGTAAGGTATAATGGAGTGGCCACTGAGAAAATCAGTTTGGCAGTTCATCAAAATGGTGATCACAGAGTTCCCTTAGGATCCAGCAATTCCACTCCTATGTAAGTACCCCAAAGAATAGAAAATAGGAATTCAAACAGATACTTGTACATGAATGTTCATGTGCCACCATTCACAATATCCAAAAGGCAAAACAGCACACGTGTGAAAGGTGAATAAAAGAAATGTATCTATCTGGATAATGGTACATTGCCAAAAAAAAAAAAAAATTTTTTTTTTTTTTTTGTCTTTTTGAGACAGGGTCTCGCTATGCAGTTCAGGCTGGCCTTGAGCTCACTTTGTAGCCCAGGCTGGTCTCAAACTCACAATGATCCTCCCACCTCAGGCTCCCGAGTGCTGGGATTACAGGCGTGAGCCACCCCACCCAGCTCCACATTGCCAAATGTAAAAAGGAATTAGGTATTAACACATACTACAATACGTGGACAAGCTGAAAACAAATCTCTAAATTGTATACTGAAATTGGAGGCTAGGGGTATAGTCCATAGTACCATGTGCGCTTAGTATGCCCAGGAGCTACAGATACTCATTCTTAAATTCTTTGATCCAATGTTTACAATCTGGCTGGGCATGTCAAAAAATTCTTTTAAAGATCCTGAAAACTGAGGACCGTGGATTTAGCTCAGGGGCATAAGCGCCTGCCTGGCAAGTGCATGATTGTGAGTTCAATCCCTGGCACCAAAAACAAAACAAAAACAAAAACAAACACTGAAAACTTCCCCTAGGAAATTATAAAGAAAAGAAAAAAAGCTATTTGTATAGAAATACTCATGGCCACATCAGTTAAAAAGGGGAAATCTAAAAACAAATGTGCACTCACATAATTATAGAAAATCATATATTGGGAAGACTGAGACAAGGTCTTACTATGTAGTTCAGGCTGACCTTGAACTCACTGTGTAGCCCAAGCTGGCCTCAAACGCACAACAATTCATCCTGCCTCAGTCTCCCCAGTGCTGGGGTTACATATCTGCATCACCACATCTGGTACATGTCATTTAAAATTATAAATATGAAGCCACATGTGGTGACACATGCTTGTAGTCTCAGCACTCTGGGAGGCTAAGGCAGGAGGATCACAAGTTGAAGTCCAGCCTAGGTAACTTAGTGACTTAGCAAGATAAAAATAAGGGGCTGGGGACTTAGTGGCACAAATGCCTGCCTGGCAAATGCAAGGTCATGAGTTCAATCCCCAGTACCAGAAAAAAAAAAAAGCACTGGGGACGCTGCTCGATGGAAGGCCCTGGATTTACTTATTTATTTTTGTCTTTTTTTCATTTTTATCGGTACCGGGGATCAAACTCATGACTGCCTGCTTGCGAGGCAGGTACTTATGCTGCTGAGCTAAATCCCCAGCCCCTAAGGCCCTGGATTTAATCCCACTACCTCACACAAAAAGTATAATTAAACATGATCATGTAATTTATGAATTACATCCAAGTGGAAACAGACTGTGAGGTCAGAAGAAGGAGACATGGAAGGGTAGAAGGTGACTGATCTTTGGGTGACAGAGAAGCACTTTTTGCCTTTTTCTTTTTCTTTTTTATCGGTACTGGGGATCAAACTCACGACTGCCTGCTTGCAAGGCAGGCGCTTATGCCGCTGAGCTAAATCCCCAGCCCCAAGAGAAGCACTTTTTGCAGTGTGGTCACAAAGCAAAGTTTCAGAGTAAAGCATAACATCATTTAGTCCACACAGAACAAAGTAGGCAGCTACAGAGCAAGACTGAGGTGATAATTATTTTTTCTAGCTCTGTCTAAGTGGAGCCTTTTCTTTTTGCAGTGCTGGGTACTGAACCAGTAAGTTTACTGTAGCCAAAGTGAAATCTACGCAGAAAAACTCACCAGATCTTGCCTATTTTTATCTCCAGAAATAGCTACTGTTTGAATATTTCTGTCTCCATGTAGGCTTCTCTCTGTGGATAACTGTGTCTGTGCACATGTTATAGTCTGTTATATAACTGAGTTTGAGAGTGTCCTGTTAGTTTTTTAAGCAATTCTAGCTTGTGAGTTTCCACCCTTGTCACTAAAAATATCTTCATGATCACCAATAAGAATAAATGCAAAATACATAGATGGAACATCATTTTCCCAGCTGTTCTTGTCTATTGAAATACTGCAATGCCCAGGGTAATTCTTAGACTCTTGGTACATTGTGTAAAGCAAGAGTAAATGAGTTGTCCTCTCGCTGATGCTGTCACCAAAAACATGTTGCTTTTCATTGGTTCCAGGGCTAACGGGGTACCTCAAAGGTACAGTGCTCACCCAGCACACTCAGCCCTGAGTTCAATCCCAAGCACTGAAGAAAAAAACATTTTCCATGGGGAAAAGTTCCCAGTATATAATAGATGGAATAAAAGAGAGCCCTGCTGCTAAGAGATTTTTATGTACTCTTCCAAATATTTTGTGTTACACCCCCCCACACACAAAGATTACATTAGATAATATATCTTTTGAGATAGGATTTTGCCAACATAAAAATACACTAATTTTTTAAAAATTGGTTTTGCTATGTAATACAGTCTAATCTCAAACTTGTGATCCTCCTGCCTCAGTCTCTTGAGTCCTGGGATTACAGATAACCCAATAACTAGTTAACTCTGAATCCAAGCAGGTGCACATGACATGTACTTAGCAGGTTGGGTTTTTTCCCCCCATTAAAAGCCATTGTGATGTCCTTACTTGTTGGGGGTATTTCCCTTATTCATTTAAATAGCAGCAGAATAGTCCAAAGTGTGGCTGCAGCATGGTCCCTTGACTGTCTTCTCATGGCCATTTAGACTGGGTCATGAACAGTGCTGCAATGGACAGCCTTGACCACACTCATGGAGAAATGTATTCAGAGTCCTCCTCCATCCGAGGATTTTGCCCCATGTAGCTTTGGTGACCCTAATGCTCATGTCCTGCCTCATGGGTGTGTGTTGGATGTTTCCTGTGCAGGACCTCTGCCTGTAGTGGCTCTCCTGGCTCCGACAAGACCCCAGCATGTGCTGTGAAAGCATCCATTTTCACCCCGCCTGTCCTCCTCAAATTTCAGCCGATTTCCAGACCCAAAGACGACTCAGAGAACAGTCCTGGTGGTGCAGAGTCTATAACCCAGGAGAGGAGCCATGACTGCGCCCCTCCAGACCAGGGCTTGGGAGATGAATAAAGTTCCCAGGGAGGTGTCTTCTTGCCTTGTGCTGGCCAGTGTGAGCCTGAGCACCCTAACCCTGAGCCTGCATGTGCTGGGTGGGTGGCTCAGGGCCCGTATCTGTACACTAACATAGCCCTTCACTCATGTGCACCTTGAGAAGGGAGCGAGGGTGGGGAGAGAATGCTGTCCTTCCCTTCAGTGACTGTGGCCCCTCTGGGCCTCTCTTGACTACACTGAGTTTTGAGTTTCCTATATTTTCCTTATGCTTTATCTGATGTGTAGCTTTACAAACAGTGATCAGTGTTCCTTCTTGTAGGAAAGTGAGCTAGACTGTCAGTTTCCAACTTGGCCCTCCCTACCAAGTTTCAATGACATGTCATTCTCACTGTCACTTCACATGCTGAACTGAGGACCCAACCTGCGTGTGAAGTGTGAGTCCTTATGAAGTGCTTGATGGTCACTGGACATTAGCAGACAGCCACTGAGCCCAGGTGTTTGCCTCACACCTTGCTCAGGACCAGAGAAGTAAACCAAACTGTTGAGAGGCTTATGTCCATCCTTGTGTGTGTGTGTATGAAGTCAGTATAGAGGCCAAATTATTACAGGATTACAAACTGTGACCCCTAAGGGAAATACATGTCAGGTGGTCAGAGAAGTTCTGAAGAGGTGATATTTGCTGAAACCTAGAGATCACACTCCTGTAAACCCAGGTGCTAAGGCAGTGAGCTCATGAGTTCAAAACCAATCTGCGAGATCTTGTCTAAAACATCAAAATCCAGGCTGGGGATTTAGCTCAGCAGCACAAGTGCCTTCCTGGCAAGCATGAGGTCATGAGTTTGATCCCTGGTACCAAAACAACAAAAATCAAAAACCAACCAAAAATAAAGAAAAAAAAACTGAAGAAGTCAGCCTTGAGAAAAGGCAGACATTAGTTTTGAATGCCTAGGTACTAGGTGGACACTAGTTCCATTTAGCAGGAAGTACAGTAGAAGCAGAGGGCGTGTGCATGTGTGTGTGTGTGTGCACGCACGCGTGTGTGCGTATATGTGTGTGTGTGCGCACGCACATGCGTGTGTGTGTGCATGGACATGCACGTGCACGCGCATGGTGGAAGTGGAGGAATTCTGCCCTGAGCAGACATGTTAAACATATCCCTTGGTTGAATGGAGGTTAACTATCTACAATGCTGCCTTTTTCTTTTTTTTTCTTTTTTTCTTTCTTACTGTTATTTTATTTATTTATTTTTTTTTGAGACAACTTCTCCCTGTATAGTTCAGTCTGGCTTTGGACTCACTATGTAGCCTAGGCTGACACTGAACTCCTAGTGAACCTCCTGCCTCAGCCTCCCAAGTGCATGCCCAGCTAGAATGCTGCCTATTTTAACACTGAGAGCCACAGACGACTATAAGTTGTTTAAAGCCACGGTTTTAGGGGCTGGGAAATTAGTTAAGCGATTTAAATGCCTGCTTGGCAAGCATGAGGTCGTAAATTCAATCCCTGGTCAAAAAAAAGTAAAAAAGCCCAAACCCACAGGTATTCTAGATATGACAGCACAGGCTTTTGATCCCCACACATGGGAGGCCAAGGCAAGTCTGGGCTATGTAATGGGACTCTTAAAACACAGAACAACTAAGGGCCTAAGGTGGGTGAGGTGGTGAATGAATAGAATTCCAGAATTCCGAAGAATTGAGGCAGGAGGATCCAGCCTGAGCAATTTACTTCATGAGACCATCTCAAAAAAAGGGTACGGTGGGTTCCAGGGATCTAGTTCAGTGTGAAGGCCCTGGGTTCAATCCATAATCCCCCCCAAAAAATAACAAAAATAAAAAAAAAATGAGCCTGGAACCCAAGCACCTGGGGTGGGAAGTGGGAAGACATCAGAGAAGCTCAGAAGGCCCCCACATGCCATGACCCCGTCTTAGTCACTTTCTTTGTCACTGAAACACAGTGACACCCACAACTTAAAGGAGGAGAGATTTATTTTGGCTCACCTTGGGTTCTCTAGTCAGCAGCTCCAAGGCTGGGAGGTCTGGTGGAGGAGGCTGCTCTGGGCGCAGCAGAGAGGAGGAGTGGGGAGGGAGATAAACTCCTCCCCTGGACCAGCTGCTTCTGACCAGACCCCACCTTCTGCTGTGAGCAGCAAGCTTCATAAGAATCACCTTCCCACAGCTCTGCCAAAGCACAGGGCGCTCAGCGGGCATCGACTATAAACTAACAGGCCCACCGCACCCGCATGTAGCCACTGTGCTGCCAAAGATGCCCAAGAGGGAGGTCTGCTCAGGGCCAGAGGCAAATGGCAGGTTGTTGGCTAAGCCTGATCTGGCAAAGTGAAAACTTGGCAAAAAATGTAGCAGGAAAGGATAAATATTAGGGCAGAAAAGTACAAACAAAAGAGGAAAAGGTAATAGGTGTGGTGTTACATGCCTATAATCCCAGGATTTGAGAGGCTGATGCAGGAGAACTGCTGTTAGCTCAAGGCCAGCCAGGCTACATAATGAGGCCGTCTGAAAACAAAAACAAAAAACACCTGAAGAGGCTGGGGTTATAGTTCAGTGGCACAGCGCCTGCCTGGCAAGGACAAGGTCTTCAGTTTGATCTCTGGTACCTAACCCCCCCCCCCCCCCCGCCAAACCAACCAAAAAACAAGAAAGGAAGGGGGCACAAAGGGAAAATGCTGACATGGCTTACCAAGAAACTGTAGATTTACCTGTAGAAATAGAAAAAACAAAACCCAGGAGAGTACAATCTCTGATGATGCGGGAGAGGAAAAAGCCAAGTCTAATTCGTGTCTCATAATAAAATCCAGAGGACCATTTTTATTTATTATGTAAAACTTTTTAAAAGCAGCTCTAGAAATATTTTTAAAAGGAAAGAATACCACTTAACCCCACTGTTTTCTAAATCCATTTTATTTCAAGAACAAAAAAGAAATAGAGGCAGAAGAAGAGGAGGAGGAGGAGGAGGAAGAAGAAAAAGACCTAATAATAAAACTTCAAAATACATCAATCGGGGCAACAATGGTACATTCATTGTACATTGACATCCCCAAATCTTTCACTCACACCATAAGACATCTGCATTCAATTGTAAAAACAATGCCAACACAAATCTTGCTCTTCAGTGAACTCAGAGAAATCAGTAGTAGAACTATCTTAACTATTTTTAATATACATGTTTCTTTCAGCTTCTTATACTAATGAGACTGTATGAAGTTTGTATATATGTCTTATTTATTTCAGTGAGTGTGGTCTCAGATTTCAGCCATTTACCAGTTTATTCTCCTTGGTGGCTCCATTGTATAAAAATACCACATCTTTTTTTATTCATTCTTCAATTGATGAACATTTAGGTTGTTTCCAAGATTTGGCTATTACAAACTGTGCTGCTATAAACATGGGTACACATATATCGCTGTGGTATGATGTTTTTAATTCTTTTGGGAAGACACCCAGAAGGGGATTATCTGGGTTGAATGGGATCTCTAGTGCTAGTTTTTTGAGGAATCTCCACACTGATTTCTACAGCAGTTGTAACAGTCTGCATTCCCACCAAAGGTGAAGAAGAGTTCCTTTACCCCTCCAGCCCCTCCAGCATTTGTTATTGCTTGATTGTTTGAGAGTAGCCATTCTTTCAAAGTGAGGTAGAATCTCAGTGTTGCAATTTGCATCTTTCAGATGACAAATATGTTGAACATTTTTCACATATTGATTTGCTGCTTGTATTTCTTCATCTAAGAATTCTGTATTCATCTCAGATGCCCATTTTTGGATTGAATCTTTAAATCTGGAAGGACTGATCTTTTTGAGTTTTTTAATATGCTCTTTTTTAAATGTTCTTGATAAGTATCCTTTGACATACAGCTGGCAGATATTTTTCTCCCATGTTGTGGGTTATTTCTTCACTCTGTTGGTGGTTTCTCTTGCTGTACAAAAGTGGGTTTTGTTGTTTTGTTTTTTGGTACAGCGATCAACCTCGTGACCTGAGTTAAGTCCCCAGCCCTGTGCAAAAGTTTTTAACTAGAATGAGATACCATTAGAGTCTTTGTGATAGTTCCTGTGCAGAGTTTTGTTCATAAAGTTTTTGCCTACATCAGCGTCTTCAAGAGTTTTACCTACTTCAGCAGATTTAATGTTTCTGTTTTAATATTAAGATCTTTGATACATTCTGATTTAGCTTGGTACATGGTGAAAGATATGGGTCCAGTTTTAATCATCAGCATGTGTAAAGCCAGTTTTTCCAGCACCATTTGTTAAAGAAGCTATCTTTCTTCCAGTGAATGCATATGACATCTTTGTCAAAGGTAAGGTGGCTTAGTGTTTCTGGAGTTGTTTCTGCATCTTGTAATCTGTTCCATTGATTTTTGGGCCTGTTTTACTTTTCTGCTACCACACTGGTTTTATCACAGTAGTTTAATAATATAATTTCAAGTCAGGGATTACAATGCCTCCTGTCTTGTCTTTGTTGCCCAGGACTGCTTTTGCTATTCTAGGTCTGAAAACAATTTTAGAATTGCTTTCTTTACTTCTGTGAAATATGCTATTGGAATTTTTATTGGGATTGATTTGAATCTGTATAACAGTTTGGAAGCATGGTCATTTCACTATATTGGTTCTTCCTACCCAAGAGCATGGGATATCTGTCCATTTGCTAATCTCCTCTTCAATCTCTTTTTCAGAGTACTGCAGTTTTCAATGTAGAGATCTTTTATATCCTTTGATAGATTGATTTATAGGTATTTCATTTTTTGTATGCTATTGTAAAAGGTATTGCTTCCCTGATTTCTCTCTTAGTGAGTTTGTTATTAGTGTACAGGAAGGTTATTTATTTTTAAATGTTGACCTTGTAACCAGCTATGTTACTGAATTTGCTTATTAAATCTGTAAGTCTTTTGGTGGAGTTTTTGGGGTCTTCTAGATAGAGTATCATGTCATCTGCAAATAATGTTAGTTTAGCTTCTTCCTTTCCTATCTTTATTACTTTTATTTCTCTGTCTTGTCTAATTGCTCCAGCTAAAGTTTCCAGGACTATGTTGAAAAGAGTGGAGACAGTGAACATCCTTGTCTTGTTCCTGATTTTGAAAGTTTTTAGTTTTAGTCCATCTGCTATGATGTTGGCTGTTGTTTTTTCATAGATGGCTTTTACTAGATTGAGATAAAGACCATCTATTCCAGTTTTCTGTAGGTTTTTTTTTTAATCACGAAGGATGCCAGACTTTGTCAAAAGCTTTTTCTGCATCTATTGAGATGATCATATAACTTTTGTCCTTGGCTCTGTTAATATGGTGGGTTACATTTATAGATTTAGTATGGTGAGTCATCCCTGCATCTCTGGGATGAATCCAACTTGGTCATGGTATACAACTTTATTGACAATTTGCTACAGTCTGTTTGCCAGTTATCTTATTGAGAATTTTTTGCATTAATGTTCATTAGGGAGACTGGCCTATAATTCTCTTTCTTAGTTGGGTCCTTCTCTGGTTTTGGTATCAAGGTGATGCTTGCTTCCAGGAATGAATTTGGAGTATTGCTTCCCTTTCAGTTTCATTAAAGAGTTTTTATTAGGTTTTCTCTAAATTTTCTTGTTGAATTCAGCAGTGAATCTATCAGGATCTGAGCTTTTATTTGTTGATAGATTTTTTTTTTTTTGGTACCAGGGATTGAACTCAGGACCTAGTGTTTGCCAGGCAGGTGCTCATGCTGCTGAGCTAAATCCCCAGCCCTGTTGATAGGTTTTTAATTACATTTTTAATTTCATTTATTGATATTGGGTTATTTAGGATTTTTATGTCTTCTTGATTCAGCTTTGCTAATTCATATGTATCCAGGAATTTGTCCATTTCTTCTGTGTTTTCTGCAAGCAAGATCGATTGTGATTTCACCCTTTTCATTCCTAATTGCATGGATTTGAGTTTTTTTTTTTTTTTTTTTGTACTGGGGATTGAATTCACAACTTTGCACTTGCCAGGCAGGTGCTTATGCTTCTGAGCTAACTCCCTGGCCTTTTTTTTTTTTTTTTTTTTTTTTTTTTTTTTACCTTTTGATAAGATTGGCTAAGGGTTTGTCAATTTTATTTAACCTTTCAAAGAACTATTCTTCATTGATTCTTTGTATTGTTTTTTAGTCTCCAGTGTGTGTTAATTTCTGCTCTGACCCTTATGATTTCCTCCCTTGTATGACCTTTTGGTTTAACCTGCTCTTTTTTGAAGTTTGAGGTTCAACCTTAAGTTGTTTATATGCACTTGCTCTGTTTTCCTGGTATGGGTATTTACTGCTATAAATTTCCCTCTTAAGACTGATTTCATTATGTCCCACAAGTTCCAGTATGTTGTGTTGTCATCATTCAATTGTAGAAGACTAATTTCTTCATTAGTTTCACCTGTGATCCATTGGTTGTTCAGTAGGGTGCTATTTAATTTCCATGTGTTTATGAAGTTCTCGTGGTTTCCTTTGGCATGGATTTCCAATTTCGTTGCACTGTGCATGGAATAATTTCAATTTCTTTACATTTGCTTAAGCATGTTCTGTGAGTCAGTATATGGTCTGTTTTGGAGAATGTCCCATGTGCAGATGAGAAGAATGTGTATTCTGATATTGTAGGGTAGAACATTCTATAGGCATCTACTATGTTTTTTTTTTAACACAAGAAAAACAAGCAATTTATTAATGCATGCAGTGCCCATCACTTTCGAGAACCCAGTGAAAAGTAACCCAAAGTAGTAGGCTTATATAGTGTCTTCAACAAAGAATAGTAAGGTTTTCAGAAAGTCACAAGACAAAAGAAAGCAGTTTTAGTTCCCGGAGGTGGGAAACCGTGGAAATGTAAGTTTATGGGAGTAAACCAATGAAGCAAGCTTGTTCGGAGGTTCCTCTGGTGCCACTTCAGAGCTGATAAGAATTCTCATCAGTGAGTAACTTCCTTTCTTCCTTGTTAACATGGCAGACAAGACACCATTGCAATGTTATGCCTTGCCTTTAAAAGAGTTTTCTTTGGCTTTGCTGCGTCTGAACTGTCTTCAGCTCAAAATATTTATGTCAGAAACATATGTATTTGGCTTTCCTTCATATCACATAGAAACATCACAAAAATGCCAGACAGAATTCTTTTATAAGGAGATATACAATAGAAAAGAAAAACAACTCATTTTTTTGTGTGTGTGTGTCTTTTTCGTTTTTATCGGTACCAGGGATTGAACTCACGACTGCCTGCTTGCAAGGCAGGTGCTTATGCCACTGAGCTAAATCCCCAGCCCCTAACAACTCATTTTTATGTCTCTTTATACATTAATTATAAACCATAGCAGTAAAAGCTTTCCCAACATTGGCAAGAAAAACTGAAAAATTGTTGGTCTTCCTTACATTCTCTTGAAATTCTGCTAGGCACTCAAGGAGCACTATCTGACACTTTATAGTCCCCTGTTTCATTTAGATACAAGGAAAACATAAATGGGTTTTCAGGATGCTTAGAGTCAATACTAGTGAATAAAATCTGCAGTTTATCCCCATACAGTTTCTAATTTCTAGTCCAAGTCAATCTTTATACAAGTCTGCTGACCTCTGAAGCCTTTTCAATCTTTCATTAGCTCTGTTAGCAGTGGAAATAGTTTCTTTCTTCCTAGAATATTCTTCAAGATCCTGAATATTTGTGGTTAGGACTTCCAGTTCCTACTTTTAGCCTTTCATTTTTCAGCAAGCAGCTTTAAAAGATTATCTTCTTTTTCTTGAATCAGCTTATTATGCTTGCAGACCTGTTCTTGATATTCCAGAAACATCTCAACCATTCATTCTCTTCCTTTAATTTGACAGAGAACTTTTCTGCCAGACCGTTTATGGAGTCCTTACAGGCATCTCTTAGTCCCACCATCTGATGGAGGTGTCATTGAGAGTGTTTCAGAACTTATTTCCAAATTCATTTATGCTTTTATCGAACAGTTCCCATTCATCCTCTACCATTGTGCAAGACATTTCATCACCGTGGCTGATAGGTCTGAGTTCTGTTATCTTCTCCCCAAACCAGAGGGACCTCTAGCTCCCAACTGACCTCCAGACTCAATTATATATTTTGGTTTTTGAGACAGGGACTACATATCCCAGGTTGACCTTGAACTTTCTATGTAGCCCAGATTGGCTTCAATTTTCTTATCCTCTTGCCTCAGCCTCCCAGAGTGCTGCTATTATAGGTATATACCACCAGACCTGCTTAGATTAGTTCTATTCCCATATTTTTAATAGAATTGCTTCCTAAAGATTATTTTTTTTTAATCTTTTTTTTTTTTTTTTTTTTTTTTTTTTTTTTTTGTCTTTTTCCTTTTTACCGGTACCAGGGATCGAACTCACGACCACCTGCTTGCAAGGCAGGTGCTTATGCCGCTGAGCTAAATCCCCAGCCCCTTTTTTTAATCTTTTTGAGACAGGGTCTCGCTATGCAGTTCAAGCTGGCCTTGAGCTCACTTTGGAGCCCAGGCTGGTCTTGAACTCATAACGATCCTCCTGCCTCAGCCTCCCGAGTGCTGGGATTACAGGCATGAGCTACCACGCCCAGTCCTAAAGACTATTTTTTTGGCATTGGGGATTGAACTCATGATCTCAAGCTTGCCAGGCAGGCATTTGTGCCACTGAGCCAGCCAAAAAAATCATTCTTTGGCTAAGTGTGACACACCCAGCATTTGGGAGGCTCTGGCAGGAAGACTACCACGAGTTTGAAGCTAGCTGGAGCTATATAGTGAGTTTAAGGCCAGCCTGAACTACAAGGAGAGAACTTGTCTCCAAAAAAATTATTACTTTTTGATTGTGACTCTGTCAGAATCACACCCTATAAGTTTGGTCATGGTAGTTCAGTTTTCCTAATAATTTTGTTAATGTGTCATGAAAAATCAAGAGTATGGGGGGAGAACCACCAGCGTATCCCGAGATTCATGCCATGTTGGAACTTGGGGCGCTGGGAAACCAAGCAACCAGTTCCCCCCTCTGGAATGTGGCTGTGAGCCTACCAGCGCATGGGCTGAGAATCAAACATCCCACCCCCGCTTAGCAAATGGGAGCCAGAGACCTGAGCATCTCTTGGGAGGTTGACCATATGCAATATAGCAAATAAGGGGGATTTCCTTCTACCATCTCTTTGAAGGCAAATATTTTTATCGCTGTTTTGCTTTGTTCTCATTTATGGTATTGCTCTATTCAATATTCTGTTTTGATAAGTTCTATAATGTTCTGTATTTCATGTGATTTTGCTATACCTGATGGAATGCACAAGTGAGATATACTATGGTAGCTATTATTGTTTTCCCGGTATCCTGCTCTGAAGTTCTATACCAATTTTGCTGCATTGTCTTGATTGGCTTTGTTCTATCTTACTTTGTTGTATTTTACTATCTTTAAAATAAAATAAAAAATCTCAATCATGAAAACAAAACAAAACAAACTAAGCCTGTGCTTAGCATGGATGAGGCCTGGATCTCAATCCCCAGCAACTCCTAAACCCCCAGCCCCAAAACAACAAACACAAGCTTGGGAAAGCTCACCAGGAGCCTGATGTACACATAAGCCAGGGCAGGGCACACAGATGTACTGACCTAAGAGGTCAGGGAGGGCTTGATCACCTTTCTCTGAGTAACTGAGGGGCCCTGGGGCAGTGAAGGGCAAATGCTGAGGAACAAATGCTTGGAGAATGAAAATTCAGTGGATAGCAAGCGTGTCTAGGAATCTAGGTGGTTGCCCCTATTCCCAGATAATTGTGAGGTTGTGGCAGGAGGATCACAAGCTGAAGGCCAGCCTGGTCAGGCAAAGTCTAGTCTCAAAATAAAAAGGGCTAGAATAAAATGCACGTGCGTGTGTGTGCACACACACACACTCACGGACGCACGCGTAACATTCAGGACACAGCACACGCAAACCTTAGCTCGCTTGCTTTCTCTGGACCTACAATACAGACAGAGCAAATGACCAAAATATAGCGTGGTGTGGTGGCGCACGCCAGTAATTCCAGCACTGGAGAAGCTGAGGCAGAAAGATCCTTGCCAGCCTGGGTTATAAAGTGAGTTCACGAGCAACCTGGGCATTGCGAAATCCTGACTCAGAAAGACACAAAATAAAGAAAAAAGAAACTGACCAAAGAGGCACACGGATACCCAGAGGAGACACTGATAGAGACACAAACCGCATTACAATCGGGACACGCCCACGCGCCTCGGAGCCGGCTCAGCAGCCCGGCATGCCGCGCGCCAGCTTCCGGGGCGGGGACACACAAACCCGGAAGTAGTGGAGAGACTGGCGGAGAGTTGGGGTGTAAGTTGTAGGCCTTGGTTTTCCCTTGTGTGCAGGTTCCCCCGCCGCCGCCGCCGCCGCCGCCGCCGCCATGGGGAAACGACAGCACCAGAAGGACAAGATGTAAGTGCAGCTCAGCCAGGCGGCTTCCCGCCTTCCATCAGTTTCCCGCCTGTCTCAGAGCCCATCCCGAGTGTTACTTCCTCCGTTAACGCCGTCTCCTTTATATCCCGGGTTGGCAGCTTCTTTCCTGCACCTCCAGGGCTTGCGTGTTGGTCAGTGCCCCTCGGCCCAGACGCCTGTTGCAGAGTCTGCCGGTGTGAGCCAATTGTGCCTCAGGTTCCCCTTCTGGCAACGGTATTTTGTTGATTCTTTCCTAACAAGCAAAAAACTCGGGACTACCAAACCGCCGCAGATTTTCACCCCAGAACTACTCTTGTAATGATGCTCTACCCCAATGCTAGGACTGAATGTAAGAGTGTTCTGTCACTGAGGACCATTTCCAGCCCTGTTTGTTTGATTGCTTATTTATAGGCAGGATCTCGCGAACCCAGTCCTGAATGGTCTGGAATTAGTGATCTCCTGCCTCAGCCTCCTCAGTTGCTAGGAATACTAAGGCACTGAGCTGGCTATGAAGATTCCTCTTGACTTGTATAGCCATATCTGGTATAGACCTGTCAGTCTTCATTTGGTTGGGTTTCTGGAAAAGAGTGGCTACACCATTATTCTGAAACCTTTTGTTGACAGCTGGGTTCCCACATGCTCTTTGTTTTGTTTGTACTTTTATATGGTTCCTTCAATTGGGCTTTTGCTGCCTCTTAGATCTGTAGTTTTTCATCAGGACCTGGGATTTAGCTCAGTGGCATAAGTGCCCATCTGGCAAGTGTGAGGTCATGATCCCCGGTACCAAGAAAAAAAAAAAAAAGGTGAAGGTGTTTCATCTGCTTGCACATGCCCTGGGACTCTTGTCCAGTGACATCTTCCTGTCTCTGGGCCTTTGTATATGCTGTGCCTACGAAGCTCTTCCCTATCTCTACATGACTTCCTCTTTTTTATTGTCATTTTTTTTTTTTAAACAGTACTGAAGAAAGAACCTAGAACTTCTACTGAGCTGTATCCTTGGCCCATTTTACTTTTTATTTTCTTTTTCTTTTTTTGTTTTGAAGTAAGATCTTGCTAAATTGCCCAAGCTAGCATTGAATCTGAATTTTCCTGCTTCGGCCTCCTAAAGTGCTAGGATTATGCATGTGTACCACCATGCTTGGCTGCATTGTCTGGTCATCTTAATAAATCCAGTTATTTTCTCAGTGCGAAGCAAGAGTGTTGGTATTTATTTACTAGTTTGTGTGTCTTCTTGTCTGTTTTTTATCACTATGTCCCTGACACCTGAAAGTACTTGAGAAATGTTTGCTAAATGAGTAAAGATTGCATCATCAGTTGTTCCAAAACTCAATTGTGTCAATAAAGGGGCAGTAGTAACATTTTTTCTTTCCCTTTATTCTTCAGGTACATTACCTGTGCTGAATATACTCACTTCTATGGTGGCAAAAAGCCAGGTAAGGCATAAAATTAGTCTTCTCTCTATGAAGAGGGGATGGTTTTAAAGAATGATGCCCTGAGTATACAGTGAGCAGTAAAAATGAACAGTTAACAGAAACAGACATTATAGTAGACAGCTGGTTTAAGGACACAGTCCATAAAATAAGAAGTAGTCTTAGGATAAGAGAATGTGTTTCATTTTATGGTTTTGTTTTGTTTTGTTTTTAGAAAGAGGCCAAGTGTGGTGGCATAGGGCTATACTCCCAGCACCCGGGAGGCTGAGGCAGGAGGATTGCCATGACTTTGAGGCCAGCCTCGCTTACATAGTGATGTAAAGGCCAGGCTGAATTACATGACGAGACTCTGTCTAAAGCACTCCACAAAAAATAAATACATTTTAAGAAAAGGTACTCAGGGGCTGGGGATTTAGCTCAGCGGCATAAGCACCTGCCTTGCAAGCAGGCAGTCGTGAGTTCGATCCCCAGTACCGATAAAAAGGAAAAAGACAAAAAAGAAAAGAAAAGAAAAGGTACTCGTATATTTTCTAGGCTTGTTTTAAATTTGGGATCCTCCTGTTTTACCCTCCCAGAACGCTGGGATTATAAGAATGTGCCATTGCAGTCAGCTTCTTGGAGATATTTTTGAACGTAAGTTACAGTAAAGAAGGTGGAATACAGATGTACTGGGAGGAATAGAGAAGGAAGGTAGGGTAAGTTAATAAAAAGAATGGTAGGTAATAGCCAGAGCTATCAGGGTTACAATAAAAAAGGACAGTCATAATTTTAATGAGAGTAAAAAGGTATGGACTTTTTCCTCTATTTTTATTGATTTTTTTTCTTTTTTGTGGTTTTGGGGGTCAAATCTCTAGGCAAGTAGTCTGCCACTGAGTACTTCCCTAGCCCATCTAAGCTTTGTTTTTTCTGTAATGGTTCTGGTGATTGGTCTCAGGGCCTTGCATTCAGCTGTTGTGTTGTGTTGTGTTTCGTTTTTTGAGATAGCTAATGTACTACGTTCCCCAGGCTGGCCCTTGAAGTTGTTGCAGTCTTCCTGTCTCATCCTTCTGAGTAGCTGGGATTACAGGCATGCACTGCTGTCTCCATCTTCTGAGTTCTTTTTTGATGTACCCCATGTGTTTTAGTTATATCTATTAAAAGATTTTTAATCCAGGAGTTGGGGGATATACCTTAGTAGAATACGTGCTTAGCGTGTTCAAGGCCCTGGGTTTAATTCCTAATACCAATAAACAAATAAACAAATGGAAAAGTAATTTTAAAAAAGTAATCAGTAGCAATTTCTATCTGAGTGGTTTCCATGAACTTTTTCTAAAATGTGATGGAATGGTTGGTAAATGCACATAGATGAATTGGTTTACAGAATAAATTTTCTTTTTATTTCATTTTAAACAGATGTCCCTCAAACGAATTTTCGTCGTTTACCTTTTGACCACTGCAGGTAAGAGGAGTTTCTTTCACCCGTGATCATTTCCTGGAACAGGTTGACTACCTTTTTTTTTTTTTTTTTTTTGAGACAAGGTCTTGCTTGTAGTCCAGACTGGCCTTGAATTCACTTTGTAGTACAGGCTGGTCTCAAACTTGTGGCAGTCCTCCTATCTCAGCCTCCCAGAGTGCTGGGATTGCAGGTGTATGCTACCATGCCCAGTTGACTTTCTGTTTTCTGAAATGCTTGGGACTAGCATTATTTCAGATTTGGGATTTTTTTTGGATTTTGAAATACTTATATATGCTTTACCAGTTATCACCCCTCATCTGAAATCCCAAAATCTAAAATGTTCCAGAATCCTTACCATTTGGAAAATTGATGGAATGCTTAAAAAGTTTCAGACCTTATTGGGTGCTCAGTGTGTTCTACTACTCACTCTGCCCCTTGACTATGCAGGTGGGATCTGGGTACCTTCAGCCTCCTCCATCTTCCTTTTCCTTGCTCTGGGACCCCAGCCATGATGACCGCTAACGGGCATTTCCTTGCTTTTTGCTTGTGTGTTTACCAGTGTTATCTTTTTAACCGTTTACCTTCTGAGGTTACACCTGTTTTATAGTTCTTAGAACCAATGCTTAGAAGAGCAGAGCGTGTCACTGTGGTGTCACAAGTCTGGCTGCTGAGGTTTGGCCCCAGTGATCTGATACTGGGCCCAAGCCCATAATATTTTACTCTTGTTCCTGATTTTCAGTAGCAGCAGCAGTAGCAGCCAGCAACTGTGAGGCCTTTTATCTCTTACCTGGGAACCTTGGGTTACTGGTTGGGGTGACAGAGTCTCCCAAATGCTTCTACAGCTATATGGCATATATGTGAACAGGGTGGGGGTGTGTCTGTTGCAGGACAGGATGAGGGCTCCTGACTCCCATGTGTTGCTCTTTAGGGTAGCTCTGGTGGTCCCTAGAAACTGAGTTTTCCCCAGCCTGAACCATGGTCACTTCTGCCCTGGACACATTTTTCATTAGCACAGCATCCCCCGCCTCCCCAGGTTCTGATTTCCAAATGTCAGGGTGACACTGGGAGGTCCTTGCAAGTTTGAGACCAGCCTGGGCTACAAAGCAAGCCCAAGACCAGCCTGAACTGCACAGCGAGACCCTGTCTCAAAAAGCCAAAAAAAAAAGAGATGTACCTGGTTAGCACCCCGCCCCCTGGCCTAGGTTTGTCATCAGTCTTGTGGGTGTGAATTGAGGTAGCCAGTCCTTCCATTTCTAGATCCAGCTCCTCCTGGAGGTCTGATCTGTATCTGTCTGCTTGTTAATTCCTTGGGTTCTGTGAAAAGGATGCTCCAGGTCAAGTTGGGGAGCAGATGCTTTTGCATCATCACAGCATTTGGCGCTGGCTTGTTTCAGCTTCCGCTCCGGTCACTTACCAGCAGCAGCACCACCAAAGCTGCAGATAGAACTGAAGGTTGGGCCAGAGACAGAGGTGGCTGGGTCGCTCAGAGGGCTCCCTGGGGGCCACTGTCCTGAGAGTCACCTCACTAGACCTTGGAGTGTGGCAGGGCTGGGGCACTGTTTTTACCTGGCTGTCCAGGTCCTCGAGACTGACCTGTGGTGACTAAACTCATAGGCAATTTGATGTACAAACAGAAACCAGGTCAGTCAGGGCTCTGGGTGGCTAACAACAAATACCCCTCCCAAGAAACACAGTGCTGGCTCAGGCAGTTCACCAAGTGCAATCCCTTCTGCAGCCCTGCTTCTCCCCAGCAGACTCCATGAGAGGGAGATGGCTTCAGGCAGTTGGGACACCACTGTACTCCCACATCTGGGTCAGAACTGCCTGAGGGCTCCAAGGACTCAGCTGTTGACTGGCATGTTCCAGCCCTTGGAAATATGGGGGACCTTATGTACACTGGGGTTAGGGGCAGGCAGTGCCTCTTTCCATGATAGCCCCCATCAGGGACCTGTGCCTGATACTGATTGACTTGTCATAGAGCTGCTGCGGGATGAAATGTTAGGGAGGCTTCTGTCGCTGGCCACAGCACAGTCCATGCCAAGGAGCCCCTGGGACTGTTGAAGAATGACTAACAGAGGGAAACCAGAGGGCCATGTTGCAAGTGCTATATCAGGTGCCTGCGCCTGATCTGTGTGTCTGGCAGCTGGCCAGGAATGACTCTGTCCTTTCTCAGTCTCTCCCTACAGCCCTTTGCCTACCCAGTCTGCACTCCAGAAGGCGTCGTCTTTGACTTGCTGTGAGTTTTTCCTTGAATTTTGATCTAATTGAAGAGGTTGTCAACTCACTAAGGGAAGAGGCATCAGGTTTGTGGATCTAGACAGTGCCAAGGCCACCAGGCTCTAAGGAGCTCTGGGTGTCCTCTTGGTGACTGAGGAAGGAAAGCCCTGGCCTCAGGAACACGGCAGCAGGGCTGCTGTGACCCCCAGGCAGACAACTTTAGGTGGCAGGTGCTGCTGTTCCCTCCCCCCCATCACTTTTCCGGGTCAAGTCCTGATTGGCTCATCTGCTCCTGTGTGGGAATGTTAATGAGCTCCATGCTTTCCCTTTGGAAAGCAAAGTCCTAAGGAAAGTGCACAGGTTTCCTTATTTGCCATATTTGTTCTTTGGTTTTTTAAGACAAGGTCTCGCTATGTAGCCCAGGCTGGCCTTGACCTCACTGAGTAGCCCAGGCTGGCCTCAAACTTGTAGAAACCCCCTTATCTCCTTTCCTGAGTGCTGGGATTACAGGTGTTTACCAGCATGGCCAGCTTCCTGTGCCATATTTGGAAGCATTATGCACATTTTTTGTTTGTTTTTTTGGTGCTAGAGATCAGACCCAGGGCCGGGGGTGCTACACATGGCCTCTCCACTGAGGTATACTTCCACTTCTGGTGACAGCTCCTCTCTCTTCCCTTCAGGAACATTGTTCCATGGCTTAAGAAGTATGGGACCAACCCCAGCAATGGAGAGGTAGGTGGTCCTGTTGCCATTTAAGTGATGCTGGTGAGAGCTCTCCTTTTGCCTATACTTTGTCCTGGTGGTCTTTTTAAATTTGATTTTGAGAGTTTCCTTCTATAGTCAGGATGGCTGGAACTCTCTATGTAACCCAGGCTGTCCTCAAACTCATGATCCTCTTGTCTCAGCCTCCAGGATGCTAGGATTACAGGTATGCACCACCAATTTGGTTGTCCTAGTGGTTTTCACATATGCTGGGACTTGAGGTGCTAGAGACCCATTGATGGGGAGCGAGTAGACAGTGAGGAGCAATAGTTTCACACTCTCTGCCCACACTCACTCCTTTACGGAAATGTCCCCCTGTGTTTGTGTGTGTGCAGGAACAGTTCCTGTGTGTGCAGATTCAACCAGCTGCCAGGTATTAATTTTTTAAAAAATTCCATCAGCACTGAGCATATACAGACCTTGGTAAATCAATACTTCCTAAACTATACAGTGTAACAACTATTTACAGAGGATGGACATTGTATTAGGTATTGTAAGTCACCTAGGGTGCCTTTAAGGTATACAAGAAGATGGATGTAGGTTCTCTGCAAATCCTCTGCCATTTTATATGGGATTCTTCACTGATTTTGATATCTGGGTGTCCTGGAAGCAATCTCCCATGGATGCTGAGGGACAATTGTATATTTCTTTTCTGGGAAGACATGCAATCAAAGTGTAGTCTGCACCTTGCTTTATGTACTTGGTAATGTGTCCCAGAGAACCAAATGTGTTGGTGCAGAAAGCATAGTCTTTTCTCCAGAGCTGTGTGGACTTTCCATGGTGTGTTTCACTGGATTTTAAAGTCATGCGCCCATACAAACAGGTGCAGGCAATGTCTCTGCTTGTGTTTTGCGGAACACAGGAGTATCTTGCTAAGACTGCTAGGCCAAAGGATGGGGACCTTTTCAATTTCAGTAGCTACTGCAGAATTGCCCTACAAGGCTGGGGATTTAGCTCAGCGGCATAAGTGCCTGCCTTGCAAGCAGGCAGTCGTGAGTTCGATCCCTGGTACCAATAAAAAGGAAAAAGATTAAAAAAAAAAAAAAAAAAAAGAATTGCCCTACAAACTAGAAGCCCCTTCTATTGTTTTAAGCTCCCAATAGCAGCGTGTACAAGAAAATGCCTGGATTTATGTGTTGGGAACATCAGTAACTTTTATTTTGGCTACGTTTAGGGAAAGAAGAATTTATTTATTATTCTTGAGAATTGACCCAGGGTATGCTAGCCAAGCACTCATCACGGAGCTATACCCCCAGCTCTTCTTGTATTTTAATTTGAAACAGGGGCTAGGTAAGTTGCTCAGGCAAGCCTTGAACTTGTGTTTCTCCTGTTTCAGCTTTCCTAGTAGCTGGGATTACAAGGGTGGTAGACACCATCACACTTGGCTCAATTTGTATTTCTTGTGAGTTAGGTAAAGCTGCTGCTTAAATTTCCTGTGCCCAGGTCCAGTGCTGTGAATCCTATGCCATGTGGGAAGTAAAATTTCAGCTCATTCTACTCTTTTTATTTTTTTAATTTTTTAATTTTTTGACCTGGGAATCCAACTCAACAACCCCACGCTTAGGCAGGCACTGTGCTGCTGAGCAATATCCCTGGCCATCATTCTCTTTCTCTAACCTTACTGTGTAAATTTATCATAACCCACAGTTTTCCCATGCTGTAATCACCCTGTTTTATTGGTCCCTTTACTTCTCAGAGACCTGTCTCCTTCCCTCGTGGGCCCATTTCTTTATATATTCAGTTACACCTATGTACTCAACAAGGTGTTAGCTAGGTAAGCAGCAGGTACAGGGGCAGGCAGGTGCCAGGAGTTCCACTGAGATGCCACAGAGAGGGCAGTGAGACTGGGGGAGGTTAGGTGGACCGGGAATATCTGAGGAGCATCTACCAGCTGAGACCAGGGGATGATGGGAGATGGTGCTACATAGAGGCTGTATTAGCGTTAAAGGCCCGGAGAGAGCTTGGGTTTGTTCTGGAGTACTGGGAGTCCAGACAGGATTATGATTTGGCCTATTTTGAAGACAAACCATGGCTACTGTGGGTAAAGAATATTAAGGAGACAGTTGGCAGCAAGGAGAGCAGCCAAAGGAAGTGTTAGGTAAACTTTTTTTCTTTTTCTTTTTCTTTTCTTTTCTTTCCCTCCCTCCCTCCCATTCTCCCTCCCTTGTTCCTTCCTTCCTTGCTTCCTTCCTTCCTTCCTTCCTTCCTTCCTTCCTTCTTCACCAGGGTCTCACTGTGCTGTTCAGGTTGGCTTGTGAACCAGTGGGATATGCCGAGGTGTCTAGGCACAATCTCTCTCTGGGACCTCAAGAGCTTCCTGAGTAGCTGTCCCTGTCTTGTGCCAGTGATGGGCAGTGAAACTTAGGCATCTGGTCTGTGTGTACGATCCCAGGCCAGGCACTGCCGCTGCTGTTATGACCTTACCTTACTCATGTGCGCAAAGACACCATTTCTAAGTTAGGTCATGTTTACAGTTTCCCAGTGAGCTTGAACTTTGGAGGAGTATTTTTCACCCCAAGAAGGGGATCTTGTGTATTTTACCCAGTGACTCTGCCCTTTCTGTCAAAGTGATTTATGTTTGCTCTTCTTTCCTGGGGCTTGGTACAAGAGCACAGATGAAGGGATGATGAATCAGGACTCAGAACACAGGGCCTCAGAGCTGGAGCTGTGACCAGCTGTGGTATCAGGTAGAAGCAACAGAATTTTCCCAGAGGCTGGGGTGCAGCTTGGGAAGAGAGCATTTGTCACTGAGGGCCAGCTCTGAGGGCCATTTCCTAGCACTACATAAATAAGTAAACAAATAAATTAATGACTTTCCCTAGAATGGTGGGAGAAGCTGATGACCCAACTGTGGCATCTTAGCTCTTTTGCCCCTGGGCTGGTTTGGTTTTCTTTGCAGCATAGGTGACCTCTCCAGTGTGGGCATCGTCAGAGACCCTTCAGCCAAATCTGAAAAAAGTCACTGCACTGAGGGCTGGCTGGCCACATGCCACTTAGGCCTGGCAGAGTATGTGTAGGCTCTCTGGTGGAGTAGGTACCTGGAGGAATGTCCCACCTCTTTTCTGGTGTAACCCTCACGTGCGTGTGGAGGGTGCTGAGTGGTAGAGTAACAGAATAGAATGAAGCCAGAGCAGAGGAGCAGATGTGCTCAGTTAGGAAAGTTGTCAGGTCAGAGAGCAGCCCAGGCACATGGCTCCCAAGACTCCTGATGTCTTCCCTGAGCTCTGGGTGGGTTTGGCTGCTGGGATGGGGACACTCTGACTTCACCTTCCAGAGTGTCCATGACATAGCCACCCACATTTCCTCCAGGAGAGGTGAGCTCTTCCCTCTAACAGCCAGGACATTTTGTGATTGCATCAGCTTCTCCTTCAAAGAGGTGAACTGAAGATGTGTTTTAGAAACTTTGGTAAACAGTGAATCTTACTTTCCTCTTAACACTTTTAGTATTTGGGTTTGTTTCCTTGTTTATTTATGTATTTATTTTGTGGTTCTGATGATGAATGAGCTATACCTCAGTCTCTCCCCTATTTGTAATATTTGATTTTACTTATTTATTTTTGAGAAGGGTCTCACTTTGTAGCCCAGGCTGGCCTGGAACTCATAGCAGTCCTCCTGCCCCTGCCTTCCAAGTGCTGGGATTACAGGCATGCGCCACCACACCTGGCAATATTTTTTTAAGCATTCATAAATAGAATAAGATGAACACCTGGATCTCCTCCTTAGCATTAGAAATATACTCAATTTTAATTTCAGAAGTAATTTGTGCTTGCCACAAAGATGTTCAGGTCTGAGGATCTAGCTCAGTGGCAGAAGTACCTACCTGGTAAGCATAAGGTCCTAAGTTTGATTCCTAGTACACCCCCCCCCCCATGTTCAGACAAGGATTTGGTAGAATATATGTTTATTATACAAAGGCTTTGGGCTTAGTTTTCAACATCAAAATAAAAGGCCAGACACTGCAGAAACATAAACTATACCATCCTCATCCTTAGTCTCACCCAGTAGCCCAGTGGTCCCTTCTGTGAATAGGTCTGTGTTTGTGTGTTTACAAACCTGGGCTCTCTAAGCCAGGCATGTTGGCACATGCCTGTAATCCCAGCACTTATGAGGCTACGGCAGGAGGATAATTGGGAGTTTGAGGCCAGCCTGGGCTACAAAGTGAGCTCAAGGCAAGCCTGAACTGTATAGTAAGACCCTGTCTCAAAAAGAAAAAAAATTAAAAAACAAAAACAAAAATCTGGGCCTTTGGGATGTGGGGATCATGTAGTCATTGCCACCCAGGTATGCATTGTGCATCCTAGCTGTGTCCTGGGGGCCTCACTAAAGGGGTCTCTCAGGAGACTCTATAGCTGCAAGGCTTCAGTGGAGAGAAACCTTTCCATTCTACTTCAGCTGGCTTTTCAGCCTTGTCTTCCTATGCCTTGTTATTATTGTGTGTGTGTGTGTGTGTGTGTGTGTGTGTGTGTGTGTGTGTGTGAGATACTGGGGCTTGATTTGAGGGCCTTGTGCTGCTAGATGAGTGCTCTACCACAATACCTGAGCCCTATTCATTACTAGTAATTATGTGTCTTCCAGAAACTTGACGGGCGATCCCTCATCAAGCTGAACTTTGCCAAGAACAGCGAAGGTGAGAGTGCTTTTAGTAGCTGGCTCTAGGATTTTCCCACGGACTTCAGGCCTTGCTCTTACCAAGTTGATTTATGGAATCAGTCATTCTTTTCTTTTTCTTGTTTTGTGATGCTGAGAATCAAAGTGAGAGTTTCATACATACTAAATATGTGCTCCATATGGAGCCCCAAGCCCAGCCCTCATTCACTCCGCCTCTGATCAAGCTAGGTAGTTACTTTTAATTTTTCAAAAGTTGTTACATGACTTCTTAAAGGCTCAGGTAGTTTTAAGCTTGGGGAGGTAGAGATGGAACCACTTTTTCACAAAGGCAGTGAAGCCATTGTACGCTGCTGTTGGCTTTTTTTTTTTTTTTTTTTTTGTCTTTTTCCTTTTTATCGATACCAGGGATTGAACTCACGACTGCCTGCTTTCAAGGCAGGCGCTTATGCCGCTGAGCTAAACCCCCAGCCCCCAGGCCTTTATAAACATGGTTGGGCCCTTGGGAGCACAGGCCTCATCTGGCTGAAGCTGTGGTCCATTCATTACTGGAAGCAGAGCTGCTCAGGCTGAGTCCTAGAGTGGTGGCCCAGTCGTGGGTGTGGTGTCCTGGAGGGATTTTTGGGCAGCTGGCAGCTGAGCTGCTCCTCCCCACTGCTCCTAAGACCCCAGCTCAGCTTGCTGCCTCCTGCTTAATGATCCTGCACTTCCTCCTCTTTTCCCTTGGTCAGATGTCTGAGCTGAGGCTGTACCAGGGGCTGCTCTTGCTGTAAGTTCTCTGTGTGTGGCCCTGGCGCAGGCCTCCTTTTGCTGCACAGATGATTTGGTTTAGGTTGTTGTCCATGTTTGCGTTGTGGATGTGGATGTGTCCTGAGAGGCCCTGCAAGGCCTGGGAAGGTGTGGCAGGCCTCAGGCTCCTCCTCTGAGATGGGAACCTCTCCGAGGGGGACGTGGTCTGGCTTCATGTTATTGGTGCTGAGGATTGAAGCTGGGTTCCTGTCCATGGTAGGCAAGTACCCTACTGTTGAGCTAAAGCCCGAGCCTGTTTTGTTTATTTATTTTTTGTCTTTTTCCTTTTTACCGGTACCAGGGATCGAACTCACGACTGCCTGCTTGCAAGGCAGGCGCTTATGCCGCTGAGCTAAATCCCCAGCCCCTGAGCCTGTTTTATTTACAATTGAAAATTTCAGATGCAGGAAAGTAGAGAGAATTAGTATTATGAGCAGCCAGCCCTGACCCATCAACAGCCTCTGTCCCGTCAGCTGTGGGCCATCGGGTTAATCTGGGCTCCCTGTCAATTCTTCCTGGGTGATGTTGAAGCAAATGCCAGATGTATTGTATCATTCCCTGATTAAATATTCCACTTTGTAGAACAGAAGATTAAGACATCATCACAATAGCATTATGACATGTAAGAAATTAACAGAGATTCTTTAGTCTCATCAGATATGTATTCAGTGGTCAGATTTCCTAATTATCATTTTTTATAGTTTTCAGATCAGATTTAAAAGAAGTCCACTCAGATGTTGATACCTGTAAAGTATGTTAGTTTTTAAGTCTCTGCCTGCCCCCTCCCCCACTTTTTTTCTGTAAGTTACTTTTTGGAACTTATAGGGCTCCTAGGTATTGGGTAGGGGATTATCAGGGCAGGAAAACCAGTGTAAGGTTTGCCAGAGTCAGTGAGGTGAGGGGTGCAGGAGGCCAGGAGATAGGGTGGCTGGTGGGTGCTGTGGGCTGGAAGGGAGAAAGAGCAGTCAAGGCTGGGTTCCTGTTTCCTGCTGGGGCTGGCTTCAAGAGGATGAGGTTGACACAGTGGTTTCAGTGCCTGTGTCTTTGAGGGGAAGAGGAGGCAGGGTTTTTTTTTTTTTTTTTTTTTTTTCTTGAGACAGGGTCTCGACAAGTACTCCAGGCTGGACTTGAACTCACAGTGTAACCCAGACCGGCCTCGAACTCAGTGATAATCCTGCCTCAGCTTCCTGAGGGCTGGGATTACAGGTGTTCCACACCATGCCTGGCCAGGGTGGGGTCTTATAGGATGACTAGGAGTTTCCTCATGGCTCCAGCAGCTGCTTTCTCTCTGTTTCCAGCTCTGAGCAGCTGGCCTGGGCTTCTGCCTGCTTCCTCCTGTGACCTTCCGCCCAAGTTCTCTCCCAGCTTGGCCCCTGGTGGTCTTTTTTTGGGATCATCAAAGCCCTTAAGGGTGACTGGTTCCCATATGGGCCTTGTCTCTAGGGAAGTACCACTGCCCGGTGCTGTTCACTGTGTTCACTAACAACACCTACATTGTGGCCATCAAGACTACTGGCAACGTCTACGCCTATGAGGTGGGTCCTTGCTGTGGGGCTGTGAGACAGCATGGCACCAGGCCTTTGGGTATGTGCTTTGGGGATTTTCTATTGGCCTGGATGTGCTGGGGTAAGCTGGGCATAGCAGTCATGACATAGCCTTGTGGGACTGGGAGTCACAGCCAACAACCAGCATAGGCACCCTGCTGAGCTCTGGCTGGGCACTTCCCTATTTCCAGATAGACCCAGGAAGGGGGAGAGGCTTTCTGTGGCTTGCAGACTGGAAATCCCAGCAGTTCTGGCTGAGAAGGGGCCCTCAGAGTCTAGGCCCTTGGAGGGCTGAGTCCCGTGGGATGGGGCAGCAGCTTCCCAGGAGGGAGCTGTCCACACACAGTGGCAGTGCCGGGCAGGGGGAGGAGCTCCTTCAGCAAGTGGTATAGGCATGAGGGGGAGCAGCTTCTGCACAGGTCCTGCTGCTCAGGATAGAGGCCGGGAGCAGCCCCCCATTGCAGAGCAGATTTGTGCCCCTTTGCTTCCTCACCTGGACATTTGCAGGGTCAATGTGACCATTGCTGTCCAGGACTCTTTAGCTCAAGCAGAGCATGTCTGGACTGCCCTGCGAGGGCCCGCATCTTGTGTGCTTGTTCATTGGTGCTCATCTCTGGCCCTAGCCTTGGGCCTGGCATGTGTCGGGGCTCAGTAGACATGGGAGTGAATAGGAAGTGGCTTCATTAAGCCCGTCGGCTGCTCTGTAAAATGTAGCTGGATCCTCCCTTGAGCAAGCTGGGTCCCAGTCACTGTTCAGGCGCACAATGCCCCCAGCCCTGCCCTTCCCAGGGGGTGGGGGCATTGTGGCAGATACAGGATCATCCCTGTCCCTCTTCATGGTGCTGCTGCCAGGCCAGGGTGTCTGGCAGACTTCATCATGCCTGCTCCCTCCTGTCTAGGCAGTGGAGCAGTTAAACATCAAGGCCAAGAACTTCCGGGACTTGCTGACTGACGAGCCCTTCTCTCGGCAGGATATCATCACCCTCCAGGTGAGTTTCACCGTCCTGCCCACTAGCTGTCTGCCTCTGTGGTCTCCTCCCACCACTCTGCCTACCTGTTGCACAGCATTCTCAGCACCTTTGCCTTTTTCCCTTGGTTACGCTGGGCCTTGGCTGGTTTCCCTACTCCTGGGCCATCTGTGCCCCTCAGGGATCAGAATGAAGTGGCCACCTTGCAAGCTGGCTCTCCTCCGGCCACCTCAAAGACAGGGTCCCTGCAGGTGTCAGCCCCAAGTAAACTGATGAGAACTCCACATAGAAAAGCAGGGGGCAAGGGGCTGGGGATTTAGCTCAGCGGCATAAGCGCCTGCCTTGCAAGCAGGCAGTCGTGAGTTCGATCCCTGGTACCGATGAAAAACGAAAAAGACAAAAAAAAAAAAAAAAAAAAAAAGCAGGGGGCAGCCTGGATAGAGCTGAGGCCGGGGCAGGGAGGCAGGAGTGTCTGGTTCCCCTCTGTGACTTGTCTCATTCTGATAAGAACTTAGCCCGTGGCTGCTCAGGCCACCCTGTGACTGCCTTCCACCAAGTGAGGCACCTCACTGGTAGGCAGAGCAGGGAGCAGTTTGGTGAATAGCTAGCCACTCTTCGCCCTGTCCCCGCCCACCCCTACTTACTGCCTCTTCCCATGGGGTACCTGCCCACCCCGTGTTGCCTGTGGCAGCCACCCGACTGCAGCCTTGGATTCACTCTTTCTGGGCGTTCTCTTTTTGCCACAGGACCCCACCAATTTGGACAAGTTCAATGTCTCCAACTTCTTCCATGTTAAGAATAACATGAAAATAATAGATCCAGGTGTGTACAGGGCTCTTCTGGGTGGAGTAGGGCGGTGCTCCTTGGGCCAAGCTCCACCTTATTAGGACCAGGAACCTCAGGCATCTGGCTTCAGCCTAGGTCAGCTGCCAAATCTGTGCCCAGTGTCTGACTTTAGAGAAGCAGCTGACTGCAGCCATGGAAATGCCAGCAGGCCAGACTTGCCACCCTGCCAGGACATCTCCCCACTTCTCCTCAGCCCTGGGGGCTGTGTCCTCCCTGGATTGCAGTTGGGGATACAGTGCCCAGGGGACACTGATAGAGGTATCGTGGGGATAGAGGCTCCGGGTGATGCCAGGTGTCTGTTCTGGAGATGGCTGGGTCCTTGGTCCCTCTGCTTCAGTAAGACTCGTGCCCAGAGATGAGTTAGCTTCAGGCTGCAAAGGACAGCTTTCAGGTGCTCAGTGATGAGCACTGTATGAGCCACTTAGAATTCAGAGAGGCTGAGGACATGATCAGGATAGATCTGAGCTCAAGAGATCATAAGGCTGAGATCTGGGGCCCAGGATGCTGACCTCCACCCACCCAGAGCTGAGCTACAGCTCTTCTGCAGGGGTTCAGATGGGGCTTTTCATATCAGGAAAGACCCCAGACACTTCTGTCCCTGTAAATAAAAATCACTTAAAAACACAAGAGGGCCCTGGGGTTTAGCTCAGCAGTGTAAGTGTTTGCTTGGCAAATGCAGGGTCGTTAAGTTTGATCCCCGGTACAAAAAAACAAAAACAAAAACAAAAAAACACCGAGCAAAATACACATTGTTAAAAGGCTGGAATATACAGATAAATATAAAGGAATTAGAACTGTCTCTGAGCCCCTATTCTCCTACCCCAAGATTCCCATTAAGGTGCTAGCATTCCCACTAGTGCTGGCACGGCCCAGAGCAGTATATGGGCAATACTGTCACAATACAGGGCAGTACTGTCGCAAGCCTGCCTGTGGCTTATACTGCTGTGATACTGCTCTGAATTTTTCCCCACCCCACCCATCTGTGGCCCATGCTGGTTTCAGCAGCTCAGAGCCTCTGTGCTGTCTTGTAGATGAGGAAAAGGCCAAGCAGGACCCATCTTACTATTTGAAAAACACAAACACTGAGACCCGAGAGACACTGCAGGAGCTCTACAAGGAGTTCAAAGGGGATGAGATTTTGGCAGCCACCATGAAGGCCCCTGAGAAGAAGAAAGTGGACCAACTGAATGCTGTGAGTGAGCAACTTCATCACGTGCCTCTCTGAGTCCTACCAAGTGGTCCTGGGGGAAGGGGTCATGGGCCTGGGATTCACGGGAGGAGGCAGTGAGACCCCTCTGTCCCCTAAACCTGTGGGTCCAGAGGCCCTGGATGTCCAGAACTCCAAAGCTGCCAGTATGGCTGGATTTGGGGAAGGTGAAGGGCCAAACACACCTCCATGCCGTATGCCCAGTCCCTGCCCCAGCCTGGGTGACAGCTGCCTGCCAGTTCTGGGGGTTCTAGCAGCTGCTTTTATACCTTAGAACGTAGTAGCCGCAAACATGTAGGTCTGTGGAGGCAAGAACATAGGACCCGTGGGTGTCCTGGGCAAAGCCAGGAGACCGAGGGACTGCTGAGGTGTCTGGGGCCACCATGTCCATGTCTCATCAAGGCCCGTTAGTGGTGACGGTGCTGGGTTTGTGTCTAGCCCATCAGCCTAGATCTGCTCTCCCTGCCCTGTTGAGACAGAGCCTGATGAGCCAGGTCAGTGGGGAGGACAGAAACCAGGGCCAGCAACTCTCAGGTTCTCCATGAAGAGTTATTTAGGAAAATGTGGAAAATTAAAAGAGTTTGTTGTCCATAATCTTCCCCCAGAACAGTTACTCCTAGCAATTTGGTATTTTTTTTTCTTATGGGACAAGTACCACCCCCCTTTTTTTCTTCTCTAGAAAAGAAAAATTTATGATGACACTTATTTTCCTGATTAAAGTGATCATGTGTTTACAAAAGCAAAATTTGAGCTGGGTGTGGTGGCTCATGCCTGTATCCCTGCACTCAGGAGGCTGAGGCAGAAGGACTGCTGTGAGTTTGAGGCCAGCCTGAGCTACACAGTGAGTTTAAGACCAGTCTGGACTACAGAGTGAGACCTTGTCTTAAAAAAAAAAAAAAAAACTTGAAACCTTTAGAAAGAAATAAGTCCTCCCTGGTATCCTGTCCTTGCAGAAGGCTAGTCCTATGTGGAGTGTTATTCCCTTAACAAGCTGGAGTCCAGTTGAGGCCATGGGTCCCAGGCTCCTACCAGACGGTGCTCACTTCCCTGGCCTGGCCTCCCCACCCCAACCCTGACTGCTGTGGCAGTGCTCCTGGTTCTCATCCTTGCTGGCTCCCAGGCCCAGGCCTAGAAGTGGTACGGTGAGGGTGGGCTGTCCTGCTGTCGTGCAGCTGGGGCTCGGGGAGGCTGAGCTGGAGGGAGAGGCCCCAGCAGGGCTGAACAACACTGTGTTCCTGCCAGGCTCACTATTCCACCGGGAAGGTCAGTGCATCCTTCACCTCTACTGCCATGGTGCCAGAGACCACGCACGAAGCAGGTAACTGCCCTGCCTCTCCCATTGGTCACTAGGGTCTAGTTTGTACTGGTGGTGGTGGGTCTCTACGATGCCCACCTTTTTCTTGATGCCCCTGTGGTTCCTGCAGCTTGGCATTTCTTGTCTGTGTGGGCTCAGCAGCAGGCAGTGGCCTGCGGAGGTGGTTTTGGTGTTAGGCAAGGCTGCATGAGCACCAGCCCTGGCCAGGTGGTGCTCTCATCGTACTGCCCTGTCCCCTCAGGCCTGTCCTTGGTGTGGATCTCCTGTATCCCACCATATTCTCAGCCATGTTCTTCAGCAACATCCCCCTTTTAGTTGCTGAGCCCATTGAGCCCTCGTGGCCCCTGGTTCAGTGCCCTGGTGAGCCTGCTCATAGGCAGGGCAGATCCTTGGCTTTGGACTCACGAACTGTCTGCACAGCTGCCCCTGTCCTGCCATGACTCATGTGTCAGATGCTGCAGGGGCCAAGTAATGGGATCACCCCAGGTGAAGGGCAGGCATGGAGCTGGAGGCTCTGTTTGCAGCTGCCATCGACGAGGACGTACTGCGCTACCAGTTTGTGAAGAAGAAGGGCTACGTGCGGCTGCACACTAACAAGGGCGACCTCAATCTGGAGCTGCACTGTGACCTGGTGGGTGTGGCTCCTGCTCCCTGGCCATTATGCAGTGGGGTCATTCAATTGCCAGGTCTCAAGTGTGGAGCTTATAAGAAACTCCAGTATGTCCCCAAGAGGAAGCTGAAGTGTCCTGCCTTCCTTCCTGGGGCCAAGTTGCATCAAGTGTGTCTCTTTTGCCTGTGCCAGGTGGATGTGCCGTGTGTGTACCTGGGTCAGGGCCCCAGTTCCACCTCTGCTCTGCCAGGGGTTACACAGCAACAGGTTACACCTGTTGCTTAGCTTCTGAGATCTTTGTCCTGTTGGGTCCTGACCAGACCAAGGTCTCCAAGACCAGCAGCCACTTATCCTCACTGTGTGATAAGGGCTCTTGGTGGGCTTTTGTGACCCTGTTGTGGGCTACTGTGAGTCATAGAAATATTGGGCTATTTTGCAGACACCAAAAACCTGTGAAAACTTCATCAAGCTCTGCAAGAAGCACTATTATGATGGCACCATCTTTCATAGATCTATCAGGAACTTTGTGGTGAGTAGCACAAGCCTGCCTGTGTGTATGAGCAGGGGATTGTGTCTGCCCTTCCTCTGGTACCCTGGCCTGGCTGTAGTGGCTGGTATGTGTCCTATAGATGAATCCTGCCAGGTACCTACAGGCTGGCCCTGGAGTCCCCCCTCTGACACAGCTGGGCTGACTAGGGCCCTTGTCCTAAGAGTGGTGAGCCCACTAAACGGGAATGCACACAGGCAGGTGGGTGATGGTGGGTGGGCAGGAGGTGGTCTCAGGCTGCCTTGCTCACTAGCTTTTGTTCTCACAGATCCAGGGTGGGGACCCTACAGGCACAGGCACAGGTAGGTCCTAATACGGGGTCCATCCCTGACCCCTTTGACACTCGGTGGGGCCTGAAAGGGACAGGGGTTGGGAGAGCCCTGGATGTGGAGCTTGGTAGACAAGGCAGAATTGCTGCTGAGCCTTTAGCACTTGGTGCCCCCTCAGGCATGATCCTGTTTCCCATTTTGAGGTGGTTATGAGGCCTCCGTGACAGGTGGTGAGGGTTTCACATTCTTCCTAGGCCCCCAGGGACACCCCTCTTCAGGAGACAAGGGACTGGCTGTCCCTCCTGTTGCCTTTCCAAACTGCATTTGTGCTCTGCACAGCACCATGGAAAAGCTTATGCAGGCTGGTGAATGAGCAGTGCTCAGCTGGTGTGTGCTCCCTGGGGCCCCGGGGAGGCTGGCAGCAAGCCATCTGAGGACCAGGGCCCCCAGAATTGCTCATGCCCTAGCCAGTGCCTGACGCCCCGGTGAGATTCAAGTGTTTGCTGCCAGCCAGTTGTGCTCTTTTCTGTTCCAGGAGGGGAGTCGTACTGGGGAAAGACCTTCAAAGATGAGTTCCGGCCCAACCTCTCACACACGGGCCGAGGCATCCTCAGCATGGCCAACTCAGGGCCCAACACCAACAAGTCCCAGTTGTGAGTCTCAGCCCAGTTTTCCTGCCCAGCTGCTGTGGGGTGGCCTGAGAAGGGAGCTGAAGTTGCTTTCAGGCTCTTCCTCTGAATACTTCCTAAAGTTATGCCAGGCCCAAGTCACATCCAGACAATGTAGCACTCCTAGGCTGAGAAGTGCTCCTGTGTCCAGAAAGGGAGCTCCTGTACCCGTCAGCAGGCAGCGCTGCATGGTGTTGTGTGCCCACTAGAGAGGCAGTCAGTAGTTTACCAGGAGGTCCTGAGAGGCCCGTTTGAAACGCAGCTGATGGCACCAGGACTGTGCGAGTGTATGGCCAGGAGGTGTGTCATAGCGGTCTCGTGTACTGGACCAATGCATTGGGTGGGAGGCCAATAGGACAGGTGACCAGGAAAGGGCCGCAGGCCTGTGTAGGGTTATCTAATTGATACTCTGCTTTCCCGGATCTTCCTTTATGCTTCTGAACCACTCTTTTTGTAGCCTTTTGATTTCCCTTCATATGGAAGCTCAATGACTTATTTTTGGACTAAAGGAGTCTATTTAAGTGTAAAGCCATTAGGTGACATCTTGTTTGCCAAGACAGGACATGTGGAGAATTTTTCCAGTCCCCACAGCCATCTTGTATACTAACTTTGTTGCACACTTTTAAGTCTGCCCTGTTTCATGCCATACCTAATGGAGTCATACCCTGGGTTTGTATTTGAGTTTCTCAGTTCCTTTGCTCTGTTGCTTCCTTTCTCCTGTCTGCTGTCCTTGGTCCTTCAGCAGATGTTGTGATGTGGCTGGGCTCTGGCCCCCATCCCACTGCCTTCCTGAAGCAACTGCTTGGGTGAGCTTAGGAGAGGTTTAGCACTGTCCAGGGAGCCACAGCTCTGGACTTTCTTCTGCCTTGCTGGTGGCCTGGGGTTACTTTGGTGGCCTCTCAGACAGCCTTGCCTGGACAGGCAGAGGATAGGAGTCAGGTATGAAAGATATGCATGGAAATTGCAGGTTCCTGGAGGGGCCCTGAAGACCAGTGGGCTCCCAGTGTGGCCCCAGTAGTCACCAGGAAAGGGCAGGTGAGTGGAGTGCCTCTCAGTGACCAGGAGGTCACTGACCCTCTGTCCTTTCCCAGTTTCATCACCTTCCGTTCCTGTGCATACTTGGACAAGAAGCACACCATCTTTGGACGGTGAGTGCTATGAAAATTCTGGGGTGTTGCACAGCTTGACAACCCACCACCAACACCACTACCACCCCCACCCCCGCCATCTGGGAACCTCTCACTGAAACTGGGTTTGATGTACCCTTTTTATGTCACTGCTGAGGGCTGTGCAGAGGAGGCTTGGGTGTTTCAGAGGTGGGGAAAGTCAGCTGGCCCTGAGGAGTTAAGGAGATGAGTCCCAGCTCATCTGTCCAGCTGCCCTAATCCAAACCCTCTGCCTTCCCACTCTGGGCATCTTTTGGATGATACCGAAGTCAGAAGTCTAGGCCATATCCTGTATTTTTCTTTATGTTACAGGCAGGACATCAGCAGACTTTCTCATTAAAGGCCTAGATGGTAATTCCGGCCACAATCTCTGTGGTGAGGACTTGGCTCTGGGGTTGCAGCAAAAAACAGATAGGGACAATGTGGGAGCCGCAGAGCGGTTCAGTCCACACACCAGAGAGCTGCATCTGGCCAGGCCTTGTCTCCTGACCACACCTCCTCTCCAGCAGCCCTTGCCCCTGGCTGCTGCTCTGGACTGTTGGGCCAGTGTGGCCCGGTGGTGATTTCATGACCAACTTGGCCCATCCTGAATGCCTCAAGAACTTGACTGTAGGCAGTACTGCCCGGGGCACATGCAGACCCCCTTCTGTCCTTCTGCTGCAGGGTTGTTGGGGGCTTTGACACACTGACAGCTATGGAGAATGTGGAGAGTGACCCCAAGACAGATCGCCCTAAGGTATGTGCCCCTGTAGGTGTTGGGGAGGGAGGCGGCCCACTGCTTACTTACTGAGCCCTGTTACCAGGAGGAGATCCGCATCGATGCCACCACTGTGTTCGTGGACCCCTACGAGGAGGCTGATGCCCAGGTGAGGCAGGTGCAGCTTGCCATGGGCAAGGCTGCAGCAAGCTGCTCTTCCTGCTGGGCTGGGAGGACGAGGGACTGGCCACAACCCTGCTCCTCCCCAGATTGCTCAGGAGCGGAAGACGAAGCCTGAAGTGACCCCAGAGGACAAGATGAAGAACAGCCAGCCCCAGCCTGGGAGCCAGGGCCCCCAGACATACCGTCAGGGAGTGGGCAAGTACATCAACCCGGCAGCCACGTAAGTAGGGTGTGGCGGGTAAGGAAACTACAGGCACAGCTTGGACTATCCATGTGTTTTAGGGCCACCCCAGCCAGAGGGACCTGCTCAGAGCAGGTTGGCCAGGGCCTCTGCAGCCCGAGGCCATCAGGACCAGGGGGTGAGGGTGAAGCACAGCATTAGGCATTTGGGATGCCTCTGAGGGAGTGAAGACTCCAAGTCACCTTGAGGGGACTATAGAGGGTGGAGGGTAGCAGCAGAGGCTGTCAGCTCAGCTTGAGGCCTGGCACCTGTGTGGCAGCGGGAACCTGGTTCTTCTCAGGAAACGCGTGGCAGAGGAAGAACCATCAACCAGTACAGCTGCCCCTGTAGCCAAGAAGAAGTCCAGCTGGGGTTTTGGGGACTTCAGCTCCTGGTAGCAGCAGCCCACACAGAATCCAGGAATTCTGGTAGGAATACAGGGCTGGGGCTGGGGGGTGTCCATAGCACTGAGCTATCTACCCTGGAAGCCGCCTCTCAGCCTGTGATCCAGTCAAGCTCTTGCCTATTGCCCAGCCACTCTTTCCTAGCCCAACCTCCTTGTCCCTTGTGTACCAAGGGCCTGGCTCCTTCCCAAGCAAGGCTTGGGGATGCCTGGCCTAATGAGGAAATCTGTGTCTCCACCCTGGCTTCCCTGGCCCTTCTTTCATCTCCCCAGGGAAAACTCAATACACTAGCCTGCATCACTCACCTGGACCTGGTTAGAAACACATTCTCAGGGCCAGACCTGACCCTGAGCTTCTAGGAAGTGGGCTTCCCAATCAGTTGCGACAAACCGTCAGAGGTTTTCAACCCCAGACAAGAACATTGGCAATACTTTCATACATCTTATCTGCTGCCTGTTCCTTGGGACTGGGAGCCCCATCTGTATGCTTGGCCTCTTGGCTGGGTCACTCTTAGATAAGGTTGACAGCTCCTGCTGTGACAAGGATGAGCAGACTGTCCCCACTGGGGAGATGGCCTTGCTGCTTAGACCCACCCCAGTCACCAACCTCTTTGGCTTCCAGGCCAGTTGTATCAGTGTCTCCTGATTCTTCCTTGATCCTTACTTTTCTGTGAGGTGTATTTAAGAAATTCGTGCCTCAGCCTGAGCTTCCCTTTTCCTGCTCTCAGGCCCTGCTACCTCAGCTTTCTGGGAAGCCTTCTCTGGGACAGTGTCTTGGAGTCAGTGTTTCCTGACTGTCCCCTGCCTGGCCTGGGTTCTCCATTATTCTTGGGCCACTGCCCACTTCCCTCCTCCACCAAATTCTTACTCAGGCTTCATTCTTTTTTTTTTTCTTCCCACACTTACAACCTTGAACTTGTCAACAGTTCTCAACAGCTCTTGCTTCTGGAATGCACCATGGCTTCTATGTGTCTTTCTCTGATGCTGAAACCACAGGCCTGAGCCCTACATGGCAGGCAGCATCCACCCCTATCAGTGTGCACTTTGCCCTCGGCCACTTCATATTGCTGCTCAGTGAGCTTCATGAGGCATGTTTTTCCTTTGTCACCAGGCTTTATTGCAGTCACTGGCTTTGGCTGTGCTTCTCCCAGGCTAGCTCCCCTTTTCCAGCTTGTCACTCCTGCTCATCAGTCGGGGACTCCAGCACCTCATGACCTTCCAGTCTCCATCCCACACCCTCCACATCTGCTGCCAGGCTCCTTCCCCTCAGTTCCTCCCCACTGACATTTCATGTTTGCAAGAGGGGAGGGTTCAGAGGCTGCAGGTTGACCAGGTAGACGAAAACCTATAGGCTGCTGAGCCAGCATTGGGGCAGGGAGCGGTGTGCTGGGGAGAAACTGGGACTGAGCCCAACACCTTTGGGGTGGTAGAGTCACCCTAATCATATATTCCCTTCCCAATCATATTCTCTGGCCATGTTCTAAAGCTCTCTAACCAGGTCATGAGAGAAGCAGGACCCTCGCAACCCTCAGTCCCTGGAACAGCCCTGAGACCTTGATGTGGCCACTGCAGGACATCAGGCCCATCCCTCCATATTAAGGAACAGCCTCCCCACAGTGAGCAGCAAGTAACGGAGAAGTCTGACATAGGAAGCTTTATTTATAAACCTCACACGGACACAGGACCAAGGCTGGCTGTGTGGTCAGGGGGAGAGGACAGGCTGAAGGTGAGACATGTGCTCGAGCTTGGCAGTCCTGTCCTCAAGGTGGACTTTCCAGCTGCTTCCAGGCTGCCATCCAGTGTCCTCCTGCCCAGCAGCCCCATCAGCCACCTGCGCCTGCCTTGCGGGGAGGAAGGAGAGGGCCCAGTCCATGCCCTCGCTTGCCCTTCAGGCCTTTGACAAAAGAGGGTTGACATTTTTGTAGTTCGTTTTAGAGCTTTCTAGATATTAAAACCACAAGGATTTTATAATTGCCTGATATGGTCATCAGGTAAAATAAAGGACTTTGGGGGAAAAAAAATCTCATTTCTGATCCTTTCAAATATCTGACAGATGCCATCAATAAGCATTAAGGTATAAAAATACTGTGTTTATATATAAAACAGCAACAAAGAACTGCATTTCTAAAGCAAATGTACTGTGCCAGAGGAGACTACAAATGTATTCATAATCCTGGCATTACTTGCCACTGTTCTCAAGGAAATACTTTAAATAATTTAAATAAGAGTCACAGGATATTTATCGTTTGGGAATTTGAGAGTGTGGAACAGCATTCCAGCACTTCACCAGCACATCTGGTTAGTCTTGGATCACTTCCCCTGAAGCCAGCTCATGGTCAGTTCATTTGGTTTAAAAAGGAGCTTGTATTTTGCGGAAGAAAGTACAAAACAAGCCGTAAGAATACCAGTAAAAAGTTCTCAGTCAGCGCCATCACAAAAGACAATACAAAAATGAAAGTGCTCAAACTGAAGGAGCAGTAAACTCGCCCAGAACATAGAAAAGCTTTAAATATAATCTTACTATATATATACATAAACTGGTTGGAAGAACTCTAGAAAATTTGCTCTGTAATTTCAGTGAAGCATCCGTGACAACGAGCCCACCCATTTCCCTTGGTCCGCTGAGGCTCTGGCCTAAGTTCCCACTCTCAAGAGGCATGAAGATCGGAAGGGAGCGTCATCTTACTTTCACTGACTAGTGCTCGCTCGTCTGTCAGGGAAGCTGCCTTTTCGCCCCTGTTCCCATTTCAGCCAGTGGAGTGAAGAAGCGGTCTTCGGATTGCAGAGCGTGGCAGCAGGAACACCACTGGCTGGAGCAATTCCTTGCTTGGGATGCCTGGGGGGGGAACCCTCGGCCACTTCATATTGCTAACTTAGGACTATAGGGACAGCCAGGCCAATGTGTCTGCAGGGAACTAGCTCTGGGAGACAGCAGCCTGCTGGACCACAGCCACAGGCAAAGGCTTACAGGCCATGCCACGATGTCCTCTAAGGTGAGGATGTAAAGGAACATGTCACTGTTGATCCTGCTGAGCTGAAGCATCTGTTATGCTCCGCTGGGCCACGGACAGTGACACTCCCCACCTTCCCAGGCCAGGTTTTGGGCAAAGGAATGGCACCAAAAGGGAAGCTTGGGGCAAGCAGTGAGCTGGAGCCAGCTGGCAGCTGAGTGCCTATAATGGCCACAGCCTGTGGGCCTGGGCTGGGGACAAGGAGCTAAAACTGAGTGGGAAGTCACTTTCTTATCCTCAGCCAGCTTGCTTTTGCTGTCACTAGACCAGCCGTGTCCACGGCAGTGTCAGCTGTCCCAGCCAGGCCAGGGCTATCCTCTCTGCCTCCTTTGGCCCCTTTTTCTTGTCCCTCTGCCCTGAGTTGGTACACAGTTTGGTTTTGGAAAACCAAAACTTCACTGGGAACTTTTTCTGGCTTTCATTCTCTTCAAATTGATCTGCAGAGGCCCAAGAGGATAGCAGGCCATGACCTAAAATCCAGCGACAGAAATGCAGGTCTTGGGGGACTGCATAGACAGGCTCCTCTGGGTCAGGCCACTCGATGGGCAGGCAGGGAGGGGGCCTCCTGCAGCAAACCAAACATCTTCTTTACAGTATTTAGCCCTGCTTTAACTCTGACCCTTTCTGAAAAAAATTTAATATAGTAGACTTGCAAGTTTTAAGGTTTTTTCCTGCTGGTTCTGGCAAACCTTTCATTAGGCAAAATGAATTCTTTTTCTTCAAGTACATCCAGGGTCAACAATGAAGTTGGACTTAACATTGGTCCAGAATGCCATTCTCTAACATCCCGGGTCAGCCACTCAGCAAGTCTGGACATGTGAGCATCTGTCAGCACCACGGGCACAGTCTCCTTAGTGACTGGGCTTCTGCAGGCCCCCAGGATGGGCTTCCTTAGGGACTAGTTCACTTGCTTTCTAGATAATGGCTTAAATAAATAAATAAGACATTTGTTAACATAGTTCTCTATTTATAGCTTATCTAAAATGCTACCAGTGGTGGCCTCTGTTTTTCAACAGGCTTAAAAACAATGTTCTTTGTGTATAAATTTGTTGACTGCTTCTGGAAGATTCTTAAATGGATACTGTATCTTCACAGTTCATCTGCAGAAAAATAACCAATGCGTAGTTTCAAGAATTAGGGGGAAACTGTAGTAGTTTCCTCTTTAAAAAAAAAAAAAGTGATGTGACACTTGCTGTTGAAGGAGACCTGTCTCTGGTCTGAGAGACTTGGTCTGTACTGACTGTGAGAGACAGCCACACTGCATGGAAGGCATGAGTTAAGAGAAAGAACTAACTTGCCAGGTAAGTTGTCAGTTGGTTAATTTGTTCTCTAGAACTTGAGAAGTTAAAAAAAGAACACTAAAAACTTGCAGCAACAACTGTATACATGAAGAGGACACAGATGGGGACACCTTACCCACAGAAATGGCTCAGAGAGGCCTCTGGGTGTCGCAGCGTGGCTAGCCTGCAAGATTAAGTTCAAGAAGTATTGCCGTCCAGGATGCTCTATGTCTCCATTATATTCAGTCTCTTTCACAAAACAGTATTTAAAGGAGAATGGGACATTTCCACTTTACTCCCAGCCATTGTCTTTGATCATGTGGGCAAGCTCAATAATAAATTTTCCTTCCTTATATTTCTGACTGCTCTCAAAGGCATGTTCCTTGGGGAAAAAGCAGAGAGAGAAGGTTTCAGGACAGGATCTACTTCAGTTTTCAACTTCTCCACACTCTTGGCAAAGAGAATAAATCTCTTATATCATCTGCACTCAGATGTTCCCTGAGCCAAGTGCTGACCCTGTGCCGGGGAGTCTGCCTCTGTGACAAGTCCATGGGGGGCACGCAGGTCCTCCTTGTGCTTGCAGGGCAATGTTCTATATTTACTGGGGCTGGGGACAAACTCTGGTTGACTTTGCCTGGCATGCTTTGCTTCCCTCCCCGCCCAGGACTAGGGATTGAACCCAGGGCCTTTGCACTAAAGCTGTATTCCCAACCCTTTCTAATCTTTATTTTTAGGGTCTTGCTAAATTGCCCAGGATGGGCTTGAACTTGCAATCCTCGTGCCCAGGCCCACAGGGTGCTGGGATTATATTTGTGTGCCAACACACTCAGCTTGCCTAGCTTGATTTGAAGCCTTGGGTTCTGTCCTCAGCACACAAACAGATCGTTTACTGATTGTCTAGAATGTGTGGGGCAAATCAGGAGACAAGAAGAGTCACATTAAGTTCAGCGAGATAATGGAAAAAACAGGTCAAAGCAGAGAGTCGGCTTCTTTGGGGGGCTATGACTATAGACACTCCTCTTCATTTTGCCACATCAAGGGTGTGGCTTGATGCCAGGTGCTGAAGACACATGACTAGGGCAAGTCATATTTGGTAGACCCGGGAGAGACGGTTTAGTGGGGACAGGTGCACCAAGAGATGTACTTGGTACAGAGGCCATGAAGGGAAGGCAGGGCGCTGGGAAGAGGGGCCACAGAGATGGTACAGAGCTAAACAGGTAGAGGCTCTGGGGACCCCTGAAGGTTCTACAGAGCTTTGCTCTGTGCTGGGGATTGTGTTCTCTCACAGCCCATAGGGAATCCAGGAGACCAGAGATGATCAGGAATTCAAGCAAGAAGGGCACAGGCAGCCTCCACCTGAGGAACTCCAAAGCCAGGAGATGCCTTCCAAAAAGGAGGGTGCCAAGGCAGGCATCTCAAATGCCACTGTCAGGGTACATTATCTACAAGGTGACCAGGTGGCATCTTCTAGGACAGAAGCTAAGCAGAGGCAGATGTCTGGAAACTGCCCACACGAAGTGGTCAAAACTATGCCAGGCAGCTGTGGCCCAGAACAGGAAACTCAGCAGACACCCAGGTGCTGGACAGTGGCAGGAACAGAGACTGAGCACCTTGCTGGCCTCTGCAGTGCAGGCAAGAGGCCTCAGGGAATCTTGTGTGAGGCCATGCTTGCAGAGTTGGGGGCAGAAGGGCCATGAGGGGCTAGCTTATTATCTTTGAGAGAGAAGGAGGTGACAGATGAAGGCTGGAGATGACAACATCTAGCTCAAGGTATGGGGAGAAAGCAAGACCTCCAGAGAAGAGACTGTGGGCTGGGGGTGGCCCTCTGACTCCAACCCCAGCAGTTTCTGCTGCCCAGTGTGGGTATAGAGCCATCCACTTGGGTTGGGCTCAGAGCAGCTCTGTCACCAGTCACATGCAGCACACACGGTGGGCCCTGGGTCTGCACTATCCCTAACAGGTTTCTAAAGAAACTAGTGGAAAATGTCATTTTTTACTGTGATGCCATCTATTCTGCTGCAGAAGTATGTGTGACTCCTCTGCATCTGGCTGTGTGTGTACAGCTTGTTGTTAGAGAGGCTGGTACTCACGTATTTCCACCCGAGCGTGGTCTTACAGTTCTCACAGTAGATGTCCGCGACTGCATGCAAGCCGGTGAGAAGGACCCTCTCCTCGGCAGGGCCACAGCCCACGTTCACCCTGTAGGGACACGGGGTGACTGTGTTAGATATCCCCATTCCTGGCCCTACTGCTGGCTTCTCCCACACTGGCCCAGTACTTTTCATTAAAAGACCACCAAAGTTAGGGAGGGCTCCTAAGAGAGGACCCTGCACCTCTCAGCTCCCCTACTACTGCAGGCCACCGCCTGTATGGAGAGGGAACAACTCTTGCGGGGGCAGGATACTGGGAGTCAAACCCAAGGCCTCCCATAGGCTAGGTGTATACTCTGCCACCGAGCTCCAGTCCTGGCCTAGGAATAACTTTTTATTACCCGAGGAGGATGTCAACGCAGAACAGGCTGGCGGGCTAAATGCTCAGAGAAAACCACCCTTTCAGAAACTCCAGAGCAGGGTCAGACAAGGGCACTGACTGCAGGTGGAACTTCTCTACATATTCCAGCTCTGACTAATTGAACAGGTGGACAGACGCCATCTGCCCAGACCCCAGGCCACAGCTGGATAGAGTAGGAGCAGCAAGTACTCACACGGAGTTGAAGAGGTAGGCTCGTCCCTGGCTGCCCTGAAACGACTGCAAAGAAGAAGCAGCAGGTGTTAGAAGAGTGGTGGTGGCCAGCGCCCAGGGACAGCTCTGTGTCTAAACCCAGGACGAGGTGAGGGTGTGGGCACCTGCACCAGAGGCTACTGCTTTTACAGGTTCCCTTAGCTCCTCCAGAACAGGTGACAAAAGAGCAAATGTGATGTTCCTCCAAACTCCACTACTAATGGTAATGGTCACCAAATACCACGAGATGCTTTAGGGTCTACACTGATTCAGGAAGTGGCTCAGGCTGTTGCTTCAGCATTCTGTAAATGATTAAAATTATGGCACCTCTAGCTTTCAATTTGATTTTTTGAGACAGGCTAAGTAGAACTTGTGAGCCTCCTGCCTCAGCCTCCCACACAGCTGAGATTACAGGTATGTGCCACTGCACCTGGTTTTTTTTCCCCAAGAGACAGGGTCTGAACTACTGGCCTAGAACTACTAGACTCAAGCAATTCTTTTGCCTTGGCCTGGACACCACCAGTGTCAATATATGTTATTTCAATGTCTGATTATAAACAATAATTTTTAAATTAAAAAAGCAGAGCCTCCAGTTGACTCTTGATATCACCTGAGAATGAAATCAACCTTTGCTTCAAGCACTGAGCTTTTTTTCTGCCTTGCTTGGTGCTAGTTGCTGTTTTTGTCTTTGATTCTTGTTTGTGGCAGTGGAGACTGAAGTTTGGCCTTACAATGCTAACCACATGCTCTACCACTGAGCCACACTCCTATTGCATCCTTGTTCTGATTTTAAAACACAGGTTTTAGACTTAAAAAGGGGTAGTCCGTCAGGTGGCTTTCTAGGATTACAGAATATTATTCTATGTTGAATTTTATTGTCTCATAGACCTTCATATATTCTTATCAGCCATCAGTTTTCTAGATTGTATTTCTTAATTCTTTCACCTCTTCAAATCCTCAGGTTTTCACCGGGGTTTGGATTAGTGGCAGGAACAGCTCTATGATTCAGTCTCAAACCTCAGTCTCCCCAGAGCACAGGGCAACCAGTGTCTAAAATAGGGCCAGGAAATAAAATGACTTAGGCTTACTGAGCTTTTAGGGCCCTGTTCCAACTAGTCTGCCATAGCAAACAGTGGCTCTAGATGACTGGAAACAGGTGAGCATACTTGTGATCCAATAAAAGCAAAGAGAAGCAGGTAAGGTGCCAGGTTACTGCACACATGGCTCACGGAGGCCATTTGAGCAACTAGATCTGCAGACAAGAAAGGGCGCCCTTGGACAAGGGGATTCCTTGCTAGTGACAAAGGCGGACTCAGAAGCTAGAAAATCCCTATGAGGAAGGAGCCCCCAGCTTCAAGTATATTGTAATCTGCTCCAGTGTTTTGGCTGGGCAAGTGATGCCCATCTGTAAACCCAGCTACTTGATTTAAAGTTGGAAGCCAGCTTGGGCAACGAGTAAGACCCTGTCACCAAAAGGGCTGCGGACACAGCTCAGCACTGGAGAAAAACATCCTTTTAGTGTTCTCATGAAGTCCTCCAATTGGAATAATGAGATAAGGGAGGGAAGAGAGTTCCCTATTTTCATTGTCTTCCATACCAGTACTAATGCAAGGTCTGACACTTGTTGGCAGCCTGGGTGTTTGCAGAGTTTAGGGCTTGGTATCTCTTCAATCTGCAATGCTCACCTAGTGTCACAATGGATAACAGTTTCTTGCCACTCCCTTCCTAGCTGGCTTCTGCTCTTGATGTAAAGTTAAAAACAGTTAATGGCATTGGGGTTCTTTGAAGGAAGCATCTTAAATTGCTTATGGTTCCCCTAATGATGAATATACTCAGAATTCTCAACAATAATGGTGTCTAACTTTGACAAGTGAAAAGTCATGCCAAGAGCAGGTGTCATGGCCGTGTTATCACTGAGATGCTTTGGAAAACAAGGTGCCTGAGAAGCTTTCCTAGTTTCTTGAACCTTCTAGAGAGGGAAAGGAGCCAGAGGCCACAAGACAGCAGAAACTGGCCTCACAGTTTTTATTTCAGATGACAGAAATGAGACAACCTCTTACTACTGAAAAGACACGTAGATGAATGTTCTTCTAGTTGAGTTAAAAAAAGAAGCTAAAGAAGAGATTCATGAAAGATAAATTCTGAGGGGCTGGGGATTTAGCTCAGCGGCATAAGGGCCTGCCTTGCAAGCAGGCAGTCGTGAGTTTGGTACCGATAAAAACGAAAAAGACAAAAAAAAGAAAGATAAATTCTGACAGGACTTTCAAATGGTTTGGGAGAACGGGCAAGGGGTCAGGGAGATGCTAAGTCAAGTCAGGGATGAGCCAGGGGTCACTTGCCCTCTGGGACTGGTGAGGACTGTGGTTTCCAGAGTGACTGATAACATGTCCATTACATTTTGACTGTTCTAACGGTTCCACATGGCTGAGTGTAAACATCACATACTGCTAACAGACAAAGAGGTTCTTTATTCACATCTTCAAGGCTGTTCGTGGCCCTGTACACAGAAACAACCTAGAGCGTCACACAGGCTTCCTTGCCTGGTGGCCATGCCTTGTGGATAGTTTTGTTTCTTTTCTTTTGATGTTAGGGAGGTTTTCTACTACCAAGTTATTCCCCTCAGCTTTTTTCTGAGCCGCCTCTTTTGTGCACGTGTGTGCGCGTGTGTGTGGTATTGGGGTTTGAACCCAGGGGTCCTCTAACACTAAGCTATAATCATAGCCCTTTTGGTTCTTAATTTTGAGGTAGACTAAGTCCCTACATTTTAGACTCAAACTTGTGATACTCCTGTCTCAGCATCTCTCAGTGCAGGTATTAACAGGTTTGCACCACCATGCCTGATTTTCTTAACTCTTCTGAGTTTTAAAATAAGTTATTGGGCTGTAGGTGTGTAGTTCAATGAATTGCATAGTATATGTGAAGCCCGTGGTTTAATCCTCAACACTGCAAAAGCAGGACTTTGTCAATTCTTATTAAACTACTTCTACAGATTTTCTTTTGCTTCTTGAATGTTCTCTCACTGCTCTGATGAATCACAGACTCATCTTGTTCTTTATGATTTACAGGAGTCCTCGTTGCCAGCCTTGTGGCATCCATGCCAAAATCATCACCAAGACTCAGCCCAGCCATACTGATACATAAACTTTTCAGGAAGTCTATGACAGTTAAGCATTCATCTACTAAGCAGGAACCACAAAGGCAAAGAATCATTGCATGAAGTGCATGCCAGTTTCAGGACACAAACCACTTGCCTTAGAGATCAGCTCATCGTGATTGGCCAGGTGGGCTCTGCAGTGGATACAGCTGTATGTTCGGTGACAGCTTGGCAGATAAGCTTGGAAAGTTTTGGACTTGGTCATCTTCACCATGTCTGCTGCACGTTCCTCACTCAGCTCAGGGCTGACGCTGGAAGAGCTGCGGCTCTGCCAGACTCTGTGACAAAAGAAACACTGGAGAATGCACACAAGAGCCGTTGTTGTCTGGGACAGCGTGTGGCACTATCCACACAGCTGGGATGAGAGGAAATTTTACAACCTGTCAACAAATCAGACAAAGCTGTGAGTTACAGAAAATGAAACACATTATCCACTACTGGCCCAATTATTTAAATACAGGATGACCAAAAAGCTGCATATTTTTGTTAATTTTTATAACAGGAAATATAAAAACAAAAATTTCATCAAATTTATTCAACGAACTGAAATGACACTTGCCAGAGAGACACTTGGGACAATCAGGTTTAGAAACACGTGCAGCCAGAGTGCTGCTCGCAGTAAACTGTGAAGTGTTAAGGAAGTATATCGAGGGCATATGTTGTGAAGAATGGGAAAAGGGACAGGACTAGAAATTAAAAATCTAACTGTCTTTGGTTTTGTCTTTATTTTTTCTGGTGCTGGGGATGGAACCCATGGCCTTGTGCATGCTAAGGACATAGCACACCACTGAACTGCATCCTAGTTCCATTTAAAGTTAGAATACTAGATCTGCTCGTTGTTAACCATTCCACATTCAGTTAGATGCAGCAAAAAGACTACTTTTACATCCAATGTGTTGAGAAAAAGTGTTTGATTAAATTCATCTTATACCACATTTGCTTTAGGAGACAGGAAAGAAAAGGAGCAGCTGGATTCATCCCAAATGCTAGCATAGTGACTTGACGTGCTAGCACTGTTCTATGTGTGAGGGACGCAGGATTAATTAATCTTTATCAGTCCAGAAATAAACTTTAAAAAAATACCAACTCAGATACAGGCGAATAATCTATAGTCAAAAAGTGCCTACACTATTAGGTGAGGGACAGCATAGTATTTTCAACAAACTGGGGAAACCAGATATCCACACCCAAAAGAATAAAGCTGGTCTCTCATCTAAAACCATATACAAAAATTAATTCAAAATGGATCAAATACCTAAATGTGAAAGCTAAAACTATAAAATCTTAGAAGAAAACAGAGAACAAAGCCTTACAGAAGCTAGAGTAGGCTATGATTCCTTGTATGTAACACAAAAATCATAGACAGCAAAGAAAAAAATTGATAAATAGAACTTCATGGAAATTTAAAATACTTGTCCTTCAAAGGACTCTGCAACAGGATGTTATGGAAGAAAATATTTTTAAATATACCTGATACACTGTCAACATTCAGAACATATAAATTTCAGTCAAGCAACACACACACACACACACACACACACACACACACACACACCTTGCTGTATGTCTAGCTATGTGGTCCAAGCTGGCCTCAAACTTGCAGCAATCCTCCTGCCTCAGGTTCCCAAGTATTAAAATTATAGGCAAGCCACCCAGCCAAACCTTATTAAAAATGGACAAAGGACTTAATGTTTCTACAAAGATATGTAAAACTGCACACTTAAAACTGGTCACAATGCTAAGTATCAACTATCTAACATATTTGAAAAGGATTACTTTTTTATTATTTTTGAAAAGAATCTTTACATATTTAACATAGCATTAAAAGAACAAAAGCAGAAGAATCCATCGCTGATCCCGCCAACCCTGCCCCGGCATGGGAGCTGGCTTCTCTCTCTTTCCAGCAGCCCAGCTGTGGCTGTACTCTCAAGTCAGGCATCCTGCAGGAAAGGTGAGCACACAGGATTTTTAGAGCAAACAGTTGAAAGAGATTTCCCCCAAATTCAAGAGCACAGGAAAGGGCATGAACTGTAAACTTTCAGGTAGCTTTGGCCCAGGAGCCTGCTCCACCTGCTCCTTGGTAGACCGCATCACTGTGGTACACCTCATCACTTCTCTTCTACGCCCTTCCCTGGATTGATACCTTCAATACAGTCCTGGATCCTCCTCAAGGCCCCAGCCCCTCCATCTGTGCAGCCAGTTCTACTCTCTGCCCAGATACTCTCACACTGGAAAGTCACCCGTTAAAATCCGTGATCCATTTATGAATGGGTAAATGGGTGAGCTGCCGACAGACACAAATCTCCCAGATGCCTGCTGCCAAGTGTGGAACTGGGATCAGGTTTCTGCTGGGCCACAGTGCCCTCACCTGAGAAGCCACCTAGTTTAGACCTGGTGTTTCACTCTGGGACTGTCTTAACAACTGGGCAATGAGTGCGGCCCTCCCTGACTCTGCTGTGTGATTTTTCTGCTGATGCACGGCCAAGTTGTCCCATGGGACAGGTGACTGGGCTCCTTCTTCTGGTGTCCACGAAGATTCCCACCAGTGTGCCACATGCAGCTACTGGTGGCTCATGGACATGCAGTGGCTCCCACATTGTTCCACTGCATGGCCATGGACAGTACCCCTTCCTGGGACACGGATATTCACACTCCGAAACATTGGTGACAAAGATATTCCGCAGGCAGTAGCTGAGTGCCTGCTAATCTTCCTCACTGACAACTCAACATGATTAAAGTTGTAAATTTTTGCTGCCTTGGGCTGGGGATTTAGCTCAGTGGCATAAGTGCCTGCCTTGCAAGCAGGCAGTCGTGAGTTCGATCCCCAGTACCGATAAAAAGGAAAAAGACAAAAAATAAAATAAAATAAAAAATAAAAAATTTTTGCTGCCTGGCAGGTAGAAGACAGCATCTCACTGTAGTTTTAATTTGCCATTCTTGCAAGTGCACAGGTGTCATCCTGTATGATGCTCCTTTCCAAAGTGTTTGTTCCTTTTTTTGTTAACTGCTGATCCTTTCCTTATTGCTTTGTAGCATGGCATCCAAAGCACACGTGTAACAACACAGCTGCATATTTACAGGCACTGCTATGATGGAGCAGAGGATCCCGCCTCTTGGCAGAGGTGCTGTGGGAGAAATTATGATTGAGGATCACCCCTTGCTCCCTAGAGCAGAAGCTAGAGCCCTGAAAGCCTCTGACACCTGAATATCATTACTTAAAAAATTAATTACAGGTCTGCCCTCATGGCCTGACCTGGCACAGCTGCAGGGCTGCACTGCACAGTGCCTGTCCCTAGAGCCTGGGTGGACACTCTCAACCATGGCCTTGCACAAAGCACAGGCCACATACAAGGAGGGCTGCACAGGTCCCGAGGGCAGCTTCCCTGAGCACAGTAGGATGCTGTCATCCCAACCCAGGCTGTCAGCTATGTGATATGAACTTCATGAAGCGTGTTTCTTGTCCAGTGTGTGGATACGTATGTATGTCATACACATGCACATGTGTGCATGCACTCATTAGCAGTTTTCAAGTTCCTCAAGCCTGATACTCAAATGAAATCTATCAACATGCTGCTTACCATAGTTTAGATTTTAAAAGATAAATGCTAAATGAAAATAAAAAGATGGCTTAAGATTTCATAAAAACTTCTATCTGTAAAACTGCTATTCCAAGCCAGGGGTTTAGCTCAGCAGTGTGACTGCTTGGCAAACTTGAGGTCATGAGTTCAATCCCCGGCACAAAAAAAAAAAAAAGAAGAAAAGAAAAGAAAAGAAAAGAAAGAAAAAGAAAAAGAAAACTGCTATGCCATAAATTTGGACCAACTCTGCCACTAAGAAGTACTAAAGATGCTAGGGGCTGGGATTTAGCTCAGCGGCATAAGCACCTGCCTTGCAAGCACGTGGTCGTGAGTTCAATCCCCGGTACCAATTAAAAAAAGAGGAAAAAAAAAAAGAAAAGAGAAGTACTAAAAATGCTGACAAAATGAAAGGACACTTCATTCACGACTGCTGTACCAGGTTTTGAACCTTAGTAGCAGTGAACTACATCTCCATGTGCTGCTGCTTTGTTGTTGCTGTTGTTGTTGTTGTTGTTATTGTTGTTTTGACACAAGGTCATGCTATTAGGCCAGGCTGGCCTTGAGCTTATGAGCCTCTGCTTCAGCCTCTCAAGTGCTGGGCTCACAGGTACATCCCATCCTACCTAAATCCCCAGCTGGCCTTACACTGAAACTTGCCTCAGCCTCCCAAGTAGCCGGGATTACAGGAGTGTACCTGTTTAGGATATCACCTTAAAGGCATCGGGATGCTGAGCAGACAAGGAGGAAGGAGCACCACCTTCTAGAACAGCAGTACCCATGGAGTCAAGCATGGCTGTGGCTTCTGACCTGAAAGCGTCTGCCCACATCCAGCAAACCTGAGTTTCTGTTTACAAATCTGAAGCCAGCACGATGCAGAGTATGATGAGTATCCCTGCCCCACAAAGAGTAAGCTTAAGATGGCCTCATATGGATTCACAGCTGAAATTCCCATCTTGAGGGGTTATGAATTCACAATAGATGAATTTTATTTAAAATGGCTTTAGGCTGAGTTGCTCAACATACGTGGTAAAAACACCCACAAACTTAGTCTGAAAGAAATATCTGTATACCATACCTAAGAAATCCCCACAAATAGGCATGGTGGTACACACCAATAATTCTAACACCCTAGGAAGCTGAGACAGGAGGGTTCTGCTCAGGCTGGGCAATTCAGAGAGACTCTGTCTCAAAATAACTAAAAAGAGCTCAGGACAGCGCTCAGCACAAAAAAACCTGGGTTAAATCCCTTAGCAGTACAAAGAGAAAATAAAACAGACAGAAAAGAAGAAAACAGAAAGAAAGGGTGAGCACTAAAGGAAGAAAGCTTGTAAGAATAGGTAGAGATAAACAGCAGGAACAGACTCATGAAGACTCTGCCTTCAAGCTCTGGATGCAGGGAGGAAAGGCCTTGGCTCACTTTTTTTTTTCATGGAGATAAATGATAGGGTTGAACATAAAGGGTATAGCAAGTGAGAGAAAATATCACTGCAGATCTGGGGTAAAATAGAAGTAGAACTTTTAGAAATAAACACCATTAAGCAACAGATTTAACAGCAACAAGACACAGATGGAAAATTATTAGTGAACCAGAGGTAAGTTAAGAGTAACTAATGATTGAGGATTTTTCCAGAACTGAAGAGAGGAATCTATAGATTTAAAATGTCTAACATCCTAAGGATAGATAAAAAATAAAGTTAGACAATAATGAAACGGCAGAACACCAGAGAAAATTTTTTAAAAAGTCTTAAACATGGGAGGAAAAATTACCTAGCCAACAGAACAACTTGCTAAGTAAACAACAGAATACAGAAAGTTAATAACTACTATTCCAGAATTCATATACTGTGAGAACACCTTTTCAGAATTGGGCAAAATGGTATTCTCAGGCAAGGATCACTAAAGGAAGTTCAAGAATGTACCACACACACATGTAGTGATCAAAATATATGTTTAAATTTGTAAAAGTTTATTATAATAAGACTCATTCCCACTAATCCCCTTCAAAACTCTTTCTCACTTTGAATACCTTACTCTATTTTTCTTGCCACTTTTTAAAAGATTTATACACAATTTAAAGATTAATTAATTTTGAGAGGGTCTCACTCTGCAGTCCATAGCTGGCCTTGAACTCACTATGTAGCCCAGGCTGGCCTTGAACTTGTAGCAGTCCCGCCTCAGCCTCCTGAGTGCTGGACTTACAAGCTTGTATCACCACATCCAGCTTACTTGCCACTTTCTGAAGCAGTTCTGGAAGAGCTCTTTCATGTGACGTGTGATCAAAAATACAGTGAGCAGGCCTACCAAGCACCATGCAATGGAAAAGTATAAAGTACAAACATTATGGTTTGTCTTCATCCACCTTACTCACTGGACCCAGCACGGTGTGACTTCCGACTCTTTGCCAAAGTCTTAACTAAGGAGGACGGAAGGTAAATGGTTAGAATGGACTCAGGACTTCAAGCAGCACTAGCATAACTGAAGACAAGAAAGAATTCCAGAGCTGCTCCAGGAAGTGGCCAGAACAATGGCATATGCTTGTTTGGAGTATTCTGAAGGGGATTATGGCAATGTGCCTTTACTGTAATAAGAAGGAAGAGGGGGAGGCAGCGGGGCAGGGGGTGGGGAAGGCATTCCACGAGCACTAAGGGGTGAGAGAATTTCCTGATCTGCTAAGAGATGTCTACAAAACCACATCACACTTTATGGTAAAAGGAAACATTCTTTCTGACATCAGGAATAAAATCAGGATGTCTTTTACATCAACACCTTTATTCAATACTGTACTTAAGTCCTAGCCAGCTCAGTAAGACAAGAAAAAGAAATCTGGCAAAAAGATTATAAGGGAAATGTACTCTCACATCATTCAAAGTGCCTAAGAAAGAATCCAAAGACCTTTACAGAGTATATTATAAAACTTTGAGGACATTAATAAATAAAAAACACAAACATTCAGGCATGGTGATGCACACCCATAATCCTGGCACTAGGGAGGCTTCTGCAGGAGGATCACTGCAAGTTTGAGGCCAGGATGGGCTATATAGTGAGTTCTAGGCCAGCCTGAACTATACAGGGAGACCGTCGTCTCAAAAAATCAAACCAAACCAAACCAAAACAAAATAAAAACTGGAGAGGTCAAGATTGAAAGGTATTGTCAAGATATCTATATCTATATATATATATATACATATATATATATATTTTTTTTGAGACAGGGCTTCACTATGCAGTTCATGCTAGCCTTGAATTTACTTTGTAGCCCAGGCTGGTCTCAGACACACAGTGGTTCTCCTGCCTGTGGCCTCCCAAGTGCTGGGATTACAGGTGTGTACCACCATGCCCAGCCACAAATTGTTTTAAATTAAATAAAGCCCAAATCAACAATCAGCAATGAGTGTGCACGTGTGTGTAAGAAGAAAGATAAACAAAGGCATTTTTTCCCATAGTGCTATAGATTGAACCTAGTGTCTTATACATACTAGGTAAGCATTCTACCACTGAGCTACACCCTCAGCCCAGACTTGACTCTAAAACTTACTGTACAAATGTCAAAAGGCCAAACTGTTAAGCAACTCTTGAACCAGAACAGCATGGGAGGTGCACAGTGCCTCTACAGTGCCTCTATCATTTTCCATGAGGGTCACACGGACAGTGAAGAGCAGGTGCAGGGCAGAATGGCTAGTCAGTGCTGCATGGAAGAGAGCCCAGTAACAGGTGCATGGGTGACATCAGAGTGCAGAGATGGTTTTGCAGCTTAGATGCAAAAGTATAGGATTTCCAAGAAATAGGGAGGACCAGTCCTGCAAGGGATCTGCAGGAAATGAAAACTCATACTGTAAACAAAAACTGATAGTTGGCTACATTTCTCAACAGAGGGAACACAGCAAGACAAAGGTCTGTACAAGGTATATACGCACACATTCCTATCTTCTAAAATGAAGATTCTTTCCTAAATAGCCCTCACAACCATGTGTTAAGAACTCCTGAAAAAGAGCCAGGTGGTGGCACAGTCAGGAGGCTGAAACGTGAGGATCACTGTGAGTTCAAGGCCAGCCTAAAGTGAGCTGAAGGCCAGCCTGAACTTCGTAGCAAGATCCTGTCTCAAAAAGACAAAAACAAACAAATAAACAGAAAGAACTCCCAAAGAAATCAGATTACACTGCATGTTTCCAATTAGTGATTCCCCAAAATCTCACTCTTTTCCCCACAATAGGCTATTAAATCATGCCATGCCAATCCTGAATTTTTTTCCTTGGGTTTCTTCAGATTCAAGGGCAAGACTGCACATGTAGCCTCAAAACTTTACATTTGATTAGATTTTATTTGCCTTGAGTTACTGCATACTTTATAGATTGGAATTCAGGTACTCCCCCCTTGTTTTTTTTTTTTTTTTTTTTTTGGTCTTTTTTGGGAGAGGATCTCACTATGCAGTTAGGATGGCCTTGAGCTCACTTTGTCACCCAGGTAGGTCTCCAACCACAATTCTCCTGCCTCAGCTTCCCAAGTGCTGGGATTGCAGGCATGCACCACCATCTCCAGCCAGGATTTTTTTCTTATTAATTGTGGTTTAAAAAAAAAATCACTTAACATGAGAGCTAGCCTCTTAACAAATTTTTTTTGTGTGTCTTTTTCCTTTTTATCGGTACCAGGGATTGAACTCACGACAGCCTGCTTGCAAGGCAGGCGCTTATACCACTGAGCTAAATCCCCAGCCCCCCTCTTAACAAATTTTAAGCACATGGTATGTTGTGTAAGTATGATGCTGTACAGCAGATCTCCACAGCTTATTCCTGTTACTGAAATTTTATCCCTTTTAGTAAATTCCCATCTTTCCCAGTCTCTGACAACCATCATTCTAGTCTTTGATTCTGTGAATTTGACTTCTCTAGGGAACTCATAAGTGGAATCATGCAGTTATCTGTTTGGCTTATTTCACTTACCCTAATGTCTATAAGGTACATTCATGTTACTGTTCAATGCAAACGAGCAAACTTTTTTTTTTAAGGCTAACTAGCATTCCATAAGATAAATATGGTACAGTTGCCTTCCATATCTGTGGGTTCCACATCTACAGGTTCAGTAATAGCAGACTGGACATATTGCATTACAAGGGTAGTTTCAGTTCCAAGTTTCAAAAAACTAAACTTGAATTTGCCACATGCTCAGTAATAAGCCAAATCCATTCAAATGAAGTAATGTGTGAACAATATACTGTAGTAGGTATTATATATAATCTAGAAATAATTTAAAGTGTAAGGAAGCATGTTGGCAGCATGCATCAGACCCTGGACTTGACCCCCAGGACTGCTGAAAAAAAGAGAAGAAAAACATGTTTGTAATAGAATGTATTCATAGGATAGATGGAAATGATGCACCAAGCTACATGAGAGACTGATGCATATGGGACTCTGTGGTCCTGGGGGGGTCTTGGAACCAACACCCCCCATTACTGAGTAATGACTCTGTATTACACATAAGACATATAAGCCAGTGAGCTTTCAAGTGACAATTTGCCAAGAATGTTCTACTTATTCTAAATTTTAAATTGGTATAAATGTCTAACTGCAGATCATCTTCTCCAAGTAACCACAGCTCCAGGACAGGGCAGGGCTCATGCTCCCCTGGTCCCACCCCCACACCAGTGCCACCCGTGCTCGTGCAGTCCCCAGCACACATCTCTCATCCCTTCATCAGAGACACTCAGAACCTGAGGCCCTTTGCTTGGCGTGACAGCCAGGGCAGAAGAAGCAACAGCCTTGGGGATGGAGGGGTGATAAAGCCTAGAAGGATTTTAAGTTGCTGATGAATTCACAGATACTCATTTTATTAATCTTTATTATCATGTGTTTAATATCATAATCTTATCATAAGGAAATAGTGATAATCAAATCCAGGGCCCTGCCCACGACTGGCAAGCACTCTACCACTAAGCTATACCTGGCCTTTATAGTACTTTTAAAAAGATGGCGAAAGGATATACTATTAAGTCAAAAATGAGTCTCCTACCAGATGTGATGGGCAACTTGGGAGACTGAGACAAGATCACAAGTCAGAGGCCAGACTGGGCAATTCAGTGAAACCTTGGCTTAAATTTTTTAAAAAGGCCTGCAGCTCCAGCTCAGTGCTTGGAGAATGCTTGTCAAGCATGTTCAATCCCCAGGGAGGAGAGTTAAAGAGGAAGGGAGGGAAGGAGAGAGAGATGCAGGAAGGCGAGAGCGCCTCCCACCTCAGGGGGGGGGCACCAACCCGGTCCACAGGCCAGGCAGTCAGCGGTTCCTCTTGATACTCAGGAACTTTCTAACCACACATGACCATTTGCTGCTTCCAAACACAGCATACTTTGCTTAAATAACACTATTTTGTGGTTATAAGAATCTTTCACTAAAACTAAAATTTGAAAGTTCTTAGGTAGCTTTATGAAACCCAAGTAGTAGAAAAATTCACTGCTTAGTGCTCTGGCCCATAAAAGGGCTTAAATGTTTGAGGAACAAAAAGTGACAGGAGAGTCTCTCACAAAGAAACAATGAAAAAGTAAACAGTAAAAGATGCTATTATATTAGAGAAGTGGCTGCTAAGCATCAGTAAGCTTGTTTAAAACATGAATGGCTAGAGCGTGGTGGTGCACAACTGTAGCTGCAGCTACCCAAGAGGCTGAGGCAGGAAGATCACTTAAGCTTAGATATTTGAGGCCAGCCTGAGCAGTACAAGATCCTGGGCTTCTGTGAGTGCAGGGCATCACTACAAGTTCATCAAGACCTGCACATCCCTGAGTCAAGGATCACAATCTCCGAACAGCAGTGCACAAACCAGAGCCTCCACCGGCCCATCTGGGGAGTGCCAGCACTAAGGCCTGAGGTCCAGGAGACTCTAGGAAGGGTTTTTCTCTATATGGGTACAAGGTCCTCAGCTTGCTGGTCAGTCTGAATCCAGAGATTAAATCTGAGGCCCCCTTGGAGTAATAAGAATCTTGCATAGACAGGCATGTGTGCACACCGTATAGTGTGCAAACTCTCAGGCCACCTAAGAAACTGGCATTGCTGCCAGCTGGTCTGTGCCCATATGAGACTACGAGGTTCCAAATGTCCAGGTAGAAGTGCCAGTCAGCTTCTCATGAAATAGCTGGCCCACCTGCCCTGAGAAGCAACATGCTGGGAGAGGTTAGTAAAGACCCTAGAGGTCACCCTTTAAGTACAAGTGTGAGGGACAGGAAATAGCACACTCCTGTCACAAAGGACCAGTGATGACCAGCCTCTAGTCCCCACCCTGTGTTGCCCCAGGAGCCCCTGTGCTGTAATTTTCCACCATTCCCCATTTGTTCCTGACAACTGCTCTCCAAGCACAAAGGACACTATCCCAGGGGCAACAGCGAGGACAAGGCCAGGTGTTTGTTTCACGTATTTCTTTTCCATTCTTGGTTGTGCCCATAGCAAGGTGACAAGCACCTTGAGGTGACCACATCCTCAAAGCCCAGCTCCTCTCATCCCCACCTTTTCTGAGTCTCAGCCTCCTTCCCTGGAACAGAGGTGACACTATTCACTTAGACTGGGGGGAGGGGGGACACCAAGTTAGTCAAACTGCTCAGCAAAAGGCCATGCACAGTAATCACAAGAGGTCACCACAATCACAAGAAAGCCTTCAACTCCTGACCCGAAGAGGCTCACTGCTTCCTGGGTATCTCACACTCACCCTATCTGTAGGTCTTCACTGGCAGGCCCTGCCCTCTAGGAGTCGGAGCCCAAGAGCCCGCCTGGGTTCCAGCATCCAAGGCCCCTCCTTGCCATGACCTCTAAGGCAGAGTGATGATTCACTGTGTCTCATGCAAATTTAAATTTCAGGCTATCTCAGTCCTGACCAGCATCCTTTTACCAGCACTCAAAGAGGACCTGACATAACTCAGAGTTTGTTTATTTATTTATTTATTATTTTGATAGTACTAACGTTTGACCTGGGGCCTTTGCACTAGGGCCAGCCTTTTTTTTGGTGGGGTGGTGGGCATGATCTCACTAAGTCGCTAAGTTGCCCAGGCTGGGCTAGAACTTTAGATCTTCCAGTCTTGACTTTTCAGAATGCTAGGGCTACAGAGGTGTGTCACCTTGCTTGGCTTAGCTTTTAAATTAGACATTGGCTAGTGCACTGGGTAAATCAGGGCTAAGTTTTCAAGCAACCAATGTATGAATGGGCTTTTAATAAGCTCTACTGATGAATCGGGAACCACTTTAAATCACTGATCAGCAAACACTAGACAATGCAAGCGAATCGTTTCTACTGCAAGACACTGTGAGCCCCTGAGTCTGGACAGCACCTGTAGTAATGTGGGGTAAGGTTTTGTTATTGTTGGGGCTGGGGATTTAGCTCAGCGGCATAAGCGCCTGCCTTGCAAGCAGGCAGTCGTGAGTTCGATCCCTGGTACCGAAAAAGACAAAAAAAAAAAGGTTTTGTTATTGTTATTTTTTTGGTGTTACTGAGAATTGAACTCATGACCTCATGCTTGCCAAGCAGGCGCTTATGCCACTGAGCTAAATCCCTGGGCCATGGGGTAAGGTTTTCAAGCAAAACAATTTTCTAGTTTCTAGAAGTTTCTCCTAAAATATAAAGCACATAAAACTATTTTAAGAGACTGTGAATCAGGCCCATGTCCATATGGTGCAGTTACCACACTTCTAAAGACAGAAACACTGAGAAATAAAAACCAAACCCCAGCAGCTTTTGACACTTAATGGATGCAGGCTCTCCTTTGTCTGAGCTGAGCCTCTCCACCCCAACACGCAGGCCCCTGGCAGCCCTATGGCTTTCTCATCTTCCCCTGCAGCCAAGGTGGGCCCTTCCTTCCTAACCTCTTCACCCCTAGAACCTTTTGGGTTGTAACAAGATGAAAAGAGGCTACCACAGAAGCACCTCAGTGTCACAGGCTGCAAAGACAGACCAGAACCAAAGTGTCCACTGGACTTGGACAGTAAGCTGCTGGTGTGCCTGGTGGACAGAGTTCTAGGAAGCAGGGGACAAAAATATTGCCCAAACCATGCAAAGTATGCGTACTTCTCAGGCTCCTAGAGGGACTCAGCACTCCCTAGAAGGCACAACACAGTAAGCCATGGTGTCTGTACGCACGGTTGTCATCCTGGCACTAGAGCAACTGAGACAGGAGGACTGCAGGTTAAAGGCCAATGTGGGCTACACAGCAAGATCCTGTCTCAAAACTAAAAGGACGGAAGGAAGGAGAAGGGAAACGAAAGGGCCCCAGGCAGCCTACATACACTGGGGACGTTAGTCCCATCTTCCTAGGGAGAAAGAGGCGACCCCAGAGTTGAGTGTGGAGTGACAAGAGGCCTTTCTCCTTCCTTCAGGGCTACCTCATTCCAACAGCTCTCCAGCCCCCAGGTAAAAAGGAGGCTCCCTGCTGGCCATACCGCTCTAGCATTCACTTGTAAGGTACTATCCTAGGGATTAAAAAGGTAAAAAGACCACTGCCATAGCAGAGAAGGAACTACAGAAGAAACTGCCAGTTCAAGGTAAAGAACGGTAGCTCCCAAAGAGCCTAAAGGCCAGCACTGGCATTATTCTAAGTTGCGCGGAATCACAGGAAGTAACAGGTGAACCCAAGGGAATCCATACCTCTACCGCCCAGTGATCCAGACACTTCCGCCCTCCAGACCCACACATCCATGTCCATCTCTCCCCCAACTACGCTCAATTCCTGCATCCTCCACCTCCCACAAGACTACTGATAATCTGTCTACAATTTAGCCTTTTCTTTTTCTTTTTTACCAGTTCAGTTCTGATTCCAATTTTAGCCTTTCTTTCATTCTCTCCTTTCCTTTTTTTTCTTTCTTGTTTGTTTTATTTTTTAAACAGGGTCTCACCATGTAGCTCAAGCTGGTCTTGAACTTGTGGCAATCCTCTTGCCTCTGTGTCCTGAGTGCTGAGGTTATAGGCATCTATCACTGCCCTTAGCTTCAATGTTTCTTTTGGAAGAATTTGCAACATATATCTATTTCTACATTAGGAACAATGTTTCCCACAGCTATAGTCCTAGCCTAGTTTCCTTGCAAACATCAAGAAGAGGGAGGATGCAGGAAAAACCCAAAATGTTCCCCCAGAAAACTGAAGTGAAAGAAAAAAGGCTGGGAATTTAAAGCTATTTTATTTAATCACTTGCTAAATAAAGTACAAACATTCAGAGACCTTTCTTATGGCAAGGGAAAATTCAAAGATACAAAGGGAAACCAAAAAGAGTCTCAGTACTCAGGGGAGCTATCCAAGTGTGTCAGAAGGCAGGTGATATTTGGCAGGATGCTATCACTGGAAACAAAGTGGGGGAGGGGCGGCTTTTACTCTGTGAGGGGCTTCCCAGAGTTTGATTCACATATTGTTGTTCCTAGGTCTTTGAATCAATCTCTGTTAGCTAATGTGTAAGATGGTAGTAATATGCAATTCACAGGGTGGTCCAGAGATTCACAAAATATTGGAGAGAAGTAATTCTCAGTCAAGTTTAAATTCTTGCCAAGTGGCACATGATAGCAGCATGCTGTCATTGTCACAGGATGGTTAGCAAACTCAACACCTCACAGACCCTTGGCCCTGGTCCCAAGACCTTGCAAGTGCCTGGAGGTGGCTAAATAATGGCAGGATGGGGGCTCTTAACTCTTTCCTGGGTGACAACAGCTGGTTAGCTCTACAATTTTCATTTTATCATCAGCTGCAGATGGGTTTTCAGAAGAATTCCAGTGTCTCTGTCATAGGAGAACATCCCTGAGCTGGCAGAATTGATTTTCCTTGATTTTTTTCTGAATGCATCTTACCCTGACCTCCCAGGAATCCTTAGCTCTCCATGTCTTGGTCATTCAGAACTTTCTCCAATTATCACTCATCAAAATTCTCCCACCTGGAAAGGTAACTCAGTGGCAGAGCACATGTATAAGGAACATTCTGGGCTCAATTCCTAGCATCAAGAAGAAAAAGAAAATTCCCTAGAGTCCTTAGAGATTATCAGATCTAATGACTCTGACACAAACAAACCTAATATATCTCTTTAATAAAGAGTATCAGAGAATAGTTTTAAAATAAGAGACCTAGGGCCAGGGATATAGCTCAGTGGTACAGCATCTGCCTGGCAAATGCACAGTTCTGAGTTTGATCCCTGGTACCAACAACTACAACCACCATAAAATAAAGAGACCTGGACCAGGGGTATGGCTCAGAGCTGGTGTGCATTACCTACAATTCATGAGCTGGGTGCACTGTAAATCAATCGACTAATCAATCACAACAGAATAAAGCAGGAGGACTTTTTTCTTTTTTTGTGGTAAAGACAGGTAAGAATCGATGGATGTTGAAAGTACACTGGCTTAGGGGCCAGGGGTTTAGCTCAGTGGCATAAGCGCCTGCCTGGCAAGCACACGGTCATGAGTTCGATCCCCGGTACCAAGCAGAAAAAAAGAAAAGTTTTGGGGCTGGGGATTTAGCTCCAAAACTTAATAACGATAAACACACACACACACACACACACACACACACACACACACACACACGAAAGTACACTGGCTTCAGCATAAAGAAACAGCTTTAGCAACTTCAGTGCTTCACACTAGAAAACAAGCCAGCCATTGTGGCACACCTGTATGTAATTCCAGCTACTGAACAGGCTGAGACAAGGGAATAGTCACTCAGAGCCCAGCCTGGACAATTTGGCAAGACTCAGCTTCAAAACAAAAAAACTAAACACAAAAGGGCTGGGGATGTAGCTCAATGCAAGGGCCCTGGGTTCAATCCCCAGCCCTCCCTCTCCAAATCAAACCAAATGAAACAAACCAAAAACGTAAACACTATTTTTAAGACTGGTAACTAAGATCATTCAAGTATTTTTGTATGTGTGTCAAGTAAAGGCCAGACCCTGCTATGTATCTGTGGTAAGGCAGCAAGGGCTTTGGTCTGGTCCTTTAAGCAGAAGGCATTCTAACCACATGGGTCACAAGGTGAAGGGGAACAAGGGTCTAGAGGATCCTGAATATCAGCATTCCTCAAACATGCCACCTTTGTCCCCCAAGAGCCCACAGTAAGGATGGGGGACTAGCATGCATCTGTAAAACTCGGTGGCACCCTGGATGAGCTTGGCAAACATCTGTTACACCTATTAAGAACACAACAGGGGCCAAAGGGTATGGTATACACGTGAGCGTGAGCGGTTAGAGCAGCTTGCTCAGGTGAAGCGCCTACAAAGGTTACCTGAAAGAAATAATCCTGACTTGGCTGCCTGGGAAGGAGTGAGGGGCTGGTGTGGAAAGAATAACATTCTTGGCCAAGTCACAGCAGGTTACTGTGGGTACATTTTATACAGAAAAAGAAAGGCAACTGAACTGAAAGGGCTGGGATGGGAAAAACTGTTGTCTTTCATGTCTAGCATCTATCCAAAATAAGAACTTCAGATTTGAATTCTACCTAGAACTGAGGACAGAATTTGGACATCAAAGAGGTCAATCCTAAACAGCCATAAGGTTGGGGATCTTACTAGGTTCCTGAAGCTCAGATTTTTGCAATGTCTGCTTTAGTGAACTCTAATGGCACAAGTGGTAAACAATGAAGCCAGCTCACTGTAGTCACGACCCTCATGTGAGCAACTTGAAAATAGGTCCCCTGTTAATAAACAGTCCTTTACTGGTGACATCTTTTGTCCTTATTTCCCTCCCCAATCGCATTTCTTTCTTTGGAGGGAAAAAGCTATCACTGAACGCCCACTTCATTTTCTGTAAATCTTTCTATGGTGGGCTGTGGGCGGCAGCAGGCAGGGAGGACGACAGAAGAAAGGGGTGTGAAAAAGGTCTGGCTCCGCGATCTGTTCCCAAAGGGAGTGTGCCCACTATCAACACAACGAAAAACACCAAAACTAAACAGTCTGCGGATCCGCCGCGCTCGCACCCCCGCCGCGCGGAGGCCAACAGGTGCCTGCGGGCCCCGCAGCCCCGCAGCCCGGGGTCGCCGCCCAGAGCCCGCCCGCGCGGCTGTCGCGGCCGCTCGTACTCACCGCCGTCGGCGGTCCGCGCCCCAACCCGCAGCGCCCATCCGGCCCGGGCCTCAGTCGGCGCGGGCTCCGCTCTCAGGCGGCCCTGGAGCGGCTCGGGGCGCGTTGCGGCCGTTGGCGCCTCGGCAGGGTGCGAGGCATCCTCCCGCCACCGCCCCGCGGGCCGCCTGCCCTTTGTTTTGGAGCCGCGGCCCGGCCCAGTTGCCGTCAGTGGCCTCGGAACGCGGCAGCGGCCAATCAGCGCGTCTCTCCGCCCCTTCCCCGCCCCCGCCCCGCCCTTATCGCGCGCACCCGCCCCGCGCGCTCCGCGCCACAGGCCCGGCTCGCTCCCACCAGGCCGGGTGGGGCTGGGTGCACGTGCCGCGGGGCGCGCCACACTCCCATTGGCTGGCCGGTAGGGCGCGGCCTCGGAGCCAGCCTGTGAAGGCCGAGGTACCGGGGACGGGGCCGCGCGCCGGGCTGGGCGCGGGGCGGGCTCAGCGAGGAGTACCGCACGCAGGCGCAGGTTGGCCCGGAGACGGCGCTCTGCCAGGCCAGCCTGCCTCTCCTGTGTAGGGGGCGTCTGCGCCCCAGGAACCGCTCGGGTTCTAGACTCGGGACGTGTGGCGAGCGCAGGACGTGCTGGACTTGAACCGGCAGGGCTTGTGGGGGAGGCGCTCAGTGTCCCGGCACAGTGTGTGTCCACCCTGTAAGCGCTGGCGGGCGCGTTCCCAGGGCGCCGGCGAAAGGGCGCGGTTCCCCAGAGTGCGGGGTCGTCCTCACGGTCCCACCTCGACCACCCTCTCGGGACCCTCGAAGCCACTCTGCGACCCACTTACACGTGAGAACCTTCAGCTCTGCACCTGGACCCTACCTCTGCTCCAGAGCCCCAAATCCGACCAGCAGGAGCCCACTGGGCAGCCCACGGCCTCCCCTGCATGCCTCAGTTGTCATTTACATTGCACAATTTAAAAACTCACTGTTGAGGTCACAATGTATATAACATTTTTATACATGCTAGCGTCCTCAGGGTGTTGCAATGCATTGTATTTGTGAAGGTCTCTGTGTAGCTGGCTGCACACCTGAGTCATTATTTAGATTAGGGCTGATAGCCTGTTACACAATCGTCATTTCTTTTTTTTTTTTTTTTTTTTTTTTTTTTTGGTATTTTTCGTTTTTATCGGTACCAGGGATCAAACTCACGACTGCCTGCTTGCAAGGCAGGCGCTTATGCCGCTGAGCTAAATTCCCAGCCCCACAATCGTCATTTCTTTAGCGATTCTTCCTACTGTTCCCCAATTCTCTGCTTCCACAAACCTTTCTCCCTCCTCATCTACTTCTCCCTATTTCCCTTTTTTTACTCCCATCTCCACTCCACTGGAGACTGAGACCATGAGTCCTGAAACGCTGAACTACATCCTCAGAGTGTTTTGTTTGGTTTTTAGTTGTTTTGTTTTTTTGAGACATGTAGCATTCCAGACTGGCCTTCAATTTACAACAATCCTCTTGCCTCAGCCTTTGGAGTGCTGGGATTACAGGTATGGGTCATTGCCCAGCTATTGTTTTGTTTTGTTTCTGATACATGGTGTCATTAATTGCCCAAGCTGGCCTCAAACCTTGGAATACACTGGGTTAGGCTGCTTCCATTCTGTTAAATGTTAAGCTATTTATATATACATGTTTTTCCTATTGCAAATATCTTTTCTCAGCCTGTCCTCCGTTGGAAATAAATCCTAATTTTGATGTCAATCAAAGCGTGTGTGTGTGTGTGTGTGTGTGTGTGTGTGTGTGCGTGTGCGTGATTTTTTTTCCTGTGGTGCTTGAATGGCCTGGCACTTGCTAGGAACTGTTCTGCCACTGAGCTGCGCCCCAGTCTACTATATAGGTTTATGTCCTGCTTTTTGAAAGGCATTTCTTCATGTAGTCTTTAACATATTTTTTGGTGAGTGCATATTTTATTTTATTTTATTTTTTGTCTTTTTCGTTTTTATCGGTCCCAGGGATCGAACTCACGACTGCCTGCTTGCAAGGCAGGCGCTTATGCCGCTGAGCTAAATCCCCAGCCCCGGTGAGTGCATATTAAAATTAACATGCATAACTAGCTGGTTACGTGTAGTGGTTTGGACACTTAGATTTCTGTCCTATTTCTGCAGGCCCCTAGCTAGAAAATTTTAGTACCAGACTACCATTCTGTGTTATGGTTCCTAGCATCATTCTTAGAGAATTATTGTACTTTATTTATTTATTTTTATTGCTAGTGGTGCCAGGGATGGAACTCAAAACCTCACACTTGTCAGGCACGTACTTACGCTACTGAGCTAAGTGCCCAGCCATCCCAGGGTTCTCTTAGAGTCTACATGTCATGAAGTATAGATGGCCCTTCTAGTGTCTTGCCTGTCACCTCCATAGCACCTCTCCTGTAAGAGGTCTTTGGTATGACCCCCAATATTTACCCCTTACTGACCAGAACCTTTCAGATTTTTCCAATTTTATATAATATATTTGGAGGGCTGGGGATTTAGCTCAGTGGCATAAGCACCTGTCTTGCAAGCAGGCGGTCACGAGTTCAATCCAGTACCAGTTAAAAAAAATATATATATATATATATTTGGGGGGGGTGTTTGTTTTTTTGATACCAGGGTTTGAACTCACAACCTCATGCTTGCCAGGCAGGTGCTTATGCCGCTGAGCTAAATCCCCAGCAATTTTATATAATAAAGTACAAATATATAATTTACCATTTTACTCACATTAAGTGTACAACTTAGTGATACTTATACACTTAATGTTGTGCAACTATCACCACACTCATCTGAAGAGCTCTTCATCTGTATAATCTCCATTCTATTAAACATTAACTGTGTAACCCACTGCCCCAGCCGATGGCAAATGCCAGTCTATGATTCTGACTATGTACTTCGTATAAATAGAGACATGCAGTATTTGTCTTTGCTGTGACTGGCTTGTTTCACTCATAATGTTTTCAAAGTTCTTCCATACTGTAGCATGTGCTAGAATTTCATTCCTCCCTAGAGCTGAATATTCCATTGGGTGTATTCTTCTGTCAAGCTATTTCTACCTTCTGATTATTGTGAATAATGGGTATAAGAATTATGAACATGGGTTTAAGAATTATCTGCTCAAGGGGCTCTAGCTCAGTGGCATAAGCACCTGCCTTGCAAGCAGACAGTCGTGAGTTCGATCCCCAGTACCGATAAAAATGAAAAAGACAAAAAAAAAAAAAAAAAAAAAAAAGAATATCTGCTCAAAACTGTGCTTGAAATGCTCTGGGGTATATACTCTGAAGCAGCACATGTATCAGAAAGTGGGTACACTATTTTATATTCTTGCCAACACTGAACAAGTGTTCCAGTTTCTTCATATCCTCACCAATTTTTTGTTTTTTTGATAGTCCCCATCCTATTGGTTGTAACATGGTCTCTCATTGTCATTTCAGTAATTAGTGAATTGAGTATTTTGTGTGTGTGTGTACTTATTGGCCTTAAATATTTTTAATGTGAACAACACTGCCCTATTATATCTCATATGTGTAATGTTTGTATGTTTCTCTTTGGGTTGATAAAAACATTTTGGAAATAGTAGGGTGGTTACACAACAACGTAAATGTACTTAATGGCAATGAATAATACATTTAAAATGGGTAAAAATGGTAAATTCTGTGTTAAGGTTTAGTATTCTTAATCTCATTTTTTTACTTAAAGTACAGATTCTTGCATATATTGAGATGAACATTCCCTGGTTGTACTTTGTCGATAGTTTTCTCATTGCTACCATTATTAATTTAATTGTCGCAGGCATTACCCATAGATCCATTTGTCAGCTGGAAATTCTGCTTCATTCCATTAACAATGCATAATTTTGAGCAAATTGAAAAGCCTATATCAATAATAATTTGTTAATATGTTGCCTTCTTAAAACTAATTACAATAAAAATCATATTCTTATACATAGAAAAGAATGGTGACTGAGGACACACCACAAAAATGGGTAAAAGTTCTTTTTTAAATTTAATTTTATTTTTTTTAAAGTTCTTTTTCCCCCTAAACTTTTATACTTTTCTGATATACTTTTGGGGCTATAATTTATTAAATAGTGTTTTCTTTTAAAACAAAATAATGCCAAGAAGTTTTTGTACCTATTTAGGAATACTGTAAAAATATTAATTAATTTGTTATTAATACAAAAGTGAATTGAGTAAATATTTGACCATACTGATGTTCTTGTTACCTAAAAACTTGAATGTAAAATGTTATATAAATCTGAGATTTTATCATCAACTTTAAAATATGAACAGAAGTTCATGAAAAGAAAGGTTTGTGCTAGTGTTGTTGAATAATTAAATGTAGATCAGGCTGGGGATATAGTTCAGTGGTACAGTGCCTGCCTGGCAAGTGCAAGGTCTTGTGTTTAATTCCTGGTACAAAAAAAAGTAAATGCAGAAATGTACTCTGAGTAACTGATTTGAAGATAACAATACACAATGTAGGGCTGGGGATTTAGCTTGGTGGCATAAGCACCTGCCTGTCAAGCGTTAGGTAGTGAGTTTGATCCTGGAAACCAAACAACCCCAAAAAACAACAACAAAAAAACCCCATAATATATACATCACTGTTAACCCCTAATTATTGTGATTTAAAATTTTGTTTCATTTTTAACTTTAAAGTGAAAGCAAAAAATAAATAGATTTGAAAAAATAAAACATGAACTGAAGTATTTTATCATATTTAGAAAAAAAAATAAAAATCATTTTCTTAAAAAAAGACTCCTCTGGGGCTGGGGATTTAGCTCAGTGGCTTAAGTGCCTGCCTGGCAAGCCCAAGAACGTGAGTTCGATCCCTGGTACCAAAAACAAAAAACAAAACCTACACTACATGGCAAAACTCTGTCTCAAAAAATGAAACAACAAACAAAAATAAAGTTTGTGTTTAGATTTGGGAAGGTATTCCCTTCCAAGATAGCTTACTACATAAATGCAAATATTCCCAAAATAATTTATATTTTTTTTCCAAAATACTTCTGACCCCAAACATTTTGGATAAGGGATATGCAAACTGTGTATATTTTATCACCATACAAAATAATTTACACCCGGTACAGTGGCACACACATGTGTTACAAGCTACTCAGGAGGCTGAGGCAAAGAGACTGCAAGTTGGAGCCCAGCCCGGGCAACTTAGTGAGGGCCTGTCTCAAAAAATAAAATGGGCTGGGGGTGTGGCTCTGTGGTACCTGGGCTCAATTCCCAGTACAACAACCAAGAAAATGTTTAATTGTTTTACATTGTGATCCAGTGACATATCTAAGAAAATTTTGTGATTTAATATGCACTCTAATTTTGCGCAATGCCCTGACATTTTCTATCCTTTTGTGTTTTTTATTTTATTACCAAAATCCAGGATGATCTTGCTAGGTCATGGCCAGCCATCTGCCACCCACTGGTGGCTCCAATCATCACTCTGCCTCAACCACTGCTGCAGGAGCCCATTCGGGGCACCTCTCACACTCTTGGCCCTCCCCCATTCCTAATCCTACAACTCACAGTGCTGCTGCCTAGCAAGTTGTCCTCTGCTCCCTGGCCTCCTCTCCACCCCATGCCTTGGCACAAACCCTTCAGTGAGTTCTAGGCTTACACAGCCAGCTGCTCAATCTCATGCAAAGCTCTACAAGACACTTCAACTCAGTATGATCCAAATCAGGCCTTGGTCGTGGGGAGGGGTGCTTTCATCATGGGTGACAACCCAGTCCTCCCCAACTCCTCTCCCTCCCTTACCCTCCACAGTTCCCCCTGGGGCAGGTCCTGGGGCCTTCTGCCCAGTGGCAGCACCCTGTGACTGAGTCAACCAGAGTTCAAGAAGCCTCAAGTTGCAAACTTTGTCTCAACTGTATTCTTTTCATTTTCTGTGGTGCTGGGACTCAAACTCAGGGCCTCACACAGTGTAAGCAAGTGTTCTATCACTGAGCTGCATCCCAAACTCTTAACTATTTTTGTTTGTTTGTTTTTGTTTTGTTTTATTTTTTGAGACAGGGTCTTGCTGAGTTTAGGCAGGGCTTAAACTCACCATGTAGGTCAGGCTGGCTTTGAACTCTCAGCGATCCTCCTTCCTCAGCTTCCCAAGTGCTTGGATCACAGGTTTTACAGGCCTCTGTTCTTCACGGATTGATTCTTTTAAAACAAAAGCCAAACCCTAAGTACAGACATCAGGGCTTGATAGTCTATATATGTGTGGATCACTCTGAGGAAGCCAGGAGTCACCATTCCAACACCCTACAGGAAAAGTCACTGCTCTTTAAGCATGCCTGCTTGCTATGTGACTTGCTTCCCCATTTGTTCCTGATTTACTTCTACCTGAGCAATTAATCTCGGTTGGCTGACCACCGTTTGGTCCCACTTATGCCTACCTTACAACTTCCTCTCTGCCCCCATCCCCCCACCCCTGCATGCAACCTTGGACTCATCTTACCTCTTGGTTTTATTCTACAAATATCCCTAGAAAAGACAGAATCTTTGGTAACTTACTCGGGACTCCTGTCTCTCTCTCAGACAGAAGCTTTCTCTCAATAAATATATTCTGCTCTTAAGAAAAGGAAAGGAGGGGCTAGGGATTTAGCTCAGTGGCAAAAAAAAAGAAAGCCAAATCTCTCCCCTCTCTCTCTCTCTCTTTTTTTTTTTTTTTGTACTGGCGATTGAACTCACAATTTCACACTTGCCAGGCAGGCACTTATGCCGCTGAGCTAAATCCCTAACCCAGATGTCGCCCCTCTCAATACCCTACACATCCATGCCTTGGAGTTCTTACAGTTGGCCCCCTGATCTGCCCCTCCTTTTCTCTCTTGCTTGTTTCCTGTGTCAGCAAGAGTGTAATAGATGACAAAATTTAGAAAAGACAGTCCTTGCAAGGCCACCCTTCGGACAACTGTAAATTTGGGGGCTCCATCACCACTCTCAGGTTCCATAGTTTCCTGGAAGGACTCTGAAGGCAGTCTCACTCCTAGTTCTCGTTTATTACAGGGAAAGAGAACAGACTGAGAGCAGCCAAGGAAAGTCCACCAGGCAGAACCTGGGGATGACCCTCATGTGGAGCACCGTAGTCCTCTCCCTCAGGAATCCAGGGCCACACTGTCCATGTGACTCGGGTGTGTGCCAAGGATATCACCAGCCAGGAAGAGCTCATCTGGGCCTCGGTGTCAGAGTTTTAACTCAAGCTTGGTCACACAGATGCCACTGATTGTCCAGGAGAGCAGTCTTAGTCCCGAGCCCCTCCGGGTGCGAACCAGAGCTCCATCCCAGAGTCACACTGTTGCGCTTTCTGGGACACCCAGCACTACCTGAAATACTGCCTAGCGTGGTCATTCCCACCGAGGTTATCTGTAAGAAAGACCCCAAGGCCCAGGAAAACCAACTCTCCAGCCGGGCGGGACATTTTGAGGGCTCGTGACCATCTCACAGCAGCTAGGCGGAGGCTGTTCCCGGGTCACCAGCTTCCTTGCTGGCCCCTTGCAGCTCTCAGTGCTCCCTGGTCCCTCCAGCCTGCAGGGTCTTGCGCACCTGTCCCGGAAGAGCTTCCTGCACGCTCTCGAGACCAGCTGCCCTTTCCTCCACCATCCCGTCTCTTGCCCTCCTCGACACTCACCCCTTCTCTGGGTATCTGCACTTTTGTTTCATTGCTCTCCTCCCGTCTCTAAGACGCGTGCCCCGAGGGCAGGGCCCTGGGACGAGGTTGGTTCTGCACGAGCGCCCCCTGCTGGAAGGTGGAGGATGCGCTTCACGCAGTCTGCATTCCTCCTGCGACAAGAGCAGCGGCAACAGCAAGGAGTCCTGAGTTGAGAAAAACACAGCTTCGTCCACGGAGTTGCACCAGGGGGGCTTCCCAGGGTTGTGAAGCAGCTGCCCTGAGATGTTCGACTAAAGCCCAACGTGGCAGTCGGCTGCGTTTGTCACAGACGGGTGAGGACATTGTGTGGTGGGCTCACTGAAGCTCGTCAGCCCCGTGTGGAATGCAGCAGGCTGCACGGAGCCGGACCTTCAGTCCGGGCTGCAGTCAGAGACTAGAAAGGTCCTCTCGAGTACCCAGTCCGGTTCGGTGTCTTACGCTGAATTGTTCCCCCAGCCCCAAAGGATTTAGCTCAGTGGCATAAGCGCTTGCTTGGCAAGCGCGAGGTCATGAGTTCAATCTCCAGCACACACACAAAAAAAGGGTAATTAGGTTGTGCGTAGTGGGGCACACCTGTAACCCAAGCCTTCGGAAGGCTGAGACCAGAGAGAGGATGGCTACGAGTTCAAGGTTAGCCTGGGATACATAGTGTGTTGCTGGCCAGACTGAAATACACAAAAAAGGGAGAGAGAGAGAGAGAGAGAGAGAGAGAGAGAGAGAGAGAGAGAGAGAGAGAGAGAGAGAGAGAGAGAGAGAGAGAGAAAGAGAGAGAGAGAGAGAATTAAATCAGCCAAGTGTGGTGGTCCACACCTGTAATCCCAGTACTCAGGAGGCTGAGGGAGGCGAAGTTTTGTGAGTCTGAGGCCAGTCTGGACTACATAGAGAGTTCAAGCCCAGCCTGATCTACACTGAAGACCCTTTCTTAAAAGAAAAAACAAAAGGTAATTAAATTAAAATGAGATCATTCGCATAGGTCTTAGTCCAGCATGACTGATGTCCATCGGAAGAGTGTGTGGTGGTGCACTCCTCTAATCTCAGTACTCTTGGAGGCTGAGGCAGGATGGCAAATTTGAGCCCAGCTGGGCATGTGGCTCAGTGTGAAGGTCTTGCATTCAACTCCCGGTATAGGGGGAGGGGAAGGGAGGAGAGAGGAGAGAGAGACACACACAGACACACAGACAGTCAGACACTCAGACACACACACCTGGAGGAAGAAAACAGCATCTACAAGTGACGCAGAGGCCAGAGAGACAACCAAGTCTGCTGACACTTTTATCAAAGACTTCTGGCCTTCAGAACTGCAAGAATTCCTGTCTCCCCTGATTTAATATGGCTGAGGCCGGTTAATTGTTTAGTCTACAGTTAGGAAAAGAAGGCAGGCTTTCCGTGCTTTCGTCCAGTTTTTGTCACGGCTCTGGAATTTGCCGATTTGCAGGAATCTGGGTTACTTTTCTCATTCCATATCTCAGCATACCCCCCAGTGCCTGCATAATCCATGTGATGGTTATCATTTCTTAGACTGTCAGTTCGAAGCTTTCTCAACCAGCTCCATGCCAGCAGTGACACCTGAGAAGGAAACTGTGGAAAGTGAAGCTGCTGCCAAACAAACCCCCAGAATCTGGGGCTCTTAGGTGTAGCCAGGAAAGCGTGGGGTTGGGAGACAGTGTGGCTCCCTGTGAACTCAGCATCATGTAGAAGCAAGCGCTTGTTGAGCACTGGAACGGCTGGGTTGTGCTGTCAGCATGTACTCACGAGTGGGCTATTACAAAGCACGTTTATTGTACCAGAAACATGGTAGGTAGTTGTGAGAGTATAGGATGAGTGCTGGCGCAGCGATGCTTAGAGGCGGGAGTCAACTTCATGGTGTACCTACCAAGCCCTTGGGAGGCAGCTGCAGACTCCATAAAAGCCTACGAAGTGCCACGACAGAAGATGGTGTGATGCTACAGGAGCCTCAGGAATGTATGAATGAAACAGAGGCATTCAACAGAGGTGTAAACATAAAACTATGGGCTACCTTGGCCATCAAAAGAAAGCATGTGGAAGAAAAAGCAGCCTGGAAATTTCATAGCAATAATGTAACAGTGGGAGATTACTTGTAGTTAAGTTTGGTGTGTGGTGTGTGTATGCTTGTATGTGGTTTTGTTTTATTTATTGATTGATTGATTTATTGATTTATTTATCGGTACGGGGATTGAACTCACCACTGCTGCTTGCAAGGCAGGTGCTTATGCTGCTGAGCTAAATCCCCAGCCCACTTTTTTTTTTTTGTGGTTTTGTTTTAGTCAAGGGCCAAATTCTTCCCCACTTTTGGATATGAAAGACATATCTAAGGAAAACATCAATTATAACTTTTGAAGGAAAAATTAAAATTTGTCGGTTACAAAATAAAAGCATACTTTTTTTTTTGTCTTTTTCATTTTTATTGGTACCAGGGATCAAACTCACGACCGCCTGCTTGCAAGGCCAGTGCTTATGCCGCTGAGCTAAATCTCCAGCCCCCAAAGGCATAATAATTAAAAACAACAAAAAAAGGAAGAATTCCTGTTGTCCAAGCCACCAGTCTGCTGGACTCTGTCATGGCAGCCCTAGTGGACAGATACACTGGGGCTGGGGAGGAGAGGAAGACACCTAAAGCAATTCTCTGGATTTTCTTTCACCCCCAAATTTTGCCTAAATCTCTTGGGTTGGCTGAGATTGAAACCGCAGGCCTAGGAGCATCTTCAACCTAGGCCATTGATGGTATAGACAGGCGCTTAACTCCCTGACACCAGCGGTCTCCAAGGCCAAGTCTGGGACTGAGACGAAGCTCTCTGAGCCCCTTGAGCTCCAAACTTCTATGATTTCCTTTTAGTTTCTTTTATGATATTAAAGCCCATTAGGAAATGTGCAGGTGCCATTGGTATAGCAACCACAAGCCAGCTTCTGTTCTTTCCAAATTAAAACAATTTCCAGCTTTAGGACTGAGGAGAGAAAGATGTAAGAGCAGAGATGAAATTAAGTTATTGATGGAAGCAGTTGCCATGGCACCCTGCTGTCCTTGGAGCCTGCCAGCTGCCACTTGATTTCTCCATTTTTCGTACAAATGAAGGAGTACAAGATAAGGACCTGCCTCCTACAGTGAGGGAGAAAAATAAACTACATGTTTTAATTAGAAATAGTTAACTAATGATGAGAATTTATATCTTCAGAGTAGCTACGTGTCCAATATACAGGGCTTCTTAAATCTTAAACAAGTCACTTGGGGATCTTGTTGAGATGAGGATAATGCGTTGTAAGTTTGGAATGGAGCCTGAGATTTTGCATTTTTATTCAAGTTGTGGGAAAATGTGCATAACATAAGATTTACCACCACTTTTAGGCATAGCGTTCAGTAATGTTGTGTGTTCATATTGTGTATTCCATCTCCAAAACACTTTTTTCTACTTCATTTATTTGCAGTACAGGGATCAAACCCAGGGCCTTGCTCTGCTAGGCAAATGTTCTACCACTGAGCTACACCCCCAACTGTTCTACATTTTTTTTTTTAGACAAGGTCTCACTAAATTGCTTAGGCTGGACTTCATCTTGTGATCCTCCTGCCTAAGCTTCCTGAGTGGCTGGGATCACATGTAAGTGCCACCATGCCCAGCTCCAATAGTTTTTGTTTTGATGTGGTGCTGAGGATCAAACCCAGGACCTCGTACCTGCTAGATAAGTGCTCTACCACTGAGCTCTGCTTCCAGCCCCACAGAATACTTTTCATCCTGCAGGACAGAATCTCTGTTCCTATTGAAAAACAACTCCCCCTATCTCTCCTCTGGAGTCTGTGTTTGTATCCAGGTGGGGGCCAGGCTGTTGCATTAGTTTGAGTGTTAGACTTTTGTTTGAAGTTTTGTACCAGAGCCTGAGAAAGGTGACAGGAAGACCAGAATAGCAGCCCATATGGTGGGGAGGGGCTTTCCAGGAATTCCTGGTGGGTGGGACAAAAGAATAAGTGAGTTCCTACAGAGGAGTGGACGGGAAGTATGTCATTCACAAGTGTGAGTATGATGTGTGCAGTGCAGGAGGATCAAAGCATGGAGAAATGTGAGGACTTTCAGATGGGGATTGAAGCCAGGATCTCAGCACTGAGAATACATCCCTAGTCCTTTCTTTTTATTTTGAGATAGGGTCTTGCTAATTTGCCCAGGCAGAGCTTGAACTTGTGATCCTCCTGCCTCAGCCTTCTAGAGTTGTGGTAGGATTACAAGCACGCATCACCATGCCCAACTAGATGAGTTTTGGCTAATTCCATTACTGAATTTTTTTCCCTTGACAATAATTAAAGAGAAAATGGTCACATGTACAAAGATGTTAATATCATCATTATTTGTCATAGCTAAAAGAAGATTAGTTGGCAAGCTAATGAACTTAGAAAGTCACTACGGTGCTGTAAAAGTCTGTTCTCAGATGAGCACAACACAATATCAAAGACTTGGTAAATTTTACAAAGAGATTTATTTAGCTCACAGTATCAGAAGCTCAAGGGCTTACGCTGCTGATGACCTTATTGCTGGTACTGCAAAAGCAAACAGACAAAAATAAAAACAAGCCCCTAATCTCTTGGGTTCTAATCACATAAGGCAGACTATTCCTTTTCAGGATTATCAGCAATGCCAAAAGGTACATATTGCTTTTCAATTTTACAACATTTGGAGTTTATAATTTTCCTTTCGCTAAAAAACAGAACAACAAAAAACAAAGGATTGCAGGTCTGTGGGTAGGGTAACTTAGTGGTACATTGCTTACATAGCATTGCTAGACCTTGGGTTCCATTCCCAGCATTGGAAATACAAAACAAAACAACTCCCACAAAATAGGTTATGCACATGCCTATAATCCCAACACTCAGAAGACAAACGCAGGAGGATCACCATGAGCTTGAGGCTGGCCTAAACTACATAAGCAAGTTCAAGACCAGCCTGTACTACATAGCAAAACCCTGTCTCAGAAAGAAAGAAACAAAGAAAGAACAAAAGGTATACACAGACCTTTATCTTGACTTCAAGTCATATTTCCTTATTTTCCAGTGGCACTGGATGTTTTTCCTCGTGTAAGCAGACAGTATTCTCTGACTATCATCTGGAAATGAGACACAGCATTTGCATTGTTTTGATTCTTTGTATGCTTTGGACTTATTACTGGTCAAATATGGCGGCTATGGCCCAGTGGCATCAGCCCTCCTCACTGTGTCTGTGCTGAGGTCTGTGGATTCAGGCAGAACACCTGTCTCTTCACTTTGCCTAGGACCCTTGAGTTAGTAATTTCCTCCCACCATACCTGTGAGCTCACTTGGGTTAGTTGTGCTTGTTAGGGAGGGCACTGGGCAGGTAACAGGCATAGAAAGAGGTTGATTTCCAATTTCAGCTTTGGTTTATAAAGAAGAAGTTGGAAACTAACATTTTTTTTTTCTCTTACAACTAGGAAAAAAAAGCAAAGAAACTGAAAATAAAAGGCTTTTAGTTGAGTCATCAGATATTGGAGACAAAAAAAGAAAAAATGACATGTAGCTTCCCATTACTGTGACAAAATGTCTGAGATAGAAGGAGGAAAGAAAAGCCAGGTATGGTGGTATGCATACCTCTAATTCCAGCACTCTGGGAGGCAAACGGATTGTAAATTCAAGCTCAGCCTGGGTGACTTAATGAGACTCTGTCTTTAAAAACAACAATAACAACAACAACAACAACAACAAAACACCTGGAGATGTGGCTCAGTGCAAAGGGTCTGGGTTCAGTTCCCTGTCTATCTGTCTCTGTGTCACACATACACATTTATTTTTGGCTTACAGTTTCAGAGGTTTCAGTACATGGTTACTTGACCTGTTGCTCTAGGCTATGTGGTAGAAAGGCCTGCTCACCTTGTTGTGGTTGGGAAGCAAAAAGAAACAGGAATGGGCCAGGACCCCAATGTCCCCTTCAGGGACACATCTTCAATGGCACAGCTTCCTTCCTCTAGGCTCTACCTTCTCTCAATAGTGTCACAGGCTGGTGACCAAACCTTTAACACGGGGGCCATCAAAGGATGCTTAAAATCCAACTACAGAGCCACAACTGAGAGCAGAAGCACTGGAGCCAGGAACTGGTGGAGAGACTTAAAAGACCACTTAACTAACTGCATTGAACAGCTGGAGGCCGAGTATTGAGGAGCTTGAGAGTCACCTGCGAAGCCTGGGGAAAAAACCTCTTTGTGTTTAACCAGTTAGAAGGGAGAAGGTAGCATTCAGGAGTGCCCTCCGAGCATTCTCTGTAACCAGGCCAGCCAATAAGAGAAAAAACCTCATCAGAGCTTTATCCAGTGTGGGCCAAGGAATATGCCCAGTTCCAGTGCCTGGCTCTGTCTTATCCAGGGTGCAAAAACAGCCAAGGAGCAGTTGTGAAGGTCATGCTCAGGGGTGCAGCTCATTAAAACGCTGATACCTCTTACCTGCTCCTATGTCTTACTACCCGTCAACAAGAGTCCTGCATAATACAGAGGATCATAGCTGGAAAGACTCCTAAGGCTCAGATTCAACTGGTTTGTTTCCTTTCTCTTCTCTTTCTTTCCTCTTTTTCCCTCCCTCATCCCTTTCTTCTTTCTTTCCTTTTTTTGCACTGGAGATTGAACCCAGGGCATTTGCTGAACTACATTCCCAGCTTTTTTTTCTTTTAACTTTTTTTTTTTTTGGTCTCTTTTTTATCCGTATCGGGGATCAAACTCATGACCACACACTTGCAAGGCAGGCGCTTATGTTGCTAAGCTAAATCCCCAGCCCCCTTTTAACTTTTTTTAATATTTGAAACAGGGTCTCACTAAGTCACTAAATTACTCAGCTGGGCTTGAATTTGTGACCTTTCTACCTCAGCCTTCCCCAGGTTGCTACAGGCTACCAAATCCTGCTCCAAAGCTCAGATTCTATTTAGGAAAAAGTCTCTAGAGAAACCCAAAGTCTCTAAAGAGGATAAAAACAAAGACATTAAAGGAAACATTAGCATCTAACACCTATAGCTGTAACAAATAATAAGCACCGTATAAATCCTAGCCTGGAAAATATAAAAAACTAATGCTAACAGCCTATCTCAGTTCTGTTACCCAATATATCATCTCTGACTTTCAGCAAAAATTATAAAGCATGATAAAGAAGAAAGCACAGTCTGAAGAGACAAAGCAAGCATTAGTGCCAGATATGTTAGAGATTTTGGAATCAATCAGACTGGAGATTGAAAATAATTATGATTATGATGTTTATGGAGCTAATGGAAACAGAACAAGCAAAACCAATAGGTAATGAAAATAGATGAAAATTTTAACAAAGAATTAAAATAAAATGCTTGGACTTTTTCTTTTGTAGTACACCTGCATCCATTTTTATTTAGTTTTTTTTTTTTCCGTCTTTTTGAGGCGGGGTCTGTTCAGGCTGGCCTTGAGCTCATTTTGTACAGCCCAGGCTGGTCTTGAACTCGCAACGATCCTCCTGCTTCAGCCTCCCGAGTGCTGGGATTACAGGCCCAGCTCTTTTAGTTTTAGCTGGGATTACCACACCCTGTTCTTTTAGTTTTTATTTTGAGAGAGATTCTTGCTTAATCTCAAGAATTTACCTAGGCTGGGCTTGAATTTGTGATCCTCTTTCTTCAGTCTTCCAGAGTGTTGGGATCAGGAGCATGTGTCACCATACCTAGCTAAAATACTTGAGTCTAAGAAACAACTAACAGAAATGAAGAATACCTTTGATGAATTCATCAGCCAACCTGAGATGACAAAAGAACAAATGAGAGGGCTGGGGATTTAGCTCAGCGGCATAAGCACCTGCTTGCAAGCAGGCAGTCGTGAGTTCGATCCCCAGGATTGATAAAAAGGAAAAAGACAAAAAAAAAAAAAAAAAAGTTAGCTTTGCTGGGGATTTAGCTCAGTGGCATAAGCGCCTGCTTGCAAGCAGGCAGTCGTGAGTTCGATCCCCGGTACCGATAAAAACGAAAAAAAACAAAAACAAAACAAAAACAACTAATGAGAGCCAAGTGCTTGCCTGTACTCCTAGAATTCTGGGAATTGAGGCAGGAGGATTGCAAATTTGCCAACCTGGGCAACTTAAGTGATTTAGTGGGAGCCTGTCTCAAAAGTTAAAAAAGAAAAAGTAAAAAGAAATGGGAGGAGGATGTTTAGGAATTCAGCTCAGTGGCATAGTACCTGCCTGGCAAGCATGAAGTCCTGAGTTTGATTTTCAATTAAAAAAAAAAAAAAAGCTGGGAGTACAAAGATCCTGGGTTCAGTTCCCAGGACCACACACACAGAAGAATGTGTTGTGAATATGTTTAAAAAAATTTAGTTAAAAACTAAACAGCAAACTAAAAATCAAACAGAAAAAAAAGGTGAGGAGGAGGAACAGAATATCCAAGAACTGTGGGACAAAGAGAGAAAGGTGCATTAAAAATACTGAGTAATGGTCTAAGAATATTCCAAAATTAATGGTAGAGACCAAACCACAAGTCCAGGAATCTTAAGTAGCGAACACTGAGCAGGATTAATTAAAAAAAAAAAAAACTCATCTACATCTAAGCATATTATATACACACTGAAGAAAAGATTAAGAAAAATCTTGAAAGAAGCTGGACAGATGGGTCAAGTTGGGAGTATGTTACCTTCTGTGCAGTTTGGGTGTCCCTCACATGCTCATGTGTTGTAAGCTGGGTCTCCATTGTGTGGATGCTGAGGAGAGAGGACCTTTAAGGCATAGGGCGTAGTGAGAGGTCACAAGACACCCCCTCCCACTCTGGCCTCTGCTTTTAAGATGTGTTCTTTCCTCCCATACATTCCCACTACTGCCATTCCCAGGTTATGAACGCCTCACTGGAGCCGAACCAACATCATCAAGAGACAGACTTCTTTTCTTTATAAAGCTAGCCAACCTCAGATATTTTGTTTTTGTCTTTTTCTTTTTTATCGGTACCAGGGATCAAACTCACGACCACACACTTGCAAAGCAGGTACTTATGCCACTGAGCTAAATCCCCAGCCCCAGACATTTCATTATTGCAATGAAAACCATACTACACCTATAGAGAAACTGAAAACTGTGTAACAAGACAAAGGAGTAGAATATTTAAAATGTTTGTGAAGATCTGAACTCATAATCTACAGTGTTTTCCTTCCTTATGTAAAACCTTTGACCATTTCTTTTTTTTTTTTTTCTTCTTTTGTCTTTTTCATTTTTATCGGTACCAGGGATTTAACTCATGACTGCCTGCTCGCAAGGCAGGCGCTTATGCCGCTGAGCTAAATCCCCAGCCCTGCTTTGACCATTTCTTACAGGTCCAATCCCTCAGCTTTTATTTAAAAGTCTTTATTTCTCCATTTTTTTTCTCTCCTTTATTTTTGAAGGATAATTTAACTGGATATAAACTACCAGGGAAGTGGTTTTCTCTATTTTATTTTACTTTTGTCTTTTTGAGACAGGGTCTCACTATGCAGTTCAGGCTGCCTTGAACTAATTTTGTAACCCAGGTGGGTCTCAAACTTGCAATGATCCTCTTGCCTCACTCAGCCTCCTGAATGCTGAGATTATAGACGTGGGAAACCATATCTGATGGATTTTCTCTTTAGATACTGTTTAACAGGAGTGGGAGACAGACAGACCACTACAGGAGGCAGGATCTAACTTCTCCCAGTTAAAGAAGGTGTTAGTTTTTGGGTTTTGCTTGTGTTTGTTATCAAAGTTCCTGTCTATCCTAGAACTTTTACCATGAGTAGGTATCAAACTTTTTTTGCATCTATTGGTATAATCATGATTTTTCTTTTTCAGCTTGTTGATATAATAGCTCATATAAGCTGTTTCTTTTTATTTTTTTTTTAACAGGATCTAGCTAAATTAATTGGCTGGTGGCCTTGAACTCCCAATTGCCTTGCCTTAACCACCCAAGTACCTGGGATTATAGGCAATACACCACCACATCCAGTTACATTAGGTTTTTTTGAGTCCTCCACCAGTTTTTATTCCCAGACTTTTTTTGTTTGTTTGGTACAGGGAATCGAACTCAGGACCTTTCACTTGCCAGGTAGATGCTTATGCCCTTGAACTATAACCCTGGCCCTGTACTCTTAGACTATAACGTTCCCCTGGTGATGATGTAGAATTTTTACATATTTTTGGTAGTATTTATTAATACTTTGTTGAGCATTTTTGCATTTATGTTCCTGAAATGTATTGTCTGTAGTTTCTCTGCCTTGTAATATCTTTATCTGGTTTTGGAGTTAGGATAATAATACTGCCTTTATCCAATGAATTATGTGCGTTCCCCGTGCTTATGTTTCCTGAAGATCACAGGGAACTGATATTTCTCCCTTAAAATATCTGGGTCTGGTACAATCCTGCTCCCAAGTGAGTTCCAGAATGAGCTGAAAACATACATACATACAGAGGTCTGCACAGGATGCTTACAGTGATGTTATTTACAAATGCCAAAACCTGGAAGCAACTGAGATGTCCTTCAATAGCTGGATGGATAAACAAACTGATACAATGGGATACATTTCAGTGACAGAAATGGAACTCTCGAGCTGTGTATAGACATGAAGGTCTCTTGACTGCATACTGCTGTGTGCAAGAACCCCGTCTGAGAGGGCTAAATTCCATATGGTTTCTAACTACATGAAATACCTTTGCTACAGTAAATAGCCTCATGGCTGCCAGGGGTTGGAGAGAGAGGAACAGGTGTGCTGAGGGTACAGGGATGTGGGCGGGTAGATATGTGGAACCTTATTACCATCTGTTCAATTATTCTATAAATTTAAAACTGTAGTTGAAAAGTAAAATCTGTTTTTAAAAGGAATGAGCAAGGAGGCCTGAGTAGGGGCCTGCAGTGGTGGCAGGAATGTGTTGCAGCTGTCTGCAGGAGGGGCTTCTTCTGAGAGACCCCATGACCTGATTCCAGCTGTGTGTGGTTGCTGATTAGGTGAGACAGAGGTGGGGAGGTGGAGAGGTGTATGGAGGCTGGTGTTGCTCCCTGCCACCTGCTGTCACCGAGGACCCTGGCTAGGAAGTTCTCAGGGCCTGACATGGCCTCAAAGGCAGAAATGTACACCTGTGGGCTCCAAGGAAGAAGAAAACTCATGGCAAACAAGAAACACAGGATGGGAAGGGGAAGGGAGAAAAGGGGAGGGAGGATGTGGCACAAGGGCCTGAGAGGTGGGTGCTGTCTCAAGTGGACTCAGGAGGAGTGGAGGCAGGGTACCTGAAGCCATCACACCACTCAGCAGCAGCTGAGGTCTGAACACCGTGTCTGAGCCTCAGGCTTGTCTGTACTTCCCCAGGGTATCTCATTAAGTCTGTCCTTGGTACTTTTACCAAGACAGGGCCCCGTCTACAGCCTGGCAGCCAGGAGTCCTCACAGGATGTTGCCCAAGCCCTGGTTGTCTGGATGCTCCTAGAGGCTCTTTACTAGTGGCCTTTAGAGGCTGGTGGTGGCTGTTTTCTTTTAGGAGCTTCTTTGCTGATGGAGACACTATGACAACAGCAGGCTTTCACAGGGAAACAGCAAGCACAGCTCCGAGTTGGCCTCATGGCACAAAACTAAACCTGGGAGCAAGGAAGGGAGGTCCATTGAGGGGTACTCCTGCCGGCTCCATGTGGCTTCCTTCACTTCAGAACAAAGCCAGAAAGAATAGACGCCACAGCTTTCCTGCCCTGCTTCTCAGCAACCCCCTGAAGGTCCATTCCACAAGGGACAGTGGAATTATAGCCATGGACTGGCTACTCGCTCATCCTTCCCCAAGCATTTTATCACTGGCAAGAGACGCAGGAACATGGCAGGAGGAGGCATTCCATTTTCTTCTGTTTTCATTAAAATGTTCTTTGTGTGGTTTGGATGCTGGCTACCTTCTCAAGGAGCTCATTAGACAACCTGACCCCCCAGAGCCCTTTCTTGCCCTGTACTCCCAGCCTCCACTTCCAGGGACTCCAAAGGTAGGTGTTGGCTCAGACTCCTGGTGATATAGGGGAATGAAATGCCTGACATACTATGTCTGGTACAAGTTTGTGTTCTCTAAAATTAAAGAATGAATTTTAGGAACAATGGTGGTTAAGAGCAGAATATATTTATTGAGAGAAAGCAAGCTTCTGAGAGAGACAGAGGGGGTCCCAAGTGGGCTGCCAAGGACTGTCTTTTCTTTTTTTTTTTTTTGGTGCCGAGGATTGATCTCATGACCTCGAGCTTGCCAGGCAGGCACATAAGCCACTAAATCCCCAACTCCAAGGACTGTCTTTTCCAGGGGCTTTTATAGAGTAAAATCTTGGGGTGAGATGGGTTTAAGGTGGGGAAAACTGGGAACTCACAAGGCAGATGGGCATAAAGTGGGACAGAACTGAGGTTAGCCAGTAAGATTAATAGTTCAGGTAAAACTGATTACATTAGGGACAAATGGGGAAGTGAGTAAGGTAGAAGGTGGGCATTCTTAGCAGTAACTCTTGACTAGGGGGTTGGGATGGTGATTCCTGGCTTCTTCAGGGTGATAGGGAGCTATTTAGAATATGTCCTTATGATATGGGTGCATTTGTTTGATCTTTCACCTTGAGGCCTGGTCCATAGCAGGAGGTGTCTGTCTCCCCCATAGTTGCAAGGTATCTGGGCTTCTGCACTGGCTTCTTTGAGGATCTAGCCCTGTCTCATTGCCAATAATATTTCTAACTCAGCTGCATCTAACACTGGTGTTACCCTATGACAAGTGGCCAGTGACTATATGAATGTCCTTTCAAAATCTGTTTTGCTCCTTCATTTCTTAAGACATGTTCAAAGGCGAGGCAGCAGCCTTTGCAGATATATGGAGTTTTGTTTTCAATCTAGCACTCATTCTGCATTTTCTAATACTGTGGAAGCTGGTAGTGCCTTTATCTCATTCCTGTAGGGAACTCTCCTTTAGCTCTTAACTATGTTCTAATTTTTATTTCTTTGTAACTATACTGAATAGTTAATTAGCTGAACGCCTGGGACCTGAATTATCAGCCTGATGGGTGAACGCAGGCCTGCTTATTTTATTTATCAAAACACTCACTGCCTTACAAGTTTAACCTGGTTGTTGGCTGTTTCTTGCCCACTTTGTATGGCTTCTAGCAGTCATGATGATTCTATCTTTCAAACAAGGAGGATGACCTTACCCAACATGCTTGCTGGGCTTTCACAATGACACAGCTATCACCTTTGTTTACCTGGGTCCACCTGCAGGTGGCCTTGGTGACTGCTAACTGGCCTTGTTTGATCTTCTGTGACACTAGCTCTTCTGAGGTTTCTTTCTCTTTTTTATGAGACAAGGTCTGGTTAGTTGGCTGGTCTCAAACTTGCAGAAATCCTTGTGCTTCAGACTTCTTAGGTGTTGGGATTACAACCCTGAGCCATATATCTGTCTTCTCCAAGGTTTCTATCATTGGTTTTTTGCTCCTCTGTGACACAATAGTTAGGCCATTTGGTGAGAGGTAAATAGATAGGGGTGGCAGTAAACCTAGAGATTTCATTCCATGAAAAAGCATGGTGATAAAAATGTAAAAAATTGAAAACACAACGTTGTGGGGTAAATGCAACGAAGACTTTTTTAAAAGAAACTTAAAAAACAGCAAAATACTTTGAAGAAATTAGCATTGACTTCTTTCTTGAGGTGCTGTAAGGGTTAATACATTGTCAAATTGGCAAGTTTAAAAAGCAACAGCAGAGGGGCTAGAGTCCTCACTTTGTAAAAGGAGGGCATATTTTGTGATTGCTACACCTGCCCTGGGGCTGCTTACAAGGAAGAGGCTTGCTCTCCCCTCTTTGCTCCTGCTGCTTTTGCTGTTGCCCCAGTGCCATGCCACCCTGCCCTCGAGCCAGCTGATTTTGGACTGAAACCTCTATAAGGTGAGTTAAATAAACCTTTCCTTCCTCAATTTTGGGTGTCAGGTATTTTTGTCCCAGCAGCAAGAGAAAAATAACTAAGACAGGTGCTACCTGGTGCACCAACATGAGGAGTCATACCTCAGACCAACCCCCCAACCCCATCTAAGCTCTAAGGCTTAAAACATTTAGTACTAAGCCCTTTCACTGGCCCACTCCCATCTTGTGGAATGTACTGTCTTTTCTCTTTCAAACAAATTGCTGGGGGAAAAGACCCCATCAAGCATCAAATTACTGATTTTGCTGCGACTCTTAGGTGTCCTGCTCAATTCTTTGTTTAGGACATCAAGGACCTGAAGAAAAAAAAAAAAAAAAAAAAAAGACTCTAACCCAGTAACTTATGCACAGCTCACAGATTTGTTTGCATCACCAACATGCAGCAAACCCTTCTTTGGGGCTGTGTCCTGGGATTGAAAGGCATGCCCCTGCCCTAAGGACTCTAGGCTGACACAGGCCACCTCCAGCCCCCACTGACGTTTGCCACTACTCAGATGTGTCACTGGCTCAACAGGCAGCTGCCACCTGCCATGCATATGGCAGACAACTGGTTTACTGTACAAGGACCGTTGGCTCCTTGTTTCTTCTGGCCAAGAAATTTAAAAGCAATCCTCAACTTCCACTCAACCAGGTGTTTCCCTCATCTATTTATTCTTAGATGGAGCCTCAGTCTCCTGGGTTCAAGTAATTCTTCTTCCTCAGCCTCAAGGGCTGACTACAAGCATATACCATGGGGCCTGGCTGGCACCTGGTGATTCAGTTCTGACACTTTCCTAAGTCTGTGTGTCCATAACATGACTGCTCTGTCACTAACCTGCCACTTCTGGGCCTCCTGTCCTTGGCCTGGCCCAGCCCATCACAGCCCCAGTTCCACACTGCTGATGGTACAAGTTCTGTCAGGTACGAGTCCTGTGAGTAGAAAGGACAGCACCTCTGGGCTCATGTGTGAATGCAGAGTATTACTTACACAAGAAGGTTGTTCAACTTTGAGAATAGGAAATCAGGAAATGGAGAATGAAGAGAAAAAGGCAAACAGAAAAGAATTTACCCAGGGATCAGCAATTATAGATTACTTCTATCAAGGAAGGATCTGGCCTGTTTTCTAATCTGTGACCACACCACTAAGGTGGCTCTCAGAGCCCATGTAAGCGACTGATGGGCACCCAGGGTCCTTCTGAATTTGTCTGTCAAGTGACTCATGTGTCCTTACATTCCTGTTATAGTTATCAAGCATTTAAATGCAAACGTTGTGGACCACGATACAAATATCACAAAACTATGCGCACAGGCCTTGTTTTTTATATAAATGAAAAACTCCCTTTTCCATAGACTCCTGCAAGGTCAAGGATTTTTCTGGACCATGATGACCCTTGATGCAGCCCAGGTGCTGACTTTGCAAGTCTGCAGCAGGAATTGTTATGTGTTCAACTGATCTACAAGTAGATCGATAAATCCAGATGAAGTGCACAATTGTTTCCTTTATTTGGTACACTGCAACTAAAACTAGCCAGGGTCCCTCCCTCCTTCTCTCCCTCCTAGACTGTTACCATCTTACCATCATTATCTACAAGGGCAACGCATTTCATGTAGTCTGTTTCCTGCACAGTTCTACTGTGATGACTTTCTGCTCTCCAGGCCCTGCTCTGGTTCCTGTTTCAAGATGATGCTCACCTTCAAAGAATCTGCATGTGCTGGAAATTGGACCACAGCCTCTTGCTTTGTCCCCTTGGGGGTCTGTGGCAGGGGCCCACAATGTGTGGTCTCTGCTCACCACTGCCGCCCCTTACATCTCTTCACTGTCTCATGGCTCTCTTTGTCCCCTTTGATGTCTGCTTTGCCCATAACATGTAGATGAGAAAACAATATCCTAGCTGTCACCACAGGCTCTCACAGTGGCAGGCAGCCCTTGTGTTTCCACTTCTCATGGAAGGTCGGCTTTATCCTTAGCAGAGACCTTGTCTCTCACCTCATCTGAGACATATTACAGGGCATGACTTCTCTGGGTTTCTTCCTGTCTACCTAGAAAATGACTTTTCCTTTAGCCATTCTTGGTACCAGACTCAAAGAGCAAGCCCCAGTGTGTATCCTGCTCCCACCCTTGTACTTGGCAGGTGTAGGTCCAAAACCCTTTCATGCCTTCTTCTTCTTTTTTTTTTTTTTTTGTCTTTTTCCTTTTTATCGGTACCAGGGATCGAACTCACGACTGCCTGCTTACAAGGCAGGCGCTTATGCCGCTGAGCTAAATCCCCAGACCCTCTTTCATGCCTTCTGTGCCTCCCATTCAGCTTCTTCCTCTCAGACCGGCTGGCCTGTCCCTCTTCCCCATGAAAACTTACCTCTTTGGATATCCCCAAGCCCTTCTGGCCTGGAGACTCGGGTAGCCTGCACCTTGCCTCCACTTGCTTTGTGACCCTCATAGTCTAGTTTTATTCTTTCATCCCTCAGATGCCCTGGGGTAGGCTCTGGTCAGCTCTGAACACATGGTTCTAATGAAACACAGCAGACAGCCAAGATGCTGCACTACTGTCAGCTGGAATGGCTGTGTCATAGAGGGAAGGAGGCCATCACTGGTAAACAGGAGAAAAGTGATTATCAGACTTCTTCAAGGAAGATCATAATGATTGCTTTTGATAGAATTTAGACAATGAACCTTTCAGAGAGAAGCAATTGTGATGGACCCACAGTATTTCAAATGCCCTATCACAAACTTCCACTTTGGAAGTACACATCTGTTATCCCATCTATCAGGGTGGCTGAAGCAAGAGGATAATAACTTGGAGATCAGCCTATGCAAGTTGGCAAGACCATGTTTAAAATACAATAAAAAGGGCAGAGGATGTAGTCAGTGGTAGAGAGCTTGCCTAATATACATCAGTCCTTGTGTTCAATCCTCAGTATTATAAAACAAAACACCAAAAACAAAAACAAACATCTTCCAATTTAGTCTGCCTTGCCTCGTTTCCCTGAATAAAGTTTCTGACAGGCTTCCTCTTTAATAGGAAGCAGTTTCTTTAGTAGGCAAAAATTTTAGTGACACCTTCTAGCAGTGTTTAATAAATCAAAAAGTGTTTAGGAAGACTTCTTGTTTACTGAGTATTTGCTTTGAGGCTCTATGCTAATCTCTTTACTGAGTACTTGCTTTGAGTTTCAATGCTAATCACTTGAAATTATTTTTTATGATCTTAACAACATACAAAGCAAACTAGTTTCACTTTATAGCTGATAGAGTAAAGCAAAGAGAAAAACAAGTAGCCCAAGCAGTTGCCACTGTAAGCAAAAAGGAAGGCCGGGAAACCCAGTGTCAGTGGCCTAAAGCGTGTGTTCATCCTGTAATATCACAGCAAAAACATTTCCCAGTATCTTTGTCTTGAAATAGGTCATTGCACAATGCTCAATATTGACAAGAATCAAATATTCAAGACTCAGTAATAGAGTCATGGCTTTAGGTCTGGCTACCTGTGACATCTGCCCTAGTACCTTGGTTGCTGAAGTCCAGGGGGCCTAGAGAGAAGACAACAGGCGATGCCTTTATTCTTCCTGTCCGAAGAACCACATGGAAGACTGCCATGGACCCTGGGGGACTGACTTATGATCCTATCACTACCAAAATCAAAAGAGAAAGACACACTTATTTGGGAAACACTGTAATAATAAAGGAATAGACGATTTCATACTTTCACATGTGAAATTGCAATTAAACTATACATGCACAGTACTATGTTATTTTGGTAATACAGGGACATGATTTAATGATTCTAAGGATATTTTGTATTTTTTTTTTACAAGTCAGGTGCCATAAACATTCAAATAATCCATCTTTTAAAAAGTACGTTTACAACATCAAAAGAATTAAGATGAAATATAAACCTTTCTACTTACAATTTTTATACAGATTAACCAAATCACAAATACCACAAATAAATGTTAAATTGTAACAATATAATGAATAAACATTCAGATTCTTAATAAAATCTTCCTTTAACATTTTTTAAAACTTACCATTATACTAAATAATCTATGCAGAGTTTTGGGGTACAATACCAAGAAGGCACCAACAGTACAAAGCAGATACAAAGCAGTTTCAGAACTTTCTGGAGTGCTCTACACGGATAAACGGCACAAAAAAGGCAACAAGCTTTAGGCGAACCTGGTGCAACCCTAGCAACTTTACTCTGAATTCCCAATTGGTCGTTGCTGTTCCATCCTTTTGAGTTGGACGATAGTAAGAAGCCACACCATTATTCCACTTTTACATGCTGCTCATCTGTGCTACAGGAATATCATGTTTCAGAACACCAGCACAACAATTTTAAAGCGCAAGTGCTTTAAAAATGTACAAGCAAAAGAATTGCTCAAATTTTCAAAACCACTACATTTACAAAAATATTTCCCTTAAACTTGGGATTGCTCCAAAACATTGATTTACAAATATAAAAGTATTATGGAAGGACCCAAAGCATGAAAGCACATGTATGTGTGTACTGACATACTGTTACCATACTATATAAAAGTTACCAATTTAAAAACCGTATTAACATATAAGCAAATAAAGATAAAACAGTCTCCTCTGAATGATCTGAATATTATGTGGCATGCAGTGTGGGTGGACTACTTTTGTAACTCCTCAAGGACAACCCTACATGTAGCTCCCCCAAACTGATGGCTATCTTCACACCCATTGCCTGCACCCAAGAGCAGCAGTAACGAGTAGGTGTGAGATGAATGTGAACACACCATGCACAGTGCACTGCACACAGAATGTGATATTCTTTTACCTGGACACTATAGTGGTCTTTGTGTCTCAGTCAGCTTTGAAGACCTGCATCAGGGGAGGGTCCTCACAATGTGTCTGCTTGCATCTATGCCACTGGCTTGTTGGGTGTTTGTTTCATACCAATGAAAGGACTGGAATGTTTCAGCTGGAATTTTTTGCTTACATTTTAGACACCAAAAAAAAAGCCATCTGTCTGAAAACTTATCAGAGAATACTAACAATGGAGGTGTTGACATCACCAACATGAATTGAGATGACCTAATCTGTACATTATTAGAAATGTAAGAAAAGGCAAGATGAATCTATTACACATATTAACTAGTAGTTTTCACAGGTACCTTAGTTATGACAATTTTTCACCTGTTAAGATTACACTTGACATGGTATTTATGACAGCATGTGGCTAGTGACTCTAGAATGCAGTGAGTGGTTTCATGCCAATCTGACTCTACGTTGCCAACAAGGGGATGGCAAAGAGCTTGCAGTCCCTGGATATTAGTAGTGATAGTTTTCTATTTAGAAGAGGACTGCAAATTAACTTCATAGTAATATTAACATTCCATTAAAAAATACAAAGAAATAAGAGTAATAAAACTGTCAATGCTCTTTTTGAAACAAAAACACACTTATTACACAATGTATCAAATAACAGTCAAATCTCTGTATCCTGTCAATGCTGGGTAGACCTTCACAAGGCAGCTCTGAGTGTGGAAGTGATAAGCATGTATTTTAGGGCAAGAATTAAGATGTGATTCTGATTTCTGAGGATGAGTCAACATCCTTCTATAGCCACGGGAAATGTGAGTGTCAGCACCCTGCGCTGGGTGACATGTGCCCCATGATGCCAGGTAGTCCTTCCCAGCACTCGGCTGTGCCCAGCAGCAGCTGTGGGGTACACAGCCAGGTCCTCTTTAGAGGGAACCAGAGATTCCAACCTGAGATGTTTGGGCTTTGTCATCAGGGTTTGACAGACTATTTGAACAAAGGAACATGCCAGAATTAATGGCTGTGCAGAGGGGAAAAGAACCTTTTAAAGTCATCTTAAACTAAAGTGTAGGACAGTGCTTGGGATGTGAAACGGAGGCCCATTTGCATGTTTAAGTGCAAACTGAATCTGACTGTCTGCTCAGACACGCTGGTCCAGAGGAAATCAACACTGAATCTTAACATGAATGTGAAGATAAAGATGCACATTTATTTCCATGAATTACAAGTGCAGTGCTGTTCATGTTAGCAAGCAGTAATAACCCATTCTCCATTGCTGTCAAAAAAACAAACAAGAAAAAGGACAGCTGAGAAATGAAAGTTAAAAATAGATTTTTTTTTCCTAAATGATCTGCTGGATAGCATTTTCCGTGGAACACAACTCAGAGGTAACAATAGATTTTTCGTTTCAATCATAGGCATGTGGCACTTGGACAGTCATCTCTGCACAGAAAGCTGTAACAGTCATGCGAGGGTACAGTAATTATTGAACAAGGCAAATTTCTCACCACAGAGAGCAGTGGGGGAGTCAGGAGGCACCGCACTGGGACAGAACACCGAGTCAACTCCACAGTACACAGTGGCAGGAACAAATACTTAAAAGAGATAAGGAAAATATGGAGAGAGCTCTGAACATGACTTAGTGCTAGCTTTTTCTGATGTTCTTAACTCAGCAGTTCAGAAATATCTGAGTACTTGACAATAGAACAGTGCTTCATGTCATGAGCTCATGAAGGCTTTATTATAAATTGTTATACTGTAGGTTGAAAAATGAACTTGAGAAGCTGACATGCTATAGAAGGAAAAAAGGATTGTATACTTTCTCATTTAAAGATGCAGTGATCCTCTCTGCTAAATTCTCAGGTGCTGAATGTGGTTACTAAAACAGACACCGTGTAAAGCAGCTCGGGGCACATGTGCACCAGGCAGATGGCACTCTACCTGGGACTACTGGGTCAGTGTGCTGACTACTTCTTCAGCAACTTTTCCCCCATTCAGTGCTTTAACCTTGGTGAGTCTGTCACCAAACGCTGTACACAACTGCCACTTCGTATCTTTTTGTGCAGGTCTTGCAAACACTAAGTACTGCATATAATGCATTTTGGCAAATGTTATACTTTTATAAATAAATGATAAAAGTAACCACAGTAAGTTTGCAGAATGACATTGGTGAGTGCCGTACTTTTTTATTTAGAAAAATGATCGTTTTTTCTAAAATCTGGAAAAACAGTACATACCTTAAATATGTTAGTGACTAGCATGATATGAGAAAAGACATGAATGCTTCCAAAGGTTCCCAAGGTGGAAACACTTGGTGTAGACTGCAATGTCATCCAAGCTCTCCACAAGCTCCTTCTCTGGGGAGACAGTTACAGGCAACAGAGGAAGTGCAAATTCAGGGCTGTCACTGACTTAAAGTGCCCTATGTAGGACTTTCCTATCATTAAGTAAGATGCCAGTGACTGCAGCCAATCTGGAAAGAATCTTGCTCTGCCAAGGCTGCCTGGGTTAGCAGGGCATCACATAGAAAGGATTCGGGAGCGGAAGGAACCACTGCATCTTTCAAACCAGAAAGTAGTAAGTGACTAAAGCAACAGTAAGCAGTAGGTGCACTGAAAGTACATACTGCCGCAGGTCACCAGTGGGTGACACACACAGGGGTGCCAGGAGGAATTCTCTGGACTGAAGGAATTCTTTGAAAGCATAAAAGCCACAACTACCAGAAACTGCCCCCTCTGATCAGCTCAGAGGAGTCAAAGTGGATAAGCCAACACAGGCTGGAGACAGGAGCAGGGGTCAAGAACTGGGAAGAACACCGATGTCTGAGCACGTCCAGTCCTCTGAGCCCATGTCCTAAAAAAATACAAACAGATAAATCTAGGAGTTAGGGCTGAGCCATATTAACACATCAGCAGCAGCTTAACAAAATGGAAACGTGAAAAAAAAATGAACCATAATAAAAGGTTACTGTCAGCAGGAAAGTTCACAGGAAGGGGGAGAAACACTCTTGCAAAAAAAGGTCACTTTACTTGCATACACATGGGCACGTAACAATATCGGTTCTGACAGGGCTGGAACTCTGTCTTTACAGGTACCTTCCTCAAACAGGTAATAAGAGGCTATTTGCACCACACTATACAGAAGATGCACGCACACACACTCACAGGTAGGTTGACCTCTGTGTTCCTAAAATGCCCTTTATTAGACACATGGTACCCACCTATTCCAACAGTAGAAACAGAGTTTAAGGGGTTTTGTAAAAGAATGTGGTTCTATGGTAAAGGAGAATCTCTCTCTCTTGTTTGTCTTTTTAAGACACAATTTCAGCATGTAGTTTAAGCTGGCCTAAACTTGAACTCACAGTGATCCTCCTGCCTAGATTGAAAGGGAATTTCCTATTCTTTTTTTTGTGTGTGTGTGGTACTGGGAATTGAACTCACAGTCACGTGCATGCTAGGCAAGCACTCTACCACTGAGCTACATCCTGAGCCCGTTGTCTCCTATTCTTACTAAGTGTCCTTCTGTGTGGATGACAACACATCCAGTTGTCAATGCAAATCAGTGGAATGTGGGCTGTTAATAATGCTCAAGCTTTCTCTAACTGAGCGCAAAACCAAATCCTAGTGGACAGTAAGGGTGGTGGGCTGGGATTTTGAGAAGCAAAGGAGCACTAAGGCTGGCTCCCAAGCGTGGAAAATAGTGCAAGATCACCCAAGTCAGAGGGAGTCGATGGCTACTTTCCCAGTAGCCTTCACATGTGGCCTACTTACTCTTGGAGAAGTCCACTTGGTTCTCCAGGGGTTTGTAGATACCTACAAGAGGCTGACCAGCAGCCCTGTCCCCGGAAAGCATAAGCAACACAGTTTCCCCTTTGCTCTCCTAATAGTTCTGGTTTTGTTTTGCATTACTGGGGATTAAACCCAGCAGTGCTCTACCACTGAGGTATATGCCCAGACATTTTTGAGACTGGGTTTCACTAAATTATCCAGGCCAGCTTTGAACTTCCCATTTTCCTACCTTGGCCTCCTGAGTAATTGGAAGTGTGTGCTACTGGCCAAGCAGTAATGTGTATTTTTATTAGAAGAAATTACATTTCTTTTTTTTTAACCAGTACCAGGGATCGAACTCACAATCATGCACTTGCAAGGCAGGTGCTTATGCCACTGAGCTAAATCCCCGGCCCCAGCTCTAAGCATCTTAAGGGCCCATTAAACCTCAGGTTGCTGGAAATATTTATAAATGGACCACAGCTGGGCAATCACTGCCCTAAAGTATCCACTGAATTTAACAAGGTGGCTTCATTAAGTATCTGTTTGTTCGGTACTATCCTTGAGAAGTGAAAACATTGCCACAAATCATGTTCTATGTCCTGTGGTTCTGATGAGGAAGCCTGGTTCAGATAGCTGGTGGGGGGACCAAATATCAAAATGCCAACAACAAAACAGACTCTTCTTTTTTGGAGATCCTCATTGTCCTGACATGTTTGCCAGCATAAAAATCTATCACTTTAATATTTCACAAAGTGCTTCAGGGCTATGATTTCACGGGCAACTCAAGCGTCAAGGTAGGAAAGATTGGTATCACGGTCCATGCCACTTAAAGGCACATGTCATAAGTTGCTGCCAAATCTACTGGCTGGCAGAAATTAAAACCACTCTAGAATGCTTCTGTCTTCTGGGAAAGCAATGGAAGACAAGGTTAATAGCCCAAGTGATCAATCCGCCTAAGAAAATTTACAAACAGGCAGAGCAGGAAGAAAGATAAGCACCTAGTACCACCTGCATAGCCTCCTGGACTGGGGACTAAAGAGATGGGGCTGGGTGAGGATGAGGGTTATCATAGGAATTCTCCATTTTTATCTTTTGGTTACTACAACTACTTCCGCAAGCAAAATAGAATAAAATAACTGTGATCCTTTAAGAGCTCCCAGGTCACCATTAGGGACATCACTACCACTTCCTTTACCAAAGAGTCCCAAGTATGTTTTCCAGTCCTTTGCTACTGCAGCTGAGTGCCTGAACATCCCCTCTCTCTAAATTTAGTCTCTGTGTTGCACAGAGTTGGAGCTTCTGTTCTCAGATTTGAAGATTGATCTTCAAATATATAGATATAGATATAGATATATAGATATAGATCTTTAGTGTTCTAAAGATCTATATACAAGTTCTGAGACCTTTCTGAGAATGTGAGGTTAGCGGGAGGAAGTGTGGAGGGATCACAACAAAATGGCATTCTGATCCAAAGTGCCCAGATCCTCTGACTAGTTGCACTGATGGGCAATTTCAGCCTCAGCAAAATGCTCAGATGCTCCACTGTATGTGTGCTGAATCTAGAATGCTGCTGGGCTCACCAAAATGAAATGTTTGTGAAAGAACTGGCACACAGGTTAATAAGTGCTCCCAGGCCCACCTTCCCCTGGATTCTATTCTGTTTTATTTTATTTTATCTTTTTGCTTTTTGAGACAGGGTCCCACCAATGTAGTTCAGGTTGGCCTTAAACTTGCAGCAATCCTGTCTCAATCTCCTGAGTGCTGAGATTATAGGAGTGTGCTACCATGCCCAGCTTTTAAATTCACTTTCATATTCTAGACAACTAAATTCTAAATCAGGCTAGATGAAATGCACCAAAAACATTAGATGGAGGAACAGATGGATGAGAAAACAAATACAATAAAACATTAATTGTAGAATTTAGGTGGTGAAAATATGGATGTTTTCTTTAAAATTCTTTCAGTTTTTCAGAATAGTTGAAAACAACATTATCAGAATAGTTAAAATATTAGAATAAAAACTACACTTTAGGTATCTTAGGTTCTTTTTTTTTTTTCGTTTTTATCGGTACCAGGGATCGAACTCATAGCTGCACACTTGCAAGGCAGGCGCTTATGCTGCTGAGCTAAATACCCAGCCCCATCTTAGGTTCTTAATGCACAGCAGGAGCAAATGAACAGCACATTGCAGTGACTTCTTTGCCACACCTGGGTTCTCACATTGGGAGAATCTCAATGCGGCATCTCTGACCCTGCCTGTAATGTGGATTACAGGAGACGACTAGGCCTTATGCTTATATAGCCCCTGAGGCACCCTGGCCTCTGTCTGGCTCTCTTCTGCTCATTTGCCCTTCTTTCCAGTGACCTGGTCAGTCCTCCCATGGGGCCCTGCTTACCCAAGTTCTTCTATAGCCTTGTTGCCTCAGTTACCCAGGTCAACAGTTCAGGATAGGCAACCATTCATGAGGCAGCTGGGTTCCTTAGTGAGGCAAGGGCTATGTCTCAGTTTGGTGCCTCTATGGCCTGCTTCTACTCAGCTATAGCCGGTGCTTACATACAGACTTCTGGCTCATCATTACTGCACAGTGAAGAGCTCCCAACCCTGAGGATCAGCTCTGCACAACTGCCTATGTGATCTTCATTTTTACTCTTTAGGGTCTGCTGTGCCTACATCTCTCTCTGCTACAATCTCCAATACTATACATACTCCTTATTGTTTACCTGTTTCCTATTGTCAGGCTGCCAGACAGCAAAATCTGGGTTTTACTCATCTTTGTTTCCCTCCTACCTGGCTCCAGGAAGTACTCAACGCTGACTCAATGATGGGGAAAACTGATCATCATGTTAATCCCAGATGCCCTTCCATACTACATGGCCAGAGGTACTCTGCTTATATGGCTCTTCCCCTGCTAGATTGAGTGCTCCCTGAAGGCCATGCAAGGTGTTGGAAACCAGTCTCCTAAGAATGCCTAACTGGAGGGGGCAAATGGAGATTGAAAGTAAGTCACAGAGATGCTTATGAAAGAAGGGCTAGGGAACTCCTGCCTTTAGTGGACAAAGAGCCCTGGGCCTTTGCCTCACCTCTTTTTATTCCCTTAGACATGGGAGCAAGCAATTAGAAAGCACAAGACTCATTTACTATTATCAATATTATGTCCAGGTAAACAACTGGATCTCGGCTATATTGACGCTTCCCTGTAACTGGCACTGTGTGAGCATGTTGGCTCATTTGCCAAAGGAACAGCCTGCCATTCCTTTCTTTAAGTCTGCAGGGAAGGTCAATTAGGCTTTGATACTCATTATCTGGCCTCCTACACAGAATCTGCCCCTCGTGCTTAGCTGCTGCATCTGATGTATCACCTAATCCACCCTAAGCAGTCCACATGTTTTGAACTAAGACAAAGATGAGGGCAAATTGAAGACTAGTGACCAGTTTAAAGAACATGACCTTTGAAAGAAACTGTGAAGGAAGAAAGGCAATAGAAGCCCGTCAGCTTAACCTTTTGGCAAACTTATTCTTTAGAATGTCAGAGAGTAAATGTCCTCAGCCTTGAAAGGCCATGTAAGTCTCTATGACTACCTTGTCTGCTGTCAGAGAAAAAGCAGCACAGGCAACTTGAGAGCAGATCCGATCTACAACAGGCAGCAGGCTGATCAGGACTAGTGGATCTGATCTGGTAAACAGGCTTGCAGTCCCACCACACAACTATCCTTTCAACAGGAAACCAATTATTTTTCTTGGAAAACAATGATCCCTGATATCCACATTTCCTAGGCAAGCTCAAGACACCCACCTTCCAAGCCACACCAAGGGATGGGGCTAGTAGAAAAGAGAAACAGCTACACCGTGAGTACCACCTAGAAGAGCCAAGAAAGATCCACATAGACTGACTTTACATCAGTGAGTGATCATGAAAGTCACTATATATGGCAAATGCAAGAGACTGTTACACTTGCATGGTTGATAGAATGAACTTAACTGGTCCTCTGCTCCTCAGTGTCCTGTTTACACCTAGCTCTTCCTCCTGGGCTGGCTTAAGACTGTCCACCTCATGTCCCCATAAGCAAGCACTTCCTCAGTGCTTCACTCTGGTTTGAGTTTGTCTTTGAGGGTATGTGTACTGTCAGCAGGGCTGGCCTACCACAGCCCAACTCAGTTGCTAGATTTAGAAATTCTGGAGTCTTTCTGCCTTTGTTTTTGCTTCATTCTCTTGAATCCACAGCTTCTCATTACCACAGCCATAATCCACACCAAGTACTGTTTTCCACTGACTTCCCATCCAGACTATCCTCATTCTAACCCTATCTGCTCTGATATCAAACTTCTGAAAGCAACGTTTTCCTTACCCCCAAATTATCTGGATCTATTCTTGCCCAACTCCCTCTTTTCCCCTCCTGCTCAGCATCAAGGGTCTCTGTTTTGAGGATGTGATGGCCATGTTTTTTTTTTTTTTCTTCTTCTTTTTCTTCTTTTTGGCCACATCTGTTCTTGAGTTACATCTACTTGTCCCTGATTCCTTGTTCTTACTGGTGGGGGCTACAAGCCTGGGAATTCTGACCATGAGAAGTGCTCCTAGATCAGTCTGTCACTCTGAGCATATAGCTGTCCTTCTTAATAGGAAGCCAGCTTCTCTTCTTGGAAAGCAGCAAACTTAATGTTCCCATTTCCTAGCAAGCATAGAAGTCAGCCCTATACATACCTACTTTCATAGGAAATCTCATTATATTCTCATAGGAATCTCATTTAAAAAGTGAAGTTGTGGAAACCTGTGTCTTCTTGTGACACCTATGCATCTTGCTTCCTTGGCTATTTCTTCTGTATAATCTTCCTGATTTTCCCTCTCAGCCTGTCTTCCGACTTGTATTGGTGACTTTTCTTTTGTTGCTGGAACAAAACAGGCTACTACTCCCTATGATAGGTGTAGCACTCACATCATCTCCTGTTCCCTCCTCTTGTACAGGATAAAGATGTCTATAAAGTGAGGACCCCAGCCCCTGCTGAGTTGCTTCATGAAGCCTCTAAACTTCTCAAGTTGGCACAGAAGGGCCTGGGAGGGCTGCAAAAGAGACTCAAGCACCCTTATGAGAACAAAGAAGTGCTTTGGAAGTATTTTTATCAGGTCTGGCTGGGGGAAGAGTTTAGGAGGTGGGCAAAATGACATATCAACAGCTGACTTGAAGGAGCATCTGTGTGCACAAAACAGGAAACAGAAAGATTTAATGGGCGCTGGGGATGGCATGCTTTGTGGAGATCTGGGATTGGAGAGGGCTTGGCGCACGTGCAAAAAGGGAGTGGGAAGTTTTTTCTGGAACTAGAAAAACAACACAGAAGTTACTCTTGGAGAGACACCAAGTTGAGTGGATGTCCTATTAGAGATAATTGAGTCCCAGGCTGGCAGAATCTTTCAGCATCAACCACTATACTACTGCTCCTTTGGCTTTAACTCTATCAATGTTTCTTTGTCTTGACTAGCTACCACATATGCACCTCAGTTATAGCACTGAGTTATGCTCTTAACTCAGAGAAAAGTCCCAGGGTGTTGGGGGTGTAGCTCAGTGACATAGTGTTTGCGTAGCATGCACAAAAGCTTCAGTACAAGCCTCAGCACAGGGTATGGAGTAGAGTTCTAGGACCCCGAAAATTATACCTTAGAATTTCTTAATATTAAAAATGACTTAAATAAAAAGACTTTCAGAAATTAAGACCTCAGACTTATTCCATCCATTAAGTTCACTTTCACACACACACACACACACACACACACACACACACACACACACAATTAGCTTTAGTCTCTCTTCCCTAAACACTAAATCTCACTGTAGCTATTACCCTGACAACTTAATTTCACATCAATCTCATATCCTTGCAATCCATAGGTCTGTATTAACTTCTAGAAATTAAAGGATTCCAAGTGTATGTTTTCAACAGTGGTGGAAAGTATAATTTCTCCAGCTTTAAATCATGAAGCAATCTGTACAAAATCTATATTCAACCAAAGGCGAATACATTAAATTCTTTTTTTCTTTCTCATGACATTTAATTCTATGGTTAAAGATCTAGGTACCTAAGGGCTGGAGATTTAGCTCAGCGGCATAAGCGCCTGCCTTGCAAGCAGGCAGTCGTAAGTTCGATCCCCGGTACCGATTAAAAAAAAAAAAAAAAAAAAGATCCAGGTACCTGACAAATTTAAGATCTGTATCCTGGCTGGAATCTAGCGGTCTCTTCGAAAATGAGTTCTTTGAGCTTTTCCTTTGGCAAGTCATCCAATTCCATGTCGAACTTGAATGGTGCTTCAGCAATGGGCTTTAAGAGAAAATAAAACACTTAATAATCAAAAGTTGTTACGGTTAAGGCATAAGTTTACTGAAAATGACTCTCTGACTCACATTCTGAAATTTATACCACAGGACTGATGTCATATAAAACCTGAGGGCTCCAGGCCTGAGGTTATAGCTCAGTGTAAGAGTGCGTGCTCAGCAGTAATATGTGAAGTCCTGTGTTTGACCCCAGCACCTCCCCATCAATTAGCCCCGTATCTCAATGCTGATAAGCATGTACACACTTGTGCTCATACTCCTGAAAGCACCCTTCTGATAAACAATAAACAGGTTACGCATGTAGCTCAGTCAGAGTATTTGCCTAGCATGCAAATACCCTTGTCCTCTCCATGCTACACATTGGTACAGCTGTTCCGCTTTATATATTTGCCTGATCTCCACTTGCTGCAGGGAGTCAGGGGAGAAAGGACTTCAAGATATACCCACAATGCTTGTCTTCAAGGAGGAGGGAATGTCTGTATTTGAAGGACCAAGTATGCTAAAATACAACACATGCTACCATATATGCAGGACACGGTTGCTGTGTTTGAGGAAGCAGTCAGCAGCATGAGCTCTTACCTCATCACTTGGGTCATAATACTGCTCCAGATATGGGTGGGCCAGAGCCTGTTCAACCTCAATCCTTTTGTGAGGGTTGAATGTCAACATTTTGTCCAGTAAGTCCAGAGCTATGAAGACAAAGGTTTTCACCATGGTAAGAAACAGAGGTAATGGTCACCAAAGTGTTTTATACTTCTTGTTCAACAACCCACAAAACTGAGCAGAGCATCACTGTGAGGTGAGAAGCTAGCAGACTGAGCACGCCAGTCTGTGTGAATACAGGTGCTGAACACCTGACAGATGTAGATCTCAATGCTCAGAAAGGTAGAACATTATTGGTCTGGAGAAGAGGTAGCTAAAGGGAGTTCTTTAAAACACTGAGGCAGAGGCAGGAGGATTCCAAGTTCAAACCCTAACTGGGCAACCTAGCAAGAACCTGAGCCCAATCTTTAAAAACATTGTTTCCACTTATTTATATTCAGACAAGTGGTTTTCAACCTGAGTAGCAACTTTTCTTCAAATTAAATCAGGAGTCTTGTAGTTAGGGAACAGAAAAAAGGAGCTACACCATCCCCTTTAGACCTACTTCAGACTCTCAAACACCTTGAAAAATCTAAGGCTTAGATCTAAAAACCTACAGCAAATCTGAAAAGCTAATAAAGCCAATATAAAGAACACAGATTTTTAAAGAATATATAGGCATCTACTTAATGAAGCCTCTTTCTTTTTTTGATGGTATTGAACCCAGGGACTCACACATGCTAGGTAAGCACTGTATTGCTAAACAACTCCAAGGAAAGCCTATTTTCTTGAAATCATTTACTTTTAGTATTTTTTTTTTTAATTTTTTTTTTTTGGTCTTTTTCCTTTTTATCGGTACTGAGGATCGAACTCACGACTGCCCGCTTGCAAAGCAGGTGCTTATGCCACTGAGCTAAATCCCCAGCTCCTACTTTTAGTATTTTTTAGATAGGCTTTCACTATGTAGTTCAGGCTCATGCTGAGCTTACTATGTAGCCCCATGACAGCCTCAAATCTGCAGTGATCTTCCTGCCTCAGCCTCCTGGGTATAAAGAGCCACTGAAACTAGAAATTGGGGCTAAAGCAAGGCCAGCCTTGAAAATAAGAGAGCCCCAAACAAGCCACTTATACAAGCTGTTTCAGCTCTAAGAAGGCAAGGGACTCAGGTCAGCCAGGCAAACATGTTGCTAAGCAGTGTGATTGAAATTGACATCTTCCTCTTGCCTGTATAAATAAAAGTGCTACAGTGGTTGAGCTGTTTCCTTTCTCCCATCAGGAGAGTAAAGGCTCTACCTGACCTCAGCTTTCCTCTCTTCTTTATTTTCGCATCCTCTAATTGTCTTTTCCCCTGGGAACATCTAGAGCTGCAACTGGTCACTCACTATACCTGAGTGCTGGGATTACAGGTGTGCACCACCACATCGAACCTAAAGTTATTATTTTGGTAGGTTATTTGCAGATGACAAAAACCTCACCCATCTACAAATTGGCTTACGCTTATGCTGTTAAATCCTATTAGAATGTAAAAAAATACTGGTAATAACCAAAATGTGTTATTAATGATTAACTTGGAGAATCGGCTCTAGCTTATTTTGAGAAAAAAACTTTTAATCATTTACTTATTTAAAAATGTTCAACCTTTGACAGCTGACCAGTAAACTTTCTGAAGTGACTGCTTTAGCGTTAGATAGCAGGTACCTTGTTGCTTAAGGTTACTGAAGGGTATGCACATGAATATGTTTATGCTCATGTCTGCATGTGTGCACTCTTCAGTTCTGGCTCCTATTTTTTGACATCCTTTATTGCATGACACCAATGGAGCAACCACTGACCTTTAAGAGGAAGTAAGTCTGCAATACGTTTAAAATAATTTGTGCTTCCATCTATAATCTTTCCCATACAAAATTCTGACTGTATCTTAGGAAATTATGCAATAAATGACACAGTGCTTTGTAGCCTAAAGAATTTTTTGGAGCAGAGAAAGTTCTCTCAAAGGTTTGGCCTTAATGGAAGCAGTGTGGCCATTAGAGGTGTTCATGTCTAAAGCTGTGATACAGGGTGTATAGCTAGTGAGGTTTAGGAGGAGATTCTTTCAGCAGTCAAAATCAAGTCACACATGATGGTCAAGAATTCAGACACCTCGAGTTCAAATCCTAGTTGCCTCAAATACTCTGGCAGGTGTGTGGACAATAGCTTAAGATATAAGCTCAGCTTTACATGAGATCAGTCTTCCTGGTCCTGACCACTTCACCACAAGAGCTTGCAGATATTTTCCAAATGATTTCCTTTTTGAGAAGCAATTAAGTAACTTGGCCTTTTGCCCAGTCAGGTACTGTCAGTACAAAGAAAAACGCAGAAAGACATGACCACAGATTCTAACAGCATTATTTCACCACTGTAGGGACACCTGTATTAATCTGGGAAGCACTTCAAGGCAACTAAATTATTATTTGGCTTAAGCATTTCTAAAACAGATCTGTTAGCTCCTTCCAGTTAAATTCTAGACCCTTAAACCTACAGGCAAAAAACTTCAAATAGCTTCCCCTTCCACTTGAAAAATAACTGGATTTCAGCCTTCTTTTTGCAAGTGCTATTTCTGCATTATTCATAGCTACCAAAAGAGAAAAAAGAAAAATGGGAAGTAGCTGGCAGGTGCTGACCCCACACTTAGTGTGCCTAGCCCCCTCCTCCCACGCCACACCAAGACCCAGTGGTACCACTTTGGATAGCATGAATCATGGCAGCCTGCATACTTACTTGGATACAGTTTATTTCCCTGAAAAACAGGAAGTCCCTTTGAAACTGGGATTACACCGGACCATGGTCCCCTGGCTCTTTCAGTATTTCACATCTTCTCTTAACTTTAAAAAGATATATAATGACATAGCCCCTGTCCTTCTCTTCCATCTGTAAGATCTTTTCCCTTTCTGTCCTACCACAGACCCTGGACAGCCATCTATCTAGCACCTCTTCTGGTCACCTGCTCAGAATTCTGATCCTGAAACAGCACTATAACTTTCACTCTCATCTTCAACTTGAGTTTCTGGGCAGCACCAGAGAAAATGAACTAACTGTACAAACTGCTATGGCAACAGTACTCTAATTCTGTGATCTCAGAACCCTTTTATAACTCTTAAACATTACTGATGATTGATTTTAAAAGTAGCCTATTCAGTTCACAGCTGAATTGTACCAGCACCTTCATGAGAAAAATAACCTCATTCCATAAGCAGAAATGCCCAATGTGCACTTCCCATTTTATCACACAAAATGTCACAAAGACATGTATTGAAGAGATTTAACAAAGCAAGTATTTTTTACTGCTTCATCAAGGACATCCTTCTATGTAACTGGCATTGATTTTTAAGCTCTGAAGAAGTGAGAGTTTGGTGCTATGGCCTTGAACTAGGCCAAGGTGCTGCAGCCTTGCTCATCATTGCTTCTGTATCATGAGTGCAGATGGTATCATGGAAAACAGTATAAAGATGTTTTAGTAGTAATGTTAAGATAATTTTAACTTACAGACAGCCTGGAAAGATTTTAGGGACTCAGAGGCCTAAGCAGCACAATACTGAGAACAGTTGTGCTATAAAAACATCAAGACTTTCCATTTCATCAAGGCCCTCAACAGCTCAACAGCCCTAGTTTGTCTCCTCCTCTATACTAAAATCTATCTGCTTCACATGGCTTCAATTATGTACCTTCCTATCAACCAACCCTCACTGCCCTCAACAGATCCCACTGAAGGTACTGCTGAGGAAACAGATTTCCAGAAGTGATCTTTCTGAACTATCCTTTCACTTACCTCTACTCATTGCCAAAAAAGGGACAACTCTCTTTTGAGTCAAAGTCAATCCTTCTCATGTGTGGTCAACCCTACAAGCTCTTCTGAGGATGACCATAGTTATTTCCACCTTCACTTTCCATTCCAAAGTTCTAACTCCCACTGCTTGAATTACTCATGTGTGGTCACCAACAGCTATTGGAAAACTAGTTTGTATCTTGCTAGACTTTTCTGTTACATGGATGCTGCCATGTACCTCACCTGTACTCCGTTGTGGCACTGGTGACTAAAAGCCCTGGACCTTTGCACTCAAGTTGCCTCCACAGCTCTCTAAAAATGTTTTTAAAAATTTTGAGACAGGGTCTTGGCTAAGTTGACCAGGCTGGGCTCAAACATTTGGTCCTTCTGCCTCAGCTAGGATTAGAGATTTCATTTAACAACTGAGTTACATCTCTGAGATTAGGTCTTTAAATAAATTGATTACCAAATGAGTTGTATATGGTATATCCATTACAAAGTTCAGAACAAAAAAATGGTCAAAGCAAACTCCAACTTGGTGACTGTGCTATTTGCATAACTCTACATGCAGAACCATAATGTATACTACAGCATAAAATTACGTACTGCACAGTACAACCACAAAACTTGTGGTACTATATAAACGTGCACTGTACAAACAAAAGACATTGAGGCTGTATAAACAAGATGTATAAAACTGTACCAAAAAAAAAAAAAAAAGGATGGGTCATAAACCTAAGTGATGGGTCTTAAACTCCGAACAGCATGCCTTCGTCATAACTCCAAACAGTCGTTAAACAGTTATGTAGTTAAATGAGGAATATCTGTATAAGCATGTACTATAACACTCAGCTTAGTTCACTTTCCTAACATGCCACCCTCCATTTCTTTCTTTTTTTTTTTTTTTTTTTTGGCGGTACTGGGGATCGAACTCATGACCTCGAGCTTGCCAGGCAAGCACTTATGCTGCTGAGATAAATCCCCGGCCCCACCTTCCATTTCTGTGAAGTGCTATGCCACCAGTTCTCTTTGTCCATTCTAGTTTTCAAGAATTTCTAACCCTATCCCACTGCTCACTGGAAGTTCATGGTTTCTAGCTTCTTACAGTCTCATTTCTCTTAGTGGTGAGGAACCTGTGGCACACATGCTACAGTGGGCTATTTGCCTCACTGAAAGCTCTAAAAGGTTCACCATCATGCTTTATTTCCTCTGCCTCTTAAATGATTTCAAAGGCCATGAATTAAATAACTCTCAAAGCAGACAGATGCAATGGCAAGCACCTATAATCCCAGTACTTAAAAGAGTCTCAAGCAGGAAGATCCTAAGTTTGAGTTCAGAATTTTGATATGAACTTCATTTTACATATACATATCTGATATACACACACACACGGGAGACAAAGCTCCTCACTTTTCTCCATGATGATGGTAATCTGTTGGTTTTGCCTGCCAGAAGTATACAGCATTCTAGTGTTCTCTGGCTGAGCAATGGGAATATAGGAATGGTGATACTGGTTGGGTCATGTTCACTTGGGTTCACCTTTGGCCACAATGACTAGTCGGGAGTGGATGTGGCATCCAAACTGGGCACACAGAAGCAAAGACAGACAGCTCCATTGATTTGGGCTGAAATCATTAAGAAACAGTGTGAAACTGAAGCTGCTATGGCCTTTTTACTCCCAAGAAAAAAGACACAGACAATAAAAATAGCATAGAAGGTTGCAAATCTAACTGATTTCAAAGTGGCTGTACTCATGAATCCAGATTCTACTGAACCTTTCAGTTATGAAAGCCAATAACGTCCTGCTTCAGGCCTAAGTCATTTGGTAATAGATTCTTATTACACAGCATAGAAAAGGTCTCAAATAGCTCACCTACCAACTGAACCAGCATTCACCGCCCATGGCCCATTCATTCAATAGTAACTACCACTCATCTTTGAATTTTTTCTATGTATTTTCTTGCACATAGTTGAAATTATACAGTATATAATAACAAATGCTGTATTATTTTGTTAGTATTGCTTTTTATTTTCCCATGCTATCAAAACTTTATAAAAATCACTTCCAATGATTTTACAGTACTCCTTTAAGTAGGCAGATATATAATTTATAAGCATTTGGTTAACATTTGGCATTTAGGTGACTTCTAAGGCCTAATGTGATTTAAATTTAACATGACCCAAACCAAATTCTCAACTGCTATCCCTCAACTGTTCCTCTTTAGTTTTCCTCATCTCAGTATTTCCTGTAATTTTGCATTCTTATTCTTTGCTATTTACTCATTTAAATCTTGGATTTGTCTTTGGTCTCTAGGCATGAAAAATATCAATTTTGAGACTAACATTGGTAAGTAACAATTTAAGAATAACCCTCTTAATTACCCTATCACGTGGGAACTGAATTTGTTCTGAGAGGAACTCACAGAAATAGAAACTAAATAACTTGTCCAAATTGAAGACTCCACCGCGGCAGAGTCTTTCTTTGAACTTAGGAGACCAATTTTAGAGCATCACAGCATAAGCACTGTGGTGTGCTCCTTCTAAATTAGCACAGGAATTCTTTAAATGTTTCAGTTTAGAACATTTTAGAGCTACTGCTCACACCTGATCAGTATAATCCTTTTCGGTACCAGAAACTGAACTCAGGCCCTTGCATTTGCAGGCAGGAGCTTATACTGCTATGTCCCTGGCCCTGATCAGTATAATCTTTTTTTTTCTCTTTCTTATTTTCTTGGTTTGCTTTTAATACTTAGGAAGATAATATTTTTCCATGCAGAGATCAGAAAAATACTATTCAAAATACTGTTAATTTTCAACAGTATGATTTTTAAGAGTAATCGATTCTTTTGGAATTCATTGTAAAGCATGAAAATTTAAACTGGTTTTCCTCCAAAAATTGATTCAACAAGCTTCACACCATCTGCTGATAATTTCTTCCCCCTCATTGGAGTCATTTTGGAGAGAATTATCTCATTTGAAGAAAAAGCTATAATACTGCTTGCTCAAGCGACTCAGCAATCAAAAATTTCCAACAAGTATGTGGGAAAATGTTCAGTTTCACTCTTAAAGAAAAACAAATTAAATGCCACTCTCTCCACCCTCATTTGGTTGGCAGACCCAAAAGTTCAATATCCAGAATTGCTGGAACAAAAGACATGTGACAGAATTGCCAAACTGCCCTCCGCCAATTTAAATTGCCTCAACCAATTTATACTCTATCAGCTGTCTCTTGAGAACATCTGTTTCCTTTACAGCACTGACCATGCTGTAGATTATCATTAACTTTTTAATATTTGCCAATGTGATGAGCATGGTTTATTTTTTGGGTACTGGGGATTGAACTCTCAAACTTGTGTTTGCCAGGCAGGTCCTTTTGGCACTGAGCTAAATCCCCAGTGAGCATGGTTTAATAAATAAATAAAAGAGGAATTACTTTTTGAGTAGCCATATCTTGTACAAGTAGAACTGATTGATTACCCTTTCCTAGATTTAAAAGACATTTTTTTTTTTCTTTAGCAGTACTAGAGATCAAATCCAGGTTCTTTGTATTAAGCTCTATATTCCCAGAATCTTTAATTTTATTTTGGGTCAGGCTTGAATTTGCTCTCTCCTGTCTCAGCCTCTCAGAGTGCTGAAATTACAGATGTTTGCCACAAGACTATGCTTAAGAAACATTTACAACCCCCCTACTTTGAAATAGTCTCCTATGTTGTCCACACTGGTCTTGAACTCCTACACTCAAGCAATTCTCATGCCTCAGTCCAAGGGTTTGAATTACAAGCACAAGCCACCATGCTTGGCTATATTTCCTCTTCTGTAAAATGTCATTAACTAAAAGCTCCAGTATTTTACCTATAAAACTGGAATCTCTTGAGCTGAGGTCCTCCTTTTTATTTTCTTGTGTATTTTTATACAAATACAGACTATCAGTTCCCTACTGATAGGCTCTTAACTTCTTACTGTTGGTTCTTGGAAGCTTTGATACTACAGAACATACAATTTTAGATAAAGTTATAGTAAAATGAGAAACAACTTAAGTGTCACGTTAAATATGGCACAAATTCTTTGTTGTTCTCCACAACTGTGGGCAGATTTATTTCCCCAGCACTTCAATTTGGTTTCATTCTCATTTTGCTTTGACACACTAAGCGTGGCAGACTGCTGTTCTGTACAAGGTCTTCTGGAATATTCTTTTTCCCCAAGTGCTGGGATTACAGGAGTGCACCACCATGCCCAGCTTCTTTTGGAATATTCTATCATGAGAAGAACAGTCTAGTGTACTGCAGAATGAGAAGTACCTACAAGGATGAAGACCCATTAAAGATGGGCTGGGCATGGAGGTGCACACCTAAAATTCTACACTGGGAGGCTGAGGCAGGAGGACTGAAAATTTGAGCCTACCCCATGCAATTTGGCAGATTAGTAACATTCTCTTTCAAAATAAAAAATTAAAGAGGGCTGTGGGTATAGCTCAGTGCAAAGGCCCTCAGTCCAATCCCTAGTACCACAAAATCAAACAAATAATAAAGTCGTGAGGTCACATTGGCCTACTTACTAGAGGGGAGCCAGCTGTATCAGCCAATGGACTCAAGAACAAATACATGATTATCTGAAGCTCCTGAATTTTGAGGTTGCTTATTATTCAGCCCTTTTTTTTTTTGTTTTCTAAATTTTGAGACGGGGTCTAATTATTTTTAAAAAGTAAATTTTAGGAAAAATAGACATGTATATACATACTGAAGGACAAGAAATAAAATGCTGGGAAGTTGTCATCTCTCTGGTTAGACATTCAGATTCTTTTCTCCATCTAAAAGGAGAAAGGACACTTTTTTATAGTGCCCCCACCTTAATAATATAGGGTAGAGTCCCCACTGTAAAGTCACCTCGCCTTTTTCTTGAGGGCCCATACTCTTATTTCTCTGAGTGTATATTTTTAAAATTTTGCCTAATCTTTTTATGTCTCTTGCTGATGTGTTATGAAATTGTTTTTACTGTGATAGAAGTCATCAACCCATAACCTGCCCACTGGATGGACTCAATCAAGGTTCTCCAGCTCTGCTCTGCGGACCTCTCTGGACCGTGTCCAGTGACATTTCTTCTGGAGAGCCAGTGGCAGGAGGTAAAGAGGCATCAGAACCATGACTCTGATTAAGTCTGGCCAAATGCTTTTTGTGTTTTTCCCCTTTCCCAGTCTCTTGACCTCTGTTGCATTAGTTCTTGTTTCTTCTCTCTTCCTTGTCTATCTTCCTTGCTCTCTTACTCCACCTTCTCTTCCCTTTTTTTTCTCTTTCTGCAAATCTCTGCAGCTTTAGGTTTTTCCTTTTCAGCAGTCAGAGGCTTCCAAGTACCTAGAAAATGAGTGCTTATATATAAAAACACTGAAGATGAGGCACTTGCTCCCTCTAACCAGAGTTGAGGTGTCAAGAGGTACACTAAGATGAACAGAGGCCTCATTAGATATCCCTCAAATCAATACACCTGATTCCTGGATTAGATAAGATTGAAAACTTGCTCATCACAGAGTTGTAAGGACAGACCCACCTGGCGTCCTGAGCAAAGTTTTCTCACATCTATCTATTCTTGAGACACAAGAACTGACCTCAGGATGACACTTAAGGAAGCTATCCTTGGGTTCTAAGCACATACTTCAGATCAAACAGGATCTTATAAAGTGTTCTTTTAATCCTCCGTTTCCCTCCCTTGCCTCTCCCCTTCTCAGAAACCAACCCTGGCCTGCCTAACACCACTGCTCCGCTTTCTGGGTGGCTGGGAACATATCTTAAGCTATATAGATCGCAGTGGGCATCTAGGTGATAGCTGGTAGCTGACACTCCTCAGGACCTGCTAGAGTCTATATACTCAAACTAAAGAGGTGCTCAGTTTTTTTTTCTCCTCTCTCTTTCCTATAGTCATTCCCTTTCTCTTCACCTACCTGGAATCTTTCATCTTTAACTTTTTATTAAAAGTATTAATTAGTAGGGAGCACTAGAGCTAGAGGATGGAGGAGGATGAACAGGACCTTGAGCTTTTTCACACCTTCAAGAGATAGATTCCATTTTTCTGCGTGGGCAGGGAAAGGAGGTGTCCTCCTGAGTGTTGCAGCCATATGAAGACACTGATCAAAGAGGAAAAGAAAATCCTTCTGGTCTCTCCTTACTTCTTGCCAGGGGAGGAGGGAAGCATGCGCTTCCTATGTTTTCCTCTGACACAGTGGGAGACAAAGGTGACTGGTGATTTAAGTGTCTTGGTATACTTAGCTGGAGTCCAGCTGTTTCCCTCTCCTCTTCCTCAACCAGCAGCTCTAAGCTGTGTTGGGGAGAGGGAATAAGTATTTCCCTTCCACACAGCCACACCTTAAGGATACATGCCATCAGGGGTCTGTTCAAAGGCTCCCCACAAGTAGAGACCCATTTCGGCTCACCATGAACTTCTTCCACCATTTCCACACACCATGAACTTCTTCAGTCCTAGAGCTACCTGCTACAACCCTACAGCATATCACAGTAATATTCTTTGCTTCTCTAGTGCCAGCTTGTTCCATCTTGTTAAATTTAGTCTCATATTTATCTCCCTATCTAAAACTGTATGTGCTCTGTACTTACTGAATGATATCGCTAGATTTTAAACCTTCAATAAGTTCTTCACATATGTTGCAGGTCCCTAGATTTAAGACTTTGAGGTGGCCTCAAGTAAATCCTAGCAGTTCTATTTGTTTTTTAGCTTTTTCAATCTACTATAAGAGATACAAACAAATTTATGCACTTTTGAGAGCTCAGTGTCTGGAAGTAGCTTTTTACTGGGGCAAAGACACTTTTGTTCTCTGGTTATAACAGCAACAGGACTATCCAGCTGGGACAGGTTTCTATCATGACTGTCAGAAAGTGCGTGGACTATGCATGCACTGTGCCCCTGAGAAATCTGGAGGCAGCATGTATATGCATGGGCCCAGGCAAGTTAGGGTAGACCTGGGACTGACCCTGGGAAAGCTGGGACAGGATGTGCAGGCAGCATGAACCAGTGAAGGCTGGGGTGGGATACCTGGCCAATCTGACCTCAGGCACCTACAAGAACCCTAGCTTTTCATATTTCTCAGTTATCTTTTCAAAAATACACAAGTGAAACCTTAGACTGCACATCAGGCTTTTTTCTTTTTTTTGTATCGGAACTTGAACTCACAACCTTGGGCTTCCCAGGCAGGCGCTGTGCTGCTGAGCTATATATCCCTGGCCCAACTGCATATCTTAAACAATTATGGGTAAGTCAATGATTCAAAAATGTCACCTCAGGCCATTTCACAAAAGTAGGACCAATTTAAAACAGAATTTTTCTTAACGAGGATTATTTATTTATTTATTTATTTTTGGAACTGGGGATTGAAATCATGACCTTGCACTTGCCAGACAGGCACTTAGGCCACTGGGCTAAATCCCCAGCCCCCTAAAACACAATTTTTTTTTAAGTTGAATTTTTTATTATATTTCTGTAAGTGTAAACTAAAGAGTAAAATGACAAGGTATGCCAGGCATGGTGGTACAAACCTGTAATGCCAGTACTCGGGTAGCTGAGGCAGGAGGATTGTCAGTTTGAGTCTGAGTTACATAGTGAATTCAAGGCCAGTTTGAACTACATAATGAGACAGAAGAGAAAGCAGAAAGAGAGAGACAGAGAAAGAGAGGGAGGACAAAGCCTCAAACTTGATTTTATAATAACAGAAGGAAGGAAAAATGATGAAGAACCCATTTAATGATCTGCAGCTCTTCTCTCATTCTGCCTCTGGCCCTTGTAGGTCTGTGATGTTAACAGGAAAAAAGTATTCCGAGTAGCTTGGACTATACTGTTATTATTTACATTAAATAGGAAGTTCTAGGGGGCTGGGGATTTAGCTCAGCGGCATAAGCACTAGCAAGCGTGAGGTTGAGAGTTTGATCCCCAGTACCAAAATAAAAAAGGAAGTTCTAATTGACACCCCGTAGGAATAATTCTAACTGAATAATGTACTTATAGTTATGAACCTGTAACAGAAAATTATTATAATTTAACACGGCCAATACATCTAGAAGTACACTCTGATTTAATGTAATTGTTTTGAGTCACACATGTTCTTTTGTCTCCATGTCTGCTAATTTGTTTCTAACAAATGGCTAAAGTACCTGCAGTTGCTTCACTAAACTTTTTTTAAAGGTCATATCAATTTATCTATTTTCCCCTTACTGACTTTTGGCTCAGTTATGACTTCACACATACACACCAAATGTATAGATATTCAAGGATTATCAAACTCACCACAGGATAAAACCTGCTAGGCTCATGATTCCATAAAACTTGCAAATAAGAACCTTAAAGTTTGGTAATATAAAGGGTATGTATAATTTAGGTTAAGATGTATGTTACTATATATTAATTTTTGGAGAATATATAGATTTATTCTGACCCTTGGGATATTTGTATCTCCAAAAGTTCTATTTAAGTTGGTGTACAGATAAATGGACACTCATGAAAATTAGCTGAATGCCCTTTATTCATATGGCTTAACAATGTAAACTGGTTACTAAGATAAGAATAAATGTTTTTTGTTGTTGTTGTTGTTTTTGGTACCGGGGATCGAACTCATGATTTCGTGCTTGCCAGGCAGGCGCTTAAGCCACTGAGCTAAATCCCCAGCCCCAAGACTAAATGTTTTTAAAGTGGCAACCTGTGAGGAGAACAAGAGGTCACCAAGAAGCGAGCCCTCCATGCAAATCAGCACCGTATAGGCCACTGAGAGGGACAGCTAGACACCAGCCTTTTCCTAAGAGTCAGCACCATTCATGGATTGCAGGGGAAGAGAACAAGAAGGTATCAAGAAGCAAGCCCTGCGAATCAGTAGCATGCCTGGGCCACTGAGGGTACACCAAGGCCAGCCTTTTCCTGTGAGTCAGCACCATTCGCGGACTACAGGAGAAGAGAACAAGTCACCAAGAAGAAAGCCTTCCCTGCGAATCAGCACCATGTGTGCTGCTGGGGGAACAGGCAGATGCCAGCTCCTACTCCTACTCATCCCCCTGCTGTAAGCACCCGGGAAAAATGTAAGCTGTGATGATAGTTACTGTGGTAAAATACAATTTAATGCTTGCAGTGTTTAGTGTTTCACTGACTTTGCAGGTCTAAAGCCAGTAGTCTGATCATCTATTCAGAGGATAACAATACTCAATGTAGCATCTATGGAGGATCTTCTTCTGAAGGTGGTGGCCATTGCTAATTCCTATTACCTTGTTTTGAAATCCTGTATCATTTTCATTGTTTTGTTGGGTTTATTGTTTTGCTTGATTTTATTATATCCAATAGCATAGGCAGCTATTTCAAAGACAACAAGATATGTTACAGTAGGCACTTTGGGTTTACTCTTATTATTGTTTTGAAGTCCTTTATTGCATTCATTGTTTTGTTTTTACTGGTTCTATTTGTTCTGTTTTGATTTTTTTCTGTCTGAAGGTATGGGCAGCTATTTTGAAGACAACAAGAAGCACTATGGTAATCATTGTTGATTTCCTATTGTTTTGAAATCCTGTGTCCTTTACACTGGTTTGTTTCGACTGGCTTTATTTTCTTTTGCTTGGTTTTATTAACTTTAACACAAAATTTTTTTTTTAAAAATTGGCAACCTGTTTTGGCTAGGTTGCTGGTCAATCAAAATAATACTTGGTTTTATGCATCTTAAAACTTGGTTTTATAAATGTAATGTTCATTGTTGTCTGTGCACAACTTAAGAGCTTTTCTTTTTTTTTTTTTTTTTTTTGGGTCTTTTTCGTTTTTATCGGTACCAGGGATCGAACTCATGACTGCCTGCTTGCAAGGCAGGCGCTTATGCCGCTGAGCTAAATCCCCAGCCCCAAGAGCTTTTCTTTAAAAAATTTTATATGGTGGCTCATGCCTGTAATCCCAGCACTTGGGAGGCTGAGGCAGGAGGATCACTGAGTTTGAGACCAGCCTAAGCTACAAAGTGAGCTCAAGGCCAGCCTGAACTGCATAGAGAGACTGCCACAAAAGACCAAAAAAAATTTTTTTTATGTATGGCTTAAAATGTTAACTATATTATGCTTTGGTTCACATGAATAATCTAAACTCTTAAAATGAGTAAATAAGTAAACACAAATGGAATTAATGCTTTTAAATGTTCATAACAAGTGACTCAATTGCTAGACACAAATTTGAGTACTCTTGGCTTCTACAGGTTTACACAAATATATTTTGGTCTATTAAATGTGTCTTAAAAATTATATATATTTTAACGTTGCTTTAAGTTTATTGAGCTAAATTTCCAATATATAATTCTTTATTAAAGTAATACCAAAAGAATTTTCCATAAATGAATCCTCTTAGGAGATAATATTCCCCTCTACAGCTGAAAGCAGCTGCTTGAACTAATTTGCTTCAGCTTTTACTGCTGATGGGTAGCTCCTCCAGTATTTCCCCAAAGCCTTACTGTATCCCACCCCAACAAATGCAACTGGGAAATTATATTTAATTAAATTGGCTAGAGGAAAAAAATTAGTTTTCTATGTCTAAAGCAAAAAAGGTTTAAGATACTAAAATGTTCTTGGATAAACTTTTAAAAACGAGACTAGGAAACAAAATGTTTTGTGGTTTTCTTTTGAAAAAAAATCTTGCTGTATAGTCCAAGAAGGACTCTAACATGGAGCAATCCTTCTGTCTCAGCCCTCTGAGTGCTAGGAAAACAGGATTATGTCACTAGGGATTTTGTTTTATCAAGACAACTTTTTAGGTTTTCAATTACTGAAGAAATGAGTTTTTCTTGTGGAGAGGTCTTTTTGAGATAGGGCTTTGCTATGCAGTTTAGGGTGGCCTTGAACTCACTTTGTATCTTAAGTTGGTCTCAAACTCATAGCAATCCTCCTGCTTCAGCCTTCTGAGTGCTGGGATTACAGGCATGTGCCCCTACCCAGGCAAGTAACTGAGCTTTAAGGGTTAAGGTTAATGTTAGCTTCTTTTAAAAAGTTGTATTTTTTTGGTCTTTTTCTTTTTTATTGGTACCAGGGATCGAACTCATGACCATACACTTGCAAGGTAGGTGCTTATGCTGCTGAGCTAACTCCCCAGCCCCAGCTTCTTTTAAAAAGTTTTCCACCATGAGTTTGAGCTGGTTAAATAACTTATCTCTGATTACAGCAGTCCTACATGTATCAGGGACCAGAGATGTATGTACACCAGAGGTCAAAATATGCTGCAAGTCTGAGCTTCGTCTATATTAAAAAGCTTTCAGAATTAAAATTATATGTTCTAATAAAATGATCTGAAAATAATTATGTAAGCTTAATGCCAAGAAACCAGTAAGTGTTCTCTTTTTCACAATATAAATTCTATCTAGGCCTTAAACATCTAAAATTATCCAAATTCTTTGCATTGTTGCACTTCAAATGTGATATTTATTCCTGCATTTAAAACTCTAGGTCTGGCATGGTGGTGCATATCCATAATCCCAGAACTCAGGAAGCTGAGGCAAGAGGACTGCTGAGTTTCAGGCCAGCCTGGCCTACATAGTGAGTTCAAGGTCATCCTGTAACTATATAATAAGAAATTTGTCTTAAAAAAAAAATTTTTTTTTTTTGGTACCAAGGATTGAACTCACGACCTTGCACTTACCAGGCAAGCGAGCCACTGAGCTAAATCCTCGGCCCCCAAAATTTTTTTCATAAAAATAAAGTTTACTGAAAAGCAACTAAACTTTCACTTCATGGTGACAAAAATAATATACATCAAGAGTATTAAAATGTAAAATAGTAATAAATCTCACTATAAAATTTACAAGGCCTCTTAATACAGAGAACTAGAAAACTTTGCAGATTTCAAGAAACATTTTGAGGTGAAACAGTTGGCAGATAACAATTTTCTAAAAACTAATCTAATAATAGTCTAATTCTAATGAAAATTCCAGTTTTTTAAAAAAAAATACGTTTTTTAAAAATTGGTATGAAAATCCAAAATAAATTTAAAAAAAAATGATCTACATTTACTGACTCTGACTGAATAAGCATCTTGTTATTATATAAATGAGATATACATTGGTTTAGAAGTCTGTAACTGTTTGAAATGACAGGTATTTTCATGCTTATGTTTATATTTCTAATTGTATTATTATAGTTAGATGGACCCAAAACAAAACATACTCCAAGCAATATGACTTAATAATTAAAAATTGGGCATTAGTCACCTACAAAGCACATCTGTAAACAACTACATGATAAACGCTTCATTTAAAAACTATAAAATTTAGATGAGAATCTATTTAATATTTTATAGTTGGAGAGCAGTAGCTTATTATTTTACATTCAAGTGGAAATGTCAATATATTTTTAGAGATAACAAACTAGATGTTTCTGGTATAAAAATGTCATACTAATTATTATCCTAAAATACTGTTTGCTCTTGTTATTTTTATTTTGTACTTTTCTTGAATAACTTTGTAACTATTATCTGTTAACATTCTGCAGGAATAAGATGTCTAAAAGACAATCTAAACAATGTGTTAAGGCAGTAGCCATCACCTATAGGACAGAGAATATGACACTGATTCCTAATATTTGGGTTAAGTTCTGTGGTTCACACTTAAAAGACTGATACAACTGACCTTCTAAGTGTTTAACAACTGAGGTTTGGGGACCAAAGTTAAAAAGGATGAAAGAGCTAAGAAAATAGTGAATATTTTGGTTTTTTGCCTCCGAAGTCAGCCAGTACCAGGGCATACAGAACCCTGCTAAATAGCATCCTACACCTCTGGTGAGTCACCCAATCTCCTGAGCAGGAGTAGTCCACAGAAGATAGGAGTCAACCAATGTGCATTTTGCAAAAAGATCACTAACGAGGGAAATATCCTCATGTTTCCAAGGAAGACCATATGGTCAGGCAAGACCATGACTCAGCTTGACAAATGACAGAGTTGGTAGAAAACTAGAGGAACTGGCCAGGCATGGTGGCACTAGCCAGCCTCCTAGCAATTGGGAGGTTGATGGGAACCTGAGGCATCCTGGGCTACAATTAAGTTCAAGGCCAGCCTGACCTATATGCTTTGCAAGACCCAATCTTTTTCTTTCTTTCTTTCTTTCTTTCTTTCTTTCTTTCTTTCTTTCTTTCTTTCTTTCTTTCTTTCTTTCATTTATTTATTTATTTATTTTGAGACAAGGTCTCACTGAGTAGCCCAGGCTAGCCTTAATTCCCAGCAATCCATCTGCCTCTGCCTCTCAAGTACTGGGATTACAGGTGTGTGCAACCACGTCTGGCCTTAGCACAACAGTTTTTTTTTTTCCTGGTCTTTTGTAGTCCAGATTGGTCTTGAACTTGCAACAACCCTCATGACTCAGCCTCCTGAATGTGCCACCAGGCCCAGTTTGCATGATCCTATTAACTCAAATCAAAAAACAAACTGGAGGAGCTAAGAGGCTTCTCACATAATCCCTAAAGTAACCCTGAGAAGCTCTAACTGACCTTGACAAAGTTATCCAGGTAGATTAATTTTGATTAATACAGGTCTTACTTTGACTTTGTCTTAAATACCCATATTATCCCCAAATGGAGTAATACAATAAACAAAAAAGTTACACTATATATTTAAAGAGGGCTCAAACACTGCACCAACACCTACTGGTAGTCTACAGCTGCAACTACAGTATCCTGGCCTATAGCTCTGGAGGTCCTGACTCCCAGTTCTACTAGCTCTTCCAAAGATAAGCCTATTTTAATGTATTACTACTATGTTATTTTAATGTACTGTCAAGTACCTCTCAGGTAGATTTGGCTTCTTGTATATATATGCCTGTAAGACAAGAATGCCAATAAAAATACTCTAGCTACTACTAAGCTTTATTACTTTTGGGGTATGGACTTTCTTTTACCTATTTCAGATTTTGTCTGTTCATATTACCTGGAGCCAATCACTACAAAAGGTATTCAGGTCTACAAAACAGAGGCCAGACCTTAAGATTCTGAGCTTTATAAAAATTTTAATGACCCAACAGTCATACTGAAACACAGACATCCTTTTTTTTTTTTTCCTTTTTTTATCGGTACCGGGGAGCGAACTCACGACTGCCTGCTTTCAAGGCAGGCGCTTATGCCACTGAGCTAAGCCCCCAGCCCCTAAAATGACTTTTTTTTTTTTTTTTTTTTTTTGGTCGGTACCAGGGATTGAACTCATGACCAAGCGCTTACAAGGCAGGTACTTATGCTGCTGAGCTAAATCCCCAGTCCCCAACACAGACATCTTTACTTATGGTAGTCTTTGGCTTTTGTTATAATTAAAATAGGAAACTGTACTTCTTATTGACAAATAAAGAACTCCATCTGTTTTACCTGGGTTGTATCTCTGGGCAATTAGAGGTTAATATTAAATATAAAAGACTTATGGAAAATGCCAATTTTGTTTAACTTTAAAAATTTTTTGGAGCCATTATTCACTAATATTCTCCTTTTAATATTTGGCCTCTTTTCCAGACCATCAAAAATGATGGTTATTCCAGCAAAATCTAATGATCTCCAGTCTCCTTTAGATCAACCATAGTGAGACTTCTAATCCTTGGGTAGAAAAGATCAGTGTCTCCCTCAGCTTGAAGGCATAAAAAAAATCAGATCTTTGATCCATTTGTATCCATTAAGAATATGAATCAAAGTCTGGGGTGGAGTGAGACAGAATAGAAGACAGGAAGAAAGAAAAATAATAATTTAAAATTTGTACTTTTAAGATTGCAACTTCAGGACAAATCAAAATTACCCCCAAGTTATCCATATCTGTATTCCTTATACTTGTTTATGTTTCTTTTATTCCAAGCCCATTACACTCAGTCTCTTAGATATTTTAAATCTATAAATTAGATAAAGAATGGAAACTTGACATTAAGGAAGAAAAACAGACACAGGAGGCTGAAGCAGGAAGATTGCTTGAGTTTGAGGCTAGCCTGGGCTATATAGTGAGTTCAACTGTAGCCTTAACTACATAGCCAGAAGCCATAGAAAAAACAAAAGAAATAGATACAAAGATTTCAACTAATGTTTTTAGACAAAACATCTTTGATCATGTCTTAAAAAAAAAATAGGGCCCTGAGTTTCCCCTATAACATGAGCCTTCTTTTACCTTGTAAAGTACGCTATTATCTTTCTATTTGTGGTAGGCCATTCCTTTCATTCGAACTTAAATCAAGTTCGAACTTTTTACAGATTCAAATTAAACAGCTCTACCTACTTCAACACTAAGCATTCCAAGCTCCAGAATCTAGTGCCTGCAGTCTGTTTTCTCTGTGTATATTATGACTGAGGCACACTGTTCACCCTCTGACCCATCTTTTCTTTATACACTTCTGTACATCTTGTTTATAGAGTCTCAATGTCTTATTTGCACCACACATCTTGTTTATATTGTACTGTAACTTTTCCTGACTGTACTACATAGTACAGTATTGAAGTTTTATGTTATGTATTATAATACGGCATGCAAGAGTTATGCAAATAAAAGCACAGTTGTCAAGTTGGAGTTTCCTTTGAGTATTTATTAGTTCTGAATATTGCAATGTACATAATATATACAATTTCTCATTCAGTAACCAACTCAGTTACTAGCCTAGTTGTGGGAATGAAAAACTTGATCATTACATGAGGAGTGTGCAACCTAATATACATTCACAGACTCTGTAGCTTAGGATATGGCTGTCTTGAAGTAAGGAAGGAGTCTTCATTTTGCTTACCAGTGTTTTACAACAGTATAAAGTTTTAAAAAATAGTTGTCTGATATATTTAATAAAAAACATAATAAATAAGAATAAAGGATATTACAATTATTAGAGTTGATCTGAAAAAAATACAATGGATCAGGGATTTAGGTCAGTGGCATAAGCACCGAGGTGGCAGGAACAAGGTTGTGAGTTTAATCCTTGGTACAAAAAAAAAAAAAAAACGAAAAGAAAAAATAAAAAATACAATGGATAACATTCGATGCATGACTTTTTTTAAAAAATGTGTTTAAAAATAAAATGCATATAAAACATCGCTTCCTAGACCTTAAAACAAAAAACAGTGTTTATCTAAGACATGTTCATCTGTCTTCAAGTCATAAAGATTCCATCTTGTTCTTTGTTATAGCTTACCAGTTTTAGGCTTTATATTTAGGTCCATTTTCCACTGTTAGGTTTTTTTTTTCCCCCCTTGCATAACTGTTCTAGCAACTTTGGTGAAGAGACGGAGACAAGAAATAAGATGGATTTTTATAAATCTCAACTGTTTATGCTGGATAGAAGAATGTACAAGACCATTTCCCACCAATTTGACATTTCAGAATAGAACTATAGGGACAGAAATCACATCAGTGATTGCTAGAAACAGGGAAAGAAATGACTGTAAGAGCGCACAGAGCAACTTGGAGATGATAGAACTATTCCATAGTAGATTGTCAGCAGTAGTTATATGATAGTACATATTTGTTAATACTTCAGAAGCTCATGGCATGGACGTTTAGTTCTGTGGCTCAAGCATTTGCCAGGTGAGTTCTATCCCCAGTACCAAAAAAAAAAAAAAAAAAAAAGACTCAGACGCCCACACAACTAAAGAGTGAACTGCTGGGCATGGTGGCTCACATCTGTAATCCCAGCACTCAGGAGGCTGAGGCAGGAGAACTGCTCTGAGATCAAGGCCAGTCTGGGCTACACAGTGAGACCGTCTCAGAAAACTAAAAAAAGTGAACTTTATGTAAATTGTTCTTTTTTTGTGTGTGTACTGGGGACCGAACTCAGGACCTTGCGCTTGCCAGGCAGGTGCTTATGTCACTGAGCTAAATCCCTGGTCTTTATGTAAATTATTCTAATAAACCTGATTTATCAAATGACAAGATAAAAAAAGTACACAAGATTGAGCTGAAATGCTCCAAGATCTGAAATTTTCTGAGTGCTGATATGATGTCATAAGTACAAAATTGTATACCTGACTGATCTACTATGAGAAATCACAATTTAAAACATAGGCTCACTAAATATACTGTAATGACCTCTAAGTTATGGGGTACATATAAAACATCAATGAATTCTATGTGGACATAAGAGTTTCTACCCCAAGATAATTCCTGTTTATACATGTACTAAAAAGTGTGAAAAAAATACAAAATCTTAAATATTTCCAGTAAGGGATACCAGAAGGCAGAAAACTAGAGCCATCTCCAGGATCCTTTTTTCTAATGTCAGTGCTTCCAAATAAGGAATAAGATATGCTCTGGGTTTGTTTGTTTGTTTATTTATTTATTTATTTATTGAGGAAGAAGCAGGGGCACCAACAAAAGAGTAAGTTCATTTAAAATAACATATAACTCAACAGTCATAGGTTGAATTTTCAAGCTAGTTCTCTAATAATTTAACAAATGTAACAAATGGGGCTGGGCAAAATTGCATATGCCTATAATGCCAGCACTCAGAAAGCTGAGGCAAATGGATCACTGTGAATTTGGTACCAGCCTAGGCTACATACTGAGTTCAAAGCCAGCACGAACTAACATAAGACTGTTGAAAGACAGAATGAACAAACAAACAAATGAATGAAAGACAGAGAGACAGTAAGTAAGTAAGAGAAAGAGAGAAGGAAAGAGAAAAAAAAAAGGGCAAGCAAGCAAGCGAGCAAACTAGCTTAAGCCAAAATAATGAAGTAAGATTTACCTTTGGAGTCAGCATTTGGGAACAGCCTGTTCCATGGCACCTTATTTTTGTGTGGAAGAGAAAGCAAATAGTTTCTAGCTTTTAAATTTATTATACAATTCAGGTCTTCTTGTGATGGGGATCCAAGAATGCCTATTGGATAAAATAATTGGTTGTTAATTATCAAGACCAAGGCAAACAACTATAGATCACCAGCTGTGGGATAAATGAACCCTGGTAATGTCTCATCACCATCCAGTGTTCACTGCATACATTTTTACAAAAAAGGCTAACATTTTAAATCAGAGAATATAAAAATCTCATGTCTACCATAGGTTAGAGATTTTTTAGAATTCTTCATTTAATGATACAGCTCTGATACAAACTAAACTGTGCTCAGGAACCTTACCTAGAATGTGGTTCAGCTGGTCGAGATAATGCTTTCCTGGAAAGATGGGCCTGTTGGATAGCATCTCTGCCAGAATGCAGCCCACTGACCAAATATCAATGGACTTGGTATAGCCCTGTAGCATAAAGAAAGAAAAGGCTGACAATGCTATCTGTTGTTACATGACAATACAATGAAATCTCCTATAGGTATGTGGCTTGTTAAAGAGTTTAAGCTTCTCCTTAGATAATTTAAAAACATACAGAGATAGTATAGAAAAATAATTTGGTTTTCTTATGAGATGCTGAACAATCAAGATTACCTGATTTTTCTCTCTTCAACATTAATTTATAATTATACATTTCAGTACTTTTTTCAAATGATTTGAGATAAGAGTATTTTTAAATGGGAGATGTAGAAAGAAAAAAAAGTTGTAATACTCATGTTTCATGACATCAGCGGCCTATATACTCATTTTTAGAAATCTAGAAGTCAACTCACAATAAGAGTTCTTATTCTATTTCCAGAATATCTTTAATCATCCTAAAAATCATATTAAAAAACATCAGGCTAAATCTTATCAGGGGTGGGATGGGACTGAAATGGGGAAGCATATGCATGTCCAATATTCTTCTTTTTTCATTTTTTTTTGTCTTTTTCGTTTTTATCGGTACCACGGATCGAACTCACGACTGCCTGCTTGCAAGGCAGGCGCTTGTGCCGCTGAGCTAAATCTCCAGCCCCTGCATGTCCAATATTCTAATCATCCTCTTCTTTTCATTTTCAGCTATAAATTTCTTCATAAAGGAAATCTATGCAAAATCATGGAAGAAAATTGCCTAAATCACAACAGTGCATAAACATGTTTCTTCAAGGAGCACAAGTTGGATTTTATGGAAAAAGATACAATGAGATATGGAAGGGGGGGAAATGTAGAAATATCTAAACAAAACAAAAGAAAACAAAATTCCACTGAACATCAAAATTAGGTAAATAATGAAATTTCTTTGGAAAAAAACAAAGAACCAATGATCAGATCTATACCTATGATAAAACAGGGTTCAGTTTTAAAATAATTCTAAAGCTTTTATAATTTTAAAACCTAAATGAAGGAAAACACTGAAAACTCACAAAAAATAAGTAACTAAAGGAATCAGGTACAAATTCTCTAAGATGAATGTGATCATTATGTATATCTAACATGTACCAATAGATTCTAACTTAAAAAAAAATCAATAAAAGGAATTAGAACCTTTGGGAAAAAGAACTATTTCAGTTCTTTATTCGGTCTGGGATAGTACCAAATCAACCTGGAGTACACCAGAAAGCAAGAATGTGCCTCATACTTGTGGGGAAATAACAAGAGTAGCTCTCACCAGCCAAATCTGGACAGAAACACATAATGGCAGAAATAGAGTAAAAATCACAATAAAAAATGAAAAAAGAATTCCCAGACTAAGAAACTTTATGAAGACAGAGTAGCTCACTGGTTATCTAAATTCAAGGGAAGGGATTGGGAGATGATAGTTGGTAGAGTGTTTTGATTTGGGATAACAAAAATAACCTAAATTTAACTGTGGTCATAAGTTGCACAATTTTATCAATGTGTCATATCTGTTGAATCTTACATTTTAAATTTGTAAGCTGAAGTAATAAAATCTTTACTTCAATAAGGTTATTTTTTAAATCATAGAATTTAATACATGGAAACACAGGAGGAATGATAGGTGTAGGTCCCTGAAATCATACCTACTCAGGAGAAAGTTGTCAGCTTGGGCAATTTAGTGAAACCATCTCAAAATAAAAAGGCAGCCAAGTGTGGTGGCGCATTTCTCCCAGTACTCAGGAGGCTGAGCGAGGAGGATTGCTGAGAGTTCAAGGGCAGCCAGGGCTACACAGTGAACTCAAGGACAGCATGACAAAAGACATTATGGTAGCCACTGATGATTTACTCTTGTCTTATTTTGAAATCCTGTGTGGCTTGCATTGTTCTGATCTGCTTTGTTCTGTTTTGCTCTCTTTAAAATAAAAATAAATTTTAAAAAATTTTAAAAAATCAGTCAATTGATCAATCAAATAAAAAAGGCTGGGAATGTAGCTCAGAGGCAGAGTTGACCCTAAGTTCTATCACCAGGAAAGAGAGAGAGAAAGACAGGGAGACTGAGAGACAGTAAGTGGGGAGAAAGAGAGGGAGAGGGAGAGAGTGAGTCTGGGAGGGAAGGAAGGAAGGCAGGCAAACAGGTAGGCAAGGAGGAAATAAAGGAGGGAGTAAAAGCAGTAAGTAAAGTTTGAAGATGGTAATTTACACAGTGAAACTATTTCTCTCCACATATTATTTGTAATTTTATGAAGGAAATTATAGTATGATGGTGGAGATCTGGAGGATACCATCTTAGTTAAATGTTAAACATGATCATAATCAACTATCAGTACAAGCCAGTTACGTGTTCTGGTAACAGGCACCAAGAAAAACAAAATATTGCTTTTGTGGTATTGGTATCAAAATTCGTGACAAAACTGAGGGACCTTTTGTAAATCAGCTAACCCATACTCTTCAAAAAAATGGCACTGGATTTATGCTAGCTATCTAAAGCCACTGGTAAGAACACCTCTTTTTTTAAGGAGTATTAATTAGTATGCTCCATATTGTCCAGGAGTAAACTACTGGTTTATGTTGGCTATGTGTCAGATGACGTGCCCAAGAGAAAAGGAAGAAGAAAGGAGGGAGGAATGAGAAAGCAAAGAAAAGAAGAGCTAAGAAGATGGTGAGATATTAATAGCTAGTGGAACATGGTAAGGTATATATGAGCATGTTCATAGTACTCAACTTTTCTGTATCTGATAATTTTCTAATAAACAGAAAAAAAGTGAATACATTTCTAGAAGTAATACTTCCAGGCTAAAGGTACTGCAAATAATAATAATTTACACTCAGTTTTCTCTACAGTAACCATCTGCAGAACGGAGTACTAGGAATCTGGAAAGACAAACAATTAAATTATAAATTAAGTCATATATGTACAGCTGCTCTTGCAGATTCACAAATGAAAGCAGTGGGGACATCTTGACTTAGAATGAAGACTCAAGACAAGAAGCCATCTGGATAAAAGACCTGCTACACTATCAACTCTCTTTTCCAAGAAGCACAGCACACCTGGATTTCAATGTTCCTCGTCGGAATGGCTGTCATGTGGCTTTGTTAGAGAAAGACTCTAGTGTGTGGGATTATTTGTAATACAAAATTATGCCAGTGAGCTAAATTCCCAGCTCTGGTACCAATTATGGAACTCAGGACCTTGTGCTTGCCAGGTAGGCGTTGCGTCACTGAGCAATATCCCTGGCCCAGTGCTTTCTTCTTTGAAATGTCTGTTATATCAAATCATTCTTTACAATAGAACTTCTTTTAATGGGATTTTGCTTTCTTAACTAGAGAAATGTAGGACATCAACAAAAACTTTAAACAGATTCCATTTTCTCATAAAAACAACCTAATAGCTTATTACTACTCATAAAGAATGGAGGAAGAGAATAATGCCTATGAGTTAACTAGACCCATTCCTTTCATTTCTATTTAGCTTTTCAGGACTATTTCTGGTTCTTGGGTCCTAGATATAATACCTAATATTTACTTATTATTTATTTATTTTGGAGGGCAGTGCTGGAGATTAGACACAGGGGTTTTGCACTGAGCCATATCTCCAGTTCTGCTGTGAAGTTTTTTTTTAATTTTCTTTCTTTTTTTTTTTGGAGACAAGTTGTCCAGGCTGATCTTGAATTTGACTTTTTGCCTCAGTTTCTTAGAATGCTGGGATTACAGGTGTATGCCATCATACCTGTTTTCCTTAATTTATCTTAGATACCGATGTAATTGTATTTAAGAATCTCATTTTGAAATATTAGACATAGGTAATGTCAGTCCTATTTAAATAACTCAATTTTGGCCCCGTATTCACATACTTTTTTTTTTTTTTGGTACCGGGGATCGAACTCACGACTGTGCACTTGCAAGGGAGGCGCTTATGCCGCTGAGCTAAATCCCCAGTTCCATCACATACTATTTGTGTTAGCATGTTAAAAATGTCAATCTCAATTGCAGTACTCAAAGTTTTTGCTTAAAGATTCATAATTCTAACAAAGAAATCCTACTTCACTTTTTCTGACTTGCCTAAATGCATGCAATTACTCTACTGATCAAGTACAGGCTTTGGTTAGCAGAATTTGGATGTAACCTGGATGTACTCTCCATAGCCACCTGGAGGGGAAAAAATACTTCATCTGGAAATAAGATTACCACATAATTTTGAAAGAATGTATCACAGTTTCTATTGTTCACACATCTATTTTCTTTAAGCACAACAAATTATATTACAATTCTGCTGAACAGACATTCTTTATTATTAGATGATGCTCATTTTTATACAATAGCCCTGAACTGTGTTCATAGAAATACACATTTCTGGTTATCTCTAACACAAAGACAGCTTGCACACAACTTTGGCAGGTATGAAAGTTGCCATTGGCAGGCCCTCAGGAGAGGGACATGGACCACTTATGCTGTAACTGGAGAGGTAACCTTCTAACTCTTCATCATGTCAGCATTACTGCATCATGTCAACTGAGGTAGAGAAGTTGAACCTCATGGCCCAGAAACTTAATTCTGAACAATCTTGATAGCACTGGGACTCTGACCAGAAGATAGCCCAAACCTCAACTCAATTATGAGGCTGGAGAGGGAGGTTTACAGCCAAACATTTAGAAAATATTCCTACTTCCTACTCTTTTAAAAATGCAAATCTGATTTACCTTGGAATTCAACATTATTTCTGGAGCCCTGTACCAACGTGTTGCCACATACTCTGTCAGGAATCCTGTGTGATCATGATCTGGATCTGCAACGCGGGCCAGACCAAAGTCACAGATCTAAGAGAGAAAAAAGTAGGAAATCTCAGAAATTCAACCAGCTCAAAATAAAAACATCATAAAAGACAACAGTAGGAATAACTAATAATAAGCAGTATTTATCACTATGATGTTAGATACTTTGCTGCGAGCGCTAGACTCATTCAGGGCCCTTTCTTGACCCCATTCTATCACCCAAAGTTCCAGGGTTCATTGCTGGTGGGATCAGCTCCTCAATCTGCACTAGCCTTCTGTTTCTAGGACCTCCTGCTAGTTTTCCACTTAGTTCAGAAATGGTATTTTCAAAGATTTTGCCTATTTCCCTTCCCTTTTCATATAGTCAAATTTACTTCCAAAGCTTCAAAAAAAAGTTTCAAGTATTGAAGATGTTTCTTAAAAACCAAACAAGCAAAAAACTTAGACCCCTCAGCCTTTCATCATCTGATACAATATTGGATGCAATACTATAGTGCATACTTGACCAACAGCCTCACCAGATTCCAAGTTATAATGTACTTAGCCTTGCACAAATGCAGTATATTTTAATTCGTTGGTCCTTGGGCAACCAACCTGAGAGAGATGTGTGTTATCAAAGACAGGTCAGAGTACAGTAAAGGGTAAACTACAAGAAAGACTAATGAAGACGGTCTTTGCACTAAGTAGCTGAGAAACCAGGTCATGAACTCAGGCCACAAAAATGGGGTTAAAAAAGGACAAGTCTGAGAGATATTTCTAGGACTTGGAGTTTATGTGAACATCAATCCCACAATTTAAGTGTCTCAATTCATGAAGATCTGGAAAGATCCACCCACATTACAAATATCCTCTCGCAGTCACCACCTTGGAGGCTGGCATCAGCAGGTAGTGTTTTTGCTACTACATCCCTGTTGGTTGCTTCAGCTACAAGATCCAATTAAGTTAGATGTTGTGTTGTATAATTTATCTTTGGCACACTGTTACTTCATCATCAAAAGGAGCTGTCCTGGTCACTTTGTTGATTGCTGAGACAACTTAAAGGACAGGACTCTTTTGGCTCACAGTCAGTGCACACTCAGCCGGCTAGAAGACAAAGTGTCATGGCAGAAGCCATAGCAGAAGAAAAGCTGCTCACATCATGGTGGCCAGGAAGGAGAGAAAGGAGGAACTGAGAAAGAAGATAAACCCTTCTAGGTTACATCAACAGTAACCTGCCTCTCCCAACCATGACTCACCTCCTAAAAGCAAGTCAGCCATAGGGCCCTCATGGTCCAGTCTTCCTGAAGTCCCACTTATGAGCATGTGGCCTCTGGAAGACAGGAGCAGACAGCACATCTGCTTCTCCAGTGACTGTCCCACAGACACTCTATGGGATTCTCACAGGATAGGGTGGTAAGAAAATCCTGTCCTCCAAAGTTCTGGCTTCTAAATCCAGTCACTGCACTCTCTTGGTCTATGTAAGTTCCAGCACAAGCTTTGAGTGTCTCCTTTCAGAGACTTTCTCTTTGCTAATATTACACTACAGACAGTCATGGCCTTTCAAGAGGACCTGGCTGAGAAACAACCAGAAGTTTTTAAGAGGAACACAGTTGAATTCTAATTATGCTAAAATGATTTGAGGCTTTCAATGAATCTATATACTATTTGTTTCTTTCGTATCTTTTCTACCAATTCCCGTGAAGCAAATCACAGGCAGAAACTGTTTCCAGGCTTGCAACACCAGCCTACTGACAGAAGCAATAAATTACTGGGCCTTGTCAACAAAGCAAAACTACAGTAAGCTCTGGATGGAACATGAGCACACATCTGTCACTATACTGATGTCCAACATCACACAGACTGCACAGGTTCAGACTTGACACAACTTTGCATGGTGCAGGTGAATCACAGAAAAATTCTACACAAATTAAAGAGAAATGGGGCTGAGGATATGGCTCAGCAGCATAAGCGCCTGTCTGGCAAGTGCTAGGTTGTGAGTTCGAACCCCAGTATCAAAACAAAAACAAGCTGGGGATTTAGCTCAGCGGCATAAGCACCTGCCTTGCAAGCACGCAGTCGTGAGTTCGATCCCTGGTACCGATAAAAATGAAAAAGACAAAAAAAAAAAAAAAAAAAAAACCTAATATATATATATATATATATATATGGGAAACAAAAAAAAAACCCAAGCCATAGACCAAAGAAACCAAGTACTGAAGGGAATGTTTATACATTCCTCTTGAAATATGGACAAAACATGGAAGTTGAATTTTAGAAGGCTTGACCATATTCTTAAATCTATTAAGGCAGGGATATGGGCTGGAATGTAGTTCAGAGGCACAGCACCTGTCTGGCAAACACAAGGTCTTGAGTTCAATTTCTGGTTAACCCCTCCTCGCTAAAAAAGGACAGAGATTCTAAGTGCTATGGATAATTTTAAACGTAATTGTGGTGGCTGTATTTTCTAAAGAATAACATATCAATATAATATCACCCCCACTACCCAGTGTTTGGGATTGAACCCATAATACTGTGTATGTAGGTAAGTATTCTACCACTGAGCTGTATCTCAAGCCTTTTTATTATTTTGAGACAGTGTCTTGCTAAGTTGCCCTCACTAGTCTTGGACTTGTGATCTAAGAAGCTGATTGTAACATTCTGGGCCCCTCATGCTTTTTTTTTTTTTTCCCCTGTCTTTTTGAGACAGGGTCTCTATGCAGTTCAGGCTGGCCTTGAGCTCACTTTGTAGCCCAGGCTGATCTCAAACTAGCAACAATCCTCCAGCCTCAGCCTCCTGAGTGCTAGGATTACAGGCATGAGTCACCACGCCCGGCTATCCCTCATGCTCTTCTTACAAGCTCTTTGGTTGAACTTGTTTCAATCTTCCCTCCTCTTGAATATGAATGTATTTCGGTGATTACCTGAATCAATAGGCAATACAGTGGAAGTGATGATGTGTTACTACTAAGGCCACCTTATAAAATGAAACAGCTTCCACTTGGCTCTTTCTACTGTGGCACCTAGAACCCTCTGATGTAAGGAAGCCCAGGCCACATGACCTACAGACATAATCAGGAACAGCCTGCAACTGCCACCAGGCATGTAAGTGATGATTCTGTATCTTCTGTCTTCACATCTGGTCAAGACCCAGGCACCGTAAAAACACATAAACAAAAAATCCCTAGCCATCTTTCCTGTACCTTGACTGAACTAAACCCACAGAAACTGTGAAATAATGTGTAATTATTGTTTAAGTCATAATTTGTTATACAGCAAGAGAAAAACTACTATACTGGTACTGGACAGAGTGATTGTGATGGGACAGGCACTGTTGGAAGAGGACCCATGTGAAATAATACTGGAGTAATGAAGAGATGCCAATGATAGGGGACCACCATGTTGCTAAAGCAACATGGAGGAGGCACTGCAGTTAAAGCCTCCCAAAACACTTCTACTGAACTAGCTGCTTTTATATCTCAACATTGTTTTTAGTTTATTTAAACTTATCTAAAGCTAGCATCCTTCCTACAATCTAATTCATCCTTTAGATGGCTGAGTATTATTTGCAAAGCAGTATTAAGCCATCACTCTGGTTCAGATCTTTTAACCAATCTTTTCTGCCTATGGAATGCACAAATCTTTTCTTTTAGGTCTTGCTACGTAGCCCAGAACAGCCTTGAACTTCCAATACTCCTGTCTCAGCCTCCTGAGTGCTATGAGTACAGCCATGTGCCACCATACCTGGCTCAAAACCAAATTCTTTATTTAAGGACAACTTTCAAAATGATGGTGTAACTGGTACCAAACTACCTTGCAGATCTCTCTGTCTTCCACTACTGCCTCTGATCATATTTATACCAAACGTATACTTCTTTTCTGACTATCCAATACCACTCTGACTGTGGGCCTCTATCAATACATGTCAATCTACTTCCTTAAATATCCAGCTGGGAACGTCCTTTGCCTGAGAAGTTTCCTAGGAATCACCTCCCTACTCAAATAAATTGTTCGCTTTTATGAACTTTCATATTACTCTGTCATATTTAAAGTATATAATCACGATTCATGATAAAGAGCTATATAAATGCCTACTTCCCCAACTAGAATATAAGTTCCTAAAAAAGGGCAATACTGAACTTGTTCCTTATTCTGAAGTAGACTATATGTACTGGACATTCAATATTTGGTGAATAAATGTTTTACTTTAAATGTTCTGATAAAGCACAACACTGTAGAGGATTAATTAGCAGTGTTCTAATAAAGATTGTTTTTCACAATATCTGAGTCACTAATCACCTTTAATTATAATTTTTCAATTATGGCAATATTAAGGTAGAATGAAAAATTAAAAATTAGGATAAACAGTATTCCCTCAATAGGAAAATACAACTTATCTTTATCACTGGCAATACAAGGGGTCATCAAAATATGTGTATGGTTAATATTTAACTTTTAAAATACATTACAATAAAAGATGCATTGCCATTAATCCCTTCAAAATACTCCCTTCTTGCTTCAAACACACTTATCCCATCATTCTTGCTACTTGCTGAAGCAGTTCTAGAAGTCTTCTACGTCTGTATGAGGTGTGAACAAAAATATAGTGAAGGCTGCTGTAGAGCTTATAAAAACATTTTGATGTGTCCCAATCCAATGGATGTATGGTACCATGCAATCTGGCTCTTCCACAAAGTCTAATGACCGTAAAAGGTAAACATCTTGAATTGATTCAGGACATCAAAGTAGCCATGACAGAGCAACTAAGGACACTCATAAAAAGAGGGCTTCCATAAGTGCTTCAGCAAGTGGCACAAACAAGAGAAGTGTGTCTGAAACGAGGGGGAGGTAGTATGAGGTAGATTAACTTTAACTGTAATAATATTAAATACACTGTATTTCTAATCACATCTTATATATCTACTTCCACATCCTATATATCTACTTCTTTAAATCAAATGTGTAATTGTTCTTCCCTATCTTTTTCTCCTAAAAGATCTGGTCTGAAAGCCACTAAGTGTGGTGGAGAGAACAACAGCAACTTGGTAGGGAAACAATCAGAGTTAAGCGGGCAACCAGAGTTAAGAGGGAGCTCAAGATTAGGACATGTTCTACGTATGAGGTGAAAAGGCATCTGGTAAAGGAGGTGAGGACAGCCCAGCCAGGTGGCTGGGATCCCAGGAGGACGCTGCTGTACAAATCAACTGCTTTGTTGGGAGATGAAAAGTGTCATTTTTCTAATGTTATAATTTCTTTGTATTGACTACCGGCATTCATTTTAACGCATACACAATGGGGCCATAATTCAGGTATCATACTGCCAGGTGGGTCGAACTACTGGTGGAACATGCATGACTGTTTCATTGGGTGGCTTTTTATTAATTTTATTAAACAGTCCAAGAAAAATGATTATATTCATTTATATCAGTACCAGCCACCTCAAAGGACAGTCATGCATGTACTATTAGTGGTTCAAGTCAGCAGGAACATGTTATAGAAGGTCTGTGTCAGTTGTGGTGGCACACAAAGGTAATCCCAGCAATGAAGGAGGCTGAAGCAGGAAAAGTACAAGAAAGAACCTATACTGGGCAATTCAGCAAGACTGTCTCAAAATTTAAAAATAAATGCATGTAAATAAATAAAAAGGGCTGGGGACATAGCTCACTGGTAGAGTACCCCTGGTTCAATTCCCCAGTACCACAAGAAGGAGGGGGACCACCCCTGGGTCGTCATCATCTGGGGCTATTTGTTTACCCTAATACACAGATTCTGGCAGACTTCTTTCTACCAGCAACAAAGTAAATAGGTTTAATAATCTCCTATTAGTTACCAGTTTTTAGAATAGCAAGGTTGTATAAGAGGGACTATGTTTAATATTTATATTTCCACATTTATTATAAAGATTAGAACCAGCAGGTTCTCAGAAGTTATTGGATACAATTTTAAAAATAAGAACCTGCAGGATTTAGTTCTTAAAGATTTCACAGCTCCACTGATGGTCATCAGTGAAAAGTTCATGTTACATGCATGTGCACCATCTAAGCTCCTTTTATATCAAACACTAACCAAGTTTATACAGCATTAGCAAACTGCCAAGGATACAAAATTTAAAAAACAATACTATTCAGAACAATTCCATATAAAGAAGGTAAGTAACTAGAGCATGGTACAAGAAACAAAATGACTTAGAAACTTCAGCACTCCTAACTGATTAGTTTTTGGACTGTGTTAATTCAAATATTTAGGGCCAGGGGTTTAGTTCGGTGGTGTAAGTGCCTGCTTGGCAGGCACGAGGTTGTGATTTCAATTCCCAAAACCAAAAAAACAAAAACAAAAATTCGTAACACAAAGGAAGTTCTACAAACACATGCATGCTGAATTACATGGGCTCAAAGATAAATTTCAACGAATTAGTTTTTGCTTCCTATTTCTCACCTAACTCCACCAGTCCTAACCAACCACTGACCTATTTCCTGACTGCAGATTTATATATTCTGGACACCTCATAATTGGGATCATAAAATATATATATATATTTTTTTTGGTACTGGGAATCGAACTCAGGGCCTTGTGCTTGCCACGCAGACATTTATGCTGCTGAGCCATATCCCCTACCCTAAATATTTGTTTTTATGACTGGATTCTTCTTTCAGTTACATAATGTTTGCATAATTCATCCAAGTTTTATCATTATCAGTATACTTAACTCCTTTGTATTTCATTGCATGGAACTACCACGTTTTATCTAATACTAGTTGGACACTTGAATTTTTCTACTTTTTGGCTGTAATAGGTAATGGGAACAATAACAGTTTGTTGTTGTTTTAGCATGAATAGTTTTTATGAAGAAATATGTTTTCATTTAGGTATAGACTTACGAACAGAATCTTTGCTAATGCTTTTTGTTTCACTTTATATCACAGCCATCCTATTATGTATGAAGTGCTACCCCACTGTAATTTTCATTTGCTTTTATTTTCCTGACTGATGATGTCAAGTATGTTTTCATGTTCTTTTTTCTGTCTCTTTGAGACAGGGTATCACTAAGCAGTTCAGGTTGGCTGTGAACTCACTTTGTAGGCTAGGCTGGTCTTGAACTCGCAACGATCCTCCTGTCTCAGCCTCCAGAGTGCTGGGATTATAGATGTGCATCACCATGCCTAACTCTTTTCATGTTCTTATAGTCTATCTAAGTATCTTTAGGGAAATGCCTATTCAGATGCTTTATTCATTTTAACACTGGGTTGTGGTTGTTTTGGTTTCTTTTGTTTGTTTGTTTTCTATCTTTTTTTGAGACACTTTGACTGTGCAGTTCAGGATGGCCTTGAACTCACTTTGTAGCCCAGGCTAGCCTCAAACTCACAGTGATCTTCCTGCCTGGCTATGTGCTTTTTATCACTGAGTTGGAAGAGTTCTTTACAATAGTCATCCCTTAGTATCTGTGGGTGACTAAATCCAGGACCCTGAAGATATCAATACAGATGTTTAAATCCCTTACATAAAGTGGCGCAGTATTTGAATACGAACTACATGTCATCCTCCTATATACTTTAATCTCTAGATTATTTATAAAAGTAATGATGCAAATGTCATGTGCAGTATTGTTATATTGTAATGTGTAGGAAATAATGACAAAGAAAGAAGTATATATCCACACAGATGCATTTTTCTCCTGTGTATTTAATTCCATCTGCAACTGTTAGACACATGCATGCAGAACCTGTGGGTGCTAAACCCATGAATGCAGAGTTGTCTATATTCAGTTACATACTACTCTGTAGCTCAGGTTTCATATCTTTTGTTTGGGCCTTGGCACTGAGCTGTATCCAGTCTTTTTTCTTACTTTTCATTTTGAAACAGTATCTTACTAAGTCACTAACTTGCCCAGCCTGGGGTCAAACTCCCTTTCAAATCCTGATGGACAGGTCAGGGATATATCTTAGCTGCCTGCCTAGCAAGTAGGAGGTCTTGTGTTTGATTCCCAGTATCAAAAAAAAAAAAAAAAAAAAAAAAAAAGAAAAGAAAAGAAAAGAAAAAAGAAAAAAACCACCAAAATAAAGCAAAACAAAAATCTTGATGGAGTCTAACTTACTTTCTTTTTTTGCTGTTATTGTTGTTGATTGTGCTTTTGGCGTCACATCTAAAAATCTTAATGCAAAATCAGAGAGAGGTATTTCTATATTTTCTAACAGTATTACAAATTTTAGTTCTTGAATTTTAAGTCTTTGACCCATTTTGAGTTAGTTTTTGTACAGGTACAAGGAGAGATCCAATATCATTCTTTTGTATGTGTGTATTCAAATGTTTTATTTGTTGAAGAGACTTCTTTCCCAAGTGGTCTTGACCCTTCTCCTGTCAGAAATCAGTTGACAGACATATGTGTTTATTTAACTGACTTTCAATTCTTTTCCATTAATCCACCTCTATCCTTATGTCAGCAGTACAGCCTTACCTATTGTATTTTTTACTAAGTTTTGAAATCAGAAATGTAAATCCTTCAACTTTGTTCTTTTATGAGGCTACTTTGGCTATGATGGGTCTCTTGATTTTCACATCAATTTTAGAATTAGCCTGTCAATTAGACAAACAAACAAACAAAAACTGCTAGGGAATTGATAGGGAGATCAACCTGAGGGAAATTTTCATCTTTGTAAGTTTTCTGATCTATTAGCAAGGGATAGCCTTTCCTTTTTTTTTGGTCTTAAAGTTATGTGCATTTTATTAGACCAAATCTACATCTCTACTAAACTGAAAACACACAGATCTCCATTCTTACTTAGCTCTGCTATTCATTAAAATACGGATACATGTTGCACATCTTCAGGAAAACTCTGAAGACTCTAAAAGATCTTAAGGTTTTCCTTCTTACTTGGAAGGTGTTATCAAAGACAGTGAGGTTAAGTTTTCTGCGTGTTTCTTGTGTAAAACTTACTGAAAAAAAAACTCCAATGAAACAGCATTTTAAAACTTAATATATAATGCACATTTGTACATATAAAAAGCACACACATATGTAAGGATATATAAAAAATGCTGGAAGGAAATACACCAATTTGTTACAGTAATTATCTTTGCAGACAATGGATGAGATAAAGAAAAGGAGGACTAGCTTTTTTTTAAAACCACAGAATGGTTTTCAAGTATTTCTGGTATTATCTTATTTGGGGGAAGGGTAGGGCAGAGTATAATTTTAAATAACAAATATAATTACATGTCAATGACAGTTTTTAAAATATGTATCATCCTAAGAATAAATAACCTGGCTGACCTTGAGATCACAGGTGGTATTGAGCAGCAGGTTGGAAGGCTTGAGGTCACGGTGCAGAACATTAGCTGAGTGGATATATTTTAACCCTCTGAGAATCTGGTAAAGAAAATAGCAGATATGGTCGTTGCTGAGGTGTTGTGTCTTCAAGAGCTTGTAAAGATCTGTTTCCATTAGATCCTGTACTATGTATCTGTTTGGACAGGTTAAAGAAAAACACCAGATGGTCACACTTATTAGCAAAGCATTAAAACAAAATTCAACCTCTCTCAATCCTCTTCCCAAATGATTCATTAAATCACGAGGCCTTCAAGGGAAAACAGGAACTGAAAACCTGTACCTTTCTGGGAGGAATCTGAAGTAGTTTAACTCATTTTGTAGGCCCTGCAGAAAAAAATTTGCTTTGTATTTGTCTAATGTGGCTAGTTATGAACCTTGATTGAAACCTAAAACAGAGACATCAGTTTTGAAATGCTTTTGAGAACCACAAATTAAGCCACGCCTGGCACCTCTGTGAGACCCTGTCTCAAAACAAAAAATAAAACAGGGCTGGAAATGTAACTTAGTACATACAAAGAGCTCAACCTCCAGTGACCCCTATCATCAACAAATCCCCTTCAAGAGTGGTAGCCGACAAGAATCAGATTCTCTTATCTCTTTGGCCCAGCAACAACATCTTACTTCTTAACCCCATCTCTCCAAACCCAACTATAAAACTTTTGGAAATAAAGATTTAGAAATATTGCTATTGAATCCAACGCTGAGCCTATTTTTTTTTCTTTTGTGGGGGTGCTTTTTTGCGACAGGGTCTTGCTATGTAGTTCAGACCAGCCTTGAATTCACTATGTAGCCTAGACTGGCCTCTAACTGGCAGCAATTCTCCTGCCTCACTCAGCCTTCCAAGTGCTGAGATTACTGGCACATGCCATCACGCCTAGTCTATTTTCTTAATTTTTCATTTATTGTCAAGATCCTAGTTATGCATGGTGGTATGCATCTGTAATCTCAGTACCCTGGAAGGCTAAAGCAGGAGAATCATAAATTAAGCCAAGCCTCAAAATAAAAAGAGAAAGTAGGGAATGTCATTTAGTACAAAGAGTTCAATCTTCATCATCTCCTCCCACACATGTCCTATATAAAGAAGACCAAGGATATCATGCTAAAGAGGGTTTTGGGCTTGCTTGCTTGCTTGCCGAGCCATGTATCTAAGAGCCTAGTTTAGGGTATGTTCTTACAAAAGCCTGTAGTTTTTAACTTCACTATAGTAGTACTTCACTCGTGGTGTTTTTCCAATTCTTTTATTCATTTCTGCATAAATACTTGTCTATTTTCTACAGGCTCATGACAGATGAAAACTGGCTGCAAGAACATGGAACTTAAAAAGAAAAACGAATTGTCATCTGGAAGAGGTTTAATTTCATGGTAAATGGTAAACAAGACCAACAGCAAGTAGCAATAGGAGGCACTTCACTTAAAATATCACTATAATTTTATGAATAGGGCTGTTTAAAATGGATAGGGCTATCCAGATACAGTGAGCTACTGCCACTGATCCCTAGAGGGGACCAAAGTAGAATAGTCTGAGGTGTAAGGCTCTTTCTTCTGGCAGATCTTCAGCATGCTTAACACTTCTTTAATATGCATCCTTTACTCAGGCAACCATCCTGTAGACCTACTTTGTCCAGATTTCTAATGTTGGTCACAGTCATTTATACATTTTCTGAGCTGGGATAGTTTTAAAAGATGAGGCCCAGTTTCTTCATTTTAAAGACCAGTAAACTCAGATCTAAAGAGGAGCAATACATTAAGTAAACAGGACAATACTGATTTGACAGGTAGATATATACAGGGCACCCTCTCTCTTACTTGACTGATCTTTCCTTTTTTATCATCTGGAGCCATCTATAAAATGGAAATGACCAAGACATTCCATAAAATCTTTACTGAAACTGTTGAGAAAACACTAGACTTACCTATAAAATACTAAAACTATAGTTACTGACAACTGATAAAATGAATCAAAGAAAAAAATATAAATGATACGTTATAGTAAACAGGTTACAATCTCTCCTTAAATGTATTTTATACCATTTTTCTTTACTCTGATAAGTCTAGGAGATTTCTAGTTGTATTTATTTAACAAGATCAATAAGCAGTGGAGTCAGCTAGTTGTCACAAAGGATACACATCTTTCATTTGCTCGATGGTTGGTGCACGAATAATATCGTTGATGCCAATGATATTCTCATGTCTGAAGCGCAGTAAGATTTTTATCTCCCTCAGCGTTCTCTGGCAGTAAGTCTGGTGTTCAAAAGGACTGATTTTCTTAATAGCTACTCGAACTTTGTTGATGTTATCATATGCAGAGCTAAAAAAGAAGTGAGGGATGACATTAAAAATAGCCCACAGAATACTTCAGCAAGAATACAAATTGACAAACTATTGAAGTTTTAACTCTATATAAATACTTGTTTAACACCTAGCAAGTATGTAATCCACAAAAAGTCTCAAGCTATAGGGAGGAAGCAGTTGACAGAAGACAGCAGATACTACACCTCAAAGTTAATAGCAGATCTTCAGGGACAGTTCAGTTCACTGGTTGGATGTTCCTTTTCACAGACTCAAAACATGGGTATATGCCAGATACACAAAAAAGTATTTTCCTACTGTCTTTAACAACAATCTCATTTTAGTGAAAGCAATCACTTTTGCCTCCAAAACAAATGCTTACTGTTGTATCAAATTCCTTTGACTCAGCAGAAACATTCAAAACCATCAACCACATCTTCATCCTTACAACAACAAAAATAGACCCAAGAGACCTTGATTGCTTATATCAACTTTGTTTCTCTTACTTCAAAATGACATGACTTATTTCTTTTTTGTTCCCAAGAAACTGAACAATGATGTTGGGGTAGTTTCATAATAAAACCTACAAGTAGTCTTCAAAAAAAACTTTTCATTGGTACTGTATAACAAAGGACCTAGTTTTTTCCAAGTTGTCTTTAATGTCTGAAAACATGATTCTGAGCAGAAGCAATATTAAAAATTATACCCTCAATTTCATGTTAAATGTAAATCCAGGATTACCTCTAACTTTATTATCAATATTCTGTTGAAATACTTCCTTTATAGAAAATATTGTTAAAATATGTAAAAGGTTTTTAAAATAAATGTCAACATTTGGTCTACTGACCAAAACAATGAAGTAACAATGGCTGGCAGTAAGACCATCCTTGTTTCCTCAGGGTGAGTACTAATAATATGAAACTGCAAAAAAACTTTGTTCTTAAGTTTGTGCCTCTGTAATAATATTTATCAGTCCATTTTAATAATCACTGATACATTTGTCTAATTCCATCAAAAGACTATGTCTTAGGTGAGAATTTGACTTATTCTGTTTCAAAATTACTTGTCAACGCCAAACACATTCAAATGAAATGTATTTTATCATTACTTAAATCTTATTTTGCTTGGTTTGCCACATTAAGGCCTCAACCAGAGATCTTTAGGCAGGCAGGATGTATACTGCAAACAAGCTTATTCAACAATGGAAATAAATACTTGTAGAAACAAAAACTCTTTGGTTACTGAATCATTAAAAAAAAAAAAAAAAGAACACATAATCAGGTGGGCATGGTGGCACACATCTATAATCCCAGTACTTGGGAGATTGGAACAGGAGGATTACTATGAGTTTGAGGACAGCCTGGGCTACAAAGCGAGCTCAAGGTCAGCCTAAACTATATAGTGAAACCTTGTCTCAAAAAGACAAAAAAAAAAAAAAAAAAAAAAAAAAACCCAAACCTTACCCCATCCAATCCTGTGTTCATCAATTACTTAAAAAACAATATTATTAAAATACCATAGGACTCAAAGCACTTTACAGATTCAGTGTAATCTCTATGGAAACTCCAAGAGTATTTTTCACAGAAATATTAAAAAACAATCCCCAAATTCACATAAAATCATGAAAGATCCTAAACAATCAAAGAAATATTTATTGTTTGTTTGTTTATGGTACTGGAGACTGCGAAGCCAGAGCCTTCACACTGATCTTCATCTTCAGCTCATTTTTAAAATTTTGAGACAGGGACTTACTAAGTTACTCAGGCTGGGATCCAATTCTCAATCCTCCTGCCTCAGCCTGCCAGAGTGCTAGGATTATAGACTTGCACCACTAAGCTTGCCTCACAAAGGAATTTTGAGCCAAAGAAAGAAAAGTAGGTATCTACCTGAATTCAAAATACTTTACAAAGTTATAGTAATTACAGCATGGTTTTAGTAGGGAGTATGGAAAATGGTAAAATGTTAAAGCATATGAGGTTACCAGTTAGACAGGATGAGTAAGTACTGGATGTGCAGTATGACCTAATGATTACAGTTAATAGTAATGTATATTATCTCAAAACTGCCAAGAGATTAATTCTTAATGTTCTTAACATGAAAATATGGTAACTATGTGAGGTGATAAGGTTAATTAGCTTGACTTAATAACTTCACAACATATACATATACCAAACAAACCTACACTGACAATATATCCAAATTTTATCTGTGAATTATACCTTAAGCTAGGGAGAAGGATAGAACCAATATGGTACTGGCATAAAAAACAGACATACAGACTAACAGAACAGAATATAGCCCCAAAAATAAATCTATGCTTTTACAGTCAAGCATCTTTAACAAAGGTGCCAACAACACACAGTGGGAAAAGGACAGTCTCTTCAATAAGTAATGCTGGGAAAACAGAATATCCCCTTGTAGAAGAATAAAACTGGAAGCTTATCTCACACCATATAAAGAAATCAACTCAAAGCACATTAAAGACTTAAACATAAAACCTGAAACTATAAAGCTGATAGAAAACACAGGGGAAAACCTTTTTGACACTGGTTTAGGTATGACCCCAAAAGCACTGTCAACAAAGGCAAAAACAGATAGAACTCAACCAACTCAATAGCATTAGAACAATAATTGGATTAAAAAAATGGGCAAAGAACCAGAGTAAACATTTCTCAAAAGATGACAAGCAAATGGCCAGTAGGTATATGAAAACTGTTCAATGTTACTAATAAAATTAGAAACACAGCAGGGTATCACCTTATACTTGTTAGAATGGTTATTTTCAAAAAGTCAAAAGGTAACAAGAATAGGTGAGGACATGGAGTCTACCTTCTATATAGTTGTATATTGTTGGTGAAAATGTAAATTAAAACAGCCATTACAGAAAAACACTAGGGAAATACCTAAAAAACTTTAAAATATAACTACCATATGACTTAACAATTCTATTGTTAGATATATATTTAAAGGAAACAAAATAAACACTCCCAGAAGATATATATACTTCCTTGTTCAATTAAGTATTATTTAAAACAGACAAGACATGGAAACAACTTATGTGTCCACTGACAGAAAAATGAAATTGAAAATGTGGTATACTGACACAATGGAGTATTGTTTACCCTTAAAAAAGAGAATCGTTTTGTGATAACATGGGTGACTCTGGAGGACATTATACTAACTGAAATATGACAGGCACCGGAAGAAAAATATTACATGATCTCAAAAATACCACACAGGCAGAACAGAATGGCGGCTGCCAGATAATGGGGGGCAGGGGATGATGGGAGGACATTGTTAAAATATACAAAATTTCATTTATGCAAGACTAATGTTCTGAAAATTTAGTATATTATATGGTGATTACAGATAGTAATATTGTATTGTGTAAATGAAATATGCTAGGAGAATAGAACTTATATGTTCTCACTACACACATGAAAAGAACATAACTGTGGGTTGATACATTAACTAGCTTGATTGTGGGAATCACTTCAAAATGTAGACTTATGATTATAATTTGTCAATTATGCCCCAAGAAAGGTGGGAAAACAGACAAAAACAAGGTAATTCTATTTTATTCTACAACCTGGATGACCCTTGGGGTCATTATGCTAAATGAAGTAAGGCAGAAAGAAAGACAGACAGACAGAGACAGAGACAGAGACAGAGACAGAATGAGTGATTTCACTTGTATGTGGTATCTACTTATCACACTTATGGAATCAGAAAGTAGAACAGTAGTCACCAAAGGCAGGGGGAGGAGGAAATGGGAAAACTGTGTTTCACAGGCAGAGCTCCAGGTTTTCCAATATGAAAAAAGTTCTATCTGATGCATGATAATGTAAAACACTACTATACAGTTGAAAATTGCTAATGATAAATGTGGTTTTTACTATAATTAACAAACACACAAAGGCTCATGTTAGATGTCTATCACTGTAACCAAATACGTGAGAAAATCAACTTACAAATGGAAAGGTTTTTAACCTATAGTTTCAGGGGTTTCAGTTCATGGTTTGGTCCTTTTGGTTTGGGCCTGAGGAAGAGGCAGAAAATCATAGCAAAGAACACATGGTAGAGCAAAGCTGGTTATTTCATGGCAGCCAAGAAGCAGAGAAAGAGAAGGACCAGGGCTTCAATATCCTCTTCAAGAGTATGACTCCGGGGGCTGGGGATTTAGCTCAGCGGCATAAGCACCTGCCTTGCAAGTGTGTGGTCATGAGTTCGATCCCTGGTACCAATAAAAATGAAAAAGACAAAAAAAGAAAAAAAAAAAGTTTGACTCCAGTGATCTATAGGCCCCACATTCTAAAGTTCCTGCTATCTCTCAATAGTGCCATCAGCTGGGAGCAACTTGTTTAACATGAGCTTAGGAGATATGAAAGATCCAAACCATAAGAGGAAATCAGACAAGTGAAGGAAAAAAAATTAAGACATTTGAATAGATGCTTTAAAAAAGTAATGATTAATGATACATGTATACGATTAAAACTGAACAGAAATAAACATACATATCTGCCTATAAAATTATTGACATATGAACATTATGAACGATATTAGTGTCAATCTGCCTATTGTGGTACTGAACTATTGTTATGTATGATATGACTAAGGGGAACTGGAATCTCTGTATTAGTTTTTTTTTTCTTTTTTTTTTTGGACTGGGAATTAAACTCACAATCTCATACTTGCTGAGGCAGGTGCTGCCGCTGAGCTATATCCCCAGCCCTCTATATTAGTTCTTAAACCATATATGTCAATCTATAATTATCTCAAAATAAAAGCTTAAACCTAAAAAAAAAGTCTCCAACAGTAAAATGATCATGCATACAACAGACTACTATGCTGCTGAAAAACAGAATGCTATGGAAAGATCAGGATCTATTAAGCCTCAATAAAACAAAACCCAACAATAACAAAAACAAAAAACCACCACCAACAACAAAACAAGGCATGGAGCAGTAGCTAGTATGCCATCTTTTTCCAAACAAAGAATATTTAACGATATATTTTTTTTTTCCTTGTCTTTTCTCAGATAGGGTTTCACTATGCAGTCAGGCTGGCCTTGAGCTCACAGCAATCCACCTACCTCAGCCTCTCAAGTGTAGGGATTACAGGCGTGTGCCACCACACTCAGTCAATATTTTCCTGTATTTCTATTTTAAAAACTGTGAAAGGGTACACAAGGAAGCAGTATGAGTGGCTGCAGAAGAAGGGCCAGAACGCCAGGCAACAGTGGGATGTATAGAGATAGAGAAGGAAGCAATATCTTTCATAGTATGTACTGTCTGTCTTAAGAGTAATATGAACCTATTAAAAAAAAAAATACAAGACCAGGGATATAGCTCAGTGCCATAAGCACCTGCCTGACAAGCGCAAGGTCCTGAATTTAATTCCCAGTACAAAAAACAAAACAAAAAATAAATTAAAAAGAACCCTTAAAAAAAAAATTATTTTGGAATGACCAGTACAAAAAAGATTTTAAGAGGAAATAATTTCTGAAAGGACCACATATTTAATCTCATTCTCACCTAAGCAAATAATCTTTAAAATTAGAATGATCAGAGACAGAGAAGTTTTATTTAAAACTAGGTTAGTACCTTCCACATGCTGAGGAAGATGCAAAGATTCCAACAATATTTTATTCTTGAAAAGTTCAATATATTGACAGTACCCAGTCCTAAATAAGTTATATCCTAAGATCTTGGAAAATGGTAGAATAAGAATGGAGTCTGAGTGTAAATAGTTATTTCAAGTCTTAAAACAGATTCTACTATTTGATAATAAAAAGGAATGAACTTCTGATATAACGAACACAGATGAATCTCAAAACAGTTATACCAAATGAAGTCAGATCAAAAGAAAAATACTTCCATTTATGTAAATACAAATTCATCTATAAAGGACAGAAAGACCAGTAGGGTTGTCTGGCACCAGGTGTATGTGTGTGGGATGTATTATACATGGAGGCTAGGCAACTTTTGGAAATAATGAACTGTTTAAAGGTTGTACAATGTGTCAAAATTAATCATATTTTATACTTTAAACATAGGCAATACTCCATGTATCACATATTCCTCATAAGTAGTTTAAAACAACAAAGGGACCAGGGTTCTTTGGATACATGACTGATTCCCAGTCTTAAGTGGGTAGGAAAACAGTCTAGAAACACACTGACTAGTAAATGTAAAAGTCCACAAAATTCTAGAGTAGGTTATTTAACAGATATTTTGCGATCATTTAGGGAAGAACAGGGAACCAGCATGAGTCAATTATGAACAAGTCATGCTAAACTAACTTAATTTCCTGTTTTGATAGGGTTACCACAACAACAGGAGAGTGACGCCAGAGCTGTGGTGAATTCAAGCCACACTTGTATACTTCCTTCATGTTAGTCTTGATGGTAAAAACAAAAAATGATCTTACACTTCAGAAACCTGTAATTTAATGAAAAGGATATAGGAACACACAATATAACTCTTAAAAAGCACTTCAGAACACAAAGAAAATTTGGGTAGATTAATTCCAAAATAAAAGTATTAAGGGAAAGATTCAAAGGAGAAGAGGCTTATAAAAACCATACCCTGCCAGACATGGTGGTACACGCCTGTAATTCCAGCACTCTGGAAGGCTGAGGCAGGAGGATCACAAACTGATGTCCAACCTGGGTAACTTAGTGACTGAACAAGACTTCATCTCAAAAAAAAAAAAAAAAGTAGGGATATAGTTCAGTGTGAAGGTCCTGGGTTTGATCCCTAGTATTATTGAGGAAAAAAATCCTGAAAGATGAGTGATTGCAAGAAGGAACACACAAAAAAAGGAAACAACCAGGATATCTATTATAACCACTGGCTCTCACCCTACCAGTTTCCTTCCCCAGGTTATGGAATGACAGGACTGTCTGTACCAGATTCCAGATTTGATAGGGTTATCACCTATCATTCCAGATTTCCTTACCACTAGAAAACTATGTAAGCTTATGCTCACCACCTTAGTTGAGAATAGAATGTTCCTCCAGTGTATGCACTGAAGAGTGGCCAACAGATAGCTGTTCATAAGCATGCACTGAACATTGTGCAAGAGGCAGGCCCTAAACGAGGCTCACAGTATAGGGCAGTGTGGGCAGCTGGAAAAAGAAGATGGTGTGCTGGAGGCCTGCTTTCCTGGAACAGCTGGCACAGTCAATACAGCTGGAAGAAGTATCAGAGTATGTAACTCGAACCTGATCTCCCAGGTCACCAAGAAGGTATCACAACAGCAGGAAAGAACATCTTCCTACTTAATGTTTCTTGGCTTGATTTTTATGGTAGGTGGGGCTCCATCTGTATTCTTCCCAGGCCTTGCAAACATGATAGGATGGACTGGGAAGTATAAAATGAAGATGAGTTGGAATCCAAGGACAGCTCTGAATATCCTGATTTAGAGATCTAAGGGAGTCTGTAGGTGATTCAGGTAGAGATGATTCTTCTATCTTTCCAACACCATAAAAAGTGATCAAAATCATAGAAGCCACAGCAGGTAGCACTGCTGAAGAGAAATAATGTCAGGAAAAAGAAGTCTGAGGCTATAACTCAATGTCAGTAAGAAGACAATAACTAGTTAAAAGTAAGAAAATAGTAATAACAGACCTGTGTTGTCCAACTGTTAAGTCCATATGCTTAACAATACATTAGGCCCAGAAAAAGAGTGCTGTTTCATAAGTGAAAGGAAAGTTTCAAACTGGAGAGGTCAAAGAGTAAGAAATGGAAAGCATTCATTGATTGCATGAGGATGTGGGCCTAAATAAGAAAAGGAAGGAGAAAAGGAGTAGAAAGAGAATAGTTTTTATGTTTTGCTTTATGTTTTGTTTTAAACAGTTAATAAGGCAAAAAGGATGATGAGAATATCCCCAGGTGAACAACAGAGAGACACTGAGTATTATAAAGGCAGTGAATGAATTAAGGTTGGGGGGTAAGGTGGGATGAAGGAGAAGGTTCCCTATGACAAACCAGGGGAATGAGAAGGGAAAGTCAATGGCAGCAGATGCACATGCAAAGGTGTGAAGGCCTGTGGGAGCCTACAGCAATGAAGCATCCACACTGCCTAGAACACACAGAGGCCTGGCAGATGAGCTAGAGATGTAAGCAAGGGTCAAGCCATATTTAGTTAGCTATGGTTTTATCCTGGGAATTTACCAAAGGATATTAAACAGTTTAAGCATTGTGTCTTAGTTACTCTTCTCACTGCTGAGACAAAATACCTGACACCCAAAGTTAAAGGAGGGAAGGTTTATTTAGCTCAGTTTGTAGAGGGTTCAGTTCATAATCAGCTGGTTCCAAGGTGGGGTGGCATGGCCAACAGGCATTGAAGATGAGAAACAATTTATAGCAGCAAAAAGTAGCAAAGCAACAAGGGACTTTAACATTGCCTTTCTCTGCCTTTTATCTTATCCAGGCTGCTTAGGACAGGTAGCATTCACATCCTTAATCTTAGTGTCCTTGAACCTAGCATTGCACCATGAATCAGTTCCAGGACCACACACTCTAGATCCAGCCACCTCCTCAAAAGCCCACCTATGACTATAGGAGGCTTTGAAAGGATATCTAAACACAAGCCATAACACATGGCAACATTTTTATTGAGTTCTCTTAGCAATTTGTTGAAAGAATAAGTCAGGAAACATGGTTTACTAAGTGGCCTGGAAGCAAGAAGTACTTTAATGCAGTCAACTCAGAATGAAAGGGGTCACATCTCTGAAAAGGGGGCCCAAGGAAGACTCAGAAAAAATAGTCTATTTTACTAACCTCGTATTTCCTAGCTGGGTTCAAATGGTCTCGTCCAATTAAACAAAATTCCTCGAGGACAGAACTATATGTTCTAATTTCCTCCAAGTCCTCAGAACAGTTGTAACCAGATCTGCAGGGGAGAAGCTAAATACTATTCTTATGATACCTTCCAACGGAAGATGTGCTTAAAAAATCCTCTTGCAAAGAAGATCCTAATGCAGTAAGGGACAAGTTGCTAGTTACAAGGCCTTATTTAACAACTCAGCTTTACCTTTCTTATTCCTCTTCCCTATTCCAAGATAGTTGAAATAACAATGAAGATAGGCCATAAATGTTTCCTAGTGACCAAAGACACTTTGAATGTAGTCCTGAGCCTGCCACACACACCTTGAAGGCCAGGTGGACTTACTGACTTATTTCAAAGAATATAAAGGAAAAAAGTTTATAGCAGAGAAATTTCTACCATGTGAACAAGGTTAACATCACTAATAACGTAGATTGTATATGTTCAATATGACTTTTGCCTCTTGTAACAATATTCCTCTGTAATATTCTTCCCCAAACCCATAACTCCAACCTAAAACAAAAAAAAATATATCAGATAAACCAATATTGAAGGGGATTCTACAAAATACCTGACTAGCAGTCCATCAAATCGTTATGGTCATGAAAAGAAAAGTGAAAAACTATCACGGACTAGAGGTGCCTAAATAGTGATGTATGAGCTGTGACTTTGCAACAGAAAAAAAGAGTAACAAAAAAACTGATGAAATCCGGCTGTAGGGCATATGGGAATGCTTTAAAATGATTACTTCTAAAAACAGATGAACTAAGTAGCATGTAAACAATCAGGGCTTAATGTAATAACCAGAAGGAAACAGTAATTTCATAATTTGCTATTTTAATATGAAAAGATTAAGTTAATCTGAATAAAAATATTTCTAAAATCATTGAAAATTTTATCTGTTATTAGCTAAATACCACAATCATTTGATATCTGACTACCTACTACAGTCTAACTACTCTGCAAAGTGAATAAATAATTCCATTTTCCTTTGTTCCTTTGAGCATCCTTAAAAAAAGAATGATTTATATAAAAATATCTACTGCACTATCTAAAAGAAACAAACCTTGATTGCCAGGACTAGGTGCTGTGATGCGTAGTTATAGTCCTTGCTACTAGGGAAGGTAAGGCAGAAGGGTAACTTGAGGATGAGAGTTTTTGAGTCCACTGCCCAGGGCAACACAGCAAGTCCTCAAAAATAACAATTTGCTATTTACTAACTTGTACAGCTGTACTTTTGTGGTACTGTTCCTCTCACTGATAGTACTTATTTGCAATGCTAGGGATTGCAGCCAAGACCCTGGAAATGTTAGGTAAATGCTCTACCACTAAACTATATCTCTGGTCCACTCTGTGCATTTCTTATAATATTAATCCCTTCTCTATCATCCTTAAATGTACTTGCTTTTTCTACATACATTTGAGTCTGTTATTGGATCTGAAAGTAGGACACTCAGCACTAGCACCAGGGCTTGTAGAGACCAGACAACCTCAGGAGGCGGTGAGCCAATCTGACCCCTCTAGCTATATTTCCAACACTGCCTGTACAAAGCTGTCTATGCCATGGGAATTGAGCAGTCATCTCTACACACTGGCTTATGTTCAGCACTTTTCATACCACCTACTCCTAGACTTCATCTCCTATTTCAACATCATACTATGAGTAAGAAGCAACAGTAGGATTCTGAGGCACTTGAAGGTCCTGGTCTACAAAAAATTATGGATAGAAGCTGGGCATGGTGGCTTACGGGAGGTTGAGGCAGGAGGATCATTGCAAGTTCGAGACCAGCCTAGGCTACAAAGTGAGCTCACTGAACTGCATAGAGAGACCCTGTCTCAAAAAGACAAAAAAATAAAATAAAATTATGGATAGGTCTGGGAGTATAACTCAGTGGTAGAGTACTTGCCTAGCACGAAAGATGCCCTAGGTTCAATCTCTAACACCACACATACACGCATTTATCAGATCTATAAGAATTTTTATACATTTATGGGTTTTTTTTCTGATGACTAAAGTATAAAGGATAAGAAAAGTTCATGTCTATTAACATTTTTTTCAGTGTATTATAAAACTGATATTCAAAGTAAGATAAAAACAAAATTCTAACCAGTACTCATTTATGAATTCTCTTCATACTTATTGTTTTATCAGTTCATTATTTAAAATTTTTATTAGGGGGCCAAGAATTTAGCTCTGTGGCATAAGCACCTGCCTGACAAGTACAAGGTTGTGAGTTCAATCCCTGGTAACAAAAATAAATAAATAAAAATTTTTTATTAGGAACCATGTAGTAGTGATATTAGAAAAGTTTTATAAACAACTCTCAATAATAGCTACAATTTATTTACAAACCAAGTACTGTTGTATGTTAATATGTGTGGCCTTAATGCAGGGTGCTCTATCACACAGCAACATACCCATTCTTGTTATTTTTTCATCTTGAGACAGTGTATTTCTAAATTGGTCTCAAACTTGTAATCCGCTTGCCTCAGCCTTCTGAGTAGCTGGGATAAGACGTGTGTACTGCTGCATCTGGCACCTTACTAGCAGTACCTTAGTGGTAGTTGAAAAGCACGTTAAGATTTTAATAGGCAGCCCATGAGAAAAGTACTATAGAAAGAAGCTGCAGGAACTAAAGCATGGGAGGCTGCATAAAGGACTGCACAGTTCAAAATGGGTGAGTTCATAACCTGTCCAAGGAAAATGCAAAGGGAACACACAGATTGAGAAAGATGAGAAAGCTACATTTTACTGACATAGTGAAAAATGCAATCAGAAATACAAGTAAAGAAGTAAAGGAGGCTGAATCTAGTAATAAGTCAGTAAGAAAACTAGTTATAATTCTCAAAATATTTATAACTCATTCCTACACTGAACTTATAGTACCTGTTATACCTGCTGCTTGATCTTGCCATTTATGGTATTAATAAAGAAAAATATATAATAAAATTTACTTTCTTGGGTTGGGGATATAGCTCAGCAGCACAGTGCTTGTCTGGCAAATGTGAGCTATTGAGTTCGATTTCTGGTAACAACCCCCAAAAGATTTTCTTAATATTTAAATTTGGTATAACAATATAACTGATTTCCTTTATAATCGTACATGGTATTTTATTCATTCAAAAATATTAACCTGAGGAGTCACAAGTTTCACCAACTGTTAAGGATATAGGGCACAAAAAATAACTGGAATACTTGTTAGAAAGGCAATGTATAGATTTAGTAGAAATGGTAGGACTAGGAAATTAATACAGAAGTTTGTATTCAAGAGAAAGGAATATGAGTTTGAGATGTTTAAGGACAATCACTGAATAGCTTTTAAAAACATTCAAATGCTAAAATCCATTTTATTTATCAAATAATAATCATCTACGGTGTATTAAGCATTGTGAATACAGCAGTGAAAACAAAACTTCTTGACACTGCAACTTTATATGAGGGAAACAAAAACGACAGAAAATTATACATAGTACATTATATAAATGACATTGAATTGGCCAAGTGGAGGGATGGAAGAGAAGATAAGTACTCTAAGGGTAGAATATCTGTGGACCTATAAGAAGGCACTGTCACTAGCATGTATGAAGCACAGAACATGGCTCACTGTGAAGCTAAAGAAATGGGCGGTACTTGGCAGTTATACTATATAAGATTTACCTTAAGCTTGAAGATAAAAGTACTCAATTTGTATTTTCTAATGACCTCTCTAGTGAAGAGAGATACTGAATTGAAAAGAGGAAACTGAAAACACTGTACTTGTACAGGTAAGAGGAAACAATAGCCTGGAATAAGCAACAAGCACCAACTAGCATTTTAAGTAGGTCAGTTTTTATCATCCACTCTAGGACCCCACAACCAAGGGCACTATGAACCAGCAGCACTCCTAAATTAGTAAAATAACTTTAATTTTAAAAAATCCAACTAGATCTTAGAAGGCAGTAATAATGTCCCTGGAATATATAAGAGAGACAAGATGGGGGAGAGAGCAAGACAGAAAAGGGAAGGTTGCTGAGAAGCATCCATAAATGAGATGGTAAGTAAGCCAGATAATGTTTGAAGGTCAAGAGAAGACAAGAAATGCTCTACTTAGCATCTATATTGATGTATAAAGATAACAAACAACTCAATATTAAAAATAAGCCAAAAAAAAGATACCTTCTGTATAATAAAACTGATGAGTCATAAGGAAAATGTAAATTAAAACCATGTACTCATTAGCATGGCTAAAATAAAGAAGGCTCATCATACCAAATGCTGATAAGGATGCAGAAAAGCTGGAATTCTCATATCCTGGAGGTGGGATTGCAAAATGGTACAACCATTATGTGAAACAGTTGGGCAGTTTCTGAAAAAGTTAAATATACTTTCCATACAATCTACCAGCTCTAATCTTAAATATTTACTTCAGAAAAATCAAAATATATGTTCACATGGACTTGTATATAAATGTTGGTAAGAGCTTTAGTAATAAAACAGCAAAGTAAGAACAACTGTTCATCAAAAAGTAAAGGGTAAAAAGATTATGGTATATTCATACCATGAAATCATTTTCAGCAATAAAAGGAAAACACTACTGGTACATGCAACAGTAAGAAGGAATGTGAAAAACACACTGCTAAACTAGATACTGAAAAGTATATCTACTTTTCCATTTTTTGTGAAATGCTGGAAAAGGTGAAGCTGGTATATAGTGAGAGAAAGCTGAACTATGGTTGCATGAGGTACAGAGTGATTGTTAAGGGGGCACCAAGAGAGCCTTTGGGGATGATGAAATGTTTTGCATAATCATTATCATAGAGATTACACAAATATATACTATACCTCTCAAGATTCCACTGAACTGTACACACTGAAAAGATGGATTTTACCCTTTTGGGTAAAATCATACAGGCTAAACATGTGCTCTACCACTGAGTTACATCCCTAATCCCCAAAGATGCATTTTACTGCACCTCAAAAGATGATTTTTAAAAATGGAGCTGTGTACACAATCATAAAGTGAATTTTCTTTCACGGTTCATAAGCTCATATTGAAGGCAATATCAAGGGAAATGTTCCAAGCAGGTTCTGAGTATGGCCAGTATCACAACAAATACCCAAACTTCAACAGTCATTTCTGACACACTGATGCAAAATTTCTGCTATGTCTAGGTTTTCTTTCCTTTTACCCTAGCTCCCTATCTTTGTAGCTGTATCTTACAGTAGAGGCTCAGTAATATTTGTGGATAATAAAGTTTGTCTAAATAAACTGGCTATCTTACCATGCAGAAGCACCACACACTGCATTCGTTGTTAAGCAACTAAAATGCTACCTATCAACTGTGAATGGATTATTTTTAGAAAAGGCTATTAAGCTGTTCTCTACACTATCCATTTTGGTTAACTTTAATTATCTGAAAACAAAACCACAGTACTTTGTTTCACAGATAAAAATTAACTTGTCATCAGATGCTAAGTGAGTTAGGCTGATCCAAAGTAATATTCCAAAAATAAGTAGGTACATAATACTAATGACTACTTTAAAAGAAAATACATTTCTTCCTTTAACTTGGTTTTCTCATAATTCACTAATAAAAAGTACAAAATTTTCTTTTTTCTGAAGAAAGTGCAAATCATTAGGTTACCAATAAAAGCTAGCCTAAATTTATCTCAGTTATAAAACAACAGTAGTAATGCTTTGCCTTTGCTCAAAATTGTATATTATCTTAAAAGGCAATGTTCTAAGAATGTACTGCAAGTATCATAGTTTAAAATCTGGTAACATTACCACACATACAACCTCTCTAGAAAAGATGCTCCAAAGACCCTAAAGCTTACACCAATTTTGCTGGCTACATATGCATTTTTGAATCTCTTCAGTAAAAAAACAAAGTCTAAAGACTCAGTTGAGGTTTCAGTTCTGGATGTTTCAACTCTGGATCTGATTGTTTACTAGCTGGGGCCCAACTGGTGAACTCCTTAATATCTGAGTAACTATCTGCCTGATTAAAAAATGAGGAAACCCTGGGAGTTGATAATTTTACAAAGGTAGCAGACAGTCAGATTTTATCGTATTTAAAAATTTATTTCAGCCAGACATGGTGGTACACACCTATAATCCTAGCATTCAGAAGGCTGAGGCAGGAGGACTGTTGCAGGTTGACCAACTTGGACTACAAAGTGAGTTCAAGGACAATGTGAACTGCACAGATTAGACATTGTCTCAAAAACACAAAATAAGTAAATAAATAAAGTAAAATAAAAATGTTTTACATTTTTCCAGTCGGGAATGGTGGTACATGCCTGTAATTACAGTACTCAGGACACTGAGGCAGGAGGATCACCAAGAGTTCAAGGGTAGCCTGGGCTACAGAGTGAGTTTAACAAAAGCCTGAACTACACAGCAAAATCCTGTCTCAAAAAACAAAAAGGTGGTCAGGTGTGGTAGTGCACACCTGTAATCACAGCACTGAGGAGGCTGAATAAGGAAGATCAAGGCTAGTCTGGACTACATACGGAGTTCAAGCAAACAAGTAAGCTACATAGTGAGACCCTGTCTCAAAAAAAAAAAACCCAACCAACCACCCCAAACCAACCAAACACACCTACAAAAAAACCCAACCAAAAAGTTACATTTTTCATGTGATACCCTGAAAATGAAGTAATATCAGAAAGGAACACCAGATTTCAAAGTAGGAGGTATTAATTTTAGTCTTAATTGGGGCTGGAGGTTTAGCTCAGTGGCATAAGTGCCTGGCAAGCACAAGGTCATGAGTTCGATCCCCAGTACCGCAAAAAAAAAAAAAAACAAACCTTTATTCTTAATTAAGTCATGTATATATATGCGTGATCCAATAGTGTTGGGGAACTCAACAAAAGGAGAAGATTCCACTATTCTATGTTCAGGCTTCTTCCAAACTAAGAACTTAGTATGTTTATAAAGAATGGAAAACTCCAACTCAATTATGCACATGTATGCAGATACATAGAAAGATGACACATTCAGTAATAGTTCCACAAATTTTTGGTGGACTGAAGTACACAAATTATTAAATGAAAAACTACCAAAACAAAACAAAACAAAACAAAACAAAACAAAACAAAACAAAACAGTTCTCTCCTTGTGAATTAAAAAAAGGTCTATTTTATTAGACCTAAGTTATACTATTAAGATTTAGTATTGTGACCATCCATCATTGTAAATATCCAACACAAAGAAGCTTTAAAGTATGTAAGGATAGCACAAACTCAAAATAAATACTCTCTGCAACAGAAACTCTCCAGTTCAAAGCAGTATTATTTACAAATAACCTTGGTAAATGCCTGTGTTCTGAATCTGTTGTAAGAAAAGGAGGAAGGCTTTCATGAAGCAGGTGAGCTACTCTCTTATCGATCATTTCCCTACATTTCCTTTCTCTTTAATAGACCTTCACTGGACAAGAATTTTAGAATGGGCCAGATAAAGTTGGCTAGCAGTAAGGTATATGAACAGCTAAAAGTGGTATAAATAAAGACTAAGAATGTCAAGTTTCTTTCAATGCTAAGAATTTAAGGGTAGTAGCACAAACAGCCCTGTGTATCTCTGGCCCATAAATAGAGTAAGAAAAGAAGAATCTCATTAATCCCAATTACCATAATCACTAGTGGTATTAAAAACATTAGAAAAATCCTTATGTATTGTCTTTACTAAATATCTATGAAATATAATCCCAACTCTATATAAGTATAACCCCTATTTTATGAACAAAGAAACAAAGAGGGAGGGTTAATTAACTTGATCACATACTAGTTTTGATTGCATAAATAGCAGCTAACAGGACCAAGATTCAAATCCAGGTGAGTCAACCTTCTAAACCCATGTTTAAAAAAAAAAAAGTGTACATTCTAAACTACTACACCATATAAGGGGCAACAGTCCTTCTTCACTGCATATGCACTCTTAGTGGTGATGAATCAAAGTCAGGCTTACAAACCAGATTACAATAGGCAATTGAAAATAAGTTGAAAGTAGACAGTGAAAACAAAAATACTTCAGTTTATAAACTTAATTTGTTTTACTGTTTTGGGGAAAATGGCTGTGGTTGTGTCTGTCACCTGTTGCAGAGTTTATTTGAGAACCAAACTGCTTGCAGAGGCATTTGTGAACTGAGTTATTACTGTAATCATAACCATAATCATCAGCAGACAGAAGATGTACTGCTTCCCAGAGGTGGTTATCCACTTGGAGGGCTCTGGCTATTTTGATATTTCTTCTTAAAATAAGCCAAATCTCTCCCTGCTGAAACAAGAGGTTGTAAATGGAGTGTGGAAACAGGAGAGCAGACTTGAAGGCAAAAAGCACCAAATTAGCCACAGGGGAAGTATGAAAGGGACCCCAATGAGGACAAGCAAAAAAGATCGACTGGTGAAGGCCCAGTGGAAATTAATATCCAGAGATTTTTAGTGGTGCCCATCAAGACAAGTGGTTTTTTTCTCCAAAGTCTATCAACAACCTATGAGGAAGATGAGACATAATGAACAACTGAGTTCCTGTACAGTGGAAGAAATCAAGAAATTTGAGAATTTGTTTAGCATGGAGGGGTCAGCTGACAGAATCCAGAGTGAGACCAGAGAGGACTAGTTGATGTGAAAACCATAAAGATAAAGAGTCTCAAGTCAGGCAAGAGGGGAAGATAGGAAGCCATAGTTTAAAAAGAGGATGATACAGATACTTCTCATTAACAACAAAGTTCAGTTCCTGTTCTTGTTACTAGGTCATTATCAAATTGGTCACTAAACAAAGAACGCATACAGTATATATATATCACAATATTCAGAACGAAGAAATGGTCACAAGAAACTCCAATTTTTTTTTTTTATCAGTACCAGGGATCGAATTCACGACCATGTGCTTGCAAAGCAGGCGCTTATGCCGCTGAGCTAGATCCCCAGCCCCAAGAAACTCCAATCTGATGACTGCTTTTATTTGCATAACTCTTACATACAGTACTGTAATGTATAACAGAACATAAAGCTGTAATACCATACTGTACAAAACAATCAGCAAAAATTGCAGTACTGTATGAACAAGGTAGACTATACAAAAAAAAAAAAAAGACACTGAGACTCTATAAACAAGATGTATAGAACTGTACAAAAAAAAAACACATTGTAAGTCCAAGCAGGAGGTTGTAGGTACTAACGGTCACCAACCAGGTAAGTCCTTAAGTGAATGCCTATACTTCAAAGGGATGACTCTTACACAATTGCGTAAGCTTGTCTCCCATATCAAAGGGGAAAAAAGCTAAGAAGATGATCCCCATTACTGAAAGGTAAAACAGTAAAAAAATACAAGATTCTTATGAACTACTTCACTTTCAGAAATATTAGACACCTGCCTTAGACATATGTGGAAAAATGACTCTAAGGTAGGATAAATGCTGAAACTTGAAGTATACACTGTATTATTATTTAAACTGAAAACAGCTGCCTGCTCAACTAAGCAGGTGATATTATATAACATTCTAAACTAGATAAAGTAGAAACATGTAATACATAATTATAACTCTAAAATGCCAGTAAGAAAATCTCCAGTTCTGCCAGGCATGGTGGCTCACGCCTGTAATGCCAGCACTCGGGAGGCTGAGGTGGGAGAATCGTTGCGAGTTCAAGACCAACCTAGGTTACAAAGTGAGCTCAAGGCCAGCCTGAACTGCATAGCGAGACCCCATTTCAAAGAAAGACCAAAAAAAAAAAAAAAAAACCAACTCCAGTTCTAAAAACCAATTTTACTTCTTTCCATTAAAGTTTCTGTGGTCAGTTTCTTTTCTAACCCAATATAACAGGAGAAAATACATAATACAAGACCCTGAACAAAATTTGGTACTCATTCACATGTACAAATTCTTAAAATATTTGCAAGGAACTCACTCTCACATATTGCTGGTAGGAATGCAAACTATATAATCCTTCCAGAGACGAAGTTGGCCAATACCTGTATATGTGTGCCTATTGATACAGCACTCCTACTCATAGAAATCTACTATGAAGATACACGTCCAATGATATAAAAATACAGATTATTCACTCCAGCATTATTTGCAATTGCACAGTATTAGAAACTGCTTAATGCCCATACATTGGAGAGGCTCAATACTATGGTCATCTTCGTGGTGAAGTATTCTACAGCTCTAAAAAAAAAAAAAAAAAAAAAATGAATGAGGAAAAACAAACATAAAATAAATTCCAAGACAGACTGTTAAGTGAAAAAAACCAAAGTACAGAAGAGATTTATAATCTACTTCATGTAAGAAAGTGTAATTAGAAAGTATATACATGTATTTGCTTATTTGTTTTTCTATGCTGAAGATTGAACATGGCCTCATGTATGGTAAGTTATCCACGCTGGCCTCAAACTTTCAATTATCCAGCCTCAGCCTCCCAAGCAACTAAGATGACAGGCATGCACAATCATATCCAGCTGTAACTATTTATTTGTACAAAAGAAATACAGGAAAAATAAACCAAAATGAATAGACAGGTTACAAACTAGGATGGGCCTCTACACTGAGCTACCTCCCCAGCCATTTTAAAATTTTGAGATAGGGTTTTGCTAAGTCACTAAAAATTGCACAGGAGTGGGCTTGAACTTAAAAAATCCTCCTGCCTCAACTTCCCAGGTATAGACCACCATACCTGGCTACTTCACATCTATTAACTGAACAATATCTGGAAGTGGAATCTTGTTTTTAAAACAAAGTTAGTTCTCCCAGGTGATTTTCTTCTACAGCTTTCAGGATATCTGGTAGTCAATATTACTCCTACCCACAGAGATGTACTCATTTTGTCTGTGCCTTCAGAGTACTGCCTCTGGCCAAGGTAATAGCCAACCCAAAAAGAACTTATGCAAAGCTGAGCTAGTTCAGTGAGCTCTTTTCAAAGCACTAAGAAATAGACCACAGACTCTAGATCATGCACCAGAGAGAGAAGGCTAGATATCTGTCTAGAGGACTGAGGATGCTAGCATGGGCTACAGGAATCCTGGCTTTCTTCTACAAATAAGAAGCAGTCATGTGCTAAAGAAATAAGACCCACTATTCCTGAGAGAAGGATGGAAGCAATGCCTTGGTTCTTGATGGTTTTCAAATTTCCCAAGCTAGTCTTCCCTCAGATCCTAACCTTGGTTTCTGTCTTTAAAAATCTGAGCATGTACAGAAAGGATAAGACTTCAGAGATGTAAAAGAACTCCCTAAGATACTGATGAAACAGAACTATGACTTTTGGTAAATCAAAATTTTCATTGCTCAAGTTACTATGGAAATCTTTTATCTGAAATCAGTTTCTTTTCTTTTTCTCTATTATCTCCTCCCTTTCATTAAGAAATACACCTGTACCCAACACAATCAAAGATGTAGGCAAAAAAGAAATAATGCTAGAGATAATGGCAATGTTGCAGCTTTTAACCAAACATCCTCATCATTTGTTTGTTTGTTTGTTTGGGTGTTTGATCCAGGGTTTCACTATGTAGTCAGCCTGGCTTTAAAACCCCCTATGCCTTCAAGGCATGCCTCAAACTCTCAGCAATCCTCCTACCTTGGCCTCCAGAATGCTGTGACATCAGCATATACTACCATGTCCAGCTTCAACCAACCATCAGGCAAGGCCACAACACTGATTCACACACTTTCATAGTAACAGCCAATTTCTAGTACACCTGATGGAACTCCTCATGCCTTCACTCACTCCCCAGAACCTACTTAAGTGATTCAATGATGTGTATTTAAACAAATTAGCTTAAAATTATTCAAGTTTTACTGAGTCAAGTTAAGGGCCTGGTCTTCAATCTGGAAACCTGAGTTCTTACATTGTCACAGTTAAACAGTTTGAATCTTGGGCACTCCTCTTTATCTTCGTGAACCTCAGAATCATCCACTCTAAAAGAGAATAAACTCTTGTGTCTCGCATGAAGGGTTATTTGGAAGAATAAATTTCTGAGAATTTGCTTCTTAAATTCAATACAATGCCAATACCAGTGCTACCTAGATTTTTAATCATAGTGCATCCCTAAACATCTCATTTCTCCGTTGTATTTTCAAGTAGTCATTATATAATTTTTCTTTTTAAATTGGACACTGTAAAACTGCGTTAGCTTTTCTTATGCCTTATTAAATACAAAAATTATGCCTTTTGTGGGAAGATAATTATATAAAATTTTAAAATCAAATCCTACCATTAAGCCATTAATGCTATCATTAAGTCAAGACCTACCATTAGTCAAAGCCATCTATTCACAGCAAACTAGGGTCATCCCCTGGGCTTTCTCTGAATTCTACCCTCTTTCCATTATACAAGAATGTGTCCAAAAAGTCTTATACAACAGATCTTTCAGAAAAGTTAAAAAAAGGGAAAAAATGCCTCCTCCAAAGCTCAACAAAATAAACATATTATAAGCAAATAACAAAGATAAGACATAACTGTACAGAAAACCACAAGTGAATTTTAAAGGGCAATCCAGGGGCTGAGAGTGATCACAAAGGCCCAGGAAAAAAGAGTGGGATTTGCAGAATAAACAGCTTATAAGAAGTGAGACAAAGATATAGTAGGGCTAACCCACTACAGTTAAAGTCCTCCTATTTAAGGGAAGTGCAAAATAATAACAGACTACAACAACTATGAATAACTATGACACATTACAGAAGAATTTAAAACACCTCTAAAGAGAGCAAACAATAGAAACAGGTTAAAACCAATGAGCCAAGCAGAATACAAATTATAAAATGATTAACATTAGCATGTGTAAACATTGCATTGTCTCTCTAGTATAAGAAACGGAAAGAGTAAATAATAAATAAATAAGATCCAAAAGGTAAAATACTGTGAAAGGGAAAGAAACTACTCAAAAGGAAAGAACAACTGGGATGAGAGAAAGGAGAAAATAAGGGGAAACAAATTACATACATACATACACACACACACACACACACATATGTAAAAGACAACTGTACTACTAATTCTATTATTTCATGGAAAGGAACAGTGCTTATACTGTTTGATCAATTTTGCATGCCTGTATCCAGTAATCTGAGCAACTATTTCAAAGGTAGTAACATGCAATATAATAACCACTGCTAATTTCCTATCATCCTATTTTGAAATCCTATACTATTTTTTTATTCTATTGTTTTAGTTTCTTTAAAATAAATTTTTAAAAAGATCATTAATACTAATAATAATAGAAATCAAAATACAAAGAAAAGGGGGCTGGGGACTTTGCTCAGCGGCATAAGTGCCTGCCTTGCAAGCAGGCAGTCGTGAGTTCGATCCCTGGTACAGATAAAAAGGAAAAAGACAAAAAAAAACCCAAAGCAAAACCATCATAGCTGAAAAATATGAAAGTAACCCACAACAGAGGCTCACAGAAAAGTTAACATTGTTTATAAATCACAACAAAAAGTATAATCATATAGTGTTTTCAAATTTGAAAAACAAAGATCATCTCTGGTGAAAATAAAGTTTAATCAATTCGGTTAAACTTAAGAGGAAGTTTCACAAAAAGAGAAAATAACAAAATCTCTATAGTACAGGGAAACAAAGATCTAGAATACAAAAAGAGAATGGGATCTTTCTGGACTGGGATCTGCAGTCTTGTGTCTGTGTGTTTTGTGCCAAAGCTTCTCATGTCCCTTCATCAGTGCTTCACTTTATTATTAAGGCAAGTGCTGAATGTAAGTTAGAATATATGAAGACTTGCTTATTTATAAATGACTTAGCAATTATTCTGAACATTTTAGAATGGTAACATTTCCATAGGGGAGGGAAGAAACAGTTGTGAAAATTTTTGTTCTTAAAAGTTTTGTTTCAGGCTGCCATCACTCTCTCTAACACCTTTGCCACCTCTCGCTCGCCAAGCTCCAGCCAAAGGAGAAGAGGGTAAAGAGGACCCTGTACCATGGCTTGTACCAAACAGACTACCCATAAATCCATCAGTGGTAAAGCGCCCAGGAAACAACTGACTACAAAAGCCGCTCGTAAGAGTGCGCCCTCTTGTTCAGTGAACAAGAAGAAACTCAGCATTACTGGCCTGGGACGCTCGCATTCTGTGAAATTAGGCATAACCATAAGTCCACTGAACTTCTGATTCGCAAACTCCCTTTACAGCGTCTGGTTCATGATTTGGAAGGATGTATTGTCTCAGCCTTCTCTTCTCTCATTATACTTTCTGGCTGCCATGAGCAGCTTTCCTCTGCCAGAGCCTTCAACAATGCTGTTTCTGCCTTAAACTCTGCCAATCAATTATAGACTCCACTCACTGTTACAGTCTGTTCTAGATGTTACCCTAAAGGTTCACGTGGTCATAGGTGGGGCTTTTGCAGAGTTGGCTGGATCTAGAGTGTGTGATGCTGGAATTGATTCATGGTACAATGCATCAAGGGCAGTAGGATTAAGGGTGTGAGTGCTATCTGCCCTTATCAGCAAGGAGAGAAAGAGTAGTGGTCATCCATTGCTTGTTTTTGCTACCTTATATCCACCATGAACTGTTTCTCCTCTGCAATGCCTGTTTTCTATGCCACCTTGCCTTGGCGCCAGTCAGTTATAGAATGAGTCTCTACAAATTGTGAGCTAAATAAATGTTACCCTTTTAACTTTGGGTATCTGGTACTGCCTCAGTAGCAAGAGAAAAGTAACTAAGCCACCCATTAAAACTAAACCAAAATAAACCACTCCTTTAAGGTGCAGGTACTATTTCATACCAGAGACAGGAAAGCTAACACACAGAGTAAGGAATAGTTGATCAATTTCATTATATAAATGCTTAATAGCTTTCAGGAAATAAAAGATTAATATTCAACTTCTAATGGATAAATGATTGCACAATATGACAGTTCAAAGATCAGATAAAGGTATAAATCTTAGAAAAAACTGAATTTTACAAATAGACGTAAGATAAAGCAACTATAAGGTCCCATCTATAGTTATAAGCTACTACCTTATTTTTATTCAATTCCAAGTAAAAAATTAATATCTTGTCATAGAAAACAAAGAAAGATTCTTTTAAAAATTAATGGTGGCATAAAGCCAAATGTTGCTTCTGCAGAGCAATTTGGCCCTGCACTATAAAAGGGTTAATTTTTTAAAAACATTTGATCTGGTCATTCAATATTTGGTAAACAGGTTCCAAGAAAATTACCCAAAGGGTGGGCTGAAGAGGGCTGTTGTACTAAAACTGCTTACAGCTGCATTATGTTAAAATAGTGAAAAACTGAAGCAATCTGAATGCTCAATGAATGGGAAAGTTACATAAATGACTTGTTTTTAATAAAGCAATATTATGTTGAATTTACATGCTAGATTCATAGATATATAAAAAGGGGAAAAATAAAGGACACAATGGTATAGCATAAGTATTATGTAGGTTAGAGAGAGACAGAGACAGAGACAGAGACAGAGAATGAAAGAGAATATCTTGATGAGAACAGTCCAGTAGAGCAAAGTAGGAGGGAGGAGGTGGAACTGTGGGCAGAAACCTAAAGAGAGAAGGATGCCTTGAAGGGAAGTAAAGGTTTGACTTTGTTTTATTTTTAGGACTGGAGAGTCATCAGCCCCTAGGAATTTGGATGAGGTCACCCAGAGAGATTGTATAGAACACAGAAGGGCCTAACAACTAAGAAAAAAAGGGCCAAAGGCTTGGAAAAACCACAAGTGTCTCAACATAGAGAAACTTAGAAGAAAATGGTTTCCAACATCAAATGCTCCAGAAAAGTCAAAATCTTTGTTTGGGTCAGGGAGAAACTAAAGAAAAAACAACTGATTCAGAGTAATCAAAGTTGAAAAAGACTGTATACATTAGAAAGTGTGTACAGTGTCTGTTGAGAGTGGGTGAAAGCCATGTATAAATATATGGTTGCAGCAAGCAGAACAGGCAAACTCAGGAGTACCATACAGCAAACAGCAATTACGTATAGACCATTACAGAGAACCTGGCTATGAAGAGGAAGACGGCAAAAGGCACTCTCTCTACTCTGGGACAGGGCTTCGCAAGTTCAGAATAGATCAATTAAATAAAGGTACTACGAACCTGGTGGCGCAGGCCCATAACTGTAATACCAGCACTCTGGGAAACAGAGGCAAAAGGATAGTAAATTTAAGCCCAACATAGGCAATTTTGTGACAGTCTGTCTTAATAACATTTTTTTTTTAAAAGCAGGGGATATAGTTCATTGGAAGGCCCTGTTTTCTATCCTCAGTACCAAATTAATATAGAAATAAGTGAAATAAATTCCTAGAAAAAGATTAATTTATCAAGAAGAAATAGAAAAGAGAAACAGTCACATACCTTTTGGGGGATGTGTGGTAGTCAGGACTGAACCCAAGACCTTCAAGCTAAACTACATCCCTGGCCTTTGTGTTATTTATTATTATGAGACACGGTCTCACTAAGTTGCCCAAGATAGGCTGAAGCTTGCAATTCTTCTGCCTCAGCTTCCCCTCAGGGCAAAGACTACAGACATGCACCATGCCTGGCTACACAACCAATTTTCTAAGAAATTTCAACAGTAATTTGACATTTCCACATTAAAAACAAAAATACACACTAAAATAAAGGTCCACCCAAGTCTGGACTGCTCTATAGGCAAGTTCTATCAGGCTTTTAAGAACTCTGTCATTCCAACTTTACAAAAAACAGAAATAAGGAAAGGAACACATCCTCTCATTTTGTAAAAGTGGTCTAGTTTTGACAGCAAAACTAGATATAAGAAAAACCTAGTAATTTATTAGCAAACAAAATCCAGCATTATGTAATAAATGATAATATATCATGACCAAATTGAGCTTAGTCTTAGGAATGCAGAATTGGCTCAATATTAGAAAATTTATTTATGTAATCTGAAACTTACAAAAGGTTAAAGGAAAAAAACAAGAATTTCTTCAGTAGAATTAAAAAAGCATCTGTGGAAATTCATTCAGGATTAAAAACAAAAAGGTAAAAAAAAACTTTGAAACAGAAAACATGAGAAACCAACAGCCTGCATCATTCAATAAGAACTTTTCTTTTAAGTTCAGAACAAGTCAGGAATGTATCCTCATCATAACTGCTATTCAACTTTGTAAAGGAGAGTCTAGCCAAGAAAAGAAATCTTAAACAATGAAAATAAACAAAAAATATGAGTTGCAAATGATACACATGTCCTAAAAGAATTTAAACACTATTGACAGAAAACAAGATTACTGGAATAAAATCAATTTATAAAAGTCAAATGCATTTTTATAAATCAGGGACAAAGAGATACTACTTATAACAAAGACACAAATGTTGCTGGAATAAATATCAAGGAATAAATTTAACAAAAAATGTGCAAGAGGGCAGGAGTTTAGCTCAGCGGTATAAATGCCTGCTTGGCAAATGTGAGATGGTGAGTTCAATTCCCATAACAACAACAACAAAAAAGGATGTACAAGAGGACCGGGAATATAGCTCAGTGGCACAGCATCTGCCTGGCAAGCACAAGCTCAAGTTCAATTCCCGATTCAAAAGAAGTGCAAGAATAATGCCACAGGGGCTGGGGATTTAGCTTAGCAGCACAAGTTCCTGCCTGGCAAGCATGAGGTCGTGAGTTCGATCCCCGGTACCAAAAAAAAAAAGAATAATGCCATAGCATTTTACTGAAAAAGTAAGCTACTCACCTCATGGTAGTCAGAAAGCAAAGGAACCAGGGAAGGAGATGCACCCTAACAGTTCATCCTCTTATTACTTGCCTCATCCGACTAAGTTTCCCCACCTCCTAACAGTGCCTTTAGCTACAGCACTCCTATGATACAATCCCTTTTCAAAAAGCCTGCCTATGAGCTCATGAAGCTTTTGAAGGGACATACTGGTAAAAACCAGGTACCAAGTCTCCAGTCAAATCAGATGAATAATCTTCGGGGGTAAATTCAATATTATGACCTTTCAACTTCACTTGGAGAGCGATTTTAACACTAAAGTAAATCAGTTTGCAAGCTTTTAACCTTAACTTTTTCTCCATTTTAGTATATCTCAACGGTTACACAAAAATGCTACATAAACTGTACTCAAACAGCTTTCCCATATTAAAAAAGCAATCCACATTAATACTTTCAGTGTGCTAATTTCGTGCAATGTCCTCAGACTTGGAACAGTATTACATCGAGGAAGGACCCTAGAGACATCCTAATCCTTTATTTTACAAATGAGAAAAACTAAAACCTGCAAAAGCCGAGTGGTTAGCATAAGTCTATGCAATGCATAGGCTTGATTTGAAGACACTGCTCTTTCAGATGTGCTGAAAGCTACCTTTCGCGGCTTCTCTCAAATTTCAGCACATCCTCATGCAAGTACCATCCTGAAAGGAACTCACCAACAACTCAAGTGAAAAGGTACTAAATTTCAAACCAAAGTTGTAAACAGAACTCTTCAAAGTAAGTTCCAAATATGATGATTCTCTATCTACTGCTTTGGTGTCTGTGTTACAAAAAACCATTCTTCTACAAAATCAAAATGCAACTCATTAATCTTGACACACGAAGATAATATAATTCTTAGATTCCAGTCTAGTGTCACCAACTGTGCCAATTCAGAATTATATTCTGTGTGTGTAGTTGTCACATCTCTTCAGACTCCTTAAGTGGGGAACAGTTTCTCAGCTTTTTCTTGAATTTCAAAACTGGGGACCAATTCCAGGGCTATGCATTTACTAAGCAAGTGTTTTATCTCTCAGCTATATCCCCAAGCCCTTGAGTTTCATTCTTGACTTAACTTTATTTTGAGGATTAGCCGGCTAGAATACCAAGAAGTTAGGATTTCTCCAACACTAATTCATGATGTTCATGTTATGCACCAAATAGACTGTCTCTATTCTCACGGAAAACTTGGTGAGTTCTGAACTATAACAAAGTTAAATGGAAGCGGATTTTAAAAAGGGGACAAAAGATGTGACTGGACACAAATGGTTAATAAACACATTAAAAAGAGTTTAACTCTAGTTATGAAGGAAATACAAAGCAAAGCCATAATGTAATGGCACTTATAAATCTACCAGACACAATCAAGACTGACAAACCATGTGTTAATTAAGAATGCAGAGAAACTGAAACCTTTTCATATACCACTGACAGGAAGATAGAATGGTACAATTTTTTTCCCAGTGGTTCAGGGAAATAAGTATTTTATACTGTCATTACTATAGATTCAATATCACTGCCACAAACTGTAACTGTAAGCTCCCTGAAGGCTAGTTTTCTGTTCACTGATGTCTTTCTCCCCACAGTACCCTGAACTATTTGTGACTTAATAAGAGAAGTCCAGAGAGAGTTAAGACGCTTTGACCAGAATGATTTCACAAGTTTCTTACTTCCATTACAAGCACCACACCATGTTACACAGTAATTTATTTCCTTATCAGTCTGTTTTCAATACAACAGCAACATTCTTGAGGAAGGAAGAAACACGGCCAGGCCTGACACAGAAGATGCTCTCGGACTATAATCAAAAAATGAGTGTATGTTGCCTAAGGTCACACAACTACAACCTGTTACACAATTTCTCCAACATAAATCCAATCTTTACTTCTGAACATGCTGCTTTTTATTTCAGGAGGGCATTTCCAGACACTGAATAAAGGGAAGAATCAGGTTTTGCCATGTCCATTTAATTCAAAGGAATAACAACTGAGGTATTATGCAAGTACAGTATTCAGTGCTCTACAAATCACCAACGTTCTTTAATTCCTCAAAACACCATGAGGTCTTTGTCAACTCAGCCTGGTAGCCAACTGAACTGAAGACATATACCTTTAGGAACCTAGGATCAGCTGTCTCCTGCCAAAAGCATGGGGAAGTATTAAAAGAAAAGAAGAAAAACAGCTCTGTAGATTCAGGGTACAAGATTTTGTATTGTAAAGAGGGACATAGTTCCTGGTTCCAACCATACCTGAAGCTTTCCGTGAACTTCCTGTCCAGCAATATCATAAGAAAGGCACTGATCTTAATCATAAATTCCTCATTTTTTACAATCCATTTCCTTACAAAAGAGTGTCTATAACACTCTAGCACTGTACCCTATCTTTTACCCAGGTACTGTCATGTCATCCTATAGTTTCCTGCTTAAACTCCCTTTCCTCCAAAAAATCTTCCCTGACTACTAAGAATATCTTGGCTTCACTTTTATTATTCTCTGATAGCAGTCACTATCAAATTACTCTCCGTGCATGTTGTTATTTCCCCACTGGACTGTAAACACTAAAGAATAAGAACCATTTCTATTTACCACTAATTGTTCTTACCATGTACCACATCGATCAGGTACATGTTTAATATTTACTAAATGATTCAATATAAAATAACTGGTAGAGGTAAGCAGGAAGGATAAGAAGAAATCAAGACATTCTAATAAACATTAACTGCTTTAACCCTTCCCCTCAGTTTTAGCCTCCTCCAGCCTCTTTCAGCCTGAGTTAGCAATTTATACTGCAAAGTGTAGGAATCATGTTTCCACATAATTTGGTGTACAAGAGGAAAGCCTACAGTACTAAAGAAAAAAATTCACAGGCTCTGGGATCCAAATAAATCTCAGTTTAGGCTGGGGATTTAGCTCAGGGGTATAAGCACTTGCCTGGCAAGCACAAGGTCGTGAGTTCAGTCTCTGGTACTTAAAAAAAAAAAAGGTCTCAGTTTAAACTTCAGTTCTACTATATCAGCTATAAACCACAGACATGTTAACTGGAACCTGGTTTTATCAGTGAAGTAAAAAAAAAAAATCTTAAAGATGAGGATGAGAATGAATATGAAATTACCTGAAGCAACACAAACTTGCAACTGATGTCAGTCAGCTGGCTGGTTATGGCATATCCCATCTAGACACCCTGCTACACCTACACTCCCAGCTCCTACTAGTTATGGACTCCAAATCTAGAGCCTGCCCTGAGACAAGTATCTGAAAGGGACCTTGCAGAATATCTATACTGTTGGTTTCCTAATGCTTGTAAGACAACTAAAAACTTTTCCAAAAGCAAATAAGTACCCAGTGAAGGTAACAGATGAATGAATGAAAGAAAGAGAAAAGGAAGGGAAAAAAGGAGGGAAAGGAAAAAAGCAAGGAAAAGAAAAAGGTATGTTTTAATGAGGGACAAGGGTGTGGTACACAGGAGACTTCACTGGTGTAGGCATAAAGAAGGCTGTTGGCAAACCAGTCAGAATCTAATCCTTTCATTTTTAGCTGATGAAACAGGAACCTATAAATGTGTTATGTTATTCTTGAATTAATTCTAGATTTCTTCTTCTGTGGTTCTGCTTGCATTCCAGAAAGTCTGGAGTCATAATCCTTCTAGAATCTTCCTTCCTCTTTCTGGTACAATATGGGTCATTACAAAGCTCAGGCATGTTGCCTTTACTAATAGGAGCCAGATATTGAATGTGCTTCCAGGTATCTCTTGGAATTTAATATGGGACCTCCAAGCAGTTAAAGGGAAAAGAGACTGAAGACAGAAGAAACACAATCCCAGGGTGCAGCAAGTGGGTAGGCAAAGTAGGCTGAATGCTGGAAGCTCTGGATGTTTACTGGGGAAACAACTGTTTTTTAATTAGTAAAAACTTTAATATGAGCAAAGTGAGGAATAAATTACATATGGCTCCCGGGAAAATTCAAGCAACTTAGATGCTTTTCATAAGAATCTTTTTATAATGCCTGGAAACAGAATACACAAGTTAAAATTCATGGGAATAATGTTAACAGTAGCTAATTATTAGAAGTATATTATTAGGTATACTATTAATACCAAAATTAATTTTGTTCTTAGTTTTACTTATACACTAAACTATTCAGAAGTACTAGATTTTAGGTTGTTCTTGTAAGTGGGATCCCTTACATGTTTAGACTCTAAAATGTGTACATGAGACTTTTTGTGAAAGAGAAACGGTCTTACTAGGTAGTTTAGGCTTGCTGTGAACTCATTTATTTTAGGCTGGCCTCAAACTCAAGGCAACCTTACTGTCTCAGCTTTGAGTGCTGGGATTACAGATGCCCAGCAGAGACTTTTTTTTTTAAATAAAAAATTAACACCAAGCAAATGTAAGAATCTGAATCCAGATCTCTTAATTCCAATCTACAGCCTTCTAAGACTTATATACTACTACTTACATGTTTCAAACAGGTGGTATAAATAGCCAGCAGAGTTCAAGGGAAGACGAGAAGGCAATAGCAGGGAGCCAAGAGGTAAACTTCAGAGACAACCCAGAGGAAGGAAGGACTTGAACAGGACCCAGTGTTTTCCAGGTCAGTTAGAGGGGTATACTATCAACATCTTGGTAGGACAATTCTCCAGTGGAGGACTTGTACCATGAACTGTATGTAGTCATTTAACACATTTGACTACATAGATGCTGAAGGCAGTAATACCCCTCCCACATACTGTTGTGACAACAGAAAAGTTCCCTCTTCAAGTTCCAAATGCCCCTAGAGAAAGAAGAGGGGTGAAGTCATGTCTTCCAAGTACACTAAATAAGTACCAAGAAGAGCAAACAGGCACAGTACACAGAAAATGTAAGAGACAAAATAGCGGGGACGGGCAAAACTAAGAAAATCTGTTAAGGAACTAAAAGAAACAAGGTCATCCTTTCCCAATTACCTACAAAATCAGGTTTAAATCCTTAGCAAACAATGCCCTTCAGGATTTGGCCCTGTCTACTCTAGCTGTCTCACTGCTAGCCTTCTCCATAAGGCTTTCTATACTCTAGCTATCCCATACAATGTTTTGACCTCTTATTCTGTTTTTATACTACTGTGCCTTTCATGTGTATTTCCCTGTCCCCAAAAAGCACCTATGAAGGCAAACTCCTACTTATATATCAACCAATTTCAAAACTCTAAGGTCATTTTAAGGCAGCCTTATATTACTCAGGGGTTCTTATCCCAGTAATTCATAGATTCCTCTTGTTCCACTGGTATAGTTTTTGTATTATTGCCCCACTACATCCCACAATTTGGACTAAATTACTAATGTGCAGGGACTATGTGAATCCTGGCATGTTAAGTGCTCAAAAAACATTTCTGAGCAAATGATCTTGTGTAAATAGTTTTCAATAAGGCTAAAAAGTGATTCAAGAAAAAGTAGATAACAGATAACATTGTTATATTGAAATCACCTATTTTTTTCAACTCTAATTTTCTTTTTTTAGGTGCTAGTGATGGAACTCAAGGCCTTATGTATGCTAGCCAAATATTCTACTACTGAGCTACGTCCCCAACCCCTCAACTCTAATCACTGATTATAATTTAGGAACCAGACAGAATGAATTGCTCTGTCACGTCACTTCCTAGCTTTTGGCCAAGTTAATTCTCTCAAGTTTCTTCCTTAAGATAAAAACATAAAGAAAAACCCTGTGGTGTGGTTATGAAAGTTAACAATGAATGTTTAAAAATGAACAAACAAACAAAAACCCCTAGAAAGCTGATATAGTATACAAATTTGTAATTCCAGGTTTTTGGCAGACTGAAACAGAAAGATTATGAATTCAAGACCAGGCTGGATAACTTTGTCAGACACTGTCTCCAAAAATAACAAAAACACCAGACCAGAAAATTAAAAAATAAATGATACAGTAGTTCTACTACACTACTACATCACAAAAACCTTAACAGAATACTGTACCATCATGATATGACCACAATAAAATGCTGATTGAACCATCTTATTTTTCCAAAGGAAAGTGAAAAGTCAACAAACACAACAGCTTGTTATTAACTACATTCTATTTGCTCTCAACAGTACTCAATACCAATCCCTTAATGATCAGTCTCCTGGGCTCCTCCAATAAAGTGCACGCCTACTTTTCTAATCTCTGACCACATCGCCTTTATCATTTTCTGTTAACTTGCTCTCTACCGACACCTAAAGGCTAACATTTCTTTGACTCAGTTCTCAGTTTTCTCACTTCATCCTCTCACAAGGCTTCAATTAGCATCTCTATGGAGATGACCCCCTGACCTCTCTGTCACATTTGGAAACAATATTTCAAACTCAGAATAGACAAAATCTTGATTAATAAGACAACCAAGCATACAGCTTCAATTTCTCCTCTCATTCTCACTATGCATCTATCTATTAGTCCTCACCTTACTCTTCCTTTGCCTGCTTCTTAGTATTCGTTTGCCAAAGCAACCTCTTCCATCCATCTGTTCTACCTGTCTGGGATAATGGACTCTATTGAAAATTAATTGAATGTTACGGATATTACACCAAAAAAAGAAATATAAGGCCAGGGATATAGCTCAGCGGCATAAGCGGCTGCCTGGTTGATGCAACTGCCTGTACTGGTTGGGGGGAGGGGCAGGATATACAAAACAGACTTGCATTTTTACCTAATCAACGACCTTTAATAAAAATGTATACATCTACGGGCTGGGGATTTAGCACAACAGCATAAGTGCCTGCCTTGCAAGCACGTGGTTGTGAGTTCGATCCCCACCCACCAAAAAAGAATTTGTATTTCTCTTCTCAAGGTTTTAATTGCTGTTCATTGTACACAATTTTTAGCGCCAGTTCTTGCTTAATTACAAACTTGAACATGCTTTCTATATAGTTCAAGTGCCATCACAAAACAAAGTCCCCAACAGAACTCACCATTTCTCGCCTACAAACCCACTCTGCCTACAGTTACCCTAACCTCCCCAGTTTCCAAATTTTGTGTCTTGGAATGAAAATGTAAGTCTGTAATCAATCACCATGCCTTGTCTCTTTTTATCTCAGAAATAAAAATCTGTCTCAAATACAAACCCCATCTTTCTTGGTCTCTTATCCATTAAGTCTCATCTCTTTTGCTTCTATCTATACTCACCAAGATTGAAAGTCTTCCTAGTACTCTGCCACAAGAGCTTCTGTGACTGTTTCTGTCTATTCAATACTCATCTCCACCTGCTACCTTCTATGGCACTAGGTTACTGCATTTCTAGACAACCTGATTCCCCTACTCCAGGTTTTTTTCCTATCATTATTACCAGTGTTGACTCACCTTCCTCCAAACTTTCAAAATTGGCCATATGTCTGCTCTTTCAAAAAAATTAATTATAGAAAGCCCTTCCTGGACCTTGTCTGGTAGAGCTGATATTTGTAATTCCAAGGGAAAGTTACTGGAATTTCAATAAATTATTCTAATCTACCACTTGCAGTGCAACCCATGGCAAGAATAAAGACACTAAGGCTATTTGTAGTTGTAGGGAGCCAAGGTCCTAAGTCCAGTCAGAACAATGCCTAATCAGAACAAAGGCCACACTCAGGGCCAAACCCAGGTTTTTATTCGTTCATGAAGAGGGGAGTGGCTCAGGGATGAGTGACTGAGAGAAAGGTGGAAAGCACTTGAATGCTGCAAGCTGAGCTAGGTAGAAGCTAAACTAGGTAGGAAGCCTGAGAGTACCTCTGCAACATGCAGAGAGAGAAGCACAAAGAGTAATCTGCATATCACAGAGTAAGTATCTAGTGTTTTGGGGTACATGCTTCAGCTCTGATGTGTAACCTTCATGCCATGAGATGTCACAGATTTTTTAAAATTTTTTTTATGGTACCAGGAATTGAACTCAAGACCTTGTGCTAGTCATGGGCGGGGGATTTAGCTCAGTGGCCTAAGTGCCTGCCCTGCAAATACGCGGTCGTGAGTTCAATCCCTGGTACAAAAAAAAAAAGATCTTGTGTTAGTCAGTCAGGCACTTAAGCCACTGATCCCTGGCCCCATCATAGATTTCTGAACCCGACTCTGCCTCAGCCAAGTGTGGAGTTACTCCACCTACCTGGGCATCACTGACTTGTTGCTTTAAAGGCAAAACATCAGTACGTAGGCTAGCAATTGAGGGGATAAAGAAATATCCTAGCCAGCTCTGTACATATCAATACACAGAAATAGAGCCATGTTTAGCCAAAGTGAAACCAAATGCTCTTCTTTCAAAGAAAGCCACCCTGGTGGTCCTCCACTATTAATGCTTCCTCAAAGTACAAATACAGAACAGTACAATCAAACTCAGGTTTGCCGTTATAGCCCTCCACAGTTTGTCACTAAGTACTTTTCCAGGATTAGATTCCACAGTTCAAGCTGTCACTTGCTCCTATTATCTGCCTATCAAAATCACACCCACTCTTAAAGGCCCAACTCAAACCCTACTCTTCATCTGTAGAATATGCATCGCATGTTTTTAGGAAAGGAACCAAAACAAAATAGACACAATTTCTAATTAACTGATTCAGAAAATGAAAAAAAAAATGCTACACAATAGGTGAAAATCCTTAAACCCTCCTGGAAACATTGAGTTTCTTGTTTTAAGACAGGGTCTCGCTTTATAGTTCAGGCTGGCCTTGAGCTATGTAGTCCATGGTAGCCTCAGACTCACAGCAATTCTCCTGCCTTAGCCTCCAGAGTGGAGTGCTGGGATCATAGGCATGTGCCACCACGCCTGGCAACATTAAATTTCTTAAGAGACTGCTATTCAAATATTAACATTTCTGCTAAAAAGCTCTGCATAAACCTATTAGTCAACACTGATCAAATGCTAGTAATGAGGATGGTAAAAGATTCCGTTAATAATAGGGTATATTATCAACTTGAAGATTAAAAGGCTCTAATCCGGACCTAGGATTCAGATTCCATTGTATTAATATTTTACTGAGGAAAGGAAAATTACAGCAAGAGAAATTAGCATTTCAACTTGTGTTGAGTCATGTAAGTTTGCAGCAGCAACAGAAATAGGCTCCAATTCTAAATCATCATTAACACTAGTAAATATGAGATAAGGAAAAAAATAATCCAAATTGACATCCTAAAGCTAATTTTTTAAAAGAGGCAATAAGCTGTCAGGAGCAATAGCCTCATGAGAGAGTTACTGGCATACTTACTAGCAGGTGCAAGAGTACTGAGATGCATGACAAGAGAAGTGATGTTGTGAGCTGTATTTTCTCTCCATTACTTTTCAGGCTCGCCCTTCTTTTAGGCCTGACTTGAATTTCTGTTTTGGCTCCCAAGTCTGTGAATTCGAGTTAAATTTTACAGCTGTAAACTGGGGAGCATTTTGCTCCTACATGAGAATTTTCATGATTCAAGTTTTTTTTGTTGTTGTTCTTTTCGTTTTGGGGTTCAAACTCACAACCTCATGCTTGCCAGGTAGGTGCTTATTTGACTGAGCAAAATCCCAGGCCCTCAAAAGTCTTTTTAGGAAGAATATTAACAGTAAACTATGCGAAAGTTCTGAAATTATCAGTATCACTATTTAAAGGAAGCAGGGTGTACTGAAAAGAGCTGCAGCATTTGAAATGGGAGTTTAGCCTACAATCTTAAGTCTGACTCTAGTTTTGAGACCTGCGAACTGACTTCACCTAGAAATACATTCTAACTTGAAGACAAATATCACTATCTTCCTTCCTCAAAGTGGTTATTCAGATACAACACAAAGATAACAGCACATGCCATGAAGCATTCAAAAAATGTTTACCTCAACACACACACACATTTATGGGGACTGGGGCTTTAGCTCAGCAGGTATAAGCGCCTGCTTGGCAAGTGCAAGGTCCTGACTTCGATCCCTAGTACAAAAAAACCCAAAAAGCCAAAAAAACAAAACTTAAGATTTATGACTAAGAGAATCAACTTCTACCAACTCTTCATGAACACATTCTTCATCAAGTAACGCTACAGCTAGCTCATTCTAATAAATACAATACTGTCACCATCATTCTACAAACGTTTCTGAGGGATCTGGATCAAGTAAGAATACGTGCATGTGACTATGTAAGAATTTCAGTAAGATGAATATACAATGACCACTAAACCATTAACTGGGAAAGTTCGTTGTAATTAGGCTAAAGTATCTCTTATGCTATTAAAGCTCTTTAGGGGAAAAGGGGGAAAAAAGTCATTTAGTCCGAACTCCAAACATATCTTTAATAGATCAAAAGAGTGATGCGGACTTATCCTCTGTGAAAAGCAACAGTAAGTAGGATATTAAGGCCCATTTTAAAACTTCAAGGTTGAAATATTCCACAACCAACACTGGTACCAGTAATACTTTTTAGAAAGCCTGCGCAGGAAAACACCATTAGCAGCATTAGAAATATTTAATGAAAGCTGTTCGTGGTTAACAGAGGTGAAAGGAGAGAAAAATATTATTTTGGTGTTCCACACACACAACGAGATGAATGGCTCTCAAGACCACGGCCATCGCCACCGTCCGCAATCTGATGGAATTCCTGGTTTTACATTCTATTATCAAAAAGAAGACCATGATGCTAGCAAACTGAGAAAGGAGGGGACGCTTCCATTCCGTTTGCGAGGGTCCAGGCTTCAAAGTCCGCTCTTGAGACCAAGTCCGGAGGTCCACGGGTGCTGGCCTCCGCCCCGAGCCCCTCCCAACAGTGAGCAAGGGCCGGGCTGGGAAGGGTCCCCAGTTACACCTAAAGCTCCACCCGTCCTAGGGCACCGCCGAGCACCCCAGCACAAGAACCTTGTGCTTGGAGCTGGAGTCGGGGTCGTCGCCGCGCGGGAGGGCGAGGCGCGGGCGAGGCCTCGGCTCCGTCCGCAGTAGCGGCGAGCGGTGGGATGGCCGAGCAGGGCCCGGCCTGCGGGCGAGGGCGGACACTCACCACACCATGCCGTAGGCGCCCTCGCCGATGTACGAGAGGTTGGTGTAGCGCGGCCCCACGTCGAACACCTGCCCGCGGACCATCTCCGGGCCCGCGCCCGCCGCCGCCGCCGCCGCCATGTTGGCTGCCGGGCCGCCGCCGCTGCCGCGCTGGACTGACCTCCGCGGCTCCCGCTCAGCTATTTGCCGCGCCTCCCGAGGGGCTGCGCTGAGACCCGTACAGCCGCCGCCGTTAACCGGGAAGGACTAAAGGCGACGGTCAGAAAAACAGAGAGGACAACCACAGCTCGAACCCACTGCCTGCCTGACTGACGGGCGGGCCGGCGGGCGAGCGGAGGGAGGGGCGCGCGCCGAGGAGGGCGCAGGGCAGGGCCAAGCAGCGTGCGCGCGGATTGGTTTTCTGCAGTCGGGGCGGGGCCGCGCGGGCTGGCGGAAGCGTAGAGTTCAGGGCGGAGCACTGCAGCGGCCGAGGCGACGCCGATCGGCGTGGTCACGTGCATCGCAGCCAAGAGGCGAGTGGGGTGGCCTTTGGTGCTGTGAAGGAGACGGGGACTTCGGAACTGTGGAGCAGCGCGACCCTCCCGGCCGAGTCTTAATAGGGCCAGACATCAACCTGGGACTGAGCGTGAGACCCGAGGACGCGTCAGACTAGCCACTGGGACCCTGAGACAGGCCTCTGCGAATCCCTGACCAACACACTGATGAACTTAGACCTCTAGACTAAGAAATCGAAAGACTTGTCTGAGACCGAGAAAGATATTTGCATACCGAGAAAGTGAGACACCAATATGGAGACCAAAACCGAGAAAATACGTAGATCCCCTAATCAGAGGTTCAATGCACAAATATTTGTTGAGCACTTACCGTATTTTGAGGAATCCATCCTCACAGAAGTTATTTTCAAGAAAGAGAAGGGAAGTAATTATAATACCTGAGCTATAAGCAGTAGGTATTACGGAATAGTAAGTTAAACCACTTGATAAAAATTCACAAACTGAATAGAAATTTAGATATAGGACATACTGAAATATAGACACAAAGCATGGAATCGCTAAGACAGTAACATCAAGACTTAGTGGTTTTACCCACTAAGCCAGACAGATGCTGAGGGCTAGAAACAGTCACAAACATCAGAGGTTGAAAAATAAAAATAGTAATGGATGCCAAGAAAAATCTAACAGAAAACGATCCAGCCATTGTCTCTCACCATGTTTGGAGGGAGAAGCAGACCATTTATCCTCTTCAGTCAACACTGGGTTTTTCCTTAAAACTTTGAATTCTAGACCTCACATACTAACAAAGAACAGATAGGCCATCTAGAAGAAGAACAAAGAAGGCTTTTAAAAAATCCTGTGGGGAAGATGAGAGTGTAGTTCAGTGATAGAGCTCACACTTAGAGCTCACACTTAGCATATCTTGAGTCCCTAGGTTCAATCCCCAGCACCAAAATAAAAAGCGAAAAACACTGGAGGGTTGAGGAGGGTATGCCACTTGAAAAAAATGAATACTAGAATCAAAAAATACTCCTTCAAAATATATTTAACCCATGAATTAGAACCCAATTTTAGAAAACACCTAATTTATATGCTTTATTAAAAAAGGATATTAAATGTTTTTTTAAAATGACCAAGATAAACGGAGAGTACTATGAAATGAAAACCACAATAAGCAAAGTAAAAGCAGTAATTGAAACAGTAAAAAGCAGGCATGATGATGCAAAAGAGCAAGTCAGCAGAAATACTTTTAAGTCCTTTTAAGGATACAGAATAAAATAATTGAAATCTCCAAAACCAAAGATCATGGGCATCATTCATGGGAATTCAAATTATAGTTATTCTCTCCCCTTAAAAAAAACAGCAAATCAATTAAAGTAATAATAAGAATGGAGGGCCTGGGGATTTAGCTCAACAGCATAAGCATCTGCCTTGCAAGCAGGCAGTTGTGAGTTCGATCCCTGGTACCGATAAAAAGGAAAAAGACAAAAAAAAAAAAAAAAAAGAATGGAAGAAAACTTTCCTTAGATCTGAAAAGATTACAAGTGAAAGTGGAAAACTGAGTAAATTTTCAAGGATCCAGAAGAATGAATAAGCAGAAACCAACTTCAAGACATACGGAAAAACTGCTAAATTTTAGGGATAGAGGGCAAATAATATCCAATCGGGCAACAAAAAGTTATATTTTTAAAATTTATTTATTTTAGTTTTTTGAGGCAGGATCTTGCTGTGTAGTCCAGGCTGGTCTTGAGCTCACCAGTGGCTCAGGCTGGCCTCTATATCATGACAGTTCTCCTGCCTCAGCCTGCCAAGTGCTGGTGTGCCTGACCACAAAAGGTTTTTTGTTTTGTTTTTTTGGTACTGGAGATTGAACTCTTGAACTTTTGCTTGCCAGACAGGCACTTATGCCACTGAGCTAAATCCCTGGCCCACAAAAGGTTACTTTTAAAGCTAAATACTGACTTGAGATTGTTTCTCTGCAATAGTTAATGCTAAAGGAAAATGAAACTAGACTGACAGCACTCTGAAGGGTTAAATTATGGTCCTCCTTGGATGATTTCATTGACTGTAACTCCTTCATTCCTCCTAGATCTTTGTGTTGCTCAAAATATCTCTCCTTGAACTCTATGTCTGCATATCTACCTGCACACTGGACAGCTCCATGTGACATCCCACAAAGGCATCATCTCCATGCATCTAAACTACCAGTGGTTAACTGCATGAATTTTGTGCTCACAGGGCTAGAAGCTTTGTATCGCTGCTGATCCACTTAAACCTGTATGACCTTGACCTTAATTTCCCAAGATTTAAGATAGGGATTGCAAGATTGTCTACGTCATAATTTTGTTGTAAAAAGAGAATAAAACAACACGTGAAGAACCTAGCACATAGCACTTTATGTACCCAATAAATATTATCTGTTTTTGTTATCTACCCCACCCAAACCTGTTCCACATCTTACATCTATGGGTAGCGTCACCTCTACTGAGCCACATACTCAAGCTGGAAATTTGTCTACACTCTTTTAGCAATGCATTTTATACTGGGGTGTAACTCAGTGTTAGAATGCTTGTTTAATACAAGTGATGCACCTAACCAATCACAAATTCTATTTCTATAATAAATAAATTATATTTCTATACAGTTCAGGAATACTTGACATTCCTAAATGTGGTCTTCAGACCATCAGCATTATCTGGGATTTTGTTAGAAATGTAGTCTCTCATGCCTGAGACCTCCTGAATCAATATCTGCATTTTAACAAGATGATTTGTCTGTACATTAAATTTTGAGAGGCACGGTTTATGTAAGCACCTTCTCTCCACTGCCACTCTGCCAATTAGATCCTGCTGCATCAACTCACTGCACCTACCTGTGGCTTTAATTAACTTCTCCACATTGGGTGTTCTGTGTGTCCAATTGCCATTTTTTTTCCCTTGCAGGGTCCATCCTTCCATAACAAACCCAGCTATGTCCCTTCTCTCTTTTTTTTTTTTTGTCTTTTTGAGGCAGGGTCTCTCTATGCAGTTCAGGCTGGCCTTGAGCTCACTTTGTAGCCTAGGCTGGGCTGGTCTTGAACTCACAATGATCCTCCTGCCTCAGCCTCCCAAGTGCTGAGTGAGATTACAGGCGTGATCCACCACACCTGGCCCTTCTCTTTATTTATTTATTTATTTATTTATTTATTTATTTATTTGAGACAAGGTCTCTCTATGTAATACAAACTGGCCTTGAGCTCACTATGTAGCCCAGGCTGACCTCCAATTCACAGTGGCCTTCCTGCCTCAACCTCCCAAGTGCTGGGATTACAGCCCTATACCACCATATCTGGCTTGTTTGTAATCTTTTGGGGTGCCAAGGAGTACATTTAGTATCTCTCTCATGCTAACCATGTGCTCTACCAGTTCCTTTCATGCCCTTTCTAAAAGAAGTCCATAGCTCTTCATTACAGGTCAAATGAGATCCTTGCTGATCACTCTCAACCCAAGTATTTGTGGCATTTCAAACTACTACACTGGCAGAGTGTCATACTTCTACATACTACTAAACTACTGTGCACTTGGATATCTTGTGCCAGCCCAAACTGTGCTTCTGCACAGCCCCTCAGCTGAGACCTGCACCCACACTGGCATGAGTGTTTCATTTGCCGCTGCACCCTGGCAGCCAGATCTAATGGCTCCAGTGGTAACTACTGCAATTGAGATGATGGTGGGCTCTGCTGTTGGACATGCACTGGGCCGTGCCATCCCTAGGGGGCTTCAAGTGGAGGAAACAATGCTGAGCCCTTAAGGCCTGGCATTACCTTTCAGGGGCCTTAAGGAACTCTGCCGGCATAAGTATAACAGAACTTTGGCCTTTAATTCTATGAGCTAAAATAGTTTTTGGATTGTGCCCAGAATCAGGCTGATGTTAAGCTTTGTGAGGATTTAAATGACCTACAGAAATGGTGTAGATTTGCAAATGGATTAGTCTAATCAAGAAGTTCAAATTGAAGCAATGGGAAATTGACTCACATCCAAGTAACTTTTTTTTGTTTGTTTTTTGAGACAGAGTCTCACTAGGTAGTTGAGCCTGACCCTAAGCTCACTATGTAGTCCAGGCTGGCTTCAAATTCATACCTTAGCCTCCCAAGCCTCTCAAATTCATACCTTAGCTGGAATTATTGGTGTGTGCCATCATACCCGGCTTTTGTAACTTTAACATACAAATATAATTGCTAGTGAAAGTATAAAGTGTAAAAGCATCAGTTAAATGTCTTCTTTGTTTCTTGTTTTCTCATTGTACTGCTGGGGATCAAACCCAAGATTTCGACCACTGAGCTATAACTCTAACAATTTCCTTGCTTCAGAATTGCAATGGAAGAGGCTGCTCTTACTACATATAGATTCACTGAGATCATACAGAATCCAGGGGTGGGCAAATGTTTGTATTACCTCTTTAAACAACTATTGTGATATTGTTTGTGAGACAGAATAGAGTGGTTTTTCTTTCAAAATTAAAATAATAATAAACCACTACACTATTAGGGCATGCTGCATCTAACCACTAATTTTTTTCCAGAGAACTACTCTTGCCTGGTTCTATGGACACTAAGCAACCTTATGATTAGAGTTTGACTTCACTAGTAGTTTTGTGACAAAGAAAGTGCCCTAACCAGTGGACAACCCCATTCAAGTCCTGTGGCAATTATTGTTCATTCTAAGATGAAGTTTAATCTCATAAATCACATCTCTGCTGAGTCAGGTTAGCATGAGCCAGGCCTGGAGGGAACAATCATCTAGTCACATTGGCAACAAGAAATTTCTGGAAGCACAAAGCTGAAAGCCAAGTTCAAGAGTACTGTAGGCCATACTAAGCTACCATCTAGGTTGGCGTAAAGCCTTTCTTGGCTGATACTTGGCTACTCAACTATCTCCCTTATTGTTTATCCAGAGTAGTAACAATCCACAGATGTGCAAAGTCTTAGAAAATAATAAACATCTATTAATTTTGAGTGCCCATCACTTATGACTATCCTTTCTGATAGCAACAACTCCAATTTTTCCTTAGCAAACTATTCCATCTCTATACTTTTGTGGTTTGAAGGACTGACTCCATTCCCGTGTTCCAAGAATAAGCCTGTGAACAGGGCTCCCCAATCAGAGTCACCAATGTTATCTGGAAAGATGGACATATGACCTGATCTGGGCCAATGACACCACCTCAGACTTTTGCAAAAACTATTGAGAAAGAAGTGTTCATTTAAGATGGGGTCAGAGAATGTGAGTCTGGGCCCTAACATGCCATGCTACAAGAAATGCCCTTTGAGAAGATAAAACAGAGAGGGTAGATTGGAGAGCCAGAGACAATTTCCTGATGCTGAAGTCTGAGGCTCTGTTCAGTTAAGCCTGGACTTTACAGTATGATGAGCCAAAAAATTCTTTTTTACTTAAGTCAATTTGAATTAGGTTCTGTTACTTAAAACCACAAGAGTTCTGACTAATACACTAACCAATTAACATCCTTTTTTGCAAAAATTGCTCAGAATTGTTCAATAAATTACTAAGACATGAATCAGAAGTCCTGAATGATGGAATGAAAGAACTGGCAATGGGCCTTGAAACTAGCTAAAGAGGGAGAGTTAACTGAATAAAATCACTACTCAGCAGAAACTGTTTGAAACTGATAACTTGAAATAATTGTTACTATAGCAAACAGAATGCAAAAGAAAAAGGATCTTTAAAATAGGGTTTTTAACCTTAGATTATGAAGTGAAACCCAGAGAAGAAGAAACAGAAGTTAAAGCAAGACACTAACCCTTTGTTTTATGTCATGAGGATAAAAACTATTTTTAAAATAATATAATAGCATATAAATTTTTAGTATAAAAAGGTTCACATATACCTTATAAATTATTGCAGGAGATAAAGGAAAATATAACTCATATGGCAAAAATCAAAAATCTTGTACCAGGAAATGTGTTAGACACTTTCCCCACAAAAATAGAACAGAAATAAACATCAACGTCAAAACACCCGAAGCTTAGATGAGCAAAGATTAGACTAGATGTAACAAATAAGCCAATTTAAATAAATAGGAAAAATGTGAATAGTTTAAATATCTTTATAAAAATATGAAAATCTCAGATTAGATCAAAAGGCAAACTTAGACTGTTGCTTAAAATGGCATTGTGGGGCAGGTGTTGCAGCTCCGTAGTATAAAGCTTATTTAGCATGAGTCAAGTTCTTGGTTGGATATCTGCATCCACCACCACCACCCCCAACCAGAAAAGGCTCTCTGATGCCAAATGCATCAAATAAAATAGTAACACAAAACAGGAAACAAAAATCTTTAGAACTAGGATGAATGGAAAAATGTTATAGGGCTGGGGATTTAGCTCAGCGGGATAAGCGCCTGCCTTGCAAGCAGGCAGTCGTGAGTTCGATCCCTGGTACCAATAAAAAGGAAAAAGACAAAAAAAAAAAAAAAAAAAAAAAGGAAAAATGTTATAGTGACATATATTATACACCATTATCATACAAACTAAACAAAGAAAAACAAAAATATAAATTAAACAGAATAAGACACACAAATATATGCTGAGTTTCACACCTACATAATGCACATCACTATCACTGCTCATAATATCCTTTTGGATCATGGTAGGTTTTAATAAATCCAGATAAATAAAATTTGTTCAGGTCAAATTCTCTTGTCATACCACAACTTTTTTGTTCTTTTTTCCTGTACTGGTGATCGAACTCACGACCGCCTGCTTGCAAGGCAGGTGCTTATGCTACGGAGCTAAATCCCCAGCCCCATCATACCACAATTTAACATATAAATAATCAAACAATTTTTAAAATTAACAAATATCCTACTAAGTCATTAACTCATTCCACTGAAACAGTGTACTAAATATTTTGCTCAGGAAGAGAATATGAATTTAGTAACACACTCTGTAAGACTATCATGAAAATAAGATAACTACTATTTCAGACTTATCGAACAATGCTTTTAATACTAGGCTGAAGGCTAAGACTGGCCCATGACACTGTTGTAAAACAGAGCAGCTATCTTTTATCTCCTTTTCTAGATTCCCTTTATCTGTGTATTCCTTAAATTCTACTCTCTTGCTGTTACCAATTAGAAGCTTTCAACCATAGGTCCAGAAAGTCCTGAATAAATAGAGCCAAAACCAGGGGGAGGTAAGTTAGGGTTTGTGATTACTAAATTAGTCCAATGATTGGTTTGGCACCGTTCTGGGTAGGATTAAGGGTCCCCTATCCTAGGTGTAAGTGCTACTCCACTCTAAGGGCATGTAGCCTGGATAAAATGTAAGGGACAGAAAGAGGGCCGCTGTGGTTGTCACTTGTTTCTGCTAGTACTTTACTGTTTTGTAACTTTCTGCCTGCCATGAGCTGTTTCCTCTCTGTGATGTCCCTCTCTCATGCCACCCTGCCTTGGAGCCAGCCAACTATCACTGTAACCTCTACAAACTGTGAGCTAAATAAATCTTTCCTCCTTTAACTTTGGGCATTGAGTATTTTGTCTAAGCAACAAGAAAAATAATAAGACAGACTGCAGATGCATAAAATAATAACTGTAAATCTAAATATAAATATGTATATGTACCTAAGGAGCCATAAAACATGTGAAGCAAAATGGGCAAAACTAAAGAGAGAAATAGCTCTATAAAAATAGTTGTGGACTTCAATACTTACTCTCAATAATGGAAAGAACTACCATACAGAAAAATGAACAATAAAAAAATTGAGAACTTCAATAACACTATAAACCAACTGAGCCTAATAGATATAAACAGAGTGCTCCACAGAGGAGCAGCAGAATACCTATTCTTCTCAAGTGTTAATGCACATTCTTTTGTATAGACCATGGGATATCCCACAAGTCTTACCAAATTTTGAAAGACTGAAATCATTCAAAATTTGTTTTCCAATGACAATGGAATGAAACTATAAATAAATAACAGTCAGAAACCTGGGAAACTCACAGATATGTGGAAATTAAACAACATACTCTGAAAAAACCAACAAGTCAAAGAAGTAACACAGAAATTAGAAAATACCTCAAGAGGAATGATTCAGAGATGTAACAAAAACAGTACTCAGAAGGAAACTGATAGCCACAAGTGTCTACATTAAAATAGCAGGATCTCAAATCAGTAACTAGACAGAGAGCTTAAAAAACTAGATAACATTAAAAAAAAACTAGATAATAAAGAGCATACAAAGCCCACAGTTTGGGGGAGGAAGTAAGTAAAAATACCTGAAGTAGGAATAAATAACATAGTTAAAAAAAAACAATAAAGTTAATGAAACCCCAAGTTGATTCTTTGAGCAAAATCATCAAAACTGACAAACTTTTAGCTAGCCTAACAAAGACACAAAGAGAGAAGATATAAATAAATAAAGTCAGTGAATAAACCATGGAATTTCTACCAGTTTAAAGAAATTTTAAAACAGAATACTATGAAAAATTAGCAGTCAAAAAATGGGCAAGTGCGGCTGGGATATAGTACATGCCTGCCTGCTGGCAAGCACAAGGTCCCGAGTTCAATTCCCATTGCCAAAAAAACAAAAAAAGGAAATGGACAAGGGCCGCTCTAGGGACTCTTTCGTGGGTAGCCAGCAGGTACAGGGAGAAGCAACTTGCCCAGCATCCACGTGCACACAGCCACCTTTGGGACTCTCCTGCCAGTAGTCAGTATGAGCCAAAAGAACCAACCAGTCAGCCACACCTTGGAGAAGCTGAGAGTGTCTGGAGAAGTGCACTCCACTCATCACAGCCTCCTGAGGAACCTGGGTTAAGAGAAACCCAAGTCCCTGACCCATCTTCCTACACTGCAGACAGGTAGCCAATGTGGGAAATACCTGGGACTCCACAACCCGTTTGTCTGGAGGAACCCAGGAAAATGTCAGGACAAAGGAGCAAAAGGCAATCTCTGGCCTCCAGCCCAAACAGAACAATTCCAGGGCACACAGACATGGAAGAAAGTGGAAGTTGCACACCTGAAATTTCTGGGACAATGGAAACTGGAGTAAAGAAACTACTTCATGAGGCTATAAAAGGAATTAGATCAGAAGTAATATTTCAGGTAAAGGAAGAAATGACAAACATAATAAAAGGGTTATTGAGTATATCTAAAGAAGACAGATTTTTTTTTTTTTGGTCTTTTTCCTTTTTATCAGTACCAGGGATCCAACTCATGACTGCATACTTGCAAGGCAGGCGCTTATGCCTCGGAGCTAAATCCCCAGCCCCCAGATTTTTTAAAAAGAGGAACATAGGAGTATGCGGGAAACCTTGAATTAATAATATAGAGAAGAACTGGAATGCATGAAATATATCCAAAAAGATATCCAGGAAATTAAAAACTCCACTGAAAGCTGGCAAAACCACTTGAAAGAAACTGAAGATAGACTTTCAGACCTTGAAGACAGGATGGCAACTAGTGATAGTGAAAAGAAAGATCTCTTAAAGATAATAAGGAATCAGGAAATGACAATTCAATGACTGCAAGGAGATGCAAAGAAAAATAATTTAAGAGTGATGAGTATCAGTGAAAAAGCAGAAGTCAACACAGATGAAATAGATTATTTACAGAAGTAATAGCAGAGAACTTCCCAAGCAGGGGGAAAGGACCTGGCATAAAGATATGTGAGACATATAGAACTCCAACTAGCTATAACCAAAATAAATATAATAATCAAGACCCCAGGAAATTTAGCACAAGGACAGAATACTTAAGGCTGTTAGAAAAAAGAAACTGGGGGCCCGGGATTTAGCTCAGCAGCATAAGCGCCTGCCTAGTAAGCACGAGGTCGTGAGTTCAGTCCCCGGTACCATAGAGAGCCGGGCATGGTGGCTCATGCCTGTAATCCCAGCACTCGGAAGGCTGAGGTGGGAGGATCGTTGTGAGTTCGAGACCAGCCTGGGCTACAAGGTGAGCTCAAGGCCAGCCTGAACTGCATAGTGAGACCCCATCTCAAAAAAGACAAAAAAGAAAAAAAAAACCAAACTGATCACCTATAAAGGAAAACCTCTCAGAATTGCAACAGACTTTTCAACACAAACCAGCAATTCAAAAAGAGCTTGGAGTGAAATATTTCAAGTCCTGAAAGAAAACAACTTCCAATCCAGACTGATGTACCATGAGAAACTATCTTTCAAAATTAATGGAGAAATAAGATACTTCTATGACAAAGAACAACTGAAGGAATTCATGATCACCAAACAAAATCTACACAGAGTATTAAAGGATATTCTAGAGAGAGACAAAAATGACCCTGGTCCCAGGAATAGCAGCAGAGTGGGATCACCAAACAGGGCAGGCAATTGAATGGAGGGGAAAAATAGGGAGCTAACGGCAGGAAAAAAGCATGGCAGAAATGAACCAGTGCATGTTGGCCCTAACTATTAATGTAGATGCTTCAGTTTAGCAATAAAAAGAAACAAGCAAAGTGGATCAAGAAACAAGATCTGGGCTGGAGATTTAGCTCAGCAGCATGAGCGCCTGCCTTGCAAGTGCGCGATCATGAGTTCAATCCCCAGTACCAATTTAAAAAAAACAAGATCTGTCAATATGCATACACAAGAAACATATTAACTTGAAAGGAAATTCATAGATTGAACATCAAAGGAGAGAGAACAATGCTCTGTGCAACAGGGAACCAGAAAAAACATGTGTAGCTTGCCCACAGAATGGATAAGAAAGATACGGCATTTTTATACAGTGGAAAGCTACTTAGCTATAAAGAAGGATAATCACAAGCCTCTTGTTGGTAAATGGATGCAACTTGTGATCATGCTCTTGGGGAAATAGATTGGACTCATAGGTGAACATCATGTTGTCTGTCTAGTTTAAAAAAAACTAAAGGTATTATTGGAATCCAAAATGTACAATGCATATTGTGAAAGTGAAAGTGGAAGAAACTTCTAAAAAGTGAAGGTGGTAGCCATTGTTAATTTCCAATTGTCTAGTTTTAAAGTCCTTTATTGTTTTCATTGGTTTTATTCTGTTTTGTTCAGTTTGATTTTATTATATCTGGTGGCATGGGCAGCTATTTCAAAGATAACACTCTGGGAGCCATTGTTGATTTCCTATTATCTTATTTTGAAGTCCTGTATAACTTTCACTGTTGTATGTTGATTGGTTTTATTCCATTCTGTTTTATTTGATTTTATTACATCTGATGGTATGGGCAGCTATTTTGAAGATAACAAGAGGCATTATGGCAGCCATTATTGATTTCCTGTTATCTTATTTTGAAGTCCTATATCACTTTTAGTTTTGTTTTTTGAATGGGTTTTTTTTTTTTTTTGGTCTTTTTTGGTTTTTTTTTAAATCGGTACCAGGGATTGAACTCACGACTGCCTGCTTGCAAGGCAGGCACTTATGCCGCTGAGCTAAATCCCCAACTCCCTTTGAATGGGTTTATTCTGCTTTATTTTGTTTGGTTTTATTCTCTTAAAAAAAATTTTAAAAGAAATGGACAAATTCCTCAAGACACACAAATTAACAAAAATAACACAGGAGAAATAGAGAATTTCAATAAATCTATAGTATGAAAAGATGCTGAACCAGTAAAGATAATCACCAAAGAAGACCCCTGAACCAGAGGCCTACATAGGTGAATCCTGCCTAATATTTAAAGAATGCTTAATATCAATCCATTTCAAACTCTACATGACTCATTTTATGAATTCAGTATTGCCAAATCTAGATAAAATCTAATGCCAAATCTAGATAAAATCTAATGCCAAATCTAGATAAGAAAACATTGCAAAGGGGCCAAGGGTTTAGCTCAGTGGCGCAAGTGCCTGCCTGGCAAGCGCAAGGTAATGATTTTGATCCCTGGTACCCTCCTGCAAAAATTGCAAAAAAAAAAAAAAAATTACAGTTTGGGTGCAGTGGCACACACCTAATCTCAGCACTCAGGAGGCTAAGGCAGGACTACTGAGCGCACACATGGAGTCATATATACAAGAGTATATATGAAGTGAGACCCCATCTCAAAAAAGACAAAAAAGAAAAAAAAAAACCAAACTGATCACCTATAAAGGAAAACCTCTCAGAATTGCAACAGACTTTTCAACACAAACCAGCAATTCAAAAAGAGCTTGGAGTGAAATATTTCAAGTCCTGAAAGAAAACAACTTCCAATCCAGACTGATGTACCATGAGAAACTATCTTTCAAAATTAATGGAGAAATAAGATACTTCTATGACAAAGAACAACTGAAGGAAGAGTATATATGAAAGCTAAACTGAAGCATCTACATTAATAGTTAGGGCAATCTTAATAGTTAAGGCAATCTTAAACTAAATAGTGAGACCCAGTCTAAAAAAAAAAATCACAGAAAAAAATATCTCTTACAAATATGAATGTGGAAAAAGCCAGGCGTGGTGGTGCATGCCTATAATCCCAGCACTGAGGAGACTGAGGCAGGAGGATTGCTGCAAGTTTGAGGATAGGCTGGGCTATAAAGTGAATTTAAGAAGTTTAAGACCTGTCTGAACTGCATAGTGAAACCCTGTCTCTAAAAGACAAAAAAAAAAAGAATGCGACAATCTTCAACTAATCTTGAAAATATTAGTAAATTAAATCCAAGCATTTAAGTAACTGTTAGCATGATCAACTGGCATTTATCTAAGAAATGTGAATTCAATATATTACAATTTATCAGGGCCATGTACCACATGAATAAAAATGACAGAAAAATTATATTATCACATCAATTAATGCAGAAAAGGCATTTGATAAAATTCAGTACACTTCGGGGAAGGGAAAGAGAAGTAAAAATTATTAAGATGTGATTTACACATATCAACTCCTAAGATGAACATAATTATTATGTATCACAAGCATAGAGTAAAAAATACATTTCTTAATAAAATAACTGTGACTAGAAGGAAGGCCATATATGAAAGTTCTACAGCTAATATCATAGTCAATAGTGAAAGACTAGAAATGTTTTCTCTAAGATCAGAAACAAGGCATAGATACCCACTTTTGCCACTTTTATTTAACATAGTACTGAAAGTTGTAGTCCAAAAAGAAATGAAAATAATTTAAATTGGAAATCCAGAAGTAAGATTTCTCTTCACACTTGATAGGATCTGAGAAATATAAAAGCTTAAAGATTCCACAAAAACTGCTAGAGTAATAACACTACATGATTTCAGTACAGTAGTGGGATACAAAATCACAATGCAAATACCAGTTGCATTTTATACACAGACAATGAAAAATTTAAAAAGAAGTTAAGAAAACAAATCTATTTACAATATAAAGAAGATACAAATAGACAAACTATGTTTACAGATTGAAATACTTAATATGTCAATACTACCACAGATTCAGTGCAATCCCTATGAAAATCCAAGTGACTTTTTTTTTTTGTCTTTTTGAGACTAAATAACAACAAAAACATGAACTCCCCTTCCAAAACCTCTATTGCATTGCTGGCATGAAGACAGATATATAGTCTTATGGAACTGAACAGAGAGCCAGAAATAATAAACTCTTGTATATATGACTCCATGTGTGCGCTCACACGCACACACACACACTTGAGTAACTTTGAGAAATATACTAAGCTCACTTAATGGAGAGGACAGACTGTGTTACTATGCTGGAAAACTGGACAACAGGGTTGGGGGAAGATTGAGATTCAACTTCTACATCACACTGTACACAAAACTGAACTAAAAATGTATGAGAAAACTAAATGTAAGGAGTAAAACTATATCCAGGCGTGGCAGATAGCAACAAATTTGAGACCAGCCTGTGCCACAAAGGGAGCTCAGGACCAGTCCAAACTATATAATGAGATCCTCTCTCAAAAACAAAAACAAGGGCTGGAGATTTAGCTCAGTGGCATAAGCACCTGCCTGGCAAGCACGAGGTCGTGAGTTCAATCCCCAGTACCACAAACTCCCCCCAAAACAAAAACAAAAACAGGCCAAGTTGGGTGCAATTGCACATCCCTGTAATCAGAGCTACTTCAGAGGCTGAGGCAGGAGGATCAAGTTCTAAGCCAGCCTGGGCAACTTAGTGATACTTTATCTCAAAAAAATTAAAAATTAAAAATTAAGGACTGAGGACATAGCTCAGTGGTAGAGTGCTTGCCTAGTATGTGCAAAGCTCTGAGTTCAATCCTGAGCACTATAAAACAACAATAACTCCTTTAAAAGCCCCAGGAAATAATAAGTATAGTGAAGATGTAGAGAATTTAAAATACTTCTGCACTGATGGAGAGAATGTAAATTTGTGTGATCATTTCACATGGAAAATTATGGCAATTCCTCAAAATATTAAACGTAGAGTTACCAGAGGCTTTAGCATTTTCACTTCTGAGTCTATACCTGAAAGAATTGAAAACAAGGTCTTAAAGAGATATTTGAGTGCATAGGTTCATAGCAGCATAGGTTCATATAACCAAAAAGTAGAGGCAACCTAAGTGTCCACCGATGGATAAAGTATAAAAGATGTGGTATATACATAGAATGGAACCATTATTTACCTTTTAAAGGGAATGAAATTTTGATCTCTATTACAAGCTAGATGGGTTTTGATCGTATTACATTTAGTGAGCTAAGTCTACATAAAGAACAATTGTGGTATTCCATTCATGTGAAGTGCATGGATGAGTCAAAGGTGCAGGGGCATGAGGTAAAATATGTCCACCAACAACTCAGGGGAAGGGGAACTGTGGAGTTACTGTTTAATGGATACAGAGTTTCAGTTGGGGATGTAGGAAACTTCAGGGGATGCATCATGGTGATGTATAACAATGTCACTGAATGTACTCAATGCCATTGAAATGTGCACTTAGAGTAGACTTAGTAAATTTTGGCATGCATGTTACTATCAATAAAAAAGAACTCTTACAATTCAACAGTGAAAAACCCAAGTGAAAAACAAGCAGAAGACCCGAATAGACATTTCTTCAAAGATACACAATTACAGTGATACTCAGCACATGACACAGTGAGGCTACTGGAACCCTCATACATGGCCAGTGGAAATATAAAATATGGAAGAGTTTGATAGTCCCTCAAAAAGTTAAACAGACCTAGCGTATGACTCAGCAATTTCACTTCTAGTTGTATACCCCAAATGTTTGATAACAGGGATTTAATGTTCATAACCGCATTATTCATAATAGTCAAATGGTTTGCTATGGCGTGGATATAGCTAATTTGTGTCCCCCCACCAAAGACTCATATGTTAAAGCCTTCATCCCCAGAGTGGTAGCGCTGGAAAGTGGTAGAAACTTCAAGGGGTGAGGCCTACTGGGAGGTCCTCAGGTCTCTGATGCTGTGCTTAGGGATAAAGCCCTACCCATCTCTCTCTGCTCCTGATTCCAGATATGATCACTTTCTTCTTGCTGTCCAACAGGAAATGAGGCAGCCAAGGGCTGGTCTTCACCATTCAACCTGCACATGCAGTTTTGGACCTCAAATCTCCAAAAGAGTAACATAAACAAACCTCTTTTTCTTCCTTTTCCTCTTCCTTCTCCTCTTCATCTTCTTCTTCCCCCTCCTTTTCCTTCTTCTTCCTAAGTAGTCTGTATCTAGTATTTGACTACAGTGGTGTAAAGCTGACTAGTAAATGGCTGAAACAACTAAGTTGATCAATAGATGAACAAAACATGTATTGATATACAATGAGATATTACTCATCCATAAAACATAATGAATATTATGTTAAATGAAGCCAATTACAAAAGAACAACAAATGATTTCATTTATGTGCAGTATCTAGAGTAGGAAAATTTATAGACAGAATGTGACAGAGTTTGAGGGCAGAGAAGATTGGGAGTTACTTCTTAACAGGTAATGTTTCTGTTGAAGCAGCGAAAAAGTTTTGGAAATAAATAGTGATAAAGTTTGCACAACATTGTGAAAGCTCTTAATGTTACTGAATTGTATATCTAAATGTGGTTAAAATGCTAAGTTATATGTTACATGTATTTTGTAATAAAATGTTTTAAAATAGTTAAAGTGACAAATATCAGTTGTCTATATTTGTAAGCATCCAGAAATCAGTTGCCAACATTTGTGAGCTTATTTCTGGACTCTTGATTAATGTGTCTGTTTTTGTGGTGATACCACATTGTCTTCATTACAGTTGCTATCAATTAATTGTCTTAAATTCAGGTAGCGTGAGTTCTCTGATTTTTTATTTTTCTTGTTTCAATTTTTTTCATTTCTTTTCCTTTCCATGTAAATTTTAGAATCAGTTCATCTGTATCTATAAAAAGTTCCTCTGGGATTCTGATTGGAATAGTGTTAAAACTGAAGATCAAGCTGGGTATGGTGGTGCATACCTATAATCCCAGCACTCAGGTGAGGCAGATGGATAGTTGCAAATTTGAGGACCAGCCTAGGCTAAAAGGTGAGCTCAAGGCTCATTTGAACTGCCTAGTGAGACCCTGTTTCAAAAAACACACAAAAAGAAACTGAAGATCAATTTGAAAAGAATTGACATCTTTCTTATGTTGAGCTTTCCATTCCAAGAACATATGTTTCCATTTACTTACTTTTAAAATTTATTTCATCAGGCTTTTATAGTTGTCAACATATAGAACTTTCATATTTTGTTACGTTCATGTGAAGTGTAGTTCGAGCTAATGTAACTGGTACTCATTTGTTGTTGTTTTTGCAGTTACCTGTATACAGAACACTAATAATTTTCCTGTATTAACTTTGCATTCTGCAACTCTGATGAACTCTCTGGCTAGTTTTAATAGGGATTTGATTTTGTTTTGGGTAGATTTTGTTGTGGTTGTTAGATTTTACATAGATAATCATGTTATCGTCAAGGAGAGACAATTTCATTTCTTCCTGTCTGATTTATATTCCTTTATTTTCTTGCTTTGTTGAACTAACTAGGACTTGCATTACAATGTTGCAGAGGAGCCATAAGCCTGCACATACTATTCTTGAAGGTATTAAACCTTTTGCTGTTAGCTATAATGCTAAGAATGTTCCTTCTCTGTCTTTTGATTCATTCAGGATGGATGTTAAATTTTATCAAATGCTTTTTGTTTTTGCATCATTTGATATAACTTTATGAGGTTTTAATAAAGTCTTTCAGGGCCTGGGGATTTAGCTCAGTGGCATAAGCCCCTGCCTGGCAAGTGTGAGGTCATGAGTTTGATTCCTGCAACCAAAAAAAAAAAAAAGGCTTTCAATAGGGTGCGTTCCATTGATTGATTTCTGTTGTTTTTTTCTTTGAGACAGAGTCTCTTTATATAGTCTCGAGGTTGGCCTCAAACTCATGGCAATACTCCCACCTCAGCATCTCAGTGCTGGTATTACGGATGTGTGCCACTGCTCTTGATTCTTCCATTCATTGATTTTTGAGCAACAAACCAATTTTGTTTTCCTGGGGTAAATTCCACTTAGCAATGGTATATTCATCTTTTTATAATATTGATGGATTTGATTTGTTGAAGAGGCTATAGTCAGATGGCTAAATGTGCTGGAGTTGTTTCTGCATCCTTTTTTCTGTTCCACTGATACACATGTCTATTTTTGTGCTAGTGCCATGCTGTTTTTATCCCTGTAACTTGTAGTATAATATAGATTGAAACCCAGAATTGCAATGTCTCCTGCTTTGCTCTAATTGCCCATGATTGCTTCTTCTATTCTGGATCTCTTCTGGGTCCATATAAATTTTAGGATTGTTTTCTCTAGTTCTATGAGGAATGCTGTTGGTATTTTGATTGGGATTGTATTAAATCTGTATATCAGTTTTAGAAGTATGACCATTTTGACAATATTGGTTCTGCAGGAACCAGGAATTCTTTCAGGAACAAGGAATCTTTCTATTTTCTTATGTCTTCTTCCATTTCCTTTTTCAGAAAACTTCAGAAATAAGTTAAATTTTGTATTAGTCTGAGATGGTGGTGAAATTTTGATCCATCTTACAGGATATGGACGGTTCCTCTGTCTGCATATCCACACTGTATATACTATCCTCCTATTAGTCATTTATTAGCCATCTAGGTTATCAGATCAACCGTTGCCATGTCACAGTGCTTATGTTTCAGTAATTTTTACTTTATTTAGTATAAGAATAATGATACTGGTAATTCAAGTACGCTAAAAAGAAGCCATAAAGTACTTTCTTTAAGTGAAAATATGAGAGTTCTTCACTTAGTAAGAAAAGAAAAATATGTGCTGAGTTTGATAAGTCTATACAGTAAGAATAACTTTCTATCCATGAAATGATAAAAAAAGAAAAATCGTACTAGCTTTGTTATTGCATCTCAGAGTGTAAAGCGTGTGACCACAGTGTGTGATAAGTGATAGGATAAGATAGAAAAGGCATTGAATTTGTGGTTATGGTACTATTCTTGGTTTCAGACACCCACTGAAGGTCTTGGAATATATGCCTTGCAGATAATGGGGGAATACTGTAAAAAAAGAGTCACTTTATTAAGTGCAAATGATACTGTTTTCATGTGCTGTCTGTTTGCACACAGGGTAAGCCCAGCATGGATGGTGAGAAAGCAGTCTCGTGTAGCCTAGTTCAGGCAGTTGTATATACAACAGAAGGCTTTTCTGACATAAGGATGTACTTACTCCCCGCACCCCACCCCACGCAGAGCTAAGCAGGGCTCATTATTTCTCCAGGGCAGGGAACAACCCTCAGCATCAGCATTCAAGGTCTTAGTCTGACACATACCACATGCCCTGCTGTACCCTCTCTGGACTGGCACTGTACTTTCCGAAAGGAGAAACTGGTATCTCTTGAGATATGAGATTTCAGAAAAATGTACTGAAGACTAACTGCTGGCACATGCACAAGTATGACTGCTAAGAGATTTGTTCTATTTAAATCTATTCAGCCACACAAACAGCAGTCCACCCCCCCCACACACATACGCACACATCTATTTTAAATTCTGCAGCACGCGCCCGCGCACTTGCACACACACATACAGAGTCTTGCTATTTCACAGTTTCCCTGCTACAGAAGGTGATGACTACACATGGTAACATTCAGTTCTGACTCTCTGGACAGAGGCAACTTGGGTTCTGCTGCACACCATCCATGACCATGAGCTTCCTCTGGCCAGCAGCCTTGGCTGTTGGGGGTTAAGGATAAATGAACAAGTTGAAGCCTGTCTTGCCACAGACCAGGCACACAGCAGGCCTCAGTGAATGTTATCTCCCACCTCCACTGCATGAGGGTATTCTCAGGGCCCCTGCTGGCTAGCTTGGCTCAATGGTTGTTCCTCTGTGCAGGATCTGGCTGGTAGCAACAACTACCACTACTTCCCTTAGTCATTGGCCTAAAGACTGCTCATAAAGGTGGCCACCTGATAGCTCCACCTGTGGCCTTGCTGTAGGGCACCTCTCAAAAGCTACTGCTTGGGTTACCAGAGACTAACCTGAGCCTTTTTATACTTTATTGAGGTGTAAGTCACCAATATGAGATTCACTAATGAATCTGGACAGATGTATTCATCTATGTCACCAAGACAAAAATCAAGACATGGAATATTTCTATCACTATAGAAACTCTACAGATTAATTTGGCCTAAACTTGGGCGTCATATAGATGGCGTCCTCCAATGGAATACCCAAGGCTTCTCTGCACTTCCATCCTGGTGCTCTCTGAAACTGTAGATGCTCTTCTGAGATTGGCCTCAGGGCATGTAGTGTCTGAATCATAGGAGAATAGCAGGACAGCAAACTCTACCTCTTGGCTCCAGCTTGCTGTTTACTCTGTCCAATGCTGTTTCAGCTTTTCTCAGCAGAGATACTTTTGCTCAGTTCCACCATAATCTCATGCCTTTTCTGGTACCCATTAGTTTCATGGGTCTATCTCAAGTCTTGCCTCAAGGTGGTTCAGTGTGAGTGAACATTTGCTAAGGGAGCAAGCAGAAGGGATACGGTCTCCTTAGTCTACTGTCTTTTCTAGTCCACTGTGGCTCCTGAATGCATCCCCTGCCACAGCTCCAGATTTCTTGGCATTGCTCAAGAAGTCTGCAAGGCACACTCTGACTCCTAGACCTCCTCCCTGGTCTTGACTCTTGTTTTTGAAAAGCAACGAACAGGAGTCTGAAAAACATCTATAAGCCAGTCTCTAGCCCAGACTTGTCCAGCAGTTTCAAGGGTCACTTATAAGGTCATGCACAAAAGGCCAGTGATCTGGTCAATGCCTTCCTCTGCAGCCTGGAGCCATCATCCCTGAGCTATCAAGCCCTCAGGAAACCCTTTCTCCAGGTGTCCTGGAGGCTGTCTTCCTGGGATCATCTGGCCGAGCAGGAAAGCCTCCTGTTTCCTGTCCACCCCCTTCTTTAATGACAGACTTCAAACTAGGTTTGAAGGGATCTCTATCTCTTCTTGGCTCTCTACTTCAACATCTACACTTGTTTGTGATCTGAAATTGGGCTTTGCAAGCATTTATGAATGAGTGAATCCATTTTGGTTTCTTGAAATAATACTAAATTGTTTTCATTCTGATCTCAAAAGTAAAACTCATTATTAAAAATCCAGAAAATACAGGATTGGGGGTGTAGCTCAGTTATAAACCATGTACTTAGCATGGGCAAAATCCTGGTTCAGTCCCCAGCATCTATCCTCCAAAAGAGAAAAGCACAAAAACTACAAAAATGTAATACAATACCAAAATAGGATCCAATTGCCCACTTATAATTTCAATTTTAATACAACACAGTTATCTTTTACCTAAGGTGAAATGTTCCAAGACCCCCAGCTGATGTCCAGAACTTCAGACAGCTGCAAGCAGCTTGTGACACTATATAGATATGCTTTTTCTTATCTGCTCTACAGCATTGTCACATAGCATCAACATTAATCTGTTCTTCCATGTTTTATGCACTGATGATTCTTTTGCATCACTGTCCTTGAATTTTTGGCCACTATTAATAAAACAAGAATTATAACTACTGTGATTCCGTGAAAATAGTTTGATAAACAAGATGGTTAAGTGACCAGAGGGAGGATAGCACACACAGTGTTAATACACTGAATAAAAGACCTGTTCATATCCTAGATGAGGAGGGATGCAATGTGATTTCATCAGGCTACTCATTACACACAACTTAAAAATTACAAATTGCTTACTTCTAGGATTTTTCATTTAATATTTTTGGGCTGCAGTTGACCACAGGTAACTGAAACTATGGATAAGAGACTCCTGCAATTTCTCTTAGCTTTTTCTGTTTGTATACAGCATATACGTTTCTATCAATAACTGCCCATTTTTGTACATAGTAAGATATATTGCTTCTGTATGTTTGAGTGGGTAGGATGGAAAACCATATTACTGAGCTTTTGTTGGATCATTGAATGGAACTGTCTGCAATCTCACTGTATGAATGTCCACTTTATATGCTTTAATTTTATAATTTGGACAACTGTTTCTAAGATGACAATATGTAACCTATTAACTAATGATTTCTTACTGTATATTTTTTCTTAAAATTCTGTATTACTTGTACCCTTATACTTTTTTAAATTTCCTTTTTTTCTCTTTAAATAAAGACATATTGCTTCATATACTTTGCATTTTGCTTTTGTCATTTAACATCATTTGTTTTCCCTACTTATTTTTTCCTTTTAAATTCTTCTAATTATTTTAATTTCCTAGTTGCTTTATTTTTCTATTTACATTTCCTAAAATTACTTGGGAACAGCCTTTTTAAATGCTAATTTGAGTCCCTCCTCAGAAAGGCATCTGTTAGTGGCTGTGTTGCAGTTCTGTCTCCCGTTACAGAGCTGGTAGTTGTCCTTGTTCATTTTCCTAGTGTCTTCATAGGCACCACAGGTCATACTGGTGTTTGCCTGTTGTTACAGATCAAGCATTAACAGTACCTTTGCTTGCTATCAGAGGTCCTATTTTTTGGACAGTATATAGTCTTCCTTCAAGCAGGCTTATAGGGATACAGAGAAGAAAGGAAATGAACAGGGTCTACAGAGGATAATGGAGGCAGTTTCTCCATTTTGTTATGCATAAGTCACTCATCTGTTATGGTCTGGATGTTATTCTTCCCTCAGTATAATGGTGTTGAAGTGATGAGGCCTTTAGGGAGATAATTAGGTCATGGAGCCCCACCCTCAGAAAGAATAAATGTACCTCTCTCTCAAGAGAGTGAGCTAGGTATCTCTTAGCAGGGTTAGTTACCATAAGAATAGATTGTTATAAAGTAACTCCATGCCATGTATTCACTTTCTTTTGCATGTGTCTGCTTCTCCTTCTGCTTTTCTGGCATGTTGTGACACAGCCACAGGGTCGTACTGGATACCAGCACCATGCTCTTCAACTTCCAAAACGTCTAGACAAAGAAGCCTTTTTTTTTTTTTTCTTACACAGTACTCAGCCTCAGGGATTTTGTTATAGTAACTCAAAATGGATGCAGATACCCTATAAGGTAACCAAGGAAATGCAAATTGAAACCACAAGATGCCATTTTACCCTTATTGTATTGACAAAAATTGAGGTTTAATAGTACCAAGTGATGGTAAGGTTTGGGAACAGTGTGCTACATATTGACATTGGGCTGCCTCTTGCATTAGGCACAAGCCTCTTGCACAACCATGTGGGTGGGTATGGAGACTCAAAGGCAGGGTAGCCTCCTGGCCATAAACTTGTGCAGTTGTGGGGGGCTTTGACTTGGTCTGCTGCTCCCTAATAGTTTATCAAGAGGCATGTACTTTCTTCTGCCCTGGGCCCTGAAAATTCCATATATAACCAGCTGTGCCCAGTGGTTTTACTTCTTGGTATATACCCTAAAGAAACTCTTGTATGTGGGTACCGGACTCATTAGGGACATTTATACAGCTGGGGATGTAGCTCAGTGGCATAAGCATTTGCCTGGCAAGTGCAAGGTCATGAGTTTGATCCCTGGTACAAAAAAAAAAAAAAAAAAAAAAAAAAAAAAGAATGTTTATGCAGAGAGCTGGGAAGTCACATAGCATGTATAGATTCAGAAGCACATGTTGAGTGACAAAAGTATAAGAAATACATGCAAGCTGACTTTATGGAAGGCTGAGGCAGGCTTGTGAGTTTGAGGTCAGCCTGGGCAACTTAGTGAGACCTTGTCTCAAAATAAAATTTAAAAAGGACTAAGGAGGGCATTTAATGGCAGAGCATTTGCCTATCATACGCAAGGCCCAGGGTTCAATTGTCAGTACTTAAAAAAAAGAATATGTAAAGCACAAAAACATTTTCAAAAAGTTAGTAAACAACAAAAACTAAATGACAGCATGTAAGGATATATACATACATGGTAAATCTATAAAGAAATCCTCCATAAAGATGATCCTACACATTTAGGATTCTGGTCATTGGGATGATAGGGAGAAACAAAAGAGATAAGCAGAGGGGTTAAGGCCTCTAAGAGGTTTCAATATTATGAAACACTGTTTTGTCATTGCCTGGTGGCTGTGCTCCAGGAGTGTGCTTTATAATTGACCCATGACTTTTTCTTTGTCAGTGTTGGATGGAACCCAGGACCTCCTGCATGTTAGAAAAGTGCTCTACTACTAAACCACACCCTAAGCCTTGACATCAATTCTTGGCTGCCTCTTGCATCTTGATAGCTTGTTGATGTTAGACTTTAAAATTGCAAAAATTTTGAGGAAGCTACCCATGCTTGTAGTAGTGTTGGAATCAGGCATTGGTAGCTGATGTCACATGGGAGGGCTCAGTGGCCTGTGTTTGTCACCCTGATTGAGCTGTGGCCCTGGAGGGGCTATGGATGCTCAGGGGCCCCAGAAAGGGGAATATTCTCTGTCTGGGGCCCACCTCTTTGTGATTGTTTTGGTTTATAACTAGAAGTTCCCCCAAAGCCTCCATGTGCTCATAGGTGGGGCTTTGGGGAGGTGATTAGATCATGGGGGCATGATACTCATCCATAGACTAGTTCATTGGTGAGTTTATAGCTGAATAGAATGTGGGAAGTTGCCTGCTTCAGGAGGTGGGACACTGCGGGTGTGGCCTGGAATGGTGTATCTCTCTCCCTCTGCCCTAGGTCTCTCTCTGTTTCCTGTTGCCGTGCCATGAGCTCTTTCTCCTCTGCTGTTCCCCTCTGCCAGGTCACCCTGCTTTGGAGCCAGCTGACTATGGACAGAAACCTCTACAAACTGAGCCACAATAAGCCTCTCTTCCTTACAGTTGTGGGTGTCAGATATTCTGTTCAGTGATGAGAAAATAAGACACTGATGTTAAGCAGTAGCTGCTGAGAAACAACTCTGTTAACTGGGGCTCCCTTACTTCAGGGAAAACATGATACCAACATAGAAGAGTTTCTGCCTGGGGAGGGACACTAAATGTATCTAATTCCAATGTCTTTGTCCATGAGATATGTATTAAAATTCATAGCTGTTACATTTAATCTTTTTTTATCATCCAAGATTTCTTTATATTATTTTAGTTTGTCTGTGCAAAAGGCTATCTTTCATTTCAAGAAGTTTTGATTTTTAAATTGTTTTTAATTTGTTTTTAAACTTCTGTGGTACTGGTATGGAATGCATGGATTCATACATGTAAAGCAAGTGGTGTACTACTGCGCTGCATCTCTAGTGTTAAAACAGGATTCTTAAAAGATGTGATCTCATTACATTCTCCAAGCTGGGTTCAACTCCTGGGGCCAAGTAATCCTCCTGCTTCAGCCTCCCAAGTGGCTGGGACTGGAGACATGTACCACTGAACCTGTATTAAACTGCATTTTCAAATATGTACCTTGATTTTTTTTTTTAACCTTGGTTTTGTTTTTTGGCACTGGGACTGACCAGGACTCCATGCATACTAAACAGGTAATCTAACCCTGATCTATACCCCAGGCTGATCATGAATATTCTGTTCCATACTCAAAATCAAACCTTAGTTTTTGGCTGTGTGTAGTATTGCTTTTATAGTATAAGAAATATAGTACATAATTTGTGAGACGTAGGGGTTTGATGCTCAGAACTGAAAAAAAAAGAAAAGCAGAATATATTTTGATCACTAGATATATTCATTCATGGTGATTGTCTATATACTGCTTTGAAGTAACACTGTGTGGAACTGGACTGAGCGCGGGCAGAAGCCAATAAGCCATGGGGACTGGAAGTGACCCAAAGTTCCATTTGCAGCTCAGGCCTAGAGAAGGGGAGAGAAAGGGCATGGAGGTGGTCTTGTAGTTAGAAGAAGAGTGAGGAGGAAGTGCCTCTCCCCAGCCAGAATGACTTACCAGGACAGTGAACTGAGGATAGGCCTGCCTGGGCTGGGCTGCATGGTCACCAGTGCTATTCCCACAGGTGGCACCAGCCAGGATCCACTCCTGGGGTTGAGCAAATCCTCAGGGCTGGTTCTCAGGGGGCTGTACTCACTCCTTGGCCTTAAGTTACCCAGAAGTCCAGGACTCTCAGGTCGGATCTAAGAAGGCAGATCTGAGAAAACTAGTCATGGCCAGGGCCCTGAGGGCCTCTTCCTGACTTGCCCCATACTAGCCAGGAGAGAGTGGGAAGGGAAGCAGGTGGGGGTCCTGAGAGCCCCCAAGTACTAGGCATCATCCCTCCCACTTGGGATTCCTGCATCTTTCTCTGGATCTGTCCAACCTAACCCTAGCCTGGGGCATGTGAATTCCCTTTGCCAGCCTGAAGCCATTTAGCAGGTCTGGAACCCAGTGCCCACTGCCCCCGCACACTCTGTAGCCTCAGCTCTCTGTACTGAATTTAGCTTATTCCCCACCCTGCCCCAACTGCCATCATGATGGCTTGGTCATACAGGTGAGCTGCTTTCAGCAATAGGGCAGCTCTAGTCCCTGTCTGTACCTTGGTGGTCCCTTAGGCCTACCTTGCCCCCAACCCAGTGTCCCTGAGAGAGTGTTCCAAGCTGCATGAAGGTGGGGGCTAGGAGAAAAGTACAGAGCCACCATCTGGAGATTCAGACAATTCATTAGGAAACAAGACAGCATATACTTAAGTAGGAGATTTCAGGGAGCAGAGTGAGTGGGCCAAGCAAGAGGGCGGATTGATGAGTGGGTGGGCCTGAGGGTGCCAGGGACTGGTGGGGAACCCCAGCCCTGCAGTCTGACAGAATCGCCTCCTGGCCTAGTTACCTTGTTTTTCCAAGGATGCCCCCCTCCGTGATAAAATGGAGGAAGATAAAGCTGCCTTTCTTGCAGCATGCCCAGAGGGTAGAAGCCTCAGTTCTGGGCAGCAGGTGTTGCTGGATCAGGAAGGGACATTTTTAGGGGACTTGGAAGGGACCAGGAGAAATGAAGCAGACCATGCCAAGAAACAGGAGGTCCACAGGCAAAGGAAGAGCGTGTGAGACTTGGGGGTCCAGGAGAGGAGTGAGGAAAGGGAGGGGCACAGCAAGCCCAAATGAGCTGGGCCACACATCTCCCCCATGATTTGGGGAACAGTTCAGGGCAGCATTTTGGAACTGTGCTAGAAGAGGCACCTGTGTTTTCTCTGTCCCTTTGATGCCTGCGCTTGGCCAGCAGCACAGGCTGAGTTCTCCTGGCTGGCTGCTAAACTTTCTCTTGTGCTTGAGAAAGAAGTCAAAGACCAAATGGCAAGATCTGCAAATTTGGGGACTTTGAAAAATACCACTATATGCCCATCTTTCTGTTCTGACTCTGTTTTGCTTAGTCATGTTTGGTTTTATTCTCTTAAAAAAAAAAAGTAATAAGAACTGTGGGAGTAATAAAACCCAAAAAGTGTAATTGTTATTCTAAAAAAGAGAGGAAAGGAAGGTGGACTAAGGGATATAACCACATGTATGTTTGAGTGTGTAGAATGGAAAACCATATTACTGAGCTTTTGTTGGATCATTGAATGGAACTGTCTCCAATCTCACTGTATGAATGTCCACTTTATATGCTTTAATTTTATAATTTGGACAACTGTTTCTAAGAAGACAATATGTAACCTATTAACTAGTGATTTCTTACTGTATATTTTTTTTCTTGAAATTCTGTATTACTTGCACCCTTTTACTGCTTTGTTTTTTTTTTTATGTCCATTCTTTTTTCTCTTTAAATAAAAAAAAAAAAAGAAAGAAAAATACCACTGAGGCTTGGATGTTATACTGGCCCTTTTGCCTACTGGCACTTGACCCCCATGTGTTCAATCGAATCCCACCCTGCCTTAAGTGGTGACTTGGTGGCTGGCTCTGTGAGCCGCTTTGTCCTTCATCTGAGTGTTGGTAGCAGTGTGGCAAGATACCAAGCCAATGGCTACAAAAGGACTAGATGACTGAGTCCCATGATTGGCTATTTCCCAGAATCATCTGGAATTAAAATGAGTGTAGTGATCCCAAGGGCACTGGGAAGGGGCTCAAGTTGGTCTCAAAGTGTAGTTTCACACATGCTGGGGGTCATAACCTTGATGGACTATGTGTATGTGCCCTGTACCTTGTGTCTGTGGTGGAGCAGGCAGCCCTGGGCATCCAGGCTGCTAAACCACTAGCCACAGTACATCCTGCTGTTGACCAGTCGTGAAGTAGATGAAGTCAGAGAAGTTTGGGTTAGAAGTCATTGTTGGGTTTGAGTTCTGGAGTGGAGGGTAGCAGTCAGTTGGGCCCTGTGAAGTCCCTTAAGGTCTATCAGCTGTGATGGTCTTAAGGAAAGTTCCCATCCCCCTGTCCTGGTAACCTCAAGGAGCTAGCCCCTTTGACCACAAGGGAGTGGGCCCTTTTAACCAAGAGTCGTGAGGCTTGCCCCAAATTGAAGCCAGGTAAAGCCCACCACAGGGAGGGGCTACCCAGGCTATGTCCTTTGTAGCTTCAGCCTGGATTCCTCCAACTCAGTGGAGCTATCTGGACTCCCTGGTTTCCACCAAGATCCTTGGCAGCCATCCTTCCAACCCTGCCTACTGCCAGCTGATCTCTCTTGGTCTGTTTGTAAGATTTTTAATTTTCAGTATTGAGAATTAAACCCAGGGCCTCATACCTTTGTCAATTTTTGAGACATGGCTAAGTTGATAAATTGTCCAGGCTGGGCTTGAACTTGTGATCCTCCTGCCTCAGCCTCCTAAGTATGTAAGTGTGTACCACCACATTCCACTGTAAATGCATTTAAAAAACATTTACTGTGTAAAAAATTAGAAGTTAGAGAAAAACCTAAAGGTGTGGCGGGGGGAGCCCACTCCAAATCCTGTCTTTTAGGATTTACCAGGAGTGGACTCACTTCTTGGATTTTTCTCTCTTCAAGTCCAGCTGCAAGCCAAGTTCCCCACTGTGTGCCCCAGGTCACCAAAGCTGCTGCTGCCCTCACCCTGTATGGAAGCCTTGCTCCAGCAAACCACTCATGCTGGTTCAGGTAGCCAATGCAGTGGGGCATGTAGAATGGGCAGAATGGCAAACAGGCAACAGGAATGGCGGCAGAAGAAATGCTCAGGGCTTTGATCTTAGCCTGAACAGGTCACTGGTATGGTGAGGGCATTCGCCCAATGCTGGACTCACTTCTAATTGTCACCACTGGATGGAAGCATCCTCAATAGCAAAGCTGGACTTCTGGCTTCTGGATGAAAAGGCAGGGCCAGTAGAGGCTCCTGAAGCTTCTCACTGTCATGTAAGGTTCCAGGGGGCTTCGCTTCTCTGGTTATTTTCTTGCTGCCAATGAGGGTAAGCTTGGAGCTTCAGGAAGAAAATGAGCCCAGGCTGTCTAGAAAGGACATTTTGTAGGGCAGTCTGCAGATAGTCTCCTACTGCCTTAGCACCTCCCAAGTATACCCTGGAGCCCATGGGGGCCAGAAATTCAAAGGTCAGGGAAGAAGGCAGGACTCAGTGAGAGTCTTGAAATTCATGGTTTATTGACACTTCAGCATGGTGGGCCCCTGGGAAGAGACCACAATTTGGTCCCTTCACCTTGGAACTTGTCCCCCAAGACCGTGGAAAACAGTGATGTCTTGGAACAAGATCCCCTGCTATGCAAGAACACAATTCTCAGGAAGCCCCCCAAGTGTGTACAGAAAAACCTTTGGCAAGGCCCATATGGCACATGAATGGCAAAGCTCGGCACATTTGGCAAAGTTGAGGAGTCTCAGCAAAAGCATAGGACTCCAGAGTTTGCCCCTTTTGGAATACAGAGGCAAATCAAACCAGATACACAGCTTATTTTATACAGGTCTACCTGGCTTCCAGGTAGCTTGGGGTGAGGGGCAGTCCTTAGGAGTGACCAAGGCTGGCCTCCCAGTACTGGAAATACTGCTGAGGTAGCCGGGATACCCACGCTGGAACATGCTATGGCAGGGGAGGGTGAGGACAGGGGCTGCATGCTACCCCAAGAGGGTAGGAAACAGACTGTGGTCAGTGGCAGGGGATTAGGCAAGGTCTCTGGGAGTCTGAGACCCCATAGGCTGTGACACTCACACCATGTCTCCAGACCTCTAAAACATACTCTCTAGCCTGAATTTTGGCTAGGACACCCTTGAGAATTGGTTATGCCTTCCTGCCTCACCTAATTCTACCACCCTGCAGGACTCAGTTGGGAATCAGCAGCACCTGTAAAAGCAGGGTTTGATTTCTCCAGCTTTTGTATTCCATATAAGGCGCTGGCATCTGTAAGTTGATTCTTTTCCAACCCACTTAATTTTAAGAATAGACACTAATAATACTTAATCACCCCTCCCTGCTGGCAAGAGGAGAGGGGCCTCAGCACTGGCAGCATCTCTCCAGGATATGCAGGCTTACCTTGAGTAGCCCCTACATTTCCAGAATTCCCAGTTGGAGCCACAGCAGATGTTGTGCAACCCCTATGCCTAACAAAAGGGAAACAGAGGTCCAGAAAGGTACAATGACTTGCTCAGCTTATACACTGTGCTGATGAGAAAGCTGCTCTTTGAAATGGGGTTCAGATTTTCATGGTATCCCTGGTCAGAGAGGTTCTTCTCTCCACTCAGAAGCTACTGCAAAGCCAGTTCCTGACCAACCCTAACGATGGCCCAGACTGCTGCATTCAGGACCCTGGCTGTTCCCACAGCAGGGTAGCCCAGCTCAGGGGTTTAGGGCAGGTGTTCAGACAAGTGTGGGGAAGGGGCTTGGCCCTGTGCCAAGCCTGAGAGGCGGTCTGGCAGGGCCTCAGGCCAGGCAATAAAGCAGACCAGCAAAGGGTATGATCCAAATGTCACTGGGGTATAACTCCTCTCTTAGCAGTAGTGAATAGAGTAAGATTAGCAAAGCAAAGAAAAACAAGTCAAAACTCCCTCTCTGTCAAGGTCACTACCATGAGCAGGATGGGCTAGTAGTGAGGGATAAATAGAGCCACACTCCTGAATCTTGCCCAGTCCTCTGCTGAGCACACAGGAGGGGCCCTGGCTTCTGGCCCTCAGAAGGCTGTAGGGCCTTTAAGCTAAGCTAAGCAATGCCTAGTCACTGTTGGTGTCCAACTATTCTCTGAATGGCAATGCTTAAGGCGCTGTCTATCAGAAGACTGAGCAATGCCTTAGAGTACGGTTTCACTTCCTGATGCCCCACTGTAGGAGAGTGTGAGGGGAGAAGGTGAGGAGCCACCAGGGCTGGCTCTGCCCTTCATGCAGATGTAGACTTGGCTGGGGGGTCTTGCACATCTGTCCTTTCCATGAGTTGGGAGAAGGGTGAGATGCACTGAGCACAGCCCTAGTTTCCTGGTACCCTGCTGTCTGCAGGTGGACTCTGATCACTTCTGCAGGGATCTCATGGCCAAGCTGCCTCTTACTGTTCCTGTCACAAGCCCTAGCTAAGCCACCCACTGCTCTTCGCACCTCTGTGGGAGCAGCTCTACTGCTGCTCAGCCCTTCCCTGAAGCTGTTCTCCATGGGCCACCAGGGCCCTTTTCTCCTGCCATGTCCCTGCCCTCTGCTTGAACTCCTCAGTCCTACCAGTTTCAACTCTACACGTAACTACACAAGCTCCTTGAGACACTTAAGTATCACCTTCCCACTTCTGAGCCTTAGTTTCCCAGTATTCAAGAGGACATCGAGTCCTTCATTCTCGAAGCTATAGGAAAAAGCCCTGCAGGGGAAGACATGAGCCTGGGGGCTGGAGGGAGGAGGCGCTATGGCCAATGCTGTCAGATTGCCAGCAGCCTCTCACCCCTGTGTCCAGACAATGCCAAGACACTGGGCTGCCTCTGGGCTTCCCAGAGCCTCTTAAGCAATTTCCCATGAAGAAACCAGTGTGATTACAAATACACAAAGATATTCTGGAACATTCTACTCAAGTAGTAGTAGGATCACTCTGCCTGGGATCCAACCAGAGATGGCATAGCAGAGCCCAGGCAGCAGCCCCACCCATGTCATGGCTCCTGTCAATCACCCTAGAGAGGCTCCTGGGGGTGCCTGGCAAGACAAAGAAGGAAAAGAACTCTAGCCAAAATCACGCCTTCCTAGCAAAACAAATGCTGCTTCTGTAAGAACTTCAATGGGCCTGTCAGAATTCATGGTAGACCAGTAGGTCTCATCTCCCGATAGCCATTTAAGGCACTTAAGTGACTTATTAACACCCCCTGGAAAAGTTTCTGTTTCAATCCTGATTTACAAAAACAAAACACAAACAAAAAAATAAAAAAACTCAATAATACTGCAATGAAAATATTTCCAAAATAGAAGAAAAAAAAGTAAATACTTAAATTTTCTAAGAAATAAACACCAACCTCTGCTTAAATTATATGACACTATGGGTCTTCTTGGCACTGACAAAGACAAAATCTGAAATACTGCTTCTGAATTAGACTATTCCCAGAATAAAACCCAAATACACAAATGACACACACGTCTTGTGTCAGTAAGTGCAGAGCTTCCCCTCTCCAGGGCGCTCAAGGGAAACAGGAAGAGGGCCTTGTGGACCCTAGCACATCACGGGTGGCTCTGGCAGCTGTGGACCAGACCCTTGGCTTCCCTCTCTTTCCAGAGAGGTTGCTCTCACCTCTTTGGGAAGCCAGTGAGGTCAACTAAGACCTGCCAGGCCTTTATCCGTCAATATGATCTTTTCCTCCCATCACGGCCATCCATGGCCATGGCCATGGCCACAGCCACAGTGAGAAGCCATAAGAAACCTAGGCTATACTAGGATATACTGCCTGCTTGACCTGACTCCAGGAGATTCCTGAAGATGGATGGACCTCTGAGGTCTGCTGAGGGGTCCCCAACACATGTATCCTAGTGCTCCAGATATACACCCTGTCTTTAGTCAGACTGCTGCCAGGTGTCTTTGACTGTTGGGCCCACCCCTGCCTTGATGGAAGGTCAAGGCCACTTCCTGGGCCATCTTTACTTTGGTAAGATCTTTTCCCTATGCCTGCTTCTGAGCCCTGCCAGGAGCAGTTCTGCAGTCACCAGAACAGGGTGTAGCACACACTGCCAGCGGTCTTGGGATGCCGGGGCAAGCATTGTGTGGGTGGTTTCACCCTGCTCACTATTGACTGTCAGGTCCTAAGGCCTCTGAGGAGACTCACATGGGTGGAGGGAAGGGTTGAGGGCAGGGAATGATGGGGGACCTGGACCACCTAGTTTCTCTGTGGAGTGTCAGTCTGGGGATTTGAGAGGCCAGCGGACAAGTCTTGGCTTCTCACATCTGCTTGGGAGTTGCCTGGCCCCTGGACCCCACTCTCCAGCAGCTCTCGGGGGTCCCTGAGGAAAACCACCATAACTGTGATGTTGTCACTGGAGCCTCGATCCCGGGCCACCGCCACCAGCTCCTCGGCAACATGGGCCCCATCGCCCTCCTGTTTGACCAGGTGACTGTGGACAAGGCTGGCAATTTCATCAAGGTGGACAAAGTCAAAGAAGCCGTCACAGGCAAGCAGCAGGTAGTCCTCAGAGCCAGTCAGCTCCCGGGAGGTCGAATCTGCATCCCCAGACACATAGGGTTTCTGGAAGATATCCCCTGGGCAGGAGAAAAGCTTATGTCAGAGGGCCTCACTGTCTACTGGTCTTCACTAGCCCATCATGCCTCCTCGGCCTGTGGGCATAGACCCTGGGCCAGATGGAAACCCACCAACACTTCCCACCCTCAGAGTAAGCTCATCCTTCCTCGTGTGTTCAGAGATACAATGGCAGCAGCATGAGATGGGTTGTGAGGAAGGCGCTGCACTTCCCCAGGATTGGACACTTCAGGATGGTGAGAGGGGCAGGGGCAAAATTCCTGGGGTGCTCGTGAGCAGGGGAGGGAGTGATTTTTAAGTACTGTACTTGGAAGGGGCAGGTATGATCTGTGGACTGAGACCCAGCAGTGTCAGGCTACTAAGAAAATGGAGTAGAAGACAGGGTAAGAGAACTGCTATCCTCCTCAAATATGCAAAAGAATCATTAACATAAATGTGGACGGTAACCTCATTTATTAAATATCTGAAACCTTTCTCCTAGCCCATATAGTAGGTAGCTCAAGGATTTTAAAGGGACTTGTTTTAATGAAAGTTAACGATATATAACTTAAACCGCAATTACTGGTGGGAGATGAAAATTTGAGCATTCACAATTGTGGTCTCTAACTCTGCCCCATTCCTGTTACAAGCTGACTGGTGCTATAACCAGTACAGATAGGCCCCAGTTTATGATGGTGTGACTTGGTTTTTACTTTACAGTGGTGTGAAAGTGGTACATAGTCAACAGAAATTCCAGTTTGAATTTTGATCCTTTCTGGATCGGCGGTGAGTGGTCTGAGACCCTCTCTGGAAACTGGACAGCAGCAGCGCACTGCCACTCCCAGTCAGTCCCATGACCAGGGCAAATCACTGATTCTCGACAGCAGACTATGTCTGCGGGGTTAGGTGCCTTCAACACATTTTCAACGTACCGGGGGTTTATTTGAAAGTAATCCTACTATAAATTGGGAGCTTCTGCATGCTGCAAATCTTTTCAAGCTCACAACACTCTGTCCAAAACCACCGGGTGAGCCCCTGGCCACAGTTGGAGGCCTTGCCTTACCCCATGCCAGCCTCTGCACTCTGCTTACCGATAGCTCTAGAGACAGCCAGGGCTGCATTGACTCTCCAGCAGTCCAAGAAAGTCACAAAGCCACCCAATCGTTGGATTCGTTCCCACTCCTCCTGCAGGGAGACAACCAGCGTCTGAGGCCTGGTGGAGGTGACTGAGGGTAAAGTGGAAGCTGTTCTCATGGGCCCCTGTGAGATGGGCACAACCCACACCAGTCTGCCTTCAATCTTGGGGAGCAGTGGTGCCAAAGAGAACCGATTTACCCACCATGTCCTTCCTTGAGGGCAAGGTCTCCCCAGCGAGGCCCTAAAAGCAGGGTGCTTTGGCCTTCAAACTGTGGAACCAGCCAGACAAGGTGATGCATGCCAATTATCCCAGTATTGGGAGGCTGAGGCAGGAGGACTATGAGTTTGAGGCTTGCATGAGCAACATAAAAAGATCCTGCCTCAAAAATAAAAATAAGATATAACAAAAGCCTTGGAACCCTCTTTCCTGAGCACACCTTCCCCCATCCTCTGTTCCCTGAGGGAATCCTGTGAGGACAGGACTGAGTTAGAGGATGGGAAAGCACTTGGGTCACACTGGGCCTGTGAGCTCCACCCTTGACAGCTGCTTAAAAAGCCCTAGTGGGGTCCCCTGTGCCAAAAGGCAACCCTATGTGTACAGGCTGCCCCCGCTCCTAAAGTGGGTCTGGCGTGCCTACTTCAGGCCTCAATTGTGTACTTCCTGGCTAGGGGCAGCCCCACCGAAGGAGCAGCAGGTCAGTTCTGCCGTCACCTGTTCTCTCCAGCTAGTTGCTGCCTCTGGCCTGCAGAAGTCACCTGCCTTCCAGATTCTACTCCAGGCCCCACTCCCATGCCTCTCTTTCTGTCACCCGGTTGTGTCCTCACCCTCACCTGTCACACTTTTTTATTCCATTAGACACAGCTACTGGGTGGTGGATGCAGGTCCTGTTTTGTCACCCCACTGCCTCAGCAAAGTAGCATGTGAAAAACAGGCTCCAGCTGGGCATGCTGATGTATACTTGTAACCCCATTACTCGGGAGGCTGAGGCAGGAGGCTACATAGTGAGTCAAGGCCAGCCTAAACTGCAGTGAGACCCTGTCTCAAAAAAAAAAAAAAAAAAAAAGAAAAAAGAAAAGAAAAGAAGACTCTAAGTATATGCTGGTCTGAACTGCCTCCAGCTGCAGGAGGAGTTCTGTTGAACAGAACCTTTGTGGACTGCTGGGCCCTGAATGAAGCTCTCAGCTTCCTATCCTTGTCACTGATGTGGTGAAACTCACTGTTGTGAACTTTTGCCCACATCTCTGATTATTTCTCTGGCAGGTGGATTGTAAGACAATGGGAATCATAAGCAGCCGCTGCAGGAGGGAGCTGGGATCTAGTCTCTGCCCCTATTTCCCCTCACCCCCCAGCCATGGATCAACAGAACTAGACACCTGTGTGTGCGCCCGTGCAGGCACTGATCCCTGCACTCATGTGTAGTGAGCCACTCTATCCTCACCCCCGAATCTGCCAAATCCTATTTGACATATGAGGAGCCTCAGGCTTAGAGAAGATGGGACCAGGACCAAGCCAGGCTATCTGCCCCTATTCTACCAGGACACCATTCAAGTGTGGCTTGGAAAAGGTCTGCACTGGACTTCAGAGAGATGCTGGCCTCTGCAGCTGCACAGGTACAGGCAGTGTATGGCTTACCTGGCCAGGGAAAGGGGACCAACAGGGAGTAGGTGCTGAACTCCGCTGCAGTGGGGTGGCAGTGGAGCAGCAGTGTCTGCTACTTGGTATGTCCTCTGGGCAAGTGACTGAACCTCTCTGAGCCTCAGGTCTCTCCTCTGTACAATGGGGAGGGCACATGTGTAGCCCAGACCAGGAGCTGTGCTGGGAGGCCAAGGAGCACCACGATCCCTGACTGTGATCAACACCAAAAAGTCTCTGTCCTGCTTTCCAAATCTAAGGACCACAGGAGGAAAGATGGCTCAACATCACTGCAGAAAACTCAAAACAGACATGGGAGAAACTACAAAAGCCAGACAAGAAGACTACCCCCCTAACATGTCTATACATTGAAGGAAAATCAGACAAGGGATGGGAACAAACTGTTCATGGGAAAGGCAGGGCAATAAAAATTATCTTAAAACTTTTTTTCTTTTAGTGTGATCCTGAGGATTAAACTCAGGGTCTCTGCAATGAGCTACGTCTCCCTCTTTCTTTGTTGGGCATGGGGAGGGGGGGTAGGTACAGGGTCTTACTGAGTCAGGTTGGACTCAAACTTGTGATTCTCCTGCCTCAGCCTCTCAGAGTAGTGGAATTATAGGTGTGTGCTACCATACCTAGTTTAAACTTTTGAAAATGTTTAAATTTGCTCTACAAGAGAAAAGCAAATTAAACAACTGCTAATATCCTTCTTACTCTCAGAAGGGTGAAATTCTGTAGTTGGTGGGAACATGGTAGGATGGACACTCTCAGATGCACTGCTCAAGCACAGGCTGGCCCAATGCAGAGGTCTGTTGGGCAAATCTACGAAGACTGTATGTCTACTCTGATCCTGTAATCCTACCTCTAGGAATCTTTTCTGCGTACATACTTGACCCTGGGCAATGTAGTGTACAAAGTTATGCACTGTTGTAATGTTTCCAGTGCAGAAAGATTTAAGGCTTCAGTGTTTCTCCATAGGGACTGGATGATGAATGGAATGCCAAGCGTCTCCAAGGATGAGGGCCCTTCACATGCAGATGTAGAATGGTCTGCCAGGTGCACAGTTAGCTGACAAAAGCCAGTGCAGAGCACATTATGTGGAGAAAACAGGGTTGTTTTCTTTTCTTTTTTTTGGTGGGGACAGGGGATACACAGCATTCTTTGATATCCAATATGCCCTCTCTGCCTCAGGAAACAGACTAGAAATGGAAGATATGGTCTGAGCAGGAATGTCTTCCTCATGCCCAAGTTAGGGCCCTAAGGCTCAGACAGGTGAGTGATCTGGGTGGCAGTCTCCCAGCATAGTCTCTGCCTACTGTAGCTCAGACTTTGTTCCAGCACTAGTGCAGGGCCACTTCCTTATTCTTAGCCCTTGGCCAGCTGCTCTATGCCTGTGGATATCATGGAACTCTGTGCTGACCTGCGATGACCCCACTTCCTGGGCTGCCTTTTGGGACAGAGAATCCCTGGAGCTCTGGGCTCTGTGTTACTGTGACCCAGAGAGCTGTCAGGAAGGGCTTACTTGGGACTCCCTGGCCACCCGAGCCATAATGTGGTGCCCTCTTCAGCAGGAGCACCAAAAGATGCCAGTCACTGCCGAATCCTCCTCAACAACAGCAAGCAGGAACCTGCTGACATTCTGCTGCCCTGTGAGGTCTCCAGTCTTGTACAGGCCCAGTACTACAGCAGTCTGGGAGCGTCCTGGGATTAGACAGAAGGAGCCCTTACCGGTTGGTCAGGTCTGTGTGGCTCCATCAACTTTATCAACTGTCCCTGCTGCACCAGGAAGACCTGGGAGTCTCCGAGCCAGGCAACGTGCAGGTTTGTTCCAGCAATAAGCGCGCATACGCCTGTGGTGCCACTCTGCAGCCGCTGCAGGAGGAGAGGCCCACGTGGGGCAAGGTATATGTGACTCAGTGCCCACACGAGATGCACACACCAGCCAGACTGAGCCACAAACTCAGCACACAAGAGGACTGTCCCAGAGCCCTATGTGGCATGGATGAATTGTGTAGTGATCATGCCACAAGGAAGAGGACAGTGTCCAGCAGCACCCCATTACTACCGTACTCCGGAATATGCAGGTTTGTCTGTATGGCAGGAAGCAGACTCATGAGTTGAGTGGGTGTGTGGAAGGACAGGGAAGGAAACTGCTTTTGAGTGTGATAAAGATGCCCATTACTGGAGTGAAGGGTTTCATGAGTGCACACATAAACCAAAACTTACCCAATCATATACTGTAAATATGGGCAACTTATTATGTGTCACTTACGTCTCAAAGTTGTTTACAGAAAATAATAGGGGCTAGAGATATGGCACAGTGGTACAGCACTTGCCTAGCCTGCTGGATTCTGGCCCTAGCACCACCAAATGAAAACCAAAGAAAATAAACTATACAGCTATAGATGGCTCTCCTTCACGAGCGGCCCTCAGCTGAGAGGCCTGCCTCACCAGCTGGGGTGGCAGTGTCAGTCTTCTCCTAGGCTTCCTCTGGAGGCTTTAGATGTCTTACAGCCTTCTGTCGAGGTGGAAAGTCTCTGCTGAATTCCACTTAGCAATGTGGTCAGCAATGTGCTAATAGGTGCCTCTCCCCACTGTCTCCTCACTGAGACAGGTCTTTCAAGCAATCTTAGTTTCATTTTCCCAATGTTTGAAATGGTTACAATATTAGAAGATACCTCCTGGGGCTGTTGTGAAGGTTAAGCAGGAGTATGTTCACAGAAGACAGGACTGATGGGACATGTGCCTCCCTCCTACACACAGCTATAACTCCTGAGGACAGACACCAGCAGCCTGCTGAGATCCTGCTCAGAAGAGCAAGGTGAGATGGGAGAGTATCAATCGTGTTTTGCTTTTTTTCTTTTTTGAGACAGGGTTTCACTATGCAGTTCAAGATGACCTCAAACTCACAGTGATCCTACCTCAGCCTCCCCCCACCACTGGGATTACAGATACGCCCTACCACAACTGGCTGCATTTTCTGTATGTTAGGATGCAATGACATTTTGGGGCCTGATGAGACTAGCTCAGGGGGTTAATTCCCAGAGATAGCAAATGCTGGCCTGAGAGTGTCACCTCTCATGGAGAAGCCAGCTAGTGCTTCCTCATCTACCAGGCCAAGGCTTCCCCTGTCCAGGGTGGCTTCCAGGCCTGGTGCTGGGATGGCTAGGGGCTACCCTTGTCATTTAGAAACAACTAAGGTTATCCAAACTATCCACTCCTGAGCTTGCTGTGGCTTGCCTGCCTGGCTTCACCCTGTCTTCACAAGGCCACGTTTCCTCTGCTCCCCTGCCCCCCGACTGGCACTGCCTGGTGCTGCATTCTGCCTCCTCTTGGGAACCGTACATACTGAACTCTTCTTTGAAGGCAGTATACTGGGTCAGGGTGCTACGGTTTGGAGAGGGACTTAGTGTCCCCCAAGGCTTAATGTGTTAAAACGTAATGCCCACTGTGATGTACTGAATGGATGGAAACTTAATCAACAATAGTGTCTAGTGGTGAGGACTTTGGGAGGAGAATGGGATTAGATAAAATTATTAGGGTGGAGCCCCCATGGGTGAACCTAGTGGTTTTACAAAGAGAGGGAGGCCAGAAGATACACACATATGCTCGTGTACTTCTGGTCTCTTGCTATGTGATGTTTTGAGAAACTTTGGGGCTCTTCCAGCAAAGTTATTACTGGATGAAGACTTTTGACTCTGAACCTACAGAATCATAAGCCAAAACAAACTTCTTGTCTTTATAAAGTTATCTAGCCTCAGTTATTTCATTTATAGTCATGGAAACAGAATAATAAAAGCTTTATGCCACTTCCATTCAAATGAAAAAATGAGTTCTTTTTCTTAAGAGTAAATGGCATGATGACAAGCCATCCCAGTGAGGACATTCCTTCGCCATCAACCACTTTGGTATCCTTCCCTTAGTAGAGGTAGGTCCTCCAATCCTACTGGCTACTGGCCCTCTAACTGCCCTTGAGACCTGGTTGCTGGTTCTTACCTCTCGCTTGGCTTTCCAGAGAAACATTTCATCAGTGTGCTGGAAGGCTTCTTTGAGGGCTTCCGCAGGGTCTGTAAGCAGCTTTGGCTGGCGGGCAGCATTGACGTGTACATGAACAGCAGCATATCTTGCAGCATCCACACCTCCATGACCGTCAAACACAGCGAAGTAGGCACGGTCCACAGAGTCCTGATGGAGAGCACAGAGTGGGTCACTTCACTGGCCTCCACGTAACTGATTACGTAACTGGACACCTGCCAGCTGCTCTCACCTAGGGGGTGGGTATGGCCTAGGCACTGACTGGGTAGCACTATGGTTTCAATGTTTGTCCTTGAGACTTCTCTGTTGCAAACTTAATCCCAAAATTCTTATGTTAATGGTATTTGGAGGTAGGACTTTTGAAAGATAACAGATTAATCCACTCATGGATTAATGGATTAAAGGGTTACTAAGGGAATGGTTTTGTTATAAAAGTGAGCTCTCTTTGGCAAACACATTCTGCCATGTGATACTCTGCACTGCCTCAGAACTCTGCAGATTCCCCTCTACCAAGAAGCCTCTCACCAGATGGAGTTCCTTGACCTCCCAGTCTCCAGAATGGTGAGAAATACATTTTTTCTTTACAAATTACTCCATTTCAGCTATTCTATTATAGCAACAGAAAACAAACCAAGACAGGTAGGGCTTGAAAAAACAGGCCCAGCAGGCTCAAGCACTTAGGAGCTGGGAGATTTGGAAGAGGAAAACCCTTGGAACCTCAGTCTCCCCATCTGTACTGGGCTGTTCCCAACATAAAATGAAGTAAGATACACCAGATGGCCCCTGGAGCTGTAGGCTGGCAGGGTTTGGCAGTATGTTTGAGGTGACTCTGGCACAGGGCCTGGCCTCCCAACAGACATATGTCCACTGTTGCCTTTTCTCAGTGCTTCGCTAGGAAAATAAGGTGCCTGGCATCTTGGCCCAAAGGACTTACGCCTCTCAAATGTCCCTGAAAAGTGCTTTAGGAGCTACCCAGCACCTCAGCCCTGAGCAACAGAGGAGTCCCTCCTGGCTCAGCTTTGGCTGCTAGCTGTTCCCAGGCCCATCTCCTGCTTTAGCCCAGGGACCCTGTCAGTAGGACACTCACAGATAAGCCGAAGAGCAGGTTGAAGGCAGGAAGGAACACATGCCGGTCCTCCATCCTGCGGCGAGCATTCCGGATGGCGTGGATAGAGACCACCCACTCCTTCTGTGGGGTTCGGGCAGTAACTGGCACCTGCTTCTGCCACTGGCTACTTACTTTCCAGAGCTGGTTAAAGAAACTCCGCGCCACTTCTGTGGTATCTAACACTGAGGACATGACAGAATTGTTGGAGTAGCACAAATCACAACAGCTGAAGTGTCACTGGCTGCTCAGTGCCTCTCTGCTCTGGACCCACTACGTTTTCCAGATCCCCCCACTCCCACCAGCCTGCATGGGCCTCACCAATCCCTCACCTCCTGGGGCATGCTGAGCATACCAACCTATTAAACCATGTGTGACAGTTATTGGCAATTAGAAATGTTTGGTTTGACAACAAGTACTGAAAAGTCTCCTGCTCCATGATGGGGCAACTCCACTCACAGGAGTCCACCATAAAGAAATGGAAAAATTCTGTGCAAAGTATAGAATACATTATAATTACTCACTGCTTAGAAACAATACATATCCAGTGACAGATGAATGATGAGTAAACTCTTATCTATTCTCTTACGAAGAATTAAGCTGCTATTAAAAGTAACTTTCACAACTAAACGTGCAACTACCATATGACCCATAATTGCACTCCTGGGCACTTATCCCAGAAAAATAAAGACTTTACACATAATAACTTGCAGAGGAATGTTCATAGTAGCTTTGCCAGTAGTGGCTAAAATCTGAAAACAGCTTAGATGTCCTTCAGTGTGTACATGAATTTTTGATACATGCAGCAACCTGGGTTAGTTTCCAAGGAGTTATGCCAAGTGAGAAAAACCGATCTCCTAAAGTTATGTATTGGGTGATCTATTTATATACATTCCTGAAATGCCAAAATTCTAGAAATGTACATGAGTAATTGCCAGCAGCTAGGGATCTTGGTATGTGGGGCCAGGGAGTGAGAGTGGCCACTAGAGGATAACACAAAGAACCTTTGTGGTAAGTATAAGATCCAACTTGTGATATTTTATTATAGTTTTGAAAGATGTTACCCTTGGATGACATTGGGTCAACTGTACATGGAATTTCTCTGCATTATTTCTTTCAATTAGATGGGCAGCTATGATTATCTCAAAACAAAAAGTTTCGTTGAAAAAACTAAAGAAAAAAACAGAAAATGGATTTTTACAGTTTACTAGCAAGTAAAACGTTTATGTCCTGATTTTAAGTGAGAAAAAGATAGAAAATTACAAAAACAATTTAAGCACAAGTACATGGAAAAACCACTTGGACTCAGAAAAAAGGGGGCAGAAATGGTATTGCAACCAAGATGTCAGAAGTGGCTGTCTGCAGTGGCTGGTTCTAAGGGTGATTTTTTTCCTCCTTATACATACTTTTTAATACTTCCCAATTTTCCATTAAAAATATTTGTCAAATGTGATGGCTTTAAAATCTGTCCATGAACTTCCTGATATTCCTCCTTTCAGGAGGCAGAGCCAGCCCTCTCTCAAATAGGGAATTAAGAAAAGTGCAAGGGGCTACGTGGCCTTCAAACGTGGAGGCCTGCGTGCTTGCTCTCTTTGTGATTGAACTATTTTGAAAGGGACAAATCCCTCCCCTGTTGACCCCACATTGTGACCTCATAAGACTCTGGGCAGAACCCCCTACCTAAGCTGCTCCCATATTCCAGCCCCATTGAAACTGTGAGAAGATAAATGCTTTGTTTCTAAGCCACTGAATCTGGGGAGCTACTATGCAGCAATAAATAATGCACCCCATAACATTCATTTAACAACAACCACAACAAAAAGTCCAGTGAAGCTAGTCTAACTACATGTGGCAGACACAGGGGAGTAGAAGCCTGCTCCTAAAAGAGTTCCAGGTCAAGTATTAGAAACAGGGTAGAGTCCCTGAGATGCAGGGCATACTCAAAGGACATGGGAAATTGAGGAACAAAGTGTTCCTGGTAGAATAGGAGAAAAGCAAAGGCCAGTGGGCCTGCAGAGGAAGAACCAGGAGTCTGTGAGCACAGGAGGCTGTGGAAGGGTGGACCCAAAGGGACCCTATACTCAGGAAGCACTATGGGGTGTCCATAGCTGGCTGTTGCCAGCACACCAAGAACAGCAACCCATTCAGTACTTTGGCAAGAACTGTGGGACTGGCAGAGCCAGGCTAAGGGTCGGAGGGTGGAGAAGCTGGGCCCAACACAGGAAAACCCAGCTCGTGGATGGTCGCTCTCCACCCTGTAGAAGATCCTCTTTGTGCCAGCCCTCCCATGCTGCCTCCTGCCTTCCTCTCCCTTCTCTGTTGAGGGCTGTGCTCAGAAAAATGCTGGGAAAGCTGCTCTGGCTCCTTTTACTCCCAGAAACAGCCGGCATTTATCAGACCTGAAGACCTCACCAGATCCTGCTGTCTTTTCCTCTCTTGCCTTAGGATGTACTGCCATTTCCATCCTTGTGTTTGAACTTGAAACTTGCTTAGTCCCAGGGCAAGTAAAAATGAGGAGGATCCTGATGGCTTGGAGGGCCACAGTCTTCATGCCCTTAGCAATTGCTTCATGAGTTTTGTTTTCCTATCAATAGGGCGGGGCTGGCTGGGAGGCACAGAGACTGTTTCTGTCATATCTCTGCCCTTGGGCAGTGGAGAGTCCACAAAGTCTGTTTGCCTTGAAGTGATTTTGCAAGGATAGGTTGGGAGAGGACAGTCTGCTATGTTCTGGTGCTGTGAATGATCCATGCCACTAGCCTAGACTTGCATGACTCTGCTCTGGGACAGACAGGGCAGGCTGTGATTTCCTTCTGGCTGGGCCCTCTCCCTCCTCCACAGGTCCAAGATGTCTCGTTCAGCAAGGCGCACCAGTTCTGTTTTATACCAGCAGCTAGCGCTGTCTCCCGCCTGGCCAGGCAGAGAAATAAACCAGGAGAGGGTGAGGGGAGGATGTAATCCTTTAGTGGGGCTAGTGGCAGCTGCCACCAGGCGGGTGCCTGCTGGCTATGCAGAGAACAATGGTAGCCTGTTACTGAGGACAACTGTCTCCTAGACAGAAAGACAAGGCTGTGCACGGATGGAAGGCAGGCAGGAAGCCAGGGAGAAGGGGACCAGAAAGAAGAGGGGAACAGCCTGGCAGCCACTGATGCTAGAGGCTTCGTATAGTTTTCTTTCTTCTTCTCTCTCCCTCCTTGCTTCTCCCTACATGTTTGCACTAATGCCAAAGTAACATGGTCAGAAAGGAAATGGCAAAGGAAGGGAAATCTACTTCCTGCTGCTCAGATGGCTCTGCAGAGGCAAACCGCCGGCTGGAAAACGAGCTGCAAAGATCCCATGGGAGACCTCCCTATAGCCTGTCACTTTGTTTCCTGCCTGGCCAAGGGCTCTTCGGGTCCAACATGAATCAACACTTTGGTGAAATACAATAAAAGATAATTATTAAAAAAGAGAAAATCACGCAGTTAAGTAAAAGTCCATTTTTGGAGGGGGTAGTAAGGAACTGAATACAGGGCCTTTGCACACCCTTCCAAAAAATTTCATTATTTTGAGACAGGGTTTTGCTAAGTTGCCCTGTAGGGCTTCAACTCATGTTCCTCCTGCCTCAGCCTCCATTACAGGTATCTGCCACTGCCCTGAACACAAGCCCTACATTTTCATGAACAGACTGTCAAACAGCTCTGCAGGCCTGTCAGTGACTACTCCATCTTTGGGGTTCTGTGGTCATGCAATGGTGTTTCAGGGCCTTGGTTTCAGTGATGGCTGTTTCTAAAGTGGGCTGACAGACAAGCGATCATCACTGCCACCCTGAGGTTGTGGACTTAGCTCAGCGGCATAAACGCCTGCCTTGCAAGCACACGATTGTGAGTTCAATCCCTGGTACCGATTAAAAAAAAAAAGCAAACATCAATGCCACCAAGAACCTCAAGTTCACTCCTGAGTACCTCATGCTAATGAGGTCCCAACCTGGTAAGTCAAGAGAAGAGGTCCATGCTCTATCGAGTTTTCTACTATCTGGACCATGATGTGATCCCATGCATAGGCTGATGCGTCAGGCTGCTGACTCTGACCTCGTGCTAGCTGAGGCATGACAGCAAGTACATTTCAACTTGGTTGCCTGACAGTGAGCACCTTGGTTTCCTCATGTGTAAAGCAGAACAAGCTTCAGTTATTTCCAAAGGCTATTCTGAAACTTCAATGAGATGGGACACAGGAGGGAGCCTGGCACCCACCAGCTGACCCTGAGCAGTGCACTGAAGGCTACGTTCCCTGTTCTTGGCTACATGCTACCATGACACACCGTCTCTATAACTAGATCCCGTCATTCCCAATGGGCAAGTACCTTGGCGTGAACCCCTTTTTGGCTCTGCTCAACAGGCTCCCCACAATGTCACCTTTAGTCTATCACCTGCTAGGCAGAGAACTCACAGGTCACCGTAGCCTTCATTTCCTCATTGTCCTTCCCTTCTTCCTCTTCTTGCTTGGGCAACTTCCTAAACTCTGAAAGGTCAGCCTGCAGCATCTGGGAAATGGCCTCATGGGTCAGAGCTGCAGCAAGTGGCAGTGGGGCATTCCTAGGGATGAGAATGAGAAGTGAAGCGTAAGTGATTCCCCAGCAGGAGCTGGTCTGACACTCCCCAACCAGAAAGGCCTGCCACAGGTAGAAATCATGGTTTGTACCCTGCTGGGGTCACAATGAGCAGGGTACCCTTTCTCCTTAGGGGTCATTCACATAAAACCCAGGGGAGGCAGACATGCCTCTTCTACTGGGACCTTGCTGGACCAACTGCAAATCCAGGGCAGAGGCAGAGAGGGTGCCACCAAGACAAGTGATCCTCAGTGGCTGGGCAGACTGACACCCAAGATGATGGTACCTGGTCCATGTGCCACAGGAGAGAACACACGGTCACCACTGCAAGCTGGTGAACTCCCAACAGTTAGGCCATGTTAAGAGCTGACTGGTTTCCTCTCCATTCATATATCAAAGCTCTTGCCCTCAGTACCTCAGAATGAAGCCTTATTTGGAAACAGAGTCAATGCAGATGGAATTAGTGAGGTCCTCTTGGAATGGGATGTGTCCCTACTTCAATGACAGGTGGCTTTATGAAAGAGGGGGAATTTGGACACAGACATGTAAACTGGGAGGAAGCACTCTGAAAATAAGCCAGAAATGTGAACAATGAGCCTGAGTATTGTCTGAGAATTGCCAGAAGAAACTGACCCGCTGATTCAGGGTCATCATCTTCATCTCAGACCCTAGCCTCCAGAATCTCTACTCTTCAAGCTGCATGGTCTGTGGGCCTGTGTACAACAGTCTCGGGAAGCTGATTCAGAGAGCATGGGACCTCGGTGCTGTTACCAAAGATAAGCCATGCATTGTAAAAGTAAGCCAGGGCCTCTGGGCAGGTAGGGCTGGGGTGATGGGAATAATGGTTAGGGCAGGCTTGGTGGTCATCAGGAGCCACTGATTTGGTCTGTTTGGAAGAAAGATATGGTATGATCAGATTGGTGTCTTATATCTTTTGGTGTAGAGGGGGAGCTAAAGAGCAAATGTTGGTGGGAAGGTGGTGACCACAGTCTAGAAGAGGTCGAGGCCAGACCTCTTCTGAGCAACAGGCCATAGTGAGGCTGATCAGGAGTGGGGTAGAAGGAGAAACAGGGATAGCTCAAATTTCTGAGTAACTGAGGGTGGCATTGGATACCTTAACTAGCCTGCCTGGGACAGGACAACAGATTCTATTCCATGAGTTCTCAGATTCTGCTAAACTCCCAAGGCCTGGAGAGTGATGGGAACATGGTGTGGCAGGAGGTGGAGCTGTGGGGTGAATGAAGGCGAGTCAGCAGGAGCTCTCCTGATCAGGAGGAGAGCCAGGAAGCACGTGGAGAAGTGGGGACCAAGCGGGTAGATGTCCTCCCTGCGGCCATGGAGGGAAAACTATGAGAAATGAGACTTAGCTGACAGCATTGAAGGTCAGAGAACAAAGCTGAAGAGCCAAGTAGGCGTTGAAGGGGTGGACTGCAAGCTGAAAGCAGAGGAGGAAAAGAAATGCCAATGTCCAAGCAGGGGCCTTTGGCATGCAGACAATGCAGAGATGGGTGAGTGGCTGACCAAGGAGAGTTTTGAGAAGAGAGTGACTGAGGCCAGCTGTGGCCAACCAGGGCAGTGGGAGGATGGCTGAGATTCTGGGAAATGAGACCCTAACACACACACACACACACACACACACACACACACACACACACACACAGGCTTTTGGCACTGGGGACTCAGCATCCACAGAAGCCCATGCTGGCTCTCTCAGTAGAAGAAATCACTTCCTGGTGGCCCTAAAACCTCTAAGATGCATCCTGATTCCCAGAATCTGCCTCTCCAGTCAATGGGGGCAGGGAGTAGGGCAGAAGCTGGAGGATGTGCATTTACTGCTGTGTGCCCATCCCTGGGGACAGCCCAATGAGTCTCTGTTGGGCTGACACATAGGTTTACCCTGAGGACAAGGCTTTTCCAGCAGCCTGGCTGATGGGTCATAACCTGCAGGGGCTGAGCACTTGAGGTATCTACTGATGGACTTTAGAATTCCAGGGGTGTTTTTTTTTTTTTTTTTTTTTAAATAAGAGGATCACTTAGGGAGGAATAGGCGGGGGATTTAGCTCAGCAGCACAAGTGCCTGCCTGTTAAGTGTGAGGTCGTGAGTTTGATCCCCAATACAAAAAAAAAAACCTTAGAGAGAAGCTTCTAGAACCAATTTTTAAAACCACCAGGCCTTGGAAGATTAAAATTCAATGTAGGGTTTGGAATGGAGCACTTGCATGCTCAAGAGCCTAGGTTTGAACTCCAGCTCCACAGAACCCCACCTCCAAATCAAAAAATCCATCCAAGATATGAGCAATGAGTTCCTCCACCATCTGGGGGTTTCCTGCTAATCTCTGGGTTTTCCCGTTTCCTGGCAGGAGAAGGATGCCTGTTCTACTCAGTCCTGGTGAAGTCATGTTTCGGTTTCCTGCCTGCTGCTGCTGCTGCTGCTGGGGGCAGGGAGGCAGCTTCTGGCCAAGGAACTCAGACAATGGCTGGCCACAAGCCACCTGCTTCCCTTTCCTGGACATAGCCCTTATCTCATCCAAGAGGCGTGCCCTGGAGCCCCTCAGCCCTGAGTGGATGCATCATGAAAGTCAACGTTGATTCTGACCTCTGTGCGCTGGGGCTCCTAAACTTACCTGGAGGGTAATCTGGGGAACTAGTATAGGGACTCAAGAAAAACTAGTCCATCCACCTTGAAGGTTAGAGTCTAGCAGCAGAGAAGAAAATTGCGTCTAAATTCCAGTGAAAGGTATGCACTACTCGAGGACAAATGATATGACAGTGAAACTGCCACTGGTAAGAAAGGAAAACAGGACAGAAAATTTACACACCCTAGAGGCTCAGTGATCTGATATCTACACAGCCTCAGAGGAGGCCATTTAAAATCTGAAAAAGGGCCATGGCCCCTTTATATCCAAGAATCTGCTCCTGGGTGGTAAGGGCAGAAGCCCAGCACAAAGCAGATCTTGAGAAAGAGCAACCACACGTGTGCATGTGCAGTGGGCACTTGTGGACACACCCCAAGTGATGACGCCACCTATGAATGTGCATGTCTGCATAAGGGATAAAATACTAGAAATGAACTAAAATAAGAAACCCATTAAGATGGCTAGGAAATAGAATACCTTAGAATGCTCTTATGTAACATGATTTAAGATGTGTTATGGAGGATGGATATGGGGGCCTAATCCCTCCTCGGCTCTGGGAGCTCTGTGCCACCCCCTCCAGCTTCAGACCAAAGGGGAATTTTGGTTCCTCACCCATTTCTTACCATTGACATCCATGTCAAACAAGTTCTGGTTCTCCTTCAACATGTCTAAAACCCGCTGGGGCCAAGGTTGTGTAGCCTCTGTCCATCCCTGGCCTGAACCCTAGTTCCTGCTCAGCCCTTTGCAGAGCACCTCCTGCTGCAGGTCACTGCCAACACTCTTCCCACGCCAGCCCTTCCCACTTTCTGCTGTAAAGCAAAGCCAGCCCTCTCCATCTAGATTCCCCCTCTCCTTCCAGGCCCTGCACTCTGACTTGGCCCCCGTCCTGCACTGATGCCTCAGCTCAAAGGCCTTGCAAATCCCTGGGCTCCCACTTGACACCGAAGTTCTGGCCACATTCCCTCACCAGCCCACTCAAATCCTCCTGGACTTGGCTTTCCTCCTTGATACTCCCAATTACCCAAGGCAATGACAGACAGCTTTTTGTCACCTCCATGGAAGGCCCAAGTGACTGCTGTACCCCGCCCAGAACTCCTTCAACTCCCTTGAGTGCCTCTGTTTTGTGGTTCTCTCCTCTCCAGAAGGCAGGCTCAGATCCTTCCCTCCTTTCTGCACCCAGTATGGCTGGCTCTGCCCCGCCCCAGGCTGATACTATCTGTCTTTAAAACATTTCCCCCAAACCTACCAATAAACTGTTTGTACATGTCTCCTACCTTGTAGACCACAGTCACAGAGCACTGCTTCCTAAGCCACGTGGCTACGTGTCATAAGCCACAAGTGTGTGGTGCACACACTTGGCAGAGCCTCCTCCCATCTATTCAGGGCATGTGCCATGTGCCCCTTTTGCTGGAGTCCAGTCTCCACCCCTCCCAGGTAGCACAGGCCTACCTGCTGCTCAGAAAGCCCATCGCCAGCTCAGCCAGCTCGCCCTCCAACTCTTCTCGGCTCAGAGTTGCTCCCGAGAACCTCCATGGCAAGGGGCTCTCCGGGTTCAGTGGGGCTGGGAAGTCTTGAAGAAATGTGTTCAGGAAGTCTGAGATTTCTGCGTCACAAGCCATCGGGCTGCTGTTCTGTGGGGCTCCACAGGAGATGTTCAGAACATCCCGGGGAGCTTGCAGCTGGGACAAGGATGTAACAGTCTCGAGTCAGTCTTCACTCTGGGGAGAGATTGTGGGATCACAGGGTGATAAGTGCCCTCCAACGTGGAGTGCAGGTCACTGATGGTCAGCAGGGATCTCAATAAGTCCCGGGCCTCAGAGTTTAGGGAGAACAAAGTGGAGTGTCAACCCCTGGTAAGATCCTGACACAGGTCCAAGTGGGTACATGAGGGTGCCCAGAGAAGCAGTCTCGGGAGATGATGCTGGAGACAGTGGCCATGTATTCCCAGCAAAGGATGGCTGCTGTGGCCAGATGAAGATAGGAGAAGGACTCAGGGCCACGTCATTGAGGCAGGTGACTGAGCAGACCTGAGCATGGGACCCTAGGCAGTCAGAAGCGTCTTGAGGGAAAGAAGTGATGTCACATTTGCATGCTTGGAAATGGTGACCAGATGGGAGAAGGGACATATGCTGGAGACTGTTTAGGGCAGTGGCAGTGAACTTATAGCACACAGAGCCCTGTCATTATGCAAGCCAAGTTGCCATAGCAGCACCAACATCAGATAACAGTTGTTTTTTTCTAAACTAACATATTAGTATTCAGGTTTAATTGTAGTGTCGGCACTTTGCAATAAATAAGTAGGTTTAGGGGCTGGGGATTTAGCTCAGTAGCATAAGCACCTGCCTTGCAAGCAGGCAGTTGTGAGTTTGATCACTCTCTTCTCAAAACTCTCCTTGGTCAGCCACTCACCCATCTCTGTATTGTCTGCATGCCAAAGGCCCCTGCTTGGACATTGGCATTTCTTTTCCTCCTCTGCTTTCAGCCTGCAGTCCACCCCTTCAACGCCTACTTGGTACCGATTAAAAAAATAAATAAATAAATAAATAAATAAGTGGGTTTGGGGCTGCATCTTGGGTACTCAGTCTCTAAAAGGTTTGCCATTACTGGTTTAGGGGAATAACATAAACAAGCAGTCAGTTCAGGAGCATTTGGGAGATGGTTCAAAGTGGGAGCAAGAAGGGCTCTTTAGAGACCCAGGGCTGCCCAAGAGTTGGGCAAGAGAGAAGCAGAAGGCTAGCCTGGAAGGGGTGGTACCCTCTGGAATGTGGGCCAGCCTGGTCAATGCTCTCTAGTAGGAATCAGTCATGAATTCAGAATGGCTTAGGCTTCCTAAGCTCTGGTGAGAGGAGAGGTACCACTGGTGAGGGAAGTGTCCCAACACCAGGTCAAATCAGTGAAGGATCTGGAGTACAGAGCAATGGGGCAAGCTGGGGCATGGTGACCTATGCCTGGAACCCTAGCACTTAGGAGGATGAGGTAGGAGGATCACCACAAGTTTGAGGCCAGTCTGGACTACATAATTAAGTACAAACCAGCCTGAAGTACATAGAGAAACCCTGTCTAAACACACACACACACACACACACACACACACACACACACACACAATGTGATAAATTAAAATAATAAAACATCTCCCTTCTTTTAGAGACAGAAATCAAAAGTTAATTTGTTTTTGATAAATAAAAATACACACACTCAAAGAATGTAGCAATAAGCTGTGCCTGTTATTGACAGTTTCAGGGTTAGACTTAAATTCGATTTTCATATTTACACATAAGTCCAAGTAAATAAAACTCCCATTGCCTGGGTTACAAAAGGCAAGCAGGGAAAGAGAGAAAGAAAGAAAGAGAGAGAGAGAGAAAGCAAAGAAAGAAAAAGTAGATGGGAACAGCACTTACATTCTAACCATCAAGGTAAGACCTTGTGAAACGGAGCATTGAGAGCAGGCTGGGAGTTGGGGCAGAAACAGGCAGGAAAGGCAGGGCTGCCAGCACAGACCAGCAGAGCTGTGAAGCCTGGACAATTAAGCCCAGGAGAAAACAAAGAGATGGGAGTGAATTTTCCAGCAAGCTCAGGATCAAGTCCTCTTCTCTGCCTGTAAGCTGCTCTGGCCTCCTAGTGCCATGCATAATGCAGCGTTGCCCCCAAGCAACTGCCAAGAGTTTGGAACAGGCCTGGCCTCATACAACTCTAAGTGATGTAGAGGCACTGATATCTCCAGCTGTGTTAAATATGCGCATGATAAATTTATGATTAGGGTCCAAATGAAAGGACAGCATGCTCATGCCACATAACACAGTTGAAGAAACCTCAGCCCACAGCATATGGCCCCACTTTTGAGTACAGAATTCAAGGCCTTCCACATTGGAGGATACTTGTTGGGGACTCTGCTGAGCACTCTCTTCTGGCCTCCTAGCCCTGGAGGATTTCCTGTGCCTGGTTCCCTTGAGGTTGGAGGCACTAACACTACAGACCCTGACTCTAGCAAGCATATTATGTGCCCAGCCACATGCCTGCATGCTTGACCCTGTGCCTACTGTCCTGAGCCCACCACCTGGCATGGGCCCCAACCACCATGATGCATGTGTACAGAGCTCTGCCTGCATCTGCAGAATGGTCAGGATGATTTCCTCTCAGGAAAAGTGCCAAATGCCCACTGTTATTAGAAAGGCACTGTTATTAGAAAGGCAGAGTGCTCAGAACCTATCCTGCTTGCTGGAGACCACTGAGACTCATTTCTGCATCATACAGTTTGGGCCAGAGATGAGAAAAACCAGGACCATTTTCCTTCCTGGAATCTAGACAAGGTGAGGGCCAAGGATAATTTCTTCCCCCTTCCCCACATCAACTCCCAAGTCTGATGCATGCCTTACCAACAGGAGCAAAATAATCCCTGCCTTTAGAATCTCACAGTCTAGAGAGAAAGGCACTCAGCAGTGGGAAGGAGAAAGTCCTCCTGGTTCAAAGGGAGACCAGGCGCCCTAAGAGTGCCTGGATGGGCAGGGCACAGTCCCTGGGTAGAGACTAGTAGAAACAGTCTCAGGAGGCAGGTGGTACTTGCCTCACAGGTGGTCTCAGGATGAGGCTGAAGGGGAGAAGGTGGGGCTGTTCTGTTGCAAAGCCATCATGACTCACTGGTAGCGGGAGGGGTTTGTGCACGAGTCTGTGCAAGTTACCAAGGATGGAGTGGGGGACACAGGAGAGACTCTGGGCTCCCAACCTCAGAAGTGCCTGCCAAATGTGACCCCTGACTGGTTCCTCCCAACTCCCAGAACAGTGCCCCTCTACACTGCTCATCAGTTGGCAGCCACATGGTATGTCAGACAGTGCTGCCAGCTAATATCTGCCAGGGGCCTGGGATACCAGCACTGCTCTGAGCACTCTTTCTCTGTTACCTGTTTTAATCTCCTGAAAACTTCACTGTGGTTTTCTTTACTTTACAAGTGGGGACTATAGCACAAGGGATGTGACTTGCCCAAATTTCTTAGGTAGGGTTCATGCTAGGGAACTGGCTCCTAACTGTGACAAACCCTGGAAGGTGATCTGACTTTTTTCTGGGCCTGATCCTCATTTGTCACCAATTCCCAGATTCAGCTCTCTCAGGGATACTTTTACTTTTGTGCCCAGTGCCCTGGGACAGCTTCTACCTCTCTGCTCCTGTGCTTTATTGCCCCACCTGAGATCTCTGATCCTATAAGGTTCTGCTGACATTTCCTACCTTTGGGGTCCAGCAAGCTGCTTTCCATAGCTCTGTGGCCCTTTTTCTTGCACCTACCTTATACAAAATTTTTGCAATTTAAAATATTTATTTTCCTTTAGTTTACCAGTTTTGACCCGTAAGCCCAATTAAAGGATAATTGTAAGACTGCATTTTTCCCCTTAGTGGCACAGAGAAAGTATTTGAGTTTTGTTGTATTTCAGAACCCTGATAAAAACACACATAAAAGCTGGGCATGGGGGTGCATGCCTATAATCTCAGCATTTGGGAGGCTGAGGAAGGAGGATTGTTACAAGTTCAAGAACAGCCTGGCCTGTGAGCTCAAGGCCAGTCTGAACTGCTTAGCAAGACGCAGTCTCGAAAAGACAAAAAACAAACAAACAACACTCCTTAAAAATGGAGAGTTATGTTATAAAAGTTTTATATTCAAAGTATACTTTCTACCAATGGAGAATCTTATTTCTTTATTCATAAATGACTATTAGGAAGCGTTTGGTTTAAACTCTTTTTTTCACATGCACACACACACACTTTGTTGGGATAAAATACATACAATACAAAACTTATAATTCACTTTAACTTTTCGTTTTTCTCAGGGCTGAGAATTGTGCATACTAAGCATGAGCTAGTGATACTCCCAGTCACTACTTTAATGATTTTTAATGTATAGTTCTGTGATATTAAGCACATTCTCATTAGTGCTCAACCACTTTCTTTTTTACAGAGGTTTTTTTTTTTTTTTTTGAGACAGGGCCTCAGTTCAGGCTAGTTTTGAGCTCACTTTGTAGCTCTGGCTGGTCTCAGACTTGCAATGATCCTCCTGCCTCAGTCTCCCGAATGTTAGGGTTACAGGCATGAGCCACCATGCCTGACTTACAGGGTTTACTGAAGAAAATAAAAAAGAGATACTGAAGGATCACAAGCTCACTTACGTTGTTCAGGGAATCCACTGTGACTTGTATTCAGCAGGTGGTAAGTGTGGGGACACATAGAAGAGGAAGTTGCCAGTCATGGGCTTAAATGTATGGCCTGAGGCCTGGCACCTTCAGGGAGGAACCTAAACACTCTCTCAATACAGTGAGAAGGGGCTGAAAGACAGGCCTGGCTTCCTGTGACATCTCAAAGGAATTCCACAAACGAATAATTTACAGCTTTCAAAATAGAACTCATTCTACCTCTCACAACTATGTTGACAGATACACACAGGACACACTTACCTTTCACAACTATGTTAACGAATACAAACCATTAAGACATGTTGCATGAGGCAGGATGTCTAAGGTCACAGGAGTAGGAAATGGCAAAGCAGGACCCAATCAGTCTTCTGATACCCTGTGACTTTGCCATTTCCACCTCAACTGGATGTAGGAGGAAAAGTAAAATTTGACAGTAGTACGGATATGGGCATAGAAAACCAGAAAAGGGCTTGAGTCAGCCACATAGTGCCTGCCAGCCTCACATTATCCCCTGAGCAGAGCTCAGCCCACAGAACTTGTTGCAGAGAATTCCATGAGGATGTGTCACTAGGAGAACCACGAGGTGCAAGACTTTGATGAGAGTCCACTGTGTTAGGCCCTGTGCAAAAATTGCTACAGGCAAGTGCTATTTCTCCCCATTGCACAGACAGGTTAAAGGGCTTGCCTTGTGCTCAACCAGCTGCACGGGTGGTGCCCAAGGTCTCCATGCCGGAGGCTGTAATTTACACAATTCCCTTGATGCAGCTGCAGCCCAAGCACTGCTTTAACGGAAACACTCATCTTAACACACACTGCTTCCCTGCATCCCCCCACTAGCCCCAGGGAGCCACAGGTGGGAGGACTCAAGTCAACCAGATGTGGCCCCTACAAACGGGCCTGCGTGGTGGATTAGTAGGGAAGGCAATGGGCCTGACCCACTTGTTCCTGGGACAGCGGGTAGGCTGGCTCCTTAAAAATACGGGTGTGTCACCCGTCAGCACCTAGTTTTGCCTCACAGCCCTGGGCCCCCACAAGGCCCTCGGTTTGGCCACACCCCTGCCAAGCCAAAGGACCCCCCCCCCCAGTTCCACACCTTTAGCACTACAGCCCCTTGATTCCACGCCTCCGGTTCTCCAGGGGACCTCAGAGGCTCTTGCGCTCTTCAGCCCTCATTCCACCCTAAGCAGCCTGCACCTGAGCCTCAGCTGGGCCTTCTAGTTTCCCTGGACCCCCTATTCCGCCTCTGTGGTTCCCGAGCTCCACTTTACCCTTGTGCACCCTGAGCTCCCACCTGACCGTCACCCCACGAACGTCAGCGTCCTAATCTTGCTTCCGGGGCTTCTCCACCCTCAGGTCCCCGCGGGCCTCACCTGCCACCTAGCAGCTCCGTGCCCCGCAAGCAGCTCCAGGCGGGTCCAGCCCACTTCCCGTCCCGGGCCGCAGCGGGCGCTGCGCAGGCGCAGTCAGGCCTCCCGCGGGTGGGGCTGAATTTCTGCTGCCCTCTGGCGGTCTCGCAACAGCGGTTCTTTTCTTTTAGGCGGACACCTGTGCCTGATGAAAAGTATGTCTCACTCTGCCAATGTTGCATACTTGGGGAAAGCAATCTTTATGTCACGGTACCTAGGACTTAAGCAATTTGCGCGATACGTGGCAGAGCAGGGATGCAAACTATCTAGGTACGTAGGAGGCACAGTATTCTAGAGCTCACACTTTTAGGGGGTAAGTTTCCACAACATGAAAGGCCTGGAGGTCAAAAGTCTCTGGTCTCTATGAGCTGAGATCCAAGTGTCAATAAGTATGCTCCTTTCAGGGATTCCAGGGGAGAATCCTTCCCTTCTCTTTTCCAGCTCCTAAGACTACCAGTATTTCTTGGCTTAGGGTCCTTTCCTCCATCTGCAAAGCCAGCAAAGGACAGTTAAACCCTTCCTTTGCTGTCATCTTTCTGGTTCCCTCTTCTGATTCCCTTTGCCACTTCTAAAGGTCCTTGTGATAACATTGGGCCCACTCACACCCAGGTAACAGTATATTTATGTAAGATGATTAATTTCCCTTTGCCATATAACGTAACATTGGAATGGGTTCTGGGTATAAAAACACGGATATTGGGGGAAGTCATATTTCTGCCACCATAGAGGCTTACAAAAATGTTTCCCTTAAGGGGCTGGGGATTTAGCTCAGCGGCATAAGCACCTGCCTTGCAAGCAGGCAGTCGTGAGTTCGATCCCTGGTACCGATAAAAACGAGAAAGACAAAAAAAAAAAAAAATGTTTCCCTTGAAAGCCAGGGGGAAAAAAGCTTATACCACCCACCTCACTGCCCACAAAGTCCCTGCTTCTCTAGCAAGGCTGTGTCCCTAGCTAGCTAGAGCCAGGGACCATGAGAGTGTCAGCCCTGGGTCTTCCTGTGTCTCAGTAACCATTGCTGGGAAAAAATGCCTGACACCCACAAGTTAAAGAAGGAAAGGTTATTGACTGAAGAATGGATTAAAAAGATGTGGTACTTTTATACAATGGAGTGATATTTGGCTGTCAAGGACCCAAATGAGACTTTTATAGGTATATAGATGCAACTTGAGTCCATACTCATAAGAGAAATAAATCAGGCACACACGTATAAACATTGTATTGTTTCACTAGTGTGAGATGCTGAAACCATTTATGTATATATGCATATGTATATACTTATACATACATATAATAAAGATAGTTATACTACTAATTTCTCTGAGTTCATTGAAGAGAAAGATTTGCACTCATACTGTTAGGACAATTGAATGTGGATATCTTGTGCTCCAGGTGACTGATTTGGAGATATCAATGTGTAATGTATATACCACAATTGTCCTGTCATATTTTGAAATTGCTTTTTTTCTCTTTGAAATAAAATGGATTTGAAAAAAAATACAACACGTTAAAAAAAAGATGGAAAGGTTTATTTCACCTCACATTTTGTAGAGGTTTCAGGTCACAGTTGACTGGTTCTAAGGCTGAGTGGCATGGCAGAGGAGAAACAGTTCATGGTGTGGCAGGCAGGATATATGCATATTTGTATATAGTGATCCAACTCTTCCCAGCAGTTTTAACTTCCCAAGACCGCACCCACCTATTAACTTATCATTAGACTAATTTGAATACTGCTGCACAACCAAGATCCAGCCACTTCCCAAAAGCCCCACCTATGAGCAGATGAAGGCCTGGAGGACACCTCGACATAAACCATAACATCCTCCTGCCTCTGCCTTTTCGGACTGAACTCTCTCCCAAATGTTCCCTGTTCTGGAAAGCCTCCCCTGAATCCTCTGTTCCTGTTTCTTGAGGACCTCAGCCACCTACAGGTGAATAAAAACACCTTTGTCTTGACACACCACTCATATTCCCAGACACATCTTATTATTATTAAGATTATATCACTCTTGGGCTTTCAGACTACTGGTGATGCCTGTAACTTCAGGAATTGTAAAGCCTTTATTCCTGACTTCCCAGGATACTAGTGATGAGATGCCCACCAGCACTGTATCTTCTAATGGAGACTCTTGAGTGTTCCTTGACTGCTAGTTTCTTTATAGGGAATGGAAGGAAAGTGAGAGCATAGTTGCAGGTCAGCAGTGCCTTTTGCTCCTATCCTGCAGGCCTGGATTGCTGAGTGACATGTAAGCACATGTGCAAGTGTACACACACACACACACAACACACCTCTTCCTACTGTCAATATGTACCATGATCTCAAAGTAACATGAAGTCTGCCAAGGACAACTACTTGTGTTCAGACAAGTCAGCTAGACAACCAGACCTGGCCACTGCGAGCTGTGTACAAAGCTGGGGAGGGAGGGCTGGTCTGAGATTCTGTACATAGTTCCCTCTGTGGCCCTACAGCCACTGTCCTTTCCAGCCTCCAGGGCAGCAGGGATGGTCCCAAGGAGCATGCTGCTGAGACAGTGCTGGCTTTAGGCTGTCTTCCCTTCATCATCTGCACTGCTGCCAGAGGCCAAGCTAGCACAGGCCATGGGTTGGACCCCACTGGGAGGTACTGTATAAAGTAAAAGGACCAAGAGCACATAACCCAGCTGCAAAGGTTGAGGGATGTCTGTGAGGGAAATTCAAGTATAAGGTATAGTTGCAGAGAGAAATAAAGGAACACTTCATGATCAGTCCTCTTCACAGCTGAAATCTCAGTGCAGAATCTGGTAGGGATGGACTGGTTGGTCTGGGTTTAAGATAGACCAAACTAACCTTATATGTGGTCTGGTTCCTGGAAGGGTTCTGGAGTATTAGGACCCCAGGTTTCCTTCTTGTAGAAAAAAGGTTGGGTCCACTCTGACAAACAGAACTAGCTTAGACAGATCCCAAAATAGGACTAAGTGGCTGGGGACAGGGCAGAAGCTGTCAGTATGCCTTTACTCAGGGGCAGCCTTCCCAGTGACACCTCTCCCTCTCAGTGACCATTTTCTTTCAACTCTGGAGTCATTTCCCACAGTGTGTTTCAGAAAATCTCAGTGTTGGCTTTTTAGGGTCTAGGATGGGGGTGTTATGGGGGCTGCTGTGACTGTGTAAACTGCTGCTTCTCTCCACAGTTCTCCTCAGATCTGTTATAGGCCTCTTTCTGATGCTGCTGCTAGACCGATGGACTATGAGTGCCCACTGTCCTTACAGCATCAGGCTGCTGCCTGCCTATATACACAGCTACTATCACCGTATGAATAATGAGACAAGATGTAAGCTGCAGGCTGGCTCTATTCCTCATGGCACCAGAACTTATGGCTTCACTCGCAGGCATATTTAGATAGAGCAGGAAACACTCTGGAAGCACACAGAGTATAAAGCTGCTATAGAGTGGAGGGAGCCCCATAAGTCCTCAGGGACACATGAATCTTCTGGAATTGCTATACAAGTGAAAGGCTCCAAGCATCTTGCTCTGGAGAAGACAAATTCATTTTAATGGTTTCAGTAGTTCAAAGACAACCATCATGATGTGTCTACGTCAAATTGGAGCCTGGGTGAGGGAAGACACAGTTGTCATACAAAGTAGGCTGCCAAGGCTGACATCTTGTCCTTTGGCCGCCTGGGGTTGGGCTTCCCTGGTGGCCGCCGGCCCCGGGCCCGCCCTCGGCCCTGCCTCCTCCCCGGCCCACCGCGGTGCATGGGGTGACAGGAGGCTGCATGCTTCAACTCCACCAGCTCCTGGAACACAGGGTCACAGAAAACACAGCCTGTATGCTGTGTCTCATCGCCTGGCAGTGGGGACTTGGCCTTGTTGAAGTCCACATCAAGCAGGGCAGCTTCACAAGTATTGCAGGTGTCAGCAGACACCCGTACGCGGTGGGCATTCTCGAAGCAGTGAGCCACCACATTACACTTGTTGCAGGCCACCTTCCACTTGGGCCCTGAAGTGGGGTCCAGCACCAGGATTCCGCTCTCACACTCTACGCACTGGCCGATGCCCAGCATGCTCAGTGAGTGCTGGCAGGTAGGGTGTGTGCACTCATTGCAGCCCATGCCTGGGGGAGAAAGAAGCCTGGTGACACACACACCTGCCACGTATGCCTCCCCTCTGCCACTGGGTCTGCTCTCTGTCTCACACCCTGGGCCCCATGTCCCAGCAGAAAGTGCTTCTCTCTGCTTTGCTCTTGGGAGACACCCTTGCTGCACCAGCCCAGGTTCCTGAAGTCCCCAGATGTTATCAGCCCCTCTTCTCTGCTTTTCTAAAATCCCCTCAATCATCAAGGCCTCCTAGGCTGATGCCTTCCTGACAGATTCCAGCTGAGTCTATCCATCCTGTGCTTTGCACCCATCGCTCATAACAGTGGCTTCATGTGGCTCTCATGTCATTGTCTCACATGGGACTGTCCACTGCTCTGGAAGCTGCTGCAGGGGAGGAATGGGGCCTCATCACCTTGGCAGTCAAGCGGCAGTTTCTCAGTCACCCCACCAATGAAAGGGTATAGCTCATACTTTGCCCAAATCCCATGTGAACAAGTGGCCTAGAGTCACCTGCCCAATTATGACACAGGCAGCAAGTGGCAAAGAGACCAACTGATGCCTGAGTAGTACCTTGATACACTGGGATCATTCATCTCAGCACATGTGAGTGTGGAAAGGGTTGGGGTAAGGGACACCCTTGGTGTGAACAGGCATTACTGGTGATGTAGGGACAGGGTCACCACACTCACCTTTCTTCATATCTCGGAAGGGTGGGTGGTTGTAGCAATACGGGCACAATGGGTAGCTCTTGCCCCGGGAACCTGATGACCACAGGACCAGCTCGAAGTCATCCAGTGGGCACCGCAGCTCCTTATAGAGCTTGATGGTGCCATTCTGGGGTAGGGTGTAGGTCTCATCGCAGTGGGAACAGTGCAGGCGGCTTGGCTTGGCCTATGGCAGTGCCAAGAATAGGTAAAAAGAGTTGCTGGAGCCACAGACTCTCCTGCCTGCCTTCCTGCCCCTCACAATACAAAATATATAACATGCATGCAGCATGCCTTGTGTTTCTAGGCAAGGAACTCTTAATTCCTGGCCATGAGTCTCAGGGCACATAGCCTATACACAGAGACAGGGAGTTCTAAAGTCCGGACACCCAGGTTAATATTCACAATAGCAAGAAATGTGGTGTTAGGAAAAATGGACAGTGTGTGTTTACATGGCCTAATAGATTATGTAGTGTTCCTGGGGTCACAGGGACACTGTGGGTATGTATTGGTGCTGATTTAGTGCTCTCAATCATTCTATGTGACAACCAAGACAAAGGCTATTTTGTATGACTAATAATTAAGTAGTGGCCAAAGAGGTGACATAATTTGCCTGAGTTAGTGCCCAAAGGTGCCATGGCCAGGAGGGATGGTCACAGGTATTCATTCCCACCTACCTGAATGTACTTCATGAACCGATGGCACTTTCCACAGCGTGAGAGTGGCTTGCCTGTGGCCGCCAGGGGTGAAAAAGACACCTCCATTAACTCATCCATTCCTGAGAGCAAGCACAATGCAGAGGTCACATTCCTTCTGGTGTCTGGCAGTCCATCTTATGAAAGGCAGGTTGGTATGGCTCACTGGGCTGGAGTGGAAGGCCACATACATGGTCCAGAATCTGGGTATGACTGTCCTTACCAGCAGTGGGGTTTCTATTACCAGTGGGAGTGGCAGAGCAGCAAGTGTTGTTCCCAGTGCTGTGTATGGTGTTAATTCACCTGTTCTTTGGTATTGATAGTAATCATCAAAGCAACACCATTAGCCTCACCTGTAGAGGCCTGGAGACCAGATTCAAGAGCGGGTCTCATATGGGTGCCCTCAGCTCCAGAGTTTTGGTGGCCTTGACAGAGGAACCTCTGTTAAGGGGCAGAAAAGACAAGGATCTTACCAGCGATGGAGTCGACGAAGTAGTGGAACTTCCGCTTGAAGATATCTAAGGTATGGCCTAGGACCTGGCGGTAGTCTGCCTTGCCCTGGGCAATGAGGTTCAGTTGCTTCTCTACTGCGCTGCGGATAGTGGGGAGCACCAGCTCTGCATCTGTGAGCAGGCAGGATGACACTGCTGCAAGTACTTACACCAGGGTCCTGTCATCCCCACCAGGCAGAGCAATCTTTAGCCCATCATCCTGGCCTCTTCCTGGGATACCCACTCAGAGAGGCGGATGCTCCTCCAGCTGGATGCAGCCTCCAGGCTGGCTCCTCTGTCTCAAACCATTCCTAACTTTCCCCAGGGAAACCTTGTACAGAACGGCCAAGATTTGCTCCTAGGTGATTTGTGCTGTGGTCTTCTGTTTCCTATAGGTGACAGAAGGGGCATCTCCCAGGGACAGAACTAACAGACATCTTACTGAAGGAAGAGAGCCTTTCAGGTCCTCTTTTAGATTTTTCACACGTCCGTTCATCTATCAAGCAGGCCCTGAGTCCCTACCCTAGGCAGATCTTGGGCAGTACACCTGTGGTGGGAGCTAGGGTTATGTATTAGAGGCTGAGGGCTCACCACCATCTCAGGGTCTATGTGGAGGAGGCAGCAGAGCCACAGCCTAGGGGGAAGCTGGTGAGCCCTGGCAGGTCCCAGGCCTCAGACTCACCAATCTTGTAGTAACCATGAACCAGGACAATGCCAAGGTTGGTAGGCTTAAGCCGGCGGCCACTCTCCACAGAGACATAGTTGCGTTGGCAGATATTATTGATATGCACAGGGATGCTGGCGTCAGTTCCTGAAATGCATAGCAAAGCCCCAGTATTCCTCAGCCTGCTACTAACATGGCCCACTGGCCTATGCACTCCAACTTCACCCCTGCTCATCACGGGGATCCTGCCTCTCAGCCCTTCCCCGCCACCCCGAGGAGGGAAGATGGTATAGCCCCTGGTGCCCCTGCACTGTATTGGATCAAATTGAGTATCTTTTATGTACTGCCTTGTGAACCTGAGGATGGCTGTCAAATGGTGCTTATGCTAGCACTAAAGGACCTGAGGTTCAGAGAAGCTAAAGGATTCTGGCAAGGTCACAGTACTTACTCTGCAATGGTTGAATGTAACCTTGGCCTCTTCTACCTGGAAACTGTGGCTTCCAGCCTACCCCAGAGCCAGGACCCAACTGTCTCAGGGAGAGCTTACACACTCTACTGAACCCATTTCCTGCTGCTCACATTCTCCCTCTCTCCAGGGTCCTTCATAATTCCCAAGGCCAAAGGTGAGGCATTTTGACTGTGGTTTATGGGCAAGAAGGAAACTCAGGCTGAGTATACACATGTCCATGCTGGCAGGTGACATGCATCTTTCCAAGGCAGCTTTACGGGTAAGAAACTCCTACATGAATTTAAACTGAGAAGCCTGTCAAAGTCCCATGGCTTCTAGGCTAGACTGGAACCTGGACCCTACTGTGATAGGATATGCTGGCCCATGTGCATGTGGGGCTCTGTATCCCAGTGTGCTCTTGCCACAGCTCCAAGTGTGACAGGTCCTTTTTAAACAGCCCTGTGGCCTCCATCAACAGGACCACCCATCGCTCTCCTTTGTAAATAAGTACCCTCTTCACTGTCACAAACCGGAGATTGGGTCTAAACCACTGTATATGACTGCCAGAGGCTATGATATGGGATGAGTTCCTAAGCTACAACATATTGGGAAACCAGACCTACACTCCACAGCAGGCTGAGGGCTCTGTGAGCACCCACCACAGGTGCCCCAGCTCCCTGGAGAAGTAGGCCCAGAGCTTGATTCCAGGGCAGTCTTGCTCATCTGCCTAGTGAATCCTTTGGCATCCTAAAATAACCCTCTGTCCCATGGGTGCTCGTTAGTGTGCTGGCACTTCAGGGCACGAAGGGTGCATTTGGGCTTTGTGGGGGAGGCCATGTCCTGATGCGAAGGCCTCAAGAGCAGCCGCCCACGGGAGCTTGTCTGAATCATCTGTTCACACAGTGGGCTGCCCGTTTCTGACTGCTGGCTCATGGGCTAGTGCTGGGGAGAGTGCAAGTACAGCCTCCTGGTGCAGCCCTTGGAATGGGAACTCCCATGTCTACATCTGGGCAGGTGTACCCACCAATGCCATGCTTCTCCATGAGTGTGATGAGCTCGGCTTCAGTCAGGTAATCAGGCGGGCTCGTTTGCTTCTCCAGCATCTTTACCTCACCCACTGCGAATGTGTCACCCCTCTGACAGGTGGGCAGGCTCTCCTCCAAGGGCACACTCTGCCAGGGCATGATCTCTGTGAAGCCTAGAGGGACACAGCACCAGCACTGAGTACTCGTCCCGGGTGGCCCAGGCCTCCCACCTTGGGGCCTGCAGTTTTACCTGGTGAGATAACAGTCTTCCCTGAGCAAGTGAAGAGCTCAGGCCCGATCCGGAAGGAGATGGTGCTCTGGAGGTACTTGCAGTCATGGCTGACTGTGGCGATGAAGTGTCTGGTGATGTACTCATAGAGCCTCCATGCATCACCCCCTGCAGAAGGATCATGGCTAGTCACCTTGGGTCTGACTGGAGGCTGAGGTGCTAAGGACCCCAGAATGCTTCCTCTAGCAGCAAGGCCTTAGCACAGATGCCAGGGACAGCCTGCGCCAAAAATGAAAAAAGAGGAAGAAATGCCTGCAAGGGAAAGCCAGTCCCCCATGCTGGGTGGTTTCTTCACACTCATCACTCCTCTTTCCCCACATAACCTCTCCTTGTTTCCTGCTCCAGAGGTACAGGACTGTCCTTCTACCATCTAGTAGTATCTTATCCTTCTATCCTGTCTTCATACTCAGAGTTCTACAGTGGCTTTCCACTTGCGATGCTCTCCCTTTCCCATGCCGTCTAGCCTGAAAGCCACCAGCAGTCTTGGCCAGGTGGGAGCTATCAGGTGCTGCTCACCATCAGGCCCCACCACTCTGCCTCAGGTCCTCTTCCAAGGCCATCTGCCCACTGGCCTCTCCCTGACCAGCTGCCAGACTTCACTCTTGTCCTTGATGAAACAATATTCAGGTGAAGCCTTCACCCATAAAGGGAAAAGTAGGGGCAGAAGGAGCCTCCATACTGCTGAAGGCACATGGCCTTGTTGACCAGTGCACCAGGGCTATGCTGATGAAGCATCTTGTCATTCCCACCCTGGAAGACTGAGCAGTGCATGAAATGCGAGTATGTCAGCAAGTGGGGCACTCAATACCTAATTCATCCTCTGTTGCAGACCTCATGGGGGTGATGGGAGGATGGTCACCAGCATCATGGCCTTTCCTTGGGCGGTTGATACCTTCTGTCAACAACTGCTTGACCTGAGGGAGACAGGACAAAATAGAATGAAGTCTGGGCAGGCTCTGGCCATTAGTTCCATGAGCCTATCCCAAGGCCTCAGTGTAGGTATGTGCAGGAGCAGCGCCCACTCCCCTCACCGTGTCTGCCCAGTAGGGGTGGTTGGCCTGTTGCCGCAGACAGCCCTTCAGGTCAAAGTTCTCAGGGTAGTGGGTGGTTTCTGTCCGGGGGTAGCTGATATAGCCCTGTGTATACAGTCGCTCGGCGGTCTGCATGGCGTGCTGAGGTCCCATGCCTGTGAAAGACAGGAAACTCAGCTGGCCAGGAAGATGGGGAGAGCTGTGTGCCTGCCCACTGGCCTGGGCATTCTGGCTCCCCCCAAGATAGCAACCACCTCCTGGAGGGTGAGGGCATAGATGGAACTCTCTGCTATTGGCTAGGTGGGTACCTGTGCCATGGAACCTGTTCAAGGACAAGTTCTGGATCCATCATGGTGGACCCAGGGCAAAAGCCTGACAAGAAACACCATTCACCCTGTTCCACAGCACCACTGTCATGGTGTTCATGACTGTGGTGATGATGTAGCCTTTGGATGGCCTTTGCCCCACACTCTGGCTGAGAGCTGTATATAACCAGGCCCTGGGAGCTGTTAATAGGAAATCATCTGTGCTTCTTTTCCTCACATAAATTCAAGGAAACTGTTGAGTCTTAACTAGCAATCCTGTGAAAACGCATATTCTCTTTTTTAGCTATAATTTCTCTCATATACTTTTGTTTTTTCGAGACAAAGTCTCACTATACAGTCTAAACTGGCCTTGAACTTGCTTATGTAGCCCAGGCTGGCCTTTAACTCACAGTGATTCTCCTGCCTCAGCCTCTCAAATGCTGGGATTATAGGCATGTGCTACCACACCTAACTTTCTTTTTTTTTTTTTTTAATTTTATTTAAGGAGAAAAAAAAAAGCAGAGAAAGGGTACAATTTATACAGATTTACAGAAAAAAATAAACAATAGGAAATCACTAGTTAATGGATTACATATTGTCATCTTAGAAATAATTGTTCAAGTTACAAAATTAAAGCTTGTAAAGTGGACATTCCAACAGTGAGACTGCAAACAGTTCTGTTCAATGATCCAACAAAACTCAGTGATATCATTATCTATCTTATACACTTAAATATACATGCAGTTATATCATTTAGAGCACTTTCTTTTCCTCTCTTTTGTACAATGACTATTACACATTTTGGGTTTTGTTGCTCCCACAGTTCTTATTACTTTTTTGGAAGGGAGTAGAACCAAATGTGATATAACAGAACAGAGTCAATCAAATCAAAAGGTTGGACATAATAGATAATGTAAAATCATAATACAATGTGATCAACAATGGTTACCATAATGCCTCCTGCTATCTCTAATAGAATTGCCTATATCATCAGTTATAATAAAACTGAACAAAACAGTAAAGAACAAAACTGACAAAACCAAAACATTGGAGACATTATAGGTCTTCAAAAGTAGATAATAGTCAATCAGAATGGGCGTCATAATGAATCTCACTATCTTCACAGCTGTTGCCTAAACTTTCGAACCTGGTACTACCAAGCAAAACAGAATAGGGGGACATCAGTCAAAACAAGATGCACACCTAACTTTCATACAAAGAGAAATGAACCTACAAGAGACTTGGAGGCTCTCTACACCCTGGGCATCATAGCAAGAGAGAAGTGCTCAGCACAGCTAAAGGTGTTGATAATGCCCTGTACCAGGACTGATGAGAGCTGCCACATACCTGTCTCAATAAGTCTTTGGAAGATTTAGAAAAATAACCCTACATACCCAGAGCCGAGCTGGCTACACGCAGCATCTCCACAGTGTTCAGGGCCAGTGGCCTCTGCTTGGCTTTTTCTTTTCTGCTGGTGGCCTCTACCTGGAAGAGAGGATGGACTGAGTGATTCTAGGGTAGGGGAAGAATCCATATTAGAGGAAATTAAGATATAATTAAGATATGTGATCTACACTGTATTCAGCACTCTGAGGGCTGAGGCAGGAACTGTTGAGACTTCAAGGTCAGCCAGGGGAACTTAGCAAGATTCCTCTTTAAAAAAAGTGTGAGCAAAGGTCAAGTTCCATTCTTTTGGTCTCCCTGCAATCTAAAGACTAGATTCAATATCTATTTAGGACTAAGAAAGGAAAAAGAATGAAAATCCTTTTCTAGGGAAAGAGGAAACCTAGAGGAACAGGGAAAAGAGGAGCTAATGCAAACTTTACAGAAGACAGTGTCAGTCAGGACAAGGCACATGGGCCTGTCTCAAGGGCCATCACCACTGTTCACTGAATGTGATGCTGAGTAGGCTGCTAGCATTGCCATGTCTTAGATTTTTCAAGAGACATGACAAGTCAGAATTTAATGTGAAATCTTGCAAGTTTCAAATGTTAGTAAGTATTCTTTCATTAGATTTGAGGGCACAGAGAGGTAACCCAAAAATAGCAGGTTATACCATGATGGTAACTGTCCTTAATTTCCTGTTAACTAAAACTGAAACCCTGTATTACTAACATTGTCTTACTATGACTGATCTTATTTGAAGCTGGTTTGTTTGAATGTTATTTGGCCTTGACTGATTTTATTCACATTTAGTATGCTTGCTGGTATCAAGTCCAAGAGCAGAGGCAACTACTCTGAAGATGATAAGATGTCAAAGATATATATTGGGGGGCTGGGGATTTAGCTCAGTGGCTTAAGCCCCTGCCAGGCAAGTGTGAGGTTGTCAGTTTGATCCCCAGTACCAAAAAATAAATAAATAAAATATATAAATTCCAGGTTTAATTTTTTAATTTAAAGAGAATAAAAAAACATAAAAAAACAAAGCAGTAAAAGGGTATAAATAACACAGAATTTCAAGAAAAAAATACAGTAAGAAATCACTAGTTAATAGGTTACATATTGTCTTCTTAGAAACAGTTGTCCAAATTATAAAATTAAAGCATATAAAGTGAACATACCTACAGTGAGACTGCAGACAGTTCTGTTCAATGATCCAACAAAAGCTCAGTGATATGGTTTTCCTTCCTACACACTCAAACAGGCACTTACTTCCCTTAGATCACCTTCCTTTCCTTTCTTCTTCACAATAACAATTACACTTTTGGGTTTGTTTTACTCCCATAGTTCTTATTACTTTTTTTGAAGAGAATAAAATCTCAAGTGAGTTAACAAAACAGAGTTGGTTAGGACATAAGGATGGGCATAGTACTTGATGCAAAAATAGAATACCAGATGATCAAAAATGATTACCATTGTGCCTCTTGCCATTTTTAAAAAGAGTTTCTATATCATCAGGTATAATAGAATTGATCAAAACAGTACAGAACAATACCAATAAAATCTACACTGCAGACCTTACAGGATTTCAAAAGAAGACAATAGTCAAACCATAATGGGCATCATAGTAAATCTTACTGCCTAAAAAGTGGTTGCCTATACCCTCAAACTTGATACTATCAAACAAAATAGAATATAGTAAAATCAGGCAGAACAAGATGGGGAGAGCAATACTGGGGTTAAAATCAGGTTAACAGAAAAACAAAAAAGTTACTCTAATGTATCCTGCTATTTTTTAATTTAGTTTTCCTTTAATTGAAAAAAATAAGAAAAAATAGAATAATTTTTTTTTAAAAGGGTGGAGATCAAGAACAAAGAGACATTGTAATAGAACAACACAGGTCAGAACTGAAAAATTGAAGAATCATTTTGTTTCACCACCAGATAATCTAACATAATAGTAGTCACCATAGTGCCTCTTTCCTTGAATTATTTGAGTATAACTTTGTATACTATAGAATCAATCATATCAAGACAGCGTTAAGCCATTCAAAAGAATGAAAGAAATAAAGTGTATTTCGAGCCAAAAAAAAAAAAAAATGTTAGTAAGTATTCTGAAACTTTGTAAACACCACACAGGTTAAATGGTAGCTATCTTGGACTATGCTTGGTTGGCAGGCTACTAATTCCCACCTCTGGACCACATATTTGTTGAAGAGATGACTCTTTGTTTTGCCTACTCCTACAACAATCTAAACCATTCAGCATCAGCTCTTTGTTCTTGCTAAGAGCTTTCAGACTGACCAGTGCAGCACATTCTGGATTGCAGGCTAACAAATGTGGGTGCTAACACTGAAGCCATTTCCATTTGTGCAGCAGTAAAAGCCAGGTCATTTGGGGTGAAGTCAGGAGGTAGAAATAGAGTCTGCAGGAATGTCATCAATGCTACCAGCATAAAGCAGCTTTACTAGTGGTTCCAGGAGCTCAATCCTGGGCAAAATGTCATTAAAGGAAATTTGAAAAGGATAGGTCATAAGTAGCTAAGTAAAGTCAGGCTGTGCCTCAGAAACTCTGGAAGCTATCACAGCTGCAGAGCACTTGTTGCTATGGTGATGGACCTGCCCACTACTTTGTGCACTAATCCCATGCCAGAATGCATCACCCACTTCCTAACAGCCAAGTAGCATGTCCTTCTAACACATGAAACCCTCAAGGAAGAAACACAGTACCACCAAGGTGTAAAAGCTGACTGAAGTTGGGATCTCAGACCTGCACGCTGCTAGCTGAGTGGGCAAAGTCATCACATCCTAAACAAGGCAAATCCTTCTATGATTGTTAGCCTTCAATATCATAGAAAGGGGACATCTATGTGAAATGGAGTTCTGCCAAAGATAATGCCCTCTGGGCCTGGTGGACAGCAGAGTGGAAGCAGCTGAGAAAGCTCACAGGTATGAAGAATACCTGGTAAAAGTAGACATGCAGTACTTTGTAGTTACTGCTTTAACTGAAGTACCTTTGAAGTGTATGGGTGAATATCCATTTCTCTTTCAAAAAGATGTGTTTCAGAAAGAGTGAGAAAGACATGGCTCAGTCACTAGCAGAAGCTATCAAGACCCGTGCCCACCTAAGGCAAATGTGACAGGTAGGGGCAGAGCAGGCGTACCTGGGCTTCCTTCTCCAGCTTAGTCATGTTTAAAAACATCTGTGCAATCTCCCGATCGAACACTCTTACACGGTCCCAGTCCAAAAGGAGAGATTTGTCTTTCTCAACATTCACCTACGGAAAGGACAAAGATAAACAAGTGAGAAGTGTCCAGGTGATCCTACCACCAGGAAAGGGAATCAGGATAGAAGCGGGTTTTCATCCAGGAGCAAAATACTGGGGGTCTAGTGTCTCATAGCTGCACTTGTTTAGGGGTACACAGGCAAGCTGACACCAGTCTTTCCCATCCCCAACCCTCCACCAGAAATCATGCAGGCAGTCTCAGGAGGGTGGCAAAGAGCTGAGGCTGACATGTCCTTAAGAAGCATCTAAGCCTCCATCTCTTACTCCAACCATACCCACACCAAGTGCCTGGCCAATCTGTGTGAACCAGAGCAAATCTGTGTTATGTTTTAAATCTTACATCAAGCTTTGGGAGGCTTTTATTTAAAGAAAGGGTTCTAAAGACTTCCAAGAAATTTGAAAGCCCTTGGCCTCAAGTCCAGTATATTAGATCTGACCACTGCACCCACAGGCCTCTGAAGGTGACCTTACTTTGCACACTTGGGCAAAAATCACCCCCATTTATTCAAATTCAGTGCATTCAGGCCCAGCCTAGACTAGTACCCCAGAAGGCTGGAGGACCCCTTTTCCTGGGCACCAACACCTATCTCAATACAGGTATTTACACTTGTGCCCTTAGCTTGAGCAGTGGTGGTGAACTTATGGTATGTGTGCTGCAGCAGGCAGGTAAAGGCTTCATTGCTGGCCTCGTAAAAGTCACCCCAGCACTGCTCCACCAGCTGAATAGATAATAGCATACATAGGGGAAATACTGGCACTTGGTGATAAGTAAGTGGGTTTCGGGTTGCAGTTTGGGCACTCAGTCTCTAAAAAGTTCACCATCACTGGCCTAAGGCTTGCAGGATAACAATTATGATGATGGTAAGAGAAAATGTCTCAGAATCCACATCCTAAACTTAGAACATGCAAGCAGGAATAGAGGAAGGAAAAGAACCTTGGCCTGCAGCACCCAATAGGTCTCCGGTTTGAAGGACTGGATTTTATCATGTCTCTCCACACAGAATCCCAGGGTAGGAGTCTGACACGGCCCAAAGGAGATGAGAGAGCTGTCCAAATCACCATATTTCCCCTGGAAATATTTTGTCTGAAACCTAGAGGAAGTGATAGGGTGAGGGAAAGAAAAACAGATGGTCAGCAATTCACTCATGGCACAATCATCATGTGCACTATATGGGGTGGTACATGCAGGTAGGTGGCTGCTTCTCACCTAGAAGCCAATGTATGTAGCACAGCATCAGCCAGCATGAAAGAACTATGTGAGCATGTGATGGAGCAAAAGACCAAGGAGAGGATCCTACCATGTTGGGAGCCATCTACTATATTCTATGCATCCATCCACTGCACTGTCCTCAAAGCCTGAGTATGGATATTCTGTTGATCAAGTGGTGTCCTATGATTTACACCAGCTAATATAATATTCTTCAGGGTTTTTAAAATGTAAGAATTGCCTCTTGCTCATCAAGGCTCTGAGAAGCCTGGAGAACCACAGTAGGGGCCAAGCAAAGGCATGCACTTTGGCTGAAGGGAGGGTGGGGCATGCCTGGGCCCTTTGGGGAGCAGCACCTGGTGAAAGCGCAGCCAATGCGTAGGTCCAGCTCCTGGCGGGCATCCACAGATAGCGCCTCATTGTGGTCTGGCTCGCCCAGGCAGGCCATGGCATTACAGATATCTGTGTCAGTGATAGAGCTGAACCTGGCCCGGAATACTGTCTTCTCACCATTGTGGGTCTTATTCATTACAGGCAGAACAGCATCAAGGACCTAGGGGGAAGATGCCCTGGTTGAGACTGCTACATGAGCTCTGCTTCTGGCCCCACCACCACTGTTGTGTGTGGCTGCTTCCAAAGCTGAGCATATATATGTAAGGAACATTCCATCTCCTGTAGACCCTCCCCTTCTCTCTCCACAAATCCCTTCCATATTGCCCTCTTTTCTTGTTTTGTCCCAGCCCTCTCCTTAAATCTGCTCTTTCTTCTTTTGCTTCATTCCCATCAAATTAGGAAATGCTACTACGAAGCACATGTGGGGCTTCACAGTCTGGATCTGTCCCCTCTTCTTCTGGGATGAAGGAAAGCTGGAAAGAGCAATGGCAAGTAGAGAAAAGTCAGGGAAGGCAAAAGGAATGCAGAGGAAGAGGAAATGGGAATGAAAGGGAAGGCCTAGCTTATGGGTAAGGGCTGGAGTCGAGACACTGCCACAATCTGGCTGTGAAGCATCTTTATGGAAGAGAAGGGACTTTGTTTCTGAAGAGAGAAGGTCCCATAACCAGTTACCATCTTCAGCTCTAGATGCTAAGGCCCTGGAAGGGGAGCCCTGCAGGGGAAGAGTGCTTGGAAAGGGATGGTGTGTGATCAAGAAGTGTTGAGGTTGCCATACAAGAACCCTAACTACTCTGACCACTTCCTTGCTCACCAGAACCATCTCCGAAACCCCTCAGATAAAAGCTGAGGGTATAGAGACAGACAAGCAGGTGAACCGTATGGAACTACAGCCTTAGGGGCACCTGTAAGATCAGCAGTCACAACTTGCACAAGAGTGCCACAGCCACGGTAAACATGAGGTGGGGGTATACAGGGTGCTGTTACTGCCTCCTTGCAGAGAGGGTTATTGGGGGTGGGGGAGACAGGAGAGCATTCTGAGTAGAGCAGAGGACATATGAGGATGGGGGTCACAAGAGTGAGGCCTGGGAGAAATGTGGTGCTAAGGTGATCAACCAAAGATCCCCAAAAGGCAAAGTTGGATCAAGGATGCACTGAAAAGCCCATCTGCTCTATTCTGTTTTTTTTTTGTTTTTGTTTTTTTTGGTACCAGGGATTGAATTCATGACCCTGTGCTTACCAGGCAGGCGCTTATGCCACTGAGCTAAACCCCCGGCCCCTCATCTGCTCTATTCTGATGTTTGCTCATATGGTATGATGAAATAATACTCCATCAACCTTAAGTAGGTTCTGTGCATTTTAAAGTGTATGCAGAATTTCTAAAATAAAGTGCGCAGGAGAAAGCTTTTGTAAGTCGGTAATAGTTTACCACCTACTCAAACTTAAGAATGATGTGACTGTGAGTATCAGATTGGGGAGAGGGGTAGAAAAGCCTAAAGTGAACCAAGTAAGCTTTATACTCACCTCAAAGCAAATGTTCTCCCCTTCCTTGTCGCAGTCCAGCCACAGCACAATGTAGTCACAGCCTCTGCCCTCCACCTGCCACACAGCACCCGTTAATAGCACTGGGGTTACTCCCCCTGGGGACAGGAGGTGGAGCCCAGAACCTGGGTACATTAAGGGGACTGGTGTCCAGGCTAAGAAAGAAGCTATAGACTGGCCTGACCCCTCAGAAAGAATTTAGTTGAGAGCTGCTGCAATAAGACTCAGTCCTGCAATAAGACTGGCCTGACCCCTCAGAAAGAATTTAGTTGAGAGCTGCTGTTTTTTTGAATAACAAATCATACTTACAATATGATTTTAATCCCAAAAACCTAATAGGAAAAAGGCTGAAATGAAATGATCCTGATTATTAACAGTAATTGTCTGGGGTCATGTGCTTACAGTTTTTTATTGTTATCTATATTTTCTAATATTTCATAATATTTATGCACTTGCTTTAAAATTAGGGGGAAAAAAAACCTTCAACCAAACCATTACAAAAACAGGATGTGCTGGGTATGGTGGCGCATACCTATAATCCCAGCATTTAAGAGGCTCAGGCAGGAGCACTGCTGTGAGCTCAAGGCCAGCCCGAAGTACATAGTGAGACCTTGTCTCAAAAAAAACAAACAAAAAGCAAAATGTGTACTCTCCAGGACAGATAGGGATGTGGGCCTGAAGGTGCCTGGCAGACCAGCAGGGAGCATTCACAGGCAGAAAGGTGGGCCTAGGGTTGCCAGTAAAGGCCTCTGTGTCCCAGATGAGAATGGGGACTCAATACTAGTGGACAAAGACAGCTCCTCCTCACACACCTGCAGGAACTTCACCATGTTCAGCTTGGGGTTGGCCTCCTTCTTCTCTGTTGGAGCTTGACTGAACAGCTCTGCAGGGTCCACCTTGTCCCACTTGTTGTACTTTCCTACAAATCACAGCCACAGTGACGTTGAGTCACACTTCACAGTCAAAAAAGGATCAGCCTCTGAAACTATTACAGCCCTGGGAAGATGACTGTCTCACTGCACGAATGAGTAGAAGGCTTGGCGGACAAATGGTCTGGGTCACCTAACAGAGGCAGGGCTGGGACACAGGCTGAGGCCTTTGGGTAACTTCTATGACCTGACTTTCCTTGCCTATGCTACTAAGCTAATACCATCTCTGGCTACCCACTGGAACCAAGCAAGCTCTCATTAAGCTTGCTCACTTCCAGGGTTTTTTCCGTGACTGGTAGCACCATTCCTGGGACAGTTCATTTTGCCAGGGCTCTGAACTAAAGCCATCATTTGCTTCTCCAACTTGGATTTCTGTAACTCTTTCCCTCCATTCCAGCACTTCACAGAGCACACAACAGACATTTAGCCAGTCCCTGCAAAGTAGCTCTCTCTTGATCGCATGTCCAATACTTCCTCCTTTCTATATAAGGCTAGGTTCTTGCATGCTGAACCCTCTGATTTTCTTTTAGCCCCCCCCCCCCCCGCCCTTTTTTGGTACCGGGGATTGAACTCACGACCACGCACTTGCAAGGCAGGTGCTTATGCCGCTGAGCCAAATCCTCTACCCATAGGCCCCATTTCTGGTAGGCTAGGAGAATTAAATTAGAGCCAGGTTCAACTCCTACTTGCCTGCTGGAGATGAAGTTTGGGGTTCAAATGCTTGCCTACAGAGTCACCCTAGCCACTGCTGTGGTCACTGAGCAGCAAGAACAACTACTAAGGCTTTGCCTTGTGCCCGCTGTGCACAAGTGTTCTATTTTCACTGTCATACTGAGCCCTCACCAATCCTGAGAAGCAGATGACATCGATGTACATTTCACATGTGAAAAATGGCAGCTCACCAGGGGCCAGTTACTGACCCAGGCCCCATCCAGTGAGTTGTCAGAGTACAGATGCTGTAGTTTATACATGGTCTAAGGCGACTCCAAAGGGCATGCTGGGATCTTGCTCCCCAGAGTGGCAGTTTTGGAGATGGTGTGGTGGTATTAGGAGGCAGGACCTAGGAGAGGTCACTGGGGGCACTTCCATCATTGTTAGGAGAGCACCCTGATCCCTAGACCTCTCTCCAGCTTCCCGCCTCAGTATGTGATCTCTCCTCTGGCATGTGCTACTGCCACTGTGACCTGCCACAATATCCTTGCCAGAGCTGGCACTCCATTTTGAGCCTCCAAAATTGTAAGTTAAATATATCCTTTTTTATCTTTAGAAAGTTAGCCTGCATTAGGCATTCCAAAGTGGTAATGCAAAATGAACTAATATGCAGGTCAGAGTCTGGCTCAGACCCTTGTCAGACACATGGTGTTGTACCAAGACCCAGTGGGTCACTAATGCTGGCCCTGTGGAGGAAATGATAATAATGATAAAAGATGACAATGAAGCTATCAAATGACTGACAGACAACAGTCAACTCAGCAAAAGCACCAAAGCTCTCTGAAACACCTGATTGGGTCAGGCCCCTCCCAAAACAGATACCACTACCTCCTCTATACAGCAAGGTACGCAAGGCATGCAGTGACTATCAGGTGCTAGTGGGATAGGGCCCCAGGGCTCCTGGGCTCCAGAGCTCACACAGGGAACCCAGTCACTCTAATCCACAATTCATTGGATTGAGATGCTAACAGGACACTGGGCAGTGCTGTGCAAGGCTCCCATCTATAGGAAGGGAAGCATGGGGATGGAGCTCACCTAGGAAATCCAAGGTCATCACATGACCACAGACAGAGGTCATCTTGAAGCGGACTGGCTGGCCAGCGAAGGTTCCCATATACTCGTGGACTGAGCATGCCCCATTCAGTCCCTTGTGTGAAGACATGCCCCCTGGGGAGAGGAAACACACAGGGGTGGTTGCTGTGTTCAGCTGCAGATGTCATGGAAATCCCAGACCTGGATGCCACCTCTTACAGGACCAGAGTCCTCCTCCTTCAAAGCAGATGATATTCCTCTGGCCATGGTGCTAAGTGGGTACTGAGAGACTCAGTAGTACTCAAGAGACCAGAGCGTCTGTACACAGCCTCAAATGGAATACTCTCAAACACAAGAGCCCAAACTGGCTGGGAGTCAGGATGGACACTAGTGGTCTTTTTGTCTGTATTTCTGATTTCACATTTCACTTTGACTTCTGCCCCATGTTATTCAAACTTTAAAGTCATCAGAGGCCTTCTAGTTATCAAATCCTATGGTGTCTTTTTACTCACTGATGGCTCCTCAGTCCAAGTTTCTCAGCCCTGGGGATGAGATACCACCTCTCAGACCTCTTTGAACACCTCCTCAGCTGTACTAGAGGCTCTTTATTCCCCAACTGCTGGACCAAGGTGACGTTAAAGTAGATGCTTGCCACTGTGGATATCCAGCCATCCAAATTCCCTTAATATTTAGAGGGAATTCAAAGATAGGAGGGGAAACAGCACTTGACCAGCTACTCTTGTGGCCAGAAAAGGGAGTGAGGGAGAAGTCATTTTTGCTCTAGCTCCCCAGTGTATCAGGAGTGCCTGTGGCCAAGGCTAGGCCCACCAGCCAGTCTTTAGTGATGTGAGGTACAGGAAATGTGACTGAAGCTGAGTTGAGGGTATAGCAGGCAGGATTCAGTGCTGACAATGCCCATGACGTAAACCTGTCAGGTCTCAACTGGGGTAAGATCCTAGCTGTGTCTATCTCTTCCCAGGGTTGGTTCTGCTGCTTGTGACCAATGACCCTGACTGGCCTCCTCCTCTGACAAGGAATGCACTCTTCCCCTCACCATGAACTGTGCCCTTTCCCTGATACACACCAGGTGGGGAGTGCTTCATTAATTCTTACTGACCTGAAATAAATTTACTCCAACAAGGGCAGAATCACACTTTGAAAAAAGAAAGATACATCCTGAAAAGTAAAAATGACCAGGTTTACAGACCAAATAATAAAGAAGCTTAGTATTGGTTTTTCCTACCTCGAGAGAGGATTTTGGCGATGGACTGTGCCAGGGAAGGCTTCTCAGCAACCATGAACACAGTCTTCATCTTGGCTCAAGGCTGTCAGGGCCTTCAGCCCTTCACATTCGTTCAGGATGATGGCAACAAAAAAATTGAGAAGCTGTTCTTCTGTAGTCTAAACAACTGTCAATGTTGCCTCCTAAAGGGAAAAAAATTTAATTTTTGAGGACAAGAGTGGCTCCATGTCTGAATTATACTCAGAAAAAAGCAACACTTCAAAAGACCTATACCACTAATAAGAAAACACACTTTAAAAAAAAAGGCAAGAGAAAGAAAAGAAAAATTAGAGAAACTGGATGAAATGTGGCATATAAGCAACTTCCCTGGAATTCTGCTTCATTTGGGAGAAAGTGAAGTGACCCCAATGACCTCAGGTCAATTCTGTCACTAAACTGAAGCACATGAAGATGCTGGGGCTGAGGGACTTACAGGGCAGGGGCAGGATGCTGGCTGGTGTCCCCCCCGCCCCCACCCTGGCTGGTTTTTCCACCTCCAGATGGACTCATCCCTCAGGGGGGAGATGAGTAACTATAGTCTTTCCTCCTGTCCCTTGATTTTGTTGAATCCCTGGGCTAAGAGCCTCTTAGTTGAGCACTGGGCTGCCACGAGATACATTTAGATACATTTTAAAATGCAGATATCCAGACAGGGCTTCCCAGGTCCTACTGACCTATGAGAAGGCCTGAAATCCAATGGCTGGAGAGTTCAGTCCCTAGTGGAGCTTGGAAGGCCCTTTGTATCTACCTTGCCTCCTACCACACTCTACCTGTTGCTTTGAAGGCCAACCTCTGGCCTTTAAATTAAACTGGACACCATCATCTAAAGAAAGAGTCCACTTAAAGCCTCCATGCCTGAGTTTGCTTTGCTGAAATTCCATTAGACCTTCAGACTATAGCTCTACCATCCACAGGCCCAGCTCACTTCATTGCTTTCTGGTGCTGGGGCCAGAACCCAGGGCTTTATACATGCTAAGCATGTGCTCTACAACTGAGCTATACTCACAGCACACTGAGCTCTTCTTAAAAGAGCTTTCCTAGCACACACTGGCAGGATGAATTGTTTCCCATTGTATACTGTGGTTCTGGGGCTAGGCCTCCATCTCAGCCCACTGACCACTGTAATGCCATGGTCAGGTACTGCTTCCACCTACCAAGAAGACCAGAATGGCTCCAAATCTGAATCAGTATTGGGATCTACTACAGTTTTCTGGGCCTGGTATACCACTTAATATTTTCTGGTTGAGCAGGAAAAACAACAATGACAGCGACATATGAATGCACACCTCCTACTATGAATGGTACTATGAATCAAACAAGACCTTTGTACATGCTTAGTAAGCAGTCTGCCATTAGGCTATGTTCCCAGCCCACATTCTGCCTTTTTGAGACAGGGTCTCACTATGCATTGAGGCAAGGCTTGAGCTCACTTTGTAGACCAGGCTGGTCTCGAACTCGCAATGCTCCTCCTGCCTCAGCCTCCCGAGTACTGGGATTACAGGCATGAGCCACCATGCCTGGCTTGTCTTTTTGATCACTATAAATACAGTATTGTATTTTTAAAAATCCAAAATAAATTGTATTGAGAAAATACAATTTGCTAGGGAAAAAGTTTTTTCTTACTTTGTAACTTCTATCAGATGATTCCATATTCACTAAAGGTTTCATTTTTGTTTAAAAATGGAAACCAAGAAAATGCCAAAAGAAACCATGGAGCTTTAAATCTCAGTGTAAAGAAATGAAAAAATTTAACATCCCTCAAAACTCAGAAGTACTTGAAGCATGTTTAAAAGCAATTGGTTTCTTTCCTGTGAACTATTTGTATTTTTAACCCATTTTTTTTCAGTTTGGATTGCTGTTTTCTTATTTTTTGGAGTTTGTATAATGAGAAAAGTAGAATGATATGAAATGATATTTGATAACACTTGTCAAAGAAATTTAAAGCTAAAATGATTTTGTACTTAAGTATCTCACTAGCAAAAACTCAAATCTGAGCACATAGTGGCTGAAAATGTGGAGGAAATTCAAGTTGAACAACTTTTCCATGGGGAACAATTTAATGATCCTGCTCAAAACTAAGACACATGCCTAGTAACGCTGCTTTTTGAAATTAATCCACTGTTTCATTATTAAGCACCTACTACAGGCTTGGGCCAGTCCTGTGTGCAAGGAGAATGGCAGGAAGCAGCACCAGGTCCTATCTTCCAGGAGTGCCCACTGCAGCACAGATGTGTATGTGTGTGTGTCCATAAGTGGGAGGAGGAATAAGGCAAGACTGGGCCATGTGGTATTAGAGACTACTCAGAAGGACAAGGGAAGCAAGGTTCCAGAAGAGATGGTTGGGGGTTTTAGAGACAATGAAGAGGCTGGTGGGGCTGAGTGCAGCTGGTGTAGAATGTGGGGCTCCTCTGGCCTGAATTGTAGGGGAGCTGGGAAGCAGCAGAAGGTCTGAACAAAAGTGAGAATTATCTGACCTCACATGCTAAAGGGTTCCTCTGGTTGTCATGTAGAAGTGAATGACTGGACCCCAGGGAAAGGGTAGGGAGGGGTGATTCAGAGTCAGGGCAACACTGGAATGGGCAGAATATGTGATGAAGAAAGCAAGAATTACTTCTAGACTTTTAACTTAGGCAAAAAGGGTTCCTTTGTCTGAGAGGAAAAACTGAGAAGGAAGCAGTTCAGGACAGGGACTCACAAGCAGTATTTCAGGTGTGTTACATGCGATCTGCCATCATGACTGCAGAGCAGGCAGTGGCAGTGGGAGAATGTGGGCATGGAAGTGATCAAAGGTGGAAGCTGAGGAGACAGCAGGAAAGGTGGGGTTCTAAAAGGCAAAAAAAAGAGTACTTTAAGAGTGGCGACTGCCGTGTCAAATGCAAGCTGAGTAATGCAGCAGCTGAATTCTGGGCATGGAGTTGTAATTTCAGTCACTAAGTGTTGGGAGCCGTGGCACTGTCAAGTCATCAGACGCGGTGATTGCGAGGCCTGTGGGAAAGTACAAAAGCCTGAGCTAGATTACCCCTCTCATCGAGCCCGCCTGTGTGGCACCTGTTTCTTATCACCCCACTAAGTTCCCGCCTCACAGGGTAGTCTGCCTAGCTATTAATCCTATATATAGCCAGTACCTCCACCTTCGGGAGAGAGACTGAAGCACGCAAGGAGCCGCGGGGAGCGGACCGGTAGAGGCTTCGGGAGAGACTGAAGCACAAAAGGAGCCGCGGGGAGCGGACCGGTAGAGGCTTCGGGGCAGACTGAAGCACGGAAGGAGCCGCGGAGAGCGGACCGGTAGAGGCTTCGGGGCAGACTGTATAAGGAGAGAATAAAGAAAAGCCTGACCACCGCCAGACCTTGTCGTGTGTCTTTCCTGCCGGCCGGGAGCGACATCGACAACTAAGTAATCTTGATGGGAAAACTGAGCAAGTCAACTTTAAAGAGCCAGAAAAAGAAGAGGAAGTCACACTTTTTTATTTTAAGATAGGCAACATACCAGTATGTTGTACACAAGATGAGGCTGGTCCAGTAGAAAAGGAAAAAGTAAAAGTGCACAAATAGGGATGGAACTAGACTGCAGTAATACTGGGGTGGGCACAGGGGTGAGAAGCAGCTGGTTAGCCAAGGGTGTACAGCGGAGGTGGTGGTGTCCAGTCTGTGCATGTGTGTGTCTGAGACAAGATCTCGTATCTCTTAGTGGAGGAGGAATTGGACAGACAGCAGGGGGGATACTAGGGCAGCTCATAGCAAGGTGTCTGGGGTTTAGATAGGCTATCTCAGCTGAACAGGAGGGACTAGAGAGTGGGGGCTGAGTGGCATGACAGTAATAACAGACCTGACTCCAAGGAGGGTGGGAAGGGGAAGAGGAGAGTCTACTCAGGCTGTGCCCTGTAGGTTCCAGAACTGTAGAAAGCAAGGCACTATGGCAGAGAATAGGAGTCAAAGGAAGCAGTCCGCAGGGACAGAATGCTTGAGTGGGGCACATGGGGTAGGGGTGAGGGCCCTCAGGTGGTGAGTACTGACCTGAAGGGTGAAGTCACCCGGGAAGGAATGAAGGGATAGCCACAGAAGTGAGCCGTAGGTGCTGGTAAGACTGCAGTACAGTACTGTGATGGAGTGACTCTGTACCAGACATGAAATCACCAGTGACAAACACCACTAGCTAATTCTCTGAAGCATTATCATTTATACTAAAATATCAGAAATGACCTAATGTATGTCAACAGAGAATCAGTTAAATAAAAGTATGACACATGTATACAAAGGAACACCCATAGCAGTTAAAAAGGACTGAATCTGCTCTGTAAACATTAATGCAAACCATACTGCTCAGATAGATTACATAAACGTAGACATTTAACTGATGTGTAAAAATCACTGCTATCTGTGATCAAACATGTGGATATGGATAGTTTGTTTACAGTGAGTAGATGTGTCTTGGTATCACTCAGAAGTAGCAGAAGAGACCATAGTGGTGGGAGGGTCTGGAGGTCAGGACTTGGGGTCCTCCTGCCTATCAATCCCTTCTGTACCTTTTTCATTGGGTCCTAGGATATAGGTGGCTGAGTAAAAAGAATAGACAGTTTGGGATTTAAAAATAAAGTCAAGATAAAATAAAACCAGAAACTAGAAAAGAACTGAAAAGGACATTTTTCAGGAAGGATGTTAATGAAACTTCCTTCATTAAAGGGCCTCTTATTCTTCATGATGTGCAGAACTGGCCAAGGTCTGCCCTGTGCTCTCAATTCCACTGCTGCTGTAGGACCACAGTGACATCAGTAATTCTTCTGAGAAAGTTGCTCCAAATAAAACAATTTGTGCCGACTCAAATAAATACTTGGATATTTTCCCTAAATAAACAATTATCCCAGGGGAAAAAACAATGCTCCAGGTTGGCAGACCACAGGTGACCTCCCATTTCATCTCTGCAAGTCCCCAAGGCCCTCCCTCCCTCCCTGCACATGGTCATTCCTGCTGTTCCTCCTTCTCCTCCTTGGCTACTTCTTCTCCTGAGTCTATTTGCTTTGATGCCTGCCCTTCTGAAAACCATGCCTGGCATTGCTGTTTTGTCTGCCCTGTGGGTTGTGTTTGAGTCAATGCTGTATCTCTGGCACCCAGAACACACCAACTGTTTTCCGGGTGAGTGAATGAGTAAATGAATGAATGACCACAGTCTCTGTTCTCCATCCTGGGGAAGTTTTAGTGCTGCCAAAGATCAAAAGCCCAGAAGTGAAGTTTAATGGAGATCCAGAGACACACCTTCTCCCATCTAGAGAAATTAGAGGGAAATTGGCAGAGGGAGAATCTTGCGTGAAGATTTTGAGCTTCCTATTTCTGTAAAAGCTGGGAAAAAGCCAGGTGTGCTGGTACACACCTGTAATTCCAGCACTTGAGAAGCTGAGGCAGGAGGATCACTGTGAGTTTGAGCCAGCCTGGGCTAAATAATGAGACCCTGATTCCAAAAAAATCTAAATAAATAAATAAATGTATATATGTAGGAAAAAAGTTCTGTCCTAACATATCTTCTCAGATTCTTTTTTCTTTCTTTTTTTGTCTTTTTCTTTTTTATTAGTACTGGGGATCGAACTCAAGACTGCCTGCTTACAAGGCTCACGACTGCCTGCTTACAAGGCAGGCGCTTATGCCGCTAAGCTAAATCCCCAGCCCCTCTTCTCAGATTCTTGTGTCTGTTAGAGAAGCCAGGAGTTAAAGTATAGTAATGACATGCCAACTAAGGGTAGTCCTGATAGTGTCCTTGGGAGGGGTGCTGCCATTGTACTGTCCTTAGGAGGGAATGCAGAGTAAGAGAGACCAGAGTTCAAGTGGCAGGACTTGGAACCTGTGCTTTCTGTCCTTATAATATTCAACCTATATAAACATCCCAAGTGGAACAGCAGCCTTCTCTGCAGCAGTGCTTATCATTAAACTTCAAACAGTCTTCCAACTACTTATTTGGTTCTTGTCTTACAGCTCCTAGAACAGAGTAAACTCCAGAAAGATAGGTTTTTTCCCTTATTCACTGTAATGGTAAGTGAAGTGCAGGGACAAAATGACTGAATATATTAAACAGCAATTTTACCTGTAAATAATAAAAACGCTTTTAAATCTCTAAAATTGAAAACCTGACTTTAAATCTATAAATGTATTGTAAATGCTTCTGCTTTGCAATGTCCCCCTCCATGGTGTCAAAGTTCAAGAAATTTTACATCTCTACTACTCCCCTTCACAGCTATGATCCTAGGTTTTTTGATAAAATCATCAACATACTGACAATTCCTTCAGAGATAATTTTTCCTTTCGTATCTTAAAAGAGGTTACCTCATTTATTCAGAAAAGGGACAAAATTAGGCAGTACACGCAGACACATACATATCCCAATTTTAGATTGCACATTCACCTGTCAGTCTGTGCAACTATTTCTGTCTAACATGCACCTGTCTTCAATAGCTTCAGCTCTAAAGAAAGAAAGGTTCTAGTTCAGCATTTTACACTTGAGTACTGCACTAGAACTTTGTAATGTGCTGGCTATCACTGTTTTATTGGCAAAAAACGTTGCTCTTTTAAGGGTATGAAATCCTGGGGGAAAGGGCCTTGATGGTCATCTGGAAGAATGAAGAAGGCTGGTCTCAAAGAGAATAGTTTACCAAAAGTCACCGAGGAAGTTTATTGGGTTGGGGCTGAAACTCATGCTTCCTTACTTTCAGCCCATACACTTTACTTCCGCTGCATCAGATTCCACCTTGAAGACTGATGCAGTCTTCCCTGTGATTTATCTCGGGCCTCCTTCTTTTTCCATTGAGGCATAGCTCCCGTTTCAAAATAGAAACCAATGATAAAACCTGAATGCAATGTTTGCAAATTTCATTTGTACACTACCCTCACACTTTTACCTTATGAACATTATTATTCACTTAATTTTTTGCTTAAAAAAAAAACCAAATATATACAAAATGACCCAAATAAATTCTTAATGGTAATCTACAACATACATCAAGTTCAATCTTGTCTACTAAAGCTCCAAAACTGCAGTATGTCCTCTTCCAAAAAGGCACATAAGCAAGTGCTAATCAGTGTTCACCGTAAACATTCCAAATTGGAACTGTTATTAGGACTGAAGGTTAACACATGTTAGTATCTTGTCAACTCTCACCAGGGAGACACTAAATACCAAAATTTTCTTTCACATCAGTGTCTCATGAGCCAGTTAATTTAGCTTGGGAGTGGAGGCCTAGCAGTGATCCAAACAGCACTGAGAGTCCTAGGATTTCCTATTTCACTAACTTTCCCAAATATTTACAGAATCAGGAAAAGAAATGACCATTTTTAAAACTCTGTCTACACTAAGTATGCCATAGCTATAAATACCAATCTACCAACAAGTCTATAAGGCAGGCGTTGTAATTTTTCAAAACAGAGTATGGGTAAACCGAGATTCAGAACAATTCAAGCTATGTAGTGTCAGGTGATTTTGGCAAAGGAACTCCAGGGCTCATTAGCCATTATGCCCCAAATTGGGCCAGCCTGTCACAATCCTGTTTCCAAAGGCCGGACGGATAAAGATGCAAGACAAGGCTATCATACTCCCTTTCACCTCTACGAGAAATTATTGTCCCTGCGTTCTAGCTAGTTTGTTCACTAAAGTTTTGTCCCTCATCTACAGAGATGAAGTGAGAGAACTCGGACTCGCTATAGACAAGGAGGCAGTGAGTGGAACCTGCTTTGGCGTGGAGATTGTGCCGATCTAGACCTCTGACGGCCGCACAGCCTCCCAGAGCCTAAGCCTCCTGCCGTGCGATTGGGAAAAAAGACCTCACTTCAGAGAGCCGTGCGAGGGGCCGAAGAAGAAGAGCATTAACCCCAACGCGTGCTCCCTCCAGACACTGGGCTAAACGCTGGCCCGCTACCACCTCCCCGAACCCCCACATCCAGCTGAGGTGGTGGGTAACCCCAACAAAGGCGGCGATCTGCGGTGGGTCAGCATTCAGGAACCACGCCCAAAAAAGGCTCGCGCTAACCTGCAGCCGCCGCGGAGACCACCACCCACAGCTCACCGGTAGTCAGGCCGTGCTTCTCCTCCCCGGGCGGCCACCAGTAACCTCTACTTCCGGGTCCGGCAGCTTCTGGAGTCCCCGCCTCTGGCGTGCCAATGTCTGCCCTCCGACGCTCCCGCTTCCTTGTCAGCGGGTTCCGTGGTTTGTGCTTCCTGGAGCACGTCTGAAGTCAGTGCTTCTACTCATCAGTTTGCCTGGATCCGGATCCCTGCCGTCCTTCTCTGTTGGGTATCCAGGGGATCGATCTTCCAAGTTTTCAACCTGACTCTTCATTGCCACGGTCCGTAGGGGGTCCTCAAACCCCCAGTCTAGGGGAAACAATGACAATCATCATTACAATGATGATGAAAACATATATAGGCTATTACTACTAAAATAATAATCTACAGATGTGATTGTAGCAAGCTTCTTTCAATGCTGTAAACATTTGTGAAATTAATTCGTGTTAAATGAAATCTAGGATGTGAGTAATATAAACCTGGAAAATAAATAGAGATGTATTTTTTATTAGAGTATTAACATTGTGTGAGTTTTAAGTAATTTTTATGACCTCGAGTAACTTTTTTTCTTATTCTTATTGGAGACAGGGCCTTCTTGTGTATCTCAGGCAGGCCTTCAACTCAAAACTGGCCTGCCTCAGCCTTCCAAATAACTGAGGTTACAGGCACACACCACCAAACCTCGGTTTTGATATCTTTTAAGTAATGGCATACACACATTTCCTTTTCTCTTTGTAGTCATTTTTCCCAACCTGTCTTTATTGGAATACGACCTACATTTAGATGCATGGGGAAAAAATTATGGGCAAATTAAGACTGTGAAATGCCACAAATTAAATCTCCCCTGAGATTTCACTTTCAAAACAGAACTCATGATTCAGAACGTATTCTTTGGCAGATTATCTCCAAAATGGCATCTCCATCATCACAGTTGCTCCCTCCTACTGTTTCAGAGTCATCTTGGAATCCTCTCTCACTTGGGACCTAATCATGATCCTGTCTTTAATGTATTAGAAGTCCACTCAGTCTCACCTGCCTCTGCTGCCACCACTTTGGTCCAAATTCCATTATCTTCCTGTTGGTTTTCACCTTAAAGTTGTATGATCTGTTTTCCACTCAGCCTCCAGTTACAGCACCAGGGCTAAAGTTGGATCCATGGCATGACCATTTGGCAGAAAGGCAAAGCCAAAGCACATTTATTTGCTAAATCCAGAACACGGGTTCATTCTGCAGAGACTTGGGCCCAACAGAAGTCCCTGAGTGATCAGTTCTGGAGGACTGGGCCTCTCAAGGGTATTCTTAGTCTCATGTGGGAAATCATGCAGCTGTCTTGTGTTCTTTGCTGAGAGCCCTATAGCTGAGCCCTCTACCCATCCCTTCTGGGTCAGGTCCTTCTATGAACTCTTAAATCCCAGATTTAGATGAATCCTTCCAATGTGATTTCCTCTGGCTCCATTCTATAATGAGTGACTTATGATCAACTCAGCTGGAGGAGATTTTTCTCTTCCCTCATTGCCAGAGCAAAGCAAGACTTGTCTTAGGAGTAGGGGTAGATTTATGTGTAAAATCCCCTGAGGAGTTAAGGACCAAAGAAAGCCACAAAAGAGAAACTGGGGAGCCTAGTACCAGCTGTGGGACTTCAAGAGGCAGAGCCCTGTAGGGCATCTCCACCATGGCCTAGACTTTCACAGGATGTACTGAGCAGTTTTGGAGCTGCTGCAGAATTCTACCTGGGCAATACCTAGTGGAGCTGTAGAGACAGTACTGCCACTGAGTTCCCAGAACTTGCACTAGTGTGCAGTGACAGCTTGGGAGATCTGCAGACATGAGAGTCCAAGTCAAGAGAGCTGAAGGTGAACTAAGTCCAGCTAAGTGGAGAAGGTGGGGTGGCCAGAGGTTTTATGAGCCCAACCCCTGTACATACCAGTGTGCACCAGAAGTAAGGCATGGAGTCCAGGAAGATTATTCTGGAGCTTTAAGGATGCTGGGTTTAAAAAAAAATGCTGGGTTTTAAGTTACTGGGGGTCCTTTTTTCTTATTATTATCTGTCCCTTTTGCAATAGGAATGTCTTCCTTATCTGTGTCCCACAACTATTCTTTTTTTTGTTTGTTTTTTGTCTTTTTCATTTTTATCGGTACCGGGGATTGAACTCACGACCGCCTGCTTGCAAGGCAGGTGCTTATGCCGCTGAGCTAAACCTCCAGCCCCCCAACAACTATTCTTTGGAAGAGAATAATTTGTTTTGATTTCCAGGTTTATACCTGGAGAGGAGTTTGGTTCAGGATGAAACATTCCTTGAGTTTTATTCATGTCTGATTCAGATGAGACTTCAGACTTATCAAGTTGATAAATTAAGATATATGGAACCACTGGGATGGAAGGAATACATTTTTCACTTTGAGAAGGAAGTGATTTTGGGAAGCCAGAAATAGAATTACATAGTTTGAATGTGTTCCCCAAATTTATGCATTTGGGGTTTGACTCCCAGTGTGCCATCTTTGGGCTATGGGGCCTAGTGGCAGATAACTGGGTCAGGAGAATGGAGAAACATGAATGGATTAACATCACTGTCCTGAGAGTGAGTTAGTGATTTATAACGGGTTAAAAGCAGCCTACTCCCATCGCAGCCTGTCCTGCTGGGTTGTTCTTGTGGTTTCACCTTCCATCATATCATGATGTAGCATAGCAGGGGCTGGAACCATGTCCTTGGACTTCCTAAAATCCAAAATTGTGAGCCAAATAAACCCCCATTATTATTATTAATTATTATTATTATTATGGCAGTGGTGGTGTGGTTGTTATTTGGTGATGAGGATTAAATCCAGGACCTTGTACATGCTAGGTTAGTAAGTGCTCCACACTGTGCTACCTGTCTAGCCTAACTTATGTATTTTATATGTAAAATTAGCGGTGTAGGTACATTATTAGAGCAACAGTGTGTTAGTTCATTTTCAATGTTACAACAAACAGTTGAGGCTGGCAATTTATTTGTTAAAAAAGAAGATTCTTTAGCTCAGCTTTGGAGACTAATAGTTCAAAAAATATGGCACTAGTTTTGGCCACTTTCCCCACTGACTATGTCACATCACATTGGATGCCATCATGGGTGGGAACATATACAGGGAGAAGAGATCACATGATCAGAAAAGAAACCAGAGAGTGGGGAGAGCCTAATCTTGCACTTTTTTTGTACCAGGAATCGAACTCCAGACCTCGCACTTTGCCAGGGAGGTGATTATGTTCTGAGCTATATCCACAGTCACAGTCTTACTCTTTTATAACAGTTCATTCTTGTTGGAACTAACTGGGATCGAATAAGAACCATGTTAATCCTTTCTGGGGGCAGTGTATTACCACTTCTGACTAGGTCCCACCTCTTAAAGATTCTTCCACCTTCTGCTGTTGTCACACTGGGGACCAAGTTTCAAACAATGAACCCTTGGAAGACACACTTAAATCATACTCCCAATATAGCAAGCAGAAAACATGCTGAGACAACAAGAGTTCATAAGGTGGACCAGACACATGAGGGCTACAGGTTGGCCATAGCTGGGCTCTGGTTTTTAACACTGTTAATAGTTAACACTCATGCAGTGTCTGTGGTTGGCCATAGCTGGCTCTGGTAACACTGTTAATAATAAACACTCATGCAGTGCTTACTCTGTGCTAGGTACTTTTCCATTATTAACAATTTAATCCTCATCAAAACACTAGGGATTAGATATTATTATCTTGATTCTACAGTAAAGAAATAAGTTAAAAATGGCAGAGGCAGACTTCAGAATGAGGAAGTTCAGTTTCAGAAACCAAGTGGGTCATTGGCTTCAGGGCTTCTCCCTCCTTTCATGTTTGCTCTCTTTCCTGACTCCAGAGTGGTGGTGGTGGGGGACTTGGTTGTTCTTGTGGTTTCACCTTCCGTCATAGTCATATCATGATGTAGCATGGCAGGGGCTGGAACCATGTCCTTGGACTTCCTAGAATCCAAAATTGTGAGGAATACATGGTTAAATTTCAGGGCAAAAGCATACAGGGTCTGTGAGCAGTTAATGGTTAAACTGCAGGGGAAAAAACGCAGGCTATGTGAGGAGTGAATGGTTAAACAACAAGAGGTTTAGATTGCTGAGATGTTGTGTTTGGCAATTGTCTGTTCCTTTTTCCCAAAAAACTGCCCAACCCTGAGATAGCTTCTTGCTCAAATTGCTTTTCTTCTGCTTATTTTTCCTTGCACTGATAATTCTAAATAAAAGCCTGAGATTTTCCAGCTTTGCTGCTGCTCCTGGGAGTCTGCCTCACTCTGACTGTTCTCAGTTGAGATGGCCTCTCTGGGCTCTCAGCAATTGAACAAAGTCTCATCTCTAACTAATCATTCATTTTCTACTCTACCATGGTCATGTACTGAGACATCAGAGCCCTGGGAGTTTTGGAGGTCCCTAGGAAATATTATGTATTATTTTATGAAAATTATATATTATTCTGTTTCTCAGTATTTAGTCTAAGTTAAAATAATGCTGCTCTGAAATGGAATTGTTGAAACTATAGCAACATATTTAATTATTTTCATATATATATAATATACACTATTACTCCAGGCCTTTCTAGGGATAAGCTACTCCTACCCCTCCTAAACTTTCTGAGGATGTCTTTGCTCTGCGTGTGCTAATAATTTTAGAAAAATTACAATTTATATTGCTAGCCAATGTAGGCTCACTACATGCCCTGAGTTTCTCTATGGACTCACTTTTGGTCAAACTTGCCTGCTTATAACTCCGTAGATTGACCTCAGCTTGGCCCATAATAGACAGAGATGTGGTTATCTTCATGTATAAAAACTCACAGACAAACAGTTCCTATGGCAACACACTTTCAGATCCCATCTGCTTTCAAAAACTTTCCTCTGATAAACTTTTATCCTACTTATCTCCTACATCCTCGAGTCCATTTGTCAGCATTGTGAGACACAAACTCAGATTTGTACATGTACTCTGCAACATTTGGAGGCCCCAGCAAGACTGATAGGAGGTAAGAGTCCATTTGGGGGCTCTTGTGTGTCTCTTCTAAGATTAAAGTGTTCCATAGTGAGTTCAAACTCACCCTGAACTACATAGCAAGAACCTGTGTTTACAAAAAAGATTAAACTGTTCTGTTTCTATCATTGTTATTAAAAGAGGTTATAGTACTTTGAATAGATTATGGGGGAACAGGAGCTCATTGCACCCATTCACCATTTGTGGTGCCAGCGCACCACAGTGTACTGTATTCTCTACAGTGTATTCTCTCTGCAATTTTAAAACTGGGGCAGAGCTAAAGAAACAGGAAGATTACAATCCCTCGTATCTATGAGTCTCTCTGATAGGTCACAACGTGCAACATGCAGAAAGCAGGTGGACTCTCCAGTTTCGGGGCTATGCTGTGGAGTGGGCTTTATGACCAGAAGGGGGCGCTATGACGTGAAGGCGTGTGCAGTGGTCCCTAGACAGCTGCTCAATAAGAACAGTTTACTCAAACAAACAAACAAACAAACAAGTCGTTGTTGCTGGGCCCTGCCTCACTGCTTGGGATGCAGCAGCTATGTCTTCTCTGCCTCGGCAGAGCATCTTGGGCAAGCGCTTTGTCTTGTACTAGGAGGTGCTTCCTCCCAAGAGGGGAAACAAATCTTTAAACTCCGCTGCACAATAGGAAATAATCTCCAGCACCACAGCTCAGAGAGAGACTGGTGCAGTCATGATAAAAACACACTTGCATGAACAGTCCCTCCCAGAACTGGGGAATGAAAAAAAAATAGTCTGGGCCAGCATAGTCCTATAGTGTGGATCAAAGATTTCTGTCCACTATGGCTTATACTATGTCATTCCTTCTCCCCATTTCTCACTGCTCAGGTAAGGACAGGCTCGGAGACCAGATGTCAGTGCTCAACCTGCATGTGAAATTTTGTAAAACTCCTGGAAAATGTAATTCTGATTTGTTCCCAGAGACCCACATGTGTCTCTGTGCAGGTTCCTTCTCCCAGCCTGTGGCGACTCGATTATCCTCCCTCTCTGCATCTTTTGGAGCATCTGACAAACTTCTTTGCACCTTGAGAATGTATCAGTGTGGGTCGTTACACAGTGTACTGGAACCAGCAGAACCCACAGCGTCCTCCTCAGTTTCTCCTGTACTACTGCTCAGACTCCAATACGGAACCGGATTCTGGCATCTATAGTCACTTCTCTGATTCAAAAGACACCTCAGCCAATGCAGACGTTTTGCGTATTTCTGGGCTGCAGCCTGAGAACGAAGCTGACTATTACTGTGGCATCTGCTATAGCAGTGTTTATTACAGTGGCATCCATGGGTAGAGAAGTGGCACAAAAACTCAGTCTACCCTGGAATTTAGACTGTGAAGCCTTTTGAAATGTAAACATAATTTGTGTCTACACTAAGTATTCTTGGGTTTAACAACAAAGTAACAGCATTCATCATCCCAAATTACCAGACAATATTCCTAGAATCTCAGGAAAACGAAATAAGGTGTGATGGCCTCCAAATTTTGCTTTGTGGTCCAGTGATTGTAAAATGACATGAAAGAACGTGGTTCTGGCATCTTTATTTTAACAAAAAATTATGAGATCAGCTCTATCATGCTCCACTAGTCAGAGTTCATGGGCCATTCCAGGAGGAGGAGGAGGATGGTCTATAGAGCATGGATTCTACACTACAGATACCCCACCGAAGAGCTCCCCTTCGGTTGGAGTCAACAATGTCCCTTGAAGCTCATGTCTCACTGTGTCCAGCACCGAAATATGAATTGTTGAGGGAGAACACAGGCTCAGGAAGAATCTCAGACACAGAGCTACTCTGATGGATTTTTAATCACCTGAAGCCCAGTTGAAAAATGAAGTAAACAGGCTTGAGGTAGGTGGGAGGAAACTGGGGACAGCAAACCATGTTGTGGGACAAGGAAGAGAGAAGGGAGGAATCCACACGACTTAGAATGCATCAGGCCACTGCTGAGAGTTGACTGTTACGGAGGTAAGGTAGAAAAAACACAAATGGGTAGAGGGAGATAACAGCAATCATAACTAAATATTTGTATTTTTAGAAAGATTATAACACTTTGATTATCAATATGAATAATCCTGTGGTGTTTTTATATATTTCTTTGGTTTATTACACCAACAATATCTAAAAATACTTTAAGTCTGTAAATTGTTTTGTTGACTAAGGTAAAAATTCTGATATTAAAAGAACATATTATGAGAGTGCAAGAATTTTGTAGGCAAAGCATTTCAGATTATCTGTCAAAGGCACTGTTAGGGCTCAAGCCTGTAATAGTAAGCATGGGATATTATCTTTTTAAATTTTATTTATTTATTTTGGTACCATGGGTTGAATTCACAACCTTGCATTTCCTTAGGCTGGCGTTTTTGCCTCTCACCTAATCTGTGGCCCAACTGGCCATTATCTTATGAAAGAGTCATCCTGTTTTCCTTGGAACAAGACCATGATGTAACTTCATATACTTTGACACATTCACACAATAAAACAGCCAAAGACGTGTATATATTTTCAGTTTCAAACCATTGCATGCATCTCTCTTTCTCTAATCAATTTGTTTGTGTCTGTACTTCGTTTCTGCCCAGTAAACTTCAAAGTGTCCCTTAGTGACATAAATGAAATATTCTTTTACCATGATACAAGTTCCTGAACCTGCAGGTTATTCTACAACTAAGGAGGCTTTAGGTCCCTCATCACCACTTTTAGAAGCCTCTGAAACCCTGTCTGGTGACTTAGTGGGTTACATGGATCTGATTTCCATAGAGTTGCTTTCCCTCAGGAGGATGGGAACTCACCTTAAGGAATCTACATGAAATCATAGGTTGAGGTGTAAACTGAGAACCCCACTTTTGTGACCCTCAAGAGGTTTCAAACAATGTCTGATATCAGTTTGGAACATGCCAAGCAGATATTTATTTCAAACTTTAAGTAATCAAGTCTCTTGCAAAGCTCAGTTCCTAAGGCAGCTTTCTCCACCACCTCCCCCAAAAGCTGCAGATATACTGAGTTGTAGTTTACACAGCTGATAGGAAAGTCCCATCTTCTGTGATGTAGGACAATAGTGAGTGACCTGCTGAACATCACAGAGGGAAGCACTCCCCGAGCACCATTTGCCCATTCAGCTGTGCACGGCCATTGGCTTCATCCTGTCTGTCTGAAGATGCCCCCATTTCTCCCGTGTATTTTCTCCCAGACAGTCTTTCTTCTCTTCTCTTTCTAACATCATGAGATCAGAAGGGTTTACTCTAAAATCTCTACAAGTCATCACTTAGCTTTAGCGATTGATTTTGCAGCTCCCACAAAGATCCTTCTTATTAAAAGGGTAAGAACATAATAATTTCCACTCATCTTCTATGGATAAATAATACTTCCTTCAGCCATGAAATGGGCCATCGTTAGCCTTGGGAAGCAGCCACAGAATGAGTCTGAGTATTCAAGTGTTCGGGTGCATAGGTGACAATAGTATAGCACAAAAGGAAATAGAGATGTAGTGCTGGGCCAGGTTCAGCCCTCTGCTTCTGATCCAAATGACTTGTTCAGGGGCAGTTTAATGCCAGTGGAGGTTTGCATGGTTTCTGTATCCCAAATGGGAAAAGAGCAAACATTTTTTCCCCTCAGTCCTGACAGATCAGATCAGATCCCCTCAGTCTCTTCAGATCAGATATGCATTTGTTTCTTGAAATCATAATCTTCCTTGTGCTACAAATTCAGAGGGAAAGAGTAAGACACAGAATTTTGGAAGATGGATAGTACGCCACAAGTGACCCGTGTCTAACAAAATTTGATTCTAAAATCTGAAAATAAATACTTTCAAAGAGAGGTATGTTCTGTTTATCTCCAAAAAGTTCTGTGGAAAATTGGTTGAGAAAAACCAAGAAACCTAAAACAGGTACCATTTCAGATCCCTAACACACCCGTGTTGAATTCTGTATATTATGAATTTCTAGGAAAGAAATTTAAGTATAACCTTGTCAACAACTAGTATAATCGTGAGCTAAAAGAGTGAAGACCATCCCAGACAAACCACTGAAATGGCTCAGGTGCTGAAGTTATGTGGAAGAGATTTTTTAAAAATGTGTATTTTAAAGAGAATGCAACAAAAGAGTACAGAACAAGGCAAATTAGAACAGAACAATGTAAGCAACACAACACTTCACAACAAGATAACCGGACATTAACAGTATCTACCATAACGCCTCTTCCTCTGTAATAGTTGAGCATACCTTCACATAGCATAGTATGAAACATAACAAAATAGTATAAAACCATTGAACTTCTCCCTACTTCCTGATCATCTGTCTTCTACTTTTCTCTTTAAAATATATGCAAATTGGTTTCATTTATAATACTAATTTCTTTTTGTTCACTCAGAAGAAAGATTTTGCTCTCTTATTTGCCCCTTCATTGTAAGAAAGTCTATTTCATCTATGACTTATATTGTAAGTAAAATTTTAGCCACTCTCTTAATGATATGGCTGTGTATTAATTATTGTTATCATTGAATTATTTCATTATGAAACAAACATAAAACGATGAAACTAAAAATGATATATTACAGAAGATAGTACTAGAGGACAAACTACAAATAGTTGTTGAAGTCCACTAGGGGGCACTGCGAGCCTTCTTAAGGGTTGCCAGAGCATGATACAGATACACAGGGCTCAGGGGTAATAACATGGTTTGTGCTCATTGACCTGAGACAGATATTAGAGCAGCTGCTTCCTCTCATGGGAAAACACAGAGCTCACAACACACAGCCACCCTGACAGCAGAGCAGGTCTCTGGACTCAGGATCCTGCCACTGATGGTGGTGACAGCGTTGGTAAAAGATTCACAATTGTACATGACACCAAAGAACAATAGGCCATACGAATTAAAAGAGACAAAAAAGGATCACCCTAGAGTCAGCAGCAGTTGCAGGTGCTCAGGAACTCTTGGAAAGTCCACCCTGTGCCCACACAGGTCTGCTTCTCCTTCCATTTCTCCTCACTCTCTGCCCAGGTCATGTAGACTTCACACACCTGTCTTATGAGTAAGCTTTCTGTCTTTCTTCCTCATCCGAGATGTGTGTTGATTGTTATGCTGGGGTCAAGTCCTCAGGCTCTGGTGACCCTGGATCCTTCAAAACCCCTATCCATCAGAAGCTCGGCATTATTATCTGTGCTTGCTGTGTTTTAGCAATCACTGATGGTCACGTTCCTTACCAGTCCCAGCAGAATGTGCCCAAATATCCACAGCAATGATTTTTGACACAAGCCATAGGCACTGCTAGTCACCTGTCAGGTCTGCAAGTTCCCTCCCATGACAAAGTCGCCTTAACTCTTTGGGGACCCACCCTCAGAATAAAGCTCAGTGCTATCATGAGCTGCATGACAGCACTGCTCAACACAGGAAGATCCAGGTGGGGAATCAAAACCTAAACACAGGTCTGACTAACCCTGAGTACAAAGAGGATCACGTGACTGAACAATCAATACTCTGGCAGAGACATGCTACTTTCCCTAGAGAAAGATGTAGGAAACTGTCTGAGTTGATTCTTCCTCATGTTTCAGTCTGAAGGTGAAGAGAAGGCATGAACTGTTTTGTTTGCCATGTGCAGTTATGTAATTTAATTTTTAGAATTTCCTAAAATTACAGCAATTGTGGCTTAAGATCTGAAGACTGCGGTCGCATTATTTACTCTATACCAAAACATCTTTGGTAATGTTCTTTCCACATGGAAGAGAAAAGAAAAGCAGCCACCCTTTAGATGTTAATAAAGTATACTTTATTGTTTCATTTTAATAGGAAAGCATTGCATGCCATTTTCAAAATATTAAAATCTATGAAAATTTGGAATTAGTTCTTTATATCTAACCTGCGGTAAAATATTTCCCTATAGAAGATACGGTGAGATGCCACTCCCCACTACCACATAATGTGATCTCTGTGAAACACAGTGTCATCCCAAGTGTCTTTAAGATGAGGTGATATGCGAGTAAGGTAATTTATAAATATGCTTAGAGTCTGCATAAAAGATGGTCCTGAGATGACAGGGATTCATGGAACATCACGTGACAATAGAGACCCAGAATGAACTTATGCAACACCAGGCCAAACAGAACCTAATGTCCTCCACAACTGGGGCCCAGGAAGAGGGAAGGAAGGAGTTTCCTAGAGGTATCATGGGGAACATGGCCCAGCGTGTGGGTTTTGAGTGACTGGCCTCCAGAAGGCTGTGTGGGATGATATAAGTCTGTTGTTACTACCAAGCAAATTTTTGGTACTTTGTTAGTTTATTCCTAGCACTGATTTACCAAACACTCATTGTCATGATCACTTAATGATGTGATGTTTTATTCTTTTTGGTACGATAAGGCCCAGGGTTACTCTGCCACTGACCCGAATCTTAGCTCTTTGTATTTACTATTATGTGACAGAAGCTCATTAAGTTGACCAGGCTGTTCTCAAACTTTGAGGCTTTCTGCCTCAGCCTCTTCAATAGCTTCATAAAGGTTTCTGCCAGCATGCCCAGCAGTCTCATGACATTGCTAAATTTGCATGTATTTCTTTATGCTTACCTAAAATTTACCCATAATTAGGATGATATTTGTGCTTACATTTTAAAAATTTATGACTGATATTGAAAGCTTAAAATTAAGAATTCTTCTCTTTTAGAATGCATAAATATATACCTCTTGTAATTCCGTTAAGATTGTTGAATAAGATCAGAATCACAACTTCTTATTCATTGGTGTAAATTTGTGCAATATGCACATGAACAGGCTTTATGAATTCATTTAGGCTCACTGTTACATGTGTAAGTACTGAGGGAGAGAGAATCACTGACTTCATTAACACTAGAATACAATGCAAAAGACCGAAAATATGATCGGTATTGAGAAAAAGTTGACAGTGAAATAAACGGAGCTAACTGGAACTATTTATAACCCAAGTCACAACACTGGCTTCTTGCTTCCATTAGACCAGTGCTTCTCAGATTTAATGTTCACACAAATTGTCTGAGGACCTAATCAAATCTGTAAAATGTATTTTCTACTCACTGGGTCTAGAATCGATCCTGAGAATTTCTTTGGCAGTTAATATTCACCTGAACTCTTCTACTGTGAGTCTCTGTTAATTCACTAAAAGTCCCAAGGTCACAATCATGATTTTGATTTTAGCACATTCATACATGTGATACTCTGGGCTGTCAAACAGCTTACGCTGAGACAGTTGGTCCAGGTGTTAGTAAAGTATACTATGGGAGCACCTTGGTGGGTCAAAAAATGTGACCTTGTAGACGATATCTTGTCCTGGCCCATTCCTTTCTGGTCATCTTCTCCTGTCCTCTACCTCCAGCCATCATGAATTGAATGACTTTTTTCTGCCATGTCCCTCGTCCATGACATTTCTGTCTTAAAGCTAGTTGGCCATGAATTGGAACTTCTAACACCCAAAGAAACCCCTATGATCCAAATAAACCCCTCCTTAAATCTGCAGGAATTAGTTGTTTTTCCTAGTCTCATGAAGCTGACTAATACTTTACCTTTTCTTCATATTTTTTGAGTTTTTTCCTATTTCAAATGAATCTATTAAGTCAATAGTGCTGTCATTTCTCCTCTCAAGTAATTATCAGTATGCCTCAGTGGGCCAAGATCTTCAGATATAGGAGGCATCAAGAGACTATGGTATCAAGAGATTGTGAGATATGAGTTCATTTCTGAAATTTCCATACAGTTAGGTAATGTAGCTCTCATTCCAGATAAACCACGAATAAGAAGCATACCTTCTCACAGCATTCCTGATAAAGGAGTTTGATTCCACTGATAAGGCTCAAGTAGAAAGCCAAGATGGAGACAAGGTTGGGGCTGCCCCTGAGTGGAGGAGTCACTCTGCTCTTGGCACAGGCAGGCAGGAGTTAAAGTCATGGTCTGAGCAGCTGCTGTCAGTCATCTGCTCACAGACACAATGGACCTGAGCCTGGCCAGCACTGCATCCTACTTCTGTGGAGTCTGTGGGTCACTCAACTAGGAAATCAGAAGTTTGCCTCCTGATCCTTGCTGAGGGATCCTTTGGGCCACCTAGCCAACTCCTTCTTGTCTTCTACAGCCAACCTCAGTGTAGTTTCTGCCTTCCTCCTAGAAACAACACACAGGTATTGGTTGTAAATAGAACCAGGGTAAGAGAAGATAATTTGCATAAAGAGAACTCTGTCTCCTCTTGAGATTGAGGGTATATAAGCAGACCTGCAATGAGCCTGCCTGAGCAGAGCTCTGGGGTGTCTGCACCATGGCTTGGACCCCACTCCTCTTCTTTGTCATCTTTCACTGCAGAGGTCAGAACCATGCCCTGATTCTTCAGCTCACTGCATCTGCCTCTCAGACTCATTCCTAAAACATTCTCTTCTCTTTTCCTTTCTCCATAACATAATGAGTTTCTGTGTTTTCAGGGTCTCTGTCCCAGCTTGTGCTGACTCAGTCACCCTCTGCCTCCGCCTCCTCGGAGCCTCGGCCAAGCTCACCTGCACCCTCAACAGTGAATATAAAACCTGTGGCATTGCATGGTTGCAGCAGTACCCGGGGAAGGCTCCTCAGTATTTGATGTGGGTTTACAGTGATGGAAGCTTCAATAAAAGAGAAGGAAGTCCCGACCGCTTCTCAGGTTCCAGCTCTGGGACTGACTGCTACTTGACCATCACTAACATCAACTCTGGGGATGAAGCTGACTATATCTGTGGTGGAGGATACAACATTGGTGGGTAATCTGGTCAAAACACAGTGACACAGACAAATGGGGAAGTGGGATGCAAACCATTTACTCTGTTTAACAAGGCTGCCACAAAGACTTTGAGATAATGTCTAACATATTGTTCAGTATTTCTGCATTCTGCAGTCTGAACTTGTGAGGAGCTCCTTAGAGCAAGTTTACAGAGCCAGGATCTTAAGGAGAGTGGTTATCTGTGGTGATGATTTGAAATCTATCACAAATTTTATTTCCCATATTTGGTCTGATGTGCTGTCAGTACATGAGGTGAAAGAACACTTTTTTTTTTGTCTTCACACACTGAAATTCACTAAGTATGTACTCCCAAGCTCTGACACCAAAGTTAGTCTGAATTACCACCCTTATAAGATGAACCTTCTATAAGAAATACTGAAATTCCTGAAACATACAAGAAATAAAAGTGTCCACAAATATCAAAATATTAAAAAATATAGTCATGCAAGGAACAACATTAGATTTTTCTCACATTGTGCTTGCCTTTGTTTTGGGAGTGAAGGACAGTAAAACAATTTCTTTTACTACAGTGAAGGTGACAATTGATATAATATAATCTATGCAGTAAAAATGTAAAAGTGTAACCAGCACATCCAGTAAAGTCTCCAGGGTAGTCCCAATCATGAACTTCAAGTTGTTTTTGTCATTACATTTTTAAAACAGGTGACTGTAGACACATTTCATGAAGGTGCAGGGAGAGCCTCAGAAAACCTGTCCTGACGTACAAGGAAATGGAGTTAAAATACTGCCTCTTCAGCATTGTCAATTCGCTGGATAGGTACAAAAATTTTGCAGCAATCCAAAGAATACATTAAAATTTAATAATCTCTGTAACCATTGGTGCTCGGTGGTTATTTTTCCTTGTCCCTCGCCATGACATTCTCACTCAGGCCAGTGCAACTGTGAAGATCCAGAGCAGGTGTATAAAACAACAAAATGGTTTTCATTCAAGCAACCAAAAGTCAGATTCGGACTGCTCCAAGAAGTTCTAACACCAGACAATTGTCTTTATGTGAGCTTTCTGGTTGCTTATGAGAAGCCTCATTTTTGGCATTTTTCTTCATGTCAGCAGATTAAGGATTATTTAGCTGAGCAGCCGTGCCCTCAGTGTGTTTTTAGAATGAATTACAGGATCAATAAACATTGCAAATGGCTCATCCCTTGATTAGAGATGGACTTAAGAGGCTGATCAAACCCAGAAAAGAAAATCTGATATTTCAAAAGCTCTATTGTTTAGAACTATCCAAAGAAACAGGATAAGCAGAATATTTATCACTCTATATGAATTTATGAAAGGGCTTTGATTTGATTTGCTTTCAGCACCAGAGGCTGGGTAATCCACAATGGCCATGAGGAGCAGGGAGAGCCAGAGGATCCAGTAGCCTCTCAATTCAAAATGCTGCAAACTCCACAATTTAAGGGACCAGTATTGTGCTTTTTTGGCAACATCCAAAAGATAAATCAACCTTCTGGTATCATTCTAAGGCTGAAGACCTGGAACATCTCTGGGGTGTTTGTTTTGCGTATTGCCCTGGAAAGTCACTTGTATGAGTCCACACTGAAAGCCTGAAGAGATTAAATTTGAAGTTCCCAGGAGACAAGAGCAACAAAAGACACAGGCACTCAAGAAACATGAAGCTTTCTAGTGCAGTCAACTTTCCTCTTCACTTCTCATTCCATCTGGGCTGCAAGCCTACTGCATGGTGTCACCCACAGTCAGCATGGGTCATTTCCCCTCAGTTTGCCAGTCATCTTTGGAAAACTGACAAGCCTCTAGGTCTCTACATACAGAGAGGATAACAATCAAAATTTACCAGCACAGAGGTACACAATGCATGCTGAGCTGTAGCATACTCCTGCGGAAACAAAATCATACTCAGGTGCTCAGGGTTATGTGCATATCCAGTAGTAAATGAGAAGCTTCTAGGCTTTCTCCTCTGGCTGAAATTGAATGTCTGTGCAAAAATAAATGAAGTTAAGGCAGACTTAAAGTTTTAGAGTTATGCAGTGTCTTGAGACATGCAGGGTCTTTGACAATGGCTGAGATTCATTGCTTCTAGGCATTTAAATAAATATCTGTGCAACACTGAGCTAAGCCTGGATAATCTGAGTAGCCAGGAAACACACAAGCAAGGAATTCAGAGTTACAGAAAACCAGTAGTACAACATTAGTTAAGTTACAGCTCTACAATAAAAGCTGTGTTGAAAACAACAATAAATTCTTTAAAAAAGATATGTAGCTTCTATGGTTATTACATTGTATAGATTCATAACTACTTCTCTAAATTCTCTTGTATATAGCATTTATTAAAACTATGTAAAATTTATATATATGTGTGTGTATATATTATTTCATTAGTTCACATTAAATACTTCCTGGTTTCCTAGTGATATATTCATACATGCTTATAATATATTTGATTGTATATACATTCACATTGCTCTGCCGTGCCACTTACTCAGCTACACATATTCTTTTCTTCTTGTCTACTGATAGTCTATTTATGACTATTGATCCTGATAGATTAGCTTCATTTTATAAAGAAATACCTAGCATGCTTGTTTTGTATTGGTGGGTCGTGAAGGTGTGGCCTTGGATACACTATATCAGTAATGGCCAACTCTTAAGAGCTTTCAGTGAAAACAGGCCAGGGGCACACACACGCCATAGGTTCCCCACCACTGCCCATGGTCCCACACTCCTGCTCCTGTGCTCTGCTTCTCAGCCTGCATGGACTGGTAACTCAGCCTGCTGGCACAGATTCTTCACCTTAATGGTAGAGACTTTCTAGTTTCCATCACTGACCTTGGGGCCTTCCCAGCACAGATGCTTGAAACAGACTTGTATGAGACACTGTCGTGGGCTCTGGGTCTTCAACGGAACTTATTCAGGATACTGCCACAGGCCCTCAGCTGGATTGTTTGCGGTCTTTAGTGGATTGAGAGATTCCCTACACTTTTGTGTTTGATTCTTTGGGTGACTATTATAGAATAAGTTTATAAATTGTGTGCCCTGTTTTCCTTACCAACCCTGACTACAGAAAACACTGTGTCAATAATTGAAAAGCAAAGTTTGAGACAACCGGTAAGGGAGATGAGAGAGTTCAGGAGACTTTTCAGAAGACAGAAAGCACATCTCAACTGACTCATGTCAAACAAAATTTCAATGATTCCAAATCTGAAACTCAATGATTTCAGAGGGAGGTGTGTCCTGTTTGTCTTGAAAAAGTTCCATGGGAAATTTATAGAGAAATATGTAGAGACAAAATGCAGGTATCCTGTCAGACCATTAACACATGTGTGTTGAATTCTGCACTTTACAAATGCCTAGGAAACAAGTATAAAAATCACTTGGCAAGCCCTAGGAAAATCACAAGCTACAGGAGGAAAGACCATTCCCAGTCACCAGCACTAAAAGGCCCAGGTGCTAAAGTAGTTCTGTAGTAGAGATTTTTGAACAACAACCATAAAATCCCAGAGGTGAGCCATTTTACACATTCTTAAACAAACAGGAAAATAATAAATGTCCTCACAGGGAATGTAATGCAATTTTTAAAAGTTAAAAATTAAACTCTGCAGATGTCGTATGTTAAAATATTTTTGATGAAATGGAACAGATAATTTGGGGAATGATTGAGCTTCTCCTGATTTCCTGACCATCTATCTTTCATTCTTCATTGTAAGATTTCTTTGAATTTATTTCACTTACACTGTAAAGGAAATTGTAAAACTTATAACCTGACAGTATATTGAGAGCAGGAAAGGCAAGCCCAGCCTGTTCAAACTCAGCTGGCCTTGGTATTCCAACACCATTTTGCCACTTGTAAGGTAAGTGTGACTCAGCTGGACAGTGCTTTTTGTTATGTTAGCTTCTTTCAAGGACTTTTCACCTAGAAACAGACCTGGCTCAGTCTCAGATAATGATCAATTCTTCCTGCTTACCCTAGCCCCTGACCTCCCTGTTATAGGATAGTAACCCTCAATTAACTTTCTGGAGGCAAATCTGCCTAACGATGTATGATGAAACATATGTCACCAACTGTAAAATAACTATCAGCCTTTCATAACAGCCGATATAAGTATCCGTTTGGCCCCAAGATGGTGCTGGTGATTTGGACTCTGTTGCCAAAGCTGTTGCCTTTCACATTCCTTGTGCAATGTGTGTTCCATCTGGTCTGTTCCCATTTTTTTTGTCTTTTTCATTTTTATCGGTACCGGGGATCGAACTCACGACCACCTACTTGCAAGGCAGGTGCTTATGCTGCTGAGCTAAATCCCCAGCCCCAGGTCTGTTCCCATTTTCTGTGAGAATACTACTCATTTCTCTTCGTTCATTGAAAAGACAGTTTGTCCATCTTGGTATGAGAGAGTACTTTTTGTCCATGACTTGTACCCAGAGTTATATTTTGGATATTCTTTTGAGATCATAACAGTGTATTAACTACTATTGTCATCTATTTTGTTATGAAAGAAACATAGAACAATAAAACTAAAAATCCTACATGATAGAAAATTCTTAAACAGAACTAGAGCATAAACTATAAAAAATGTTTATTAAACACTCTAGGTGTACCACAAGCCTTCTCAGTTTTGCCAGAGCCTAAAAAGGACACAGGACTCACAGTTAATGAACTGATTTGTGCTTTCATAGGATAATCACTTATCAACAAAAGAATATATCCTTTATAGCACCATCTCTAGATGTGCTAAACATTTACAACAGGACTCTCTCGAGGAGTAAGAATTTGTGACAATTGTAGTGTGTATCAAATCACAAAATCTTGAAGTCAGATCATAATATGATTGGGACAGAAATGATAACACTGGGTGGCCGTGGGTAGAGCTGTATACTGTGACGAGCAGGGACCAGTGTGGGGCTGTCCTGTGATACTGAACAACTACATGAAAGAACTATTCACAGAAAAGACCAACACCAGAGCACCGAGTCCAGTTCTGCTATGTTACAGTGTGACGTTATTTGTGTCTTGCAGAGCATTTTGAACAAGAGTTTTGTCTATTTTCAGAAGTTGCTTTGTCTCAGGGCTTGCACAAAATATAAATCAAATTTTCTTCCTCTTGATTTTACGTGTGAGCTGAGCCCCATGCCAGGCCTCAGGGAGGGACTTGGGCACACAAGATGGAAGCCTATTTGCAAGAACAGCTCCTCTCACACGACCTGGAACAGAAAAAGAGGCCTGGAGAAACTCAAGTCACTGTTGGGATCAGAAGTCTGTTTCCACCATGGCCTGGACTTCTCTTTTCCTCCTGGTCTTCTTTCATTGCTCAGTTAAGAACAGAACATGCAGACATCTGGCAATTTGACAACCTTTGCTATGAGTCTTGCCAAACTTCAGCGTGGTCACTGTTCCCTAATCCAGCATGGTCTGTATTTGCAGTTTCCCTCCCTCCGGATCTGGTGACTCAGGAATCCTCATTCTGCATCTCCTGGAGCAGCTGCCTGACTTACTTGCACCTTCCGAAGTGACATCAGTGTTGGAGGAAAAGACTTATATTGGCAGCAGCAAGAGCCAGGGAGCCCTCCCCCATTTCTCCTACACTACTACTGAGACTCAAATAAGAAACTGGGTCCTGGCATCCGCAGCCACTTCTCTGGTTCAAAAGACACCTCAGCAAATGCAGGCGTTTTGCATATTTCAGGGCTGCAGCCTGAGGATGAAGCTGACTATTACTGTGGCATCTGGCACAGCGGTGCTTATCACAGTGACACGCATGGATGCAGAAGTGGTACAAAAACACCAGCCTGCCCTGGAATTTAGACTATGAAGCTTTTGAAATGTAAACGTAACTTGTATCTACAGTAAGTTTTCTTGGTTTTAACTACAAAGTAACAGCATCCATCATCTCAAATAATCAAACAATATTGCTAGAATCTTGGGAAAAAGAAATACTCTGTGATGGCTTTCAAATTTTGATTTGTGGTACAGTGATTTTAAAATGACCCAGTGCTGGCATTATTATTTTGAAAAGAAAACATGATATCAGCCTGTTCAGCTCTCCTAGTCAAAATTTGTGAGACATTCTAGGAGGAAGGTGATCTTGAGAGCATGGATTCTACACTTACAGATGTTACAGCAAGAAACTCCCCTTCCCTTTCAGTCAACACTGTCCATGTCTGCGCTTGTCTCACTGTGTTCAACACCAAAATATGAATTGGTGAGGCAGAACACAGGCTTAGGAAGAATCTCAGGTAAAGAGCTCCTCTGATGGACTTGTAATGACCTGAAGCGCCAGATGAAAATCAAAGTAGATAGCTTTGAGATAAATGAGAGGGAACTGGGGAGAGAAAACCACGTTGTGGGACAAGGAAGAGAGAAGGGACGAATCCACCATGGCTTACAATGCATCAGGCCACGGCTGAGAGTTGATTGTTATTGAGGTAAGGTAGAAAAAACACAAATGGGTAGAGGGAGATAACAGCAATTGTAACTAAATATTTATTTGTATTTTTAGAAAGACTGTAACTCCGAAATGCAGTCAAATTACCCATAGATTTTCTTTATCAATATTTCCATTTTTAAATCATTTTTTTTCTGGTTGTATCACACCAAGAATTTCTTAAAGATACTCTAAGTCTACAAATTGTTTTTGCTAATTAAAGCAGAATTCTGATATTAAAGAACAGATTATGACAGTACATAAACATTTTAGGCAAAACATCATATATTATCTGTCCAAAACTTTGTTATGCTCATGCCCTTCATTTGTAAAATGAGGCATTTTATTATAAGTGAGTCATCTTCTTTCCCATGGACAAAGACCAAGATGTAGCTGCATATATATTCATAAACTCCACTGTGTGAACAGGCAAAATCACATATGTATTTTCAGTTCCAAATCATTCTGTGCCTCTCTCTTGAGAGAAAAGGAGGGTGCACTCAAATTTTTGTGTGCATACACTTACATTTCTGCCTATTAAATCCCTTAATGTCTTTTAGTAAAAAATACAAAATAAATTCTATCCCCATAACAGGAGTCACTGAGCCTGAAGATTATTCTACAACTAATATGAAGTAATGTTTTTCATCACCACTTTTGGAAGCCCCTGAAACTCTCTGTGGAAACTCAGTGAATTACATGATTATGATTTCCACACAGCTGATCATCCTCGGAAGCATAGGAACAAACTTTCAGGAATTTATAGGAAATCATAGGTGGGGAACTGAGAACTCTACTCTTTTGATCCACAGTGGGTATTAAACAGAGTTTGATATCATCTGGAAAATCACAAGCAGAAATGTCCTCCAAAATTTGCTTTAAGTATCATGTTTTAACATGAATTGCTTGAGAAACTCAGTCCCTAAGGACATGCCCCACCTCAGAGACAACTGCAGAGGTGTGGGCTTGTTGTTCACAATGGTACCAGGCAGAGACCCATACTCTATGCTGCAGGACAATAGTGAGTGACCTGCTGAATGTCACAGAAAGGTACTGCCCCTTCCTACTTGTCCTGTCGTATTGTGTGTGATCATTGGTTGCAATCTGTCTCTCTGAAAGTGACTCCATTTCTCCAATGTAAGTTCTTCTGTATAGTTCTTCCTCTCTTTCTTTTCTAGTCATGAGGTCAGAGGGCTTTGCTTTCAAATCTACATCACTGATCAATGAGCTTTAGTAATGGAGTTGTAGCTACAATGAAAATCTTTCTTATTGAAAGAGTAAGAGCATAGTAATTTGCAGTCATCATCTATGGAGAAATTATTCTTCCTTCAGGCCTGAAATGAGTCAATGAGCCTTGATGAAGCAACCAAAGAAAAAGTCTGAGTATCTGAGTGTTCAGGTGCAAGGGAGACAACAGTGCGGTGAAAGGAGGTAGAGAGGTAATGCTGGTCAAAGCTTCAACTCTCTGCTTCTGAACCAATGACTTGTTTGGAAAACAGTTAATTTCCAGTGAAGATTTGCATGTTCCCTGTATCCTAAATGGGATAAGAGCAAATGCTTCAGTTCTGACAGTTATTTCAGATCAGATATGTATTTCTTTCCTAAAGCTATAATCTTCAAAGTACAACTAATTCAAAGAGAAAGATTAAGATACACAGTTTCAGAAGACGGAAGGTACATGTCAAGTAGCTCACGTTTCACATAATTCTACTGATCCTAAGATCTGAAACTAAATGCTTTCAAATGGAGTTATGTTCCATTTTTCCTGAATGAGTTCAAAAGAAAATTAATAGACAAAACCTAGGAACCCAAAGCAAGTACAATGTCACATTGTTAACACACCTGTGCTGAATGCTGCACTTTATGAAACCCTAGGAAACAAGTTTAAAAAATCATCTGTCAAGCACTTAGAAAATTATAAGTCAAATGAGGAATGACCATCCCCAGATGTCACCACTAAAATAACTTGGGTGCTAAAGTTGTGTGAATAGAGTTTTAAAGAAAACACGTAAAATCTCAAAAATGAACCATTTCACACTGTCTTTTAAATACATGAGAAAGGAACAAAGGGATGTCACCAAAGAAAATGTAATTTGGAAAACCAAAAGATAATGTTTAAAAATCAAACTATGTCAAGTCAAAATCATGTAACTTCCTGGGAGCTGAAAATGCGTGGTTGAATTCCGAAACACAAGGAAACCTTGGAAAGTCACTTCCTGGGTGGTAAGACTACATGCAGCATCCAAAACCACTGGAGGACTTGTAAGAGGTCATTGTGGGCCTAAGTGGACCACTCCAACTGACCTTCAAGCAGCTCTAAGTTGCCTGCAGTCTGTCCCTGGAGCCAGAAGTGGTCCAGGTGATTCCTCGCGCAAGGGGGAAGCTTTAGGACATAGCTGGAAATCCAGAAATATAGGAAAATGACAAAACAAATCAGAAAAATGCAATCTCAAACTCCCAACTCAACCCAAGAAGCTAGGAGACATGGACACAGAAGAAAATGTAAGTCATACACCTGAAATTCATTAAATGATAATAACTGAAGTAAAGATACAACTCTGGGAAGCTATAAAAGAACTCAAATAAGAAATAATCTCTCAGGTAAAAGAAGAAATGATAAAGGTAATGAAAGAAATGCTAAACACATCTAAAGACGATGTAGTTAAAAAATTAGAGGAACAATGCAAAAAGGTGGAAATTGAATGAACAGTGTAAGAAACAAACAGAATGAATGAAGCAGATTCAAAGAGATGTCCAGGAAATCAAAAATTCCATCAAAAGTTGGCTAAACCACCTCAACAAAAGTAAAGATAGAATTTTAGACCTTGAAGACAACATTGCAGCCAGTGAATAGGAAAGGAAACATCTTTAAAAGTAACAAAAAATCAGGAAGTGACAATTCAACTGCAAGATGATGCAAAGAAAAAAAACCGTAAGATTGATAGGTTTAAACAAAAAAGAAGGTGACAAAACAAATGATATAAAGAGGCTATTTACAGAAGTAATAGCTGAAAATTTCCCAAACATGAGAACGGAAACTGACATATGGCTCAGTAAAACATATAGAACTCCAAATAACCATAACCTAAATAAAACTACACCCAGACATATAATAACCAAGATCCCAGAAATCCAACATAACAACAGAATATTAAAAGCTGCCAGAAAGAGACAGATCACCTATAAAGGAAAGCCTATCAGAACCACAGCAGACTTCTCAACACAAACAATGAAGTCAAGAAGAGCATGGAGTGAAGTATTTTAGTTTCTGAAGGAAAACAATGTCCAACCCACATTGATGTAACCCTGAAAAACTGCTTCAAAATGGATGGAGAAATGAGATACTTCTATGACAAAGAACAGCTGTAGGACTTCATGACCACCAAGCCAACCCTGCAAAGAATTCTGAAAGACATTCTAGCTAGACATAGGAAAAAACGGTTAAGCAAGGCCAACAATTAAGCAGAGTGGAAAGGTAAAGAATCAACAGCAGAAAGAAAACATGTCAAAAGTAAACCAATATATAACAGTTATAAGCATTAATGTAAATGTACTCAGCTGACCTGTTTAAAGAAACAGAGGCAGAATGAATCAAGAAATAGCATCCAAACATACGCTGTATACAGGAAACCCATCTAACCCAAAAGGAAACTCATAGACTAAAAGTCAAAGGATAGAAAACAATATTCCATGCAGTAGGATCTAAAAAAAAGCAGGGGTAGCTATTCTGTTTGCAGACAATGTGAACTTCAAACCAAGCATTATCCAAAGAGACAAAGAAGGTCACTACATACTAGTTAGGGAAAACCTTCCAGAGGAAGATATAACAACCTTAAATATATATGCACCAAATTTCAGAGCGCACAACTATACAAAACAAATATTAACAGAAATGAAAAATCAAATAAGCAATAACATAATTATAATGGGAGACCTTAACACATCATTGACACAGAGGGACAGATCAACTAGACAGAAAATCAGCAAAGAAATAACAGAACTGAATCACACCTCTGAACAAATGGACTTGGTAGATATATACAGTATTCCACCCAACAACATCAGAATATATATTCTTCTCAGCAGCACACATAGTGTTCTCTAAAATAGACTACATACTAGCCCAAAGAACATGCTTAAGTAAATGCAAAAGAAGTGAAATTATCCCATGCATGTTATCACCATGAAACTAGAAATTAATGACAAAAGAAACTGCAAAAACCCTGAAAACACATGGAAATTGAATAATACATTCCTAAGCAATCAGTGGGTCATGGAGGAACTTAAAGAAGAAATTAAACAATATTTACAAGCAAATGAAAATACAAATATGTCTTCCCAGAACCTATGGGATACAATGAGAGCAGCCCCCAGAGGAAATTTTCTTATGGTGAGCTCCCACATCAGGAAAACAGAATGAACAAAAATAAGCAACCTGATGTCATACCTCCAACATCTAGAAAAAGAAGAGGAAGTCAAGCCAAAGCCAAAAGAAGGTAGCAAATTATATAGGTTGGATCAGAAATCTACACAGCAGAGACTCAGAGAACAACACAAAGAATTAATGAATCAAAGAGTTGGTTCTCTGAAAGAATAAATAAAATTGATAAGCCCCTGGCCAACCTTACTAAAAAAAGGAAAGAAAAAACTCAAATTCATGCAATAAGGAATGCAAAGGATGAAATCGCTACAGATCCTGTGGAAATACAGAAGATCATCAGGACCTATTTCAAGAACCTCTATTGTCATAGGCTTGATAATGCAGAAGAAATGGACAGATTCCTAGAAGTATATGAATTACCAAGGCTTGGAACAAGAAGATGTAAAACTGCTGGATAACCCCTAACAACAAAATTGAAAATGTAATTAAATCTTTACCAACAAAGAAAATCCCAGGTCCAGACTGATTCACTCCAGAGTTAAGAATTTCAAAGATTTAATGCCAACACACCTCAAACTCTTCGATGAAATTGAAAGGGAAGTGATGCTCCCAAACTCATTCCTGGAAGCAAATATTACTCTAATACTAAAACCTGAAAAAGACCAACCAAATAAAAGAACTACAGGCCAATCTCCCTAATGAACATAGGTGCAAAAATTCTCAATGAAATATTGGCAAACAGAATTCAGCAAATCATCAAGTAGATTATACACCATGACCAAGTGGGATTCATCCCAGGAATGTAGGGATGGTTCAACAGACACAAATCAATAAATGTAATCCACCATATCAATAGAGCCAAAAGTAAGAATTACATGATAATTTCTATAGATGCAAAAAAAGGTTTTGATAGGATCACTTATTCATGATAAGAAACTTACAGAAAATTGGGATAGATGATCTTTACTTCATTATGATAAAAGCCATCTATGACAAACCAACAGCCAGCACCATATTAAATGGCAAAAAAATGAAAGTCTTTACCTGTAAATCAGGAACAAGACAAGGATGTCCTTTATCACCACTGCTCTTCAGTAAAGCTCTGGAAATACTTGCCAGAGCAATTAAACAAAAGAAAGATATAAAAGGAGTAAGGATAGGAAAATGAGAAGTTAAATTATCATTATTTACAGATGAAATGATACTCTGCATAGAAGACTCCCAAAACTCTATTGAAAGACTCCTAGGTATAATAAATAAATTCAGTAATGTAGCTGGATACAAAGTCAGCAGTCAAAAATCAATAGCATTGGGGGCAGGGGATTTAGCTTAGCAGCATAAGCGCCTGCCTTGCAAGCAGGCAGTTGTGAGTTCGATCCCCAGTACCGATAGAAAGGGAAAAGACAAAAAAAAAAAAAAAAAATCAATAGCATTCCCATACACTAACAACAAAACCAATGAGAGAGAAATGATTGAAGCCACATCCTTCATAATAGCATCCAAAAAGTGAAATACATAGGAATTAATCTAACAAAAGAAGTAAAAGATCTATTCAGGAAAAGCAATAAGGCAGCCATTTGTACACTTGTGTAAGAGTACATAAGATACAACCTAATAATATCTTGAACAAATAAATCGAAGGGGATCTCAGAAAATAGAAAGACACCCTTTATTCATGATTGGAAGAACAAACATTGTGAAAACGGCCAATCTCCCAAAATTGTTATACAGATTTAATGCAATCCTGATCAAAATAACACTAGCATACATCACAGATCTAGAGGAATCACTCCTAAAATTCATCTGGAACCAAAGAGATCTAGAATACCAAAGGCAATTCTAAGCAACAAAAGCAAGGCTGGAGGCATCCCAATCCATGACTTGAAGTTATACTACAAAACTACTGTAATAAAATCAGCATGGTACTGGAATAAAAACAGACCTGAAGATCAACAGAATAGATTGCAAGATACAACTACAACTACAAACACATTCAGCCACCTTAGCTTTGCTAAAGGGGCCAAACATGTACACTGGAAGAACGACAATCTCTTCAATAAATGGTGCTGGAAAAATTGGCTCGCCATATGCTGAAAAATAAAACTAGATGCATGCCTATCACCATGTATGAAACTAAAGTCTAAATGGATCAAAGATCTAAGTATTAAACCAGAAACACTTAATTTGTTGTAAGACAAAGTAGATAGAAATCTTGAAGACATAAGGGGTAGGTAGAGAATTCATGAACAAGAATCAAACCACACACAGAATATTCCACAGAATCAATAACTGGGATCACATCCTATTAAAGAGTTTTTACATGTCAAAAGAAATCTCCAGCATAGTAAAAAGAAAACCCACAAATTAAAAAAAAATCTTAGTGAAGAGTCTGTCAGACAAAGGACTTCTGTCAAGAACATATAAAGAAATAACAAATATCAGATCCCAAAATTCAAAGAATTCCAAAAATGGGCATCTGAGATAAATACACAGTTTTCAGATGAAGAAATACAAATGGCAAATAAATACGTGAAAAAATGTTCAGCATCATTAGTCATTAGGGCAATTCAAATTAAAACATCACTGGGATTCCATCTCACTCCAGAAAGAATGGCCAGGATAAAGAAAACTACCACAACAAAAGCTGGAGAAGCTGCTGGGAAAAGGAGCTCTTCTGTACCCTTGGTGGGAGTGTAGACTGCTGCAACCACTGTGGAGGTAGGTGTGGAGCTCCTCAAAAAGCGGGGATTGCAAGTCCCATTGGACTAGCTATTGCACTTCTGAACATATTCCCAGAAGAACTGAAAACATCATACCGCAGTGATATATGTACACCCATGTTTATAGCAGCACAGTATGTAATAGCCAGATCTTGGAAACAACCTAAATGCCCATCAAGTGAGGAATGAATAAAAAAGATGTGGTATTTTTATACAATGGAGTAATACTCAGCTCTAAAGAAAGATCACATTGAGATATTTAAAAGTAAACAGATGCAACTCAAGACCATACTCATAAGTGAAATAAATCAAACTCACATGTGTAGATACAGTGTATTCTCCCTACTGTAGAAATGGTAAGAGTATATAAGACACAAAAAACTCAATAAATACAGTGAATGGATAAGAATCTGCTTAAAAGGGAAAATAATATCTCAGGGAAAATGAGGAAAAAATAAAATAAGAGAAAAGAAAAAAATCTAAAATTATATTAATATACTTAGGATAGCTAGGATGATTGTGCTACAAATTCTATAAGTTCTTGGAACAAAATTGTTAACATTCATAGGACTGAAACAATTGTGCGTATGACTGTGTGGTGATCTGAGGAACTCTTGAACATCATTATGTAAAATAACCCTAGTTACGCTCATACCACCTTTTTTGAAGGCCTATATTGTCAGTGTTTTGGGCTCTTTGCTATTGTTATTTACTTGTCTTTTTTGTTTCATGTTTTTTCTAGGAATTTGTTTTGTTTTTCCACCTAATACAGAAAGGATAGTTATACATGTATAGACTGATACATGCATAGAACTTCTCCTAAACAGTTTATGCGAATCAATACTATAATGCCCAAATAAATGAACAGCTATTTTGAAGAAAAATATACACTAAGGTCAGTGCTGATCCCATAGCGTCATGTTGTGAAATCCAGCAATACTATTATTCTTTGTTCATAGTGATTTTAGTCTGTTTGTTTTGTTTAATTTCAACATACATGAAGGTATGGACAGCTATTTTGAAGAGAACGAGAGACATTATGGCAGCATTGTTGACTTCCCAGTTGTCTGATCTTGAAGACCTAAAGTGCCTTCATTATCCTGTTCTGGTCAGTTTAATACTATTTTGTTTTCTATGAATTCACTGTGTGTAAAGACATGGACAACTATTTAGAAGGAAACAAGAGACAATATAATAGACAGTGAAGCTCTCCTGTTGCCTTGCTTTGAAATCTGTGTCTCTTACATAGTTTTCTTCTGATCTGTTTTGTTCTGTTTAATTTTACCCTCTAATATCAACTTTCAGAAAAGAAATCATGTATTTTAAAACATTTTTGAAATAATGGAATAGATGTGGGAAATTATTTTAAATTCTCCTACTTCCTGATATCTGTCTTGTGTTTTGCTCTGTAAAATATACACAAAATGGCTTTATTTGCCTTGCCTATTTGACTTTTTTCAGTCAGAAGAAAGTTTCATTCTCTTGTTTGTCACTTCATTGTAAGAGAGAGTCTACTGTGTCTGTTTCTTCTATTGGGAGTAGCATTTTAGCAATTCCTTTAAGAAATGACTGTGTAGTAACTATTGTTATTATTGGATTACTTTACTATGAAACACACAACAATGAAATTAAAATCCTATGATACAGGAGATACTTAATACAACTAGAGAATACAAATAGTCGTGAAAACATACTAGGGAGCACTGGGAGCCTTCTCAAGGGTTGGCAAAGAATGAAAAGGACACACAGGGTTTGTGCTGAGAAGCCTGAGATGGAGGTCAGAGCAGGTGCTTCCTCCCATGAGAAAACACAGAGCTCACCGCACTTGGCTGCCCTGACAGCAAGCACGTCTCTGATCTCAGGCTCCTGCACCTGAGGGTGGTGACAGTGTTGGGAAAAGATTCATATTTTACATGACACAATAGAAAAATAGGCCAGAACAACTCAGGGGAGAAACTACAAGGATCATCCTCGAGTGGCCAGCATCAGCAGGAGCTCAAGGATTCTAAGTCTCATTAATTCAATTACTATCACTTTCATGCCAAAAATAAAGTGGCATGGAAGTCATCTTTAGTTAAAATGAGAGTAAGTGCAGACAGTAATATTTCTTCTTCAGGAGCACCAGAAAATTCTTCTTCTTCTTTTTTTAATTTTATTTAAGGAGAAAAAGAAAAAAAAAGCAGAAAAAGGGTACAAGTTATACAGAATTTCAGGAAAAAAAATAGTAGGAAATCACTAGTTAATGTATTACATATTGTCATCTTAGAAATAGTTGTTCAAGTTACAAAATTAAAGCTTATATAGTGGACTTTCAAACAGTGAGACCAAACAGTTCTGTTCAATGATCCAACAAAACTCAGTAATATCATTGTCTATCTTATACACTTAAATATACATGCAGTTATATCGTTTAGAGCACTTTCTTTTCCTCTCTTTTGTACAATGACTATTACACATTTTGGGTTTTATTGCTCCCACAGTTCTTATTACTTTTTTTGGAAGAGAGTAAAACCAAATGTGACATAAGAGAACAGAGTCGGTCAAATCCAAAGGGTGGACATAATAGATAATGTAAAAACAATAATACAAGGTGATCAACAATGGTTACCATAATGCCTCCTGCTATCTCTAATAGAATTGCCTATATCATCAATTATAATAAAATTGAACAAAACAGTAAAGAACGAACCCAACAAAACCAAAACATTGGAGACAATACAGGTCTTCAAAAGTAGATAATAATCAACCAGAATGGGCGTCATAATGAATCCCACTATCTTCACAGCTGTTGCCTATACTTTCGAAACTGGTACTATCAAGCAAAATAGAATAGAGGAACATCAGTCAAAACAAGATGGTGAGAGCAATACAGGGCTTCAAATCAAGTTAATAGTAAATCAAACCGGGTTACTATACTATATCCTGTTCAGATAATTCTTCTTATGCTTACATATATTTACCTCTAACTCTTACCTTCTTGCAGCTATCTTTCCTAACCATCTCTAACTATGAAATCTATGCTCGGGCCATAAACCCACAATTCAGACATGCAAGTCACTTCAGTGCTGTTTGGAAATACCAGCGCTATAAACTCTGGCTCTCTAGGTTTCATCCTTCCCAGGGTAAGGGAATATTTTTCCTCTCACCAGATGGCAGTGTGGAGTGTGTTTTCAAGAGCCTGAAGGATGTTGAGAAAAGTCCCCCAGGCTCTATGTGAGACCCATTCCTGCTCCAAACTTAGATCAGTCTAGTAGATTTACTCTAGCCTTTACTTTAGATATTATTTGCACTCTCATTTTGAAAGTACTTAACACGATAGTCATGGATTCACAATAAACTGCTTGCACACCCAGTTTAGCACCAGAATAGTCCATATTTCCCAGTGTACTTAATAAAGCTTGCTGAATCCTACAGCAGCCACTGTGACAATTCCAACATGCAGGAAGGTCCCTACAGAGCCTTCAAGGTGATCTTCATGTGAGAGATCACCCCTTAACCTAACGTAGCTCAGCGAGGTTAAAAGACTGGTATTTCCACAAAGTGGACCAGCTCTTCTGGGATTGGGGACACAGCCAGATGGAATTGCAGAATAGGTCTGCAGTACAGTGCACACGTCTCCACTAGGCTTTAACCTAGAATGAGTGTAGCAGGAGGAAAGATGAATCCTCCTTAATATGCCATCATTTACGTTATAATACATTGTGCATTCCTTATTTTCCCTCGTACCACATTTTGTGAAAATGTTTTTCTAAATTATAGACATCTGAAGAAAGGGAAATTATCAGGATCAAGCAACATTAAGTCACAATATCAATACTTAATTGAAATTTATTTTCTGCGTCATGTTAATGAGTTCACCATAGACAGTCAGTCATAAAGGACTTAATGAAGGCAAACTCAAATATGGAACAAAATTAACAAAAAATTTTTAAAAAGTAATAAAAAAATACAAAAGGTAACAAAAAAATTTAAAAAATGAGCTTTTAAGTTTTTTAAAACTCTTTTACATTTTGGTTTCTCAGGTCCAATTTCTACAAGTATATTTATGTTTACCATCACATTGACTGTAAGAAACATCTTTCCTATGTGGGGGGTCGCTGGGCATTTCCCTGAGAGTCATCAGAGACACCCACAGACAACACTCAGCATTATCTGTTGATGTGAGCAGAGGTCTCCAGTAAAGAACCAAATGCCTACTGAGCAAGGGCCAAGTCTCTCACTTCTCTTCTCTTGTCCTCCCAGAGTCAGGGATGAGCTCTGGCCCAAGATGGGCACATCAATCAGAGTGTTTACTGAGTAATAGTTTACAGATCCCGTCATGCTAAGATGAAATTAGGAAAGATGTCATGGACGGGTTTCAGAAGTAGGTGATAGAGGAACTGCATCCCACTGTAGGCCACAAGAGAAACAAAATAATTGGGGCAATAACATGAAATTTGAGAAATGGAGGATGAGATAAGTGATGCACACACACATGGGCCATGCATGAAGGCTTGTGGTTAAGGTACTCAGCAAGGTTCGTATGAGTCAGCAGGGTGATAATGTCTGGCCCCATGTGGAGGCAATTTGTATGAAACCAAATCCATGTAAATTATCCATCTTAGCCACCACTCTTGTTAATACTAACTTTGGTAAGGAGAAGATTTGCATAGGCAACTAGACCCTAACCAGTAATAAACTGGGAGAATAAAAGGCTTGAGATCCCTGTCTCAGCTTGGGGGCTGAAGGACTCAGCACTGGGGCATCTCCACCATGGCCTGGGCTCCTCTCTTCTTCACCGTCACCACTCTCTTCACAGGACCATTGTTGCCCACACCCACACACCGGCCCTGTCCTCCCCCTAGACAATTCTCCTGTCTCCTAATGGGATTCTTAATGGAGGTCTGTGTTCTCAGGGTCTCTCTCTCAGCCTGTGCTGACTCAGCTGCCCTCTGCATCTGCCTCCCTGGGACAGACACTCACACTCACCTGTACCCTGAGCAGTGGCTACAGTAATTACTATGTGTACTGGTTCCAGCAGAGCCAGGGGAAGGACCCTCAGTTTGTGATGCAAGTGGGTACTACTCACCACTAGTAACTTTTAGGATCCAAGGGGAGTGGAATCCCTGACCAGTTCTCAGGCTTAGGCTCTGACCTTGGATCGGTACCTGGCCATCTAGAACATTCAAGAAGTGGATGACAGTATCTACTACTGTGGGACAACCCATGTCAGTTTGAGCAGCTTTGTATAACCCAGGATGACACAGTCAGAGGGAAAGTGAGACAAAACTTCTGACTGATCTATCCTGTGCTTGCTTCCTTCCCCATTGTCCTGACTCACCCAGCTCAGAGGGAGCCTCCTGATCCTGCTTGAGATATTGTTTCTTTCCAGAAGTCAGGACTGGCCTCAGAGTGACCTCAGTGTCTTAGGCTGCCCATCACAAACAATGGACTCTCTATTCCTGGCAGTAGCTTGCACCTGGTAAGCAAGAAGCAAGAGCAATGAAATTTTAATGAAGGGCTAAGGTCACTCTGCAGTCCCCTGATATCAGCCCCATGTACCAACCTGACCTGATTATCCTTGCACCTTAAACTCATACCACATCTTTCTTAGCTTACTTAAAATTGCACTTCCAACCTTAATACCTATGCAAACACAGTCCTCCTTTTAGATACTTGTTCATATCCAATCAGATGTCAGCCTGCCTGTAAGCAGAGGAATAAAATCTGATCTACACCAGGGCTTGAATTTCTGGATGGTTCCTCACATGACAATATTGCACTAGATAATTTGCATTTTAATTAGAATGTTTCTAGGCACAAATATTTTCTCACAAGTATTTTATATATTTGATCTTATACATAGAAACATGTAGAAAAAGAGGTTTATTTTGACAGCATATGTTTTAAAGGAGGTGATTCATAGTCAGCTGATTCCAAGGCAGGCAGGAAATGATGGAAGGATGTGAGAGAGGAAAGGTGATCACCTAGTGCAAGCCTGGAAACCAAGAGAGTGAAGAAAGAAACTTTGCTCTTCAGCTCACTGAATCAGTCTTTCAGACTCATTGTGAAAACATTCAATTCTCTTCTGCTTTCCCATTACATAATTAGATTCTGTATTTTCAAGCCCTCTGCCTCCCATCCACCAGACAAGTTCTTATCCTTTCTGCAACAAAGTTTTTCATTCACATGTCTCCTAAAGGAAGCCTAATGAGGAACTCTGTTTCCAGGATCCTTCACTCGGCTGTGCTATTTCAGATGTGTTTTGCATTTGCCTCCCTAGAACAAATAATCACACTCATCCCTAACTGAAGCATTAGCTATAGAAGGTTACATTGTGGGATCCAAGGAAGCCACTAATTTCCCAAGTTTCTCAGGCTGGGCTTAAACCTATCCTTATCCTTCCTCATCCTCACAGAGTGCTGGGATGACAGGTGTACATTATCCTTAGTTGACAATTGTTTGCAGTGTTATGTATTCGTGGAAAAATTGTTCAGCTTTGCTCTTTAGACACTTTGTAGAAAGTGTCAATCTATTTAAGCTATCTACCACCTTCCTAGCCTGCAGTTTCTTTCACAGTGTGTAAGATTGAAAAATCCCATTTACAATGCTGGTAGATTCTCTGTGGTCAGCATAGCTTCAGATGATCAATCCATATGCCTGTATACTGGGACTGAGGCTCGGTGTCCTTGAGGCACATTCTCGTTTTACCTAATCCTACATGGAGTTTGATGATTGTTTGAAGTCAAATCCCAAGAAGATGTGAAGGTTAAAGCTACTTGGGGCACACTGCCCTCCAGAAGTCCAGGCCAGTGTAAAATGTTATTTACCTTCCTGGTCTATGTTCCAAGGTTTTGCATTTTTTGATGTTGTTGTTTTGTTTCTGTTTTTTATTCAACTTCTAGGGGTTTGAATACAAACTTTATACTTGACTCATTATTCTTCCCAATTTAAAACTCTTCTTATTTTGAGCAAGGTTCCTAAGTAGTGGCTAAATTGCTGAGGTTCTCCTTGAATTTATGATATTCCTGCCTCAGACTTCAAGACTGCTCAGATTACAAGCTACACCACCAGACCCAGCCTCTCATAATGTTGTTAAAAACTCATTGGCTGTCTTCTGGGAGAACATGGTGGACAGATAACAGCAACTACGGAGGCTCTCTGAAAGACTCAGCTCAGAAGTCAGGAAGGGTGCGGAGTAAGGAGACATAAGCCGGTGGAGATATGCTCTGCTGACTCTGGAACGAACTGGGCTGAGAGAAACCAACTTGGAATGCAGTCCTGGTGCTAGAACAGGAACAGAAAAGCCTCAGTGTGAAGGCTGGAGCCCGCGCCATTGGAAGCAGCGATTTGGGTTTCCTGCCTCGCGGCGGCTGCCTGTACAGTGGCTTGGCAAGGAGAGAGACGCGCGGAAGCTCTGAGAACGGGAATCTGCGAACGGAGTCGAAAACAGGACGGGCAGGGAGGCATGCACTGACTTGTGGTGAAGTGAGTGAGAGAAACTGACACTCTACCACAGTTTGACTCCAGCGGAGAACATTCTGGGCCCGCGCAGTCCTGCAGGAGCAGGGCGCGGTGGCGACTTCAGCCACACATCCCCCGCTCAGGCGGGATTGGTGAAAAGTGCCTAGCCTACAGTATACGAAGTTGTACTCAAGGATTTCAAGGAAAGAGACAATATGGTAACTACTTTTAGGTCAGGATTATCTGGTGGTGAAACACTATTCTGCTTAAATGGTTATGTTTTGATCTGCGCTGTTTTGCTGTTATGCCCTCTTTTATCTCAATCTCCACTCCATTATTTACGTTTTTATTTTTATCCTTTTAATTAAAGGAAAAAAAATAACAGGATATATTATAGTAACCCACTTTGACTTTCCATTACCTCGATTTAAAGCCCTGTATTACTCTCACCATCTGGTTTTTAACTGATGTTCCCCTATTCTGTTTTGCTGGATAGTATCAGGTTCGAAAATTTAGGCATCAGCTGTGAAGATAATGAGATTCATTATAACGCCCATTCTCGTTGACTTTTATCTACTTTTGAAGACCTACAATGTCTCCAATGTTTTGGTTTTGTCGGTTTTATTCTTTACTGTTTTGTTCAATTGTATTATAACTAACGATATAGGCAATTCTATTAGAGATAGCGGGAGGCATTATGGTAACCATTGTTGATCACCTTGTATTATGTTTTTACATTATCTATTATGTCCACCCTTTTGACTTGACCGATTCTGTTCTGTTATGTCACATTTGGTTTTACTCTCTTCCAAAAAAGTAATAAGAACCGTGGGAGCAATGAAACCCAAAATGTGTAATAGTCATTGTACAAAAGAGAGGAAAAGAAAGTGCTCCAAACTATATAACTGCATGTATATTTAAGTGTATAAGATAGAAAATGATATCACAGAGTTTTATTGGATCATTGAACAGAACTGTTTGCAGTATCATTGATGGAATGTCCACTTTACAAGCTTTAATTTTGTGACTTGAACAATTATTTCTAAGATGACAATATGTAATCCATTAACTAGTGATTTCCTACTGTTCATTTATTTTTCTGCAAATCTGTATAACTTGTACCCTTTCTCTGCTTTTTTTTCTTTTCTCCTTAAATAAAATTAAAAAAAAAAAAAGAAAGAAATGTGCCTAGCCTACGTGACACTGCTGGCGGACCCAGTAGGCTAGCCCAACCCATATCCCAGAGCCTGATGGTGGCCTGGAGGGGCAGCCCCACATAGGCTGCCTGGTCTGGAACTTCCTGGTGTGCTACAGTGGGCGGGAACACCTAACCGGTGCAATTCGATCAGGCTGTGGCTGACAGGGAGGGGCCTCCTATATAAGCTTGCATATATAAGGAACAGAGAATATGGGAAGAGGCAGCAACAAGAAAGGCTCCTTGGCCCCCAATTCTGAGAAACAGGTAATAGCGGACTCCGCACCAATAGACATAAAGCGCCATCTAGAGAGCCTCATAGACCAGTTCAGGAATGAAGTTATCAATGACCTGAAGCTAGAAGTATGCAGAATAGTTAGAGAAATGCTAAGCACCACCCAAGAAAAAACAGATGGTGGAATGGAAGAACAGAAAAAGAGGGGAGAATTGTTTGATGGAGAAAACAGAGAAAGCATAGAATACGTGAAGCAGGTTCAAAGGGACTACCAAGAAACTAAAAAGTCTATCAAAAACTGGCATAACAGCTTGAAAGAAACTAAGGACAGACTATCTGAACTGGAGGGCAGATGTGTAATATGGGAGAATGAAATGAAAAACTTCTTAAAAATAACAAAGAAACAAACAGCAATAATACAAAGACAAGAAGATGATAAGAGGATCCATAACTTAAGAATTAAGAACATAAAAGAAGAAATAGGGACACAATCAAATGAACTACAAAAGCTACTCACAGAAATAATCCAGGAGAATTTTCCTAATTTAGCAAAAGGTAAAGATACTCAGATGTATGAGGCATACAGGACCCCAGCTACCTACAACCCAAACAGAGCAACACCCAGGCATATAATAATAAAAATTCCAGAAATTCAATACAAGAACAGAATATTAAAAGCTGTCAGAGACAAGAAACAGACCACTTACAAGGGAACACTCATCAGAGTTACAGCAAATTTCTCTGCACAAACCATCAAATCATGAAGAGCGTGGGGGGAAATAATTCAAGCTTTGAAAGATAATAATCTCCAGCCAAGATTGAGATATCCTGCACAACTGTCCCTGGAAATTGATGGAAAAACAAGGTGCTTCCAGGATAAAGAGGAACTGGGGGAATTTGCAACCACCAATTCAACTCTACAGAGAGTATTGCAGAATATTCTAAAAAAAGAAAAATACAAAGAATCCAGAAATAGTGGCGGGGAGGCCACAACGAATGGAGCAGAGAACAAAATGAAGAAGACAAACTGACAGCTACTGACAGAAAAAGAGCTCAACAGAAATGAGGCAGAGAAGATTGGATGATAGGAACAGCTATTTTGGAGAAAATGACATCTTAATAGGTAATACTGATTTAGTATCATCTTGTTTTGAAGTCTCATCTAGCTTTTGTTCTTCTGTCTCCAATGGTCTAAATAGGTTGTATCTTATTGGATTTTATTATGTACGATAGTATAAGCAAAAACCTTTTAAAGACAAGGAGATTATACAGAAACCATTGTTCATTTTCTGTTAGTCGATTCTAAATACTCTGTAATGCTGTCATTCTCTTAAATGGTTTTACATTGTTTTGATATACTTAATGCTACAGTATACGAAGTTGTACTCAAGGATTTCAATGAAAGAGACAATATGGTAACTACTTTTGGGTCGGGATTATCTGGTGGTGAAACACTATTCTGCTTAAATGGCTATGTTTTGATCTGCGCTGTTTCACTGTTATGCCCTCTTTTATCTCAATCTCCACTCCATTATTTACTTTTTTATTTTTATCCGTTTAATTAAAGGAAAAAAATAGCAGGATATATTATAGTAACCCACTTTGACTTTCCATTATCTCGATTTGAAGCCCTGTATTACTCTCACCATCTTGTTTTTGACTGATGTTCCCCTATTTGCTGGATAGTATCAGGTTCGAAAGTTTAGGCATCATCTGTGAAGATAATGAGATTCATTATAAAGCCCATTCTCGTTGACTTTTATCTACTTTTGAAGACCTACAATGTCTCCAATGTTTTGGTTTTGTCAGTTTTGTTCTTTACTGTTTTGTTCAATTGTATTATAACTAACGATATAGGCAATTCTATTAGAGATAGCGGGAGGCATTATGGTAACCATTGTTGATCACCTTGTATTATGTTTTTACATTATCTATTATGTCCACCCTTTTGACTTGACCGATTCTGTTCTGTTATGTCACATTTGGTTTTACTCTCTTCCAAAAAAGTAATAAGAACCGTGGGAGCAATGAAACCCAAAATGTGTAATAGTCATTGTACAAAAGAGAGGAAAAGAAAGTGTCCAAAAAAGTAATAAGAACCGTGGGAGCAATGAAACCCAAAATGTGTAATAGTCATTGTACAAAAGAGAGGAAAAGAAAGTGCTCTAAACTATATAACTGCATGTATATTTAAGTGTATAAGATAGAAAAGGATATCACAGAGTTTTATTGGATCATTGAACAGAACTGTTTGCAGTATCATTGTTGGAATGTCCACTTTACAAGCTTTAATTTTGTGACTTGAACAATTATTTCTAAGATGACAATATGTAATCCATTAACTAGTGATTTCCTACTGTTCATTTTTTTTTCTGTAAATCTGTATAACTTGTACCCTTTCTCTGCTTTTTTTTCTTTTCTCCTTAAATAAAATTAAAAACTAAAAATTAAAAAAAATAAAGATATTACAGATAATGATACTGAATGGTTTATGTGTCTAACCATGAATGCATCTGTCATGGTTTATGTTTGTGTCCCCCAAGCCTCATGAGTTTGCATTGTTCATTTGTGATGGTTCATTGTACAGTGCTTGGATTGATGGTGTCAGTGCTCCGCCCATATAGGGGTGGAGCCTGGATGTGATGTAATGGCAGGAAGAAGGTGTGTTTTTTCTCTTTGCTGGTTTGAGTTTGCTGTGGGCGGCCGCCATGAACTGCAGCCCAGCCATGCCTGCCTGTCTTGGAGCCAACTGAGTGTGGACTGAAACCTCCAAAAACTGCAAGAAATAAACCTTTCCTTTCCCAACTTGGGCATCAGGTATTTTATCTCAGCGATGAGCATAAAGTAACTAAGACAGAAATTTGGTACCAGGAGTGGGGTCCTTTGCTGTGACTATACCTGGCCATGTTTTTCAAGAGGCTTTGGAAATGGCTTATGGGCAGAGTTTGGAAAGGTTTGGACATGTTGCCTGGATGCATAGAGCTGGAGCAGCTTAGGCTGTTCTGTAGAGGAGATTCTGGTCAGAGCTCAAGAGACCAGAAAGCTGATAGAAAGCCTGATGGTAAAGACCAGGCTTGGGAGGTTTCTGCTGGAAAGGACTGCATTGGTTGTTAGACTCCACATGATGTGTGTTATGGCTTGGCAGAAAGTTTGTCTGCATTTTGCTCCTGCCCAGAGACTTTGCCTGAGACTGACACAAAGGGCAATGGACTGATTAATATTGAAAAAGAAATTAAAAAGCAATCGAACATTGAGGCTGTGGCATGGCTATTGTTGGGGGCTTTTAGCCAGCTTTATGTTTCAAATCAGGAGCAAAGAGCCCAGCAGGATAATTTCCAATACTGTGAGTTTGGCCCGAAGGAAGATTCCAGGAAGGGTGTGGATTGTAAAGACAGAGTTGAGATTTTGATTCCTGAGGAGAAACAGAGAGATAAGAAAGATGGCCCCGGGGCATCCCAGGAAGCAAGTCCCCACTCTGTGTGGCCTCATAGCAAAGATGAAGAGTGCCATGCTCCAGAATGGCGACAGAGGCCACGTGAGTTTCCAGAATGGCGACAGAGGCCACGTGAGTTTCCAGAATGGCGACAGAGGCCACGTGAGGTTCCAGAATGGTGGCAACACAGAGAAGCTTTTCATCACAATCAGGTAGACAGAGCCCTGTGATCCAGGCAACTGACCCGTACAGCCAAGAGAGAGAAAAGCCTGGCTACTGCTTCAGCTAACAGCAAACCTTGATGGCATCCACAAGGTGCTAATTTTAGGTGCAAGGAAAATGCATGAATTCTGAGGGTAAGACGGCTTCCTCCTCGATTGCAAAGGGCCTGGGAGGCCAAGCAGTGTGCCCCTGAGGGGGCAATTTGTGCAGATGTAAAGGTGAAGCCAAAGGTGCAGTGGAGACCCCAGAAGTTTGGAAAAGCCAGGAATGTGGATGATCCAAGGGAAGCTGCAAAAAGCGAGCAGAGAAGATTTAAGAGAAAAGCTGCGGGAGTTGAAATCACCAGAAGTGCCCTGGGGATGGAATCACCCAAGGCTTTTGGAACTTGCAACCAGATTGCTTCAGATGCTGAGCTTGGAACTCTAGGACTTAATGTTTGTCCTGCTGGATGTTGGACTTGCTTTGATTCCAATGCTTTATATTCCTCTGTTTGTAACTTTTGGAATGGTAATATTTATCTTGTGCCTTTGCATTTCAGAAATGTTTAACCTTGTTTCTTTTGTACAGGGGCTTAGAGTTAAGAGTTTGCCACAGATCTTGGAGGAGACTTGGGACTTGGACTTTTCAGCAGTGTTGAAGCTGTTAGGACTTTGGCAACTCTTGGAGGTGGACTAAATGTCTTTTGTATAAAGGATGTACATGAGTCCTGGGGGCCAGGGGTGGAATGTCATGGTTTATGTTTGTGTCCCCCAGGCCTCATGAGTTTGCATTGTTCATTTGTGATGGTTCATTGTACAGTGCTTGGATTGATGGTGTCAGTGCTCCGCCCATATAGGGGTGGAGCCTGGATGTAATGTAATGGCAGGAAGAAGGTGTGTTTTTTCTCTTTGCTGGTTTGAGTTTGCTGTGGGTGGCCGCCATGAACTGCAGCCCAGCCATGCCTGCCTGTCTTGGAGCCAACTGAGTGTGGACTGAAACCTCCAAAAACTGTAAGAAATAAACCTTTCCTTTCCCAACTTGGGCATCAGGTATTTTGTCTCAGCGACGAGCATAAAGTAACTAAGACAGCATCTGTCTTAGTTAATTTTCTTCTTGTTGAGGCAAGATACCCAACACCCCCAGATTAAAGGAGGAAATGTTTATTGTAGCTCACAATTTGTAGAAGCTTCGCTTCATGGTTGGCTGGCTCCACAGAAGGTTGACTTGCAGACGGGTCTTATAGAGGAGAAGTTGTTCATCGCTGGCAGAAGTAACAAGCAGCAAGCAGCAAGCAACCCACCAAGGATTCTATTCATAATGCAAAAAGGAGAACTTTCCCGGAAGCTCATGGTTACATTCATTTGACTCAGGAAACCACTCCTTGAACACTGTGTTAATCTTTGAAGGGACTTGCTGATGCACGCTGCCATGGTAAGCTAACGTGTCAGAGTTCCTTGGCATCATGCCCATAAGTCCATTTTTTTCTCTCATGGATTTTGGGGAACCAGCACTAAGGGCACACAGGTTGTCGTCTTAATTGGTGTGTCTGCCAATGTGGTTCACATCTCTTAAATTTTGTTCTACCTCCAATGTTGCTTTTCAAAATCCTTCAGGAACTCTGCAGGGGTCTCAGTCCCTACATTCCTTGATGGTTAAGGTGAATCTGTATCAGTTTAGCATAGATCCCACAGGTAACGTTTTGATTTTTTGTTTCTCTGTTAATCATTGAAACAAAATAAAGAACTAGAACTGAGGTTCAGTTTCTTTGTTTTGTTAGAATAAATGTGACAATTGACTGCAAGTGCTGAGGACAGAGCAGAAAACATGAAACACTACTGTAAAGGGCCAGAAATTAGCAGGCATTACAGCATAACAGTGCTAGGATGCCCTTTCGTTCTGACCCCCCAAAAAAGACTTGTGGTTTTTTTGGCCTGCTTACATTTTTGACTTAAAATTTTTCTTCATGACTTCCTCTTGTTTATTTTGTATTTTTAATGATGTTTTGCAAATATATAGTAATTGGATTCCTCTTGAGTAATTGGCATATATACCTATTGTACCTTTGTCATTTTGCTTTACATCCCTATCACACTCTACCCTATTTTCCAGATTGTTTTACTACACATCACTGACTAGATATCAAAACAGATGGCAGCATCTACTTCTGTGGAAGAAAAGCAGGAGTGCAGAGCTTTGCTGTAGGTACATTTGAAGCTCTCACAACTCCTGAGCCTCAAGAACAACAAGCACTTCTCAGATATCTCAGGTTTGTCCTCCTTCCTAGAAATAATGGTGGTTATTGATGTTAGTCATAGGACAGCATCCTCTATCACTGCGCTGTTTTACAGGTCCCTGCGAAAATGTTTTAGTGGGCAATATTTAATGTTTGAAGGAGATACTCATTAAAGGATATTTTCAAAATGGATCAAAACAATAAATTTAGCAAACAACAATTGGGAGTCAAATTTAAAGAAATATTCATACAGAGCACAGAGACACTGCCTAAGGTATATTGCTCAGGAAATGTTCATTGTCCACAGCGCTTGCTGTTCACATCTACCTGCAGGTATCCCGCTTGGGCTGTCCTCACTGGTATCCAAACCATAGGCTTGGGCTGTCCTCACTGGTATCCAAACCATAGATCCATATTATCACTAGGGTTTAACAGAAATATGAACAAAGAGGTCCCGTGATCCCTGAACAGTCCTCCACTTCCAGCAATGAAGAAAAATCAAACATATAAGGCTCAAAAATGACCTTGGGTAACAATGGACTTGGTGGCATACGAACCACTGCAGGAGTGTGCAAAGTAGAGGAGCAGAGATGTGCAGGAGTAAACATAAGTCTCTGTCCTTTATTCTGACCAAATCTCTTCTTCTATGAAAGCTGATTTGTGGTCAATAAGAGGATTTTTTTCCCCCTCTGGGTGTCAGAGAGAATGATGAAAAGCATTTTTAAGATCATTTAAGATCGTTAAGATTCGTTGTCAATTCAGATCTGACATGTATTTTCCTTTCTAAGGTCATAATGAACACTAAGTCACCTGGCCAATGACAAAAATATAAAGGTAATTTAAGTGACAATGTTTGGCTTCTGGTACCTTTCAACAGATAGAAAACAAGCTGAAGTTCACTCTGTCTGCCAGCAAATGATTGTTTCAAATAACTGAAAATACGTGCTTCTCAAGGGAGGGGCTTCCCTTTGTTCCTTAGAAAAAAATGAAAGTTGATACCAAAAACCAAAGAAGGTACTTACTCAAACCAAGGAACACAAACAGATATTTTTCTTAGATTCATTGATTTCCTGTGTGGAATCCCCAAATACAATGTTATCAATGGCTAAGAAAGAAGACTAAAAGTAATTTTGATTAGGCACCAAGAAACTCTCAACTTATTTGGACATTGATAATCCACAGCTGCCTACACTTAAGTTATATGGCTGCAATTATGTGATAGAATTTTTAAGTATTTTTTTTTGTTGTTCTTAGCAATCTCCTCCCTCCTTCTGTCCATCTCTTGGTCCTCTTAACTTTTGGGAAAAATCTACATCTCCATTCCTTACTAACTTATTTCCCTCTTTATTTATATTTTAGGTTTCTAACATAAAAGAAACCATGGGATATTCAATGTTGTGTGTCTGATTTATTATTTTTTTTATTTAAGGAGAAAAGAAAAAAAAACAGTGAAGGGGTACAAGTTATACAGATTTACAGAAGAAAAAAATGTGCAGTAGGAAATCACTAGTTAATGGATTACATATTGTCATCTTAGAAATAATTGTTCAAGTCACAAAATTAAAGCTTGTAAAGTGGACATTCCATCAATGATACTGCAAACAGTTCTGTTCAATGATCCAATAAAACTCTGTGATATCATTTTCTATCTTATACACTTAAATATACATGCAGTTATGTCGTTTAGAGCACTTTCTTTTCCTCTCTTTTGTACAATGACTATTACACATTTTGGGTTTCATTGCTCCCACGGTTCTTATTACTTTTTTGGAAGAGAGTAAAACCAAATGTGACATAACAGAACAGAATCGGTCAAGTCAAAAGGGTGGACATAATAGATAATATAAAAACATAATACAAGGTGATCAACAATGGTTACCATAATGCCTCCCGCTATCTCTAATAGAATTGCCTATATCATTAGTTGTAATACAATTGAACAAAACAGTAAAGAACAAAACCAACAAAACCAAAACATTGGAGACATTGTAGGTCTTCAAAAGTAGATAAAAGTCAACGAGAATGGGCGTTATAATGAATCTCATTATCTTCTCAGCTGATGCCTAAACTTTCGAACCTGATACTATCCAGCAAAACAGAATAGGGGAACATCACTCAAAAACAAGATGGTGAGAGTAATACAGGGCTTCAAATTGAGATAATAGAAAGTCAAAGTGGATTACTATATTATATCCTGCTATTTTTCCCTTTAATTAAACGGATAAAAATAAAAAAGTAAATAATGGAGTGGAGATTGAGAAAAAAGAGGGCATAACAGCGAAACAGGGCAGATCAAAACATAACCATTTAAGCAGAATAGTGTTTCACCACCAGATAATTCCGACCCAAAAGTAGTTACCATATTGACTCTTTCCTTGAAGTCCTTGAGTACAACTTCGTATACTGTAGCATTAAGTATATCGAAACAATGTAAAACCATTTAGAGAATGACAGCATTATAGAGTATTTAGAATCGACTAACAGAAAATGAACAATGGTTTCTGTATAATCTCCTTGTCTTTAAAAGGTTTTTGCTTATACTATCGTACATAATAAAATCCAGTAAGATACAACCTGTTTAGACCATTGGAGACAGAAGAACAAAAGCTAGATGAGACTTCAAAACAAGATGGTACTAAATCAGTATTACCTATTAAGATGTCATTTTCTCCAAAATAGCTGTTCCTATCATCCAATCTTCTCTGCCTCATTTCTGTTGAGCTCTTTTTCTGTCAGTAGCTGTCAGTTTGTCTTCTTCATTTTGTTCTCTGCTCCATTCGTTGTGGCCTCCCCGCCACTATTTCTGGGTTCTTTGTATTTTTCTTTTTTTAGAATATCCTGCAATACTTTCTGTAGGGTTGAATTAGTGGTTGCAGATTCCCCCAGTTCCTCTTTATCCTGGAAGCACCTCGTTTTCCCATCAATTTCCAGGGACAGTTGTGCAGGATATCTCAATCTTGGCTGGAGATTATTATCTTTCAAAGCTTGAATTATTTCCCCCCACGCTCTTCATGATTTGATGGTTTGTGCCGAGAAATATGCTGTAATTCTGATGGGTGTTCCCTTGTAAGTGGTCTGTTTCTTGTCTCTGACAGCTTTTAATATTCTGTTCTTGTATTGAATTTCTGGAATTTTTATTATTATATGCCTGGGTGTTGCTCTGTTTGGGTTGTAGGTAGCTGGGGTCCTATATGCCTCATACATCTGAGTATCTTTACCTTTTGCTAAATTAGGAAAATTCTCCTGGATTATTTCTGTGAGTAGCTTTTGTAGTTCATTTGTTTGTGTCCCTACTTCTTCTTTTATGTTCTTAATCCTTAAGTTATGGCTCCTCTTATCATCTTCTTGTCTTTGTATTATTGCTGTTTGTTTCTTTGTTATTTTTAAGAAGTTTTTCATTTCATTCTCCCATATTACAAGTCTGCCCTCCAGATCAGATAGTCTGTCCTTAGTTTCTTTCAAGCTGTTATGCCAGTCTTGGATAGACTTCTTAATTTCTTGATAGTCCCTTTGAGCCTGCTTCACATACTCAATGCTTTCTCTGTTTTCTCCATCAAGCAATTCTCCCCTCTTTTCCTGTTCTTCCATTCCACCATCTGTTTTTTCCTGGGTGGTGCTTAGCATTTCTCTAACTATTCTGCATACTTCTAGCTTCAGGTCGTTGATAACTTCATTCCTGAATTGGTCTATGAGGCTCTCTATATGGTGCTTAATGTATATTGGTGCGGTGTCCACTATTGCCTGTTTCTCAGAATTGGGGGCCGAGGAGCCTTTCTTGTTGCTTCCCTTCCCCATATTTTCTGTTCCTTATAAAATGCAAGCTTACATAGGAGGCCCAGCTTCCCTGCCTGTCAGCCACAGCCTGATCAAATTGCGCTGGCTAGATGTTCCCGCCCACCACTGCGCAGCAGGGAGTTGCGGAGGAGGCAGCCTACGTGGGAGTCAGTCGCCCCTCCGGGCCACCGTCATGCTCTGGGATCTGGGTTAGGCCAGCCTACCAAGTCCGCTCGCAGCGTCACGCAGGCCAGGCACTTTTCACCAATCCCGTCCGAGAGGGGAATGTGTGGCTGGAGTCGCCACCGAGCCCTGCTCTTACAGGACTGCCCGAGCCCAGAAAGTCCTCCGCTGGAGTCAAACTGTGGTAGGGGGTCAGTTTTTCTCACTCACCTCGCCACCAGTCAGTTTTCGTGTACGCCTCCTTGTCCGTCCTGTTTTCGACTCCGTTCGCAGACTCCCGTTCCCAGAGCTCTGCGCGTCTCTCCTTGCCGAGCCGCTGTGGAGGCAGCCAGCCGCCGGGCGGCGAGAAACCCAAATCGCGGTTTCTAATGGCGCGGGGTCAAGCCTCCACACCTTAGGGTTTTTTTCTCCACACCTTAGAGTCTTTTCTGTTCCTATTTTAGCGCCAGGGCTGTATTCTAAGTTGGTTTCTCTCAGCCCAGTTCGTTCCTGAGTCAGCAGAGCACATCTCTACCGGTTCATGTCTCCTTAGTCCGCATCATTCCTGGCCTCTGAGCGGAGCCTTTCAGAGAGCCTCCGGTAGTTGCTGTTGTCTGTCCGCCATGTTCTCCTGGAATCCCATGTCTGATTTATTATAAAGTCACATTGAATTCTATCAATGAGAAATTTCATATATTATTGAAGCAAATGGGAAAAGAACAAACTTCAGAAAACAAAAGCTATAAACAAAAAAGAAATATAATTTATAGAGCTAAATATATAATAAATAAAATTAAAATGAAATTCTTAGATGAAGCATCTCTAAAATTATGTGGTGAATTTTTAAATGGACAATCAATTTCTGTTCATTGCCAATTTCAGATATTCTTGAGGCAAATAGAAAAGGAGAAATAGAAATCTTAAAAGCTAAGCAAATATAAATTATGGAGCACAGTGAAATTCTGTGGGGCGCAATAACAGAAGACAGTGAAAAAAGCATTCAGATATTAGAGAAGACATTTAACATAGAGAAGTAAGTAAAGTTGTTGTCACTGCACAGTAGGGGGCGCTGTGGTTCTCAGAGGTTGACAAGGAGAGTAACTGACAAGGCTCCCAGTTGATGGCTTGGGCTGCGCTCCCGGGCCTGGGTTAGAGGTTACAGCAGGTGCTTCCTCCTAGAAGGCAAATTCAGAACTCAATCTTCCCTGATAGGATCTGCACCCTAGATTGGCCATATAGAAACAGTCGATGCTGCTCATGTGTGTCAATGACTCATGTTTGCATGATACAGAAGGCAATTACACAACAGACTGAACAGGAGATAAAGGCAGAGTAGAGTCCAGCATCATCTATGCATCCTGAGGATCCATGGAAAGTCCACAGAGTGGCCTGGACAACTTTCTTCTTTTTTCTTGCCTAGGTTAACGGAGATTTCAGAGACCTATTTTGAAATGACCTTGTGTCCTTTCTCATTCCTAAGGTGTTTGTTTTCATTTCAGAGTTCACCCCAGACTGCAGGCACCCTGGGTCCTTCATTGCCCCTGTCTGCAGGAAGGATGCTCGCTCTCATCTGCAGCTGCTGCTCTCTTAGTCACTGATGCTTCCTTTCCATGCTAGTACCAGCAGAAGCCTGGTCAGTCTCAGGACACTGGTTTATGATACAAGCAGAAAACCCTCCTGTAACCGGGTAGGCATTCAGGATTCTACTTTACAGGCAAAGTCGCTTCAGCAGACCAGCCTGAGGCTATGGCTGAGTACTGCTGTGTGGGATGACAGAGTGATGGTCAGTGAGTTCCAGATGGGAAACCAAATGTAAACGTGCTTTTCAGTGAGGCTGGATACAAATAGGATCTCATGATATTGGAAATGTGCAACCAGACCCTGAGCTCACAGGCAGCCTACAGATGACGATCCTTAGAGAAAACGCTGAAGAGAACTGTCTTGATACACATTCCTACTTGAAAGCTAACATTGAAAATATTTGGGAATTCTTTGAATTGTCCCACAAAAAAACAGAGTTCAGTTAATGTACTTTGGCAAAAGAATTGTAGTAGTACAGTATAGTAACAGTAATCAGAACTCAGGAATCAGAATCCGACACCTTTCCTCAAGAGTAAAGCATCTTTAGTGATAGTTTGGGTTTCATCTAGAAGCAATGCAAAGAAATGTTTCATTGTTACTACTCATAAAGTATATTTCATTAGATTTAATTGTATTGCATACAACTGTTGCAAACCTTGAAACTGAATACACATGTGTGGCTATGGCATGGCCCGGGCATGACTGAACTGAGAATGAGGAGACACCTCAGGGGGCAAGAGAGGCCACAGCTGAAGCCACCTAATGTAAAGCCATCCATTCCAGAGAATAGCTTAAAATAAATTAGAGATCATTATCTGACAGAAACCAAAGACAGCTGTCAAAGAGATAAAATAGATTCCTGATATTTTTAAAATCCATGATTTCATGTCACGTGTGACATGTGAAAAGTTGAACGTGGCTTCATTTTTTAAAAACCACTAACAAAAAGGAACACACACACACACAAAACACACACACACACACACACACACTCCAAATCTCACTTTCACCTGAACTCCTGCCCACCTGCCCAGCACTTACACAGTCTCCTTATTGGCGTCTCCTGCTCCTGGAGAGCTGATGCTCCTTCCGTGGTTCTTGGGCCTCTCTGCTCTATAACCTTTCTCCATGTCACCTCCTCTGTTAATGTTAAAGTCTTTACTTTAGAAAATCAGGGGCAGTTTTTGAGATGTTTTTCTTCAGTCTTAAAGCTACATATCTTTTGTTCTGTTTTAAACTACTCTGACAGCTTACTTCAAACGAAGCTCAATCTCCAGAAATTCTTTTATAATTCCACTTGTGCCTTGTCTTTGTATTTCCTAGGATATTCTCCTTTGTAATGTATACAATGATTCACAGAATGTTCTCATTTACTCTCACAAATGCTCACTAATATGCCCATGCTAGTCCAATATTGTGAGGAATCAAACAGGAAAAGAGAAACCAGACTTGGAGAACAACTTGGGTTATAGGTTTATGTATGGCCTATCCAGGAGCCCAACCTTCTTTCATGTTAAGTTTGTACATGGAAATAGCCTCCCCTCCTTATAAGGTGGGGTGAATTGTGTGCTTTGTTCTCACCAATGAATCGAACAAAAAATTATTGACTGAGACAAGGCAGCAGAATTCATTCTTCTGAGAAGTGGCTGAGGTTTATTCCTGGGCACAGAGCAGGGATTTGACAAACACTTGGTGGAGGCACGTATGTGACCACTGGCCATCTGCCCTAGACACAATGGACTTGTGTCCAGGAGACACTGCACAATGTTGAGACATAACCATTGGATCCATAGGGCTCTGATCCAGGATACCAGCACCTGCCTGGAGGTGTCTGCCCAAGGCTCACTGAGTCTAGAAGCCTCTTTCTGCCCCTGAGAAGCCTCAGAGTAGGCTGTGACCAGCCCACTCTCCCAAAGTGACACCAGATGTCAGTGTCAACATAGGTCCATGGATGAAGTTGATTGGTTAGAAGAAGAATAGATTTGCATATAGGGCATCCTGGCTATTCTGGGACCTGAGGGTAGGATAAGAAACCCTGCACCGGTATGGCTTCTTCACCAGAACTCTGTGGTGTCTGCACCATGGCCCAGACCACTCTTTTCTTCCTCATCTTCCTCCTCTACTGCACAGGTCAGTAAGGTCCTCATCATCCTGTTGCCCAGCTCAGTGAATCCGTCTCTTAAATTACTACCAGAACTGTCCTCTCCTCTGCTCCTTTTTCCAGATAATACATACCTCTATTTTCAGGATCCTTCTGCCAGCCTGTGCTGAAACAGTCACCCTCTGCTTCTGCTTCTCTGGGGGGCTAGGTCAAGCTCACCTGCCCTTTGAGTAGTGAGCACAGCAGTTACTACATTTCATCGTATCAGCAGCAGCCAGGGAAGTCTCTTGGTTATATGATGCATGTTAAGAGTGATGGAGGCTATGACAAGGGGGACGGGATACCTAATCGATTCACAGGCTCCAGCTCTGGGGCTGATCGCTACTTAACCATCTCCAACATCCAGGCTGAAGATGAGGCTGACTATCTCTGTGGTGTGAGTTATAGAAGTGGTTAAAGCATAGTGAAGCAGATAAATGGGCACAAAAATTATTTTTTCTCACCTACTGTCAAAGATTGCCACACAGCTCTTAGAAAGTTTCTGGTGTCTTAACAGTAAAAAACAATGTTAAGTTTATTTAAAAAATATCTAAAAGTAAAAAAGCACCCATGTATGTTCTGAATCTTGCTAATAAGCCACTGAAAAACAGCTTGCTTGACCAGTTTCCTATGGATTGCAGAAACAGAATAAAGTAAATATTACAACAACTCTTGCTGACCCCTGCTGTTCTGTGGAATCCTCATTATATTGTATCAAAAGTTTATTCTCCTTTCCAGATTCTAACCGTGGAACTCAAGGCATTTCTCATTATGTGACAAGGAGTTTGTTTTCGGTGACCAATCCTAGGACATCACTTTACTTCTCATTTGAAAAGTCATTGCATTCAAAACCATATTAGAAATGATGTTATAATAAGAGATACAATATAAAATTTGACGGGGGGCTGGAGATTTAGCTCAGCGGCATAAGCGCCTACCTTGCAAGCAGGCAGTCGTGAGTTCGATCCCCGGTACCGATAAAAATGAAAAAGACAAAAAAAAAAATTTGACGGGAGACAGAACTTTTTAACAATTTGACAGTTTGTGAAAGTTTCCTCAGCTGTCCAGTTTCCTGCATTTTAGGGATGAGGGACTAGAAGGAAAAATTACTCTACCAATGGGACTGAAAAGATCAGCCATTTAAATTCAAACATATATGAAATAATAGTTTTAACTTTAGAACATTATATTGGGCTGGTGATATATTTCAGTGGCAAGTGCCTGCCTGGAAAGTATGAGGTCCTGAGTTTGATGCTTTGTACAAAACAAAAACAGAAGCAAAAACGAAAGCAACCCAATGTTACATCGATTGTGCTGTGGGTTCTAAACAAATACAAAACAATCAAGCATGTGTTGAATAATTATTTTTGTGCTCTGATATGTCACAACAGTCACTGTAGATAAGGCTGCCATTTCCTGATTCTTCAGTAATACACAACACTTTCCGTATAAATATCTGATTTTATTGATCCACTCACGTGTTCATAGGCATATAGGCTGCTGGCTATCCACAGGCAGAAGATTGAATCTAGACCTGTATCTCTCACAAGGTACTAAAATAAAATCAAAATGGACCAAAGATCTAAGGGTCAAAACAGAAACAATCTGCTGCATGAGAAAAGCAGTGAAATTCTTTGATATGCAGCATGTGAAATAAATTTCTGAACATCAATTGTGTACATACACAAAAATGAAGAATCAACAAATGGCTTAAATGAAAAGGCTTCTGTACACACACAGAAAAAAAACAGCTAAAGGACAACCTGCAGTATAGATAAGTATTTTTGCCAGCTCTTCATGTTACTCCTGATGGTAGATGATAGATAGATGATATATAGATGTATGACCCCTAAATCTAAACCTATTGAGACCTGCAGGACTCTTGTTTTTGACGGATATTCAAATCTGATGGATAGCATACTATTATCTACTCAACTTTAGTGAGTTCTGAATATTGAATTATTTTTCCTAATTATGAAGAGGTAATACTTTAGTTGATTTAGGTCTGCTATACCCAAACACCACAGAATACATAAATTATTAACAGTATAGACTAGTGTGCATCTGCAAGCCCAGGAGCATGGCAACAACGTTAGGAGACAGCTTTTCTGCTACTTCATAATATTGCACACTAAATTCAAAGAAAGAAAGAGAGAAATCCAGGACAAATTCATTCTTTATATTGAAAGCCCACACCTGCTTACCACTAGACATAATCACATATTAACAGGGACCAGAGTTACCAATGATTTCTTTTTTCACTAGAATTTGTTTGCAGTAGATGAAAGTAACAGTCAGTTATTTTTTATTCATTTATTTGGAGACAGGATCTTGCTATGTGGTCTAGGCTGGTCTTGAACTCACTATGATGTAACACAGGCTTCCCTCCAACTCACACAGATCCTGCTATCTTACCTTCCTGCCTGCCTGCTGGGATTCAGGTGTGTGCCTCTGTGCGCAGTAACACTCACGTTAGGGAGCGTGTGCATGTACGTAACACAGCTTGATTCCTTGTTAGTCCCCTTCCCTTTCCCACCCAGCTTCCTCCCTCCTCTAAACCCCCTTTCCCCATTTTCAGTTTCATTGTTATTATTTCTAGCTCATGTTCATGACATAGTGATTGCATTCACTGTGGCGACATGTAAGTAACCCAACTTTCCCTTCCCTCCCGCATCCCTTCATCTTAATTCACCTGGACCACTACCCATTTGAAAAACATCTCTGTTTCCTTCTATCAATCCTTTATTTTCCTCCTTATTGGTACTTGTCTTATTCAAATGAGAGATACCATGTAGTATTTAAACTTGCATGTCTTATTTCACTTAACATTATATTCTCCAGGCATATACATTTTCCTACCAAGGTGTCAGATGTATCCTTCTTTAAAACTGAATAGTATTCCATTATGAATAATGCTACATGTTCTTTATATATTCATCTATTGATGTATATACAGGCTGCTTCCAGAATTGAGCTATCAGGAATTCTACTTCTATAAACAATGGTGTGCACATATTGCTATAATGTGATATGTTTAGCTCTTTGAAGAAGATACTCAGAAGGGGATGGTGGGTCAAAAGAATTTCTAATTTTAGTTCTTTGTCTCCATACTGGTTTCATAACGGTCATCCTAGTTTGCATTCCCATCCATAAAGTCGGGGAGGCTTTTTGCCCCAAAACCACACCAGCATTTGTTATTCTTTGATGTCTTCATAGTTGCCATTCTTTCTTGTGTAAGATGAAATCTTAGCACTGTTTTAATTTGCGTTTCTCTAATGAGCAGAGATGTTGAACATTTTCTCATATGTTTGTCAGACGTTTGTAGTTACTGTTCTGAGAAATGTCTGTTCATTTCATTTGCCCATTTCTTGACTGGCTCTTTTATTTAGGGTGGTCTCATGTTTTTGACTTCTTTCTATAATGTACGTATAAGTTCTCTGTCTGAGGAATACATGGTAAAATGTTTTCCTCATTCTGTAGGCTGGATCTTTCCTGTACTAATTGATTCCTTTGGTATGCAGAATGGTTTTAATTTCATAATCCTATTTGTTGATTTGTTATTTCATTTTTAAATGGAGTTCCATTCAAACAGTCCTTGCCTGCACCTATGACTTCAAGTGTTTAAAGTATTTTATCTCCCTGTGGGTTCATTGTTTCTCTTTTAAGATTTTGACCCATCTAATGCTTAATATTTAATCCATTTTGATTTTAGTTTAGTCTATGGTGAGAGATATTAATACAAGCTTAATTTTCTGCAAATGGCTAATTTTTCAAAACCATTTTTAAAACAGGCTATCTAACCTCTAATGTATATTCTTGATGCATGTGTCAAATATCAAATAGCTGTGTGTGCCTGGGGATGTTTCTGAATCTTCTGATGTCTGTCAAATGCTTTATCTTGCAAGGATATGTACTAGGCCACATAAGCAGGGTGGTCAAGATGCCAAAGCCCAGAGCTGAGACTCTTTCCTTTATATGCCTTCTGGAGAATAAAGTCGATGAAACAAGAAATAACCATGCAGAAAATATATTTTTCTGAGACATATCATATGCTCTAATTACCAGTCTATCTGCCTTAGGATGTGTATCCCCTCACTCTAAAACCTGTGAAAGAGAACTCAAGGGACATGCATAGAAGACAAAATGGTGTGCGACCCATTGGGAGCACAGTGGACAGAAGCCTGGATAATCGAAAATAGTAGAGCGTTTCAGCAAGAAGCTGCTGGAGTGAGTAGGGAATGGGCTTCATGGGGAGGTTTTCTGCACTGACACCACATGGGGGAGAAGGTAATTTTTTTTGTCTTATCTTAGGTGTGCTGTAACTGCAGAAAGATACTCCACCTGGAGAAGCTTTAAATCCTGCCCAGTGCTCAGTGTGTTAAATCAACAGAGGTGCATTTCAGTGAATATAGAAAGAACTTATTCATTCTTCTACTTGACTGTGGGAATTGTTATAGTTTCTTTAGTGGTTATAAATATTGCAGTTCTGAAGAGCCAGGAAGGCATCAAGGGCGTGAGTGGATGTGGGACTTCCAGGCAGATCTAGGTATACATATCGTGTCACTGTTTACATGTTTAAGTCTTTTCAAATCACATGATAAACCTTCTTCCTTCTTGAAGTGTGTACTTCAGAGCCTTATTTTTGTCAACATGTAATAAGAAAACTACCTACTTCTGGACAGTAGAGTAATAGGGTAAAAGCCAGTGCCCACTATGCCACCTTTTGATTGGTTTTGCATCCTAGGTCAGAATCAGCATTAAGAATGTTTCTGTGTTTACTTTAATAAAAGATTGAAAATGAACAAATGGAGAATTATCACTCACTGAATGTAATGCATGACCTGTTTGAGAAAGAAATTATTTGGTTTGACTTGTAGATTTGTAGTAACATGCTGCCCATCATCTCAGATTATTTGCCATGATGCAAAACAGAACTGTTGAAAGTCTCCTGCTCTAAAAGGTATTTGCAAAGTTGATTCTCCAGTGAGTGGACACTTCTGTGTACGGTCTATTGCTCCACTGCAAATGGTTCAGGAAAACTAATTCTGAGAAGGGATTGGACATAAGTCTGACTAATGTGAAACTTCTCGACCTGCTCTGGAGTATGAGGAAACCATGACCTCAGTAATATCTCTTCTCAGACTGTCAGTGACATTACTCTTGGGATCCTAGGTACATTCTTCTCCACTGAACTGGGATTACTTCTCAGGATATGTCATATTGTAGCTCACAGAACATATTTAAACAAACTTGAAAGTGGCAGTTCCTCCAGATTCATTCAGTGAGGCCATTTGTCCTTTCCAAGCAGAGTTATAAACACTAGCCTTTCCTAGAGACAATGCAAGATACTGGGCTGGCAACATTGACAAGCAGAAATGTTCACACAGATTTGGTGTCCAGAGTTTTCTGAGAGGTTTGATGATGTAGACCCAGTTGACATGGCCAAATTTAGTCTCCACTGCAGTGACCAAAACCAAAACCAAACAAAAAACACATTTACTCCTAACCATGTCTTTAACCATTTTCTTTAATCCTACAGGGAAAATTAGTAAAGTAACTGCCACTTAAACCAGCTGTGCATCTCATGTGAGGCTCAAATATATAACTTCATCAGTCAGTTGGTCATGAAAGCAATTCCTTTTATTAATTAATTCAAAACACTCAGTTGAGGTTAAAAGCATTCAATACTAAAAATGAATTATGGACCCTTTGGAGGATTTCATCAAGTACTAGAGAAATACATATGCACATGAGCAGTGAAACCACAAGCAATGGATGTAAATCAAAGAAATACATTAACAATGCTACAAATATGAACCAAGAGGTACTGTTCAATGGATGAGACTACACATTCAGCCCAGGAGGCCTCCAGGACTTCTTGCAGATCCTCCACAGGACTGGAGGAATTTCGAGTGGTTTCACTTTAGTGAGTCCTGGAGAGTTGCTAAGTGGTTCTTTTACAATGTTAGAACAACTGTTCACAGACACGGGACAAATCCACAGCACACTGCCACTTAGGGCTTACTTCTAACAGTCTCAGGCCTGGGGACAATATGATAGAGGAGTTAAAGGGCCAAATTTATATAATCCCCACACGAACACAACCCATCTGTGTCTGGACCTCAGTAGAAAATAAAAAATCACTAGAAAGTCCAGCCTCAGCTCTGCAGCCGGGGATCCTTCCAATGTCCATAGCCCAGCAAGGACTCCTCTCTTTATCCTTCTCACTGTGTTCAGGTTAATAGAGATTTCAGTATCTACCCTCTGGAATGGCCCTTGCATCTTCTTTCCTCATTCTAAACATGAGTGTGGTGTGGGTTTCAAGACCCTTTTCTCCAGCTAGGGTGATTCAGGAGCTCTCACTGTTCATGTCCCCAGGAGGGACACGTATTCTCACCTATGCCTCCAGCACTGGAGCAGCCAACAAATACCACAAACCATAATAGCTCCATAAGAACCCAACCCAGCCCCAAAGACATGGACTGATAATGAAAACGCTCTTGAAGGCTTGCCCATTTCTCAGGCTCCCTCCTTGGGAACGAATCTGCCTGGATCCGGTTAGAGGCCCACTCTGAGGAGGAGGCTCAGTGCCACTGCTGGCTGATGCAAAGAGGTGGACACACCGTGCCAAGTCAGAGGAGGATCCACAGCATAAACCAGCCCTTTGCCAAGCCCGAGACTGTGCGCGAACCCTTAAACTGATGTCAGGTGATCCCTTCTTCTCAGGGCCTCCATATGGTCCACATGAGAGAAGGAGGAAGGGAAGCTTACTCCAGGGACTCTTCACTCACTTCGAGTTCTGAAAGAAAGGAAAAAACAGTGCCTGATTTGGCTTGAGAATTTTTTTTTTCAGAAAACAAAAATGAACCATTTTATAATTTACAGAAAATAGTAAAATCTAGATCTGCTAAATTTTCAGGCCTCAAACATTTTTCCTCTTCTAGGAAGTATCTCACTTTGGATTTTACCAAAGAAAGAATCACTCTCTGCAGAAAAATTCAATTTTTATTATATCATTTCAATGAAATTTCAACATGTTTAAGCATTGTAAATACTGTATATCTGGAAGGTTTAATAGCTTATCAGTATAAATACATTTTGTTCCAATACTTTTTTCTCAGTCATTTCCATAATTCTCAAAAAGACACCTGCTTATGGCTACATCATGAGCAGCAAGTCAGTTGTCATTTGTTTTAAGAAAAAAAGATATTTTATATCCATGAAGCATTTTTAATCTTAATTAATTTTCATTAAATTCTAGGTCTGTAAGCATAACTCTTTAAAACCTCTACATTTGTTGACCATTTTTGCCAGTTAGCTCAGGACTAAAGCATTTTAAGGCCATAGACTTTGATGCTGAAACCTAGAAAGTCCAAGTAAATAGGGATGACCTTCCACCTTATCATAATTTAAAATACTTCATGTGATTTATTTTACACTAAATGGAAATGCAATATTCAAATAATTAATATAAAATTGGAAATAGTGTTTGGGATTAGTCTGCAATATTCAACATTTATAAAATTGACATGAAAATGTATTATTTTCATGTTATTATCCACCTCTCCTTTCTTGGGAATATTCAGTAAATTCATTTTAATGTTTGTACTTAATGATATTTAGGTCACATTTTTAATTCACATGGAGCTTCTTTAAACATCTTTATCCTCAATGAGTTTGTTAAAACAATTAATGGGATCAACTAACACTTCAAATGATTGAGCCATTAAGAAGAAAAGGGGGGGGAGGAACTGATGAAAAAAATAACAGAGAAGAAAAATTGAGCTTTATAAAATCCTTAGATATATTGAGTTTCTTGATCTCATAGCACCCAGGAATTCTGTGTGCCTTGTTTTAGAAATATAAAGTTAGATGGCCTAGTGTCAGATGGAATAAGGACAATGTATCCCATTAAAATGTCACTGTGTTGGTCGGAGTACTCTGGGTTAGATACCTAATAAATGATTATAAATGTATTATAAATTAAAGCCTTTGCTTCTTTACATAACTATAACTGACCCCATCTCTCAGGCTGCTAACATCTAACTACCTGCTTACAAGTAAAAGAAACTGGAATACAGTTCTTTAATCAACACAAGTTATGAAACATAAAAACATATATATGTATTAAATTATATGCCAGTAAAATAATACAATATCTTCAGCATCTTTAATGGAAGAACTACCATTTTAAATTGTCCTTTGTGAACATTCTTGAACCTTCCATAGTCCACGATTCCTTCTGATCCATCAAAATTACTGATCGCAGCATTTAGAAATGAGAACATATGTGAACTGTACACAGTTTCCAACAATCTGTAAGATCAGTCAACTGCAAAGAGTGTATTATATACTCAACTGTCCTATAGATACACTTTCTGCTGTAGGGCACACTGTGTTCCCACCTTAGTCTGCTTCTTGACTGTATCATTTAAACTGGATATAGTGGATTCATGCCCTTAATCCCAGCACTAGAGAGACTGAGGCAGGAAGATCACTGCAAGTTAAAAGCCAGCCTGGCCTATATATAAAAGCAGCCTGAACTACATAGCAAGACCTGTCAGAAAAAAAGAAAAGGTGTATTTTTTGTACCAAGGATCAAACTAATGACCTTGTGCTTGCCAGGCAGGTGTTTGTGCCGCTAAGCTAAATCCCCGGCCAAGAAGATGTATTTTATATAACATGTAATCAGTTAATTAGCTTTTTTCTGGTAACATAATTGCTTTTATCTTTGAAGTTGACATAAAAAAGCCAATGAGCAGTTCTCAAAGTATATAGTTGAGTAATAAAATAGTATTTAGTTGTGGAGTCTAGAGATTAAAGTAACTTGTGTTGTCTGTTTTTAAAGTATCCCAGACATGTGTAAACATCATACCGTTTTATTAGTGTGAATAAAAAAAATGCATATGTATATGTTTATAAAAAATAGTTAAGATAGTTCTCTGAAAAGAAAGATTTGTACCGATATTGTTCAGACAATTGAATGTAGATGTCTTGTGCTCTGGGTGAATGATCTGGGGATGACAATGTGCAACGTGTGTACCATTGTTGCCCCCTGATTGACTGCTTTGAAATTCTGTTGTAGTTTTTTTCTTTGTCTTTTTTCCTTTCTTTTTATCTTTGAATAAAATGGATTTGAAAAAATAAAGTGTCCCAGAGTATAAATGCTTTTGTTTTTATATATTTTTATATATTTAAATTATCATTGATACACAGAAATGCAACTGACTTTTGTATATTTATTATATATGTAGTTACCTTATAAATCTCTGTTGTTTCTATAAGTTGGTCTTCTCAGTATTCTAAGCAGATTCCTCTCGGCATTCTAAGCAATACTTCATATTACCTGCAAATCAGTTTTATTTTCTTCTCCCCAATCCTCATGCCTTTAATTTCCCTTTTGCTTGTCTTACTAAATGCCCCAAGTATTGACTTTTATTACCTCTATAGAAATGGCTTGATTTTCTTCTTTCACATACTACTATGTCATCTTAGTCACTTTTCTCACCACTGGGACAAAGTATCTGACATCCTGAAGTTAAGAAGGAGAGATTTTTTGGTTCACTCTTAGAGTCCATAGTCAGCTGTCTCCAGGGCAGGACAGCGTGGCACAGGGAGATGGCAGAGGGAAAGCAGCTCACATCATGACATCCAGGAAACAGAGAGAGTAAAGAGAGGAGCTGGGAAGGGAGATAAACCCTTCCAGCTCACCCCTCAGTGACTCACCAACCGGACCCCACCTCCTGAAAGCAAATCAGCTGTCATCCTCATACTGTCATCACCTCCCCAAAGCCCCACCTAGGAGCAGATGAGACTCTTGAAAGACATCTAACTATAATATGCGGTGAATGATATTTATATTAGAATAATATCAAATTGCTGATCCTTGAACTTTTCGATCAATGAAAACATAATCTCATTTAGTTCAACCTAACAGATTTTTTAGTTTTAAAATGCCTCTGACATGGTAATGCATGCCTGTAATTCCACCTATTTGGGAAGTTGAGGCAGAATCATAAGCTCAAGTCTAACCTGAGCAACTTAGGCCTCAAAACAAAAATAAAAGCCAGGCATGGTGGTTCACACCTGAAGTCCTAGCAGTAGAAAGATTATAGCAGGAAGATTGTCACTAGTTTGAGGCCATCCTGGAATACATAGTGGAATTAAGGCCAGCCTGAATTACATAGTAAGACTCTGTCTCAAAAGTAAATAAATACATAAGAGGCTGAGAATGTAGCTCCACGGTAGAGTACTTGGACAGCCATTTGTAAGGAATTATATTCAATTCTCAGTATAATTTTTAAAATGCATTGCTGGGGGCTGGGGATTTAGCTCAGCAGCATAAGGGCCTGCCTTGCAAGCAGGTAGTTGTGAGTTCGATCCCTGGTACCAATAAAAACAAAAAAAGACAAAAAAAAAAAAAAAAAAAAATGCAACCTAAAAAAAAAAAAAATAAAAAAAATAAAATAAAATAAAATGCATTGCTGGAAGCAACTTCACCTGATTATGACATATTGTATTCTTAATAATGCATTTTGAATTTTTTATTAAGTTATATAAGTGGTTCATAGATCTTTATTAGTCTCCCGCATGATGGGAGACTCCCAATAATTCCTCCCTGTAGTTCTTTCTATTTCTGCATTATATGTTTGGAGAATATTTGAATATGTGCATACATGTTTACAGTTGTTATATCTTCTTGGTAAGTCAGACTGCCCTCCCTGGAGAGGTCTGTTCTAACGTTAGTAGAGTAGATTGTCCTGTAGGATTTGAGGAAGAAGGAGTTAATCCCTTCCCATCTACTGTATCCAAGGTTTGTTAGGGAGCCGGATTGTTTCCAATCGGGATTAGTCTCAGCACTGAAGGTAGGAGGCCTTCCTGATTCCTGGGAAGTTTAGGAGCTCAGGAGAAACCACCTACTCCAAAGCCGGATTCAGTGAAACACTTGATTTTGTCTCTTGACCCCTACCTGATGATCAAAAGCAGGACTTCTGAACCAAGTTGAACCAAAGAGAAGCCTACCACAGGCAATTTCCGATACTATTTGTTAAGTACAAGTTACAATTTCATTTTTCCAGCAGCTTGAAGATTTTAGTTGACTCCACCCTAAAAGAAACTGAGCCTTTCCTGGGCTCAGTTTCAATGATTTTTTCCTAAATTATAGAAAAACACTCTTGTAGAAGGTCCGGTGTCTTAGGGTTCTACCACTGCTATAGGCAGAGGAAGAATAGATGACTTCAAGTGCTAAATTCGGAGTGACACCACACTGGTACAGCTCTGACTTTCCCAGTGGTGGCTGCTGAGGATGGGGAGAAGGTTGATTTTCCTTGCCTGTCTTAGGAGGGACAGAAGGCATCATAAGCATTGTTGCTGGAATTCTGCTTAATCTTGCAGAAAATTTTATCTTGATGAGGAACTCAGCCCCTTCTATACTCTTGAAACTTACAGCCCAAAACAAGCTGAGAGATTCTTTGCCACCTGGAAGAGTTCCCCAACAGTGTTCTTTCCACCCCTGTTTTCTGCTGCTTTTGCCAGAGAAAATGTGTCAGTCAGCTTTCCATCTCTATAGTAAAATATCTGAGATAATTAGCTTGTAAAGATTAAACATTTTTGCACCTCAGTTTTGGAACTTCCAGTTCAAGATGGAATGAATTTATTGCTTTGGTCCTGTGGTGGAGTGCTGGATGGCAATGCCAGGTAGAGCAGACTGCTCTTCCCATGGCCAAGATGCAAAAGAGAAAAAGAGGAAGTGGGAGGGTCCCACAGTCCCCTGCAAAGGAAGGTCTCCTATGACCAAAATGCCTCCCAGAAGCTCCCACCTCTTAAAAGTCCATAGCATATCCCAACAGTGACATGCTGGGGACAAAGTCTTTGACACATGAAACTTTGGAGAACACTTATCCAAACCGTAGATACAAGAAAATTAAGGTCATAATTTAGAGATTGCCTTTCTCCATCTCCATCTGGGTTCCCTGTTGGCTGACTAGCTAAAGCAAGACAGCCGAAAGCATTGCTAGACATGCTGAGGGCCTTTCCTGCCTAGATTTGTTTCAGCTGATACCAGGGTAGAGCAGCAGGTAGAGAGAGAGTCAGAGAGCTGCAGTCATTGGGAGAGGAGAGGCTGCGGTGTTAAAAAGCTGACTGGGTCAAGTGTTAATAAAGCCAAGGCTAATACACGAACAGTTTCACCTCCTACAGGTGGTGATGTAGAAGAGAATTTAGAATAGGGATGAAGGAAGATCTAAGAGGAAGATAGGTAAGGCCACTGGCAGCAAGGACATAGACCGAAGACCCTTTCACAGGGCCTTCAGCTTCTGCTGTTCTTTGGGTGTTATGTTGTCCTAATGGCCTCTAGAGTCACTCCTTCTGATCCCCACAAGAGACTGAAGTCTAAGTTAGATCTTTCAGATCTTGAAGCAGAATCCTCAGGATTCATATTCATTTTGTTCCCAAGCATTGGTCGTAGTAGTCCAGCCAGGAGCCAGCCAGGGAAGAGGTAAGCCCAAGGCAGGGCAGCAGGAAGTGGGTTAGATAGACACATGACAGATAGATAGATAGATATTCAGATTTTTTTTTCACTACCAGAGTCAGTATGGAGATATTCAGATTTTGTATTGTGCTCTTTCTTAAGAAACAGGTTCTAGACAAGCATGGTGCATGGTGGTGCATGCCTATAATCCCAGCACTGGAGAGGCTGAGACAGAAGGATCACTCCATGAGTTCAAGGCCAACCTGGGCAGGCTAGCTTGCATACCAAGACCCTGTCTCAAAAAAGAAAGAAGAAAGAAAGAAAGAGAAATGCACATTTTTCTCTGTCTCCTAAATAAGATGAAACTAAGTTTTGGCACCTTTCTCCTCTGCTTCCAGAGAAGATAGTCAAGATGTTATCAGAGCCAGACATGGCAGCACATGCCTGTAATCCCAGAACTCTGGGAGGCTGAGGTGGGAGGAGCACAAGTTTGAGGCCTGCTTGGGCAACTTAACAGTTTAATGAGATGCTGTTTTAAAATATAAAAATCAGAGAAGATCTGGGGATTTGCCTCAGTGTGAGAGCCCTGGGTCTAATCCCCAAGTACCATTAAAACAACAACAACAACAAGATACTATCAGATATCAGATACTGCATCTAGGTAGCATTGCTGGTGCCAGACTTCCTCCAGGAGGTGGAGGTGCTGGACCTGGACTGTCACCCTGTTACTATGAGCAGATTTGCCTAATCAGAGCTCATGGAACACCTACCCAGAGCAAGCCTATGTTCACCCACTCGCGTCTTTCTGAGGAGGAGGAGGACCAAGGGAACAATCTCAGCAATTTCTTGTAGTAATCTACTCTGGGCTACTTTGCAATGAGGGTGTTTCCTTGGGTCAGCAGGAAGTGGGTGGGAAGGATCCTTTCAGACTCGGAGACCAAGTATCCTCTGAATACTCCAAAATCAAGTCCCAGCTCAGGGCCCAGGCCAGACAGGGATGCTCACATGTTTATCAAGAGAGGTAAGGAATTACCTTCCTGATGAGGGGTAATTTCAACTGGAGAAATTTTAACACATCAAAGAAAGGTAGACTGGGAAACAGTGCTTCATTCTTTAATCCCCCAGTGTCTGTGCCAGGGACAGTGCTAGCACAGTAGTAGGCAAGACTTTGTCTTTCTGGAGACTGGTCATTTCAAGGGACAGATAAGAGAATTGGAAGAGGAAGTGCAGACAGCAATGGGAAGGATGGTTATACCTTGCCCAGGACTCTGTTTTCTTCCCCGGATCCACAATCTCTCCCTAAACAAGAAACCAAACCTGAGTCTGTGTTATACAAAAGAGATTTGACTGTCCCTTCCCTCAGTGAATACGTGAAATTGAGAAAATAAAGGAAGTAGCATGTCAAAGCTGCTTATCTGGAAATGTAGGTTTAAATCTTCTGTTGGTTCACAGGAATATTTGGGCAGTGAATCACAAGACTGAGATGTTTAGGCTCCCAGAGCTTGTGCTGGAAGTGGTGTACTCACGAATACTGGCCCACTGCTTTGACAGGCCAGGGAGTTGAATTACCACATGCAGTCCCTCCCAAGTTGACTGTTAAGGATGGAGATGAGGAGGAAAGAGATTTGATCAGTACTGCATCTCTAGGGTAGAACATGGGATGTTCCAGCTCTTTGGGTTGTGCTACAGGGTATGTTGAAATTTTGCCACAAGATGATATCTTTAGTCAAAGTATTGGTTTCTTTTATCAATAAATGTCATTAGTTATGAATGGTCACCTGTTGAGCATTTTAAAAGGACAGAGACCCAATGAATATTTGGGGTGTGCAAATATATATATGAGAGTCAAAGTATAAATGGATACATAAAATATATCAAAAAAGCACCATAAACCATTCTGCATCCTCTGGAATCTGAGATAAGAGAGTGACTGGACTGGACAACCCTGAGTGTTTAGGACTCACTGATCATTTGTGAACCTCCTTCATGCTTAACTTTACATCTTGTTATACAGCGGCACTATAACATGCATACACTTCTAATTCCTTATAAACATATTTGTCAAGGAGCAAGCTGACACTACATCATAACAAGGTGCAGAATGTTTCCTTAAGAAAACACATTCAGTGTTTGGTAAATGGTTGTAGTAGTGACTTGGAGGATGTAATGGCAAATATTCCTCAAAAAACATGTAGCACATGGGAAATGTAACTTTAATATGAAATAAAAATGCTGTGTCACTATCATAAATAGATAAACTAGACAAAAAATCAATAAAGAATTATCAGAGCTGAGTTCACACAGGTGAACAAATAGATTTAATAGATGTGTATAGAGTGTTCCACCCAATAACAGAATTTACATTCTTCTCAGCAGCACATGAAACATTATGCAAGATAGATCACACAATAGCCCACAAGGCATGCTTAAATAAATACAAGAGAATCAAAAAAAGAATCAAAATTATCTTATGCATATTATCAGATAACAGTGCAATGAAACTAGAAATCAATAGCAAAAGAAACCACAGGAAATATTCAAATATATGGAAATTAAACAATATACTCATGAATAATGAATGCATCACAGAAGACTTCAGGGAAGAATTAGACAACTACTAGAATCAAGTGATAAGATCAGTACAACACATCAGAACTACTGGACATAATCAAGGCAATCCTAAGAGGGAAGTATACGGTTGTGACTGTCTACATGAGAAAAACAGAGGAAGCCCAAATAATAACCTAAGGTCCTAGGAAAGCAAGCAAACAAAAAAATCTAAATCTAAAACTAGTACAATGAAGAAAATTTTAAAGATCAGAGCAGAAATTAGTGAAATTGAGGCTAAAACATTGCAAAGAATCAATAAACAAGGGCCAGGGGTTTAGCTCACACTAAAGGGAGGCGCTCACGTAAGGGAGGCACTTACGCCCGCTGAGCTAAACCCCTGGCCTTTGTTTACTAGCCTGGTAAGTGTGAGGTTGTGAATTTGATCCCCCGTACCAAAAAAAAAAAAAAAAAAAAAAAAAAAAAAAAAAAAAAGCAATTAAAGCGGAAAGTAAGTTAAAAAAATTATTTAAAAAAAAAGCAAATGAAGTTACCTTGTGCCAAGAGTCACACAATCGAACACCAACACAGGTGTGGGGAAGATACAAGTAAATAAATATGGTCTGATATAAAAGTAATGATAGTCACTATAAAAATTTATAATATCTATTTTCTTGATATATATATATAGTACAGACAGAATATATGGAAGTATCTGTAATAATGATTGATAGTCAAAGTGAGAAAATAAAATTTAAAAAGGAAACATCCATCTTTACATTGATAATTCATTACTCATTGGATTTGAAATGAAAAAAGATCTCATTTGAGCCTTATGGTATAAAATTATTGCCTACACATGTAGATCCATCTGAATGTTGACAAATTTATTGTGAAATGCTTCTCCTTGTGTTTCTTCTGATACATGCATAGCAGTTGGCAATTTTTTTCTTACCAAAAACATGTGAATGAAATCACAGCCCTGCGTTAGCTCCCTTCCTCATGACTTTATATTAGTTGAACATTTCTGCCTCACCTTTCCTGCCCTCCACTTAGTCCTTACCATACTCCCTGCACACCAAGACTCGCTGGGATCAGTTTTAGTTTACTCTGGCTTTCAGGAAGATGTTTGATGATGCTTCCTAATTTTTGTGTGATTAGAAAGCAGATTGGATTTAAAGCTATCTTTAAAAGTGGATGACTACATCTGAACTTAAGCTCTGGTGCCCCTGTTTTAATCAAATCCAGAATACCTAAGTTTTGGTTTACAGAGTTGAGCCTTTTTCCAAGAGACCTTACACCCAGTGGCCAGCAGGTGGCAGAGAAAGACTTTAGTTCCTGTCCAATAATCTTGTTTTGTAGCCTAGCAGGGCATGGTGGACATACTGTAGTAACATGCAGTTATGTCTTTCTTGGGTGAGCTTGGCCAAACAGTGTAGGAGAATTCTTAAAACCCTGTGGAAGGTGGATCCATGTAAGTCGTCCCTTTTCCCCTGTGTTAGGGTCCTCCTATTCGAAGGCAAACAAAGGCTGGCTGGCAGGGGCCACTCACAGGCAGAAGAAAGCATCCTTCAAGTCCAAGCAGGTGAACCAGCCAGCATCAGGAGGGAGCAGGCTCAGGAGAGTGTCTGAGTTGGAGACCACTGGACATAAGGTCATGGTGGCTGCAATGATGTCACAGAGATCCTGCATTGGGTGGACACCTTCATTTGGTTTCTTTCCTGGAAGCAGGGAAGTGTTCTATGACTACTGACAGTCTGTTAGAATTCCTGCCTGCTTTAATCTGGAGATATGAGGCAGGGTCTCAAAGCAAGTTTGTCGTGATATTGGGTATTGTTTGACAGCAACAGGACTGGCATTTGGTTTGAATTCAATAATCAAAGGGGCATGGTTAACAGCCCCAGCAGTGAGTCTTCTGTCCACACATCTGGAAACACAGTTTTTAAAAGCTCAGGGTTATAGTCTCTGGGTGTTTCTGCCTGATATTTGTCATTCGTCTTCTCAGGGCACAAAGTCAGAATCAAGTCTAGAGCCACAGGCTTACTCATTAAAGATGCTGACTGGTTTGGGGCAAAGGAAATAGTCCTCACCTCCCCCCTCATTTTGAGAGAGGTCCCAAGAGGGGAACAGGGCATTCAGACATGTACAGGAATTCATGTTTGACAAAAGGTTGACCAATCTCATAGGTTCTGCTCTGGCAGAACTTTATTCAGTGGAGGCTCCTGAGGCACAAACTACTTGAATCTTCCAGGAGGTCAAAGGTGCAACAGGCTGAGTCATAATAGAATGTTTTATTGCATGGTCCATCATTGGTTTCCCCTGATAGTAGCAGTAAGAGTGGGCGCACGGGGACCCAGTCTGGCTTATTCATCATCATTGAAAAGTGAGAGCAGAGGGTCAGGCAGTGGTAGACTCAGTTCTTTAGGAACTTGTTGGTCTTTTAGGCAGAGGGGACATTTGTCTTTTCAATGTCCCAGTTGTCTACATCAGGCACACTGGTGTGGAGCCTAAGCCTAGTGATGATTGCCTGTTTTGAATGAGGGACCCTGTAGGGCCTTGTTGTTTTTGTTCTGGTAGTGAGGTTGATTGTCTCAGGTTTCTCTGAGAGTGGCTTTCTCACATCATAGTCAAGAGGGCAGTCTGGTTACTTTTTTTTTGTACCAGGGATTGAACTCATGACCTCACACTTGCCAAGCAGGCACTTGTGCTACTGAGCTATATCCTTAAGCTCAGTCTGGTGACTGTTATGTTCCTTCCCCCGCAACCTCTTTCCCAGCTCACAAATATTGTCTGGGCTACTGGGAGTAACTGGGAGGCATTCATGCTGGAAAATCCATCATTTTTCCAAATATTCCTGTGGATATCAGGAGCACATTGTGTCACAAAGACTGAATTTATCATCTGCTTATTTTCTGGGGCCTCAGAGTCAAACAGGGAATAAGCCTGGTATGCTTCACAGAGTCTCTCATAAAATTTAGCAGCGCTTCCATCAGGTTCCTGGATAATTTCAGCAATCTTGGACATGTTAACACACACACACCCCCACACCCCCACCCCGCACGCGCGCTTTTACCCCTGTGAAAAGAGCCCTGTGACTCAGCCTCACAGCATTAAGGCCCTCTGCAGTATTGAAGTCCCAGTCTGGACAGGTGGTAGGAAAGGCAGTGTTTACCCAAGAGACAGGGTTAGCAATGGTGTCTGGAATTCTGGCCTTTAGCCAGGTTTGTCCCCTTTCAGAAATGCAGATATACTCTTCAGGACTGAAGAGGGCCAAGAGAACTTGTTGGCAATAATCCCAGATGGCTGATCTGAAAGGTCGAAGTCAAGAGATGAATCAGGGCTTTTCCAAGTAGCTGTGAATGTGATGCTTCCAGTTAAGGAGACCAGTGGAGCTGAAAGGTTGGCAGTAGTATAAAGCAGGTTGTTAATTTGGTCCCCTTTGACCATCAGGATACCTAGGAGAGGCATCCGGAGATGTGCGGAGGAGAGCCAGCAACAGGGCTCAACTCAGGTGGCCCTTGGAGACCAGGCCGTGCTGGGAGAGATGAGGACGGCAGGGAGAAAGCAGTCTAAACTGGGAGCATGGCCAGCAGTGGACTAGCTGGTATCTGGGGTGGTCCATTTGTGGCAGCAACATGGTGGGATCTGGGTGAATGGCTAGTGACTGGCTGGGAGCTACTTAGCGGCGGCCACCGCAGATTCAGGTTGTCACCCATATACGGTGGGGGGAAGTCATCCAAATTATCGGGCAGGGATGGGATACATATTTTTAGCCTTTCGAGTTTTTGTTCATCCAGGGGATTTGTGTTCTGGCTGATCTGCTTTTACTTTCAAGAGAATGCCTTTTTTCTGGCAGGCATAAATTCAGCCAGTAAGCGACACAAGGGAATTTTTGATTCCAAACGGGGCGAACAATTTCTATGTTCAGAGTGCCCTCTGGTGGTCCAACAGGGCATAGGCGTGGCGGTTCAGTTTCATAGGCGGCATTGAGGCGTTTTGGCTTCAGATTCATTCCGCAGTCTTTCATAAAGCAGCCTGTGTCTTTATTGTGTAACCCTTATACAGGTTGTTATCTCATATTTACATTTTTACCTGCTAGACACATTGGCGCTTGCATAGTTGCTCACTGTTAAATCGTGGTTACATAACTGTATCCTGCTGTGCACCCGTGTGAACCAAGCAGGTTTATGTCCTCAGTTGTCCCTAGGCACCCATAAGCTTTGAAGCAGTCTGAGTGCCCACAGGTAGTGTTTCTTAAGATATATGAAAGTTCTTTCCAAAGCAATACAAGCCATTGTCTCCTTTTTGTATGCAGCTATTTATTGTGAAGACCAGTGAACTATGGTATTAACATGAGAGAATTTAATTATTTCAAACATCAGTTGTCACTTGCCTCTTGGTGGAAGAATCAAATGGCTTTTTCTTTACTCCTATATTTTTAAACTAGCTTACAATATGTCTTGGTTACTTTTCTTTCGTTGCTGGCACAAAATACCCGACACCCAAAACAAAGGAAGGAAAAGTTTATTTACCTCACTATGGGAGGCTGGGGATTTAGCTCAGTGGTATAAGCGCCTGCCTGGCAAGCACAAAGTCATAGTTTGATCTCCGATACCAAAAAACAAAAAAAAAACCTTACTGTGGAGGTTCCAGTCCATAATCAGTTGACTCCAAGGCAGGGTGGCATGGCACCAGAGCAACATTTCAAGGCAGCAGCCAGCAAAAACAGCCAGAACAAAAAGAGGGGAGAACAGCCTCTTCTCCTCCCTTATATTGTAAGCAAGCTACTCCCACACAGGGCCGGTCCAGCACTTACACCACCCCTGTGCCCTCTTAGTCACAAGCTGAGGGTATTTACAAAGTAAGGATCCTGGTTCCCTGCTGAGTCTCTTAGTTAAATTTTCTAAATTTCTCAAATTGACACAGTGTATCAACTATAACATAATCTAAAGACGAAAGCTAAGGGGTGAAACCATTGCTATGTATTTGACATTAAATCATACTAATGAAGCATTTTATTACCAAAAGTTAAATGAAAACATGCTGTTGTAGGAAGGGTTTTCAAGTGAATAGATTTAATATAGGACATATAATTTATAGGATTAATTTATAATAATCACCCAAAAAGTCAAGTGCAGAGGAAAGCAAGATACCTGTTTATGCACCAGAGACTTAAAAAATCCAGCTGAGGGCCTGGATCCCATGGCAGTGTCCTGCATGAGACTAGCTGGGGCCTAGAGCCCACAACAATGTCTCATGCAAGTCTATATTAAGGATCTACATTGGGAAGCCCCAAAAGTCAGTGGTGGAAGCCAGAAAGTCTGTACCAGCAGGATAAAGGATCTGTGCCACCAGATTGAGGGATCTGCACTGGAGTCAGGAAGTGAAGCTCAAGGTAAGGACCAGAGCTCCCCCAAAGAGAACCACAGACACCCCCAGCAACCATGAGGACCCAATGATAACAGCTGAGTTCATATCAGGAAAAAGGGCATGACAAGCTTCTCCAGCAACATCATGCCATCTTCCCCTCCAGTTCTGTTTTTAATTTAATTAATTTAATTTGTTTAATTTATTTTTGGTACCAGGGGTCAAACTCATGACCTCGCCACATGCCAGGCAGGCACTTGTGCCACTGAGCTAAATCCCTGGCCCTTCCCCTCCAGTTCTTTTATGCTGTTGGCAACAATCCTCAGGTGGGCTATCCACACCCAAAACCACCCTGACTCAGATCAAGCTGGGTGTTCCAAGTGGACCATGTACCTCCCCTCTCTATGGTAGCTGGCTTGTGTAATATTTCCACTATTTCTCTTTATATTTTTCCCAACTATGTACGTATGTCTGCCCAACACGATTTAAATTTTTTCTTTTTGAGTCAGGGTCTCACTATGCAGTTCAGGTTAGCCTTGAGCTCACTTGTATCCCAGGCTTGTCTTGAACACTATTTAGCTTTGTCTGTTTTTTAAAAACTTATGGAAAGTGATTAGGTCCTGGGGGAAATGCCCTTATGGATGGGATTAATAGCATTATAAGAGAGGTCTGAGAAAGCCTCCTCCACCATGCAAGGTTATGACAAAAAGGGAATCACCTATGAACCAAGAAATGAGCCCTCGGCAGAAAACCTATCTGCTATACATTGATATTGAATTTTTCTAACTTTGAGACCTATAAGGAATAAATTTCTGATTTTTACAAGTCACTCAATCTATGGTGTCTTTACAATATCCTCAACTAACAATTTATGTATGGCTCCTAAGGACACAGGAATGAGCTATTATAGGCTGGGTGGCTTAAATAACAGAAATTAATTGTCTAACAGTTCTGGAGGTCAGAGGTACACAATCAAGTTGCCAGCAGGTATGATTCCTTCTGAGGTCCTTCTGGAGGAAGGACCTCTCTTGGCATGGAGATAACCAACTTCTCTCCACATCACTTACCATCTTCAGTCTATGCATGTCTATCTCTGGGCCCAACTTTCATAAAGAGATCAGTTGTTTTGGAACAGGACCCCATCCTTATGATCTCAGTTAACCTTAATTATCTCCTTAAGGGTTTTATCTCCAAATAGAGTCACACTGGAAGTTATAGCTTCAATATATGAATGGGATGAGGGCACGGTTTAGTCTGTAAGAGAGTTAAAGTGTTCCTGATTAGTAAGCTGGGAGTGTGGGGTGATGCTGGACCCCCCAACCCCCATGCCATAAATTCACTTTGCTCCAGGAAAGAGGAGCCAGGCTGAAACCCTGTGGAGTCTGGGATGGAACAGAGCACCCCATTTCTTCCAGGACCCTCAAATTTTCTGCTGTATGAACCAGGTGTTTTCACCATCCTGAGGATGTATCCTCTCTTTTTGGTTCACCAAGCATTTAAATTTGGGCACAAAACTTATTTCTGTGAGGCTCAGCTTCCTCAGGGGAATTTAAGGCCATTGTCCCTCAGGGCCTGCACCAACCAGCTTATCTCATGGGCACTGGCCCGTGAGCTGCCAGCAGGTGCTTCCTTCCCAGCCACTACCCCATGGCTAAGTAGAGCCTCAAAGGCTCACCAGGCAGACTGACTGCTCCCCTAACGGACACTGCAGACCCAAGAGAACCTGGAATGATAGTGACAGGAATAGAACCAGGGGTGCAATGGCTCCTCCTCTTGGAGGAGAGAAGAGGTTGCTGGCCCAGCCCCTGAGGGCCACAGAGCTCCGCGGGTCAGCATCATGTTCTGTGCTCCTGTCCTACTCATGCTACTGGCCTACTGCACAGGTGAGAGAACCCCCAAAGCCTAAAGCCCCTGCCCCTTCCCTCGCCTTGCCCTGCCTTGGGGACCCACGTGCTTCTGTGTTCCTAGGTTATGGCACTCAGCCTGTGCTGTATCAGCCTCCATCTGCCTCGTCACTCCTTGGAACTGCAGTCCGCCTAACCTGCACCCTGAGAAGTGACCATAATATTGGCTTTTACAGCATCTTCTGGTACCAACAGAGACCGGGCCAACCTCCGAGATTTCTGCTGAGATATTTCTCATACTTGGACAAGCACCAGGGCCCTAAGGTCCCCCCTCGCTTCTCTGGATCCAAAGACGTGTCCAGGAACCAGGGATATTTGAGCATCTCTGAGCTGCAGCCTGAGGATGAGGCTATATATTACTGTGCTGTGGGGACACAGAACACAGACAGGGAGAAGGAGATAGAGAAGGACGGGGGGGAAGAAAAGGATCCTGGTGCTTCAGGGTCCCAAGCACCCAGGGCACAAATACCTTGACCTGAAGAAGGGTTTGATGGGAGAAACTGGTATGGGAGAAGCATGAGCCCTAGCACTAAGCAGAGCCGAGGGAAACTGCTCACCTTCTCCTTATCCAGCGGTGTTGCTGTAACCCCACTGGTGGCTGGATTACAGAATTAAAGCTGTTTATCTTGGGAAGTTGTTTTTCTGAGTTTGAGCTGCCTGGTACATGATTTCATAGGATGAATCTGAAACCAAACTAGGGCAAAGGTCCTAGGAAACTGGTCAATCAGTGTCACAGGGACAGTGCTCTCTTGGGCTTCTACTCTCTGAAAGTCATGGATGAAAGGGGTTGATAAAAGCCCCTTGGGAGGGACATTTGTGCCAAGGGCAGGAAGGTTAAGAAAATGCCTTTAATGGAACTCTGGGGACGAGAACAGGTGCCAAGTGAATGGGTCTGGAGCAGTACTCCCCAGCTTGGTGTTGGTGACATTTTGGAACAGACAAATTGTTGTCATAGGGCTGTCTTTTGTATTATAAGACACTGAGTTCTCCAGGTTCCCCCAGCCCCCATTCACGGCATGTCTCCACACACCGCCAAATGCTCCCAGAGTAGCAGTTTGTCTCCGGTCTCTGTGTTTACTCTTCTGCACAAGGGGTGGCAGGTTCAGTAAAGGGCCTGGTAGGAACTATTTTTGGCTCTATAGGCCATACTGTCTCTGTTGAAACTACTCAGTTTTGTTCTTATAGCAAGAAAGCAGCCACAAATGACATCTGAACAAAGGAGAATGCCTGTGTTCCTAGTCACTTACGGAAAGAAATGGAGCTGGGCTGGATGTGACATGTGGCCCACAGTTGGCCAACCCTGGCTTTGGGAAATCACTCATTCCTGCCTCCAGGTTTCAGTTAAGCTATGCTTTGTGGGATCGTCAAGATCAGTTCCTCCTGCCTGATGACCCCAGGGATCTTGAACCCATGGAGAGATCTGGAGGCACAAGGGTCATGGACTCATGGAGGCCATACTGGGTTTGTTAGATGAAAGTTTAATAGGAAGGATTTCATAGCCGGTCCACAGGGTGACACCATGAACTCCTGGGTGGTGAGTCAGAATGTACCCTGCAAAGAGGGACCCTGTACCTGGGGCACTCACACAGTGTATGCATGTGCCTCACACTCCGGTGGCCTCAGCACTTGTCATGCTCAGGGACAATTTTGCTTCCGTTTCCTCAAATTCCCTAAGCCTCCCCTCCCCAGGCTTTGGCCCCCGACCGGGGCCTCTAGGTCCACATAAAGGCCAGCTGGGTGGTTCCCAAAGAACTCTGCCTTCTGCTAGTATCCTGATTCTCTTGCTTTTATCCTCTTTTATTCTGGGGTTTCATGCCATGAAAAGGAAGCCAGAAAGCAGGGAGTCAGACTCATCATCCTGTCACTTGTGCGCCTGTCACTGGCTCAGCGGACAATGATATCTTGGACTTTGGCCTCAGAACAAACAACTGCAGGTCTTAGCTCTGGCTAATCTTACCAAGATTAATTGATTAGGCCTAAAAGCCAATGTTCTGTGTAAAGGGGCCAGTAATAGTGCTGGCTGACGTATAAAGTACTTAATCTGGGCTTACCTGTCATGGGTGTGTAACAAAATTCTAGCCAAATCATTTCCTTATCAGTTACAGGGCTGCTCTTCCCTCCTGTCCAATCCTTTGCGTTTATCTGAGTCACTTCTCGCCTCGACTGTTGTTGATCCTCCTGCTCGTAACCCTGCCACTACCTGTGAATCCGACTCCTCATTTTATTAGTCCTAGATCCAGCCTTGCCTGCACCTCTGCTCTCTGACTCAAGACTGCCGTGCCCTAAGACACCTGTAATTTCCAATTTTCTAGGGGCTATATTACAGAAAAACAACTGGGTGCAGTGATATGTATCTGTAGTCCCAGCAACTTGGAAGGCTGAGGCAAGATTACTTGAATTCAGGAGTTCAAGGCCAGCCTGAGCAACATAAGGAGACACTATTTTTAAAAAAAGGAAAACAAAACTGGTGAGATGAGATGATTTCTAATGGTATATATTTATTTAGTATTATATGCCCCAAATATGATCATTTAAATGAGCAATTAATATAAAAAGCAGTTATGAGACTATTTAATTTTTTTGGTGTTTGAAATACAGTATATATTTTGCACTTTTGGCTCCTAAGTTTAGATAGTCACATTCCAAGTGGTCAATATTTGCCTTCAGCTTGTGGAAAGACAGCTCAGTTGAAGGGACAAAATTCAAACTCCTTAGTTCCAAAATTCAAACACGACCGGTGAAGGCTGTCTCAGCTTCTGTCCTAAACCCATACCTTGTACACCCCTCTATCGTCCATTTCTGCCATGTTAAGTGAGTTGCAACTGATTGGCACCTGATTATCTGGTTGCCACCAAACCTTTGCTCAGACTGTTTACTTGCAAGACTTCCTGTTCCTTCCTGGTATCTCCGAGGTGGCTGTGCCTACTCAGAGTTCCACAATGATCTCAACTCCCTCCCTGGCCAGAGGGTTCCCCAGTGTTCAAAGAGCTTGTTTTCCTAACTATTGAGCACCTACTGCACTGCTCTGACTTTATTTAGCAAGGTTCCCGACTGCAGGGGGCTGCAAGTTGTCAGTGGGTGGGGTCAGTTATGTGTCTGATAAACACTGGGTGAGAGTAGAGTGAATAAATGAATGAGTCAAGGAAAGTATGAATTTAGGGGTTCCAAAGACTGCTATTCTGTGATCCCAATTAGGTGGCTGGAGTCCTGATTATTATTATTATTATTATTATTATTATTATTATTCCTCTTCTTCCTCTTCTTCCTCTTCTTCCTCTTCCTCCTCTTCCTCCTCCTCCTCCTCCTCCTCTTCTTCTTCCTCTTCCTCTTCTTCTTCCTCCTCCTCTTCTTCTTCTTTTTCTGCTTCTTCTTCTTTTCTTTGTCTTTTTGAGACAGGGTTTCACTATGCAATTCAGGCTGACCTTGAACTCACTTTGTAGCCCAGGCTGGTCTCAAACTTGCAACAATCCTCCTGCCTCAGTCTCCCGAGTGCTGGGATTACAGGCATGTACCACCACTCCTGGCTCTTGGAGTTTTCATTTCTACCAGCAGGAAACAACCAACAAATCAAAATTTGAAAGCAAAACAATTATCACTCTTTAAAATAAAGAAAATTTAAAAGACAATTATCAAATATATCATAAGTTAAAAAGAGATAATATGGGAGAAAAGAAGAAAAATAGCACAGAACGAGTAAGGCAGGATGGGGCTGGAGATAGACACCTGCACGCTAGCGGTCCAATCACTCCCAGATGGGGCACAGATGGCTTGTCACTTTTTGGGGAGGGTCTTCCTCGGAGCAGGATGAATCATGGACAGACACCTTCTCCTGCCTTCTTATGTGCCAGTTCCATCTGACGAACTGATCACTGGGTACCTTGTCAGTCCTGTTCCTCCAGGGACACCATAGCGGCCACACGCTGCCAGGTCCCACCTTTTCAGTCCTGCGTCAGCCCTGCCCAGGCTCAGAGACAATTGGTCCGGGAGGGCCACCTCATCAGCATGACCCACTGGAAGCTTGTGCTGCCCATTTAAGTACTGGTGAGAGGGGCAGGCTGCTTTTCTCCAGCCCAGACCCCAGATCCAGGTAGTCCATCATGCTTTTAGGGCACCCTTACAAAGAGCTTTAGGGGGCCAGGGACGGAGATCAGAGGAATAGTGCCTGCCTGGCAAGCACAAGTTGTGAGTTTGATTCCTAGTATCCCCCCAAAAACAAAAGAACTACAGGAGGCTTTTACATAAGGTTCTACCTCTTTCCTTAAGTCGAGGTCTTTTTGTTCCATTCCTTTGTTCATTTTTGCTTCATATTACTTTTAAAAGCTGGTTATAGCATGAATATATCCTATTTATTCTTTTAGCATCTTGATTTGTAACTTGCTTAAAGTTGGAAGATTTTTGTTTGATAATTGGTGAAAAGTCTATGTATGTAGGTATGTTTTTCTCGCCTTTTTCTCACCATCCAACACTGGCATGCTCATCACTTTGCATTACTGTACGGTAGGTGTATTCTTCCTGCACTTATTACTCATTGCTGATTATGCTTATGACTGAGCATCTTGGACAGCACCCCGTATAATAGACAGTATATACTCTACACATTTTTTCCATTATTTAATAATAGGTTGTTGGGGAGGTCACTCCCTTGTCCTGTGTCTTTGGCAAACAGGCCAAGAGAAAGAGAAAGACACTGTCTCCGTCGGTTTCTTCTTTCCATTTTCTGTGTCTTCCTATAATGAGAAACTGTGGCGACAGGAGATGTTAGAAACAAAGTGGAAACCATAGTTTCAGAATCCTGCTGGGCTGGTAACAATCAGAATGGCTACAGGTTTAGTGGAGTCGCTGGATCAAACTAAGCCTGAAAATCATTTGCCCTTGGCTCTTCACTGTCGCATGCCAGTTCAGCCCAGATGTTCCGATCACTGTCATGTTTTCTGTTCCACGTGAGAGCCAGGGCAAGGGCAAGGTCTGAGTCTCTCCTGATTCCGCAGAGTCCAGCCTGGGCCAAGGCCTGTGACCCCCTCCTATTCCAGCCACATTGGGTTAAGGATGTCACCTCTCTCCCTGGGCTTCAGTTTTGTCCTTTGACCAATGGAAAGAAAGACAGTCCAGCTCTCCAGGGTCTAGGTGACATAGAACTGGTAGAGCTCAAGCCTAGGCACCTCGAAGGTCCCAGTGAGGGCTAGGTACCAGCCCCAGCAGCATTCCCCACCCGACTGCCTGCCAAAAACAACAACAACAACAACAAAATAGGTCATTGCTATATACTGACAATTCCTTGACCAAACTTTAGCCAGGTTCCTGTGGACCCATTTTCAATTAGACCTCAATCTTGGTCTATACTGATTTGAACAAACACTTAATGATTCCTAACTGCTCAAGGCTACATCTCTGTAATGATCCTAGATCCTATTAAAGTGCCTACATGAAGAATTCGCTCTGTTCCAGACACCTGAAGATAGGAGCTCTGTGTCCCTGGCTCTGTGGGAAGCTAAGAGCCTAATTTCAGTGAGTCCCCGTTAAAAAACCCAAAATGGGCTTCACATGGACAAACCACCTTTCTTTTGCGATTTTTATCTTTGCTTGAGCATTTCTGAGCCCACTCATCTCCTTTATTACTCCAATATTCATTCATTCCCTCTCTCTCTCTGTCTCTCTGTCTCTCTGTCTCTCTCTCTGTCTCTCTCTCTGTCTCTCTCTCTGTCTCTCTCTCTCTGTCTCTCTCTCTCTGTGTCTCTCTCTCTTTCCCTCTTTCTCTCTCTCTTTTAATGGTAACAATGCTTTATTAAAGGTAGGAAAAGAAACAGGATCTACAGAGGGAGTTTGGGCTAAGTCAAAACAGGAAAAGTACAGCCTACCGCATGAAGGTGGGCCAACCTGCAAGAGAGAACAGAGTGGGTGGAAGAGTCCGGGCCCTGTCCCACCCCCTGGACTAAGGCCCTGAGGAGAGCTGTTCCTGAGCACTGGACCACTCTCCATCACCCCTCCAGGCTTTAGGGACATGCTCCACAGACTCAGAGCCCCTTGGGGAAATGGGGAACCAGAATAGGGCAGATGTACCCCACCCACGGCCCCAAAGGTGGTAGCTGTTGTGGGAAGCAGTTGAGCCCTAGTTCCAACCACAGAAGGGCAGTTAGCAGGTGTCTCTCTGATACCCTTGGGTGAACAGCCTTGGGCCCTGGAGAGGGGTGGGCTGGGGCGGGGACCCAAGCCCATCCAGATTGAGGATGAGCCATGTTTCCAGATCTGTATGCACTGGCTACGGCCAGCAGGAGGGCTAGGGCCACGTCCTCCAGGAAACCCACAACGCAAGTGGGGCCAGAGGTGCCTTTGACTGAGGACAAATGAAGCCAGGGACAGGCCAGGTGGGCTGTAAGGTCCTTGGTGAGCCAGGCCTTCTTCCCAAGAGGTACAAGGGTCTTCTGCTGCTGCTACTGGTACTAGGCCTGGCCAGGGGCACTCAGGAGCCACTGGCTCTGACAGCAGCACCACGGAGCAGGACCCCAGGCCCAGGGGCCTCCAGCCTGTGGAACATATGGGGAAGGTAAGGATCCATGAAGATGGTGCTGGGATGTCCCTGGGAGTGGGCATCTCTGGGGTGGGATTAAAGGTGGACAATGGAGGAAGAGGGACCGGGGCAGAAACTGGCTTAAAATATTTTGTCCATAATGGATTTATTTGCATTATCTTAAAATTTTTAAGTATTGTATTAAAATATTAATTTCTGAGTCTTCTTGCACCCCTTAAATTTTGTCTCAAGGCTACTGCCTTGCTATCCTTACCCTAGTCCTCTGGTTGGGGCAGAAATGGAGGGCAGGATGGCTGCCTGGATAGGCGATGGCCACTGTCCAGGCAGGGTTCTTGTTTAGCTCCTCCTAACCCTAACCCTCCTCTCCTCTTGTCCTTTCTGCTCATGACCACCTCTAAGCCCTTACCTTCACTCCCTGGAACACCAGGTCTCCAGACCCTCAGCAAAGATTCCATCCAGGCCCTGTTCCCCGCACCTGGGATCCCAGGTCTACCCTGGTGAAGGGGCCTTTATGGGAAAAGGCCCAGGTAGAGTCTATGGGGCCCAAGATGTTTGCCCCAGTCCCTCGTCTGTGTGTGGTTGAAAGTCCCTGGACAGTGCTGAGCATCTGGTCCATTTATGACAATCTATGATACGACAGCCTGTTCATCGATGGTGTACTTCATACCCAATGGATACAAAACATTGTAAGAGCAGAACTCCCCTCTACCCTCAAGGGTCCCATGAGACAGGTTGTGCTGCTATCCCCATTTTTACAAATGGGAATAGCTGATCACATCGAGGCTTTTATAGGTAAATAGATGCGACTTGAGACCATACACATAAGTGAAATGAATCAGGCTCCCATGTGTCAATACCGTATTGTCTCCCTAGTGTAAGAAAATAAAAGAGTAAATAAGATCCAAAATCTGTAAGAAATATTGTGGGGGCTGGGATTTAGCTCAGCGGCATAAGCGCCTGCCTTGCAAGCAGGCAGTCGTGAGTTGGATCCCTGGTACCGATAAAAACGAAAAAGACAAAAAAAAAAAAAAAAAAGAAATATTGTGAAAGGATAAGAAACTGTTCAACGGGGAAAATAACTGGGATAGGCAGGAGAAAAGAAGGAAGGGTAAAGAAAAAAGATATAAATTTGGTTATATATACATAAGATAGCTAAGATGATTATACTACAAATTCTAGTAGTTCTTGGAAAAGAACAGTTAATACTCATATGAACAGATCAATTTTGCATGTCTATGTTTGGTAATCTAAGCAATTCTTTTAAAAACAATAATATGCAAAAAAACCATTATTACATTCCTATCATCTTGTTTTGAAAGCCTATATTGTTACTGTTTGGGGTTAGGATTTTTTTTTTTCTTCTTTTGCTTTTTTTTTTTTTCTTGTCTGTGTTTTATTTTGCCCCCACTTAAAAAAACAACAAACACACAGGAATAACAAACAGAGAGGTGAAGTGGCCTGCCTAAGGCCACTTGGCTCAGAGCCCAAGCCCCAAGCTTGACAGCCTCCAGCTCTCCTCTCTCCCCTGGCAGAGCTGATAACTTCAGTAATGGGAGGGACACTGATTGGATGAGAGCCTCGCAGCCTGACACCTATCTTGGCACCTGCCCGGTGAAGGTAAGGGCTTAGAGGTGGCCATGAGCAGAGCAGGGACAGCTGCTCAGGCTAAGCCCCATCCCTAGAGGGTCGGCCCCAGGGGAGTCCTGTGGCGTGTTTGTAGGGGGGTTACCTGACTAGACTTGGATGGAGAGGCAAGGGTGGAAATCTGTACCTAGACAGACCCTAGGCAGGGTGGCCTAGTGACCCAAAACTTGACAGCTATGGGGACATAGTCAGCAGGTATGCTAGACAGGAGAGGAAGGAATAAGGACCACTCCCTGGCTTTTTTGATGAGCACTTAAGGAAATGTTATAATATATCAACAAGTATTGTATTTAGGAAAAAAAAAAAATCCAAAAGCAGGAGGGGGTGGTCTGCAGGCACACTGAGAGGCGGTGCACTCACTGACTCATTTATGCACATTTACTGGGGAGCAGGCCTGGAAATGCAGAGGGTACGCCTGCTGAGGACAGACCCATGGCCTGTTTTAGGAACAATGTGTGTGTGGAGCGGTGCTTCGCCTGTGGGCAGAAGCCTAAGCTGGTCTCACACATTCAGGCGTTAGCTCCTGGAGGAAGGAGAGACCTCCTGAGGGTCTCCCATGCCCACCCTTTATTCTGTGGCCTAGGAGGCACTGCAGGGGTCAAGTAGAGGATACTGTAAGAGTAGGACCTGATGTTTTGAAAATATTGGCTCTGGTTGAGAGATTGGTGTGACCAGATCCAGATATGAGAAACTGGTCAGTGGCCAAAGGAGGAGAAAGGACGGTGGCCCCCATTGCCAGAAATGGTGAGCTGAGAATGCAGCCTGTGCCTGGGCACTGGCAGGAGGCCACAGTCCAGCAGGCAAAGGCCAACATTCCTGCAAAGTTGCAAATGAATTTAAATCGAGGATGTGAAAGCACTGTCCATGGGAGACAACATTCTCAAGACTCTCAGTGGGAGACTGAGTTTCTGAAACAAAACTGTAGCACCATGTATTACATTTCATACAAATGTGCATCGATTTATTTATGTTTGACACAGAGTCTTACTATACATACAGTTCAGGTTAGTCTTAAACTCACTTTGTAGCCCAGGCTGGCCTCAAACTCGCATGATCCTCCTGCCTCAGCCTCTCATGTGCTGATATTACAGGAATGCACCACTGTGCCCAGAAAATCCCTTTTAATCTAGTAATTTCACTTCTATATCTTAAGGAAAAAATCAAAGTTCCACTCAGTATCATAAATGTGTTCATGAAGAAAATGGAAAGAACCCACATGCCAAATGATAGGGGAGGTAAAATAAACAAGGTACATCCATGGTATTAAACAGTCAATATGTTTTTAAGGATTCTAACAAAAAGATTTTAAAACAAACTATAATATGTCTATTTTTCTATTTTATTCACACAATAAAATTCAGTTTTTAGTCTAGTAAAAAAGTAGTGTGTTTTCAAAAATCATAGGATCTTGTGACCACTTCCACAGTTAAATAAAGAATATTTCAATCAACTCCTCCAATTTTCCTTAATGCCCTTTTTTTGTTTTTTTCCACTTAAAAGGAGTTTATATATAAATATATTTAATAATTTAAATGAAAACAGGATAGCTAAAATCTGTATATAACAGTATAACCCTTAAACAGAGATCTCTCTCATACACAAATACATAGGCACATAATCAAATTATTGACAGCCAATGATAAAGATTTTTTATTTAGAGAAAAAAAGGAAAACAAAAAGGTAGAAATAATATAGAATTTAAAAACAAATAATTTGTTGATAAATTACATATTGTTATCTTAGAAGTAGTTGTTGAAGTTACAAAATCAAAGCATCAAAATTGGACAATCAAACAATGACAGTACAAACTATTCTGTTTGATGAACTAACAAAAACTTAGTAGTATGGTTATCTATCCTGCACACTTAAACATACGTATAATTATATCCTTTAGAGCACTTTCTTTCCCTTTCATTATTATAGTATCTTTTATATGTTTTGGATCTTACTACTGTTTTAGTTTTTTATTATTTTTTATACTAGAGACATAATACAATATTTACAAATGTAAGTCTGATTTATTTCACTTATGAGGACAGTCTCCATTTACCTATAAAAGCCTCAAGATCATCCTTTTTATAGCTGAGTAATATTTCATTGTATAAAAATATCACCTTTTTAATACATTCTGTGATTGATGGGCACTTAATGCCCTTTTGAAATCAAACTTTTTTGAGGTCATTCTAGATCCATATGCAGTTTTAAGAAATAATACAAACGCATCCCATGTACTGTTTCCCTAATGATAACACATCCTAAAGCTATAGTGATATATACAACTGGATGTATAACCTGACAATATTAAGTGCTAGTGAAGATGTGGAGCAGCTCTTTTATGTTGTAGGGATACAAAAAGTAGACACTTCAGAAAACTTTCTTTCAATTTCTAATGAATATATAATTAAGCATATTAAGGAAATCTGACTCCCAGACATTTATCCAAGTGGCATGAAAACTTAGATTCAAACAAAAACTTGCATGCACATATTTATATAAGTTTTATTCATCATTGCCCCTAACTGGAAACAACCCAAATATCCTTCACTGAATGTTAAACAAATTGTGCTACATTCATTAGATGAAATCCTACTTAGCAATGAAAAGGGAACAACATGTTGGTAAATGAGATAACTGGATTGAGTTGCAAAGATGTTACACTGAACTAAAGACAGATTCAAATACATTGATACAATCACAGGACAAAACCTTTCTGTCGCCACAAACATCGCTCACAGTTTCATAGCAATATTCACTTCTATTCCTCCAAAATCCTTCCTTAGCCCCTGGAAACTACTACTGTTATCTCCATTTCTATGATTTATCATTGCAATAACTGTGTGTGTGACAGGTGGTGGTGGCGGTGCTAGGGGTTTGCACATGCTAAATCCTTGCTCTGCTATTGAGCTCTGTCTCAGCCTGTGTTCTATAAACTGTTTTTTTCACTGATAGTCCAAGTATGTAACCTTTTGACTGTGTCTTTAGTTCAGTGTAAACAGGGTTAGGGTATACTTAAGTGGGGTATACTTAATATGAGGAAGACCCTGAGCTCAATCTCCAGAACTGAGGGGGGGGGGAATCCAGCAACTCCACTATAAGGCATATATTCAAAGGAAATAAAACTGGTTTGTTGACATGTCTGTACTGAAGCACTATTTACAATAATCCAGATCTGGGGTCAACATAGAAAAATCTCTATCAATGAATGAATAAAGAAAATGTGATAGATATGTGTATATAGATAGATAGATATAGATATAGATATACCTAAAGGAATACTATTCATACATTGAAAGAAGAGAATACTGTTATTTGGATGTCATAGATGAACTGGAAGACATTATATTGAATCAAATAAGTCTGGCACAGAAAGACAAATACTGCATGGTATCACCTATATGTGGAATCAAAAAAGTTGAACTCATAGAAGTAGAGAGTAGAATGGTGGAATCAGGGGCTAGAGTGGTCAAATCAGAGGATGTGTTGGTCAAAGGATGAAAAATTTCAATTAGAGGAATGAGCTCAAGAGATCTATCATACAACATGATGACTATAGTTAATAATAATGCATTATATTCTTGAAAATTGTTACCACAGTAGACCTTAAGGGTGCTCAAAAAAGAAATAGTACAAATAGACAATTGATATATGTTTCTTCTGAACTCTCAACTTTCTGTCCTTATGACAATACCACACTGTTGCTATTACTTCAGCTTTGTAGCAATTTTAAAATTAGAAAATGTGAGGCTTTTAATCTTTAGTCTTCCTCTTCAAGATCATTTTGCCACACTGGAGTCCTTAAGAATTCCATGTGAATTTGCCAATCAGTTTTGGCAAATCGTTAAAAATGGGTGACCATTGAGATTTTGATAGACAATGCACTGACCCTATAGATCACTTTGGATAGTATTACCATCTTATTATCTCCCAATCCATGAACATAAGTATATATTTTATTAGGTCTTTAATTTCTCTGAACAATACTTTGCAGTTTACAGTGTATAAATCTCTTACTGTTTAAATTTCTGAGTATTTTTAATGCTATTGTAAGTGAAGATTTTTTAATTTTTGAGTTTTCATTGCTAGTATATAGACATATGAATGATTTTGTGTGTCAATCTTCTGTCATGTAACTAATGAACGTATCTGTTTGCTCCAGCAGAGTGCGTGTGTGTGTGTGTGTGTGTGAGTGTAAGTGTGAATGTGAGTTTGTGTGTGTCTTCTGGGATTTTCTATATATAAGGTCACATCACCTTCAAGAAGTTATACTTCTTCCTTTCCAATCTGAAATCCTTTGACTTCCTGTTCTTGACCCTTCTCTGGCTAGAATCTTCAATGGGAAACAGTGAGCTTCCCTGCCTTATTCCCGATCTCAGGGGGAAAAAATGTTTCAGTCTTCTACCACTGAGTATGAAGTTAGTGTGTATATTTCATACATGGTCTTTATCATGTTGAAGACCTTCCTTTGAGCTTTAACTTTTTAGGTGTCATGTCAGAAAATAGTGTTGAATTTCATTAGTCACTCATTAATGCATCCATTGAGATAGTAGTGTGATTATATTTCTTCATTAAATTAGTACAAGTGAAATACATTACACTGATGTATGGTACACAACATTGACTTTGTTAGGTTGAATATCTTGTATTCCTAGAATAAATCCCACTCGGCTGTAACATATAGTTCTTTTAATACATTGTTGGACTTGGTTTGCTGATATTTTCTTGCCATTATGGAAGGGTTGTTTAGATAGGCTTTTATAATACATATGATTACATTCATCGTGGGAACTGATCAATGTACACAACACAGATGTTCGTTCGTTTCCCTTCCCCTTCCTCTCCCTTCCCACTGCTCCCCCATCTCTGTGTCCTCTTCCATTTACAACTCTTTTAGTTCCTTTATATTGCTATCACACCATTTTAACTCCTTTAATTCTAAATATGGATTGATATCTAGAGAAAGAGATGTTCCTCATATTTTTCCTTCAAAATGCATTTTAAAATCAAAACATTTATTTTTTTTTTGAAAATTGGAATTGTGATTATAAGTGAATTACTTTTATTACCTGACTAAAAAAATTACCACAATTTTTAAAACATTTGACCTTTCCGTCCAGCAGCAGGACTTATTTTTCCTTCTGTGTATTTTAGTAAATTTTTATAGCTTCATTCATGTGGATTTTTATCCCTTTTCTGTTTTCATTTGTATTTGTTTTGAGGTGGGACAGCCAGGCTTGTCCCAAACTCTTAGGTTAAATAAGCCTCATGCTTCAGTTTCCTGGGTAGCTGGGACTATAATCATGTATACTATGCTGTCTGATGGGTTTTTTGTTTTGGTGGTGGTGGTGGTGGTTTTTGTTTTGTTTGTTGAGACAGGGTCTCACTATGTAGTTTAGGCTGGCCTTGAACTAACGTAGCTCACACTGGCCTCAGACTCACATCTATCCTCCTGCCTCAGCCTTCTGAGTACTGATACTACAGATGTGTCACCATACCTGGCATTGCATGTTTCTTAATAAGGTATCTTATATGATTTCATTACTGCTTCTGAGAATGTGATTGACCCCCACTATATAACCTAATTAGTTAGTTTTAAATTTTTTCCCTGCCATTGGTAATTGAACCCATAGTCTTCCCATGGAGCTGCATCCCTAGCCCCTTTTCAATTTATTTTTTATTTTGACACAGGATCTTGCTAAGATACTGTTGCCCAAGGTAAGCTTGAACTTGTGATCCTCCTGCCTTCTCTCCCAGATTACAGAGAACCTGATGGTTATTGATAATGAGAATACAGTTATCAATTTTAATATTTCATTTGGAAACTTTTCAGCTTGCTCTCTTTATTTCTAATATTTATACCCTTAGGTTCTTCTCTTTTTGCATTGACTAGAACACCCAAAATAATACAAAGTAAAAGTCACAAAGGATATCCTACCTCATTTTCAGATCTTGAGACTGCACGTAGCTTTTCACTATTTAGAGTTATTGGAGGGCTGAAGGGTGTAGCTCCATAGCAGAGTACTTGCCCAACACGTACAAAGCCCTAGGTTTGATTTCTTGTACTGGAAAACAAGAGTGGTTATTGTTAATGATTCTGTTGTTGATGAATTAAGACTTATTTCCTTCATTTGCTTTTGAGAAAATGATTTTTATTACTTTCAACAGATTTTAAGTTTTAGTTACTTTTAAGTAGGTTTTTTATTACTCAGCCAAAAATTTATTTTGAAAATCTTCTACCACATGGATAAAACTTGAAGACACTGTGCTCAGTGACATGAACCAGACTCAAAGGTACAAGTATTATACGACTCCACTTATATATGATACCTATAGTAGGCAAAAATTCACACATAGAGCAGAGGTTAACACGGACTGGTAAAGAGAAGTGAGGACTTAATGATTAATGGGTACAGAGTTTCTGTTTGGAGTTCTGGAAATGGATAATGTGATGGTGTGAACATGCTTAATTTAATGCTCTTTATTTGGTTTAAGTGGTTAAAGTGGAAAATCCTATGTGATATATTTTATCACAGTTTAAAAAGAAAGGACATTAACTAGCAGAAGATGAAAAGATAAAGATTACACTTCAAAAATGTATTTCTATATTGCCTAATTGTATTATATGTTATACTTTTGTACTTTTAAAACAATAAAGGTATTTAAACTAAAATTTCTTATATTTGCATCACAAGACAAACTCTTGCTTACTGGACCAGCTTCTAAGATGGAAGTACACTGGGCCAACCCCTGACAGTCAGCACTGATTCACTGCTAGATCCTTTAGAAAAAGGAGTTGATAATTAAAATTGACATAAGCAAAACCTGGAGATTCTTGTGGGTTTGGGACCTCAAAAGATGGTTTATTGTTTCTTAATTACAGTGGTACCTTGGTTCACAAACTTTATTCTTTCCACAATTCTGGTCACAAACCGAATTGTACAAAAAAAAAAATAAAATTCAGTAGTTAGGTTCAATGTTAATCTAATGAGGAAATCTGATTTAGTCCTCATCCAATTCTGATAGATTCAATCTACCAGAATCATAGAATTAAGAATTAGTATATGAACCGAGTTACCATTGTATTTCAAGTCTTGCTTTCACTTCAAAAAGGGATATTCACCAAAAAAAAAAAAAAAATGATTTTCAGATGAAGCATCTAAGGACACACAAGCAGTGTCAGAGTGGAAAATGAGGAGACTCAGTCTATATCTCCAGGTTTCCAATATGAGGCAGAAGAGCATTTATGGTCCATGTGATGAGATGAAGACATAAAAAAAGCTGGGTTAGGGGTCAATTTCATTTAGACATGATGAGTTTGAACTTCTTGTTGGTCATGTAGTTAGAGATGGTCAATAGGTAGATCAGGTGGAGCTGAGATGGTTTGCAGCTGGGATAAACTCACACCTCACTATATGGGCAGTAGTGGAAATGCATAATGCAGGAAGATGGCAGGAAGAGAAGCAGGACTCAGCAGCCACAGATAGGCCTGGGAGAAAGAAAACCTAGAGAAAGAGGAGAGTGGGTGATCTGAGACAGTGGGGGAGGGTCACTGGAAAGATGGACAGATCTTAGGTTGCATCCTGCAGAGATATCAGGTGCAATACAAACTGGGAGGAATCGCAGACTTGAACGTGATGAAGACCTTGTGGTCTTCACCTGAGAAATATAGATGTGAGATGTGAGAGCCAAGGGTGCCTTCACCATGTCCCCAGCATGTGAGGTGCAAAAAGATGTACAGATGGATGGATCCATGAATAGACAGGCAGACAAGACAGAGAGAGAGAGAGAAAGAGAGAGAGAGAGAGACAGAAAGATGGATGGATAGATGAGTAAATGGTCATATGGATGCACCATGGATGGATGGACAAACAGATGAACAGCGAATGGACATTTAACAATGAATGGAAAAATGGATGCATAGATGGAAAGATGGATAAACAGATGGACAGGTAGATACATGGATGGATGGATGGATGGATGGATGATGGATGATGGATGGATGGAGAAATAAATGTACAGATGGAGGGACAAATGAATAGACAATGAATGGATGATGGATGAATGGAAAGAGTGGTTAAAAAGATCAGAGAAGGGGCTGGGGATTTAGCTCAGCAGCATAAGTGCCTGCCTTGCAAGCAGGCAGTCTGTGAGTTCAATCCCCAGTACCGATAAAAAGGAAAAAGGCAAAAAAAAAAAAAAGATAGAAAAGAAAAGATCAGAGAAGGTCTCATGAATACAGTAAGACTGAGCTACGTCTCTTTGGATGGACATGAAAGCAGAAGAGTCTTCCCACAGGAGTCAGGAGTCACCCAATGACCATGGCTCCAGGAGGAAGTCAACCTGGCTAGATCATGAAAGATTCATAAGAAAGGGACACAGAGGCCCTAAAATGAGCATACCATATTCACCTGAGAATATGTGCTACTCAGGGATTTACTGGGCCCGACATTCTCATTGCACTGATAGCCTCAGAAAGAGGGAAGGTGGGGACACATATGGGGTAACTCTATGACTATGAACAATGTCTTCCTGGGACAAGGAGGCCTCTGGCCCACCTGCCTTCCACCAAGGAAATAACCTAGGCTTTGCAACCATATGCCTGTCTCACCCATCAGGTTCCCTCTCCAGCCCCACCCCCAGGAGGCAGGCCCCAGGTGCTGGCCCCATGGCTTTTGGTCCGAGTCTCAGTCACCAATGTTTGTCTTTGGCAGTGGAACCCAGCTCACTGTCCTAGGTAAGTGGCTCTAAAGACCTTTCTCAATCTGTCCCACTCTCCTGCTGCCTCAGCAAAATCCATTCTCCGGGTGCTTCTTTCTCTCTGTTCCTCCCCAGTCTTAGAGATCAATGCCTTTACCTTTCTCCATGAGACCTTGAGGAGGTGGGTAGTCTTGAGGCAACCAGGAGTAAGTGCCCCAGAAGCAGAAGTAGCCATCTTCAGAGTCCAACAGTGAGATGTGGCCTGGTCTGGTTAGGATTTGGCCAGAGGCAGAGGCTGTGTCCCCTCCTCTAGGCCAGATGCCCAAATGGGGCTAAGAACTTAGTTTTGGGTAGCACTAAAGATAATCCTCCAGGCTCCAGGATCTGGGCTAAACGTTGGATACCTATCTTCAGGCTGGGAGAACCTACACAAGAGGACATGGCTGAGGCTGTGACATCGACTTCTAGGGACTCAGAAGAAAATTGCCCCATGAGGAGGCTAACAAAAATCAGAGAATATATGACTAACTCTAGGCTACCCAGCGCCTTTCCTTGCAACCTCACAGTCAGCTTCTTACCTTCCTCAAAGAATATAATAGACTCAGGAAATAAGAAACAGAGGAACAAACAGGGAGTTCAAAAAGCTACCTGGCACCTGGGGTGGTGGCACACATCTGTAATTCCAGCACTCTGGAGGCTGAGGCAAGAGGATTGCTGTGAATTCAAGGCCAGTCTAGGCTACAAAGTGAGTTCAAGGTCAGCCTGAACTGCAGAGTGAAACCCTGTCTCAAAAAGAGAAAAAAATAAGCTTCTTGGCTCTAGGTAAAATCAGAAGTCATCAGAAGCTGCTGTACCCATAGTCTGAGGGGAGAAGCCTCAAAAACACAGCCAAGGTGAAGGGTCTTGTGACCAGGCCAGTGGAGACAGGAAAGATGGCAGCAGCTTGCAGGAGCACCCAGGCTTATCTGGGAGGAGCCCACTACTTCTTGGGAGAGCTGAATGGACAAGGATGGAGCATAGCATGCTGCTCAAGAAGGCAGGAGGTGCTAGGCTTCCAGTATGGCAGCCACAGACTCCGGGTCTTCCCGTGTGCCCCAGGACCACCCTTCAAGGCTGGATGGGGACTTCCACTTCTCAGAGGTAGCTCTAGGCTCTGGAAGAATGAAGTGAGTTAGTGCCCTGGTCTGAGGACTCAGGCGGTCAGGGCCAGATTCCAAGCTCACACTCCAGAGAGCAAGGAGGAAGAAATACAGTCTTCCTTGATGATAACAGGAAAGTGGAGGTTGCAAGAGGAGGGACTGGGCTAGGTCACCTGAGGGAAGGGATTTGGGAAGGGCTTCTAGGAAACTGCAGAGGACGTAGGCAATAAGGCAATGAGAAGGGACAGAAGGACCTCAGGTAATAAAACAGCTCAACATAAATGGTTAGATGGTCAGAGATGTTGGTGTGGAGGACCCTCAATACCTGGGCTTTCCTTGCTGACTTATACCCTATCCTCCATTCTCAACAGGTCAACCCAAGGCTTCCCCATCAGTCACACTGTTTCCACCCTCCTCTGAAGAGCTCAAGGCCAACAAGGCCACTCTGGTGTGTCTGATAAATGATTTCTATCCAGCCACCATAGTGGTGGCCTGGAAAGCAAATGGCACCCTCATTACCCAGGGTGTGGAGACCACCCAGCTCTCCAAACAGAGCAACAACAAATACAGGGCCAGCAGCTACCTAATCCTGATGCCCAACCAGTGGAGATCTCACAAGAGATACAGCTGTCAGGTCACACATGAAGGGAGCACTGTGGAGAAGAGTGTGTCTGCTGCAGAGTGTTCTTAGGTCCCCAGTGCTCACCCCACCCTCCAGAGGCTGGAGCAGAAAGAACTGGGGAGGAGTTTCCCCCTCCCACTTCAGCCATTCTCCCGGTAACCAACAGTACTCAATAAAATATCCATTTTATGGATAAATCGTGTTCCACATCATTTGTTCTTTTCTTGTATTTCATTTGCTATATCCTATCCCTGGGTAGGGGGATTTTGGCACAGTTGCAAAGTAGCGGCAGGGCAGACAGCTCTGGCCTCCTAAAAGCATCACCAGGCAGGAGTCTGGTCACAAGTACATACAGTAAATCTCATGGGACACAAGGACCCACTCCCTGCCTCTTTTCTAAATGTCTGTGGCTGGAAACCACTGTAGATATGTTCTCTTCCCACCTTGATCTGAAGAGACAAGATTAAAGGTCTTAAGGGTCAGGATCAGAACAGAGACTGGAACCCAAGTGTTTGAGTTCAATGCCTTTTAAAAATGTTTATTTAAGAATGATGGCTGTTCATAATGATTACATTCATTGTGGGAAGGTGTAAATGAACATCTCTTCAATCTTTTTTTTTTTTTTTACTTTCCAATTCCCAGTGTAATTCTTTTTTCTTTTAAAGAGAATAAAACAAAATGAAACAAAACAATGGGAATATTAGATTTCAAAAACAAGACAGTAGAAAATCAACCATAGTTACTATAATGCACACTGTTGTCCTCTAAATAGATGCTCAGACCAGCAGACAGATATGCAAAGTAAGCACTAAGTCTCTTCACTTCTGTTGCTATCATTCCAGAAATTTCAAGTATATGACTTATAATTTTTAATTTATTTATATTTTTTGCCTTTTGGAGACAGGGCCTTGCTATGCCATTCAGACTGGCATTTGGCTCACTTTGTAGCCCAGGCTGGTCTTGAATTTGCAATGATCCTCCCACCTCAACCTCCAGAGTGTTGGGATTATAGGAGGACACTACCACGCCCAGCATTTTTTTTCTTTTGGAGATGTGACTTCTAATTTTTGTGTCTGTCTTCTGGACTTTCTCTAGGTGGGTTGGAGGTTTGAGATTGCACCCTACTCCTTCATCCTCCCATCTGAGGTTCCCAGGGTGGCCGAGAGATACAGGGTAGTTACTCAATGATGTTCCCTCCATGGTGGTGGGACCTCAGGGGTGTGGCTTATTCTTCTCTGACCCAAAGCAGTGGGCCAATGGGGGTGGTGGTCTTCTTTCCAGGCCAGGGCAGCATGCTCACTGGAGGGGGGGGGCCTTCCTTTCTCCCTGCCTGTGGTAGCAGGCTCATGGGGATGAGGAGTGGCAGGGCATTTCTCTCTAATGAATGGATCTTTACATTTGTTTTTTTTTTTCCTTCTGAGTACCATGAAGATTTATATTTTCTTTTTTATTATTTTAAAGATAATAAAATCCAACAGAACAAAACCGATCAAAACAAAGCAAAATTGGTACAGAACTTCAAAGCAGGATATTAGGAAAACAACAGTAGCTACCATAGTATATCTTGTCATCTTCACAATAGTTATGCATTCCATAAGGCATAGCAAAATCAAACAAACAGAATAAAACCAATCAAGACAGAACACTGAATAAAGCAAAACAATCAGAACAAAATAGTGACAACAATATTGGATTTCAAAGACAAGATAAAAGGAAATCCCCCATAATTACTATACTGCATATTGTCATCCTCCCAATAGATGCTCAGACTACTGACCCGAGGCCTGCAAAATCAATCAAACAATACAAGCATTTAGTTGCTTTTTGTATCTTAGTTTCTATCAACTCAGCCTGTCCTCTGAACCAACCAACTGCTTGGCAGGGTGTGTTGATTTTCTGCCCAAGCACCAGTAGGCTCATGAAAAGTACTATTTGAATTTTCTCTTCTTGGTCCCCACATGGCTTACCAGAAAGACTGGCTGGTTGGCTTCTTGGTGGTCTCCTCTGAAAGGTTCTGCCCTAGTATAAATTACTGGACATTATGGCAGTGGTCTAACATGGCAGAAGGCCAAGGCAAAAACACTTACCCTGATGACCACTTCCTCTTTCCCCTTCCTCCCTGATTACAACTTCCACATTCCAGTCAGTTCTTTGAATGTCATCAATGCCATCCCAAGTGCAACTTCCAGTCAGAAGTCACATAACCCTTTCCCCATATCCTGAAGTTGTTTGCATGCATGTGCTATTAGCATTTGTGCAGTGCTGTTTTTTTATCACCATAGTTTTGTAATATAACTTGAAATCCAGGATTGTGATGTCTCCTACCTTGCTCTGCTTGTTCATTTGCTTTTACTATTCTGGGTCTTTTCTGGTTCCATATTAATTCTAGTTCTGTGAGGAATGCTGTTGGTATTTTGATTGGGATTGCATTATTTTAATAAATCATTTTTGCTAGTATGACCATATTAACAATATTAGTCCTACCTATCCAGGAACAGAGAATATCTTTCCACTTACTGATATTCTCTTTGATCTTTTTTAGTTACTCATCCTCAAGTCACTCTTTTCTTCACAAATTAATAAAATCTGGGTTTGGCCTTGGGTTGAGGCCTTCCTTCCAGTGAACCTTCATCCTGGCTGGACTTAGGATCTCCTTGGCTCCCCATACCTATAAATGTCTTAGTGTCTTTATTCTCACTGTGGGTCACACTGGAAGTGGTAGACTAGAATTAACTTGCTAGAATTCGAATAACTTTCTTTTGGAATTACAAATATAAACTTCCCAAGCTGTGACAAGGTCCAGGAAAGGCTCTCTATACAGAAGTGAAGATTAGACAAGATGATAGATGTATTAGTTTGCTCAAGCTGCCATAGCAGATAGTCATTAATCTTCACACAAATCTGATGGCTGGAAGTCTAAGATCAAGGGGTGAGCAGGGCTGGTTTCTTCCTTGGCTCATATGTGGCATCCTCTCCCTTTGTCTTCACATGATGCCCCATCTGTGCGTCTTATCAGGGACATTTGATCTCTTAGGCGGATACTAGTTATCCTGGATTAGGACCCACCCTAACGGCCTCTTTTTTTTCCCCCTTGAAGGGCTGAGGATCGAACTTGGGGCCTTTGGATCGAGATACATCTCCAGTCATTTTTGTTTTGTTTTGTTTTGGAGACAAATTCTCACTAAGTTGCTAAACTGCCCAGTCTAGGTTTGAACTTGCCATCTTCCTGCCCCTGCCTCCCAGAGCCCTGGGATTACAAGTGGATACCACCATGCCTGGTTTCATTCTGCCCTAATTATCTCTTTAAAAACCCTGTCTCCAAATTAACGACGTCAGATTCCTCCTTATGGAAAGCCATTACTAGCTCCTCTTGGTGGAAATCTTTGTTAGCTATACTCATAATTATCCTGTTGATTCTATTACTTAACCCATGCATACCTAATTCTTTGGCTTTGTCTCCTCCAGACTTAAAGTTGTATTCCCACCAAAGAAGAAACTGCCTGGTGTCTATCAAGGGCCTTTAGATAGACCCTCTGTAGAGTATTTCTGACTGTAGTTCAACAACTACGACAGGGCTAGGCCATCGAGGGAGCCAGCACAGAGATCCAGATGTCTTGTGACCTTGGAAACAGACAAACACCTCCTGTTGTGGGCCAGATCTCAAGACAAAAGACAAAATGAATGCAACCACACCCCAGATATTGATATTCTAAATAGGTATGGGTCATCTTGAGGAAGCCACTCTGCTTCTATGCAAGCCTAGCGAAGGACCTGATCCAAAGGAGGACTGGAGCAGGCGCCAGTGCCCAGGGTCTCTGTGTGAATCATTGTGAACACCAGAACATGGCCGCATGTCCATGGGAACAGCAGTCTGCATTGAGCACATGGGGGCTCAGCTGCTGCAGTTAGCATAGCCAGTACAGTAGACTGCACTTTCATTTTGTGTGTATGAGTTGCTAAATTAAAAAAGAAAAAAATGTCAGTTACGGTGGCACACATCTTTAAATCCCAGCATTTAAACTTCGAGTCTTAAAAAATAAAAATAAATATAAAATGAAACACTTTAAAGTTCAAGCCTAACCTTGGCAGTTTACAACTTACAGAAACCCTATCTCAAAAAATAAAAAAGACTGGAGTGTATATAGCTCTGTGTAAAGGCTCAGTGTAAACCTCAGTATCATACTTTTTAGTTTTCAATGAGTTAATTCCTTGGCATTATCTGGTGTTTTTTTTCCAAATATTATAAACTCATGGATTATAAACTCAGTGTCCATTATAAACTCATGGACACTGATGTGTACTAGCCCCTAGTTGTTTTGTAGCACTAGAGATCAGACCTGTGCTAGGCAAGTGCTCTGCCACTGAGCTATACCCCCAGCACGAGTTACTGTTTTCCAATGCGTACCTTTCCAACCTTTCCAGGTAACCTCAGATTGTCTGCTCTGCTCTGTTTTTGCTTTTTGTATCAGGGATCAAACTCAGGATCTCATGCTTGCCAGGCAGGTACTTAGGCTACTGAGCTAAATCCCCGGCCTTGCTGTTTATCTTTAGTTGAGAGCCTCCTTGGTGTCCAGAATAAGATATTCTATGTTTTGTTTTTCTGTCACATATCTAGAATCAAGTAAGTCATGAAGAACTCTGGTTCATTTTATTGGGAATTGTTATGGAGATTCCGTAATCTGAATGCTGAGACTCTCACTGCCACTGAGTTGTCCTTTCAAGATCTGTCCAGCCTAGACAAATGCATCACAAGATTACACTGATACTCTCAATTCAAATGTAGGACAACAAAATTTTTTTTACTATATTTCAATTTATGTTTGAGTATTTTAAAGCTGAAAATGGTGGTTGCTAACTACATTAACCAATCATTTTTTTGCCTATGATGTAAGAATTAAGTTTCAAAGTAGCAGTGCTGATGTTTCACTATCAGTTTGTCAAACACTGGTTCAGATGGTTTTGCAATTTTTTCTTTGATGTATTTCCCATTGTAAACATACAATTAGATTTTACTATCAAATTCTTATTATAAGAATCTTTGTGGTTATGGTAACTCAAGACTCAGCTAGCTTCATTTGTTTTCTTCTTCCTTTCCATTTTAGAGAATTTTTTAAAGCCTAAAGTTGTGTAGACATACACACACACATTTTCTTACACTTTTTTCTCTAAAAAGAAAGAACAGAGCTGGGCATGGTGTCCTGAACCTATAGACCCAGCTACTTGGGGCCTGAGGCAAGAGATCATTTAAACCCAGGAGTTTGAAGCCAGCCTGGGCAACACAGCAAGACCTAGTCTCAATAAAATAAAAATGAAATGAAATGGTTAGGGAAAGAGAACAGGATGGGGGTGGCAAATATATATCTCATAATATATATCACATAAATCAAAATGTAACCTCAGCACACTGGGAGGTTGAGGCAGGGAGATTGCAGGTTCAAGCCCAGCCTGGACAATTCAGCAATTTAATGAGTCTCTGTCTCAAAATAAAAAATAGGTTGGGGGTGTACCTCAGTGCCAAGGCCTTGTTTTTAACACCAGTGCTGGGGGCAAGAAGAGAACAGAAATAATGAATACTTTTGGATGAGCTTATTATCACACTGGATATGGCTACAGAGGGAATCTCTAAGCTTGAGGATCTCTAAATAGAAACTGTCAACGAGCTGGAGACACAGCTCAGGGGTAAAGTCTATGGTTAGCATGCAGAAAGGCCTTGGTTCAATTCCCAACAGTAAAACCAAAAATAGAACATGGGAGAACTGGACAACCACAAATGATATAGCACTCATAATGGGAGCACCAGAAAGGGCGCACACCTGTGATCCTAGTACTTGGTAGGCTAAAGTAGGAGGATTACCATAAGTTCAAGGCCAGTTTGAACTAATAGCAAAAACCTATCTCCAAAACAAAACAAAATATGATAACCAGGCATGGTGACACACCTGTAATCCCAGCACTCAAGAGGCTGAAGCAGGAGGATTGCTGCAAGTTTGAGCATAGCCTGGGTTACACTGTTAGTTCAAGCCCGCCTGAACTACAAAGAGGAAGCCTGTCTCAAAAACAAAAACAAGAGCCAGGGATGGTGGTGCATGCCTATAATCCCAGCACTTGGGAGGCTGGCGCAGGAGAATCATTGGGAGCTCAAGGCCAGCCTATGCTGCATAGTGAGATCCTATCTTAAAAACCAAACAAACAAAAAAAAACAAAACAAAAAAAAAAAAAGCCTCAAAACAAAAGTAAAGGAGAAAGGCTTTCACAAGCAAAAAATGTGATTTGGGAGCTCGGGGGTTTTGTTATGTCTGAGGGTTTAGGATTTTGTTGTTCCCCAGCCTTGTTTCCAGTTCCCTGGCTCAAGCAATCCTCCCACCTCAGTCTCTTGAGTAGCTGAGACTACAGATATTCACCATCATGCCAGTGAAAAACAGAGAATCTGTTGACAGTAAACCTTCCTTGCAAGAAATGTGAAAAGGAGTTCTAGGAAGGAAGGAAAATGCTATAGTCAGAAACTTAGTCACACAAAGGAAGGAAGAGCATTAGGAAGTGCATGTTAAAGAAGTCATTTTTCTTACTAATCTAATACCTGATCAAAATAATAATAGCATAGCAGCAATGTATTCAGTTATAGTTTATGTGTAGATAGAACAAAAACAACTATGATACAAGGGAGAAATGGGAGGGAATAGAATTATTTTATCATATGGTATTGGCACGATAGCTGAGGTGGTATAATGTTATTTGAAAGTGCATGTGGAATAGTTGTAAGTGTATATTACAAACTTTAGGACCACTTTTTTTTTTGTCTTTTTCTTTTTTATGGTACCAGGGATTGAACTTGTTAGGTCTGAGAGAAGGGAGTTGAGGAGAGAGAGGGAAGAAGTCCGTGGGAGGTATGGAGCGGACGGCCGTGAAAGTAGTGGGCAGCAGGTGGCTTTATTTGGGAAATGCGGGGGGGAGGCCCCCCTCCGCCAGCCCCGGGCGCAGCCTCCACTGCACCCAGGGCCGGGCGTGGTTAACACGGGGAGAGGAGACTGGCGCGCTGGCTGCTGGAATCCGGCGATCTCTCTCTGGCGAACTCTCTTTCTGGCGAACTCTCTTGGACACGTGGCGTGGGGGAATCTAAATAGCCTAAGCTTAGGGCAGCGCCCTAAGGCCATTAGAGATGCACAGGTATCTCATTGGCGCACAGGTTCTTAAGGATGGGGATATAGGGTTACAATCAAGTCCATAGGGGGAAGAGGGGGAAGAGTTTAGCTGCAGCCTTTTCTGGTTACAGTGTTCCATCTGGGCCAGCAACTCTTTCAGAACTCAGGACCGCACACTTGCAAAGCAGGCACTTATGCCACTGAGCTAAATCCCCAGCCCCAGGACCACTTTCTAAAAATGGTTACAAAAAAAAAAGGTATAGCCATGCCTGTAATCCCAGCTTCTTTTCTCGGCAAATTCAAGATCAGCTTAGGCAATTCAGTGAGACCATGTCTCAAATTAATATTTCTTTAAAAGCCTGGATGTACTGCAGTGGTAGAGCACTACTTTCCTAGCATGGCTGAGGCCCCTGGGTTCACTCTCTCCAGTATTGCCCCAAAAAGTATAATTTATATGCTAAGGAAAGAAAATGGAGTCATAAAATGTTCACTTAAAAGCACAAAAGGCAGAAAAAAATAAGAATGAATAATAAAAGCAATAAATAGAACATTCACAAATATGATAGCTATAAATCCACCTCTACCCATAGTCACTTTGTCAGTGGTCTAAGTACATCCTTAAAAGTATTTAAAAGAAAAAAAGAACAAAAAGAAGAAGAAAATTTAAAAAGAAAATAAAAGTATTTAGAAGAAATCTAGTGTGGAAGCCCAGGCCTGTAGTCTCAACTACTACAGAGGCTGAGGCACAGAGATCACTTGAATCCAGGAATTCAAGACCGGCCTGGGCAACACAGGAGATTCCATCTCAAAAGAAAGTGGAGGGGCTGGCAAGGGATTTGGTCAAAGAGTAGTATAAAAAAACACACAGGCTCTGTGAGGAGTGACGCATATGACAGTTAGTGAAGTGTGTCATGTCTGGCATATTGTTCTTCCCCTTTTCCCAGGAAAACAGCCTAGCCTTGCCCAAATTGCTTTTCTTTGGCTTTCTTCCCTCTTACACTGATATTCTAAAAAGCCTTACCTTTGGAGCATCTTCTGGGAGTCTGTTCTGGCTTGAGATGGCCCCTCTGAGCTCTCAGTGATTGAACTAAGTTTTGTCTCCAAATTTTCTATCACACCATGGTCACAAACTGTGCATGGGAGAGGGGAGGCAGGGGAGGCATTGCACGCCCGTAACCCAAGCTATTTGAAAATTTAAGACAAAAGGATTGCAAGTTTGAGCTCAGCTGGGGCAACTTAGTGAGATCCTGTCTCAAAATAAGAAGGACTTGAGATGCACAAGGGCCCTGTGTTCAATATCCAGTACTACTGCCAAAATGGGAAAGGGGAAGGAGAATCAGATTTTAGGGAAAAATGTCATGTCTTTATGACTTCCAGGCAAGAATGAATTCTCTAGGTCTCAAAGCACAATTTTTAAATTTGATATAAAAATTACATAAAATTTTTAACCAAAAAACCTAAAACATGCCTAGCGATGAAAATGAAAAAGATTAGGGTGAGGGTATTGGTACCCTATTTCAGCTAGGGACCTAACTCTGTGTGAAAGCCAGCATTCAATCCCCAGTACCACAGTACCACTACCATCACCACCACTAAAGAAAAAAAAAAAAAAAGTTTAGACATCATTGTAAAAACCTGTGCGTATGGACAGAGATACATCAAGTGATTTCACCATTTCACTACTGCAAAATAAGCAGAGCTGCATCAGACAAAATAAAACCCAAAGTTCATTTCCATGAAGAACACTTCTCTTAAATAAAAAGAAAATTACCCACAGAGCCCGAAGTCCTGAGTGCTCACTGCTGGCAGTGATCAGGTGCCCTAGTAAGAGAGAAAACAGAGGCAGGCACCCGGGGTTCACAGGGATGGGGAGCCCACCCAGAGAAAATGAGGCTACAAGGATCTGAACGATCACACGCAGCTGTGCAAGAAGAATCACTGAATCCATGGGAAAACCTGACTCAGCAGGGCCTCCACCTCCCCAAGGCTCAGGCCAGGGGCAAACGAGTTCAGTGAGTTTGCCGACTAGTGCCAGAGATGGGTGAGGCTAAAACAGTGGGAGGCTAAAAAAAACAAGCAAACATAACAAAACAAAGCAGCAGGAGGCTATGGGAAAGGCCGGCCCTAGACATTTCCCAAGGCCTAAGGTCCGGTGGGAAGGACCGGCACCCACTGAACCAAAGTGCCCTGGCTAGTCAGGGTGGTCACGTGAGGTACACACCCTCAGCCGTCTCAACCCAGGCGCACCAGGAACCACACAGGAGACAGAAGTGCAGACGGCCAAGGCCGGCGTGATGCGCTCTAGGCAGGCAGCAACCCGCGCGCGCGCAACTCGAGCAGTGGGGACAGCGTGTAACGCAGGCGGCGGAAGGTGGCATCCGACCGGAGGCGCGCGAGTCCCTGGCGGATGGCATCAGGCTTTACCAGCACCAAGTAGAGCAGCGGCACCACCAAGAAGCCGAGCGGGCGCAGCACCAGGGTCTGCAGCGTGCGCAAAGCCCACAGCCTGCAGACTCACAGCACAGAGACAAACGGTTAGAGGCAGGAGGAGGGAACCAAGAAGGAGCCCGCAGCCCCACGAGTCGGCCGCCTGACTCACCTGAGACGCCCCGAGCCCACGCCGCCAAACAGCCGCTTCTCCTGAGAGAAAAGGGACCCGCGTCCCATTCTATGCCGGGGCCGCAGGCGCGGCGTCGCCCAGGTTTCCCCGGAGGACTTGGATTCCAGCTCCAGCCCTTCCGCCCCGACCCGCGCTCACGCAGTCCGCCCTGGCCACCTCCTCCATAAGTGAGCCCGCGCAGTCCTGCACCTGGAGAGACCGCGAATCCCACCTGCAAAAGCAGGCACTTAGATGGGCCATCGGCTCTGGTGGCCCCGACAGCCATCCCACCGCACGCACTAACTCGCTTACGTTTCCGAGCCGCCCCGCCAGGCGTCCAGCGCAGCCGCCGCCTCCATCACCTTCCCCTGCAGCTCCTGAGCGGGCGGGAGTGAGGACTCAGGGCGAGGGGAGGCCTCCCGGCGCCAACCGCCTCAGATCTGGGGGTGGAGGGGAAGGGCTGCAGTGTCATGTGGGGTGACCCGCTCTCAGGGTGGAGAGCGACCGCACCTGTAGGACTCCGCTCTGCTCCTGGAAGCTGACCCACGCCTCCTCCGTCCGCTGCGAGTCCTGGGGTACCGGAGCCTCGATCAGACTCCAGGGGACACACCGCTCCCTACCCGCCTGCACTGTCCAGGCTCCTTCACACCTGAAGGCGCCCCTCCCCAGGGTCCCGAGTCCACTCGCACCTGCCGCAGGCCCTCCGCCTGCATGGCGTGCTTGGCCTCCACCAGCTCCAGCTGTTTCTACGCGAGGAGCCAAGAAAAGTCAGGGACTCGCTCGCCCGCAGCCAACAGGTGTCTCAGGGCCCCGCCCACACCAGCCCCCAGGAGTCGTGGCCCCGCCTCGCCCTTCAGGTCCCACCCTTCAGGCCCCGCCCAAGCACCTGCAGCTCCACCAGGTGGGTCCCCACTTGCTGCTCTGCGCGCTGCTGACTCAGTTGTTCCCCGCCATAGTAAAAGAGCTGGAGGAGGGGCTTGTGAGGGGGGGTGTGTACTGGTTCTAAAGAAGGGTATTAGGGGACTGGGACCAGAGCGGAACCTCCGCGAGGAACCCAGAGAGAGACCGTCCCATCCTTGCGGTACCTGACTTGACAGCTCCTCCCACTGTTCCTGCAGTTGCCGGTTGCATTGCTCCTGAGGAACAAGAGCGAGGGAGGGGTCCGGGCTCTCCGCCGGTTCCGCCTCACCCAGGCCCCGCCCCGCCCGCCGGCCCCGCCCCGCCCGCCGGCCCCGCCCCTCACCAGCTCCATTTTGCGCCTTTCCGCAGCCTCCAGCTGTTTCTGCACCCTCTCCGCGCGCTCCCTCACCGCCTCGCGCGCCTCCGCTCTTAGGGCTGGTGCCGCTTGACTTCGCCTCCGCTGTAGGCTGCGGAGGGAAACTGAAGCCGGTGCTACAGCCAGGGCGCGGGGCCCTCAGGATCCTGCGACTTCTGTCTCCCCGGGAAGGACCGGCGCGGGCGGGGTTGGAGCAGAACTCGCCAGGTTCGGGACGTGCCGGGCGCCCCCCTTCCTTTCCCCGGACGTCTGACAGGGTCGTCCGAGTGTCCAGCAGCCTCGGTGGAACGTGCGGGCCCGGCGAGGCGGCCCTGTCGCCTTCGGCCGCCGCCCGCGAGCCCTACAGCTCCGCCGAGCGGCGCTCCCCGCGCACCTGCGCTCCTGCTCGCGCAGTTCGTGCAGGCGTCCGGCGAGGCTCTCGCTCTCGGCCTCCAGCCCGCGCACCAGCTCCTCTAGCTCTTGCTTCCGCAGGCGGCCGTCACGGTTGTCCTTCTGCAGCTGCAGCCGCTGCTCCTGCGCCTCGGCCATGGCTCCCGGCACTCTGAGCAGACCCTGGCACAGGGCCGGGCCCCGAACTGCGGCCGGCGTCACAATGGGTACCTGGGCGCTCTCAGAGGCGAGGCGGGCCAAAGGGTCACCCTTAGGCCAACATTAATAAAAGTTTTATCAGAAATTGAAGCAGGAGGATCGCAAATTCGAGCCCAACGTGGGCAACATAGAGATTTATTGAGTCCTGTTTCAGAATAAAAGGGCCGAGGCTGTAGCTCTGCGCGAAGGCCCTCGGCTCAACCTCAGTAACTGAGGGGAAAAAAATAGAGAAAAGGATTATTATCAAACATGTTACCTCCTGGGCAAAATCTCTGCTTATTTTTTGTATAAATATCTTTCCCAGCTGAGCGGCTCTCAATTTTTTGTCTCAGGATTCTTTCATACTTTTGAGAAGTCATTGATCCCAAAAAGCTTTTAAGTAGATAATATACCACAGTATTCAAATTAAAACTGAACAGTGTTTAAAATATTTATTAAACCTTACGTAATACTATGAAATTATTTGCACATAAATGTTTTCAAAAACTAGAATGAAAGTAAATCTACAAATCTAATGTCTGATTTAACATGAAACAATTGTTTCTTCTTTTACTTCAGTCTGCTGCTGCATTCTGTCTGTTGGAATATGTTGCCTTGGTTGTGATGAAGAAAACCTGGCCTCACAGAGATAGTTGCTTGGAGACACAGAAAAGCCATTCAAAATGAACAAACTCCAGAACAAATGCACGGAGATGGCAGTTGATAAGCTGACTCATTTTGGGTAGAACAGTGGTCATAAACTAAGCTGTTTGAGGGATGGGATACTGAAAGAGTAGGATATGGTTGGATGTGGTGGTTATACCTATAATCCCAGCATTCTGGGAGGCTGAGGCAGGAGGATTCCAAGTTTCTACTCTTTAACGGCTACTCCAAAAGATTTTTCAAAAGGGAGATTTTTCACCTGTCAGGACACTCAGCCCTGGGGATGTAGACCAGCCACTGTGAGTCGGCCCCATGGCCTTCTGATGATTTACCATATGCTGAATCCTGAAAAAACTGGGCATGCGGAGGCTATGCCACATGTGCCACTGAGTCAGGAGCCCATTGTGCAGCAGGAGCCAGTGGAGTACAGCCAGCCAGAGTCTCACACACTGGAACCCACACCACACCAGACTCCATGGACCAAGTGATTGATCACTTTCTCTTGGGCCAGGTTTGTCCTTTCTAGCATCTCCATCTTCACCTGAAAGGAACTGAGGCAGCATAAAAATTCACAGCATCCTTGAGTAATTCAGGGTAGAAAACAAAAAATGTGTTTCCCATAATTGGTAAGATCTCCGATTTTTCTCCCCAGCATAGCTCATTTGAGAGCTCAGGCCCTTCTTATGACTCAAGATTATTTTGGGGGTTCAAACAACAAACCTCTTCCTTGAGTTCTCTATCCCCTCACCCCACTGGTCAGCCCAGACTCAGCCTCTCCCCATCCTGAGCACATAGCAGAGCAGATTCTTTCAAATGCATCCCCTTCCATTTCTTCCCTCAATGGAAGTTTTAACAGTCTCTCATCATCATTGTAATTCAGTACAGAATGATTCTTGCTTTTGCAAAATGAAGACACTTCTATTTTCATTGCTGGCCAAGGAAAAAAAACTATAGTATGTTAATATTTTCTGTCCCCCAAAAATTCGTATGTTGAAGCACTAATCTCTAAAGTAACTGCTTTTGGAGAAAGGGCCTTAAAGAAAATAATTAAGATTAAACGTGGTCATAAAAATGAGGCCATGATTCCATCAAGTTGGTGTTCTTATATAAACAGGGTTTTGCACACCTGTAATCTGAGCATTGGAGGAGAGTAAGGCAGAAGGTTAGCAAATTCAAATCCCACCTGAGTAATTTACCGAAACTGTGTTACAATGAGAAATAAGGCTGAGATGTGGCTCAGTAATAGAACCCTTGTGTTCAGTTTCTAGTACCAAAAAATAATGACACCAAACAGCTCACTCATTGTTCTGTATCTGTCTCTCTATATATCTTCCCAAAGAGAAGATCACGTGAGCACACAGAGAGATGGCAATCACATATAAACCAAGAGAGGAAACCTCAGAGTGACACCTACTGTAATGGAAATTTTATAGCAAGAAATTTTAAAAATTAATTAGTAACCTGTTATTGTATTAGGACAAGATGTGCTTACCCCGCCTGTCACATAATTACACTGTTAAACCTAGTCACCCTTGACTGTGTCCAGCTGCTTTTCACAGATACCCTAATTCAGGTCAGCCTGTCCCAGTTCAGCTGCAAGTGCTATATTTTTCCACCTAAAAATATAGCCCATTTTTCCAATATGCTTTAAGGACTTTCTACCTGGGACAAGATAGCCCAATCAAGGACATACTTAACTCTACCTGCCCTGCTCAGCAGCCCCTTTCCTAGAATTTCCCTGCCTCATAATAAACAATTTATTTTAGTTAATTCTACCTGACAATGTATAACTTAATTCATGTAACCAATTATATGATAACCTGCTATTAGCTTTTATACTTCCTGCTTACAAAATGTATATAAGTTTCTGTTTCTCTGTTAACCAGAGCTGATGATTTGTAACTGATTCCCACTAGCCTATTAGCATAATAAATCATTGCCTTCTAAACTCCTTGGTGAGAGGTGCCTTCCTTTTGGTTCAGTAACAGGTTTCTGCAACCCTACCTTGCTGGGACATCCAGAGATGGATGGTTGGACAGGAGTCCTGACATAAGCAGGTTGCAGGGAATGGGGAAAGATGAGGATGATAGCGGGGTAGTGACACAATGCTAATGCCTCACCTTTGTTTGATATCTCACCCACATAGTTCTGAGGAAATATTTGATTCCAGTGGCTTTTTGTGGAAGATCACTATCAGCAAAGGACACCCAGCCTCTCTGCAGAGGAAGATGACTAATTTCCTGGACTTAGATTTTTTGTTGTTTTTCAAGTATCTTGGGGTTCCTCATTACGTTTTTTATTTGAGCTTCCTTTTTTCTAATGGAAGCATTGATTGCAATAATCTTTCCCTTTAGGGCTGTTTTCATTGTGTCCCATAGATTTTGGTGTGTTGTACCAGCATAGTTGTTTATTTCCAGAAATTATTTAATTTCTTCTTTGATTACTTCTGTGCCCTATTGGATATGTAGGTATATGTTATTAAATTTCTAAGTGTTTCTTAATTTTCCGGGGCTTCTTTTGTGATTGACTACTAGTTTCATTGTACAATGATCTAATAGGAAACACGGGGTAATTTTGATTCTTTTATATCTATTTAAGCAGGATTTGTGGACAAGTTCTGGTCTATTTTGGAGAAAGTTTTATGTGCTGCTGAGAAGAATGTGTACTCTGTTGTAGTAGGGTAGAAGAACCCTCGATAGATATCTAATAAGTTTGTTTGTCAAGGGTGTGATTTAGTGCTGATGTTTATTGACTTTTTGTTTAGTGGATCTATCTCTTTGCATAAGTGGGATATTAAAGTCACCACTATGACTGTTAGTGTTTATTTGATCTTTTATGTCCAGGAGTATTTATTTTATGAAGATAGGGCTCTCTTATTCAGTATATATATATATATTCACAAATGTTACCTCGTCTTGTTGGATTATTCCCTTAACTACTACTGTCATTCATGACAGCCACAAGTGACAAGAGCAAACAGGGTAAAAGGGGGAAAGCACGCCTCCTTCCCTCCCTTACAGTTTATGTTGGTTATCTGCCCCTGAGTGGGTGCAACACTCGTGCCACCTATCCCAGCAATAGACAATGAACCAATCACAAATGCCAGACTCAGTCACCCTAGAAAGGCCTACCTCCCATGACTGCATGAGGCTTTGGGGGAACATTTAAATAAACCACAACATTCCACCCCTCAAAGACTCATGCACATCCTTTATGCAAAGGACATTTAGTCCATCTCCAAGAGTTGCCAAAGTTCTAACATTTTCAACACTGCTGAAAAGTTCAAGTTCCAAGTTTCCTCCAAGATCAAGGCAAAGTCATAGCTATAACCTCCTGTACAAAATAAAACAAAGTTAAACACTTTCAACATACAATGGTAAAAAATAGACATTACCATTTTAAAAGGTACAAACATGATACAAAGGACTGGAATAAAAACAAGTCCAAAATCCAGCAAGGCAAACGTTAAGTCCTGGAGTTCCACCTCAGCATCTGAAGCAATCTGGTTGTGAGCTTGAAAAGGCTTGAGTGACTCTACCCCCATGGCACTTAGGTGGCTTTTACCTTCCACAGCTTCTCTCTTAAACCTGTTTTGCTATCTTCTTGCAGCTTTCCTTAGGCAATCCATATTCCTGGCTTTTCCAAACTTCTGGGTTATTCACTGCACCTTTGGCTTGATACTCACAACTTCACACACTGCCCTCTCAGAGACATACTGCCTGGCCTCCTGGGCCTTCTAAAATTGGGGTAGAAGCCTTTTAAACCTCATAACTCATACATTCTCCATGTGTCTAAAACTGGTGCCACGTGGATGCTGCCAAAGTCTGCTGCAAGCTGGAGCAGTAAACAAGCTTTCCTCTCTCTTGATGTTAGGGGTCAAGTGCCTGGATCACTGAGCACTCTGAACTTGATTGTGAGGAACAAATTCTCTATGTTGCTGCCATTCTGGAACCTGTTGCAGCCACCACCATTTTGGAACCTCACATGGCCTCCACTGCCATACAGGAACATGGTGCTCTGTGACCTTCTCCTCCAGGCAAAATCTTTCACTTTTGCAGTTTTGAGGCTTCAAAGGGTAGAAATGTCTCCCCAAAGCCTCAAGCAGTCATGGGAGGTGGGCCTTTCTAGAGTGGGCCACTTCCTAAGATGCTCCTAGGCCATCTTTTTTATTCTGTTGCTTTTCAGCAATTGAGACCTCAGCTTTATCTTTACAGTCCACAGCTTTACTAGAGTTTTCTTTCTGGCCAAACTCCAAATATTTTAAATAATTCTGATGGGCTCTTAGCTCTTGATTTATAGCATAACTCTGGCTAAAAGTCCCCACTACCATCCTACTACCTCAGCATTCGACTACCTTTAAATTTCTTATGCCAGATTAATTAGTCCACTGCCCTTAATCTCTGTCTCAGAGAAAGAGTCTAGACATGAGAAAAATGCGGAAGAACTTTCTGCCAAACTATAACATCCATTGTCTGGAGTCCAAAAACCAGTGTAGTCCTTCCCATCAGAAACTTCTCAAGCTGGTTTTTACTTGTTTTCTAGTTTTCTAAGCTCTGATGAGAATCTGTCATACAGAACAGCCTAAGGCATTCCAGTGCCACTCTCTCAGGTGACATCTCTGAACTTTTCCAAACTCTTCCCACAAGCTGTTTCCAAAGGCTCTTGAACCACATGGTCAGGTACAATCACAGCAACAACCCCACTCTTGGTACCAAATTTTGTATTGGTTACTTTTCTCTCACTGCTGAGACAAAATACTCGATGCCCAAAATTAGGAAAGGAAAGGTTTATTTAGCTTACAGTTTTTGGAGTTTTCAGCTCATACTCAGCCTGCTCCAAGGGAGGGTGGCATGGCTAAAGGGCAGCCATTCATGGCAGCCACAAGGGATAAGAGGAAACAGAATAAAAAGCATAAAGCACACCTCCTTCCCTCCCTTATAGTTTATGCTGGTTACCTGCCCCTGAGTGAGTGCAGCACTCATGCCACTAATCCCAGCACTAGACAACAAACCAATCACAAATGCTAGACTCAGTCACCCTAGAAAGGCCCACCTCCCATGACTGCATGAGGCTCTGGGGGACATTTAAACCACAACAGTCATATATCACTCATTTGTGACAAACTTCACAGTTACACTTTCACCATTTATCAATATTCTTCCAGCTTATATTAAATTGTTATTAAGAAGGAACTGGGGATTTAGCTCAGTGGCATAAGTGCCTGCCTTGCAAGCAGGCAGTCGTGAGTTCGATCCCTGGTACCGATAAAAACAAAAAAGACCAAAAAAATTGTTATTAGGAGTTATTCCATGATGTGGAAGGAGGATAAAGGGAAGAGATGGAGGATGGGTGAAAGAGAAGTGTAAATCAGTAGGAAAGAGGTAGATATGAGAAATAATAATAGGTAAAAATTAGACATGGGTCATCTGTGGGAAGTTTTTTAGTTGGATTCAAGAGTTAATGATGAGGATTTTAAGAATAAACTTGTGGGGCAAAGATGGCATATAAGATAAGGAAGGTTACACTGAGATTGAGGAAAGGTATAAAGTTGTCAGAATCTGTACATATATTTTTGTACTATAAAATGAGTAAGAGGCAAGGGAATACAGGGGGAGGGATAAGATAAGGAGGAACAAAAGGAATAGAATAGAGAGGACAGAAGGTTAATACAAGAGAAGACAAGAGTGGCTGAGAGAGGAAAGAATATGGTGAACTAAAAATCTAAGAAGAATTTTTAAAATGGGAGAAACAAGTAAAAACTAAGGAAAAGTATGCTAAACCAGGCACGGTGGCACATGCTTGTAATCCCAGCACTTAGGAGGCTGAGGATTGCCATGAGTTCCAGGCCAGCCTAGGTTACATGAGTGAGCTCAGGGCCAGCCTCCTCTACATAGTGAGACCCTGTCTGAAAGAAAGAAAGAAAGAAAGAAAGAAAGAAAGAAAGAAAGAAAGAAAGAAAGAAAGAAAGAGAAAGAGAGAGAGAAAGAAGAAAGATATAATAGAAAAAGTGTTGCTAAAGAAGCTTGAGTTGAAAAAATGAGATATAGAAACAAGAAAAAAGGGGACAAAATAAACACCAACTAAATCAAAGAAGAAAACCAAAAATATCTGGCAGGAACTCAGATCAAATATTCTAACAAGAAAATGTACATTCAATTCATGCACAGCTGCTATGCTATAAAGACTTTATAGCATAGCAGTCTGAGGATTCACACAGTTCCCTTCCTGCTTTAGGAGTGGTCTCTTTCCTCTTTTCCCTTTCCTTTTAGGAAAGACACCAGTGCTCTACCAAGGATTTATACTGTCAGTCTCCCTCCCATCCTTCCCCACAGGAACCTAAGGTTAACTGCTCCTCCACAGAATATGGCCTGTATGGAGAGAGTGGTGCTAAGAGATCTCAAAATATGGGCAGTGTTACCAATAGTATGTGCTTATCAAGAAGGCCAGATATAGTTTTGGAGGCAGTTTCTAAACCAGAAGTCCTTGAAGGAGTGGATACTTGCTGTTGATAAGTTCAAGTTGCGATGGCACAGGTGAAAAAGAAGCTCCACTAGTATCCTTTAGCAGTAATTACACTACCCTGTATCTCTAACATATTCACGATGGGCTGTAATTCATATGTCTCACTGTTGGGCAGCTCTGATTTGAATGTGTTACATTCCTGTTGGCTTGCATCACTGGTGGTATGCATCACTGGTGCATGACTGTCGCAGTGGTGGCATGGAACAATCCCATTCCACCAGTGCTACATAGATGACTGTCCCATTGGGCAGCTTGGGATAGTTCCACCAGGTGGTACAAGTTGCCCGATGGGACAGTCGCACATGTACTACCAGTGGTTCAAATCAATGAGAGCATGTTAACCTGTTGGTAAAGTTTGTATCTCTCAGACTAGATGAATTTTACATTGAGCTGATTATGATGTAAGGCTTCCACCAGTGTCTCCGGAAGAGGAACCAGGATACCGCATATCACTGGAGCAGTTAGTGATTTTCATTTCTCTGGTAGGCAAGGTCACCTGCCACAGATCAGCTTTGAAGCGGTTTTAGAAGATGGATCTTTGCTCTTCAGCTCCCCTTAAGATTAAGAAGAATGGGCCAGGGATTTGGCTCAGCGGTTCAAGTGCTTGCCTGGTAAGCATGAGGTTATGAATTTGATCCCCAGTACCAAAAGAAAAAAAAAACATTAAGAAGGATAAAATCTCTCAGGGAAAATGAGGCAGAAACTTCTGATTCTCATGGCTCCTATGCCAGCTGTTGGGGGTATGTGACTTTGCCAGTGGCAAATGAAGACTTGTTTGTTGTTCCTGAAAACCTGCTTATGGTTTATTTCTCGAGTAGTGTAATTCCTGTAAATCTACTCAGAATTTGCTAAGTAGTATGAACAAAGCAATCATTTCAAAAGAAAAAAGTAGGCTGACACAGGAAGATCGCCATGAGTTCCAGGCCAGCCTAGACTACACAGCAAGTTCAAGGCAAACCAGAACTACAGTAAGATTCCATCTAAAAACAAAACAAAAAAAACAAAGCATGAGCTGGGCCTGAGGCCATGAGTGGAAAATGCAACTAAGAGTGTTAATTTGACCCTGGGAGGTGAGGTAAGAAGATCACAAATTCAAACCCAGCCTGTGCAACTCAAAGCAAAAGCTCTGGGTTCAATCAATCCCTAGTTCCTGAAAAGAAAAAAAAAAATTAAAAATGACTTCCATAATGACCGGTGCAGCTCCCCAATGAAACAGGAGACAGGAGACGCTCTTGTGGACGACAGTTAACTGCTGGTTTATTTACGCGGGCTCTGGTTTATATATTTGGCCGTGACCAATCACAGGCTGCCACGAGGAAGCAGGGCAGGCTCTGGCTAACATATCCAGCTGTGGCCAATCAGGAGTTGCCACAGAGTATGGAGTGAGCACGAGGTGCGCACGGGTTGGCTAACTTAAAGAGGGACGTAGAGCATTGCGGAAGCTGGGTGGTCCTTAGTCCCAGGTGGGGTATGGTATGTTGAGCGCCTGCGCCCGACACCATAACACACACTTTCTCTTAGAAATACTGAATACCCAGCTTTCTTCACCTAACTTACCAGACTAATAGGCTACTGAAGTTAGATAATATCCCAGTCAAAACAGTATTCCCATTTATCTTTGAAAACCAACAGTTTTCTCTAACTATCGGTTTAAAAGGCTAAGAAAAGTGGGGCATGGTGGTGCATGCCTATAACCCCAGCACTCAGGAGGCTGAGGCAGGATGAGTTTTGGCTACAAAGTGAGCTCAGGGCCAGCCTAACACATAACGAGACCTTGTCTCAAAAGTGACAGAGAGACAGACAGAGAGGAGATTAAGAAAATCATATGGAAAACAATGAAACTCAGTCTTGATTTTAACATGAATATCATTATTGAAATACATTCTTTTAAGTTTGATAGTATTAGAAATAAATGATTTTTTTTCCTTTTTTTTTTTTTTTTTTTTTTTTGATCGGTACCAGGGATCAAACTCGCAACTGCCTGCTTACAAGGCAGGCACTTATGCCACTGAGCTAAATCCCCAGCCCCAGAAATAAATGATTTTGTACATATTTCTCTTAGACAAAATATTCAGTAAGTTTTAATGACAAATTTACTTTTTTCTTTCCAAATGATTTTTTAGGTTTCTAGAAAAGTATTACCACAATCACATTCCAACTTCAGAAAAGAACCTGTTGCCTTGGTCTTCTTCAGTCTCAGTCCAGTTCCTCTCTACCACTCCCAGTGCTATTCTGGAGGGTGTTATCTGGGTTACAGTGTAGTGTCCTAAATAATTTGTTTATTTTTCTTGTAAAAAGGTTCAAATTTAGTGCAAACCCAAATTCATTAAGGTACAATCAAAACAAATGCATTGTCTCAAGCATACCCCTTCAAGTATGTTTGAATCCCTGCTGTCTCCCAAAGTATCTCTCTCTCTAGGAGAATATGAAAACAAAGTTCCCTTACATTGTTTTAAGCCCATTCAAAGGTAGTTTAAAGTAAGATAACACTATATCTCCTTTCAGAAAAAGCAGATGACTTCAGGTAACTTACTCCAGACTCTTCTGATTATGGTGCGAGAGGAAACAAACTATCACACTTGAAACAAACAATAAAGGCCAAGAAAGCTCCCTGACTAAAACAAATACCCCTGACTACAACAAACGCCTTAGCAGCAAATACCAGGTGGTGGGCCTGGGTTCAGTGGTGGTGAGTTCCAAAGGACAGGGCCATCTCTACCTCTATAGCATTACCAGTTGCAATCTTCATGGCTTCTGTCTAGGGTAGCTCTGTTCTCTGCCTGTGGCTTTCTCCATCACATATTCCACGTTCCTGACACCTCCAGTACCCCAGGCTTTCCACTCTACTTTAGCTTCACTTTCACAGCTTCCTCACGCACTTCTGTCCCAGGACACACTGCCTGGCCTCCCAGGCTTCCTTCTGAAATCTAGTTACCCCACAACTTCTGCCTTCTCCGTGACCAGAAAACCATCAGTACCCAGGTGACAACATGATCTGCTGCCAGTGTGAGAAGTAGCCAGCCCTTTCAGTTCATATCTGTGGCATTCTCTGAGCACTTGCATGGCTGAGCATTGTGAAACATATTCTGAGGAACCAGTTCCCTAGACAGCCCTTCTCAATTAGGGCTCTTTGGAGCTCCCTTCTCAAAGCCAAGTCTTTCAAAAGACTTTGGCAGTGAAGCTAAAAGACTTTATTCTTTTGCAGTGAAGTATGGGGTCTTGCTAATTTCCAAAGTTCCCTCAAACCATCTTTGCTATTGTCCTGATGCATAATACCTGGTTTCTTTTGAGTGCTAATCTTTTTAACAAGCATGTTTTCTTTTGCCTCACAACCTTGAACTCACAATCTTGGCTTCCCAGGCAGGTGCTTGTGCCTGTTGAGCTAAATCTCCTATTCTGCAGATGCTTCTTTTCTGGTAAAACTGAAAATTTTAGCCAGGTGTGGTGGAACATGCCAATAATTCCAGCATAGAGGAGGTTGCTTCACTGCTTCAAGGTTAGCCTGAACTACACAGTTAAACTGTCTCAAAAAATTAATTAATTAGATAAATAAAACTTCCTGCTATAGTTTTAAAAAATGAAAAATTTTCATTTAGGTTTTTTGCTCAATTGTCACTGCAAATCTAGCTAAAAGCTTCTAGCAGTACTCATGTCACAGCCTGAATGTTGGGCTCCCTTAAAATCTTCTTCATATTAATTAGTTCACCAACCTTAATCTCAGTCTCCCATTGAAGCCCCAGACATGAGTAAATGTAGACAAGTTTTCCATAGATGCACAACATACATGGTCTATAGACCAACTGCCAATAGTATTTATTGTTCTGAAACCTCCTGAGAATGGCTTTTAGTGTCTGCATTTGTATCAGCATTCTGATTGTCTATGCTCTGAGCAGAATCATCCATCAAGCTCAGTTTACAGCATTCCAGGACTTCGCAAGCTAGTGTCTTCAAAATTTTCCAACTGCTCTCATGAATCAGTTTCAAAGGCTTCTGAACCACATAATCAAGTACAGTCACAGCAACAACCCAATTCTCTGGCACCAAAATTTGTCTTACTCACATTCCTTGTTGGGACAAAATACCCAACACCAGTATCTTAAAGGAAGAGAGGTTTACTTTGGCTCATGTTTGATTGGCTGACTCAAAGCAGAAGTGAAAGAACCTGGATGTAGGAAAGCTGTTTATCCTATGTCTTCTAGGATGCAGCGAGAAAGGAGCTGGGGAGGGAGAAATGTCTCTACCAACCAGGCTCACCTCCTAATAGCACATTCAGCTATGAACACATCGGTGGATTAATCCGTAGATAAGTGTAGTGCCCACTTGATCCAATCATCTTCTGAAAGCTCCATCCATCCTGGAACATATGAGGCTTTGGGTTTTTTGGTTTTTGTTTTTTGAGACAGGGTTTCACTATCATACAGGAATGCCTTGAACTCACTTATGAAGCCCAGGATGGCCTCAAAATTACAGCAATCCTCCTGACTCAGCCTCTCAAGTGCTGGGATTATAGGCATTCACCACCATCCCCAACTTGTGTGACATTTTAGATCTTACCCATAACAATATCCTTCTTATGTCCATTAAAATTTCCCAGATACTTCCTATGCTAAACGGTTTTTTGTTTGTTAAGTTGGTTGGGTTTTGTTGTTGTTGTTTTTTTGAGACAGGGTTTTGCTAGGCAGTTCAGGCTGGCCTTGAACTAACTCACTTTATAGCCCAGACTGGCCTCAAGGTTGCAACACTCCTCCTGCTTCAGAGTCCCTAGGGCTAGGATTATAGGCATGTACCACCATGCCCAGCAGTGATCTTGTATTTTATCCAGAGTACATCTGATTTTAGGTATGATGCTATGGAACTATTTAAAATTGTACATTGATAATTTTTATTTTAGCAGACTACATGTGTAAATGTTAACTTCAGTTGAAGTTAACTAGATTTCTGTGGGTTGTGGTTTTCAGATTGCCATCAGTTTAGAAAACCTTTGATGTGACATTTGGAGCTCTTTCATATGTGAACTATACAGAACTATACCTGGTATCTGGCTAGCAATCTAGACCTTAATTATTTGTCCAGTCTTTTCAGACCTGTGCATGAGCAGCTCAGCTTGAGCCTGAGTTGCAGAATGATTTTCTAAACTCATTCGTCTCCACAGTCTTCACATGTCACACTCAGACCTTCTCTTCTGGTTTTCTGTAAACAAAACATAGGCCTTAGTTCCTGCAGTTCTGCACACTTTCTACGTAAGAGGCTGTGTCCATAGCAAGTACCAAGAATTTAGGAAGTAATGAAATGGGTGTAAGTGCCACTCTTGGGAAATCGGCTGCTCAAATGAGAAAGGAGTGTTCCTATGAGCTCCACTGTCACTACTGTGACCCCAGAGTGTCCTGGATTCTAGATGAGATGATATAGTCTGCAGAATAACAGTCATAAGTAATGGGAAATGAGAACATTACAAAGTTTCTCACAGTATTAGGAGTTCCCTTTATCTTCTTCAAGCCAGAAGAGTTGGGTTACCTCTGGAATTCTGTCTGCTTTCTCGTGTCCCTCCTGGGTCCCAGGCTGCCTTGAGAGCAGGGCATAGGACATGAGGGAAAATAGGAAACTTTCTTCTGGTTAGGTATTTTGAAACACATTTTTGTTTCCTTCCTTTCTGCCCTCCATGGTTTACTTTCCTGGATGGTCACAGATGCTTATTTATGCTGCTACAGGTTTTACTGTTGGAGTCAATCAAACTCTTTCTTTCTTTCTTTCTTTCTTTCTTTCTTCCTTTCTTTCTTTCTTTCTGTCTCTTTTTTCTTTTTTTTTTTCAGACTTTCATTTAATTATTTATTAACTTACTTACTTATCTGAGACCCAGCCTTGGTATACAGCTTAGGCTGGGCTTGAACTCACTATGTAGCCCAGGATGGCCTCAAACTCAGTGATTCTCCTACCTCAGCATCCCAAGAGCTGGGATTACAGGCATGTGCCAGCACACCTAGCTGTTGTTTTTTGTTGTTGTTGTTGTTTCTGTTTAGAGACAGGGTCTCTCTATGCAGTTCAGGTTGGCCTTGAGCTCACTCTGTAGCCCAGGCTGGTCTCGAACTCACAACAATCCTCCTACCTCAGCCTCCCGAGTGCTGGGAATACAGGCATGAGCCACCATGCCCAGCTATTTGGGGTGGGGGGGCGGGGGATAGGGGCATGACCACAAACTTGCCAGAGAGGTGCTTATGCCACTGAGCTAAATCCCCAGCCCTAATGGTTCTTATAGTATATCAATAACTAGTTTTTCACTCTGTTATTGATGATTTCTTTTCTCTTGTTTATGGTGTCATAGTTATTGATTTTACTTGCTTTTTACTGCATGCCATTACCTGGTTTGTTTTTGTGTCATCAACACTACTGTGTTTCATTTTCTCCTCTCAGAGTTATGCTGGGGATCAGCCTGGAGAAAAATGTTGGATAATAATGTCCTTCAAATATTACGTTGATAGGTTAAGAGTGGATAAATGCAAAGACATAACTAAAGGACACAATGAATTTAATTAAAGATATTAATAAGACATTCAAGCTGGGCATGGTAGTGCATGCCTGTAATTCTAGCATGTGGAAACCGAAGTAGAAAGATCACCACATGTTCAAAGTCAGCCTGGGCTCCACAGTAAGTTCAAGATCCTAGGCCAGCCTGTACTACAAAGCAAGACCCTGTCAAAAAAAAAGTGAAAACGAAAGTTCAATAAGTTTAAAGAAGAAGCAAACAATAAACTGAGGCTATTTTGATAAAGAATTAGGCTGAAATGAAGTCAAGAGGACATAGTTTATGAAAATTCAGTGGAAAGCATGGGCAGCAAATGTGACCAATGTGAAAATAATGTCAGAAATACAGGAAGACAAGCTGGATATGGTAATCGTAAACTCAATGATATCCTAAAAATGACAAGATAACATGTAAACTGGATTCAGCAACTGCTAGATGACTCAAACAAAGAATCCCCAAATTATAAGAATAAATGAAAAATGAGGAGGTAACTCAAAAGATATAAAAAATTTATTCACTGAAATGATAGCAGAAAATTTTCCAAATCTAGGGAAAGAATTTAATAGTCAAGTATAAGAGGGATAAAGGGCCACATCCAGAAAAAATCCTTTCACAAATCACTGTCAAAGAACCAGAAATTCAAAAAAAAAAAAAGAAGAAGAAGAAAATACTAAAAGCTGTTAGGAAAAAAAAAAAAAGAAATACCCTCACAAAACAGAGAAGTAACTGAAGTAACTATTCAGCCCACCAGAATAACTGTGGATTTCTCTGCTTCTTAGCCACCCTGTTTGTGGTATTTTGTTAGAGCAGCCCTAGGAAAACAATCCAGGTACATTCTGCTCTGTCCACCACTCTCCAGATCATAGCTGTCTCCCCAAGTCCACCCCACAAGAGGATGGGAGCGAGGCCCTCTGCTACCCACCCTGTCTGAGAGCTCTGGCCTCAGTGCTCAGCATCCCGGGGCCAGCAGGAAGTTGAAGACAAGGAGGCCCAAGAAGCTGGCCTCTATAGCCCATCACTGAGTCCAGGGTCACTCAATTGAGGTCACTGAGCTTTCTCCCTGATGTTCTTAGAGCCCAAAAATCCCAGGGGTGGAGTTTTTCTGGCCCTCTTACCTGCAATTCCTACCCCAGACATCCAATTTTGAACAGACAAGATGACCCTTTTCACCTCCATGTGGAAGGTGCCACAAGAAGCACAGCAAAAGGATGCTCACCTGCTTGGTGTCTCACCTGTATCCCCTGGGCAGAACAGGCTGGGAGGAAGAGGCCTGGGATGAAGCCAGGAGGGGAGAGGGGAAGGGAGGGATAGCTGTCAGGATGCTGGGGCAAGTGGAGGGGGAGGAGCCTCACGCCTCCATCCAGACAGGGAGCCTCTCACCACTCCAGCTCCCCTTCTCGGCAAGTCCAGTCCCAGGCTAAGGGCCCAGGGATTTTAGTCCATTTTCCAAAAATGGACATGATACAGCTGGCTAAGTCAGGGTTCTAGACTTCCAGGACCGAGTCCACAGTGTGCCCAGAACAGGAGGCAGCAAAACACCCTAGAGGTCCTCAAGCAGCTCATGACCCTGGCTGTGACCAGGTCCCTCACAGGTGCCTCCCTGCTGGACACACAAACCCTGCTGGAAATAGGAAAGGCTACAACCCAAGGCTGTGATGGGCATAGGACTCTGCATATGTCCTGGGAGGGCTGAGGGATGGCAACCCCCATAGCAATTCAGGACACAGTAGTCGCCACTACCACCCTCTGAGTCTGGGCGAGCTGGTCTGATGGACGACATGTGGACCCAGTCCTCCTGTGGTAGATAGGGGGATGACTGTCCCCCAAACTCCACACACCCTGCTGGCAGCACATCCTTTGAGCTCAAGCCCCTTAGGAGGCCACAACCAGGGTTTGCTTCCTCCTCCAGACCTGAGGATTGCCAGGGCTGTGCTGGGCTATATGTGAGCAGAGTGATGACCTCCCACACGCTGGGCTCTGAGACTCCTTGTGCAGTGGCGTCACAATCCTGAGCTGGCTGTGGACCAGCCTCATGGGCCCCTGTCCAGGTCTGGAACAGAGCACAGGGAGGAGGGAAGGGCTAATTCAGAATAGCAACCTCTTTCTTCAGGAAACTCTCCAAACATTCACACCCAGCGCCCAAGGGGCGCCTGTACCCAGAACTTTCCAAATTTCCTGTGTTCCTTCAGAGGAACCCTAAGTCCCAGTCTCTCAGGGTTCCTTCCCAGAATCTCATACTCAGAGCAGCCTTAACCAGGGTATAGACAGTGGCAGGTACTTAGGACCCAGCAAACCTCTATATCCTACTACCCAGGGCCTTTCAACAGCTATAGAGACTGAGGATCAACATCCTGAACTCATCACACACAAAACACAGAAGTAGTCAGAACCCTTCTGTGAGGCCACAGGAGGCCCTGACCTCCAAAAGCAATCTGTTCCCTGGGCAGAACCAGGAGCCTTCACCAAATGCAATGCACATACATGCCCTACATCTGTTCCCAGGATCACTATCCAAGTGCTGGACCACCCCTGCTCCCAGGATGCTGGAACTCTGCAGGGTGACCCAGCCCAGGGCCAGTCACTATCCTTGCCCCACTCGGCTATGTCTCCAGTCATCCAGGCTCTTCACAGTCTTCCCACTGCCTTGAGGGAAGTGGCAGATTTCGTTAAGAGCTAAGTGCCCAGTTTCAAACTTGAAATTGTATTTGGGGACAACAGTTTTGAAAGTTTCAAACTTGAAATTGTATTTTGGGGCAACAGTTTTGAAAAGGCTTTTTGTTTGTTTTTGCATAATAAGTAACACAAGATGAACATGTGCCTGCCCACAGGGCAGAGAGAAATGCAGGGACACCTGAGGGGAGGAGCTTAGTACTGAGAAGGGAAACCAGTGCCCACCCATGGGCACCCACACACACATAAACTGTGAACCTCAGGAAACCACACAGATGATCAATGCAACCCGCTAGGTGGCTTGTACCTGCCTGTGGCCTACAGGAACCAAATAGGCCCACAAAGGGTAAAATGTAGCATTTACTTAAGAGCCCTGGTCCCCACAGGTGGTCCACAGTGGCCTCCAGGGGTCTAAGATCCTGCCAGGGGCCCAGTAGCAGAGCAAGCAGCAGAGACCCTTCCCCAAACACATCTTTGGAGGAAACGTGGGAAGAAGGACGAGTCAGAGGTGGGTACAGAGAGTGGTTCAATCTGCCCTTTGAACTGACCATTTCCTTCCGTGCAGAGCAGAGGAGAGTGGTGAGCTATGAGAAAGTTTAGTTTTTGCACCAAGAACAGAACAAAAACAAATCAGCAAAAGGAAATATGACTAAGTTTTTGACCCCTTGAGACACAGTATGTACGTTTAAACCCCTATCTGAACAAAGAAAGTTTTGAGCACTGACAAAGCCCCCATGCTCATCCTGACCCCCCTTCAAGCCCCACCCTGTGCTTGCCAGACCTTTACACCTGCCCCACACAGCCTGTGGTGCCCCCACACACCTGGAAGTTCCCACCATGCACAGTGTAGAGGGGCTGGAAGAACGCCGCTGGTGAGGGTACGTGCTGGTAGAAGGATCTCTTCACCCTGAGGCCAGGAAGGGACAGTCTGTAGAGATCTGGACAATGTCTCTTCCCAAGACCACACTCCAGAAGGCCTGAGATTACCATCGATGCCAGCCCACCACATCCAGGATGCTATATATACTTCTTTCCCCATTGCAGCATCCAAACTTGCCCCCAGAAGGCTGGGCACACAGTCCACTTCTGTAGACCTAGCTATTCAGAAGGTTGAGATAGGAGAACTTCTTGAGCCCAAGAGTTTGTTTATTTGTTGTCTGTGTGTGCTTATGCATGTGTGTGTGTTACTAGGGATTGAATCCAGGACCTTCACACTGAGCTATATCCCCAGCCCTTTTTTCATTTTTTTATTTTGAGACAGGGTCTCCCTAAGTTGCTAAGTTTCCCTGGGCTGAGCTCAAACTTGAAATCCTGCCTTAGCCTGGGTGCTGAGATTACAGGTGTGCACCTCTGGGCCTTGCTTAAGTCTAGGAGTTTGACACAAGCCTGGGGAACACAGCAATCTCAATTTAAAAACAACAACAACAAAACCAATCTTAATTTTTAAAAAATCTTAAAAAAAAAAAAAACACCCAGACAATCCTACCCTCTGGGCAGGATACATTTTGGCAGGCCACGGCCTCTCTGGATAATGCCCATAGACCTGATGGATACCAAAACATGTGTCCTTCACAGGACAAACTGCAACGTTCACACCTAGAAGTGAGCAGCCAGGTTCTGGTTGGTTGGTTGGTTTTTTATTGGTTTGTTGTTTTCTAAGACAGGATCTTGCTCTGTAGTTCAGGCTGGCCTTAAACTCACTATGTAGCCAAAGAGTGCCCTCAAACTCACAACAATCCTCCTGCCTCAGCCTCTTGACCTTGACTACTGGGATTACAGGCATGCACCACCACACCTGGCCTAAAGCCAGATTCATAAACCTCAGAGTGAGCAAGTGGCTCCAAAAACCTTATCTGTGGCACCAGCAGGCAGCCTGTGGTTTCCCACCCCATTCAAAGTCTCCCTGAACACCAGATCTCCTGCCAGGACCCACTGGCCTCCATGTGCAGAGTGGGGGAGATCTCCAAACCAACAGAGCCAAATTGACCTCATAAGTCTCCCTCTCAAGTTTCCACCTCATGGATTATCCTCAGATTCTTAAGACCCGGGAAATTTCCTTCACTTTGTCCCATTTTTTCTTTTCTTGTTTGCTCAAGTCAAACTGCCACTCCATGGACACTACCAGGTCCCTTCTATCCCAGTGGTTCACTCTCAAAATGAACCTCCCTCAGCATACATTGAATACCCTTCCCATGCTCTCCATAGCTCCAAGAAGAGCCAGCACCCTCCTGCTCTACAGGACCCTGCACCATACCCTTGCCCACCCCCTCTGCCCTCTCTGTCCATTCCCCTCTCATCTTCCCCAAGACCTGGCCATAGCTGAACAGTCTCTTACAGCACCTCCTCTCAGACATGGTCCCATCCCCTCCTTGATACCTGACAGGCCATGCATGAGGCATAGGAGCTTATCTAAGGTGAGCCTTGTCCCTTCTGCTCTCTGAGGCAACCCCTAGACTGCAAACAGGTTCTTATGCACTCTAAATGGAAAAATAACACTTTCATACAAAGTGTGAACAAATGAGCAAAATTGCAAGCCCCAAAGGCAGGAGACAAAGACTTTGGATCCTGGTTCTCAGTGACTCTATTCTTCCACAGCTGATAGGAACCAAGCTGTCCTAGTCTGCAGTCTTTGTCACAGGACATCCTTCTCTTCTTTCTCCTGGCAACTTGAGAGCCCCCTCTTACTAGCCCAGTGTGGAGACTTGAAGACACTCATCTATCCAGAACCGGACAGTAGAGAAGGAAGGAAAGGAGCTAGGAGGGCTGACCTATTATGCCCCAGACAGCACATAGATACACACACATGCATCAATGACACACATTCACACACACTAACAGATGCACACACTAATACATACACTAACAGGAACATTCTAACACATAGAAGGAAACATTCACACACTGATATACATACACATTAACACATGTGCACACTCATACATGTGAGGCACAAACCTCCACTAACATGTACGCACTAAGAGGTGCACACTAGTGCACTCATATATGTATCTTACTTATACAGGCTTACTGTACATGTAAGTACATGTAAACATGTACTTACATGTACATGTTTGCATGCAGTAACAAATGCACATTAACACACATACCTCACACGCACACACGTACTAACAGATGCACACACTAACATTCATGTATAATCACATGTACCATTCACATATACACACATGCACATGCTCATATACACTAAGCTGCACACACTAGTACAGGCAAACTAATAGGTACACACTTACACTAACACTTCACATATACATTCACTCATGCACTTCACATATATATACCATGTACACAATCACATACACTAATAAATGCAGACACTTCACAGATATAGTTCACATGTACACTAACAGATGCACCCACACCAATGGATACACACCTCACTACATATGTACTCATACACATATAGTTACCAGTGCACATACTAACACACACCTCAATACACTAACATATAGGTACACTAATACATTCATGTGTACACAAACTCCATTGGTCACCTACCTGGGTGACAGCTTGAACAGGAGGTAGGTCAGGCCAGTCAGCAGAAGAAAGATGGTTACAGCAACAAGGATGGTCTCTGGCCATATGCCTGATGAAATTAAGAGGCCTGTGGACAGGACTATGAGCAGCATTACTGTCCAGTTGTATCCCCTAACCCACTCATTAATGCCCTAAAGTAGAAAGGGTTTAGGATGGCTTTTGAAGATTTGTGTCATGCTTGCTGAAGTCTCCGAGGTGAATCTCACTCTGGGTCTCACTCTTCCCATCTGCCATATGGTCAGTGGTCAGGTCTGTAAACCTTCCTAGTACCGCTGTGCACAAGTCAACCCAGCCTATCAGGGACAACCCTGTCCATCTCCAGATAGAAGCACCAGCCTGGAGAGAAATCCTAGGCCACGCTCACTCCTAATGGTAGCCACTAAACACAGCTTCCTGGGCAGCCAATGCACATTGCCCCCTTACCCATCTCAGACTCCAGGTGAGGGGAGTCTAGGAGGGCTAAAGGCAGGAGGGGACGGAAGGACAGAAGAGAAAAGGCCTAACCCAGGCTGTGAAAGAACAGCTACCACACAACACCCACCTCGAGGAGAGGAGAAGCACACAGACTGGCTCCAGTTGCTCCACTGACCCTCAAGACGCTCCTCCTCTGCCATGTGCCCCTCTTGAGTGGCTATCTGGACACGCAGCCTGGCTTCATAGGTGGATCCAGGGTCTAATTCAATGGCTTCAAGGACAATCCAAGTCACCCCAATTATGTGATCCTTATACTGGGCTCGCTGTAGGGTGGAAGGCCATTAGCAGATGTTGAGTGTAGCTGGGTCCATCAGCCCTTGAGATGTAAATGCATACACAAACAGGCCTACTGATGTACACACACACAGATACACCTGTATTCATACAGATGAACCTACCCACACACATCTACAGCCACATTTTCACACTTGCATGCACAGCCATGCACACTGATGTATGTGCACAGGGACACAGTCACCATTCATTGACGTCACAGGTGGACATGCCTAGTGCACACACACATAAACACAAGGCCCACACACACTCATGTATACTCATAAATGCATATAAACTTGTGCAAATAATGAAAGCACACACACACACATACACACTTGGCTGTGAACCCCTCCCCTCTTCACCATTCACTCTAGCTGCTCCCAGGGGAAAAGAGAGTCCCACGAAAGCCAACTAAAGTGTTACCTCCCAGGTCTCTTCCTGCCTCTTGAAGGCCAGTTCATAGCTGAGAAGTGTGGCCATTGGCTCCAGGGGAGGACTGATACTCCAGGTCAGGACGCAGGAGCCAGAGCTAGTATTGCTCTGTAAGTCAGAGGGAGGGTCCAGCTTAACTGAAACACAGTGAGGCGATGTGAGGCTGCAGCCCCATCCTCTGACCCAGAACCAACGCTCTAAAAGATTCCTGAAGGGCCCTGGTCAAGACTGCCTCAGATTGGGGCCTCACTGGAAGACTGGGAGAACAGACAGCAATGACTTCTATCCCATTCAGCAAGGTGGTTTCTGAATCTTGGTTTCCCTTTCCTTCACAGTCTATGGCTGGAAGCTCTTCCCAGTGTCTTGCTAGAGTTCTTTCTACTATTACTGAAGAGCATTTCCAGTGACTGAAACTAAGCCATAGCTCCAACCCAACAAGTCATATATCTTCATTCTCTGCTAAGACCCAGACTGCTGAGCCACCTGGGCCCTCCCTTCTCAGGAATCCAGTCTGCTCCCACTCCTGGGTCTTCCTTGGTGGTCTTGGGACCACATGGGTCAGAGGCCAAAGTCCCCCAATCTCCAAGCATCAAGTCCCCAGCCTCCAAGCATGAAGTCCCTACTCCAAGCATCAAGGCTGCTCCTGGCAAGGCCCCTGCTCACCATGTCTCCGGGGCAAGTACTGTGGGTCCACGAGGCTGACCTGTTCCTTCCCAGAGACACAGTAGTGGAAAGTGATGCTGAAGTTGTCAGAAGGCAGCAGCACTTCCTCAGGTGGCAGCACCACGGTACATGTGTTACCCTGGAAGATGCACTTGTGCTTGCTGCCAGGTGCCTGGTTGCTGGAAAGGCCACGTATCAGCACCAAGGAGTGCCACTGCCTCCTATGGGGGGGGGCACGCCTCCAACCCATGTCCCTCTCCCCAGGTAAGCCTGACCCTCCACCTCACACCTCACCTGGTGAAGAGGAGCCAGGGGCCACAGCCCTGGCCCAACTCTGGGGCAGACCAGTGGCAATCAATCCTGAGGATGTAGTTGGTGAGGCAAGTGAAAGTTTCAGCCCTTGTCCCTGGGGATGATGACCATTGAGGATCACAGTGAATGCTTCAGGGCCGAGCTAAGTCAGGGGCCAGAGACGACCTGCAGCATAATCCTAACAAGGCAGTCCCCAGAGAATGATCCCAGGAGAATTTGCAAGTGCAGGGCTGGGAGGCCCAAAAGGTGGTGGGTTCCGATGTTGGCACACTATGGCATGTGTACTACATCAGGCTCTTTATATCACTAAAAGATCTAAAAGGTTCACCATCACTTCCCTAGAGGATAAAGGTGGGAAACAAGGGTGGGTAGGATCCCTAGAGGAGAGGTCTCAGGTGTCCCCCAACCCAGTTCCTAGCTCTCTACCCAGCCATCTCATACAGATACCAGTGCCCATTCCTCACCTCCTCCCTCCTCTGGGACAGAGACTCCCCAGCAGATACAGGTCCAGAGCAGGAGCCAGGTGCCCACATCTCGAATCAAGGCCTCATTCTCCAAGGTCCAACCTGCAAGGGACTGAACTGAGAGGCCTATGCTAGGCACCCCTCTGGGAAGGTGTCCCCCATGAGATCCTCCCCAACAAAGGCTCTGAGTGGGGCGACCACATATGCTCTTGCTATATCCCATGAAAGAGGCTGAGCACCTCTGTCCAAGCTCCACTGACCATATGCTAAAGCTCAGAAGGGTCACTTGACCTGACCAAAACTCCTAACTCAAGCTCAATCTGCTGGGTCCTAGTCTCTGAGACTATGCCTCACATCTTCCCAGAAGGCCCCTGTCTGAGACTAAAACCTCTACCAGCCCATTCCCTTGTCCTGTCCCCAGGTTCAGGTTCAGCACAGCATAGTGGGGTGGGGGGAACTAGTTACTATCAACAACCAATAAAGATTCGCTGAGCTCCTTGATGATGCATCCTGTGCTACTTTAGTTCTGAGAACAGTCATGCAAAGAGTAGCCCCTATTCATAACCAGGAATCAGAGTCCCAAGAATGGGTGGCACCTTGCCTGAGGTCACATAGCCAACCTCTCTGTATCCACACTCCCTTTCTCTGCCTTAAAGACCCATGCCAGGTTCTGCCCCAGAACACAGATAAGGATGGCAGCAGGTATCCGTGCAATGGACGACACTGCCTAAATTGCCTCTCCCAGGTGTGCTGAGAATGGTGAGGCCTTGGACTCTGGGATACATGGGGGAGTCAGAGGCTTGCTACAGGCCATGGGGTATCAGGAAGTGCCTGAGCGTGGGGAAGTTGTTGACGCCCTGTCACCCCATTTGTAGCTACAGATGACTCACTGATAGCCCCTAAGCAGGAAGCAGGACCAGCCTGGTTATACAAGACTGATTAGTGATAAAGATGAGAAAAGGAAGCAGACATGCACACAGACCACAGCATGCTACTCCCTAGGAGCTACACACCCTCCCACAGGCACTACACCCACTCCATCAGCCCCCAGAAGCCTATCTGTGCATGCACATCCTTCCCTGCAAGTGTGTGGTCCCACACTAGCAGCAGCAGCATGAAAGAATAGTTCACTATAGCACTGTCTACCAGAAGTTACTGGTAAGGTATGGGTGGGACATCAGCCCATTAAAGGTGTGGAAAAGCAGTGCGACTGGGACCTTGACAAACCTCAGCTCCACACTGACCCAGACCCAATGGACAATCCTGTCCCAGCTGGAGAGGTACCCAGTTGATCCACAGAGGTGCAGAATTGGCCTGGCCTAACACAGGACAGATGATTGAGAGTAGGGAGTATGGTGACTTCCAGCTTAGCAGTCTCCTTTACTAGACAAGTTCGGGGGACAGTGGGGCAGGAGCCACCCTGGGGAGTACAACCATCAGCAATATGGTCACCCTGAGGTAAAGGGCCTGCCTTTTCCTTTGCATCTTTCATCTACATCTGGTAAGATGGGTAAGTTAGGGTGACCATTTTCCTACTAGTGAAGAAAACGAGACCCACAGAGATCAAGGACTTGTTGCACCTATAATCTCTTTTCTTAGCAGGTGTCCTAGCAGCTCTCACATAGCCTGTGAGCTTCTAGAGAGCAGAGTGTGACTCCCACCTTGCACACCCCACAGAAAACATCACAATTGCTTCACAAAGGATGTGAAGCCTCAGGCAGCCACATCCATCCCCAGGGCACCACAGGCCTCTCTTCCCTTAGGGCTTCTCGGGCACAGGGCAGGACATTACTAAGCCCAGGCTCATCACTCCCTGACCAAGGGCCAGGCAGTCAGAGCAGATGCACACAGCATACCTGCACACTCCCTGTCCTGTGAGAGGTCGGGAGTGAGCCCCGGGAGGTCTGACCACAGATCAGACACCACGCCACAGGCTAGTGTGAGAGCAGGAAAGGAAGCCAGTGTCTGCCATTGTTGGCAGGGCTGCTCCCTGATACCCCAGTTCTGTTAACCCTGGCTGATACTACTAACCAACATCCCCATTTCTACCAGAAACAAATGGGACACAGCCCTCAGCGCTCAGCCTTCCATAGCCTCCGGGTCCTGATCTAGCTCAGATGGCCTGCCTGCTCATTTCCTGGACCACTATGAAGTTGTGGGAAGAACTATGGCTGGATCCCTGTCTTTGGCCACAGGCTGGGCCAGAGCCAGAGGAAAGTCTCTTTACAGTCTCTCCCACACCCTTCCTGGCTTCCTCATCCACTCTGTCTCCTCTGCCTTGTGTCTCTCCCATCCAGTCCCCTCCCTAAAGCTCTCCGCAGTCCCCAGAGTCAAATGGGACAGCAAGAGTCAGGCAAAGCCTGCTTTGTACAGTACCTCAGTTGTACAAACAAAGGATAGAGGGGAGTGGCCACAGCCAGGGCTAGCATAGAGGTGACACTACTCTCTAAAGGGATCTGGGGCAAAGAACACCCCTCTACTCCTGCCACCTTGGTAAAGAGGCACCTCCTCTAACCAGTACTCCCCCTCACCAGCTTAGTACAGGCAAAGTTCACTGCTACATGAGTTCAATCTGGCTCAACGGTGAGAACTTTCATTTCCTGGACCCGCCCCAACTCCTTAAATCCCCCTGCCCCTCTCAGAGGCCACCCTTGACACTAGGTTTAGGGTTCTGGGACATAACTTGAGGTCACACAGGCAAGATTCCCAGTCTTGATCTCATAAGGCCAAGCTCTGACAAGAGACTGATCCCAGGACAACAGGCATCACAGGAAGAACAAGTAGGGCAAAGGGGACAGTCCCAGCTGGCTCCCATCAAGCCCCTGTGAGAACAAACTAGCCCAGAGCCCTGGGGAATGCAGAGGGTGTCACTTCCTCCAAGAAAATTCTTTTCCCTCATTTCCCTGTTTGGCTTCAATGATCTCCTGGAATTCCACCCATTCCCACTGCTTTTCCAGCTCCCCTTCTTCTCTGACACCCTCTCTCCTCTGGTGGCTGGGAGGGGACTAGCCAACTCCAGGGCCTCTGCTCCATCTCATGGTTCACAGCTGAGCCAGTCTGGCCGAAGAATGCCCATCTTCCCTCATCCTCACAAAGTCACTGAGGAAACAGATTCTTCCAGAATTAGAAATGCTGCCTGACCAACTCTGGCCTTCTTTCTGTCCAGTTCCAGTATAGCCACACTGGAAATTAATATATAATTCTAACATTCTGAACTGCAAAGTCTGAGAAAAGCTGAAGTTTACCCAGAGGTAAAACTAAGACAGTACCCTGCACACACTTAAACTGGGCCAGGTTTGGGAGCCACTCATCCTTCTCTGCCTCCTGAAGTTTTCACTGACCTGAAAGGTTTGGGAGCCTCAGACTCACCTTCCCAGATGGATCTGCCCAGTGCCATCGCAAGCCTGCAGGTGGCTTGTTAGTGACTGTCCCACGGAGTGCAGCAAAGCCCCTCACCCGATCCAGAAGATAACTGCAGCAGGCAATGACGTGAACCCTCAGGGCAGGCCAACATGAGCCGCCCACATCTGCAACCACAAGTGTACTCAGGGCTGCTGTCTTCCACCAGAGCTGAGAAGCACCTGGCATGGTATATCTCCAGCTAGGGAATTGTGAGGTGGGGAGAATCTGTGTGACACTGAGTTGCCAAACATGATTTGTGATTTGTTTTCTTACTGGCAGATGAGTGTCCACTATGCTCCTCCCAAAAATCCCACTGAGATTCACTGAGCCAGCCTCAGAGGGAGACCCTGGTCAGGTGCACATCACAGGGCAGGACAGGTGTTAAACATAAACACAGTGAAAACTCTGTTAAAGAAATCCATATAGAAGGGAATGTTTGAAATAGGAGTGCTCAGCTGGGCACGGTGGCACACACCTGTATTCTCAGCCCTTGGGAGGCTGAGGCAGGGGGAGTTCACGACCAGCCTGAACTGCACAATGAGACCCTGTCTCAAAAAGCCAAAAAAAAAAAAGTTCATTTTTAACAGAATCATACTGTGCCACCAGGTTTGCAACCTTCTAAAATGCTATTTTCATCACTTTTTTTCTCATTCCTGTGCCTCTGACAAACAGTATCTCCCATGGTTTAAGAATCCCTGCAATGGTCAGGTGTGCATGTTTGTAATCCCAACACTTGGGAAGCTGGGGCAAGAGGATACCCCACACATTCAGGGCCAGCCTAGACTACATAGTGAGTTTGAGGCCAGCCTGAACTATCTGGCAAGACCCTGCATCAACAAAACGTCCCTGCAGTGGATATTTAGATTGTTGCCAGTATCCGATACATCATATGAAGGTGACAGATAGTTCTGGGGATGGATGTTTACTCACTAGATTGAGTACTTCTACATGAAAAATTGCTATTAGAACTGTGGGGTGTCAGCACTGGCATTTCACAATATTGGTAGATACTGCCAAGTACTTACAAAAATATTACATCAACTTCTACTCCCACCAGCAACATGAAAATGCCTATAACCCTTAAGAATAAACATGTCTTTAATCTCTGCCAGTCTGATAGGCAAAGATATTTCAATTTTATTTTTATGTCCTTAACAATTAAGAGAAACATCTTAGTACTCAGGAGACTGAGGAAGGTAGATAGATCACTGTGACCTGGAGGGCATCCTAGGCTACAAAGTGAGTTCAAGGCCATTCTGAATTACATGGTGAAACCCTGTCTCAAAAAAAAAAAAAAGACAGAACAATATGTATGTATTAGCTATGTTCTTTGGGGTTACAAATAAGTTCACTTCTCAGCATATATATGTGTGCCTGTGTTTATGTGAATGTATGAGTGTTCACGTACACGAGTGTGTACATGCATATACATGTGCTTGTGTGGGTACAGTGAGTCATAAAACTTTAAATAGATTTGGTTACCTCAGAGCTATAGCTGCCAAGTCTTAAGAAAGTCAATTTTCATGATGAGATAAAGTCAAAGGTTCAAGTCATGAAATATCTTAGCAGTAATCAGGAACATATATTTCTTTCTAATATTTAAACTTTTTTTGAGACAGGGTCTTGCAAAGCCCTTAAACTCACTATATAGTCCAGCAATCCTCTTGCCTCAGCCTCCCAAGTGCTGGGATTACAGGCATGCACCACTATGCCCGGCTGTAATATTTAAACTTTAATGAACATTACCCTTATATCTAATTTATTATAAGCACATATTTTTCTTCACTGAAGACATCTTTTCTCTAGTATCCTTACTAAAGAGGACTTCCTTCATTCCGTCTGGGTCCTTTTCAACTTCCCGAAGCCTTAATTTACTAACTCGAGACCAACAAGTCATACCACCAACATCCTGACCCCAGAAGTGGAGACCACAGGACAGGATAGGAAATAAGGAAATTCTGGAAAGAAAAAACCAGAGAAGAGCCCCAAATTCTGTATCTAAAGTCTATCTAAATCTGCTGGGCATGGTGCACTTCAAAAACGCCCAAAAATCGAAAAAAAATAGTTTACCCAAATATAGTCTCTGAATGACTCATGAACTTCAAATGTGCATGACAACTTCAAGTAGGCCAGCTAAGGTTGAAAAAAAACAGAAGTTTCAGCAGCTGCCCAACACAGAAATATGGTTTAGAGCCTGCTAAAACCAGGAGGAAAAAAAAGTCAACACTGTCCAGAGAAACATTGCAGCACCCATGGTCTCAACAATGTTTATCATTCACAGTTTTTCCAAAATAAATATAAATTAGAAATATGAAGAAATAGAACTTGAGAAGGAGGAAAAGAATGACAATAAAGACTGACTCCTAGAATCAAGTTGCTGGAAATAGAAAAAGATTTGTTGTTGTTGTTGTTGTTGTTGTTGTTGTTGTGACAGGGTCTCACTATGCAGTTCAGACTGGGCTTGAACTCACTACATAACCCAGGCTGACATAAACTTTCAAAGCTCCTCCTGCTTCAACCCCCTGAATGCTAGCATTAAGGTATGCGCCACCATACCCAGCAGAAATAGAAACAGTTTTAAAGCAGTTACTCTAATTACGCTAAAGGAAAACATACACTCCCAATGAATATGAAATATCAAAGAAATAAAAATCTTTTTAAAAATTAGCCAAAAGGAAAGCATGTCTGTGAAAAATACATTTTAAATAAAAGTAATAAATCATAACACTGCATAAAACAAAATGAAGCCCTGACTATACGGAATCCCCCAAAGACAGGCAATCGAGGTTTGACTGGGTTGTCAAAGGAAACCACATCCGAAAACACTCAGCAGAGGATGTCTGCAACAGCTGGCCCAGCGCCCTCTCTGGGCAACAGCACCCAAGTGGGAAGAATCCTAGACAGAGGAGCCCTACATACACAACAGCCAAGCAGGCCAGCTCACTCCACCTTGAGCCAGCATCTGTCACGCCTAGGAATCTACCCATGGACTGTCTGCCCAGACCAACATCAGTGCCTCTTCCCACTGAATGGATTCTCTCGGTCCTTGTGGCCCTTTCCTACCCTTCCACTTTTGGACCAGAGTCACTCTCTCAGTGCACTCTCAGGTCCAGCTGAGCCCCACTGAAGAATTGAGTCCTAACAGCCACCTCAGAGGCCTGCCACCACCTGTGACTGCAAGTGATAACCCAAAGGCACTGTCTGTATTGAATTTTGTGTTGAAGGTGGTAAAGATGTCAACATGAACTCTGAAAAATCCAAATTTACTTTCAGTTTTCTTGGAAGAAGTGATAATTTTAGATATTTAAATGAAATTAATCTTCACTGTATTGATCCAAAATGATTCTAAGCATAAAAGAAAGGATGATTAAAAAAGAATGGAAGATCAATTTTATGTTGTTGACAAACAGGATCTGGCCAACCATGACCTAGATCAGTGGTGACAAAGCTATGGCATGCATGACGCAGCTGGCTGTTTGGTCATGGAAAGCTCTAAGAGATTCGCCATCCCTGGCCTTGGTTAACAAAAGAACAAAATTTAATTGCCTTAAAGGGACTTCAATAATTGGAAGAGCAGCACTAAATCCAATGAAGACATATATTATTTTGATCATTTCTCTGAGATAATGAACACCCTGGGTAGTGATGAGCATACATATTAAGTGAAAGTAGATGGAGCAGATGATTTTTAAGATGATGATAGAAACAATGCCAAATCTGGGATAAGGTACTTTGTCATCACCTGGATTTTGAGAAATAAAAATAACTTCTCTCCAAGATGTCATAACAGAAAGAATTCCTGAGTTGAAAGCTCTAAAATGTAGATGCTGTATTTGCTTGCTTGCATTTTTTTTTTTGTCATCTTTTTGAGACAGGGTTTCACCGTATAATTCAGTCTAGCCTGGAACTGCCTATGTAGCCTAGGCTGACCTAGAATTTGCAGCAATCTTCCAGAGTGCTAGGATTATAGGCATGCACCACCATACCTGAACAGTTTGCTCCATTTTTTAACCTGGTTTGTTTGGTTGGTTGATTTTTGTTTTGTTTTTTAAGAAGGTATTTGAGTCTTACTATGTAGTTCAAATTGGCCTCAAACTTAGCCTCTGCCTCAGCCTCCTGAGTGCTGAGGTTATAGGCATGTGCCACCAAGTCTGGCTAAATCTGCTTGTTGTTTTTTATCTATTTGAGACAGGGTCTTGCTATGCAGTTCAGGCTGGCCTTGGGCTCACTTGTAGTCCAGGCTGGTCTCGAATGTGCAAAGATCCTCCTACCTCAGCCTCCCAAGTGCTGGGATTACAGGAGTGCACCATCATGCCCAGCACCCGCTTGTTTTTTCAAAAGACTTCACTAAGGATTGTTTGGGAGACTCTAGCCAAAGGAGTGATAGACCTGAGTGCAATAAGGAACAGACAGTTCCCATGCTCCCAGAATGCACGCTTAAGAGTTTACAGCAAGGCGCCTGCCTGGTAAACACAAAGTCAAGAGTTCATCACCAGTACCCAAAAAAAAAAAAGTTTGAGGGAAGAATTTACAGCAGAAGCTGCAAGACAACAGTCAGCAGAAGTAAAAGCAGTTTATGCTCAGAGATGTTTGCTTTAGTCATTGTGTCCCCTTGCCTTGATAAGATCAACACGTGTCATGTAACCCATTCTAGCCCTGTCCCAACAAAAACTCCTATACAATACGTACATGGCAAATGCTTTCGTCCTGTCTTTGCTCTCATGTCCTTGAGTTACAAATAAATAACCACAGAAGTCCTGGCTCACTGCAGCTTTCCTGAGACTTTGGAATCAGCTCCTCTGGGTCCTCTTGATAACTGAACTAAGTCTTGCTAGATAATAATCTTTTTCACATCCCGCCACAGTCTCACAAGTCAGCGAAGGCACTTTTTATATGAACATTTCCCAGACTTCCATGAAGCTGTGGAGGTTCTAGGCAACCGATACAGCAGTTGTGATGAAATAAGAACATTTCACCTAAGTCTCCTTTATTTCATAACAGTTACTGACATGATAGGAAACCCTCAGCTTAGGGAACAATAACTTTTACTTCAAAGTACCTTTTTTTTTTTTTGTACTGGAGATCAAACTCACGACCGCAGATTGCAAGGCAGGCACTTAGGCTGTTAACCTAAATCCCCAGCAAAATTTTGGTTCTTCAAAGTACTTTTTTTTTTTTTGTAACTAACTTTTAGACACTACTTGGCCCTTAAGCTTTTACATCTCTCAGGTCAAAAGAAAACTATATGCTGTTACTTTAGACTAGACATTTAGGCTAGATTAGAATTGGCTCTGTAGGTATGACGAATGAACAAGAAAAAGAAATGTTAATATGCAATTGGATTTTTTATTTTTATTTTTTGATTCAGTTTACATCCTTGCTCAAAAACCCCAATTTATGTTCATAACATTCTTTTAAATGTCTGTGTTCTAATAAATTGTTGCAAGACAAGGAAAGAAAGAAAATGCACTAAGGCAACACCTTAACTGACCCTCCCATCCTTCTCCCACAATAGAGATCCAGAGAAAAACAACATTCAGCCAGGGCGGCACAAGCCCCCAGTCCTAGCTACTTGATAGGCTAGAGCAGCATGGCAGGTTCTCAGCCACTTGTACATCTCATCAAAACCTTATTTTAAAGCTTAAACAAGAGGGAGAAAGATGCTGAAAATGTTTCGCAGTGCTCACCGGCTTCAATCTCCAGTACTATACTTTTAAAAAGTGTGTGCAGGTGGATGGGGAGACAAAAAAAGAAAAAGAGAGAAACAGACAATATCCACACGTGAGAAACCACCAAAGAGCACTAAGATACCACATACCTACAGAAAATCACCAGAAGCCAAGCGTATGTGCATGCATGTAATCCCAGCACTTGGGAAGCTGAGACAGGGATTGCTTTGAGTTCAAGGTCAGACCAGGCCACACAGTGAATTTAAGGCCAGCCTGAACTACACACACACAACAGCACAATGACAGATACATAAGGATTTTATATATGCTTAATTACATAAAATTATCACAGCTCTGAGGTGCAAGGGGATCAGCAAACTATACAGATCAAACCCAGACCACAATTTTTAAAATCAGTGACTTTAGAATGATTTGTACTTTTTTTTTTAGCAGTCCTGAGAATTGAACCCAGGGCCTCACATATGTTAGGCAAACACTATCACTGTGCTACACTCCCAGGCCCACTAAGAATTTTTTTTTTTTGGTACTAGGGACTGAACTCACGAACTCACACTTGCCAGGTAGGTGCTGTGATGCTGAGCTATATTCCCGGCTTCACTAAGAAATTTTTTAATGATTGTGAGATACATGAAAATAATATGAAGTTCAAACTGTAGTATCCAAACAGTTGCAGGGAGTGGTTGTGGTGGTGTCTTGGCTTTTTTCTGTTTCGTTTCATTTGGTTTTTGTTCTGTTTGATTTGCAGTACTGGGGACTGAACCGAGGAAGCACTAATCTACATTGGCACCTCCACTCGCCTTTTCATTTTACTGTGAGCCAAGCTCTCACTAAATTTGCCCTAGTTGGCCTTGAACTTGCACTCCTCCTGCCTCAGTCTCCAAAAAATCCAGGACTATGGAAATATGCCACTGGCCCTGGCTAGAGTTGCCTTTAATAAATATTTTCTGTTGTGCTAAAATACAACGTAAAATTTAGCATCCTGACCATCTTTTAAATGCACCATCCATTAGTATTAAGTACATACATATTTCTGCGAAACCATCACCATCATCCATCCATCTCTAGAATCCTTCTCATGTTGCAAAATTAAAACTACGTACCTGTTCACCATTATCCCGTCACCCAACCTGACAAATACTTGTTCTTTTATCAAATACTTGGCATCCATCCTTTTAGTTTCTATCTTTATGAACTTCACTACTGTAGGTTCCTTGTATTAGTGAAATCATTCACTTATAACTGGGTTATTTCTACACAGCCACCTCTGTTCTCTTCTGGCTACTACGGGGCATGTCTTTCCCATTCTTTTACTTTCATCCAGTATTTGGCTTTAGATCTAAAGTGAGTTTCCTATAAATGGCACAGGGTTGTATTAGACATGTAATTAGATAGTAGAAAACCTGAGGGACAAAGGGAATCAAAACAGTAGGCTTTGTTAATGACAGCTAAATAAAGAATCAGAAATCAAGACTTTAGGGTATAATAACTTATAACCATCTATTAGGTCTGAAAGCAAAATTATCCCTGCACAGCATGATGAAACCTTTAGATCAGAAGTGTACACAGATGTGCTGCATGGTCAGCCAAAATTTCAGCATCTTTGACTCTTACATCGGGGCAGCCAGACCTTCAGCATTCCTAGTTACTTCAGTCAAAGCCCACTGATAACACAAAAGTATAAAGTAACATTTCAAGAGCTACCTGTGGTTTATACTAAAGTGACTTAGATTAAATTTTTTTAATCCAGGTTTCTTTTAAAAATATGATTAAATCCCCTGGAACACAGCACTCAGGAGACTGAGGCAAGAGGATCATTGTGAATTAAAGGCCAGCCTGGGCTACACAGCAAGACCGGGTCTCAAAACAAACAAAAAATGAAAATACCCTGGGACAATATAGTATACTTCAAAGAAAACACTATCTGGAGAGGATAATACATTTTGCAACTGTAAAAGACAAGACATTCCAAGGTAACTTCTAAGGTAAAATATCCATAACTGTGGTTACCATTAAAACAATGTTGATCATCATAGCTCCCAAAGCCCCAGGAGTTGGAAAGAGAAATCCAAACTACTATTCTGTACAAAAGCCACCCTGGCTCTTGCCTGCCTTTTTGCCTCATGCTGTTTTCACTTTGCAGTAAATTCTTTGTTTTTATAACACTTTTCTGCCTTGACTGAAATCTTTCATCAAGAATGCAAGCTCTCCAATGCAATGTATTATAAATGTATACTGATAAAAAGTTAAAAAAAGAAAAAGAACACAAGGACCAAGGAGCCCTCCCACCAGTCCACAGTCAGAATATGGTTTAAGTAAAACATGACAAAGTATAATTGTATATATTTATGGAATACAAGGTGATGTTATGATTTATAAATGGAATGATTAAATGAGGTTACTTAATAAATCCATCAACTCAAATATTTACCATTTTTTGTGGTGAGAATATTCAAAGTTTACTCTTAGCAGTTTAAAAAGCAAATACAGTAGTCTTCAACTATTACTTCCATTTTCCAAGACTTCAGCTTGGAAAATATTATCATCAATCATGCTTTGAAAATATTAAATGGAAAATCCCCAAAATAAAACAATCCATGAATTTTTTTCTTGTTATTATTTATCTTGGGATAGGCTTTCTCAAAATTGCCCAGGCTCAAAATTGCCCAGGCTTGAACTTGGGATTCTCCTGTCTTACCCTCCCAGGTAGCTGGAGTTACAGGAATGTGCCACCACATCCAGCACAATTCATTAAGTTTTAAATTGCACACTGTTTGAGTTTGTGATGAAATCTCACCGTGTCCCCTCCATCCGGCCTGGGATGTGAATGCTCTCTGTCAGATTATTTTACTCTCACCCATTTGTCACTAGTGGCCATCTCAGTTACCACATCAACTGTCTTGGTGTCCCTGTGCTTGTCTTCAAGCAATCCCTATTTTACTAAAAGTCCCAAAACCCAAGAGGAGTGATGACAGCTAGGAATGGTGGGCACTTCTATAATCCTAGCCATCTGGGAGGCTAACACAGAAAGACTACAAGTTTGAGCCTCCCTAGGCAACTTGGTGAGACACTGTCTCAAAATTTAAAAAGGGTGGGTTTATACGGCTCAGTGCCAGTATCTCTGGGTTTTATCCCTAGCACTTAAAACACCAATGAAACAACAGTATTAAACTTAATTTTTTTGCTAGGCGTGGTGGCTCACATCTGTAATCCCAGCACTTGAGAGGCTAAGGCAGGAGGATCCTTGTGAGATTGAGGCCAGTTTAAGAACAGTCTGAACTTCATAGTGAGACGTCTCAAATAGACCAAAAAAAAAAAAAAAGAAAAGAAAAGAAAATGAAAAAGATAAATTTATTATGAAATACTCAGAACAAATTTTGATTAAGTTAAATATTTAGGAATATTTAATGAGCTACATTGTGCAAACAGTGCATACTGTTGGATGGTGGTAAAGAAATATCAACTGCCCAGTAAATGTAGAAGATTAGAAAAAAGGGACCTTAAACTGAGTGTAATTCCTTTCAGGTCTCTTCCCCACACACAAACTCCTTGAACATTAATGACTTCACTCATTCTAATTGGCAGATGGGCTACATTTTCTGACATACTGGATCTCCCTGCAAAAGGGTCAGCTTCTCATTATACCAGTAAAGACTCCAAGGACACACAATTCACACTCCCAACAGATCTTGAAGCAGCTCCACAGCCTAATCCCTCCAGCGGTGTCCGCACTGGGCATTGCAGCACTTGTAGAAGGTGGTCATCGGCTCATCTGCAGAGCGGGTCTGAAGCTGCATGAAGTAGGCACGAGGATGCTCACATTTGGGACATGGTTCTGGCAATGAGAAAAATCAAGTGTAGCTTAGTAGCAGACCACTTGCATAGCACACACAAGACCCAGGGCTCAATCCCTGGTACTGAAAGGGGTGAAAAAAAAAATAGGTTATAAAGCACCTCTCTCTTTCCTTCTCTTTCACATCTATGTCTATCAAATATTAATCAAGACTTAAAATATGCCAGGCATGGAGGCACAGATCTGTAATCCCAGCACTTGGAAGGCTGAGTTAGGAGGATCCCCTCAGTGCTTGGATCATAAAAGGGCACAACCATGTCCAGCTTTTAGCAGAGATTTCAAGAGATACAACCAAGGGCCTATAACAAGAGGTTACTCTGAGAATCTAACTCCAAAGTTTATACCAATAATGTTTGTGTAATAAATTTTAAATAATGAAAAATATATTTCCCATTTTTAGAAGCCCTCAACATATAAATAGATCACAGACTCTAACATGCAGAAATGGTAGTCAACAGCACCAGTTATCCACAGCTTGGCAAAGGAAAAGGTCTTTCCTCTCACCTGCAGTAGAGTCAACATTCTCCCAGGCTGCTGATCCTCCAAGTACATCATCCACTTCTTTCAGCTTTGGGTACTTCCGATTTGTCACCTAACAAAGACAAGCCTTCAGGCTCCAAGACAGTGAAGAGTACTAACATAAACCACCAAATCACAACTGGCCCCAAATGTCCCCTCAACTTCCTTTTCTCCACAAAAAGCAAAGAGATGCCAAACGAACAAAGTTCCTGCTCTCAGAGAACAACACATCATTGGAATATAGAGGTTCCAATGGGATGTTCTTCAACAAGATGAAATAGGTTCAGCTGTCAAACACCTCTGTAAAGATTGGAAGCACCAGAGGACATGGAAAAACAGTTTAGATGTGAGCTGCTTTTCTCCCATGCCTCTAAGACATTTGATAATCCAAGATGAAAGAAACAAAGACAAAGGAAGGCAATCAGTACCACTTAGCTGGGTGGCCCAGCCACTACTCCCAAGAAGAGAATTTCAAAGCAGGTCTTTCTCAAACTTTAACAGATATTCCTGAATTTTTTTTTTTTTTTTTTTTTTTTTTTTTTGTACCAGGGATGGAACTCACAACCACCTTGCCTAAGTGCAAGGCAGGCACTTATGCCACTGAGTTAAACCACGACCCCCATTCCTGAAATTTTAAGATGACATAAAAGCCCATCTTCCCATAGTTTCATACTGTAGAACCACACAGTTGTAAGGTGCAGTATGAAAACATTAGGAATGAGGGAACAGCAATATATCCTAACTTCTAAAAAGCAAAGTTAGATTATAAGCGAAAATTACAAGGTATATATACAAGTGTGCGTCATTCACACACCTACAGACATCATATTCTAGATTCCATTGCAGATGTTGAGTCTAGGACACAGAAGAAAACAAACAGAAGAAATCTCTGCTCTCCTAAGCTTATATCCGAATATTAATAAACAAGGTACATAAACTACTAAATATGTTAAGTAATGAACCTCATTTTTAAAAAGGAAGAAAAATAATAAACTGGAAGGAGGGGCTACAATTTTAAATAGGGCAATCATCTAAGTAGGCCAAGACCAATGAGCAAAGTGGCTATATAGGTAGGAAAATAACATGTGCTAAGCCCCAGTGGTACCATGTGCACAATGGAAAGGAGAGCCTCCGGGCAGGCCAGTGTCACTGAGGCTGGGACAAACGAGTAAGAGGAAGCACAGTGGAGCTGAAATCCGAGAAGCAACGTGCGAAACGGGCCCGGAAAGTCTTGGTGAACTGCTCTACGTTTCCAAGCACAGTTCCGACTGACTACGCTCTAACATTACGAATACCGCTAAGGGAGCCAGCATCTGAGCGCTGGGAGGAAGGGGAAGTCCCGGTGATTCAGGGAGTGGACGCGGCCTAACCAGGGGAAAAACACCAAGGGAGGAAGGGATGGACTCCGGGTGAGTTCGACAACAGAGCGCCCAGCGTCCGCCACCGAATGAGTGGTGACTGCGCGGATCGAGGTTGACTTGGGGCGTTGGAGACAGCAACCGCGCGAACCCTCAGGTCCCACCTTGCGGGTGATGTTGTGCACGTAGGGGCAAGTGTTGCAGGCGAAGCGATGACAGCGCTGCCCCTCCTCCACGATCAGCCCGTTTCCACACCCGGGGCAGAAGAGTAACATTGCTAGAACTCCAAGGGGTCCCACGTCAGCTCACTTAACAGATTCCACTCCACCAACCCCTTCGCCGTCCGCGCGCTCCCAACAGGCCTTGCGGCAGGTAGGTTCGCATCTCATTGGTCATTGCTACCGCCCTTCGGCGCACCAATGGCTGGGTTGTCTCGCTGGGGCGGGCTCAGTGTCTGCGCGTGCGCGCTCCAAAGCTCTAGCAGAACTGAGTCTCAAACTGGAGGCACTGGAGGGCCCTGAGGCCTCGCGTGGGCCGGAAGTGCTGGCGGATGACGAGGATGAAGAGGAGACGCTGCCGCACTCTGAGGCCGTGGACGTGTTCCAGGAGGGTCTCGCCATGGTGGTGCAGGATCCTCTCCTCTGCGACCTGCCGATCCAGGTACGTGTACTGCTCTATCAAAGCGTGCCTTGGAGCGGGGCGGGGCCCAGAGCCGCCCTAGTATTGAGGTTACAGTCGTCGGCTGACTTCTCCCCCAACATACACATTCCCCTGCCTAGCCTCTACTTTCTTTTCTTTTTGTTGTTGTTTTATTTACGTATTTACTTTGGGTGGGGTTTTTTGTTTGGTTGGTGTTTGTGCCTGGGATCGAACTCACGACCTCGAGCTTGCCAGGCAGGCGCTTATGTGGCTGAGCTAAATCCCCGGCCTATATTGGTCCTTTTGAGACAGGGTCTCGCTGTGCAGTTCAGTATCCTCCTGCCTCAGCATCCTGAGTGTTGGGATTACAGGCGTGCACCATCACGCCCGACTCTACTTTCTTGAATTCCCCCCGCCCCAATCAGGGATCACAACCTCACGCTTGCCAGGCAGGTGCTTATGCCACTGAGCTAAATCCCTAGTCCCTTTCTTGAATGCTTTAATTGAAGCTTTTTTAAAAATCATTACTTCTTGGTGCCTGGTGAATTTTACACACCTGCCTTACCCGAAGTCAGAAGCCTGGCTTGGATGGCAATGATCAGAGATTCAGAGGGAGAGTCAGCCCAAACATTCCAGTCCCATCCTTATGTGGGTTCATTCTCACCTGTTTCTTTGCCCCTCTTTCCAGAATCTATTCCCTCTGGATATTATGTATAAAAATGTGGAGGCCTGGGATGTAGCTCAGTGGTACAGCACTTGTCTAACAAATCTATCAGTACCACAAAAAGTAAAGGAAGAAGGATGACGAGACTGGGTGGGGTACTGAGAAAACTCTTAACGTAGGCAGCTCATTCTTCTTACCCTTCAGAAAATGAGGCATCATTTTTTGGCCATTATTAGCTTGTTTTTCTTTGCCATTTTCAGTGAGAGGGCCAAGGTTCCCACCTCAACTTTTGGTCTTTTCTAGGTTACTTTGGAAGAGGTCAACTCCCAGATAGCACTAGAATATGGCCAAGCAATGACAGTCCGAGTGTGCAAGATGGATGGAGAAGTAATGCGTAAGTGCTGTCTTCTCTTTATCCCTGACCTTGCAGGAGGACAGGTATTACCAGAATTAATCAGTGAGAAACTCAGGGTGCATCCCTAGGGTTACTGGGACAACCACAAGCCCACCCTGACCAACGGAGCAGAACCAGACAAGTTCTGGATTCTTTTCCTGCTGTCAGAAACTATGGCCATGGATTCCCACGTGGGTGTTTTCCCATTTATGTCCATTTGTGGTTGCAGCTGTGGTTGTAGTGCAGAACGCCACGGTTCTAGACCTGAAGAAGGCCATTCAGAGATATGTGCAACTCAAACAGGAGCGTGAAGGGGGCGTTCAGCACATCAGCTGGTAAGTGGAATGGCCCCTTCATTCCACCCTTTCCTGGGGCTGGTGTGGTGCTCCTGAGGGAAGCAGCTCTACATGTGCATAGCACCAGGGCTCTGCTACAATGATGACGATCATGAAGCATGCAGATGGAGCTAAGGGTGTTGTGTGCCTAGGGCCCCTACCTCCACTGTTGTTTCTAAATTCAGTCATCAGCATCACCCCACCTACATGATGGATTCTTCACTTGGAGGCACCTTTGGCCATTAGTATGCCTGGAAGTGGTGCCCTTAGTTAGGAAATATCCTTTGAGCTGATCAGCCCAGCCCAACCATCCACAGTACCTCCTTGCAGTTGCCTCAGTCCTGATGCATATGTTGTACAGGAGAAAAGCCCAGCTGTCCTTGGCCACATAGGCCTGTGTACCTCAACCCCTCATTCCCCAGTTCAGTTCCCCCTGCTTCAGGTAGAATGTGGTTTACTTGAGTCTCCCTCTTGCAGGTCTTATGTGTGGAGGACATACCATCTGACCTCTGCGGGAGAGAAGCTCACCGAGGACAGGAAAAAGCTCCGAGAGTAAGTTCAGGCCATGTCTTGAACTCTATAGGAGCATGTAGTCTGTTGCCCTCTAGTGCCCCCTACTCTGCTAAAGGGTACAGCAGGAATGTCCTTGACAGCATGAAAAGGCTCCCACAAGGAGCTCCCATGGGGCTCGCAGGTAGAGCAGCTCCAGGGCCCCTGCCGATTCTTACAATGCCAGAGAGAAGGGAAAAGGGAGCAGACATGATGTAAACACTGCCTGCTGGTACTTTATTGCCTGGGGGATGAGCGCCCCACCTCTTGGCTTCCCTTAATACCACACTGACCCTCACTTGTCCTTTCTTAGTCCTTCATAAGCCACAGTTTGGGGAATCACAGTCCTTCTATAGATCAGACATTACCTTTCCCTTTTTTTTTTTCCTCCAGTTATGGTATCCGGAACCGGGATGAGGTGTCCTTCATCAAAAAGCTAAGGCAAAAGTGAACCTCAATCAAGGACAACTTTATTCATGGTGGTTGAGCTTTCCCCAGCAAGACGGATTCCTTCTAGTCACTGTCCTCATAAAAAGGGAGTCAGAGCCAGGTGTGGTGACACACACCTGTAATCTCAGCACTCAGGAGTGTGAGGCAGGGGGATCATGGTGAGTTCAAGACCAGCCTGGGCTACAAAGTAAGCTCCTGGCCAGCCTGAACTATATAGCAAGACCTTGTCTCAAAAAGACCAAAAGAAAGAAAGAAAGGTGTTGGGGTGACTATATCCAGTATGCTCAGCAGGAAGTGTCAGTGTGTTCAGCGTGACTCCTGGGCCCCTAAGCTTAGATCCAGGACAGTGCAAGCCTCTGTGTCTGCTTACCTGTGAACTTGATCTAACCTTGTCATGGACTTAAAAACCCTGAGCACAGGGCTGGAGGCCTGGCCTTATCCTTATGTGTACAAATAAACCTATTTGTTTCATATTTTGAAGTGAGCAAGCCACAGTACCTGTGTAGGAGGGTGTGGACTTGCCCCTTAACACGGAAGGTTATGATAGAGAACTGGCACAGGTGAATCTTCAAAGTCCAAGAGACCACACCTGAGTCCTGTGGGCACACTACATGCCTGTTACCATGATCTCTATGGCAAGGATTTGTAAATAAAAGCTAAGCAGCTATTTTCTATTTGTGAAAAAACAAGGGCCTGTATCCCAGAGCCTGCTTTGGCAGTGAGCGTGTGAACAGGTACACCTAGGCTCCAGCCTCCACCCATAGGGCTCCCTAGAACAACACCTTCCCCAGCTCACTGGAAAGCAAGGCAGCATGGGGAGGAAATAGAAGCTGCTTGGGATGGAGGTGGGTTGCTTCCCACTGTGAGCATGGGGAAATATTGCAGCAGGTCTGTGTACCAGTCCCTCCTAGAAAGGGGGGGGCAAGGTGTACCCACCTGGCTGCAGGCCTCTCTTGAGAGGTAAAAGGGCCTGTGGCTGCAGTTGTCCCGGGATACAGGTAGGGGCTGGACCCAGCACCTGCAGGGCCTCCCTCCACTGCCCCAGCTACAAACTAGGAAGAAGACAGCACCAGTCAAGTTAGTGGCAGCTAAAACGCTCCCGGTCCATTTATTGGCCACATGCAGTGGTTGTCAAGGAACTATTTAGAAGGTTATCTTGGGAATTAGTGTAATAAATGCCCAGCAATATAAAGGGTTCAACAAAAATGAACAAGGCACAAGAGGTGTGTGTTCAGAAAATGCATGTCCCCACATAGATAGGCAAGAGTCCTGCATGCCTGTGAGGCTAAGAGTGGTCACAACCGACAGCACCACAGCCAGCTCAGTGGAGCTGAGCATCCAGTTCATACTTCTCACAGAACTTGTCAGTGAAGGGGATGCAGGTGAGGAACTCGCACCATTCACAGCGGACGGGATAGAAGTAGAAGAGGATCACCAGGCCAGCCAGCAGGCCCAGGAAAACTGCCTGGAAGATGATGATTTGGCAGCGTTTGCGATACAGGTCAAACTTGCCAAAGCTGATGTAGGGCAAGAAGGCAAAGGAGAGGAAGAGGCCACTTATGAAGCCTGAGATGTGGGCAAAGTTGTCGATCCAGGGTAACAGTCCGAAGGCGAAGAGGAAGAGCACCACAGCCAACAGCTTGAAGAAGGCACGCCAGGGCCGTGCCAGGATCTGCCAGCTCTGGAAGAGCTCCACGAAGAGGCAGGCCAGGATGCCAAACTGTGAGCCAGCCGGGCCCACCTAGGGGCAGTGGCAGTGACAGTGGTTGTGAGCTTTTCAGGCCAACCCAGCCTCCCTAGGCATGGTTCCATCTTCCCATCCCACCTCCCTCAGCCCAGCGCACACTGGGACTGAGAACAAATGAAGATTGTCCCAGGCTGGGCACTCATGTTCAACACAGAATTTATGCAGGGCCACAGGCATGCATGTAGGGTCCCTACCCAGAGAAGCAGCCTTACCTCCGCCCTGTATGGCAAGAAGATGGCACTGGCCAGGTTGCCAGTGACACCACTCAACAGATAGATGATGGCTATGCGGTGCCAGCCTGCCAGCTTTTCCAGGTCACGCAGAACAGTCATCTGGAAGCAGATGGACACCAGGCAGTGCAGAATCCTGTGGGCAGTAGGGGGTGAGGTTGGAGCACTCAGCAGGGATAATGGCTTACCACCACCAGCCAACCACTCCTGGGGTCCCTGAGACCACCTGCCCAGCCCAGTTTCACTTGCCCAGCGTGCAGGAAGAGGGACAGCCATAGGCGGTAGAACTGGTCAGGCACCTCAGGGTTGAGAAAGGGCAGGAGACCACACACATCATCCATGCAATGCACCTGTGCAGAGTAGCCAGTCAGTACCTGAAAGACTGGGAACAAGGGAAGGGCCATTCCCTCAAAGCTTACCTGTGAGCAGAGTGTGGCTTCCTCATGGAAGTAGCCTCTCATGAAGTCACAGTATTCCCGGGAGGTGATTTCACACCTGGAAGATCAGACCAGGATTTCAGGGTGACACCCTGTATTGGGAGCACTGGGTCCAAGAATAGAGGCATCTGCTCGTACTACCCAGGCCAACATTTCTGACCCGCCCCGTCTCCCACTTAACCTTTGTTGCCCCTTTCTCACTCTGGAAACCCTATAAAAATCTTGGGTTATTTCAAGACTTAGTGTTTTGTTTTGGGTGCCTAATGGGGGTTAAACCCAGAGACACTTTATCATTGAGCTATATCCCTAGCCCTTTGTTGTTTCGATTTTGCCAGATGAAACCAGGGCCTTGCACATGCTAGACAAGCAGTCTACCACTAAGCTAATTATCAGTACTTTGTATTTTGGGTTTTTTTTTTTTTTTTTTTTTTTGGTCTTTTTCGTTTTTTATCGGTACCAGGGATCGAACTCACGACTGCCTGCTTGCAAGGCAGGCGCTTATGCCACTGAGCTAAATCCCCAGCCCCAGTACTTTGTATTTTGAGACAAGTTCTTAATCAGGTTGCCAAGGCTGGTCTCAAGCTTTTGATGACCCTGCTTTGGTCTCCCACGTAGCTAAGATCATAGGTGTGCACCATTACATAAGCTAAAAATGTACAGTCTAGGACAGTGATGTATGCCGAGAGACACCTGCATTTGTACACCTACCTGCCCTTGGTGCCAATGCAGCAAGGCCGGCCTGTTATGACACAGTCCATGTGAGGGTGATTGGTGTGGTTCCCAGCAGTGTTTTTGGTGCAGATCTAGGTCATAAATAGGGATGAGCTAAGTCGCAGCCTCCCCCAGTTCTTGGCCCCACATCCAGTTTGGGATCTGAGGCAGAGATGGGCAGTGTGATAGTAGAAAATGGGTCATCCTTAACTTCAGTGAACTACCACACCCTACATCCTCAGCTGGGCCATCTGACAAGCTGGAAGAATATCGTCTGGCCTCCCAGATCTCTACTTAGATCTCTCCCTATTTGCAAGGAGAGACAGGCCTTACTGGGCAAAGACCAGGGATACAGCATCTAAAAATGGATAGGCCCACAAGGGGAGTCTCTGGCATCACCAATGAGTGGAGTGGGGCCAGGGATATAGCTCAGTAGAGCAGCACTTGCCTGGAAGTACAAGGTCCTGAGTGCAATTCCAAGTACCCACACACACACACAAAAGGTAGGGTGTAGCCTCCTACCCCTTACGGCAAGCATGAACTCCCCAAGAGTCCCTCCACTCTTTCTCACCGGCCACTTGGTGATGTCTTCTGGCCACTCGTGCGGATCCTCAGAAGAGGGCTCATCACACACTCTGCATGAGCCGAGTACACAGTCAGAGCCTGCTCCATCCCTTGGCACTGGTGCCCTCCCACCCAGGCAACAACAAGGGGAGCACCTAAACCCCTCAAGGAGATGTGGGCAAGGCAGGTAAGAGAACAGCCAGCAGGACTGACCTGGGGTCTTGATGGCAGACAGAGCCGAATTGCCTCTTCTGACCAGCAAGGTCTGGGGCGCTGGGATGCCTGGGCCATTTCACCCACACTGCCAGCGTGGACTGCAGGGACACAGGGTGAATTGGTCAGAGGCCTACCCTTGCCCAGTTCAGTCAGAACAGTATGGGGTCTCAAAGTCAGGAGTCAAAGCAAAGACATGGAGCTCCTCCTCTAACTCTACCTCTTCACCCGAGTTTATACTCCTAAAATGCACTCACAGTCAAGAGATTCTGTTACAAGGAGTTCAACAGCATAATTCCTCTTAGTTTAAAAGCAGCCTCTGTGTACTAAATCAGGAAACATGAACTATACACTTCCGTATCAGATGCAATATCAAAAGGCCGTACCACTTTATGTTAACTTTAAAAGGCATGAACACAGACAAGACAGATGCCAAACCAACACCAAATCAAAAAGACAATCATCTAAAGGAAATAGTAGAGAAGAGGGCAGGAGTGATAAAAGTCATGTCAGCCACAGACAAGGCCTACTGTGGCCTAATGTGGCAGGTATGACGCGAAAAGCCAGGGTAGCCAAACATGGTGACGCATGTCTATAATACTAGCATTCAGGAGGCTGAGACGGGGATTGCCTCAAATTCAAGGCCAGCCTGCACTACATAATGAGATGCTATGAGTGAGTAAGTGAGGGAATGAATGAATGCAAGGCAGGGTAAAGTCTGGGAACAATGAAAGCCAAGGGCAGGAGCTGTGCAGACACACCGAGCACTCCTCCTCTGAGGTCTGCACACAGCCTGACTGATCATTGCGCACGCAGCAGGCAGAATGCTTCTCTCGTTCACGGGCAGCACTGATGAAGCTGTGCACCTGCGGGTCCTGGCGCATGCAGGGTGAGAACTTGGCACCCAGGTGAATGAGGGCCTCCTGTGGAGAAGGAGACAGCAGCTGGGGCCCCGGCCCCTGCAACCTAACTGGCCGGGCCCCACCCTCAGCCCCCGCCCTCACCGAGCTGGGGCCGATCCAGAAGTTCTCCTGCTGCACGTACTTGACATTCTCGTAAACGCCACGATTCCTCAACACCTGGAGACACGCCAGGATTAAACCAGGCCAAGAAGGCCTCTTCCTCCCAGAGCGTGGCCTGATGGGGTCCAGGGCCCAGAGCCACTCAGCTGGGCCCGGAAGTGGGTAAGAGCTCACCGAGTCCACGGTCTCATGCTGGGAGAAGCCCACGGGCGCGATGCCATAGATGCACACGGCTAGAATGGTGACGAGTGAGTGCACGAAGGTGAGCCAGTAGGTGAAGAAGGGCCTGCAGGGCGGAGCGTTAGCAAGCGCATCCTCTGCCCATTTGAGCCCTCGCCCAGAAGGCTGTGTCCCAGCCCCAGCCTGGCGCCCACCTGTGGTCATCCATGTCCTCGATTTGGCGCTTGACATAGCTGTCGATGCGCTTGCGGTAGGTGCGGTTGGTGAGGCGCCCCACCATGCCCAGCCCATATGGCCGCTTCTCTCGGGCAAAGAGCTTCCGAACGGGCACAGCGATGCGTTGGCCTCTTCGTGGTCCCGAGGGGGTCACCACCTCCTGTCGAAGCCGTACCTTGGGCTGTGGGGCCCCTGTGCCGCCCTCCTTTTGCTTCCGCCAGCCACGCTCCAGAGGCCTATGGGGAGCCAATATGTTTACCACTGCCCCCCATCCCTATGGTCTGCCCCTAGGAGCAGAACACTGCTCAGTCTCTGTCCGGCCTCAGCTGTCAACATGGGGCAGGCCTCTTCCTTACCAATAAAAGAGCAATGTGGCAACCTTTCTGAGACCCACAGGAGGTTCTATACCTCAGCCATAAAGACCAAGTCATGTTCCTCCTCCCTGCTGGAGTGGTCCACCATGGGCTTTGGCATTTCACAAAATGCAGTAGAGACTAGCCCTGGATTCCCAGTCCACTGGGAAATTTGTTCTGTGGCAAATGCCAGAGCATCATTCCCTAAGGATCAACAGCTCCTAGTAATGCAAAGTTCCTCCCTGTTGACCCCTCGCCTGCCTGCTGCACTCACAGCATCAAGTGGCTTCGCTCTAGCTCGCTGCGGTCCAGCGCTCCACCCGTGAGGTCAGGCTGCTCAGCAGCTTTCTCCCAGTCCTTGAGCGCTGCCTCTGATGGGGACTCAAACACCTCATCCGGGTACGTGGACAGCTCCTCGTGGAGGATACCTTCCTGAGCAAACATGTGAGGTCAGGATAGATACAGAGATAGAGGAGAAGGGGTGATGCCTCAGGCTCTTCTTACCCGGGCAAAGAAGGATGTGTCCAGCTCATCAGGGAAGTCCACCGTGTCCTCCTCCAGGAAGCTAGCAGGAGTAAAGCTTCGGCGCTGTACCCGGCGCAATGTGCCATCCTTAATAGAGCGACCCTACCAGCAAGGAGATAATCTTGGGATCTGGCAGCTGACTTGGCCCCACCCTCACCCATGGCCCCCACACCCACCTTCACTAGTGCTGCAGCTGCCCGGAAGCTCATCTTGGCCACAGACTCACGCTTGCGTCTCCGAGGGAGCCGATTAAAACCTGAGCGGGAGCTAGAGAAGGAGCAGAGGGAGGCAGCACCTGGCGTGACAGGAGTGTGCGGAGCACTCAGGCCATCAGCAGTGTCATCTGCCATGCGGAAGGCCCGGCCTCGGGCAAGAGGGTCTATGATCTGGCAGAGGCAAGGAGATGCTAGTCAGGGCTGGGAATGTGCCATAGAAGCCCCTAGCCCAGCCAGACCCATAAATGCTTCACAGGGAATTTAGAAGCTGCCTTCTCCTTCTTTGCAGGCCCTGGACAACTACATTGGCGTCACCCCAACCCATAGCATCTACAGGGTTCCCTCTCCATCAGGAGGATCTCCTATCTAAAAGATGGCCCAAGGGCAATATCAGGACTCAGCCTCCCCCGTCACCATGGTCCCTCTTCTCAGATTATCTTAGGTGCCTTCCTGGAGTATCTGACTGCCTTCCCAAACGTGAGCCCTTGAGGAGAGTCCTCTGCTCTGGTTCATGTTCCCAGTCCCATCCCAGAAGGCTCTGCGAGCCAACAACAGCAAGAGCAGCGCACCTTCTGCATGCCCAGCTGGCACGGCCCCACATAGAGTGGAGGTGGTGTCTCAGTACTGGTCAGAGACACATTGTCCTGGCTGGGTAGATCCAGTTCCCGGATGACCTGAGGCTTCAGTTTCCCATATCGCTGGCTGCAGTGACGGATGCTTTTGCGTTGCCACTTCTGGGTACTGTCACTGTCTTTGCTTACTCCGAACCAATCAGCTGTCCCCCTGACATGGAAGGGACTCAGTATGGGGTAGATGTGGATACCTCTCAAGGCAGAGGTCTCCTAGAGCAACCTCCCAGCCAGCATGCTTTGTCCAGGCCTCCAGCGGCTGGGATCTGGATTGGTACAATCTAATTACGAGGACAAGTGGATTTCAGCTCCAGCCTCCCAATATAGTAAACCAACTCCAGTTCCCACTGGAGCACAGATTCAGGCCTCACCCAGGCAGGCCACACTTAGGTCCCCACCCTACCCCAGAGTTGGAGGGAGAGCCTGGCTCCAGGCCATGCCTGCAACCCAGGACACTATAGAACTCAAGTGCCACAGAGGCAGGCACATACCACAACCCTAGGACATGCAGAGGAACATTGCCAGCACCTGCCCTGAGTGGACCCCAGGAAATGCCAACCACTATGGCAGCTCCAAAAGGACACAAGACATGCACACACTAAAAAACACCAACACACTCATGACCTGCCTGTGGTACCTGAGCAGGGACCAAGAGAGAGACTGGCGCTGTGGGGAGGCCCTGCGGGCAGCCCGGGGACCTGGGAGGGGCAGAGTATGAACCTGCCCAAAGTGTACCTGTCGGCTGTGAGGGGCCAGAGTGTTAGAGTGGGGGGAGACAAAAAGAAGGGTGAAGTGAGAGCAGTCAGGGCCCAAAATAGGAGGCCAGGGTAGTATGGAGACCCAGATATAAGAGTGACCTGAAATAAAAGGGGCCCCTGCCCCATTCCCAACTCCAATACCCAAAAGGGGACCTGTTTGATGCCTCTCCCTGCCCCCTGCACAAGCTTTTGTCCCATCCTGCAGAATAACCAGGGCAATGCAGTACCTGCGGATAGTCTGTGTGATGGACGTCTGTCGCTGCAGCACAGGCCGCCGGGACTCATGGTAGGGTGAAGGCACGTGGGCTGTTTCAGCTGGCATGCTCACACTTCGCAGGAAAGCCTGGCGTCTTAAGGGCTAGACAATAGGGTCATGGTAAGGCACTGCATGGGGCACACTTACCGCCCCTGCTGGCCAGGGTCCTACCTGCAGGAAGCCAGGTTCCTCTGCTGCTGGGGGCACCACAGCTGGGATGTCCAGCTTTAACCAGGGTGGCTTCTTGCGCTGCAGACTGCTTGTACTGTCCCTGCGGGCCTCATTCATGGTTCCAGGTAGAGTACGGCAGGCCTGGGGATGTGAGGCACCATTCAATAATGACAATGGTGACAGATCCCTGAAGACTCTATGCAGACCAATGAAGCAGCGATAAACCCAACAGTGGTGCTCACAGCTGTTGTGTCAGACCACTGCCATGTGCCTTACACTGACATGCTCTGTGCTTGCCTTATTCCTCCTCACAGACAGATCCTCAGACAAGATGAATCCTTGGGACAACACTGGGCGCACCTACTATGAGCGAGAAAATCCCCAGAGAAGCATGTGAAAAACCCTGCCTTCCCCATCAGGCATGCACATCTGTAACCCTAGCACTCAGGAGGTTGAGGCAGGAGGATTGCTACCAGTTAAAGGCCAGCCTGGGCTATACAGCAAGACCCTTCCTCCCCAAAAATCTCTGCCCTCCTGGGGCTCAGATTCTAAATAACAATAATCCTATAAATAAATGAAACAGCTCATTAAATCTGCATTAAAAGATGCTAAGTATGGCCAAGCACAGTGGCACATGCCTGTAACCCCAGTATTCAGGAGGCTGAGGCAGGAGGATTGCCTCAGGTTTGAGGCCAGAATGAGCTACACAGTGAGTTCAAGGCCAGCCTGGACTACACACCAAGACCCTGTCTCAAAAAAATAAAAAAGATGCTAAGCATGAAAAATAACAGCAAACTGCAGCTGTTTGGCATGGGCAGTGAAATCTCCCTGTGATATGACAGCCAAACAAAGTCTGAAAGGTGGGAGGACAGAGCACAACCAGACTGTGGGGCATGCACACCCAGGGCCAGCATATGCAAGGTCTGCATGAATGCCAACTCCAGCCTATCTGACAACAGACCTCACTGTCCTAATCACCATGACTTCCACTCCACAGGCAAAGGCCCACTAAAAATACAACAGCCTGTACAGGGTGTGTGGCCAGGTCATTGCACACAGGAGTTGCCACTGTCCGAGAAAGAAATAGCCTTTCAGGATGGCAGAGCAACACTTGGGACAGTCTCCCTTTGGGCAAAGGAAAACCACATGGGAGCAGAAACCTTGATGGCCACCAGGTGGCGTCTTATGCCTAGAAAGGGGAGTGAGAAGCTGGATACTGGCAGGTGCTGCATACCTTGTAGCATCTGAGCGTCTGAAACAAAGTATCTGCCAGGATGGCACTGGAAAGGATCCAGCATAGAGCATCCAGAATTCAATCTGGGCTATCACTGCCTTGTCATGATTCTGAGGGAAGTCCTGGCCTCCTGAGAACTCTTTTTCCCCCTTGCAAATAGCAGCCACTGCAGATCTGTACACCTTTCCCTAAGGGCCACAGGATTTGGAAGGTGGACACCCAAGAAGGTTCCTTGAGCACAACAAGAACACAGATGAGAGTGGGGCTTCCTGAAGTAATACTTGAAGGGCAGAAAATCCAAAATTCCTCAACTACCTCAAAAAGTGCAGCTCCAACAGGATCTGAGCAGCAGCATTGAAAACCCCCCACCCCCACGCCGTGCCTTCAGAAATGGCCTCACTTAGGAGTTTCCCTCTCAGTTGCTTGGGACAGAGATGCCCCACCCACACTGGATAAATAGGGAGACTGAGGCCTAGAGAACAGAGGCTTACCTTGCTCAAGGTCACACATTCAGAGTTGTAACCTAGGAAAAGGCCCAGGATGCTGCTCAGAGCTTCTTTATCAACCAGCAAACAACCAAAATAGTGCATGTAGCTCCTATGGGCCTTATACTGACTGGGAAAAGACTGACACTACTGATGACCACAACTCCTAATGGTTTCATATCAACCAGAGGCAGTCCTAGAACAATGCTCACAGCAATTGCTGCCCTACACTAACCACTACAGAAGAGACAGGGGAAGAGTCCTTCAGGGGTGCCAACTCCTGCCTCTCACCCTCACATTCCAACCCCTTCTCCAAGCTTTGGGTCCCAGGTAGCAGCTATGATCCAGAGCGTGGATGGGCTGCCTAAACCTGCTGCTCAGGGGTCTTTCTAAAGGTTGAGTTCCTCTCCTCTGCCTTCATCTGGCCTCATGTCAGTAACGTGAGATGAGGGCAGCCTTTGTCTCCACACTGTTGGGCCCCCTGTCCATTCTGAGCCTCAGTGTTCAGGGGGAGAATGACAGTGGCTGAAATGAACACATCCTATTGGGAAACAGACGAGGCAAGGTTTCTCCAGATCTGAACTAGTCCAGCCCAAACATGGAGGTCATGTGTCACCTGGTTCCACCTGGAACCCGCTTCATGGATCACATAGGTTGTAGTAAGGTCACCTGGCCATCTGAGCCTCAAACATCAATGGCAGAATCTGAGACAGTATCAGGTGTATTGGAAGGTAGGATGGCCTCAGGGTGGGGAACCCTCAACCTGCAGAGCTGTGATGCATCCTTTCAGCCAGACAGGTTGAACCTGTAGGCAAGGACCTAAATGGTCTGCTCCCCAAGGCTATGTTGAGTCCCAGGGGGTCAAACGGGTAAGAAGCTAGACACCAGACAAGATAAACACCCTAGTATTTCAGGCAGGGAAAGCTAACTGTCTTCAGTTCATTCTGAGGGGCCACACTGGCCCTGCCACCCAACAGCCACATGCCTTTACTACTTGAACTTGCCTCCAGGAAAATTCCATGTTGCTAGTGAGACTGTGTATGGAGCCCAGAGAGGAGCACAGCTAAAAGTGGAGGCGGGGGTGGGGCTGGGACTGGGGGAATCTATAATGTGCCATGAGCTGGCCTCTTCAGGAACTTGCCCTACTATGCCTATGTAGCATCCAGCTGGTACCTTACCAAGAGGGCAAGTGACATTTTTCTTTTTCTTACTTATTTTTTTTTTTTGAGATACAGTTTTGCTATATAGGTAGAGCTAGCCTTGAACTCACTATATAAACCAGACTGGCCTCAAATTATTGGCTATCCTCCTCACTTAGCCTTCCAAGTACTGGGATTATACCGTGAGCCACCACACCCGGCAATAACCTTTGCCAAGTGATTCACACATGTACTCATGATGCTCCGGTTGCCCCCACTCACTGCCCCCAGAGCCTGTCCTAAATTTTGGCTCCCTCCCATTCAGGGCCCCGTACATTCATTCTGCCCAACCTTGGGTGTGTTTCAGGACCTCCAACTTCAGCGTGGATGAGGGGGCTCTCTTTTCTGCCTTCCTACCTCCACCTGACACCCCTGGCCTGGATGCCTCACTCCATCCATGTAGCAAGGCAAAGGCTACATGGAACACATTCACACACATGTGGTCCTCTATCTTGCCACTGCAGGCCCACAGTACCCAGGAGGGGCTGGCTCTAGAACTACCACTGGGTAAACACTGGGGCCTGTAAAGTTCAGGCTAGCGGGGCCTGTCACCAGGATCTGGGGAATGACAGACTCCTGAAGGAGATGAGCCCTCAGGTGGGTCATACAGGACGAGCTGACTGGCATGAGCAAGCAAGAGTGGGGACAGCACAAGCTGAGAGGAGACAGGGTTGTTGTGCCAGTGTGCACAGCCCCTGATGCCGCCAGCAGCAGGCTTCGGGACAAAGCAGAGCTGCTCCAGTCAGACAGGCCCCACCCCTGCCTGAATATCCAGTCTCCTGGGGTAGCGGCAGTAGGGTACAAGAGAACCCACATAGCTCTAGGTCTGGCAGGTGGGGAGAAGACACCCATCCGGTCCTTGGTGCTGTGTCCTGCCATGTGCCTGGTTCCTCATCTGGGCCTCAAGTGAATGGGATTTACAAAGCATGGGGGAGGAACAGGCCCAGGCCAGATGAAGTCCAGGCCAAGAAGCACACACTGCCAGCCCACAGTGGCTCAATGTGCAGCCTCCCCCAGGCACACAGTGGGCTCTTGTTCCCAGACAGACCCCAGGGACTCTCCTCTCTGTTGGCCCCTCAGTAAGGGGGGAACTGCAGCCCACGAGGGCCTGACTGCCCAGGGTCACAGCATGAGTCACTCAGCAACATCAGGAGACGCCCAAACTGGCTTCTGGAACAAAGTGGGAAGTACTGAGGATCAATGCTAATGGCGCAACTGAGTCAAGTCAGGTCACAGAACAGTGGCCTAATGGGCACCACAAGAACAGGCCAAGTCTGGGGTGCAGCTGAGGATCAAGGAGGGCTAGGGAGCCACAGCGGGTGTGCATACTGAAGTCCACTCTAGCTGCCCATGGAGACTGATATGGAGGGCTGGAGTGGCTATCTGCAGCTGTGTAGGCAGAGACTAGGTGGGGACAGAAGAGTCCTGCTGACATAGGTCTCTGCTATAGAATAACTGGGCGTCCTCCACAGTAGCCCAAGCATGGGTGCAGGAAGAACCGAAACATGGGAAAGCCGAGGCCAGGGCACTACACACCACCTACAACCCTGAACAATCACCAGTGCTCCCATCCGAAAATCATGGGTCATGGTAGGGCCTGGCACACAGTAGATGCTCAGTAAGGGGCAGTTGAATCAACAGCAGAAAGGCTGATGCAGCCTGCAGGAGTAAGAAGAGAACAGACAAAGCTGTAGGGGAGAGCTGACAGCTTGAGAGGGCCAGCCATGGAGAAACCAGAAGGATTGCCCCCTTTTGTTTTGCTGACTTTGGGAAGGTGCTATGGACAAGGTGACCATGGCCAGCATGAAAGCACATGCTCAGGAGTGAGCAGCAACCATCTGGACACATTCACAGGTAACTGGAGGCAGAACAGAACAGCCCCAGAACCAGAACCAAGCCCAGGCCATGCTCTCTTCAAGGGAATCACCCACTACCAGCTGGAGTGGGTCAGCTGGAGAACAGGGCCCAGTCTGGAATCCACTTAGCTCACCCACACCCAGCCCCAGAAGAGCTGGTTTCTCCTGCACTTCCCCTTGCACCTTGGACTCTGCCTCCTCTTTGATCCCTATTCTGATGCCAGGCCCCAGTGAATCTCTTGGGAAAGGGGATTCCTCCCTCACCCCTACCTGCAGCCCAGATCCCATTCCTCCACCACATGCTATAACCCAGCATTGTGAAATGGAACTTTAAAAGTTTGATTATCTTTTTTTAAGAGATAAGCAACTTCTCCATACTTTCTCCCACGGACCAAGCCCTCAGCCTGAAAGAAGTGACAGGATAAGCAGTACCCGCAGGAGGCCAGAGCCCAGGTTTCTTTCCACAACAGGAATGAATCAAAGATGGCTGGAGGTGATAAGCAAGTGTGGAATCTGCGTTATCTCTTCCCTCTCCTGCTGAAGATGGCAGGAATTAACAAAGCAGTGGGAAGATCTCTCTGCACTCCTCCTCCCTTCTGTTCCTCACTACAAAGGGCCCTTACCCACCTGTACACAGTGAGATCATGATTTGAAGCAAAAGGGTCCCTCCATCTCCTCCGACAAACTTTGAATTAATCCTTTTTTCCTTTTTACCAAGATATATGGCTCCTTGCCAGACAGTGGCTAGTGACAACACTATGTGTGGCAGAGAGAGAGTTGCCTGGCCTCTCTGTGCTTCTCTGCTTCATCTGCAAATGGCATCATGTTGAGAATATGCACTGGGCCTTTTGCAAACTACAAGATGCTTTCTGACTCTCAGTGACCCCTCCACTTTTCTGTAGAATAAACAAGTTTCAATGTGGAGAAGGACAAGCCTGTGACCAAATCACTGACCTGCACAGCACACTCCCCTTATTGCCAGGATAACACACTACCTTCTTAAATCACCCATCATTTGCCACCATGCAAGACAGGCATGCTGAGGGGCTTCCTGCTACAGGCAGTCTACCAAGAAAGTGGCCCCAGGCCCGGAAAGAGGCAGGAATTCCTGGTGACAGTGTAGGTGGAGACCTAACTGAGAGGAAGGTACACAAAAAGGGGCCAGTCCTAGGGAGTGCTCCCTCCCTCTCCATTCAGCCAGCACAAGTGGCCAGGAATCACTGATGGCCACAGTCAAAGTCTCTGAACTGACTGGGACTGACATGACAGATACACCTGGGGTAAAAGAGGCCCCAAAGCACAGAACACAGGACCTGTTTAGACTACCCAGTCTGACAGGTGGGCGCCAGCAAAGACTTAGCTGTACTAGATCATATGTGATCTGCCTGAAAAACTGGACACTTCTGGTTCCAGTCTGGGATCCAGCCAGGTCTGAAGAGTTGAAGTGCTAACTGACGGGGGGCAGGGCCCAACACCTGGGCAAAAGAAAAATGAGCAGCCTGGTCACCAACCAGCGTTCCCAGAAGTGCTTCTGACTGACTGCGCACATATGCACTCTAGTGCTCGGTAACTGGCAGCTGCTCCCAGGGCCCCAGAAGCGGGATAAAAGTGCATAATCTCCTGGAGGGGAAACTAATTCAGTAAAATGTCTTCTGTCATCAGGAGACTGGAACCCCTAGCATGATACCTGATCTGGAATAACCCTATCTATCTGCCACCACCTCAGGGAGGGTCTTTTGTGTATACCTTGTAGAGAAGAAAACTAAGGCTCAGACAGGTCACTATCTAAGGTCACAGAGCCTCCAAGGGAGTTGCCCTGGGATACTGCAGCAGAGCTTAGCCCTGGGGCAGTAGAGAGCTGTCAGGTCCCTCTGGGCCACACCAGGGACATCTCAGTAGAGGAAGGTACACCATAACCCCTCAACAAAGCCAACCCAGAAAACAAGCAGAAAGAAGCCAAGGGGTCAGGTTCTGAGGCAGAAAGTCTCTCCTGTCTCAGGCACTGAGATGGGGAACTGGAGCCCATGTGAGTAAGGTTTTATACTCCAAGAGGGGGCTGAAAGCCCACAGGAACAACTGGGGATGCCCTGTGCTACAGCCACAGCAGCAAAGATACAAAACCCTTGCTAGCCCCTAAAGGGTAAGATGCCCTTAAATCCAGAGTCCCCAGAAGGGTCAGCTCAAGTGGTGGGGTGGGCAGTATCCTCCATTTAACTCCACACCCCTCATCAGCACGTGCAGTGGGAGGCAGCCCAGCCCACCGAGGCTGCATGGAGCAGCGCCTGGGAAGGGGCCTGAGGACTAGTGCCTCTACACTGAGCCAACACACTTGCCCCTGCCCTATTGGCAGGGAAAAGACCCAGAATTACATTGGCAGCAGGGGCTCAGCCTCAGGAACCCCTTGAGCCACAGTCAGCTGCTGATCCCAACCTCCTCCTAACCTTAGGGTGGGGACTAAGGGGCTAGGGCTGGGGCTGGGGCTGGGACTGGGGCTGGTTCCTTGGAGGTGGGGAGAACCCAGCCCGGGACTGCCCGGGCTTCTAGCTGGGCTAAACCTGAAAAGCCAGTTTCATCCTAGAATCTTCTCCAGGCTCCAACAGGAAGTGGGAGGGGGGGGAGTTTCCATGCACAGGACCATCTGGATTTAAGGGCAGGCCTTGGAAGGGGGAACCCCTGCCCATTCCCCACCGGGCAAGACAGGCAGCGGGCCTACCACCATCCCTGAGCACTTCGGGTCCGCTGTCACCAGCCCCAGCACCCCCAGGGGAGGGGCGCTGCTTCAAGGCAACAGGCAGTGGCCCCAGGCTCAGCCCCAACCAGCCCTCCTGGCCCCCAGGCAGGGTGGGGTCTCTGTCTTTGGAAGTAGCTCGCAGTCCGCCCGCACTTTCAGTGTTTACGGACCGCACGGGCGCCAGGGAGGGGAGGGTCGGGCCCCCAGCCCACAGCTGCTGCTGTTACTCCATCTCCGCGAGGACGCCGCACGTAGGGACCCGGGCCATCCCGCCCTCCCTTGGGGCTGGAGTTGAGCACACCTCCTGCAGGGTGGCCGGGTAGGAAGGAGCAGAGAGGCCGCGCGGAAGGCTGGGCCGCCGGACTCGGAGCCCTGGGGCTCCGGACCCTCCAGAGCTGGGCCGTCCGCGGTCAGGCCGCCGGGACTTGTTAATCTGGCCACAGGCTATTTTTGCGGTGCGCAGAGTCTGGAATCCGGGCTGGGCCGCCAGGGCGGGCGCCCCGGGAAACTCCGCGAAGGGAAGTCCGGCGTCCAGAGTGGGTTCATGCCTGGATCCGGATCCGGAACCGGATCCGAATCAGGACCTGGCCCGGCTGGGAGAAGGGCGCACGGCCGCGCTCGGCGGTGGGAGCTCCCGAACCGCACGGCCCGGAGCCCCGCGCCCGACCGCCACTCACCGCCGCCGCCGCCGAGCAGGGGGTCCTGGACGTCCACAGGAGCTGCCGCCGCTGGCCGGGAGGGCGCCCAGGCCGAGCCGCCGCCCGCCCGCCCGGGAATGCCAAGGGGCGAGGGGCGTGCGCCGGGGGCGGGCCCGGCAGGAGGGGCGGCCGCCTGACTCAGGGCTCAGGAATGTGCGCCGCCCGCCGCGGCGCCTCCTCCGGGAAGGCCGCTGGCCTTGCTCTTCCCTGGTTCCGCTTGCGAGACACCTGTGGCCCGGTTTGGACTGACCTGGGGGAACCTAGTGGTCAGCTTTGGTCCTGGCTCCTCAGCTTCTCCCCAGCTCCAGACCGAGTCCCGACCTCGTCCTGCCTCAACTGTGCCTGAGCTGAGAGGGAGAAGAAACCCAGAACTCCTAAAAACTAGTCCACACTCAGGCATGGTAACCCAGACCTGTAATTCCTACAGTCTGGGAAGCTGAAGCAGGAGGATCACAAATCTGAACCCTGCCTGAGCAATTTAGCAACTTACTGAGACCGTTTCAAAATAGTAAAGGACTGGGGACATAACTCAGTGCAGAGTGCCTGGGTTCAATTCCCCAGTAGCTGTGAAAACAAAACCTCATAGAGTGAGCCCCGGCCTGGGCATATGGTTTAGTAGTAGAGCACTTACCTAGCACACACCCAGTCTGGGGTCCAATCCCCAAGACCGACAAAAAAAGGCCAAGTGTAACAAACCATTTATCCTACTCTTACCAAGTCCCCCGCTCTGCTCACCTTACATACACATAATCATTTGCTTGCACACTCACATGCTCACACTGTTTACACAGACTCACCCACCTACTTGCACACGCACTTTCTTTTGGGCAGGGAGTTTGGGCTCACTTTGTAGCCCAGGCTGGTTTCAAGCTTGCAATAATCCTCCTGCCTCAGACTCCCAAGTGCTGGGATTACAGGAGTGCACCACTACAGGTTTGGGTATACATCTTCTTGGGTACATTCATGCCAATTGTACTTTTACACTTGTAGACACTCATTAATGTGTTTACACACTGATACATTTACATCAAAGCAGTTACCCCTTCCCTAGACTCCCTACCCCTACTCCCCAGGCTGCACAGTCCTCCTGAGCTCACCAAGCAGAGTGGCAGCACTGTTCCTTGTGTCCACTGGGCTTGTTGGCTTGTTCCTATGGCTCAGTGTCCCCACCAGTACCGCGTTGGGAGGCTCATCTCTGCTGAGTTGGATACAAATGGCCCATCTACTTTCAGCTGAGGCTGCTTTTAGGAATTTTCTAGCATCTTCTCCCCTGACAATAGGTACAGACATCGGGTACAGGCAGGGCTGTCCACCAGTTGTCATAGGGGTGGAGATAAGAACCACTAGGGGGTCTTCTCATCAGCTGCTCAGGCCTCAGAGGGTCTACAGCTCCTCGGGTGCTGGGCAGCTCTCCTCATCCAGCTCCGTGGCCCTCCATCAGCCTGTGCAATGAGAGGCAGCCCTGTAGGGAATCTGGTGGATCTACACTGGTTACAAGGCCACTGCCCCCAAACCACATTCTCAGAGACCAGGTAGTATCAATCCTTGGAATTGAGTTACTAACACAAAAAGTCAGCAAGCAGCATCCAGTGCCTGATTACAGACCATGTCTTGAAAATAAAGTTCACCTCGGGGATTTAGCTCAGTGACCTAAGTGCCTGCCTGGCAAGCACAAGGTTGTGAGTTCAATCCCCGGCAAAAAAAAAAAAAGAAAAAAAGAATAAAAAAAGTTCACAACTTGAACTAAAAGTGCACATAGTGGACCAAACAATATAGCTCAGCAGCATAATATCCGCCTGGCAAGCATGAGGTCATGAGTTCAATACCTGGTACCAAAAAAGAAAATAAAAGTGAACATAGTGGTAGGACCAAGAGCCTGGGCAATGCTCCTCTGTCTGTATTTTCTTTCTTTCTTTTTTTTTTTTTTTTAATCGGTACTGGGGATCGAACTCATGACTGCCTGCTTGTAAGGCAAGTGCTTATGCTGCTGAGCTAAATCCCCAGCCCCTGTCTGTATTTTCAACCATACCACAGGACAGGATGGCGTGGACACAAGCAGCAACAACACAATTCTCATATGGAGGGAGACCCTAGAAGCTTGGAACAAGATAGAGTAAATTCCTTCACTGTGATGACTACTGCTGGGGCATCAGGGACAGAAGCAAAAGGGAAGCTGCCCAAAAGGTGCAGATGTTCAGGGCTCCTAAAGCCCACACACACACACACACACACACACACACACACACACACCCTTTCTTTGCCAGACCCAGGGACCAAACAGTCTCCATACCTAGCATGCTTGACTTTGTCCCCAAACTGTGCCATGGCTAGGCATCTGGTATCTGCAGGTTCCCTTCTGCAGTGGACACTATAGGACACCACCCAGATTCACTCCTCGATCCAGAGATTCACCTACAGCAGCCAGGAGACATATTGACCTAGGAGTCCCCTCTAATAGAAGAGAATCCTCCAGAGAAGGTGTTCACATCCAAGTAGACAGCTTCCCTCTGTGTTCATACCTTTAGGGCTCTCTTGGCTCCCAAGCTAGGGGGGATCTAAAACATATCTTCTGGCAAACCTACTCTTGTGCCCCTCACCAGTATGGCTACTTGCAGGTAGATTCCCATCCCAGTGTCTGTGTCTATGAATCCTTAGGCTTAGCCTATCCTGGCCTCCTGAGAAGGACAGTGTAAGCAGAGGGCAGACATATTTGTATTCAGGCCTATACCAAGTCCCCCTATACCAAGCCTATACCAGGCCTATACCAAGTCCACATGGCCTCATGTCTGCTCTACTGTCCTACATTCTGTGGAGCCCTTCTGTGGAATACAGCCCCCAGCTCTCTTTCACTTGCCCTGAAAAAGTGAGAATCAGATTCAATTGCTTAGCATACCTGGAGCTGGTATATAGGTGTCTGAGGATGAAAATGTCCTGTCTACCCCAGGTCTACTCCAGGACATGATGGGGTGGAGCCCTGACCAGTAAGAGAAGTCCTGACAGCTACCTTGGAATTCTCAGCTCAGGTTCCAGGCTACAGGTAATTACCCTAGGGAATTAGCCCCTGGATTTTGCAGGGCCTTAAAGACATAAGAAGAAACTGCTCCTGCCTGGGGAGCAGAACCAGTCCCTGACTATTTGGAGAGGAAGCAGAAGTGGGCCAGGCTGGTTTATGCTGAAGTCATAGCTATTTCTAAGTCAGCTGACCCCTCCTCATGGCCCAGGGCTTGGCAAAGGAGTCCAAAAGCTTCTGGGCTGGGGATTTAGCTTAGAGGCACAAGCGCTTGCCTGGCAAGTATGAGGCTGTAAGTTCGATTCCCCAGTATCAAAAAACCCAAAAGCTTCTGGGCCTAAAGAACAGCAAAATTGGCAGCATAATCCCCAGAAGGGAGGATACAGGTCCCCACTACACACACACATACACACATACACACATACACACATACACACACACACACACACACACACACACACACAGGACAGTGGCTGCCTTCCTTGCTCTAGGAACCACCACCATCCTCAGGGTCTACCAAATACAGAGGAGCACAGAGGCCTGGTGAGAAGCTGCTGGAAGGGTACTCATGTAGCATAGGAGCCCCACTGGCTCTGGTCACTCCTATTTCAGCAGCTGTCAGTCCACCCCAAGTGGAGAGAAGACCAAGTCAGTGCATTGAGCCCCTGCAAACAGCGAAGCTAATATGGAATCTGGTCTCTGTGGCCTCTAGAGCCAAGGACTGAGAGCCACACTCCCCACTGCAGGATGCAGTTCTGGCCTTTGTCTAGCCTGTGGGCGGGGGTCTACAGAGCTGCTCAACCCAGGGCTAACCAGTCTTGAAGCCTTCTGTAGCCTCAGCATCCTCATCTCCACCTCTCACTAACATCCTTACTTTCCCAACAATCCTCCTCAGCCCAGTATCAGGGCACACTGAGGACAACAGAAGCCCAGAAGACCCTTTTTTCTCCTGGAACCACCTCCTCCCACCCCTGGCCAGCCTGCCATCTTGCATTGCAGACCACAGGGGAAAAGTCCATCCCACGGCTTCCGACTGGGCTGGCCTACAGTGAGACCTTACACCACAGACCAGGAAAGGGGGAGGGGAGCAGAGATTGCACAAGCCCTTCACTGAGGCCAAAACATCTGGAGAAGTGGGATGTTGGCGCCAGCCCTACCTCATCTTCCTGGGGCAGGGCCAGGCAGCCCACTGAATGAAATGAGCCTCTCCTTGTTCCTCCAAAAGGTAAGCCCTCCAGATAGGAAAGCCCTCCAGAACACCCACCATTTCCGAAATACTTGCTCTCCCCCTGACCTCATCAAGGACATAAGAGTCCAAATGCCGCCTCACTTTCTCTCCTAGATTTTGAGGGAAGAGGAGGGGGAACTTTTCCCACAGGAAAGGGGAGTCATTGTTTGGGCAGAATGGCTGCAGGGGATAAGAGAGGAAGGGGGTGGGAGTTACATCCAGGCCTGCCTCATTAGTAGGGATTTATGATTCACTGTCCCCCCTTAAAGCCCCGGAAACCCCGGAAGCAGTACACAGTGCCACAAATAGCTGGGTGGCTTCCAGCAGGCAACAGGCATCAATTGCCCCTCCCTCCAAGCAGCAGGCAGCAGGCAGCAGGCAGCGGGCAGCAGGCAGTGGACAGCGGGCAGAGGCCACCCCTCCCTCCCCAGGAAGGTTGGTTGGGCCCCAGCTGGTCAGAAGAGAGGCAAGTAGAGACCAGAGTCTTTCCTGCTGACTTTACCTATGATATGATGTCCCTGTATGACAGTCACAGACTCATAGGCTGTCACTGTACTATCCAGCACTTCTCGTGGGGCACCTAACTGCTCTCTGAGACCTATAAGGTACTTTCCAGGATCAAGATCCCAGCAATGAAAAACTGTTTAAGATAACACCCTTAAGGGTTCGCACAGGATGGGGGTGGGTTGTGGGTTGTGATTACACTCTAGAAGGCCTTGTGGACCCAGACAGCCCTAGCCTGGCAAAGTGGAAAGGAGGTGGCCTTTGGGGCCTTCTCCTTCGGTCCTTCCTTCTCTTGGGTCAGGCACTGCATTCTCCAGATGCCTCGGCCCTCCCTGGGAGAATGGAGCTGATTTGGAGGTTACAGGTAGGGCAGGCAGCAGGCGCTGGGTTTTGGGGACCAGTCATCAGAGTTTAGGGCAGCTGCCATCCAGCCAGGCAAATGTTCACAGGTCCCCACAGCCCTAGTCCTGGCCTCAGCTCTTTGAGGAGGCTGGCCAGCTTAGACGCCACCCAACTCAGGTCGCGGGTGAGTTCTCCGTATCTCTGGGCGGCAGGAGGGTTGGAGACTCCACTGCGGTGGCAAAAGCCCCGCGCTGTTCCCTCTTTCCTTCCTACCCCCGCCAAGTGGCAGGGCCTCCGAATAGGCCAGATGTCCACTTCCTGCCCTCTCCACTCGGCGCCCAATGTCGGCAAACGCGAGGGTTTGGCTGTTGCCTGTCTGTCAGCCCGGCGCGCTCTCTGCTGTCAGCCTCCGCACGGCGGAGGCTCAGGCCTTCCCAAGGCAGGTCTTCCGGACTGAGGCCCCCGAGCGGCCAGGCCAGGCGCCTGGCGCTTGGTTCACTGGGGATGAATGGGCTCTGCGGCTGTCAGGTGGGACCCTGGGGCGACGTCAGGGTAGCCGCTTCCGCTGCTCTGACTTGTTCGCAGTCCACTGAGCCTGGGAGGCGGAGAGGAGGAGTCCTTGATGTGAAGGAGGAACCCAGCGGCCTGACCCCACCCCTCTATCACTGCGCAGGCGCCGGCACCGCCCCCGAAAGGCGCTTCCGGGCGGCGGGTTGCAGGAGCGCTGCGAGTCTCAGGTGAGTTAGTGCGGAGGTGGCGGCAGCTGGCGGCTAGCTGCTCCCTCCTGGCGCGAGGCAGGAGCCTGCGGAAACCAATGACTGCGACCGTGACTGCGCCCGCCAGCCCCCACGGGGCTTCAGTTTTTCGGAGGAGCCCACTGCTCAAAGAGCATCCAGGCAGAGTAGCCTTTGAGTTGACCTGACGTGGTGGGGCCGACCAGGGGCCAAACCCGGTGAGATCTGGGCCGTGCAGTCTGAGCCCGCGGCGAGCTGGCAGAGTGGGCCAGGCCGCAGAGACGGTAACGTCAGCGTCCATTCCCGGCGGACTGGCGATCTTGGTCCAACTTGGACGGCAGCACAGATGTTAAAAATAATGGGTTTCTCTTGTTTACTGCCGAGGACTAACCCTGGAGAGGCCGTGCCACTCACTGGTGCCCTTTGTCTCTGCCTTCCCGTTGGCCCTTCAGCAACTGAAGATGTGTGATCAGATTTCCCTAGCCTTTGGAGAACCTCCTCAGATCTTTTGTCTTACTGGCTCCTTATTCTGATATGCTGGGCAATGAGGCAGTAGGCACTTACTAGGGACCTGCAGGGGTCATGCCTGAAAACTTGGGATGGGGCTGGGCAGATGGTAAGCCCATGCTCACCCACCTGTGTGTTCCAGGCCTGCTAAGCCATTCCCCAGGTCCTACAGCCCGAGCTCCCAAGCTGAGCATTTCCCATGTGTGCAGGGCATGTGGGACAGAATAACCACACTGCTTCCACCAACAGCCTTTCATCACCTGTGACCATTTCCTGAGGGCTCCTGAGGTGGGACGTCAGGTGTGACATTCTGTTTTACCTCATAACAACACGAGATGGGTACCCCTAGTTTGCCGACGAAGAAACAGCAGTCACATCTCTCTTCATTTTTTTTTTTTTTTTCCTTTCAGTACTAGGGATTGAACTTGAGTACTGAGCTATATTCATCCCTATTTTGTTTTCTGACATGGGTCGCACAATGGAGATCAAGCTGGCTGAACTTAAAACAATCCCCCTGCCTCAGCCTCCTGAGTGCTGGGATTACAGGTGTACACCACATGCCTAGCTTTATATTTCCAGCCCTTTTAAAACTTTTTTTTACAGGCTGGAGATTTAGCTCAGCGGCATAAGCACCTGCCTTGCAAGCACGTGGTCAGGAGTTCAAGTTTGATCCCCAGTACCGATTAAAAAAAAAAACACCTTTTTTTCCTGAGACAGGGTTTTACCTTGTAGTTCAGACCAGCCTTGAGCTATGTAGCCCAAGCTGGCCTTGAAATCTTGATGTCTCAGGCTTGAGTGCTGGCATTACAGCTGTGTGCTACCATGGCTGGCTCTTTTTAAATATTTTTGACTCATTAAGTTGCCTAGGCTGCCCTTGAACTTCCAATCCTCTTGCTTCAGCCTCCAGCATGGCTGGGATTATAGGCATGTGCTATTGTGCCTAGCCTCATCTGCTCCTGAAAGTCCCTGAGCCTGATTCACCACACAACTATCTATACCCTCCTACACAAATACTTAATTTGGTTTTTTCCCATTACAGCTTTCTCAAAGGATGGGGCAAAAAAAGAAATTGGCAGAGGCGGAACAGCAGCAGAGCCCTACAGACACAGCCCATAAGCCTTCCTTCAAGAAGCCTCGCTTGGGACCACCTTTAACCCTAGGCTCCCAGCGCAGCATCTATTTCTGTCAGAGCCCAAAGGACCATTCTGCCCGGCTGGGGTCCGAATTTTTTGATCAGCCAGCAGTCTCCCTGGCCCGAGCACTTCTGGGACAGGTAATGTACATGCAGCAATATGGTCTCTGGCTAAAGTGCCAGTGTAGGCCATGCAGGCATCATGTAACCAGCCATCTCACCATCAATGACTTAGCCCTATGCAAGTGGCTGTTTTGCCCACACTGGTCCCTGGATAGTTCATCTCAGAGACTAGGGTCCCTGGAAAGAATGACATTGCTAGTGCTACTCTTTCCAATGGAGGCTGGGCAGCCACTGTCAGCCTCCTGTTCTGAACAGTGACAAGAATTCTGCACTGCTAGCCTTCTTCACCTGGAAAACAAAACTTTATCCTTGTTTTACCTGAGACAACCTACTTTCCCCTTAGGGCAGGTTATTTGCCAGGACTGTGAATAATATTGGTTCTTGCTTGTTTTTATCGGTACCAGGGATCAAACTCATGACCCACCTGCTTGCAAGGCAGGTGCTTATGCTGCTGAGCTAAATCCCCAGGCCCTATTTATTTGAGACAAGGTCTCACTATGCAGTTCAGGCTGGCCTTGAGCTCACTTTGTAACCCAGGCTGGTCTGAAACTTGCAATAATCCTCCTGCCTCAGCCTCCCAAGTTTTGGGATTATAGGCCTGTGCCACCATGCCTGGCTGGTACCGGGGATCAAACCCACAACTGCCTGCTTGCAAGGCAGGTGCTTATGCCACTGAGCTAAACCTCCAGCTCCTGGCTCTTGCATTTTTGAAGGACCACTTTTGTCAACCCCATCTCCTAACATGGTTCTCCTGCAGGCTTGCTTTTATCATTAGTGACAATTTTAGAAACATAGGAACCATGACTGAGGCCACCATTGGGTTGCCAGCATCAGAATTCTCTTGGAACATCCACTTTTCTTTTTGTGTGGCTCATGCCAATGCCAATGCTTTTCAGTGGCCCCTGTGGGTCAATATAAGTCAGAGTCTGGGCCCTTCGAGGCATACATGGAAAGGGACGCACGGACCACCCAAGGCCCATCCTGGGGTGGTTTGTAGAATAGCCTGTCACCATGTGTGCACAACTGTTGGCTGAGTCTATCCAGAATACCAGTGGGTATTGTTCTTGGATGCCTATTCTGCAGGCCTGGCTTTCTGGTTCTCTTAAGAGACCTCCTGGGCTGTTTGTCCTTTAACAGGCCTATTTTTAGATTAAAATAGCCAATGAGAATTTCTATGACTGACAGAAAAATTTGTGCCAAAAAAAGAAAAACTTGTGTGAAGAATTAGGTACTAAAAGGAACAGACCTTAACCTAGCAGAGAAGGGACAAGATTCTCTATGAGGATGCTTTTAGTGTTCACAGGGTCCTTCTAAAACACTTTTGATAGTGAGCATTTTCACAATGAAAAACAGCATATGGAGCAGGTGCAACCCAGGGCTGAATTAAGAGACCAAGGGTGGCAACCACAGCACATTAGTCTCTATTCAGAATCCTCAATGTGTTAGTTTCCCCTTAGGCCCCTGCCGTACCTACTTGAGCCTATGCTGAACAAAACGATGTCTAGCAGAGAAGAGGGTGTTTCACCCTGTGTGTCCCTCTGGAGTGTGGAAGCCTGCAGAGTGAAGCCACTGGAGAAAGGCTCCTTCTGAGCACCTACAAAGATGGGATAGGGCCATCCTTTCTCTCCTGGAGTAGTCTAGTGAAGCCCAAAGTGTTCACTCCTCTCTTCAATGCTCTGAATGCCTGCAGAAATTTCTGGGCTTCCTGGACAGGCATTGACCTTCATCCCTCTTTCCTGTCCTGTGATACTGACCTTCAAGGCACCATTGGGTTACCTGGGCAGAGGCAATGGTGGCTTGACTGTCCAACTGATGTAAGGAATGGTCATGTGCTTTGGATGTGGCTGGTCCCTGAAGCTTCACTATGGACTTTGGTTTAGTCAGGCCTGGAGCTGCATTGGAACTGGAATGAGATGTTGGCCATTCTGTGATCCAGGTTGGTGTATTGCAGGATAGCTTGTCCCACTGCTCAGAATATCTTAAGAGCTTGTGGGCAGGAGCTGAATGTGAAAGACTGGCTACTGGATTAGGCCAGGTTGAGACACTCCACAGGCTCAGGAACATCGTAAAAGGCTATGTGGGGACACTCTTAGTGCCTTGTACACCGTCTGTTGTCATACTAGACATTTATGGTTCTCTTAAGGGAAACTGGGAAATGAGGTGAAGCAACTGAGAGGAACTGAAGGTTCCTTCACAGTGTATACCTTCACAGTGTATCCTTAATGAACCAAGTCCTAGCTAGAGCTTAAGGTGGCTCCAACTTGGCAGGGCTTTCAGTGAACAGGGCTTACAGACTGATGGACAAGCAGGGCTGGTGGCTTCCATGGCATTCAGGTATTGAGGAGCAAGATGGAAAGATTTGGCACATCCTGAGCTGGGGAAAGCAGGTTCAGTGGAGACTGTCAGGTTGTATGGAGCCCTATCCCTTCTGGCCCTGAGCAGACTGACTGCCCACAGGTCCTTGTCCGGCAACTTGGTGATGGCACAGAGCTCCGTGGTTGCATTGTGGAGACTGAGGCATACTTGGGACCTGAGGATGAAGCCGCCCATTCAAGGGGAGGCCGGCAGACCCCCCGCAATCGCAGCATGTTCATGAAGCCTGGGACCCTATATGTGTACCTCATCTATGGCATGTACTTCTGCATGAATGTCTCTAGCCAAGGTTAGTGGTGCTGGGCGGGAGGGAACAGGACTGGCAGAGCCCCATCAACTGACAGGCCCTAGGAGGATGGATGAGCTGGCATTTAAGCAAGGAGCTGCCATTACTAGGAGCTCTAGCTGCAATGATGGCAAGGTTAAAGGGGCTGGACCCCGACAGAGCAGGCTGTATGGCAGATCTGAAGGTAAAGCATACATGTTCCATGAGCCACTACTCTTCCCAGAGCTCAGAGCTTATGTCAGAGCACTGGACTAGATTTCAAAGAACATAGTCCTGCAAAAATGAAGGTGACTGGCCGGGGATTTAGCTCAGCAGCATAGGTGCCTGCCTTGCAAGTGCGTAGTCATGAGTTCGATCCCTGGTACCAAAAAAAAAAAAAAAAATGAAGGTGACTTTAGTTTGGGGTGAGCCAGGCTCATGTAGGAGCTGTTCCCATTAGCCTGTTGGAAGTCTGGGTGAATTCTCAGCCAGAGGCAATTTAGCCTCTTGGGTGACATCAGGCAACGTCTAGGGACATTTTTTGGTCATCATAGCTAAGGGGTACTATTGGCATCTAGTGGGTAGAGGCCAGAAATGCTAACTTCCCTACAATGCACAAGGTGGTACCCACCAGAGAATCCTGAAAGTCAGTAGCAGAGATGCTAGTTGTTAGCAGAGATGCTGTTCTGGTGATCCTGGGAGAACTTGTTATTGGTCATTGTTGTAGCCCTGCTTGAGTGATCTGTGTCAGAGCAGGAGGCAGGCCAGCACCTGAGTTCAGAGTATTATCCTGCCAAAGCCACTGTCGACTAGGAGGTACCATATGATGCCTCACATTTCCTTGCCAGTCCCAGCATCTGGGCTCTTCATACCTGGTCCCAGATGAGTAAATGCCAGAAAAGGCCAGTGAGAAGCTCACAGTCTGGCATGTTGCAGGGTCACACATTTGTTGAACAAGTTCAAAGCAGACAGCTGGGGGAATCTAGTGCAAGAGCCTCAAGGGCTAGAGGACTCAAAGACAGCAGGACTGGCCCAATGGCTGGCGTAGAACAGATGTTGAGCAAAACTCTAGGTGACTGGATATCAAAAGATGGTAGGAGCCCAGCATAGTGGTACACACCTATAACCCCAGCACTTGGGAGGCTGAGGCAAGGATCACTATGTATTCAAAGCCAGCCTGGGCTACATAGTGAGTTCAAGGGCAATCTGAGCTACATAGCGAACAGGGAACTTCAGCTGACAAGCTAAGAGCAGAATGGGAATCAGAGGGACTGGAACTGCTAGGCTTTCCCAGCCTTGATTACATCTTGAATTTCTTTGAAAACTGGCTGGTTAAATGCTATCTGCTCACAAGGACACAGCAGACTTTCCAACTACAGGCTGTGCTGGATGGCATGGTTTTATCTACTCTGGATTGGCCCTGGGTGCTGATTTGGAAGGTAGAGCTAAAAAGAGGTCCATGTGGCCATGGCCCAAGAATGGAGGCTAGGATGGCTACTCACTGAGCCTCTGGCTCCCAGGACAGCAGCCTTCTAAGGATCAGTGCTGCTCTGGCCAGGGTCTAGGAGATCACTGTCTATGACTAGGAATCATAAGGGCATTCTTAAGACAGGGCATGGGAACTGGACATCTCCATCTTTTTTTTTTTTTTGGCCTTTTTCCTTTTTATCAGTACCAGGGATCGAACTCACGACTGCCTGCTTGCAAGACAGGCACTTATGCCACTGAGCTAAACCCCCAGCCCCCATCTCCATCTTCTTCATAGGCTCCCAAAGTAGCCTGGACTGGTATGGGCAGCCTGGACTGTAGGAGACCAAGAGAGAAGAGCTTTGTATGCACCTCCTGTCACGCTTGTAGAGGGTATTATTAGTCTTTCCATTAAGTCACCAGATAGGGCTTTCCCAGCATCCTGTGCAGCCAGGTTCCATTATCAAGAGTGACCTTACTCTTAAGAGGGCTGACTCCAGAGATACCCACAAAAAGCATAGTTGCCTTGTGGATGCCGGAATGTGTAAGGGAGGCAGGTAGAGGGGCTGGACTGTGAGTGCACTCACCCCATCATAGCATAACCAGAAGGCAGGGTGTGCAGGTGTAGGCAGAACCTACTCAGGATGGCAGCCACCCTTGCAACCCTGGGTGTGTACCTGAGCAGGGCATATGGGGAACTGGGGAGGTTCTGCTTCTAAACTGCTTATCTGTCCAACAGGGGATGGGGCTTGTGTCTTGCTTCGAGCACTAGAGCCTCTAGGGGGCCTGGAGACTATGCGGCAGCTTCGTAGTACCCTCCGAAAGGGCACCATCAGCCGTGCTCTCAAGGACCGTGAGCTCTGCAGTGGCCCCTCCAAGCTGTGCCAGGCCCTGGCCATTGACAAGAGCTTTGATCAGCGGGACCTGGCCCAGGATGAGGCCATCTGGCTGGAACATGGCTCCCTGGAGTCCAGTGCACCAGCTGTGGTGACAGCAGCCCGCATCGGCATTGGCCGTGCAGGAGAATGGGCCCAGAAACCCTTGCGTTTCTATATCAGGGGCAATCCCTGGGTAAGTGTGGTGGATAAAGGTGCTGAGCAGAACACACAGGCCTGAGCAAAAAGCCTGCTTAGACAGGCTTTTTAATTGTTTGTTTAAAAGCCAAATAAAATTCATTTTTTCTACAAACTATTGTTCATGTGTTCATCAGAGCTCCCTAGATAATCAGAATGTGTGTGGGCTGTTTATTCCTCTAGGATGGGAGATCTAGGGGCCTTGTGTGTGTGGACCCCGAAACACAGAATGCATACCTCTCACCAAAAGTTCAACTACCACCTGCCATGAGCTGCAACTGCCCAGGTGGGCCTAACTTTGGTCCTCAAATGGTCAGGTAATAGTTTAGTTAGGCCTGCTGGTGACATATGTATAAGGACCAGGCCAGATTTATGGCAAGCTGAGAGGAATGAAGCACATAGTGAACAGTGGCACTGATGGGTGAAGCAGCCATGTAGGACTAGACAGGCACTCAGACCTCATATGCTAAAGGCTAGCAGAGGGGCAGGAGTGGATCAAACAAGTGTTTTTGTACATTTCTCAGGGTGGCCCATAGGGCGGGGACAGGAAAACATGGGTGGGGCTGGAAAGAAGGAAAGAAACCCATGAACATTTGAAAGAACTCACATCACCAAGAGTCCTGGAAGTCCCCCTACAGCTCAGTGATACAAAGACTGCTGGAAGAGCCAAAGGAGGGATTATGAGCAGAGTGGTGGCCCCACAGCTACTGCTAAACCACATGGAGGCACTTACAGCCCTGCTGGCCTTCTACCTGTGCCATGCCTCAGAGATAAGAAGGCCGAGCCCTGGCAGGGAGGGAGGCCTGGGGTAGGAGAGGCTAATGCTCTCCCACACACTCCAGCAGCTTCTGCATCTCCTTCCTGGGCTCATGTGAGCAGTGCCTGGAAGACAGCAATGACGGGGTCCTCATGGGTGGTCACCACCAACACACTGCGGAACTTGTCAAAGAGCATGAGCAGCTGAGAGCGTCGAGTGTTCTCGTTGTACATGATCTCTTCCAGGTGGTGGCGGCCTCGGAAGTAGTGAAGGAGCCTGAGGAGAGAGGGCGGCCTGAACCTAACCTATGGTTAGCCTCCAGAAGCCTCTAACAGCATGTTGGACACCACCCCCACCATTGCCCCTACCAGTGGTAGCCCTAAAATGAGTCTATAAGGAGGCACAGCTGTTCAAACCCAGAACCAGCCAGGCCTCTACCCCAGTGTTGGGAGAGAGACTGACAGATGGCTTCCTTTTTCCATGCTATTGTGGCACCAAGTCCATTCACTGCTCCAGTGGGGGTCTGCAGCTGAGGCTGGCACAAAGGAGGCCTGGGCAAGTAGCTTAGAAGTACAGATGGTTCTCTCAAGGGTCTGAAGTGAATGCTGACCACCTCACCTCTCCCAGATATCCATATACCCAGTGGCCCCGAAATCAAGGTGGGGGTGACAGAGTATCAGGCCACTTTGATGCAGGGATCCTGGATACCCACCCCATGATAAAAATCCTGGGTAAACCCCTGCCAAATCTCATGTGAGTAAGAACTCACTGCTGCCTCTCAACTAGTGATAATAAATGTCTACAAGTGCTGGGGAAACTCCTAAAGTTGGGAAAACCAGGCCTGTGGCCTAGGATCCTGACAACAGCCCACAGTTCCCACACAGGTGAGTTGTAGTGCCTGCCCCTGCACAAATAGGTACTAGGAAGGCACAACAGAGTATGCTAGATACCTTTTTACCCTGTGACTACCAGCTGTAGTTAAGTGTATTTGCACATATGGTCCTGTTGAGTATGCCCCCTTTTACTTTTTGCTGATTCTAGAATTAGCCCCCACCTGGCAAACATGCGGAGGTCCTCAGGGTTCTGGGCTGCAGGCACACTGAGGATGGCTGCCCGCTCATGCTCCGAAAGGCTGGCCAGCAGGTTCTCTGTCATCCTCTTATTTAGTGGTGAGTCCCCACTAGGGAGCAGCTCTGCACTGGAGTTGTCCATGCTGGGGCTAGTGAGGGTCATGTCATCGCTGCTGGCTATGAGTAGACACAGGTCAGGGTAGACTCCAAAATGCAAGGGGAGCACTAATAAGGGTAGAGCCAATAGCCAGCCCCCCAGAACAGTGCCACAGGGCGCTTCCTGGAGCCCTAGCTGTACCATGTTCCTACCCTGACACGCCCCATCCTTTGGGTGTGTCACATGCCCTCTAGTGGCTGACCAGGGATAAAGCCTCAGGAGCCCTTAATGAACAGCCATGTGGAATCCTCCTCCCTCATACACAGAAGACAAACATCTTGCAAGGTGCTCACATGAAGCCTGTAGCTAGAGGTGCACTTCGAAAACCTTCCTGCCTCTTGTCTTGTCCATGCCTAGGACCTGGCAACAGGCTGCTGCCTTTAGGGGTATACCATGAACACAACAGCTCCCCCTATGAGTGAGCAGGACAGTTAGAGAGCTAGCTATAACCCTAGACAGCTCCAATTGAGTCTATGGTGCTAGGCAGGAAAGCCTCTTACTACAGATCTTCTTATGGACCCTCAGTCACAGAGATTCTAGTTGTCCTCATGGTAATCTTGCACTGACCTCAGGCTGGGACAGTAGGGATATGGTGAGCTATAGGCTGCTCCTGATTCCAACAGGTCCCTGTTGAATAGCCTAGGAGCTGAGCTGCTTCCTTGTCAGAACCACGGTGGTTATGTACATGTACTAACTCGCATGATGAATGCAATAATTGGCAGGAAGGTTAAAAAAAATCCAAAAAAAACACAACAACAACAAAAAAAACCACACTAGGCTGGGGATTTAGCTCAATGGTTTAAGCACTTTCCTGGCAAGTGCAAAGTTGTGAGTTCGATCCCCAGTATAAAAAAAATAAAAATAAAAATAAAAAAAAAAAACACACCATGGTAAGGAGAGAGGTCTCCACAGGGAACATTCAGACAGGTATGTATATGTGAGCACATGGTATGTGTAGCTATGTGAAGGCACCTGTCACTCCAGCAGTGCCCATATCAGGCTTTCTGGCTGCCACCCCTAGTTTTTCCCCCAAACTGCCAGAGAAATGCAAGGAATAGGATCCTACTTGGGGAGCCAAAGCTTAGGGCATTGGGTGTGCTGAGACTCCGGCTGCCAACCCGGGTGGTGAAGGGGACATCATCCTCCCGTGGGCGGGGCTCCTCTTCACTAGGTGAGGCCATCAGGCAGACATAGGTGTGCAGCTGGATGAGGAGCCGGCGCTGTAGCATCCATACCACCATCTGAATGAGCTGTGTCTGCAGGCAGGCAGCATGAGGCAGTGGGTGAGGCTGGCTTCCCACCACAGTCCCAAACTCTTCCCAGAACATGACAGAGCCATGACCCTAGGCAGTTCCAGTAGTCTCTGGTGGTATGCAGGAAGGCCTCTTACTTCAGAAAAGAAGCCTCCAGATAGTAGCTGGCTCTGTAAGGCCAGAAAAGCTCCTAGATCATATACACGTGGGCTTCTCATAGAGGTGTATAACCTGGGATATAGAAGTCCCTGTGTCCTTTCTCTACGCTGACTTGCCCTGAAGTTGCCCATGCTCTCCTCTCTTCCCTTTGGCCCACTGGGCCTGTTGCTGGACCCAGATTCTAGTCCACTGCCAGGCTAGTCCATACACAGTTCACAAAGAAGCTGTAAGCAGCTGCCCTGTGAGCAGCAACTTGAATTTACCTGAAAATCTGCCCTTAGGCACACAGGTGAAATCCAGAAAGAAACTGTGGAAGGGGATCCCTTGGTTGGGGGTGAAGCTATGCCCTTCCCCTTCATAAGGCACCCCAAGTCCAGGCTCTGTTTTTCGGGGTCAGGAGATCGGGCATCAGAACCTTGTACCTGGTGAAGTCCTAGTACCAATGACTAGTACCTCCCAGACATAGACATGGAAAACAAGGTGGGTACTGAGAGCACCAGAGTTATCTTTGGAAGGGTCCACAAGGAGCTGCTCACCAGTTACCTCCTGGTAGGGGGCTAGGTTAAATGGGCAGAGGAGTGGAATATATACATACTATCCCTGGTCAAAATTTAAAAGACTACAAAATAACTAATCTTAACATGAAATTAAATAAAGCTAGGCCAGGCATGGTGATGCATGTCTATAATCCCAGCACTCAGGAGGGTGAGGCAGGATCACTGCAAGTTCAAGGCCAGTCTGAGCTACAAAGTGAGTTCAAATCCAGCCTACACTGCATAGCAAAATCATGTCTCGAGAAAAGAAAGAAAGAAAGAAAGAAAGAAAGAAAGAAAGAAAGAAAAAAAGAAAGAAAGAAAAAAAAAGAAAGAAAGAAAGGAAGGAAGGAAGGATGGATGGATCTGGGCACCTTGGTGTACACCTGAAATCTAAGCTGCTCAGGAGAGTGAGGCAGGAGGATCACAAGCTTTAGGTCAACCTGGGCAATTTAGCAAGACTTTGTCTCAAAAAAAATTTAGCCAGGCATGGTGGCATATACCTATAATCCCAACATTCTAGGAGGTTGGTACAGGGAGATTAAAAGTTTGAGCCCAGCCTGAGCTGCATAACAAAAACCTATTTCAAATAAACAAAAAGGTCCAGCATAGTGGCACAAACATGTAATTCAAGAACTCAGGAGGCTAGCCATGAATTTGAGAGCAGCCTGAGCTACACAATGAGTTCAAGATCATCCTGAACTACCTTATCTATCTTAAACAACAAATAAAATAGCAAACAAAACAAAACAAAAGGATGGGATATACCTCAGTTTACCTTGCACGTGTGAGGCCATGAATTCAATTCCCAGTACCACAATAAAGAAAACAAGGGACTTTATAAACACTAGACCACATGTCCTTGGGGCCTGGAAGAACTAATCTGGCTCCATCTAGCCCCCAATAACACTAGGGGCTGCTGCTTAGCCTGGAAATCATCCCACTATGCAGACCACTGGGAAGCTTTACTAAGATGGGAGAATCGCCAGCCCTTCCCCCATGCTTCTCAGAAGGGTGCAGATGCAAAATGTTGTCTTATTCAGCTGGCAGGACCTGGCATGGTTCCTGGAAACCAAAAGCTCTATAAAAGATGACATTTAGAACTCTGTCACACTCAGCATATAAATGAGCTGAAAAACCAGGATCTTATTTTCATATACAACTTGAGAAAGAAAAGTGTTTGATTTTAAGATGAGTCTTGCCCAGTAGATCTGGCACTTAGTAAGATAAATACTTTGCTTGGTAAGATAAATATCCAACCTGTTTCTACACTTAATCCTATCATTTGGCCTTGTCTGAGTCTAGGCTCTCAGTGGAAGGCAGGGACAAAGCCTAGAGCTTCCCTGTAACTGTCTTGACAGGAAGCTGTGAAAAGTGACATCCTGTGGCCCAATGGAAGCCACCAACAGCAAATTCATCCCCTACACTTGAAGAAGGCACTGACAGACCTATCCCCAACTTGCCTGCCCCAGGTCACTGGGTAGATGCTGACCCAGGTTGGCCCATCACTAGTCCTCCTGGATGAGGAGACTTCAGTGCCCAGTGACTCCAGAGTACTGTGGCCACTGAATGCAACAGGAAAAAGGACAGGAGTCCCTCCCGGAACATAGAACCCAGGCTGGGTAGATGTGAGATTGCCTTTGTGTCCTCCATTTGTGGGAAACCCCCAGGCCCAGAACAGGAGTCTGTCAGTACAAGAAAGACTGGTGCTTTCCCACCAAGCTTAACTCAGTGTTAACTCCAAGGATGCCCATTACAGCCAAAGTAGACTATGTAGATGGGAATGAGTATGCCAGTGCCACATTACTAACCAGAAACTGACTCCTATGTTACCTGACAGATACACAACACCTGCACAGCAAGTTTCCCAAAACAAAGGCAAAGGGGGAAGCAGTGCTGAGGATCCTCGGCTCATGGATGGATGGCCAGGCAGTTGTACCCAATCCCTCTTGCTCTCCACATGCTAGGCTCCAGGGGCTTCTGCAACTCACCTCCTGCACTGGGGGGGCCAGAGGGTTCCTGAACTCTGACAAGGAGACAGGTAAGGAGAACTTAGCAAGGACAGACGGCAGGTCATGGGACGGGAACTGGCGGGAGAACTGCTCAGCCAGCGGAGAATACCTGGGGACAGTGAGACAGTGATCAGTCAGGAGTGGGCACACCAGGATGAGTACAGCAACCTTACCACAGGCCCTCAGGGGAGCAGAGAACTGTAGCATAATAGGTAAGCCAGGATGGGCAGGAAAGACAGAATAGGTTGAGTGACAAGGCCGAGAGCATAGAACCCCTCTCTGATCTTAGATAGGAGGACACAGGCAGGGCTACACAGCACTGAGCCAGATCAGAATCTGGATATGAGCACACCAGAGGCCGGTCATTAGGTTGAAGACAGAGGCTGGCCACAGAGGCCTACAGAGCCTCTGGAGCCTAGCCAACTTGGAGCAACACCTAGAAGGCCCTCTTGGGTGCACCCTTCCCCACTCTGGGCTCCCACTTTTGGCCACTAGTGATACTCACAAACACACGCTGGCATTGGGAGACAGCACGTAGACATTGTTCTCACACAGCGGGTAGATGATAACAGCCTTGCCCCAATACACCAGGTGAGCTGCAAGCTGGAAAACCTGTAGGCCAAGGGAGTTGGGAGGACTGAACCTGGGAAGCTTCTCTGTCCTGGAAAGTGGCCCAAAGTTCATACAGGCTTTGTGGCAGCGACTCCCCAGGCTTTCTTCCTGATTCAGGTAGAACCTGAATGCTGGGCAGAGATAGTACAATGGCTTGTGTTTCCTGTTTGTTCTCAGAGCAACAGCCTTTTCCTCACTGCTATTTGAAACCACCTTTTCCATTTCCTTGCCTGGGTTTTGTGCTGTCTTGGCTCTTACTTTGTTTTTGCTTTTTGAGATAGGATCTCTCTCCATAGTTCAGGCTGGCCTTGAACTCACTATGTGGCCAGACTGGCCTCAAACTTACGATGATTCTCTTGCCTCAGTCTCCTGAGTGCTGGGATTACAGGTGTGCACCACAATGCTCAGCTGGTCCTGGCACCTTCTAAGAAACAGTGCTGTTTGTTTAGCTCAAACAACAAGCCATGAGCAGGGTAGACCAATTTGGACAAGGGGCTTGGCATAACCCTATGACATTCTTCACAACCCTTACATGGCCTTTCCCAAGAAATAATGGATGTGAAGTCACTTTGTGTACCACCCTTGCAAATCCCATGTTCTCATCTTTCCCTAGAGAACACCATGCCATACTGGCCCGATGGCTACCAGAAGACACAGACAGACAAACATGCCAGAAATCCTCTCCAGGGAAAACCTCAGAGTACTCCCAGCTCATAACGGAGGTCAAGTCTAACAGCACAACACTGCAGTCCTAAGGTGTGTGATGTCTCAAGTGACTGACATTTCTATATGTGTCATTCACTCATATTCTCAGTGGGTGGGCCTCCACAGTGGTGAGTTACCCTGCCTGGTCACAGGGCCTGCTATGCTGCTAAAGACACATCCATTTTCTCAGCAAACAGGACCACAGTAGCACCATCAATTCAAACACTGTAGAAATAAACATGAGGGAAGGTCCCATCACTGTCTTTCTTCTCACTGAGTCCAAGAGTTAGACATGAGCTCTCAAGCAGACACATGCCCAGCCACCAGTTGGTTTAGTGTTCTTCAATCCTCAAGTCTCTTTGCACCTCTAAGAGGTTCTCAAGGCAGCTAGAGAATCATTCTGAAGGATACACGTCCAAAATCAGTGTCATAGGGCCAGATACAAAGTGCTACTAAAGCTGTGTTCCTGAGGCTCTAGGAGAGAATCTGCCCATAGCTCCTCCAGCTACTGGTATCCCTTGGCTTGCAGCCACATCATTCCAGTCTCTGCCTCTGTAACTCTTCCTTTTCTGTATCAAATCTCCCTCTGCCTCCCTCTTAAAAGGGCTCTTGTGAAAACATTTAAGGCTCACGCGATAATCTTCCCATCTCAAGATCCTTGACTTCCTAATATCTGCAAAGTTCCATGAGAGGCCACATCCATAGGTTCTGAGGATTAGGTTGTAAATGTCTGTGGAGGCCATCACTCACCTGTCATGTGTTTTACCAGACATAATGGGCCATGTTTGAACTCCCAACTACTTGGAAGGCTCTAGACAGGAAGATCACCTGAGCCCAGGTGTTCAAGGTCAGTTGGGCAACATAGTGAGACTGTGTCTCAAAAAGTAAACATGAAAAATAATGTATGAAAAAAAAAGAAAAAGAATATATACACATATATAAGAATCTGGATGATCTATAGAAGTTACATTTGGCATATGAGATTGTAGGGACTTTATAATTTGTGTAATACTTGAATGTTCATTAGGGTTTTTGTTTGTTTGTTTGTTTGCTTATTTTTGTCTTTTTTGAGACGGGGTCTTGCTGTGCAATTCAGGCTGGTCTCGAACTCACAACGATCTTCCCATCTCAGCCTCCTGAGTGCTGGAATTACAGGTGTGAGCCACCACGCCTGGTTCCATTAGTTTTGTTTTGATACTAGGGTTGAACTTAGGGCCTTGGACCTGCTAGACAACACTCCATCATTGAGCTGCATCTCTAGTCCGTTTTTGAGAGGGAGAGGGTTTCACCAAGTTGCCCATGCTGGCCTGCAGGTTGCAATCCTCCTGCCTCAGCTTTCAGGTAGCTGGGATCACAGGCCTGTACTACCATGCCTAGCAGTTATTTTATCATGACAAAAGAATTTTAACCTCTTTGGGGTGAGATGGAACATGAGTGACTTTAAATCTGAGGCAGCTTCTCTTCAAAGGGCCAAAATTACACTGGGGCTATTGCTCTCAATGCAACATCTACAGGAAACAGCAGATCCAGAGGTTTCCAGGCTACCCACAATGGATGGGCCTCAGAGGTCTTCCATAGAGCTATACCAGTAGCAAACCCTGACTGGTGCCATTCCAGCAGGGAGAGGGTACAGAAGGAAACAACATCAAACTGCTTCCTCTACCCCATGCAAGGCGAGGCAGGAAAGTAAAGGGAACATCAAAGGGACATCAAAGCTTTTGTCTAAGGGACTCTGACAGCAGGGGTGAGGCACACATCCAGTGTAGAGCCACCAGTAAGCTGCATCGAGTGACCAGATACAAAGCTTAAAATAGGACATGTAAACACTCACACTTATCTACCATGTAGCCAATACAGTTAGAACAGAGAGCATGATCCCTTATTCTGTAGGTATACTTAAAGATCTGGTCCTGTGGATGCTACAAAAAAGGCTGAGGTCATTACTGGATCCTGTCCAGCTCCAGCCCAGGAAATTAGATTGAAATATCAAAGTTGGAACTTGCTAAGTTCCCTCACACAGAAGATAAAGGGTCATATATACAGAGGATGACAGAACTCATTCTGCCTATGAAGCAAAGTCCACCAGCAAAGCCAGCGCCTCCCTTGGACAAATCTCACAGGCCTTAACAGAGCCAGGAAGCTTAGGCCTGCCTCCAACCAGTGCTGCTCCTCAGCTGCTTCAGAAGGCGGCTACCACCTTGTTCTTTAAGGAACTTTGGTTCTAGAGTAGGCCTCTGCTGCCTCCAGGTGGCCAAGTAGTACATACCACCAGATCCTGGGTCTTGGCTATCAAAGGCACCTAACACTTTACCCTCCCCTCAGGCTGTCACTTGGATGGCCCTCACAACCTAGCCAAGGTTGCCTGAAAGTAGCTTGGATCCCTTGCCACCAGCTTCTTCTTGTGCTCTTCCTCCCCTGCTCCCACCATACACATTGAATAGATCCATGGCCAAAGAGCAGCCCACAAACACACGACTCACAAGAAGGTGGCATCTTATACAAAGAAGAGCTACATGTGCTCATGGTAAGGCTGAAGCTACCAGTTCAGTCCTGATTCAAGCTCAGAACCCATATAAACTCCCAGCTCCCTTCCCACATGCTTGTTCATGTGCCATTGTGAGACTCCCATAAGCTGGCTTATAACCTGCATGCTTCTTCCTTTCCCACACTCCCCTGGTATTCCATCCTCTAGACCTCTGCCCAGTGCAGCAGGCATCTTCCGCCTCTCTCTCACAGTTCATCTTGCCTCACCTCCCCTTCCCTCAAGACAGGCAGTCCCACAGCTAGCTCACAAAGCCAATCCTGCACCCAAGTCTGACTTAGCTGCTAAAATCTCAAGCTACTCTAGGAACCACCCAGATCCATGGCAGACTGTACAGTAGCTCTCAAACAGACAGAGACGTTGGGAATGTGCCATAGCTGGCAGTCTGCTTATCTGAGCCTCAGCCTTTACTCAGAGGCTGCCTCTTGTGGATACAACTACGGGCCACTCCCTTCTACTCCTCCAGGTTCCCAGGGCCCTACCTGCAGCAAGGCCAGGTCAGCATCCTGGGCTAGCTGCTGCAGGTTCTTCACAGCAGATGTAGTCTTGATCACCCGAACCAGAGCTGGGGAACAGTCAATGGGCAGCTCACTCAGCAGGGACTTCTCATCACTGAGTAACAGCAGGGCATGATATGGGCTAAGGAGCAAAATCACAGCTGGTCAGGACATGCAGAATTTCAGGGTCTCTTAAACCAAGTATGTTCCTAGAATATATCAAGGCACAACTGCAGCCCACAGCCCGGAACAGTGGAGAGGCTAAGATAGGAATCAGAGAGAAAAGCATATTGTGTCCAAAGGCATTTATACAATTTGCAGGGATTACTGTTACTCTTTGGAGAAAACTAACACAAAACTGGGAGGTCTTGAACACCTGGCTCTATATCCCACCTCTGTCATTGTCTCGCACACATTTGTTAACTGAAGAAATAAATGAATCTTTCCTAATCTTTTCTCCCAAACAAGAGAAAAGCAAAATCTGCTCCATCGACCATAAATAGAATTACATAACAACATGCTTAGCAAAGACTCTGGGAAGGAAGGTATCTGACTTGGAACATAAGTGGGGGAGGGTAAGTGGACCAGGCATTCTTTGCTTTCTGTATCTAGATTCCTTCCTTTCTTTTTCCCTTTCTTCTTCCTTTTTTTTTTTTTTTTTTTTAATTGGTAGGGGGAATATACTGATGATAGAACTCAAGGCCTTAACACAGTGAGCTACATCCTCAGGTCTTTTTTTTCAATTTTGTATTTTGAGACAGTCTCAGTAAATTACTAACTGCAGTCCTCCTGCTTCAGTCCCCCAGCAGGCTGGGATTATAGGCATGCATCACACATGCCTGGCAGTGCATGGGAGATCACATCATGATAGGCAAGTGCTCCAGCACTAAGCTAGATGCCCATGCCCAGATTTTTTTTTTCTTTTTTTCTTTTTTGGTCTTTTTCCTTTTTTATCGGTACCAGGGATCAAACTCATGACTGCCTGCTTACAAGGCAGGTGCTTATGCCGCTGAGCTAAATCCCCAGCCCCTATTTTTTAAGATAGGGTATGTAGTTCAAGTTGGCCTCAAACTCACTACATAGTCCAGGTTAGCCTTGAACTTGCAGTGATCTTCCTGCCTCAGCCTCCTGAGTGCTAGGATTACAGGCGTGTACCACATCTGGCTAGGATACCAGTTAAATTAAGAAACAGATTCCATGATTCCTGACCCAAGTGCAGAGGATCATGGGGCAGCAAGCACTATGAAAATAAGTCCCCCAGAGGTCATGCTTGTACCTTCGGTCAGATACACAGCCTTCCCAGCAGGCTGCCCTGCTCAGGCCCAAAGGAATAAAACCTTGGCAGGAAACCCTACTCATGCAAGTGGTGCTGGGAGAGCTCAGAAGAAACCTGGAATAAGTCATTTCTAGACAAAAGTAGATATAAAAATCATGTTTTTCTGAATAACTGACCTTTACCTACCAACTTTTATGGCAAGAAGAGAAAAAGAGAACTTTTGGAATAAAGTAATTGGTAAAGGCTCAGCAGCTACCATCCTTGCAGGGAGTATGCAGGTGGGGCTGGTTCTCACCGGATGGCTTTCAGGCTCCGTTCAATGGCCTCAGGAGGGATCAGGCTTGAGGAGGCATAGTGGATCTTGTGAGGCAAGCAGAAACTCACTTCCAGCCAGCTGTTGATATGGAGTCGCACCACACCAGATGTACATAAGCTGCAGAGAATGGGTACCATTACCAGTTCACATGGAACTTTTTTTTTTTTTTTTGAGACAGGGTTTCATTATACAGTTTGGGGTGGCCTTGAACTCACTTTGTAGCTCAGACTGGCCTGAAACTCCCAGCGATCCTCCTGCCTCAGCCTTCCGAGTGCTGTGATTAGAGGCATGTGCCAGCCTTTCCAGCAAAGGAAATTTCTGAACACATGCACGGATCACAACACCCCATTTAAGACAGCTGCCTCTACCACACTGCCCTGTTGGTTGGAGGAAACTTCAGGTGGAAACTTTATGGGCAAAAAAGTATCTTTTCAGATCTCAGTATACTTAAGAAAATAGGTTTTAAAAAAATAAAATAGGTTAGGAATATACACACACATATACACATTTCTAATTAGTTCTAGAATATATCCTCCAACCACCTTGCCAGAGCTTAAAGGAAACATCTTCTATCCTGGAGGCTCAATGCAACAGAGACATCTAATCAGGCCCTCTGCTAGCCCAGGCTTCTGCCAAACATCTGACACCCAGAGTATGTCCTCCCTGAGAAAGGGCTTGCCCTGCATACCTGATACATGTCTAGTCACCAACTGGCAGCCAGGCAGAGTAGGGCCTGTCTCCAAAGAGAAGATATGTCGGGTCAAGTTTTCTAAACCATTCTAGTGGTGAGAAGTACAAAGTGCCCACCTTCCTGTACTTTGAAAGTTTTAGCAGCACTCCACATGTAACACATGTAGATAACCAAGCCAAAGATATATAGGTAACTGTCTAAACCTGCCCTGATATCCCACCATCGCACCAAACTTTTCATTCCAAGATCTTTCAATGATAGCAATTCAGTTCATTCAGGCTTCAAACTATGCTCAGGGCAAAAACAACACTGTTCCTGACTCCTTGTTTATCAGCAAATTCTACCTGCTCCATCTACAGGGATATCCAAAATCCAGATCTTTTAAACTGTCCAGAGCACTAGCCTCCAAAGATGTCCTTTCAGTCACCTGCCTCATGGCCCCGTGGTTCCCATAGAAGGCTCTGCAACACAGAGCCCACTGTGATTTGCCTACATTTCTCTGACCTCATTTCCTGCCCCATCACTCAAGTCTCAACATTCTCCAGATCCTGGCACTTATCCTTGGCCACAAGCTCTCATCCCAAATGTCCCAGGGCTCCTCCATTCCTTCAGTCTCAGTGTCACTTTCTCAGTGAGACACCCCTGACTTCAGGCCCCATCAGTATTCTGATCCTTCTGCCTATACTCTTTTCCCTGATCCCCAGATCATGGGATGCTATGTCTGCTGTCTAACGCTGTCTCCTTGACCACAACACAATCATGACAAGAGGGTGGTGGGTTATGTTCCCTGTTCACTGCACCTGGGTCAACTTTTGGACATGTGGTAGCACTGTTATCAGTGCTTATGCATGGCATGAGTGGAGGAAAAAAAGTGGCCCAAGGATGTTGGGAGCCGCAGCCCCGAGCCCGGTCGCCTCACTTGGCGGACGTGAGGCCTGTAGTAAAGAGTAAAGCCTGAGGTAGATTACCCCTCCCATCGAGCACGTTAGTTTCCTGCTTACCGTGTAAGCAACCCGCTCAACAATATAGTCTGCCTGGCAACTGATGATGTTAGCCAATCAGCTTGCCTTGCTTACTTTAACATGATTGGACACTGTATCCGTATATATACTGGTGCCACCTCTGGGGGGGAAGAAGAAGCCCGGAAGTAGAAGCCCAGAAGGAGCCGCGGGGAGCGGACCAAAGGAGGCTTCGGCTGGGAGCGATCCCAGGGCAGGCTGTACGGAGAAGGAAAATAAAAGAAAAGGTTGTCCACTGCCAGGCTTTGTCGTGTGTCCTTCCTGCCGGCCGGGAGCGACATCGACACAAGGACAAGCTGCACTCCTGGATGCACTGTCTTGCTTGTCCAGGAAGTCTATTCCTGGGAACAGGCTCCTGTGTGGCCTTGCTGGGAGTCCTTGGGGAACTATACCCAAAAGGAGGGAGGGTATCATGGAGAAGCCAGCCCCTTCCATGGCTGAGCCACTCAATCCCTGTGCTAAGTGCTAACAGTACTTGGTGGCTGACAGGAAGGAACTGCAAATGCTCAAGCAAAGCCCCTGGAGCTGACCTTCAGTTTGCCTCCAAGTATAGGTGGTAGTACATGAGGTCTGGCCTGAGGAAATTCCCATGCTCCCTCTTCAGCCTTCCTGACTCAGCCAGGCTGGAAGAGCCAGGCAGGCATATACCCTCCTCATCCTGCTCACAAGGCCTCCTGGTGATAATTCAGTTCTCAAACTGAACGGCAGCAAAGTACAGTAACAGTTCTTCTCTGAGCCACCAAATTTCTATCATGCCTCCCCCATCATGTTTCCTCTGTTTGCTATACACTACCCAGGACAGCAGCCAAGAAGTGTTTTTCCCATCACTCCGTGACCCTAACTCTACTATTCCTGGCTCCCAGATGCCCACATTCAGCTAAGTGTGGAGCAGGCTAGCAGCTCCAGGAGGCATGGCAAGGAGCTCTGCCTGACCCAGGTTAGAAGACACAAATAGCTCATACCTCTCTCCTGGACACACAAATGTCAGGCACTAAGAGGTGACTAGTCGGGGAGGCAGCACACAGTCCTTCCTAGCACCACAAACTGTCCTTACAACTGTGTCCCTGAAGCCACAGACTAACTGCACAAGCTTCTTTCAGGTCTTCTGGAGGACTAGCAATAGCTGTGACCAGCAGTTTAAAATGCAAAAAAACAAGTCTTTATTCTCTCAAGCAGGGAACCGGTAATGGGGGAAAAAACACAGAACACATCTGTGACTCCAATGATATCTCAGCATCTTTGCCAACACCAACCATCTGGTTATTGCAAAGTCCTCCATGACTCTCCAACCCCCTTGTGTGTTCTTCCTCTGGGGTATCTGAAAACTTATGCCTGTTTCTCTTAGGGCCTTGGCACCACAAAGGAAGGGTCAGAGGAGGGAGTATATAGGCCATACTTAAGTCTAGAGGGTGAAGAGTTGTCCCACCCTTCGGAGGAAAACACATGAGAGGGCTTGGCAAGTGTCAAGATGTGTTCCCAGAGGAGAGCACTACTCTTGGTTTCTTTCACACATGGCTAAGTATGCAAAAGTCCTGTGCCCTTCTTTGGTCAAGATCTTTGCTAGGTAGAAAGCGCATGTCAAACCCGGAGAAACAGCTGAGTCTTTTACAGACTCAAAGATTGTACCATGAGAGATCTGTCCAAGGAACCAGATTAGATGTTCAACTTGACTAAGCAAAACTAAGGTCTCAGCATCCACATATGAAATAAAAGAGGAACAAGAAAAACAAGGTCCACCCAATATGATGTGCCGTCTCCAATGGAAACTACTGGGTAGGCTCTTCTACATAACTTTACACATGGTCAAAAACCAAAAATAAAGATTTTTTTTTTTTTTTTTTTGGTACCAGAGATCAAACTCACAACCTTGCAATTGCCAGCCAGGCACTTATGCTGCTGAGTTAGATACCCAGCCCTGTATTTTCTTTATCTTCATTTTATTTTATTTGTACTTGTTTGTTCTTCTATTTTTGAACTGTTTCATTTATGGTATAGCTTAAGGTAGCTGCCAGAACTATATTAAACACCAAGACCCCTACCATTTCAAATTCAGCTGTTTCTGCTCCTCCAGGTAACTCAGCAAGGCAACATGTAGCAGACTAACTGAAAGGTGCTGGTTTCCAGCAGTTTCAGATTTTACTTTGCTACTCCCAGTTCCCAGTCAGGTGGACAGGCCAAGACACCCACACTCAGCAGTATACGGCTATATCTGTTGCTAATGCTACTTCCCTGACTACAGTACACTCAGGAAGAGGGGCCTTGTGTGGGACTTCCACTCAGCAGCAAAACATATTTCCACTGGCAAAAACATATAATGATAAACTGTATGGAACGTCTGAAATTGGAAACAGTTACAGAAAAAGGCACAAGTAGAGGGTATAGGAATGTGTGCAAAAGTAGAGAAATTGGGACAGACTCAATGGAAAGCCAAAAACAACTGCCAGCTATGGTGAAAGGGAAATCAGAGGAACATCAAAGCCTTCATAGCATATCTTCTATCCTTGTATCAACTGACTTTGGATCTTGGCCATGGTCTGGTTCGCACAACAGTACAGAGGGAAATACATCCAAGTTGATTTCCATGTGAACTTTACTTCACTCTCCCAAGCACCTTTTTCCCTCTGAACATTAAGCACTGAGGATGGTGCCTCTTTATGAGCTAATCAAACTCTAAACTCTGTGATGTGAAGACATTGAGGGTCACCACCAAGAACACTCCAAGGGCCATTTATTTATTTAGGAACTGAAAATTGAACTCAGGACCTTATGCTTGCCAGTAGGTGCTTATGCCACTGAGCTATATCCCCAGCTCCTAAGGGCCATTCATAAGCATGGATGAGTCTCTGGAGCACACTAGGAGGAAAACTGCACTAAAAATGTGCCTATCTGACTTCAGCCTCCAGCTCTGGGGGAAGCCCATAAATTCCTTACTACAAAAAGGTAAGCTAAGAGCCACACTAGTCTGTCAAGAAATGAAAAGAGAAAGACTTTGGCTTTGTTTTCTAAACTCTGTAGTGTTAAGACTCAGGGGTTTAGCCCTAGTTTCCTGTAGTTTCTCCTTCTATTTTTCAGGGTGATTAATGGTTTGGTCTGAAAACAACTCTGTAGGAAAACACTGTCCCCCAGGCTTATCCACACCTCATGCAGCCAGGAGAGCCCACCCCAGTCTGTAACAGGAGATAGATACTTCTGCCAGAGTTCATTATCTTGATGCAATGACTATGCAAAGGCAACACACTCTTATCTTTCTCACCCAAGATGGACTGTATACATGCTTATCCAATTCCCCTCTTGTTTTGGCATTTAAGAAAGAATGCCAACTCCCAACTTTCAGCTAATAACTGAAAGTTTGCTTTTTGGTTGTTCTGGTCATGCTCTTACTATCCTAGGCAAAGGCCTAATAACACTGTCACATATACTCTGCATCATCTAGCCTCAAACAAGGACTGTGCTTCCCAGTACATATCGTGGGATGCTACGTGACCCAAGGCGAGGAGCTTACCTTGAAATTTTGAAAAGAACTTTTTTTTTGGTCTTTTTGAGAAAAGGTCTTGCTGTGTGGTTCAAGCTGGCCTTGGGCGCACCGTGTAGCCCAGGCTGGTCTCCAACTCGAAATAATCCTTCTGCCTCAAACCCTGAAGTGCTGAGATTATAGGAGTGTGCTACCATGCCCAGCTTAAACGGAACTTTATACTCGAATGCATTTTTGGAAATAGGGACTGCCGCTTTCAGAATACTCACAACAGCAGCATAAGCCCAGGCTTCCTTTGAACAGTCAGCAGTGTAAGACTCCACACCTAACATTACCTGTCTAGCCACATCCTGGGCAGTATTTTCTAAGCTCTGAGCTTGCTAGATCTTACCACAGTTCCTGTTAACTCACAGAACCATTCAGTAAACTAATTATTCGTCTCCATGGTACCTACATCATTACTTCTACCATTACACATCCCTTCAATCATCACTGGACAAGCTATGGTCTTTCACACACTGAGCACAAAGACTATATTGCAGAAAGTGAGGAGATATCCCTGCCTTCCTAGAGGATGCAATTTAGTGGCCACATAAATGAGTGAGATGCTGTCACTGAGGTCACAGAGCTCCACAGGGAGACAGAGATGCTGAGATAGCTGGAGTAGCCTCCTGAGGGATTCATATTTCTAGCTTATGTTCACAGATACTTAGCTCCCAGGGGACAGGGCTACCAATGTACTTTTAGCCACATCATAACTCGGGCTTGTAATTAAAATAGCATATTCAAGGGGCTGGGGATTTAGCTCAGTGGCATAAGCGCCTGCCTTGCAAGCAGGCAGTCCGGAGTTCGATCCCCGGTACCGATAAAAAGACAAAAAAAAAATTAAAAAATAAAAAATAAAATAAAATAGCACATTCAAAACAATTCCTTTGAAGAGTTCTGCTCCAAATTTTCTAATCTTATTTAATCTTATTAACTCTGACAGTTTCTTGTCTTTCATTTCTGTTCTGAGAAACCTTTACAGGGATCTGGCAGAAAGTCACTGTCAGAAGAAAGGGGCTGTGTTCTCTACTATCTGATCAATATTGTATACTTAGTCTCTTATCTTAGTGTGGATGGGGCAGGCCTGTAAGGCCAATCATAGACCTGGTGGGATGAGCACGGAGGAAGTCCACTGGCGAGAGGGCTCTTGGGTAGCTACAGAACTATACTGGCATCAAGAAGGGGCAGGTTTGGGGCTGGGGATTTAGCTCAGCGGCATAAGCACCTGCCTTGCAAGCAGGCGGTCGTGAGTTCGATCCCTAGTACCGATAAAAAGTTAAAAAGTTAAAAAAAAAAAAAAGCAAACAAAGAAGGGGCAGGTTCAGGGGAGGATACCAGCATTAGGACTTCTGCCAAAGATGTGAAGCTCTCAGTATCCCTAGGGCAGGCTCTAGGACCCAGGAACTACTGTGGAGGGAACACAATCCTGAACACTAACAAATAGGATGCCCAGGCAGGGAAAGAATACCAAAGAAAGCCTGGGGCACTTTATCACCAAAAGTTCCAACTCTTGTCCTCCTCTGCCTGTCACACTGAGGGTCCACTAGGTGATCCCCAGTTAACTCAAGCTCTGAGCAGCTGCCCCACAGATCACAGAAGCAATCAGCTGAATAAGGTCTTAATTCTTTCAAACCTCAATCCAAACCTAAAAAATCCCAATCGATTCTGTCTTTAGAAATAGAAGTCACTGGATTGCTTTTTCATTCCAAGTTGGCCTGAATTGGGCCTGCAGCTGAATTCTAGTTGAGGCACACAGAATGGCACTTAGAATAAAGCGAGAGTTGACAAGGAAGGGATTCAAGGCAAGTCGACAATTCTCTCACTGAAGAGAAAACGCCAGTGAGACAACATGAAAAACAAAGACCACAATTACAAGGACCACAAAGTTCCTGCTCTGGGTCAGGACTGAATCTTCCACAGCAGAAAGGATAGAAAACTAAAGCAGTCATTTGGCAAGGGCTGTTTCAGGCTGCTCTAACATCTTCTAACACTCGGGAGGCCCATGTCCACAGGTCATCAAGAAACAAAGAACTACTTGTTCCAACTGGTATCAAAACTCCTTCATTGAGGCTGGGGATTTAGCTCAGCGGCATAAGCGCCTGCCTTGCAAGCAGGCAGTCGTGAGTTCAATCCCTGGTACCGATAAAAACAAGAAAGACAAAAAAAAAAAAAAAAAACTCCTTCATTGTTTTTTTATTTTGTTTTGTTTTCTGTTTTAAACTAATTGTTAAGGCACCTGCATTTCCCTACAAAAGGGAATAAGAGATCTGAGAAAGCATCACAGAAATAAAAATACAAATGGTTCAAAGGTGTGACAACATCGCCGGGCGCCAGTGGCTCACGCCTGTAATCCCACCACTCGGGAGGCTGAGGCAGGAGGATTGTTGCAAGTTCGAGACCAGCCTAGGCTACAAAGTGAGCTCAAGGCAAGCCTGAACTGCACAGTGAGACCCTGTCTCAAAAAGACCAAAAAAAAAAAAAAAGTGAAGACATGCATAAATGCATTAAGATAATGTAGGACCAAGATATCATCTTCCTTCTATATCAATTAAAATTTTATCAAGAGTTCACCAAGACCCAGTATTAGCAAAGCAAAGGGGAAAGGCACCTCATGTTGCTGGTACAATTCAGGCAAAACCCCTGGAGGGAAAGACATCAGTATTATACATGCATTTTATCCACTGATAATGCTTTAAAAATTTATCTTAGGGATACAGAGGCACACACACTAATTAGCACACATAAATGCCTATGTAGATTATCTCATATCAGCCAAAGGCTGCAACCAACTAAATGCCCAAGAGAGGGGGCCAGCTGACTATGCAGCCAAAAAAAAAAGTCCAATACATATGGAAGAACAGCAAAAGCAAAGAGCAAATAGTATGTGTACTGTGCTACTGTGTAAAAGGCAAAGCAAGTCTGTGTGCCTTCAATCATCTCTGAGGGAGGACAGGTGACAGCTGTCTGCTGGGATGCATCCTGCCAAGGTATAACAGAAAAGTCATTTGATACAGATTTTCAAACGAAATGAGCATGTGACCTTTTCAAAAGATGCAGTTAAAAAAAAAAAAAAAAAGAATGGCCACACAGCATCCCTTCCTTGTCCTCTCTTACTCCAATCTCAGCAGAGTGCCAGCATCTGCACAGGGACCAGAACAGGAAAGTCCTGGTAGGAATGTATTTCAGCCCATGAGGCACTGAGAAGCTGACCCATGAGGAGAAGGAAGAGGAGGAGGAAGAGGAGGAGGAGGAGGAAGAGGAGGAGGAGGAGGAAGAATAGGAGTTTCAACATGCAGCATCCAATTGTCCTACCTGTCATAAGCTTCCTTAAGGTCTCTGGCCAGCTTGCACTTGGGTAGGATGTGATGGAATGGAGACTGAGGACCTTCATTTGCTGTAACAATCCCAACACAAAGGGCTTTAGAGCTTCTAAAGGCTAAAATAGGGAACACTTTCAAAACAAGTTCAACCGCAAAAATTTTGATTAACTCAAACTAAGCATCAAGAAACTCCCTACTCCTTTTCATAAAAGTTGTGCGTTTCCAAGTGTGGTGGCACATGCCTATAAACCCAGAACTCTGAGAAGATGAGGCAGGAAGATCACTTATTCCAGCCTAACCTGAACAATTTGGAGACCTCCTGTCTCAAACACAACAAAACAGGCATGTACTACCATACTTGGCAGTGTATGACAACTGCTGGTTTTATTTTTTACTTTGGCTAAAAAGACTAGGCCTGACTTTGGTTCCGTTCTTTATTCTCCCTTCTGTATAGAACTACTAACTTCCATACTAAAGCACTTTCAGGTATCCCCCAAGTTATCTATTGGCAAAATTATTTTTATAATTGATAACTTGGGTAGATCCTCTTTCAATCTGACCAAAAGTGAAGAATGGAAATTATCTACCTTACCAGTTGGACATTCCTCCTGCTCCAGGGTAAAGTGGGATGCCCATGGCCAAGTAGGAGGTATCTTTTTTTTTTTTTTTTTTTTTTTTTTTTTTTTGAGATAGGGTTTCGTTATACAGTTCAGACTGGCCTTGAACTCACTTTGTAGTCCACGCTGAACTCAAACTACTCACAGCAATCCTCCTGCCTCAGCCTCTCAAGTACTGGAATTATAGGCATGTGCCAGCATACCTGGTTGGATGCCTATCTTACATGAAGAGTAATCACACAGCAATATGTGAGGCAGAAGTATTTCCACTGGGAAATTAATGAAGGCACATCCACTCAGGACTGTGGGTTAACATGGGCCCTTTGGGAATCTCTCTGTGCCCCCAGAGCATGATTAGTCCAATATGAAGACCATGTTACTTCTCTGGGCTGCTGTTCCTATATCTGCAAATTGGGGACAATCTTTGACTTACAAGACTGTTTTGAGGATTTCCTCTCTAACAGTGCACCAAAAACTGTAGTTACCTTCTGACTGTTTTACTGGTGTGTGGTAGGCCAGTCCTCAACAACATTTTCACTGCTGACACTGACCAGCAGCCCCTCTGGAAATGTCCACCATAAAGAGGCCATCAGGCAGCTCAGACCCATGACCATGCCTGCCATACTCACCTTCAGCCATAGCAGTCACCTCATCCTGGAGTGCAAGGATTAACTTGGCCTCTCGGGTGAGGTACTGGCAGCGGCGCTCCTCATGCTGTAGCACAGTGGCAATGCGCCGGGACAGATTGTGCAGACAGTTTATCACAGATGGGTCAGCATTGGCCTGCAGGAGAGAGAAAATGCCAACTCAAATGTGCATACTGGGGCAGGTTAAAAGGAGGTAATACACTAAGCAAAAATCTAAACCACAAGGTCAAGGATATAGCTCGGTGACACAGCGCCTGCCTGGAAAACACAACATCTTGAGTTCGATTCTCAGTACCAACACAAACAAACAAAAAACTTAAAACCACAAAAGAAAATTCTATTTCTTTTTCTTAGGCTGCTTTCCAAAGCCCTCTACTGTCCAAGATTTCCTATGCTCCCTTTAGAGTCCACCCACAGAAATGCTATCAGCCCCCATTATTTATTCTTGGGAATGACTACACAGACATGGTCCTGTGGGGGGTTCCTGTGGGGGCAAACACCCCTCTACTGTGCCAGGTCTTTATAGAAAAGCAGGTGCCAGCAGAAAGTACCGATTTCACTACCGACCTGTTGTGTGATCCTGTCTCATAAGTCCTCACCTGAAGGACAACAATGGCACTTCCCTTATCTGTGACTGAGTACAGGAAATCAATAAGATTCATAAAAAGCCTCCCCTAAACAAACCCCTGCAAGTGTCTGTGATCATGGCTGTAATGCTGACTGTTGGTGAACATGAATGACTGACAGGAAGAATCAATCACAAGAGGGCATTCAACAGGGCACACAGTACAATAACAGAAACACTATACTAGTTGTTCAGTGAATATGTTCTGTCCTCAAGGATGAGAAATTCTGGGCAGAAATGATCCCCATTAATAAGAGAACCAGAGTAGGCCCACATCCGTACTCCAGTGCTCTTCTGTACTGGGTAGGTCATGGGAGGATGCAGGAATAGGAGACCCCCTGGAACCTATCAGAAGCCACAACTGGCCGGGCAGCTGTATCCACCCAGGCCAAAGGTGGAGTGGGGCTCTATGAAGATGCTTGAGAGAAAAGATAACTGAGCCAGGCATGACTCAGTATTTCTGGAGGGTAAGAAGGCTGCTGAGTCATCCCGTGGGGCAGAGGGAGGGAGAGAGAGAAGGACAAATGGTGGCAATGATTAGAACCTCCTCTGTTTATTTGGCAGGTAGGGCCATGCCTGGTGAGTGTTCATAATCAGACTTTAGGATGAAAACCTTACCTAGTCATTAAACACTTTGTTCACCTGGAGCTGGAGATTTTCTGTACTCTCAACAGATCCCATTTTCAAAACAATCACCATCTAGGGAATCCTACAACAAGGCAGCATGTTCTGGCCCTTCATGTCTGTGGCAACCCTTTAACAGTGTCCCTGTAACCAGAGAACCAATTTATAGGGTACATGCAATAGCCTTAAAACAAAATACCCAATAATAAAGACAGAGAAAAAGATATCTGACAGCCAGCTCTCTCTGCCTGAGGTGTTATCAGGTGAGGGAGAATATCAACCCTACATTGGATCTCTGGGGTCCATTCATTTGACCTTCTCAGATATGTGCAAGGTTGTCCTGCCCCCACTGAGGCTCAATGACCTGCACTGATAAGTGTCTGGTATGCCCTATTCATACAGGTCTGACATTCAGTGAGGTTCCAGAAAGCCCATGGAGAACAACTCAGATTTCGCACAGAAGTTGATGGCATCACAGACCATGAGATTTCCTCATCCCCAAAACTTGGACCCAACCTTAACTATGCCTTCAACATTAACTTCTAGCTCACAGGAAATACTGAGGCAGAGAGCAAGTCTGGTAGTCTACACAATGAAGAAAGTCCAATAGTGGAACATGTAATATGACATGGAGGGAAAGCTCTAGACTGGCAGAGAAACAGACATCACACATACTATTGGACTCGGTTTACTTCCTGGTTCAGACAGATCAACTGGAAATATGTTTCTGAAATAAGGAAAAGTTTCAATGGATCATCTACTAGTTAATACAATCTATCATGGTGAGTTAAAAGAGCATCAGGACAGAAAATAAATGTCCATAGTTTATAGAGATGCTTTTGAAATACACAGTAATGAAAAGGTATGAGGTCTGAGACTTGTCTTGAAATTCTGAGTGAGAAGAAACAGATAGACCCAAAGGAAAAAGGCAGTGGGTAGCTCACGGTCCCAAGAGATGGGTGCATGATGTTTGTCATAGTATTCTTTTTTTTTTTTTTTGTCTTTATGAGACAGGGTCTCACTATGTAGTTCAGGCTGGGCTTGAGCTCACTTTGCAGCCCAGGCTGGTCTCAAACTTGCAACAATCCTCCTGCCTCAACCTCCCAAGTACTGGGATTATAGGCATGTACCACCATGCCTAGCTTGTCATGCTATTCTTTATAGTTAAGAACTTGCTTAACATTTCTCAAAGTTGAAAAAAAATACATTTTAACTGATGACTGAAAAAGCAAGAAAAACCAATCCATTCTAAAATACCAACTCTACAATACTTAACCTTTTCCCCATTATCCAAAATCATAGCAAGCTGAAGTTCTATGATACCCTGTTCTCTGCTACTTTTTTTCTTCCAGTACTAGGTATTGAACCCAGAGCCTTAGCATGGAGCTACAACTCCAGCCTGTTTCTTTGTTTTATTTTCTTTTGTTTTTTATCTTTTTGAGGTAAGGTCTCACTATACAGTTTGGGTTGGCCTTGAACTCACTTTGTATCCCAGGCTAGTATTGAACTCATAAGGATCCTCCTGCCTCAGCCTCCCAAATGCTGAGATTACAGGCATGTGCCATCACAGCTTCTGATAAACAGAAACAGGCTTCCAGCCTGTTTTTATTATTATTTTTTTTTTTTTGAGACAAGGTCTCACTAAATCACTCAACTGTCTATACTGAGCTGAGTGTGGCAGTGCATGCTTGTAATCTTAGCACTAGGGAGGCTGAGGCAGGAGGATCAGTCAACTTTGAGACCAGCCTAGGCTACATAGTGACTTCAAGGCCAGCCTGGCCTACATAGTGAAATCATGTCTTCAAAAAATCAAAATTAAAAACAAAAATAAAAAGTGGCCCAACCTGGGCTCAAACTTATAATCTGCCTACCTCTGCCTCCCAGAGTGCTGGAATTACAGGAGTAAGCTGCCATGCTCAGCTTTCTTGCTGCTTTTATGTGGCAGTAATCCATCTATACTTTTCAAGGTTCTGGCCTTGGCTCCATTTCTCATCTTTCAAAGCAATGAAGAAGGCCACTGTGGAATAATAACCAGTGTTTAATAATTTCCCAACTACAAAATTATTTCCAACTTAATTATTGTATAAAAATTCCTATACAAGGGGCTGGGGATATAGTTCAGTGACATAAGCGCCTGCCTGGCAAGTGCAAGGTCATGAGTTCAATCCCCAGTACCAAAAAAAAGAAAAGAAAAGAAAAGTTCTTATACAACTGTAAGTGCTGCTTGCTTTCCTGACAATATTCCTAATGGTAGGACTACTGGCCCAAGTACATTATACATTCAGCTGTCAAATGCTATTTTGCACAGAGAAGCACCAGCCTGCATAGTCCCAGGATGGACAAAAGCTCCATCTCACTGTCCATCCTACAGGAGTTATCTGTACTGACACTGGACTACATTTGTCAGTTTTTGTCTATTCACACACGTTTTTGTTTTTACTTTCTCTTTATAGCTTCTTGTGTTACATAATTTATGTAAAAACTATAAGAATACTTCAAAAACATCAACACTGAAAAAGGCTCAAGCAGAAAATGAACACTGACCTCTGAAACCTCGTGCCTTGGAATGCCAGAATGCCAACAGTAACAAATCATTTTGATTTTTTTTTTTTTTTTTTTTTTGTGCTGCAGACCAAACTCTAGACCTCACACATCCTAAGCAAGTATTCTAGGCCAGAGCTATTCCTTCAGCCCATTTTGGAGGTTTTTGCCCTGGGCCTTAAGCATGCAAGGTAAATGCTCCACCACTGAGCTATTATGCCTTCAGCCCTGAAAAACCATTTTGTTTTAATCTGCAGAGTTTTGTTTTGTTTTTTGTTTTTTTGAGACAGGATTTTGCAGTTTGGGCTGATCTCAAACTCCCTTTGTAGCCCAAGATGGCCTCAAACTCACAGATACTCTCCTGCTTCAGCCTCCTGAGCACTGGGATTACAGGAATGTATCATGCCCAGCTATAGTTTTTTACTTATCAAAAAAAAGTCCAATTTTAAGAAATTTAATTTTACTTAAAAGGGCCTTTTCTGAATCATTTTGATTTGAACTATATACAGTGCACCTGCCTCTCCACATCACATAAATTCCAAATAGAAAAAACACTTTGAGACATAAAGTGGTATTTAATTAAAGTTTCCTTTCCCTGAACATTTTCAGAGCACACACTGCCCTTGTCCCCAAAATCTAGTGATTTCTTATTGTTACTTTTCTTATTTTTTCTTTAACCTAAATAATAAGGTTTTAGTTTAGCAAAAAAATAACTCATACATTAGTATCTTTTGTCTTAAAAAAAAAAAAAAAACCCACAGGGCTGAGTAGCTCAGTGGCACAGTGCCTGCACAAGGTCCTGAGTTTGATTCCTGGTAAAAAATAGTGGGATATTTCAGAAAAATTTCATCATTTAGCAAAACATAAGTTTCCTTGATATTTCAAAGTCCCTTTATTACAAGCCAATCATTATCCAAGGCACATTTTTGTTCATTTAGATCCCTTATATTCCTAACTTCCCCAGAACCCTTATATTTTGACAGGTTTATTGAAAATACATTTTCTAGGGGCTGGGGATTTAGCTCAGCGGCATAAGTGCCTGCCTTGCAAGCAGGCAGTCGTGAGTTCGATCCCCGGTACCAATAAAAAGGAAAAAGACAAAAAAAAAAAAAAAAAGACAGAAAATACATTTTCTATGACTCATGAAAACAGCCTCAGAGCTACAAACTGCCTTAAGAAATTATTAGACTTAATTTAAAAATAGAAAAGAACAAGTATTGGTGAGGATGTGAAGAAACTGGAGTCCTTATCCATTGCTGATAAAAATATAAAACAGTACAGCTACTATGGAAACAGTTTGAAAGTTTCTCAAAAAGTTAAACACTGAGTTATCATATGACATGAAATTTCAGTCTGAATCTCTATTCAAGAGACATGAAAATGTGTCCACATAAAACTTGTAAACAGGGCCAGGGATATAGCTAGCTCAGCAGCATGGTACCTGCCTGGCAAACACAAGGTCCTGAGTTTGATTCCTGGTTCCAAAAAAAAAAGAAAAACTTATACACAAATTCTGTAGCATCAATATGCATACTAGTCAAAATATAGAAACAGTCCAAATACCCATTAACAGATGAATGAACAAAGTATGATCTACCCATATAATAGAATATTATTTGGCCATAAAAAGGAGTTCTTAATACATCTTACAACATTGATAAACCTCAAAAACTTCCTAAGTGAAAGAAGCCAGATACCAAAGATCAGGTACTACATGATTTCATTTATATGAAACATGCAGAATGAATCTACAGAGACAGAAAATAGACTGGTGGGTTCCAGGGGCTAGAAAGGGAGGGAGAATGGGAAATAACTGTTGATGGGCTAATGGGTTACAGAAGTTTCTCTTCAGAGTGGTGAAAAATGTTCTAGATTTAGAATGGTGATACGTCATAGGCAGTGAGACAAGGCTGTAAATATCACAGATGTACTAGATGCCAGTAAACTGTACAATTTAAAGTGTTACATACTGTTATATGTATTAAAATAAAGAGGGAGGTGGCACGATGGGGCACACTTGTAATCCCAGCACTCTGGAAAGCTGAGAAAGGGGGACCTTACATTTGAGCCCAAACTGGGCAATTAGAGTCTCAAAACAAAAAAGAAAACAAAATGGCTGCTAGGGCTATGGTTCAGTGAAAAGACCTTGAGTTCAATCCCCAGTACTACAAAAATTTAAAAATTAAAGGTAAAGTAAAACTTTATAAAAGAGGGGGAAACGAGGTAGATTTTGCCTGAACACCAGCAAAGGCCAGTGCTGTACACCCCAAGCCTGTGTTAAGTCAATGGCACATTCACTAGAAATGGGCTCCTTCTCCTTCCAACCCTCCTTCCTGACTGAAATTGTTTTTATAAACACTCACCCTCAGTGCAAATACCACATTAAAAAGAATCATGGTAGGTGCTTCTCTCTTCGGGCATGGATCTGTTTTGGAGACCTGTAAAAGAAGCACTGATGCTAATAATCTGAGAGCCATGACTTTCCAAGGAAACTTGTTTAATGCCATTTACTTCAAGCATGGCAAAAGGACCCAGAGTATAGCAGAACCACAGAAAAACAGCCTGGGGTCTTTGAGAAGTGATTGCCCTTTGCTCTAGAAATATACCCATTGCACAGAGTCAGCTGTGACAGGAGTGGGACGGTCAGTGCTCTGACTGCCCTAGTCAATGGAGGTAAGGTAACAGTGCCTATAGAAGACAGGATGGAGAGAAGCTCAAGTGGGTGGAACACCATACTCACATCCTGCTGCTATCTCATGTCCACCTGTGTCTATGCCAGTTGTTTCTTAAAGTACAGGTACTCAGACCATTTAAAGATAGGGCAATTTTCAGCATTGACAAGGGCCTAAGCAGGCCCTATAAGATAGAGCAGACAGGCTCACTTCACAATCTAATTCTTATCTCAGATTTAGGTTGGCACCCAGCAGCTTTAGTCCAAAACATCCAAAGCTCTGAAATAAGCTAAGGGCTACAAGAGAACTCTTTAAAGCCAACTACAAGTGTCATCACTATGGGGAGTTGCAGCGTGAGGCCCCAGTTCTCTTGCCTGCCTGCCCCCACAGGGAGTGACTGCTGGCTTCCAACTCTCCTGTGCCTCACCCACAGACAAGGCAGCCCTATCTGTGAAAACATGGTGAGAAGGGAGGCTGCCTTCCAAGGGGTTTGACATATCCAACTCCCACAGCTGTTCCTTCCATGGGCTTAATCACAGAGAAAGTTTACACATCACAGCACACACAGTCACCCATTTCTGGGTGGTACAAATGTAGCTAAATCCTCTATGTTATACCAAAACACTTCAGAATCTGAGTAATATAAATAAATAAATAAATAAACAAACAAACAAACAAAGAATCTGAGTAATGCTGTTACTGACCCTGCTTGTGTGCAAAGGCTGACTGGCAGGCTCTGTTACACAAGTTCCTTTGGAAACTCTGCACGCTATCTTGCTGATCATCAGAGAACATATACAGAAGGTTTATCGCAATGATAAGTGCTAAATAATAATGGCTTTGGCTATTAGAATATTGTTTACTGTTGTAGTCAGGGGTTGTGCAGAGAACAATTAGAATCAGGACACACAGTTTAATTCAGCTGGCATTAAGTTGACTACCAGTTTTTAATCCATAACATATACTAAAAAGAAATGCTTGCATCATTTTATAGGAAGTTTAGGGTTTCACACATGCTGACATTTACTCTCTTGGCCTCTTCTGGAAACTTATACCTTATATAAAGGGAAGATCATAGTCATTAGAGACCCAAAATATAAACAGTACAAGCTAATGGCAGGGGGCAGGGGATGTGCACGCTACAGGGATGTGCAGGGCTACAGTGGCAGGCCTCCCAAACCCAAGGCCCCTAGCAAGGCATTAAAAAAAAAAGAGAGGGAGAGAAGATGTTGTTACAGAGACTGAAATAACTAGGTACAAGGACCCCCAAGAGCTCTTGACAAGTGCCTGATTGGATCTGCTGCCCAATCGCTGCACAGTTCAGAGTCCTCCAGAGGGAAATGAGTCAGGCTTGCCTGCTCAGAGACAGCCCTACCTGGCCAAGGAGGACCACACCTGTCAGAGAGGACCGTACCTGCCCCAGAGCATGCTGCAGCAGTGTCGGATGCCCAACAAACCGCACGTTATCGATCTTCAGTTCAAATTTTTGGCCACACATTTCAGACTTGGTTGCTAAAATTGTTGCCAGAATAGCATCTGAAAACCTTCAAATAAAAAACAGGTAGGATTGAAATAAGTTAATGAATATCACTGTACCACTCCCTAATATCTCCAGAGGGGAGGGTCTCAGTAAATGGTAGTCTGTGGCTCTGCCCCAGGATTGATGGACATTTCTGAGGCCCCCAGAAATGTGGTACTCTTGTAGCAATTCCAAAGTTAGGGATGTAAAAATCACCAGAATTACAGGTAAAAGACAAAAGAAGCACAGGCTGGAGGCACATGCTGTCATTCTTGCATGCTCTATGAAATTAGGAGAGAAATAGCTGCAGTTTGCATTTAAAATAAGGATCAGCTGGAGCTGGCACTGCCCTGAGAGGCCACTCCTTAAGGCTCATAGGCAGAGGGGCCTCTCCTAACTGTACTCATGTTTGCTAGACTGTCTCTCACACAGCCTCTCCCCTATAGTGCCATATAAAGGGCCAGAGGATACCATTCAGATGCATGCAGTGTGCTACTTTGTTCAGACCATAGCTGACAGCCCTTCCCTGATCCTAAACTTTTCAGTTCGTATTTAGAAAGGAATTCTGTGCAAGACATGTAGACCCACTGTGTTACAGGAGTGCAAGGATGCCCAGCACTGACTACCATGAGGAAATAGGAACAGCTGGGTGTGGGTAACACCCCATCCATTCCAAAATGCATCTGTACATTTGCCTCCCTGCTGGCAATCCACATCCATCTTAGCTGGGGGATTCAGATAAGGGAAAGCCATCTTCAGGGAGGAGTATACTAGCATGTGGCTGCCTTTTATCTCAGAGCCCAGAGCCTGACGCCTTCTCCTCCAGAAGCACAGGTAAACTGGACACATAAGTTTCTGATCTGGACCCAGAAGAGAAAGAACCCTCCATGCTCACCTAGCCACGAGAAAAGGCATTTCTAGTATCTGGTTCAGGAGGGTTTACAGTCTTAGGGAAGGTAGCTCTAGCTTCCCCAGGGCCATACTGCAGCACACGGGCAGGAAGAATCCCCACAGTCCTAAAAAAGACCACTGGAGACAGATACTCCAATGTTCATCTTGGTTATGCTTCTCTCCTGAAAGCCTTCTTTGTAGGGAAAGATGGAGATTTAACATAACTCCTCCATTTTATGATTTAAAAAAAAAGGAAGGCCAGTTTCAAAGCTACCACAGCTCAACTTTGCAATGGTAAATGACTATGGGATAAAACATGTCTATAAAGGGATCACTCAGTTCAGGAAACCCTGAGCCCCCAAATAAACTAGAGAAAGTTGGGTAGAGCAGGCTGCCTTGTCTCTTACACAGTCAGGTTACAAAACTAGTCTTTCCAAAACTAATCTTGTCAAAAACAAATCTGGGACTCATAGCTAGTCCTTCACTCTCCTTCTTAGGCATACTCATCTCTAGAGTAACTAAATCAGACACAAAATATTCCAGTGTCTCAGACAAAAGCCATCATAGGTTTTCATGAAAAACTACACATAGCTCACTTTGCCCTGTAAGTCCTGCCTAAGGAACACAGGTTCTGGGCAGTAAAACTTTGCTGAACATTTCTCCTCTAGAAGCATTTTATGTCTCATCTTAAAAATAAAAATAAAAACCAATAAAAAAAAAACCCACCACCCTCCACTCTGCCACCCAATGATTCAAGACAGAGATAGGAGGCCAAAATTCTCCATCATTCCAAAAAGCTCACACTACTGTGATGGCCAACAATCACTATTTTTTAGTGGTGATTGAATCTTCCATTGTGCTCCTTTTTATCACACATACATTTTTCATGTCAAACTGCAAAATTTTTTTTTTTTTTTTTTTTGTCTTTTTGAGACAGGGTCTCTCTATGCAGTTCAGGCTGGCCTTGAGCTCGATCTCGAACTTGAAACGATCCTCCTGCCTCAGCCTCCTGAGTGCTGGGATTACAGGCATGAGCCACCACGCCCGGCTCAAACTGCAATTATTTAAAACTCTTCTCTAAGGGCTTAGGGATTTAGCTCAGCAGCATAAGTGCCTGCTTTGCAAGCATGTGGTCATGAGTTCGATCCCTGGTACCAAAAAAAGCCAAAAAAACAAAAAAACAAAGAAATAGTCAGAAGTTAAAAGTTACACTGCCTTAAATGATCCTTTAGAGAAGCCCTTCTGGGATAGCCAGCACCGTGGAGCTGATCACTCAATTTATGAGCAAATCTGGCTCATAAAGAAATCCACTTGTCACAATTTAATATTGTGGGCTGGGGATTTAGCTCAGTGGCATAAGTGCCTGCCTTGCAAGCAGGCAGTTGTGAGTTTGATAAAAAAAAAAATTAATATTGCACATTTACTGATGGTACTGATAAAAAAATTAATATTGCACATTTACGATGAAAAGATGCTTGTGCTGGCAATACAGCTCAGTGGCACAGCACCTGCCTGGCAAGCACAAGGTCTTGAGTTCAATTTCCAGTACAAAAAAGAAAAGATGCTTGGGTAGCCGGGGCGTATAGTCCCAGCACTCAGGAAGCTGAGGCAGGAGACTTGTTGTGAGTTACAGACCAGATGGGCTACAAAGTGAGCTCAAGGCCAGCCTGAACTGTATAGCAAAACTCTGCCTCAAAAAGACAAAAAAAAAATCTCTGTGGCTTTATAATTTACATAGTGTCTGCTGATATAAATCACAAAAAGATACAGTTACACCATGAGATTGGAGGAGGGACATAATTTAATCATAACAAATCAAACTGTAAGCAATGGACAAAATTTAGTTTTTGTTTCCAAAATTTACAAAAATCCTTTTGACGGTGAGAGCCTAGTAAATGTACTGTAACATGGTAAAACAGATGTTACAAAAACTAAAGGTTTCTGCACTAACTTAGAAACTCCAGACTTCAGAAAAGCACAGGAAGATATGTTAAGAGCTCAGCTGGAAAATAAGCCAGGACTTCTATTCTTGCCAAGATATCTGGGAGTAGAGCTGGTTCACTAGCTTAGCCTAAAAAACAGAGGAAGACAGAGGCTGGAAGAGAACTCAGTGTTCCCCCACGTGCCTCCTTCCTGGGAGCTCATTAATGCTGTATGTACCAGGGCCAGAGATTTAGCTCAGTGGCTGAAGCACTTGCCTATAAAGCACAAGGTCATGAGTTCAATCCCTGGTACCAAAATAAAATAAAATAAAATAAATTTTAAAAAATGCTGTATGTACCTCCATGACCCAAAGGGGATACACTAGGGTGGAGGGGGGTCCTACTGCATCCATGCTTACCTAAATAAGCATTACCATATCTACTCCAGGAGAACTTTTTTTGCCACTAGTGAGCATATCCAAACACAAGTGGAGAGGTTTAAGTCTAAGCATCACCTGAAAACCCAAACTTGGGAGAGATCCCTATTAAACCCCTTTGAAAACTGTACAAGGAACCTCAATCACAGGTCTCAGTGCGGCAGTAGGAGAAAGATGAGACACCCCACTTCAGATTACCTCCTACTTGGGGGGAGGAGATTTACACGGCATACCTGGCCTAGAAGTCTCTCTGCAGCCATCCAATCAATCCTTGGCCTCTTGGGTAATATGAAGCAGCTAAATAACTAAGAGGAGAAAAGGCAAGCCATGGCCAAGTCTGGGTTCTTATATGGGGTCTGGGGTAGTGAGGTCCAAGCTAGGGCCTATGTGCCTCGTTAGTCATTCTTTAATATTGAGGGAAATCAGGAATTAAGCACAATTACAAGAAAAGAAGGCAGCCAGAATCAAGACAGAAAGATGGTGGAGAGGTTTTAGTCTTACCCTGCAACCAATTGCTCATCGGTTGGAGGACATGGCTCGCTGAAATGGGAACAGGACCATCAAGACCAAACAAGAACATTGTTTAAAAAAAAAAAACATGAAAAGCTACAATATTGTTGTTCTGAGACAGAGTTTTGCTATGTAGTTCAAGATGGCCTTGAACTTATTATGTAGCCTAGGCTGGTCTCAAATTCACAGCAATTCTCCTGCTTCTGTCTCCAGTACTGGGATTACAGGCATGAGCCACCATGCCTGGTTTACAATGTTGTTTTATAAAAATAGTATTAAACTATAGCAGAAGTTATCTCTAATAAGCATTAACTAAGTGTCAAAGCTAACAACTTACCAGACAAGAAAGAATACAGACATTTCCCACAATGAACACTTAGCACAGAGTTTCCTAATACTCAAATTGCACATATATATAGGATGGAAGGGGACACGGTCATTTTTTTTTGTCTTTTTCCTTTTTATCGGTACTGGGGATCAAACTCATGACTGCCTGCTTGCAAGGCAGGCGCTTATGCCGCTGAGCTAAATCCCGAGCCCCAACAAGGTCACTTTTAAGAGGCAAGCAAAACACTGTAAGACCTAGATCAAGCCCAAGTGGCACAAAAATTCACTGGACATCTGGGTACAAGTATCTAATAACTCCAAGAATAGGTCTCTCACCTGTATGATGTTAAGAATTTATCTGCTTGGACCAAATATGAACCTCAGTTTGTAAAAGCCTTCTAAAACTGTAGTACCATATGAATTTTTCAACTTAGTTCCTGAGATATTGTGATTGTCTGAATAGCTGATTTCTCTGACCCTCTGCCTAGAGCAATAAGAGGGCCATGGCAGATCGGCACATCTTGGTGTCAAAAAACATCTAGGACACTATCAGACTTAAGGAAAGACTTTAAGAATCTAATTTATATTCTCATGCAGAAATTCTTATTATGAGACATGCTACTTTGAAAGTATCATGAAAGAGCCAGGCATAGTGGCTCATGCCTGTAATCCTAGCACTCGAGAAGCTGAGGCAGGAGGATTGTTGCGAGTTCGAGACCAGCCTGGACTACAAAGTGAGCTCAAAGCCAGCCTGAAGTGCATAGCGAGACCCTGTATCAAAAAGACAAAAAAAAGAAAAGAAAAGAAAAAAGAAAGTATCGTGAAAACAGAAAGAAAATCTAAACACAGGAAAGAAACAACAAGGGAGCCCTGTCATGATCACCATGCCATACTGTTGCATTGTGCCACAGGCTGCTGTTCCCTATAACTCTCACTAAGGAACACATACTGCCAAAGACCCATGCAAGAGAAATACACAAAAAAGAACCTCTTCTTCAGAAGCTCCCAAACTTTCACTCATTGGAAGTATAGTGTTAAAAGGTTAGAATAAAAAAAAATAATAAAAAAAAATAAAAGGTTAGAATATTTTGTGGACTTCCCTCAAATTACCCAGAAAGTCAAAATCCTAGAATCCTAGTTTTTACAAGTCACAATGCAACCTCTTTACCTCCAAAGAAAAATGAGCAAACACACACAGAAGCTTCTAAATGTCAGCAATGTTCCATTTTCTGATAGATGGTCTACCCCTTTGAGGGAGGCAGGGCCATCATCACTCAAGGAAACATGAGTTGTTCCTATGATAGCCAGATCTGAAAGTCATGGGGTAGGAAACTCCTCACCTTCAACAACCTTACAGAAGATAGAGAAACTAAGGACCAGTCTAAGAAACAAGCCAACAGCTCACATGGTAGGATGCAGAGTAAGAGTTGAACTTGGAACCCTGAGCCTGCACTTGTCCCAGTATGCTGTCCTTCAGTGTGGACACACAGGCTAGGTGGAAGAAAGGGTGAGAATGCCCAAGTGTGGAGAAAACACTGTCAGTCCACTCTGTTTGTGTAACAATCTCTGCTAAAAGAAGGAGGGGACATGTTCTAACATAATTAGAGGTTGTCAGGCTCTAAACATTCTGGTAGAGGCAAAGTAGTCAAGAGGCCCTAGTGGAGCCCAGGTGGGCCAGATGAAGAAGAACAAGAACGTTGCCTTGCCTGGTCAAAGACACCATGTGGTTTAAAGGCCCAACTGCACCTACAAGCTCACTGTGGTGAGAAACCTGGCCAAGCTCTATAGCTCACACAATGGCATCTATGGTTAGAGGGTTGAGATGGAACCTATTAGAGCTCTGGAAAGGTCTTCTAGATTGTGTCTAAACTACAGTAAGTTCACAAAATGTTGACACTACAAGAGCAACTCTTCTCTAAAAGTTCCTCTGACACAGTGTCCAGATAGCTGCTTGTAATCCTGGAGACAGGGACAGACGCTGGGATGTAACTACACCAGCTTTTCAGATTAACACCAAAAAGTTTATGGCTTATATCTAGATGCCCCCCCACTAAAAACACAGCCATTCATAGTTGGGGAGTTTCAAAGGTGGCTGGATTACAGTGTGATGCTGGTATTAAAGGGAGGATAACAGAAGGCCTACCTTGGCCATGGGTGGCACCAATCAATAGGCTTATATCCTAGATGTAATATTAAAAGAGAAAAAAAGGCAGTCTGCTGCTGCTTCTGCTTGGTGATTTGCTGTTTCTTCCCTGCGTGCCATGGACTATGTCTGCTTTGCAATGCCCCTCTGACATGCCACCCTGCCCTGGAGCCAGGTGACTGTGGACTGAAACCTCTACAAACTGTTAGCCAAAATAAACCTTTCCTCCTTTAACTTTGAGTGTTAGGTACTTTGTCCCAGCAATGAGCAATTAAGAACCAAGCTTTCATGCAGACCTCTCAATGGTTTCTATGGAAGTCACATGGTACATTTAAGCACTCAAGCAACAGGAACACTAGAAACTTTATAACCTTGGGTTTCAAGTCTTAGAAACAATGGAAAATATCCACTCTCTTTTATTCTTTTGTTTGTTTTTTTATTTTTGGCTTTTTTTGTACCAGGGATTGAACTCATGACCTCACACTTGCCAGGTAGCCGCTGAGCTACATCCCCAGCCCATTTTCTTTTTTTTTTTTCTTTTGAGACAGGGTCTCACTACAGAGTTCAACCTGGACTTGAACTCACTATGTAGCAGCCCAGCCTTAAACTCATGGCAATTCTTCTACTTCAGCCTGTCAAGTGCTAGGATTGCAAGCATGTACCACTATGCCCAGCTCTTACTGAATTCTAAAAAAGAGTTATTTTTTAAAAATGTGTTAACAGTTAACTGAAACATATCTTGAGGATACATCTAATAAATCCAGCTGACTCTCTGAACCAGTGCTATCCAACAGTACTTTCCACAGTGATAGAAATATCTCCAACGTGCTAGTCACTCGTCCCATATAACCACTGATTCTGCAATGAGGCTAATCCAACTAAAAGGAACTGGACTTTTTATTTAATTTTAATGAATTTCTACTTAAATGGTAATATTAGCTAGTGGTTACAAGACAGCACCGTCCTGTGTCCTCACTTTCTAAGGAAGGACACCACCACTTAGAAGTTGAGTGTTTCAACCTGGCAAACTGACAACCAGGGAACATTCTAAGGATTCCAGAAAGAAAAGCACCTTATAGAACCAGAATCAAGGAAAACAAGGGTTCACTGCATTACTGTCTTGCTTTAGAAAGATGCTCTGAGCCATAGCAACTACTAAACCTCTTCCTTCAGCTGTTCTGAATTGTAAGGGAATACACTTAAGCCAAACTTCCAGGATGCCCCTAGAATTTCCTCTTTCAGTTTCTCTCATCTTGAGGCCATATGTTTGTTTAGCTCTATGATGAAGCACACCAAGTTCATCCATAGGACACTCCACCTTTCAAGTTGGAGAATAAAAGTTGTGAGATATTCACAATAATTCCATTCTGTGCTCATGAGTTCCAAGGGGTCCTCATAAGTTCTAGTTTGACCTTGCTGTTGCCCTGTTTCACATTCATCTTTCCTATCTGATCTGCTGACTGCAGGCCCAGCACCAGATAAACATAGCCTTATGTAAACTGTTTAACTGGCGTGCAAACTGCATAAGGTCAGCTCCTCATAATAAATCTTTTGCTTTATATCACACACACAAAAAAATGATGCTCTGAGTTATGACTGGGCAAAAGCTGGGGCTTGCTAGGCCCCTGCAACAACACAGAGCAGCAGGCAATTGGGATCTTGAAGGAATCAACCTGTATCTTCAAAATAGCAAGATCAACTGTAATGTATTATAATTACCAAATGAAAAATTCACAAGTTTAATAAAAGAGATTCTAGTGAAAGCACTCTTTCCAGTTTTCTCTCTTCGTTATGCCAAATATTGAATTAATTCATCATTATAAGTCTCTGAAAACTAACTGCAGAACCAGATACTGCTGTCTCAATCATTTCAAGCTCCTTCTGAGTCTTCACAACTGGAACCTCATGTTCACTGAAAGTTGGAAGAGTGGCCAGACCTGATCCACACTGATCTAGGGTATAAGAAGAGGACTGTGAAGGGCAAAAGCTTTCTGTCTCCCTGTGACAAACAAGGCTGTTCCAAGTCACCACCGTCAAAGGACAAGACAACCACAGGCCTCTATATCAAGACCATCCCCTAGGACGGGTATCCCCAGATTTTTTTACCTGCTGATCTCTCTTCCAAAGCTCATTCCCCTTGGAAACAGTCATAAGTCATGCCAGAAGCACCATCACCCTCACAAAAGAGGATAAAATGCACACTCTTAAAACTTCAAAGTCAGGCTGGGGATATGGCTCAGCAGCACAAACGCCTGCCTGGCAAGCACAGGGCCCTTGTGAGTGAGTTCAACTTTTGTTACCAAAACAAAACAAATCTGCAAAGCCCTGCTGTAGATATAGTGCTCCATCAGAGAACTGGAGGTAAATAACACTACCTCACTGCACAACGAAGGTACAGGTATAGATCTTAACTGTCTTCTCCCAGTTTTTTTGAGACAGGGTCTCATCACATAGCTCAAGCAGGTCTTTTTTTTTTTTTTTTTTTTTTTTTTAACTTTTTATCGGTACCAGGGATCGAACTCACGACCGTCTGCTTGCAAGGCAGGTGCTTATGCCGCTGAGCTAAATCCCCAGCCCGCTCAAGCAGGTCTTAAACTCACTATGTAGACCAGACTTGTCTTGAAATTGTGGAAATCCTCCTGCCTCAGCCTCCAGAGTACTGGAGTTACAGTCATGTACCACCACACTCAGCTTGACACAGTTCTTTGCCCCATTTACACTCTATGTTTAAGTGAACTCAGGAATGGTAACTTATAATCTTCCTTCCTTCACTAGCCTATGTTAGCATTTTTTAAACTTTAAAATGAATGTTAAGAAGACAGACATAATTTTCATGAAGTTTCTAATCTGATAGTGCCTCCAAGAAAGACCAAAGGAAGTAAACACAGGAAGGGACAGGACCAGCCTTCATTCAGGCCTGAAGGAGTGCTAAGGGTCAGACTAGCCCCAACACCCCAGTCTCACTGCACTTATCACCACCAGAACCTGCCCACCAGGAAGGGAACTAGCCAGGCTGTGCTATACATGAATGCCTGCACTTGACTTCTGGACATGAGTTTAAAAAATCAGGTCTGGAGATAGCAAAGGGGTCTGTTTTCCTCTGTTTTCCTCTCCTAGGGATAGATGTCCTACATGGAGATGGCCTCATCCATTCTCAGAACTTCTTTCCCAACTACACACCCCACAGCTAAAACAAGTGCCCAAATTATTCACCATTCAGAGACTGGTAATGCAACCCTCTATCTGTAATACCTGAAAACATCTACTAAGTAGGAAAAAACGACACCAGATTTTTCAGGGCAAACATCTGGATCAACAGGAAGGCAAGGCTCTATCGTGGCCTATGGAACAGGACTAGTCCAATCCCAGATGACTGCAGGACACTCACCTGGAATCACCATCCTGGTCATCAGCATGGTCACCAGTGTTGTTAACAGCATATCTACTACGTGGCTTATCTAAGTGAGGGCAAGAAGAGGAAATAGGTAAGAAGGTAGGATTTCTCCATACCCAGAAGGACTGTAAAACTGTTAAAATCCACAGTTTCCAAGACACAGCCTATCTACACAATAGAATATTGTTCAGCCATTAAAAAGGTAACATGCGCTGGGGATTTAGCTCAGCGGTAGCGCCTGCCTTGCAAGCAGGCAGTTGTGAGTTCAATCCCCGGTACCGATAAAAAGGAAAAAGACAAAAAAAAAAAAAAAAAAGGTAACATGCATGAACCCTGAAAACATTTTGCTTAATGAAATAAACCCAACACAGAAAGGCAAATATCACTCTTGCATATAATATCTAGAATAAGCAAATTCACTGATACAGAAAGTAGGTTAGAAGTTAACAGCAGCTGAGAACATAAGGAAAGGAGTTTTTGCTTAACGGGTCACAGAGTTTCAGTTTAGATAACAAAAAATTTGGGAAACGATGATGATTATACAGTATAATGAATGTAATTAACACTACTAAATTAAACACTTAAAATGATTAAGCCAGGTATAGTAGCACATGCCTACAGTCCTGGTTATGGAGAGGGTGAGACATCAGGATCCCAAGTTTGGCTTAGACAACTTGTTGAGTTCCTACCTCAAAATAAAAAAAATACAGGCTAGGGCTGAGTATTTAGCTCAACAGCATAAGCGCCTGCCTGGAAAGTATGAGGTTGTGAGTTCGATTCCTGGTGCCAAAAAAAAAAAAAATGTGGGCTGGGAATTTAGCTCAGTGATGTAAGTGCCTACCTACCAAGTGCGAGGTCATGAGTTCAATCCCCAGTACAAAAATAAAAATATAAATATTTAAAAAGCTATGAATATAGCTCAGTGCAAATCTCTGAGCTTAATACCTAATCCTGGGGAGGTGAGGTTAAAATTTCATGATGTATAGCATAAGCTTTTTTCAGAAAAAAATTTCCAAGAAGTTATGATGAAATAGGGAAATGTTTTTGCTTCTGTGTTAATTTTGTAAGGATTTATAACTACATGCGCACACACACACACATATACATACACACACAGAGAGTAAATGATGGCGATGAGATCTAAAAAAGCAAAAGAATGTTTAAATGAGCCGGGCATGCCTGTAATCCTGGTGCTTAGAAGGCTGAGGCAAGTGAAACGCTGAGAGTTTGAGGCCAGCCTGAGCTACAAAGTGAGTTCAAAGCCTGTCTGAACTGCACAGTGAAAGCCTGTCTCAAAAAGACAAAAAAAAAAAGTCGGGGGGCTGGAGATTTAGCTCAGCAGCATAAGCACCTGCCTTGCAAGCAGGCAGTTGTGAGTTCGATCCCTGGTACCAATAAAAAAGGAAAAAGACAAAAAAAAAATATAGTCTTCATATACACATATACTTGACCAGAGTATTATTGTTTAAAAACCTAAAAATGATGCTAGAAAAGAGTACAAGAAGCCCATGGGGAAAAACAGAAATGCTAATAAGGGAGAAAACAATGACTAGAATTGCTAGAAATGTAACTCGGAAGTAAGGTATTTATCTAGCAAATGTGAGAGCCTGTGTTCAATATCCATCAAGTGGGGCAAAGAGGACATATATTTTTATTTTCTTTTTTTTTTTTTTTTTTTTTTTTTTGTATTTTTACCGGTACCAGGGATCGAACTCACGACCACACGCTTGCAAGGCAGGTATTTTTATTTTCTTGATGGGAATGTTAAACACAAAGATGTCTTTTCATCCTAGTTAATCCACACATTCAAAGCAACCTCCAAGCCAGGCATGGTGATATGCACCTATAATCTCAACTCCGGAAACCTGAAGATCCCCAGTTTGAGCCCAGCCTGGGCAATTTATCAATTTAATGAGACCCTGTCTCAAAATAAAAATAAAAAAGAGCTGAGGATGTACCTCAGTGTAAAGGTTTTGGAGTCAATCCCCAGTACAAAAAGTAATTTTAAAAAATGGCCAGGATCACCAGGCATGGTAGCACATACCTATAATCCCGGGACTCAGGAGGCGAGGCAAGAGGACTGCTGCAAGTTTGAAGTAAGCTTGGGCTATCAAGTGAGTTCAAGGCCAATGTGAACTGCCTTGTCTCAAATAATAATAATAATAATAATAAGAAGAAGAAGAAGAAGAAGAAGAGGAGGAGGAGGAGGAGGAGGAGGAGGAGGAGGAGTAAAATGAGCTGGGCATGGTAACGCACACCTGTAATCCCAGCATTTGAGAGGCTGAGGCAGGAGGATTATTGTGAGTTAGAGACCAGACTGGGCTACAAAGTGAGCTTAAGGCCAGCAGGAACTGCCTCCAAAACACAAAACACAAAAACAAAAACAAACAAGCTTTAGAGTATTCTATATCATAACAAAGAAAATTTCCTTATTCTTGTTATAAGTGAATTTTTTTTGTTCTTTTTTTTTTTGAGACATGGTCTGTTTCTGTTGTTGTTGCTATGTGTGTGTGGTTCTGGATATTAAACCCAAGGCTTAGCATATACAAGGCAAGTACCACTGATGTATAGCTCCAGCCTTTAGACCAATAGAAACACATTTAAAAATGGGACAATAAGCCAGGCATGGTGCCATATGCCTGTAATCCTAGTGCTCGGGAGGTTGAGGCAGGAGGACTGCTGCAGTTCAAGGGCAGCCTGAACTACATAGTGAGGTCCTATCTCAAAAAAAAAGAAAAGAGACAAAAACGTCCTAAAGGCAAATACACAAGACTTTTGGGGGGTAAAGGATAGAGCTCAGTGGTATAGCACCCACCTGGCAAGGGTGAGGGCCTAACTTAAGATTCCCAGAAAAAAAAAAAGACTTGTCTATTAATAATCTTGGAGAATAGAAGGCTTTATGTGTAAAACAAAAACAAAAAGTACAAGAGACTAGACTAAAATATTGACTATAAAAATCAAAACTATAGGGGCTGGGGATTTAGCTCAGCGGCATAAGCGCCTGCCTTGCAAGCAGGCAGTCATGGGTTCGATCCCCAGTACTGATAAAAACGAAAAAGACCAAAAAAAAAAAAAAATCAAAACTATATAAAACAAACTGGATAGACACTTAAGAGCTTTATCACAAAGGCATTTTTAATTTCCCCTGGGCTAGGATACTGAACCCAAGCCCTTTGTTCTGAGCTATATCCCCAGCCAATTTTTTTTTCTTTGTCTTTTTGAGCCAGGGTCTCAATATGTAGTTCAGACTGGCCTAGAGCTCACTTTGCAGCCCAGGCTGTTCTCTAACTCATAATGATCCTCCTGCCTCAGTCTGAGTGCTGGGATTATAGATATGCACCACCACACTCGGTGCCCCGCCCCCAGCTATTTTAGTATTTTATTTTTGATACACAGTCTCGCTAAATTACTAAATTGCCCAGGCAGGACATGAACATGTAATACTCTTACCTTAGCCTCTCAGAGTACTGGGATTATACGCTTATATCCCCCACTCCCTCCCCATACACAGCAAAAGCCTTCTTTTGGCATGGTAGAGCATACCTGTAAACCCAGCCCTCTGAAAAATGCACACAGGAGGATTGCAAATTCAAGCCCAACCTGGGTAACTTAGTGACTCAGTGAAAATCCTGTCTCACAATAAAAAAATAAAAGGACTAGGATGTAGCCCACTGTGAAGGCCCTGGGTTTTGGTTTTTTATTTGGTTTTTTTTTTTTTTTACTTTTATAACTTATTTTTGAATTAAAAATAAAAGACAGAATGAAACCAAAAGCAAATAGAAGAAAATAATAAAGATCAGAAAACACAATTCTTTATCAAACTGTCAACATCATTTTTCATACAGATTAACATTTTGATTCTTACATTTGATAAAGGAGCAAAATTAGAGCTCCAACCCTCCCCAATCCCATGATTTATCACAAAGTTACACCAATCATGATAAAACAGTATTGATATCAAGATAGACAAACCACCAAAGTACCAATATAAAGCCCCAAAATAGACACCCACATAACAGACATTCGATTTCTGGCAAATATGCAAAAGCAATTAAGTGGACATAGGATTGTACTCACAATAAACATACTAGAACAACTGGATATCCACATGCAAAAAACCTAAACCTATAGCACATCAAAATTTCTTAAAACATTCAAAAGTCAACTCAAAATGGCACACAGTGGGTTAAAGTGAAGGCAGGTGTAGCCTGAATGGTTGCTTGGTAGAAGTCATTCTCTCTGGGACAAAATACAAAATAAACAAAATGTTTTTTCCTTATCATATTGGTAAAACAATGTGATGACTATGCATGTGTGACATTTTTATTTCACTAAGTATGTTTTCAAGGCACATCATTTACCTATAAAAATGTCTAATTTATCATTCTTTATGGCTGAATAATATTCCGTTATATAGAAACACCAGATCCTTTTTATCCATTCCTCAGTCAATGGGCATTTAGGTTGTTTCTAAGATCTGGCTAATATAAACTATGCTGCTGGGGGCTGGGGATTTAGCTCAGTGGCATAAGCGCCTGCCTTGTAAGCAAAGCAGGCAGTCGTGAGTTCTATCTCCGGGACCAATAAAAAGGAAAAAGACCCTAAATAAATAATAAGCTATGCTGCTATAAACATTGGTGCACATGTATCACTGTGGCATGATGTTTTTAATTCTTTTGAGAATGGTGCACACCAACCACACAGGGCTCATTCTCAGCGCCGCTGTGTTAAAAAAAAAAAAAATTTATTTTGGGAAGATACCCAGAAGAGGAATAGCTGGGTCAAATGGGACCTCCAACCCTAGTTTTTTAAGGAATCTCCATGTTGATTTCCACAGTGGTTGCATCAGTCTGCATTTCCACCAACAATGGAGCAGGGTTCCTTTTTCCCCACAGTCCCTCCACCATTTGTTATTGGTTGATTTCTTACTACTAGCTATTCTTTCTGGAGTGAGGTAAAATCTCAGTGTTGTTTTAATTTCTTTTTTTTTTTTGTCTTTTTCCTTTTCATCGGTACCGGGGATCGAACTCACGACTGCCTGCTTTCAAGGCAGGCACTTATGCCGCTGAGCTAAACCCCCAGCCCCTGTTGTTTTAATTTCAATAAGGCCCTGGGTGTAATCCCCAATATAAAAACAAAAAAGACTTTCAAATCTACAAGGAAAAAAATATCAATTACCCAAGAGAAAACTGAGCAAAGGTTATGAATAGATCACTCATGAAAAAGGAAATCCAAATGGCTCTAAATTATTATAATAAACTTACTCTCAATCTTATTTTTTTAAAGAGAAAAAAAACACAAAAATTAGAAAGCAATCAAACAAAAAAAAAAAAAACCAACAAAAGCCAAATGATGACAACAACTAAATAGTGACACAGGATTTCAAAATAAGGTGTTAGGAGTTTAACAATGGTTGTTATATTACATATTGTTATCTTCAAAATAATTGCTCAGGTTACCGGATACAGGCATGCAAAATTGATCAAACAATGTGATTTCCCTTTGTGACTCTCGATCTTAAAAAAAATGAACATTAAAACAATCAGATACACTGCAGGGCAAGCATGAGGTCCTGAGTTTGATTCCCAATCCCAAAAAAAAAAAAAAAATCAGATATAATTTTCCACGTATCAGATTTACAAAAATTGAAAAAGCAGCCAGGCACAGTAACACATGCCTATAATCTCAGTACTCAGGAGACCCAGGCAAAAGGATCATAAATTCAAAGCCAGCAAGGGCTAAACAGTGAGACTCTGTTTCAGAAAACAAAAAGAAAAACTTATCTATTAATAATAAATGTGCACAATCTCATTAGACCCAAGCATCCTACTTTTGAGACTTGATCCTACAGATATTCTGCAAAATGACAGTATATATGTAAAGGAAACTTGCACTATGTGTATCAGCAAGACTGGAAACAATTTAAATGCCTGTTAACAGAAGAACATATGAATAAATCAAGGCATGCTCATCTCATGAAATTCACAGCAGCCATTGAAAAGGAGGAGGTCACGCAAGTTGGTTCTGATTCTTTGGTGTAACATGAAAATGAAACCAGGGCAGAACTGTGTATAGCTCGCTTTCTCTTGTGCTCAGAAAATAATGTGTGCATATGCTTGTGTTTACACAGGTTCTAAATATATGTAGAAAGGACATTTCTACTGTGTCAGAAAAAAATTAAAAAGAAAATGCCTACATGCCTTAACTATCTAAATATCTTTGCACCTTCAAAACCCTGTACCACAGCTGGGTGTGGGGGTACACGCCTATAATCTCAGCACTCAGGAGGCTGAGGCAGGATTGCTGAGTTAAAGCCCCACCTGAACTGCATTTCGAGACACTATCAAAAAATGAAAACAAAAACCTTTTTAAATTTAAAAATTAAAACTCTGTACCAATAAGCAAATTTTAAAATGACAGTCAGACAAGGCGGCTCAATTCTGTGATCTCAGCACACCACTGACTGAGGCAGAAGGTTCACAATTTGGAGGCCAGCCTGAGCAGTTGAGCAAGGGAGAATAAAAGGTTCATCATCCAGGTGGAAGGGTGTGTTCCAGGGCAGTAGTATGCTGAAACCAAGCATGAGGTGTAAGTATTTACTCAACTGCATGGGATGCCAACACAGACCGTTCAGTTTAGAAATGTGCTTTAGAAGATACTTCCATGAACAACAAAAAAACCCCTACAACAAATATTTTATTTATAGACGGATACACATTTGCTATCTTCTCAAGAGAGTTAATTCTGAATTACACAGAGAGTGGACCGCAGGGCTAACATGTGATGCATCTGTAATTTTACAGTTGTTAAGGTCCTAGGGACTGAACTCAGGGCTTCCTGCGTACTAGACAAGCGCTCTAGCACTGAACTATACCGTCAAACCTGGAAATTATCTTCCTGCCGCGGGTTTCCAAGTACCTGGGATTAATTTTTTTTTTTTTAAAGGAGACTGACAAGACGTTAGCGATAGCTGTTTTGGAGATGAGTTACTAGTGTTTCTCGCCTGCCTCTTTTCTTTCTTCGCGAAGACGCTGCGAGTTCACGGCGGCCGCCGGGCGCCACTTACTTGTCTGGGACGCCGGGTGCTCCTGGTTTCTCTGGAAGGGATACCTGAACAGCAGTTTATTGCCCCTGCTGCCCGAGCTCACCAGAATCACGCTGATAGGACTGGTGTTGTCCCCCATAACGCCAGGGGCCGACGGGGATTGGGGGGACCTGAGGAGAACGCGCAAGACTTGGGAACGCCCCACGCCCGGATACAGGCCAAAAGAGCCTGCGCTACAGCCTCAAGACCCCCGCGTCGCCGCCGCCGCAGCTGCCGCCGCGATCGCGAGATTTGGCGCACGGTCCAGGCCATTTACGCAGGCGCATGCGGACGTATGCGCAGGCGCAGAGGTTCGGGAAGCTATGGTCGCGTTTCACTCGTGGGCTGCTGTCAGTTTTAGACTGAAGGAAACCGCACGCGCACATACTATTGTAGGGTGCAGGCCAGCGTTCAGAGCGCTAGCTCTCTCTAGACGCTGATGTCTGCGTTATAAAAATAACACCCGTATTTGTAGCCGGGCACCTTGCCGAGCGCTTGTAATCCCCACACTCTAGTAGGCTAGAAAAGGACGATCGCAAGTTTGAGGCTGGCTAGGGTCTCTCTGGGTTTTGAGAGCCTCTCAAAAAATAAAGCGTTTCTGTACAGCTCAGGTATAACGCCTGTCAACATGAGGACCCCGAATTTCGTCCCCATTACTGTGGGGGTGGAGGATAGGGTGGTGTATTTTTTTCCCAAACATTTCCAGAATGGAGGATGGTTTTGCTCAGTGTTTCAATGTTGTATTTCTTTAATTCTTAAGGAGCAAGAAAGCTTATCATTTGACTGTTTGCCAGTGTGTGAGAATTGGCTTGTTTTCCTCATGGGTTATTTGTTCTTTGATGCTTCCGAAGTGTTTTTTGTGAAGTATCTGTCCTCTTCTGCGGGTTTTGCAAACCTTTATCCCTGTCTGGTGTGCTTTTACTTTGGTTTAGTTTTGGTTTTGGTTTTCTGAGATAGGCTCTCTATATAGCCTAGGCTTAGTTTGAACTTAACAATAAATGATCTTGCCACAATGTCTCCAGTGCTGGGCTTACAAACGTGTGCCACCATACCCACTAGGTTTTATTTTGTGTATGAGATCTAGTACTTTTCCCACAGAGCCGCGTATCCAGAATGGAAATGGATGCAGGAATAGAGGCTGGGGTAGGGAGTAAGGAGCCCCCTGCCTGATGAAGTGGCCAGTTGTGACCTGGGGCCCTATCCACAGAGGCCCTTGGAGTCCTTGGTGCCAGACATGGGTGGGATTGTAGTCAGGCCTCTTCCCTCTGACTTCCCTGATGACGCTGCTACCCAATTGGGCTGAACTCGGATCCAATGAGCCATTTCTGCATAGGCAACGGCCAAGTCTTGGAGGAGCCCACTGTCCCCCCAGTTATCCCCTCAGGGCACACTTCTTGCCAGCACCCTTCACTGAAATGCTCTTGATTTGCTTCTCTGGCTATGTAGTTAGTAGTAACAAGCAATGGAACCAGTGGGGGGGGGGAGTACAGGAGGATCCCATTTGTCACATTCCAGGTGAGTCCTTCGAAAACTGGCTGGCCAGGCTCAAGGGCAGGACCCTCCAAACTGGAGTCTGATCCCGTCATCTCCCTCACCTTGGCCCCATGTCTCACCTCAGGAGCTGTTACAGAAACCAGACATCATGGTTACACCTGGGTCTGAGAGGTAGCAGTCCCCTTGGACCTCAGTTTCCCTACCAGTATTCAGACCAAAAGATCTTAAAGTACAGTCCTGGTTCTAAGCTCTCACTTTTCTCTGGGACAGTGAAGCACCAGGGAACCTCTGCTTAATGCAGGTATATCTTCAGACTCTTCTCTTCTAAGATCCCACACCTCTAAGTACCCCTCATTTTAACTTTACATAACTATTTTATAATCTGCTTTTTGGAAGATTGGGCTTTTGGAAACTGAAACCTCTAGCCTCTCTCCCAACCTGGGTCCCCTTAGGCAGGGCAAGAGGCCACTTGGTTTTATCATTCTTGGGTCAGCCAGAGAGCAGGGTGGGGCTCTCTGGGACTCTATCTGGGTCCCAGCTTCTTGACCTCTGTTCCTGCTCCACCAGAAGAGACACCTGTGTATAACAGTGACAAAATTAAGTTCTCATCAGTCCAATGTTCCTGTCAGATGACTTGCTCAAATGCTGGGGGTGGGAGCTAAATGTAACCCGCACATACAGTTCAAACAGTGAAACTCAGGCTCACAAAATTAATTTAGTCCTAGGAAGGTCATCAGTGTCTATCCTCAGGAGTGCGCCTGAATACCTGTAGGATGAACTGCCGAGTGACCAGACACGCATCCAAGCACAGACCCAGCTATTCAGACTCAGAGTAAACAAGAGCTTGAGATTCATCAGTGCTGGCAGACTGAAGAACATCAGTGCTGGCATCCTTGGGCTCACTGCCCAGGCTCAGGCTCTCCTGTCACAAGTAAGGAAACCAAGGCTGGTCCTGGCCCACCAGCATCCCAATCACACCAAGCCGCAGGCTAGTTCCCTTCTCCAGTGAAACCATGGACACATTTTATAACTTGCTTGAACCTCCAAGTCTTTATCTTAAAAAATAATAATAAAACATCCTGGTCATTTTATCTTTATCTTGCAATCTGGCCTTCTACATAGAGGCCATAGTTAAAATGAGTTTTCTACACTAGCAACTTCCTGAGGAAAAAAAATAAAATGAGTTTTCATCTAGTACTGGTTCTCTCAAGGACCTAGCCCTACCTAATGCCTAAAATACTTCAACCTAACTGAGCTCTCTATAATATCCCTAGCCTTGACAATTAATCTATTTTCTTTCTATGAATTTGATTATTCTGGATATTTCATATCTATGGAATCATACAATATACAATATGTAGTCTTTGGGGCTGCCTCCTCTTAGTACAGTATTTGTGAGGTTTGTCCATGTCATAGCATGTGTCAGTACTTCATTATCTTTTTTTTTTTTGAGACAAAGTCTCACAGTATAGAACAGGCTGACCTGCAATTTACTATGTAACCCAGGCTAACTGTGAAGTCATGATCCTCCTGGCTCAGCCTCCTAAGTGTTAAGATTATAGGCATGTACTACTATGCCCAATCTCATTACTTTATTTTTATGGGTGAATAATTTCTCATTGTTCAGAAATACCATAATTATAATTTGTTTATTCATCTATTGATAGACATTTTCCATTGTTTCCAACTTTGAGCTATTGTAGGTAAAAGGATCCAACATGTTTTTTGAGACAGAGTCTCACTATATCTCACCAGTTCAGACTGGTCTTAAACTCACTATGTGGTCCAGGCTAATCCTCCTACCTTAGCCTCCCAAATACCAGGATTACAGGGATACACCACCATGCCCAGCAAGGATACATCATTTTTAAACAAGACAATAAAATCACGAATTTTACTGCATTAAAATTATGAACTTCTGTTCAACCAAAACCAATATGGTACTTAAAAAGTAAAGGCAAGAGCCAGATGTAGCCATACATGCCTATAATCAGAGCACTTGAGAGGCTGAGACAGAAGTATCTTAAATGTAAGGCCAGCACAAACTATATGGTGAGAACCTGGAAAAGAGGAGATAGAGACAGACAGAGAGACAGAAAGAGACAAAAAAGGCATAGGGGCTAGGAGTGCAGTTCAGTGTTACTGTATTTGCCTAACATGCACAAGGTCCTGAGCTCATCCCCAGAGCTAAAGAAAAAGGCGGAGGGGACTGCAGCAGATTTGTCTTCAAAAGTCCTACAAATCAGTAAGATCAGGAACATTTATAAAAATGAGCATCTCATGTATACTTCAGTAAGGAGGAAGTTCAGTGAATAGTAAATATGTGAATGGGAACACCACTAATCACCAGGAAAATATGAATTGAAACACATGAGAAACCACCACATACACATTAGACTGGCTAAAATTAAACGAGATCAATAGTACCAGATGTTTTAGAAGAACAAGAGAATCTCCCACATCACACCTGGAAATATAAATTGGTCAATTAGTCTGGAAAGTGGGCATGCCCTGTAACCCAGAAGCTTCACTCCTGGGTATATAACCAATAGATCTCAGTCACATGGGCTCTAAGTGACATGTGAAAGTGCAGCAGCACTATTCATAATAGCAAAGAAGTAAACAACCCAAAGGTCTGTCCCCATTATAATGAATCAATTGTAGCATATTTCCACAAGGAAATACAATAGAGCAAAGGAAAGGACCACTTGTATGGTGAATTTCACAAATACTTAGAGTGAGAAGACAGATACAAAGGAGCACATAATGTATTGTTTTATTTATATAATAGTCAAACCTATGCAAGCTGGGAGTATAGTTTAGTGGTAGAACACAGTTTAGCATGCAGAGGCCCATCGGCTCAGTTCCCAGCAGCAACAACAAAAAGCATTCAAGAACCACTAGCATCACCAGGCACATGCTTATAATCTCAGCATTCTGGGTGGCTGATGAAGAAGGATCACAAATTCAAGCTGACACTATGCAATTTAGAGAATTAGTACAAGTCCATCTAAAAAATACAATTTAAAAAGGCTGGGAATATATCATTTGAAGGCCTTGGGTTCAATCTCTAGTGCCACATTAAAGAAAAAAGAGTAAAACAAGAAGCTAAGGCCAGAGTCAGGCATGGTGGCACATGCCTGTAATCCCAGCACTGAGGAGGCTGAGGCAGGAGAATCATTGCATGTTCAAGACCAGCCTGAGCTACAAAGTGAGCTCAAGGTCCACCTGAACTGCAGAGTGAGGCCCTGTCTCAAAAAGACAAGAGAAGAAGAAGGAAGAGGAGAAGGAGGAAGAGGAGGAGGAGGAGGAGGAGGAGGAGGAGGAGGAGGAGAAGAAGAAGGAGAAGGAGAGGAAGAGGAAGAACATGACAATGATGTCCTCTCAAGTCAGGCATAAAACAAACAACCACCATATGAGAGTTAAACACTAAGCATAGTGCCTCACACACACAAGATGTTTAATTCTTGCTTATTGAAAGAGTTTTGCTCTAGAATAAATTATGGCGATGGAAGGCTGAATCGGGGATGTTTACCCCGAAGTCACTTTCTCCTTCCCCTATTACAACTTCCTTTTTCCTTCCCAGTGCCTTCGAAGAAAATTCCAACCAGCTTCTCGCTCGTCATTAATGTCCACCCTAAGGTTATATATAGCTCCCATACCTCATATTCGAGTCAGAGCAAGCAAGACCCCTGTCGGTCATGGGCTCCTCTCCATATCCTTAGAATAAAGGCCACTTTTACTTTTATATTTTGCTCTTTTATTGTGCCAAAAAATGCTAACACTTATGTTTGTACACGTTTTCAAATTTAGAGATCTTATCTAAGCCCCACATTTTTCTCTTAAGAATAGTTCAGCAAGATATCTATGGTTAAAACTTCCCTTACATGAAGTATTTGCCCCTGGTTACTTCAAAATTCCAGCATGATTTGGTGCAGATTAAATGTTAGCTCACCAGGAATTTAGCTCAGTGGCACAAGCACCTGCCTGGCAAGTACAAGGTTGTGAGTTTAATTCCTGGTACTCAAGAAATGAGAGAGAGGGAGAGGAGAAGAGGAAGACGGAGGGGGAGGGGGAGAGAGCGTGTGTGTGAGAGAGAGGTCTTAGCTAACTCTAAAATTTGTAAGGAAAGGTAAAGGAACTAGAGGAGCTAAAACAATTTTGGAACCTGGGCATGGTGGTACACTCCTGTAATCTCAGCACTTGGAAGGCTGAGGCAGAAGAATCATTTGCAAGTTCAAAACCAGTGTAGGCTACAAAGTGAACTCAAGGCCAGCCTGAACTGCATAGTGAGAACCTGCCTCAAGAAGATAAAAATAAATAAAACAACTTTGGAAAAGAGGAAAAAGTGGAAAAATCACATTATCTGATTTGTTTTCAGTGTTCTATATTGAACCCACTGAACTATCCCCAGCCTTTTCCTTTTTTTGTTTTTTAAAATTTATTTGAGAAAGGAATTTATAATACTCCCACCTCAGCTTTATACCTTATAGTTCACCCATTTAAAGTGATTTCAAAAATGAATTTTTAAGAAAAGAAAGTGAGTTCAGCTGGCTGTGGTAGCAAACACCTGTAACCCCAGTACTTGGGAGCTTGAGGCAGGAGAATCACTGGGAGTTCGAGGTCAGCCTGGGCTACACAATGAGGGCAAGATAAACCTAAATTACATAGTAAGACCCTGTCTCAAAATAAAGAAAGAAAAGGCAAGGAGAAAAGAAGAGTTGAGTTCAGAGCCAGGTTTGGTGGAGAATGCTGGTAATCCCCATGCTATGGGAGGTTTTAACAGAAGTGTTAAAAAAGTGAAAGCTAAAAGTTAAAGCCTTGGGTAGGTGATATAGTTCAGCAGCACAGTGTCTGCCTGGCAAGCACAAGGTCCTGAGTTCAATTCCTCATGCCAGGAAAAAAAGTTCTAGCCCAGCTTGAGCAATTTAGCAATTTAGTGATACTGTCTCTAAAATAAATAGGTCGCAGATGTATCTCAATGTGAAGCCCCTGGGTTCAATCCCCAGTACTACTTAAAAAAAGAAAAAAGTATATTCAGATTAGTGAGTTATAGTTTATCTATAGTCACATAACCAACATCATAGTGCAATTCCGAGTATTTGCATCACCCTAAAAGAAAACCCATATCCACTACAGTCATACCTTCTGAACACACCAAATTAAACAAAACTTAACTTATTTCTGTCACTATAGATTTGTCTAGTCTAGATTTTTAATTAATTAATTAATTAGTTAATTTTAGCACTAGTAATCGAACCCAGAGACTTTGCACTGAACTGTATCTCCCAGCCCATTCCCTTCCTTTTTGGGGGGTTAGGAGGGTTTTGCCATGTAGTTCAGGCTTTCAGGCTGGCCTTGAATTCATTATGTAACATAGGCTGGCCTAGAACTTATGGCAATTTTTCTGCCTCAGCCTCCTAAATGCTGGGCTCATAGGCATGTACCACCCAGCTATCATCAACCCTCTTTATTTTTTATTTTGAAACAAGGTCTGGTTAAATTTCCCAGGGGCTAGACTCAGATTTGCAATCCTCTGGCCTCATTTCCTCAAATTCTTGGATTACAGGTATATACCACTCTGCCCAGCCATTCTGGACATTTCATAGAAATGGAATCATACAACATGTGGTCTTTCCTGTCTGGCTTCTTTCACTGAGCATCTTTTCCACATTGTATTAGTATTTATTTTATTTTTATTTTTGTCTTTTTGGGATAGGGTTTCACTATGCTGTTCAGGCTGACCTTGAACTTACTTTGTAACCCAGGTTGACTTTGTACTTGCAGTGATCCTCCTACCTCAGACTCCCATTCATTTTTTTTAGTAGTTGAGGAATATTCCATGGATAGATTATATTTTATTCACTGGTTAATGGAAATTTGAGCCTTTCCACTTGTGGTTGTGATGAATAATGTTGCTATAAAGATATGTTTCCATATTTCTTGGGTATATATCTACAAATACAATCGCAGGATCATATAGTAACTCTGTTTAACTTTTTGAGGAACTGCTACACTGTTTTCCAGTGTGCACCATTTTACATTCCTACCAGCACTTGTTATTTTGCCTTGCTAATTATGACCATTCTACTAGGTATAAAGTATATCTCATTATGGTTTTGATTTGCTAATTGCTAATGGCTGTGAGTCTTTTCATTGCTATTGTATAGCATAAATTGGTTATTCATATGTCTTCTTTAGGGAAATGTCTATTAAAATTTTTTGCCCATTTTTTAATTAGTTGTTTATTTTTTAGTTCTAAGACTTTTTGGGGGGATAAGTTTTTGTCTTGGTTTGAGTGCTAGGGACTGAACAAAGAGCCTTGCTTATACTAAACATGCACTCTACCACTGAGCTATATCCCAGGAACTTTATTTTGGTAAGTTCTTCATTGGATATATTGTTATTAAATACTTTCTCTCATTCTCTGAGACATTATCCAACTTTAATACTTACCATAAAGCTGCAGTACTCAGAGATGGGTATAGGAACACACTTTTGCAATCCAAGCATTCTAAGAGGCAGTTAGAAGGTTGCAAATTCAAGCCCAGCCTAGACAACTCTTGATGACCAAGCAAGATCCTGTCTCAAAATAAATAAAAGCCTGGGTATATAGCTTAGTGTGAAGGTTGTAGGTATAATCTCCTACAAAGTAGGAGCTACAAAGTAATCAGTAAGTAAGCTACAAAGTAATCAAAATCAAACAGCGTTAATTATGGTGAAAGACAGACACATAAATCATGGAACAGAATAGAGTCTAAGCCAGTCAAGGTGATTCACATCTGTGAATCCAATACTCAGAAGGCTGAGGCAGGAGGATTGATATAAATTTGAAGCCATTCTAGGCTACATAGACATCAAGGCCAGCCTGAACTACATAGTTAGCCCTTACCTCAACTGACCTGTTTGTGTCCCTACCAACAGGACAGGATGACAGGCTAACCAAGCAGAGTTCATCTCATGTGGTATACTCAGTGACTGTAAGGTAGCCCTTATATCAGTCACTGTAATATGAGACAAATATTCCTTGTGGTTTAATTTTACACACAATAAATTGATTTATTTGGTTTTTACTGTTCTCTGATTTGTGTGTGTTTGTGAGGAGCAGAGTAATAGGGAATTGAACCCAGGTATTGGCACTGAACTACATTTCCAGTCCTCTATTATTTTGAGATGGAGTCTTGTTAAATCACTAAACTGCTCAAACTGGGCTTGAATTTGAAATCCTCCTGCCTCAGACTCTCAAAGCATAGGGATGACAGGGCTTTGACAGCATTCCTAGCATGGTTTAGGAATTTGATACATGTATAGATTTGTGTGACAGGACACAGAACAGTTCCATCATCCCACAAGCTCCCAGCCTAACCTCAGTGCTGGGACAGCAGAACACTTGCTGTTCTTGGAGAAATTCAGGAGGGCACTGGGAAAGACAGCAACCCGCTCACCTCCTTGGTAAGCAGCTGTGAGCCTACCCGCGAGCCAGCTGAGATCAAACATTCCATCTCCCCCCTATTAGCAAATGGGAGCCAGAGATCTGAGCATCTCTCTTGGGAGGTTGACCCTATGCAAAATAGCAAATATGGGGGATTTCCTTCTACCATCTCTTTGAAAGCAATATTGTTATCACTGTTTTTGCTTTGTTCTGATTAATTGTATTGCTCTATTCAATAGTCTGTTTTGATAAGTTCTATAATGTTCTGTATTTAGTTTGATTTTGCTATACCTGATTGAAAGGACAACAATTGTGAAGATAAGGAGTTATACTATGGAACCTATTACTGTTATCCCTGTAACCTGCGTTGACATTCTGTACCAGTTTCACTGCATTGTCTCATTTGGCTTTGTTCTGTCTTGTTCTGTTGCATTTTACTACCTTCAAAAAAATAATTTAAAAAAAAACAAGAAATTCAGGAATCACAGAGAGATGCTAGAATGGGATGGTACAGGAAGTATTGTAAATGTCCCTAAGAAGGGTACACATTGGGTCCCACTTGGCCATTCTGAAATGGCTAACGGCAGTGCAGAGCTGGACTTCAAAGGCAGAGATGACCTCCTGGAAGACTGGGCCCCTATCTCTCTTGGATTCCTTGTCAGATTATGGCCAACACCCCCTCCAAGGTCAAGAGGGTGAAGGAGCGATAGCCCCTCACCCTGCAGGCCCACCAGGCCCTGGCTGCTCATTGTCACTGGGTCAGATAAGAAACCCCACCTCTTTGCCCCCTCCTCTTTCCCAACCAATGACCACAGCCTGGCTGGGCCCACAGCACTGTGCATATAAGAGGATCTTGGAGAATAAGCTCCACGAGGCCAGTCCTGAGAGTGTCCAGCTCTAGCACAGCTGCCCACTCTACCACCATGTCTCTGACCAAGAGTGAGAAGGCTATCATCATGTCCATTTGGGACAAGATGTCCATGCAGGCTGATGCCATTGGCACTGAGACTCTGGAGAGGTAAGAGCCGGATGGGATAGGCTGAGTGACCAGGTCAGAGACCAAAGCAAGGGCAGTGGGAGGAATCAGAAGGAGAGGTTGGTTAAGATGAGCAGTGAGAATGGGTCAGTGAGAAAGGCTACTGAAGAGGAGGGTGAGTTGGAATAGCAAGTATGGAGAGAGAGGATGGTGAGAAGGCAGTAGGAGAAGTGAAAGGCAGGCATGAATCCAGTGATCCAGCACTCAAGTGACTGGAGCCCGAGGGTCACAAACCCAAGCTCAGCCTGCACTACATAGTGAGTTCAAGGCCTGTCTCTACTACAAATTAACACCATGTCTGAAAAACACAACAGAAGGAGGAGGTCAGGGGAAGGGTCAGGATCAGTGGGTGGAGTGGAGAGGGTGAGGGAAAGGTTCAGAAGAAAGGTCAGTGAGGAGGGGATGGAGAGAAAGGGTGAGTGAGAGAGCGGGGTCAGGAGGGCCAGGAAGGGTGGCCTGCATGGAAGGGACATGGAAGAAGGGATGTGGAGAAGGGTGTCATGGGGCTGGTGGTGGTGAGGCGGGGTGGTGACGAGGTCAGTAAACTGACGAGGTGGTGGATGGAGAGGGAAAGAAGCTGGAGGCAGAACTACCTCACGGGGCTCACTGACGCCAACCAATATAAAAGCTGAGCAAATGAATGCATGAACTCATGATGGGCAGTGGGGCAGAAACAATGCCTTGCCACACTGGAGCCTGGGCAACAGGAAAAATAGGCAGTACTCATCCTGTCTTTATTTAGAACTTTAATATTCAACATTAACTGATTTGCATTAGTTTAAGATTTCATTAAAATATGATTTTAACTTACAAGATGGGTGATTGACTGACAATGCATTTATATGCTTAAGACTGGCTTCTGAATTTGGGGAAATCTCCACGTTTGAGGCCAGAAAGTGCTTGGGTCCGGGCACCCACCTCATCTTCCAAACTGAGGCCGCCAGGCTCACACTTCCTCACACACACACCCTCCCTCAGGCTCTTTTCCAGCTACCTGCCGACCAAAACTTACTTCCCCCACTTTGACCTGCACCCGGGATCCCCGCAGCTGCGCACGCACGGCTCCAAGGTGGTGGCCGCCCTAGGCGATGCGGTCAAACACATCGACAACATGGAAGTCGCGCTGACAAAGCTGAGCGAGCTGCACGCTTACATCCTGCGTGTGGACCCCGTCAACTTCAAGGTGTGTCGAGTGGGTGGGGACAGACACAGGTTGGAAGTTCTTCAGCGCTGGGACCGAGGTGGTGGGGTCTCAGTTACTTGCACACGCACAGGCACCGCACAGGTGTGCAAGGAGACCTGAGCCGCCTTCTCTGCCCCCGCAGCTCCTGTCTCACTGTCTGCTGGTTACGCTGGCCGCGCGCTTCCCCGCCGACTTCACGGCCGAGGTCCACGCCGCCTGGGACAAGTTCATGTCTATCGTGTCCTCCATCCTGACCGAGAAGTACCGCTGAGCACCCAAACCCTGCACTGGCTGCGCGACCCCCGCACCACCCTCAGCCTTCCTCCTTTCCTCGCCCGAATCCCCAATAAATGGATGAGACTGGAACAACTGGGTCCTACCTTGTCATTACTGGGGGAGGAGGAGAGAAAGTGAGGGATGTTCTGGGGCCTCTCAAGAACGCGGTCACCCGGGGTCGTCCGCCTGCTGGAGGATATTCCGGGGTGCCTAGGGAGCTCCTCCTCTCGGGAACCCCAGATCACAGCGCAGTGGGAGCAAGCTTCTCCCACCAGCCACATATTGTCTAGGGTCCTTGGGGCAGAGGAGTTTTTGCACATCTGCCCACCCGAATCGCCCACCGACCACGCTTCACTCGGCGTGGGGGATGATTGTCGGGACTGCTCCTCCACGCGAGGTGTCACCAGCTCCCACAACCTTACAGTGTCCATGTCTCAGATGCAGTCCCACAAAGAGAGTCGGTGTCTCCTGTCCCTAGTCTCTCTCTAGCTGGGGCTCTGCCTCTGTCCTGTGGTTCCCTCAAGGGCAGCACAACTCTGCCCACAGGGGAGTGATTAAAGACTCCCCCCACCAAACCTGCAATACAGGCGCAGTTCTTGCCCGACCCATGAGGGGGCCGAGGGTCCCCACATTCCAGGTTCCAGTCACCCTGAAGTCGATTTTAGCAGGTGGAGCGACACGGTGTGCGGGGTGCTCTACAAGGAGGCCTAAAGGTAAACAAGACTCTCAGATCACACCATGCTCTGCCCCCTGCCAGGAATGTGCCCATATTGTATAGGTCTGGAACCTGATCTTCGGCCACATGGTGTACTTCCAGGCAGAGTTGCAGCTCAGATGAGTGGGGGAGGATCTCTGGGAGATGGGAACAAGACACAGAACCCACCAAGGGCCAACCAAGGTTCCACCCACCTCTAGCAGGTGACAGGGCTGGAATGACCCATATGGCTGCAGCGTCCAACAAATGATCTGCTTCCACAAGCTCTTTACCTCCTACCTTAGACCCATATCTGCTTTCCCACATCTAGGTCCCTGCCAGTAGCAGAAGCAACTGGTGAATCAGGGACAGCAGGTGCTCTTGAGGTGGGTAGGGTTGCTCAATAGGTAGACAGTCTTTGCCTCTAGGGTGAGGGTCTTGTACAACCTTAGGCCTTTGGTGAAGGTAGGCAAGAAGAGACTCTCTCTCACCCACCATCTCTGAAAGTCCTAATCCAATGTTGCCAGGTGGCGCTGGCCTTTCGCCTGCATTGAGAATTCAACAGTGGAGATGGTAGCCTTGTGGATCCAGTTTCTCACCAGTGTAGCCTTGGTGCTGACCATCACTAAGCCCCTCATCTCTCAGCCCCTGATCTGTTTGTCACTAAGACAAGGTCTCCTCCAACTTTTGTATCATCTTTAAGAGAGAGCAGGGTGATATCAATGTTCCTGAGCAGAGAAGCTTTGGATCTCTCAGGGAGCCAACCAGTACTACTAAATGCTCACCCAAATGTTTACCCCCCCCCCTGCTGTGCCAAGGGACAGAGGGTGTGCTTGGACCTAGGGTATCTTCAACTTCAGCTGACATCTAGGTGCAGTGCATTCTCACAGCATGCCCACATTCTCTAAGCATTCTCCCTCCCTCATCACTCATTCATCACTAAAGCTGCCTGAGGTCAGTCCTCAGTAGAACACATACACAGAGCTGTTAAATAACAGAAGGAGAAACTGGCCAGCCATGCTGACACAGGACCAAAATAGAGTCCTATGTAAAAGGAAAGAGAGAGACAGAGAGGTGAGGTACTGGAGATATTGGAGGAAGGTGCAGAGAGAGATGAGATCTCAGACTTGAAGCAGGCATCTGGAGTTCTCTAAGTCCCAGCCTCTAATGCTATTTGTCTTTCTTTTTTTCTTTTTTCTTTTTTTTTTTTTTTTTGTCTTTTTCTTTTTTATTGGTACCGGGGATCGCCTGCTTGCAAGGCAGGTGCTTATGCCACTGAGCTAAATCCCCAGCCCCGCTATTTGTCTTTCTGAGGCAGGATTTAACCTATGACTGTGGGCAGAATCAAAAAGGTACACAGAGAACAGACAATGAGAAGAGGAAGCACCGGGCACTAGTCTGAGTTACCTCCTTCTCTGACCCTCATTGCATTTCAGACACCCAGGTTAGATTTGTATGTTTATGTGTTTTGTTTATTGAGAAAGGGTCTCACTATGTAACCCAGGTTAGCCTCAGAGTTATGATTTTTCTGCTTCAGTAAGCACCCTAGGGCAGCCTGTACTGAAGGATGACACCTACCCACCTCAAAACAAGGGCCATGTGTAGGTCCCAAGAAAGTCTCAGCAAGGAACCTCCTCTACTAGCGTCACTGGTCATACAAGAGGATGGGGACAGCACCAGCTGGCACTGTTGCCCTTCTCACTGCTTCACCAAGAAGCCCTGCTATATCCAGATGGCCTCTGCCTTCCAGTACAAACACTTCTCCTTTACCCTCACCCCTCCCAGAAATCCACCCTGATCCTCAGACTAACTGACCAGGTCTCCTCATCCACTTTCTCCGGGTTTCTCAAGACCTTCCTGAGTTTTGCACCTGAGCTTGTGCAATGGTGTGAGGACTGCCTCTGCCTGAGGAGACTGCTCTTTTACCAATGTAACCACCATTTAACTGGTGAGTCTTGCATCAGACACAACATTGACAGGGGCTTGTCATCATGAACCAGGACAGTAAGCCAGTGAGGCAGAGACAGTCAGTCACACAACAGGTAGGGGCTGGGGACAAGAGAGACCCCACTGTGCGTCCTTGAGCAGAGTCTGTAGCCAACTCCACTCTGGGTAGGGGAGCTTGAGTCTGAAGCCTCCAAGCCTAGCCTGGACAACTTGTGCCTGGGTATTTCTTTCTTCCCTGTGCCTGTCACTTGGTCACACACAATGGCTTTGGGGAAGGAAAAGAGCTGGAACAACCGAGACTGAGAGACAGAGGGAGGACTTCTGGGAAGGACACCCTTAGGTGTGCACCTCTCTGCCCTAAATGGGCGACACTTCTCTTTCTTCCCATGAAGGGTGGCAGCTGTGTGGACTCTGTTCAGTTAATGTAGCAAGCACAACCAGCGTGCAGCGGGTCTAGGTGCAGGTAGGTGGTGCCGGCTGCCCTCCTGGTCTTGCAGTGAGACCAGCCCTAGGGACTGGGGCAGGCAGATGCCCTGGAGCTGTCGCAATGGAAAAGCACAAAAAAGTACCCTACCAGGCAGGACCACTGGCTGGGGACAGGCATGCAATTTCCAAGGAGGCCCAGGTAGGAGGAATCAGTGTCAGGACGATGGTTCCAGCGCAGAAGGGGTCTGAGCTCCTTACTACACCGCCACTGTTGGACGCGGCACGCCCCCTTTGGACCTCCTCCGCCCGCCCCGCCCCGCCCCAACCAATGAACGTGGCTGTGCAGGGCGTCGCCCCAGAACTCGGGGACTTAAATGCGCCGTGCCTTACTTGTCCTACACCCTTCTGGTTCTGACACAGACTCAGAAAGAATCCACCATGGTGCTGTCTGCCGCTGACAAGAACAACGTGAAGACTACCTGGGACAAGATTGGCGGCCATGCTGCAGAATACGTAGCCGAGGGCCTGACCAGGTGAGGATTCTCCTCTCCTTTGCTCTGACTGACCAGGAACCAACACAACCCCAGCGCCCAGGACACCCCAAATTGCCTTATCCCACAGCTGCCTTATCCCCACTCACCTACTGCTTCTCCCCGCAGGATGTTTACGAGTTTCCCAACCACCAAGACCTACTTCCACCACATAGATGTGAGCCCGGGCTCCGGCGATATCAAGGCCCATGGCAAGAAGGTGGCAGACGCGCTAACCACTGCCGTGGGCCATCTGGACGATCTGCCCACTGCCCTGTCGACTCTGAGTGACGTGCATGCCCACAAGCTGCGTGTGGACCCCGTAAACTTCAAGGTGAGTGCTGAGGCTGAACTGGAAAGGAGCCGCGGATTCCATAAGGTAGAGTCAGGCTGTGTTGCATTGTCTGTAACCACTCACTAGCACTTTCTGTTTCCTCAGTTCCTGAACCACTGCCTGCTGGTGACGCTGGCTGCTCACCTCGGAGCAGATTTCACCCCCTCGATCCATGCCTCCTTGGACAAATTCTTTGCCTCTGTGAGCACCGTGCTGACTTCCAAATACCGCTAAGGTGGAGCAGCCCTGCCCTGGCCCGCTCGGTCTCATGTCAGGCCCTTCTCCCTTCCTTGCACCTGCACCTCTTGGTCTTTGAATAAAGTCTGAGTGGGCAGCAACCCCTGGCCTCTGTGTTCTCTGTGTTCACGATGGTGCCAAGATTGGGGTTGGTCATTGTGTCCTAGAAACATACCAAAGGCCTAGAGCAAAGCTCTCTTCCCCATTGAGGAAGGGAGAAAAAGGAGAGAAGGGGAGAGTAGATGGGAAAGTGGAGCCTGGTGTTCAGGAATTCAGTAAATAAGCCCTTGATTCTGAAAGTGCTTTGCTGGGTTAATTTGTTCATTCTAGAGCTTTGCAGACTCAACATGAGTTTGCTGCACTAATCCATTCATTCTCATACTTCTTGCATTTGCACACACACACTGTGCACAGGTTCAACTCTTCAGGGCTCCTCCAGAAGTGGATGGTGAGGAGTCCTCCCTCCTCACACCCCCCTGATCTTCCTATAACTCCCACATGCCCTTCACAGTTTAGCTGAAACAGGGGGTGATGACAGAAAGTTCTCTGGAGGTGCTACTCCAAGATGATCACTGCTTGGTCAATGATGTCCTAAGGCCAAGGTCAGAAGACTCAATCTTAAGGTCCAGCCCTGTACCCACTCAGCTGCTCTGAGCCTGTAGCATAGTAAGAGACAGAGCTGGGAAGGGTTGGCTGAAGCCTTCCTCCAATGCACTTTCTTCCTGCAGAGTAGGCCCTAGACTTGGGGCCTTAGGAGGGCTTGGGGTCCTGGGCTTGGTACCGTTCCAGCTACAGCCCTTGGCTGACACCAGCATCCTTTCCTTCCTGGGCTCAAAAGTCACCCTAGTAAAATGCCTGTTGCAGCTGTCTGCCCAGATTGGGAGCACTATCTGTGGAATACTTTGAGTTCTGGGTAAGAGGCTGCCCTTTGTTATTATATCAGAAACAAAATGCAGCTCAAGGTGGAAACACATCACATATACATCAGTGGATAAATAGATTAAAAAAATATGGCATATAAATAGAACAAAATATTCAGCCACAAAAAGAAATGAAACTTTTTTGAGACAAGGTCTCACTCTATAGTTCAGGCTAACCTTAAACTCATTATGTAGTCCAGGCTGGGCTTGAATTTGTAGATATCCTTTTCCCTCTACCTCCTGAGTACTGAAATAGGAATGAAGTTCCTAAAGGATGTAGCTGAACCTTGAAAACATGCTGATTGGAGAAAGCCAGACACCAAAGGCCACATTATGTATTTTCCCATTTATTTGAAATACCCAAGATATGTAATTTTTATTTATTTTTGGTACTAGAGATCAAACTAACAACCTCACCCTTGCCAGGCAGGCAGTTGTGCCGCTGAGCTAAATCCCCAGCCCTAAGTGTTTATTAGAGACAGAAAATAGATTAGTGGTTGCTCACTCCTGGAGAAGTTGGGTAGTTACTAATGGGTATAGAGTTTTGGTTTGGGGTGATGGAATAGTTCTGGAACTAGATGGTAATAATGATTGTACAACACTATGAATTTACTAAATATCACTGAATTTTACACTTTTTGAGACAGGGTCTCACTATGTATTCCACTCTTGCTTTGAATTCAGGCTTAGTGCTGGGATTACAGGCATGTGCTGCTATGCCCAACTTTGTACACTTTTAAGTGCTAGAATGATAATTTATGTGAATTTTACTTCAGTTTAAAAAAGTGTGGAGAGTTGAATGTGGTGGCCTACACCTGTAATCACAGCACTTGGGTGGCTGAGGCAAAAGGATCACTGTGAGTTCGAGGGGAGCCTGGGTTACATAAACAAATTCAAGGCCAGCCTGAATTGCAGGAGGCCTTGTCTCAAAAAAAAAAAAGTGTGGTGGGGTATTTGGTAGAATGAGTACTGCACAGGTGCTTACTATTATTTTTTTTTTTTTTTTTTTTTTTGTCTTTTTCGTTTTTATCGGTACCGGGAATCGAACTCACGACCGCCTGCTTGCAAGGCAGGTGCTTATGCCGCTGAGCTAAATCCCCAGCCCCGGTGCTTACTATTATTAAAGGTGCTTACTGTTATTACTGGAACTCATTCTAGACACTCCATAAACGTTGATTTTTCTAAGAGGAATATGCGCTGGAATACAGGCTTTTGACATTTATTATTCATTCAATTTTCACAATGATTCTGAGGAGTTGTTTTCATTTTATATGGGAAGAGTTCAGAGAGGTCTCAATAGTAACACTAACTTTCAATGGCAAAATATAAGCTAAAATTCAGTGTTACTTAATAATAGTAAGTAAATACTATTTTTCATATAGCAAACAAAAATGTGAGGCCTGGAAATTCAGGCCAACTCCAAGGGATAGCTGGGTGGATAGGGACTCTCAGCCCAGACCAGGTTATATGCACTGCAAGAGTGGCGCAAACGCGGCAGGCGCCCCCTGGAGGTCCTGCGCATCCCTTCTCGCAGCGGCGCGCGCACATCTCGCGCGCACATCTCGGGCTGAGCTTATCTGTTGCAGCAGGGATGGCGTTGTCTCCGGCCGAACAAGAAATGGTGCGTGCTCTCTGGAAGAAGATGGGCACCAATGTCTGTATCTATGTGACCGAAGCTCTGGAGAGGTGCGGACAGGACTGGGCGTCCCACAACTTCGCGCCAATCTTCCCACCGCCGCTCCGCGGGGTCGCGCACCACCTGTCCCGGCCACACCCACAGCTACCTTTTGCTCCTCTTGCAGGACCTTTCTGGCCTTTCCCTCCACCAAGACCTACTTCCCGCACTGGGACTTGAGCACTGGCTCCGCCCAGATCAAAACCCATGGCCAGAAGGTGGCAGATGCGCTGACCCTTGCTGTGAATCAACTGTACGATTTGACAGGTGCGCTGTCTGCTTTGAGTGACCTTCACGCCCACAAGTTTTGTGTAAACCCTATCAACTTCCAGGTGAGCCGAAGCTAGCTGAGCAGCTGTTGTGGGGCAAGGGTGGTGTGCTCAAAGATGAACCCAGGGAGGGTGGCCTCTTTGCCTGCAGCTCCTGGGCCACTGTCTGCTGGTGACTCTCGCCCGGCACTACCCTGGAGACTTCAGCCCTGCAATGCAGATGTCACTGGACAAGTTTCTGAACCTCGTGACCTCTGCACTGGCCTCCAAGTACCCCTGAACTGGGTGAGGGTGATAATGGATTCTGTCCTCTCCTCCAAGGTCCCAGCATTTGAGTAAAGTGCCCCCAGACAGTGTGTCACTGCATACAGTATTCTGTAATTGGGATGGGAGGTGCTCTGCCCTTGAGGGGAAGGGCGAGGGTGAGCATCCTACCTCCTTCCTGGACCTTCACCAGGTTTCTCTAAGGTTCAGGCCACCTCTGTTCCTAGAAATTAGGGGCATTAAGTCACATTCCCTATCACAAACCACACACCTTACTTTGGGCCTGGTTATTTCAAGGTGCAGAACTGTGGTAGCATTCATCCCACTGTGGGTGGCAGGTTGATGGATCTTAGGTGGGAGGGAGGCTGAAGCAGAGCTACCAGGACTGCCATGATGTATGGCAGTGGAAACACCAAACGATGACCTTCACTCTCCCTAGGACTCTTCTAGCTCCACAGCATGGCCCTTCATTCACCAAATGGAATCAAGGTTGATATGCTGGGCTCTGTATTGTTAGATGGAGGTGTATCCAAGACTACTGGGTAGCCTGAGAAACTTGGGGATCTACTGGGTAGCCTGAGAAACTTAGGGATCATGCCCTCTGCCAGTGCAGGCTCAACTTGTGTGGAAAGTTTGGTACCAGGGAGGCTTGAGATGAAAGCCTGGTGCACTAGACTCTGGTCTTGATGGAAGAATGTGGTTTGTAAGGCAGAATCTGGTTACTACAGTTATATAGCAAAAAGGTGGCTTGAACCCACCTGGACCCTGCTTTCATCTGACATCTCTGCAAGGATCTAAGTAGGGTTGCTTTAATCTGCAGAGTCAATCATGGTCATTGCAGAAACCTGAGAAAATACTCTACTGGCCCTTCTTGTGTTTCCTGGGTGCAAGGAATGGGTCCAGCACATCCATTATTCCTTCAATTCCCACTTGACAGATGGTAAACTGTGTCCTGTGTGCACAAGAGAAGAAACTGAACCCATATCCTAGAGTACATGAATACATGAAACAGACTGGACCCAGACAGGTAACATACAGGATTTCAGGTCCCTCCTGGCTCAATGAGATAGTTGTCTGTTTTTCTTCAAGAATGGTATCCTCGGCCAGGGATACTGGTGCATGTCAATAATCCCAGCACTGTAGAGGCCAAGGCAAAGGGATTACTGTGAGTTCAAGGTCACCCAGGGCTGAAAAGTAAGTTTAAGGACAACCTGAACTGCACAGTGAAACCCTGTCTCAAAAAACAAGACAAAATAGGTATCCTTAAAGGCAACCGTAATGGCACATACCTGTAATCACAACATGAGGGAGGCTGAAGCAAGAGGATGGCTGCAAGTTTGAGGACCACCTAAGCAACATGGTAAGTTCAAGCCAATCTGAACTATACAAAAAAACACCAAACGATCAAAAAACAAATACCATATCCACCCTGAAATGGTATCAACCTGCATGAGCTAAGGGATGTCTAGGTAGCTCGCAGATTTTTTTTTTGGTGTGGGGTGGGAGGATTGAACTCACAACCTCACGCTTGCCAGTGGCTTACGCCACTGATCTAAATCCCCAACCCCAGAACCATTATTTTTAGTGATGTCTAGTTTCCAGAAGAAACAGACACCACAATCAGCATAGTACAGACAACCCTGCCAATGCAGCAGGGCGTAATTGTCCTTCCATTGGGAGCAAAAATAGGAAAAGTAAAGGATCTAACTCTTTTGCATGAACCGGGACCATCTCCTGCAGGATTTTTAGGCCTCTGAGTTTTGACTGGACTCTCCTAGGCTTGTGTAGACAGTAGACCCTAGAAGTATCCTATAATGGCCAGAGCTGATTCCTCTTAATAACTCTCTATATATCCAATTGTCCTGTTGGTTGTTTCTCTTAAGAACTCCATAATAGGGGCTGGGGATTTAGCTCAGTGGCATAAGCGCCTGCCTTGCAAGTGTGTGGTCGTGAGTTCGATCCCCAGTACCGATAAAAAAGAAAAAGACAAAAAGACAAAAAAAAAAAAACAAACCTCCATAATATAGAATTGAAGTGCAGGAGCTGGAGTCTGTCCTGAAAAACAGATGCCATCAATAAGGGAAAAAAAGTATACTTCTGTCCATGTGTGGTATGCATGTATCCAAGTGCTCTGGGATATGGGTTCAGTTAAAAACAAAAAACCTACCAGGATATGAGACTGAGACAGGAGGCCCTTCTGCAGCACTGGCCCTCAACAAATGCTGCTACCCATACTGGGTCTGCCTGCCAGTCTAGTACCTGCATAATACATGCCAGAGTGGCCTAAGCAGGGTCAGGAAACCTGTGATCACGACTTTGGTACTTTTTTTTTTTTTTTGTCTTTTTATCGGTACCAGGGATCGAACTCACGACTGCCTGCTTGCAAGGCAGGCGCTTATGCCACTGAGCTAAATCCCCAGCCCCCTTTGGTACTCTTTTTATCTCTACTCTCCCCAACCATTTCCTGCCTCCTGCCCAATCCTGAGGGAACCTATGTATGGAAACCAAATGTGACCCTACGCTTACCTCTGCCCAGCAAGCTGAGTCAACACCAGCTGCCAAGCAGAACTATTGTTTTGCTTTTCTAAAAACTACCAGATGGTATATGGAAATTCCCCCAGCATAAGCAAAGAATATTCTAGAATGCCACATCTTGTCTACTTCTGCTAGACTCTAGGGAAGGTGATGCCCCTGGATGGGGAGATCCTGACATGCAGATTTCTCCACCGAGCAAGAATTTACTCCTCAGACTCAAGCAATTCCTAACACTTTCAGGTTTGCAGGGACTGCTGTAGAAAGGAAGGACCACACTGGATGGGAAGGTGCAAATGTGGATAGCCTGCAGCAAAGAGGCTTGATGTAAGTGGCCGATCTGGGGATAAGAAATGGAAGGAGGGGCTGGGTATTTAGCTCAGCGGCATAAGAGCCTGCCTTGCAAGCAGGCAGTCGTGAGTTCGATCCCTGGTACCGATAAAAATGAGAAAAGACAAAGAAAAAAAAGGAATGGAAGGAAAGGGGCTGGGGAATTAGCTCAGCGGCATAAGCGCCTGCCTTGCAAGTGCTCGTGAGTTTGATCCCTGGTACTGATAAAAAGTAAAAAGACAAATAAATAAATAAATATGGGCTGGGGAATTAGCTCAGCGGCATAAGCGCCTGCCTTGCAAGCAGGCAGTCACGAGTTCGATGCCTGGTACCGATAAAAAAAAAAAAAGAAAAGGAAAGAAAAAAGAATGGAAGGAAAAGCCACTGAAGGACAAAGTCAAGACAGCACTGGGGTCAAATGTGGTGCTGTACACCTGTCATCTCAGCACTCAGGGGCCTGAGGCAGAAGGACTGCTGAGTTTGGGGCCAGCCTACCCCAGGTCAGCCTGCACTATATAGTGAGACCCTGTATCAAAAAAAGAAAATTTTAAATTAAAAAAAATTGAACTGGGGGATAAGAGATCAATTTGAACAGAAATACTTGAGAAGGGCACCAAAAAACTATCCTTGCAGTGAGGAGAGAGAAGCACCTACCCCAACTCCTCTCCCACAGTAGACAATGACCCAGAAGGTTGCACTAACTCAAGGCTACCACACAAGGCTGGGGACACTTGACACTACAACCTAAGGGGGCCCAGCTCTGTCTTTAACTGTCATCTGTCAGATGACAGATGAGCAGGCATATAGATTCCTCAGTTCACTGTCCAGAATCTTTGCTGGTATACCGTGTTCCCTGTCGAAACAAAGCAAAACAAGGCCAGGGATTTAGCTCACTGGCATAAGCACCTGCCTTTCAAGCGTGTAGTCGAGTTTGATCCACAGTATCACAAAACAAACAAACAAACAAAAAAATAACTGTCCACTAAAAAGTTTACATCTAGATAGAAAAGGATCGAAACCATTCATAGTGGTAATGGCTCTGAAGGTAGAACTATCTGGCTAAGCCCGAGGAAAATCCAGGTTACAAGGCAAATACTGCCGGCTTAGGTGGCCATGGTCACTAAAAGAATGTCTGTTCAGGAACAGGGAACCCAGGATCAGCTACTTCCTCCACGAAGAACAGGAGCATACTTTTGGGCCCTGGTGCCCATGAGGAAATCTGCACATATGTACAGCAGAGCAGCAACCTAAGAGAATCCCACTCAGATGTCCCTTCCCAACCACCTTTTCTGTTGAGACAGCTGGTTAGGGAAAACCTGTGCCAGGGGCAAGCAGAGCAGCCCATCTACTTACATGTCCTTTTGCAAGGAACTTAAAGCAAAATCAGTACCCAGCTTCAGGAGGGTGGTGTTTATAAGCCCCTTCAGGAGGGTGATGTTTATAAGTATCCAGTGAGCTACCAGGTTAAGAATGACACCTGTGCCTCTGCACACAAGCAGGGAAGGGCAACTCTGTGTTTTACCAATATGACCAACAGAAGTTCCCTCCAAAATCAAATCCTAAAAATATCTATATCCTAGGAAAGTGTAAGGGGGCCAGGCATGATGGCATATACCAATATACCTGCACTCTAGAGGATGAGGCAGGAGGATCACCTCAAGTTTGAGACCAGCCTGAACTACATAGTAAGACCCTGTTTGACAAAACACACTTGAACACACAAAAAGAATGAACTAGGTGGGGTTGGGGATTTAGCTCAGTGGCTTAAGTGCCCACCTTGCAAGTGGGCGATCATGAGTTCAATCCCTGGTACCGATAAAAAAATTAAAAAAAAAAAAAAAAAAACAATGAACTAGGGATATAGCTTGGTGGCACAGTGCCTGCCTAGCAAGCACAAGGTCCTGAGTTTGACTCAGTACAAAAAAAATAAAAAATTTAAAAAAGCCAAATGTGGTGGTGTAATCCCAGCACTTGGGAGGCTGAGTCAGCAGGATCGCTGCAAGTGTGAGGCCATCCTGAACTGCACAGTGAAACCTTTTACTTACACACACACACACACACACACACACACACACACACACACACACACAGTGAAAGGGTAGGAGCTCATATCTGTAAGTTAGCTTCATTTTAGTCCTAAAGTGACAGAGCAGCCTAAGTACTAACAAAAGTAGCCTACCCTTGGGATTAATCATAGCTCAATCACACCCAGATGAATCACAGCTCAATAGTACCCCAGGATATGACCCAAAGCCACCATTGCTTCCCCAGATGACCTCCCAGCTACTGTGTGGGGAGCTCCCATTGATTTTATTTTGCCCCAAATAATTTTAAATGGGGTACTGCAGTGTAGGTGTTCTAACCTGGGAAACTGATCAGCTAGGAGAAGGATGGGGAATGCAGCAATCTCCCTCCTTCCTGAGCCTTCTCTCTAATTTGCACTGAGGGACAGAGATGAAGTAACTGGAGCATGGGACGTAAGCCAGGTGGGCAGTCAGTCGCAAGTACCTGGTACAGTCAGGGTTGTGTGTGGAGAGGGCCCTTGTGTATGTCAGATGCCAAAAGTCAAAATGGTTGAAAAGTTTTCTGAGATGTGAGCAGTACCCATCCTTATTTCCACTGGTTAAGAGTCCTGGCAAAGCACCACTGGAGCAGAGGACAGCAGAGACCCTACTTCTGCTGTCAGAAGACAGTCCGCCAGGTTTATTTATTCCTATGCAACATAACCCCAGAACACAGGAGCAACTCTGCATGACTCTAGAAACTCACAGCTAGCTTCGAACAACAGCAATTTAAACTACAAAAGATGAGTTGTATTCAGCAAATATAAAGGGTAATTTAGGCTATGTTGAACATCTCTCAGTCTATTTACAGTGCCAGGAAAAGGGCTCAGATCTCGCCGGCCTCCTTCTCCTCTGACTTCCGCGAAGTGGCCTTCCCATTGGAGCTCTCCAGCCTCCAGTCGGTGGACCCTCGCTCGCTGCGCCCGTACTCCCAGGATTCCTCTCTCGACATGCGCTCTCTGGAGAACCTGGGGAAGGGGAACCAGAGGCTCAGTGGAGACTACCATCCCACTGCTGGTTAGCTTCTCAGGAAGCAACAGTGTGAACCCTCAACACCAGGGAAAGTCATACCCCACCACAACCCAGGTGGCCTGCCATCTCAGTCTCAATCTACTACACAGGGAATGTCAGGAAGCCATTAAAAGAGATGTTTGCAAAGACTTTTAATAAGAAAAGCTTGCATTATAACATAAACAGAACAAAGAATACAATGAAATTGTACACATGGCATATGATCCACTATGTAAAAATACAATGAAAAAAGCCCAAATAAGTAAGCAAGACCTGGTCATTGTACCTAGAACCCCTGCAGCACCACCTAAAGGTCCTTGAGAGTGCCTTCACAGCCTTCTAAAGTTTCAAACCAAGCCCTGCTCACCACATCCCCAAACCTCAACACCGCCAAGGATAACAGGCTAGGGTTCCCTCTAAGCCCAGCTCTGCCCCTACCAAATGCAGCGGAATAGCTAGACTGACAGACCCCCAGCAGACCCTGGGAACACAAAGAAAAGGGGTTCACTTCTGGTTGCAGCTACTGCAAGGAGTCAGAGTAGTTACTTGTATTTTGCACTCCGGTCCCTGGAAGGCCGGCGGTGTCCCCGGCTGTGACTGCGGGAACGGCTACGGTGACGGCGGTGTCTGTCTCTGTCTCGGGAACGGGAACGAGAAGACTTTCGTCGCTCTCGGGAGGTAGATCTTGATCGCCTCCGACGACGATCCCGGGAGCGTGACCTGGAAAAACCAGAAAAGGCCATAGGCAGAAACTATAAAGCCAAACACAAGGGCCCACCCCAGTGTTCTCCACTCTCAGCAGGTTCTGTCATGTTCCCTCTTTCCTCCCACAAATTTACAACCTTTGCTTAAACTATTCCCATGAGTTAATCTGATGGTCAGAGTGCCCATGAATGATGCATATAAACCCTGGCACTTGGCATTCTTGGCTAGTCTGTAAGCCTTTCATCTCACAGTGAGGAGTCCTTCTCTTACACTAAGGTCCAACCAACACCTAGGCCCTACGATCTTCACAATTCAGCCTAGACTACCAGATAAGGTTGTACAGCTATAAACTTCAAGTATTAAGAAAAATGCTTGCGGAAAAAGGCTTTTGACTGAGAACTCTAATGGATCTGAAAACCTACCTCCATCTGATACCATTCTTGGTTAAAAAAAAAAAAACCCTACCTCCTGCGATCTCTGGTTCTTGATCCAGACCTAAAAAGGAAAAAGACGTCTTATTTTCTAGCTGTTTGACTGTTGTTGGTCTGCAGCAGAAGTGCTACATCTGCTCACTTAATAGCACCTGAGCTCACAGGGAAGGATGCAGTTATGCAAGCTGAAGGGACCTGACTTGTCTCTCTGCACATGTTGAGGGTGAGCAGTGCTGTACCAAACCCATCAGACTACCAAATCTTTCTAATGTTATGGTTTATATCTAGATGTTGCCCTAAAGTCTTGTGCTCCCAGGTAGAGTTTGGGGGAGGTGACTAGATCATGGGGGCATGATACCCTTATCAGTGGATTAGCTCACTGATGAGTTTATAGCTAAATGTGTTGGGAGATGGGCCAGGGGCACAAGCACCTACCTGGCAAGCATGAGATCATAAGTTCCATCTCCAGTACCAAAACAACAACAAACAAACACCACTATTGGGAGATAAACTCCATCTGAGGAGGTGGGTCACTGGAAGTATGGCCTGGACAGGTGTGTTGCCCTCCCTCCGCCCCTGATCCCTCTCTCTGCTTCCTGCTATCACACTATGATCTCTTTCTCTGCCATGCTGCCTTGAAGCCAGCTGACTATAGACTGAAACCTCTACAACCAGTGAGCCAACATAAACCTTTCCTCCTTAGAGCTGTGGGTACCAGGTACTATGTCTCAACAAGAAAGTAACTAGTAACTAAGACATGAACAGTAGCACAGCAGTGCAGTTACAGAACAGAGGCCAGGATGGGTAGGACTCTGCATGTACCAAATTCCAGACACATGCTTCTTGGCAGGCAAGAGTCAAATGGACTCTTTCTGTTACTCATCAGCAAGTGGAAACATGAATGTCACAAGGTCTCATCTCAAGACGCACTGTGCAGTCATTACAGACAAGTGGTGTCACAGATACCTGCAAAAGCCGAGGCCTAAAAATGACTGTATAGAAAGGTTCAATCACAACAGTGAGGGCTACTTCCGTCCAAAAGGGACAGCACATCTCACTCAGTATATTTTAGACACTAGAGTCTCTTCACAGAGTGTATCATAATAGAAACAAAAAAGGAAACAAAAGGGGCCAGGGATATAGCTCAGCAGCACAGTGTGTTCCTGGCAAGTGCAAGGTTGTGAGTTCAAGTCCCAGTACTAAAAAGAAAAAAAAAAAAAAAAGAAACACAGCAAATACTTGTCCTTTTTGGTACTGGGAACCGAACTCTGGACCTTGCAGTTGCCAGGCAGGTGCTGTGCCCCTGAGAGGTATCACCTGAAGAACTTGCCCTTTTTGAATGATACACTCAGGAATTTCCTCAGTGCTTTTTAAATTTTTGTTTTGCTTTGTTTTTCTGAGATAGGACCTCAATATATAATCCAGGCTACCTCAAACTCTCAGCCATCTTCCTGCCTCAGCCTTCCAAATGCTTGGATTACAGGAGTGCACTACCATGCCCATCCAGGAAAGCAATTTTTGAAACTTTAAGGGCAACGAACCATGTCCTTCATGGGAGAGTTGTTAATTCTGGCTCTGACCTCTTTAAATGCCAATGAAATGTAACATCTTGTCTTGGTTACTTTTCTCTCCTTGCTGGAACAAAATACCCCACATGCAAAATGAAGGAAGGAAAGGTTTATTTATATAGCTCACTGTTTATGGAGGTTTCAGTCCGTAATCAGTTGGCTCCAAGGCAGGGTAGAATAGCACAGGGGCAACACTTCATAGCAGCAGACAACAAAAGCAGCCAGAGCGAAAGAGGGGGAGAACAAACCTTTTCTCTTCCTTTAGACTTAAGCAGGCTACCCTACCCTCACCCCCATGGGTGCAACACTCACACTACCTCTGTGCACTCACTCCTCTTACACAGTTTGAGGATATTTACAAAGTAAAGGTCCTGGCTCCCTGCTGAGTCTTAGTTAAATTTCTAAACTTTTCAAGTTGTATCAACCATAACACATCTCTACTTGGATGTCTTTCAAGCATCTTAAATTGAGAGGACTTTGTGGCTGGGGATTTAGCTCAGTGGCGTAAGTGCCTGCCTAGCAAGTATGAGGTCGTGAGCTTGATCCCTGGTATCAAAAAACAAAAAAATAAATAAATATAGAAAAAAATTTGATCCCTACACTCCCACTCTGTCTTCTCCACCCAAAGATTAGCAAATCTGGCCCAAAAATCAAGAGGCCAGGTTCCTCCTTCCTTTAACTATATCCCTTGTTTAAAAAGTAACTCCTGTCAGTTCTGTCCCTACACCACTCAAGACTCTTGCACTAACCAGTTACACTATCACTTCGCACACCTAGACCCTCTCAACCAGCTTCTCAATGATCTTGCTGCTCCATTCCAACACACTGCACTCTACAAAGGGCAGCAGTGTATCTTGTCAACAGATTCCACCTCACCTCTGTTAAATTGTGGTCCCATATCATGCAGTGAACTCCAGAGCCCTAGTCTAACATTCAACCCAAAGCCCTCCTGTGATAGATTTTCTTTACAGCTTGTGTCACCCACAAGATAGCACACTCAGATCCCAGGCAATCAGCTCCTAGTTTCCCTATGTGCTGAAGATTCCATACCCAGAGCTGTGTGCAGCAGGTTCTGTGGGGTAAAGCAGAACTCTCTCCTCAGCTTTTTCCTCTCCCTCTTTTAGGTGGGAACATATAAATCCTGAACTGGTCCATGCTTCTCTAGAATAAATATACTGCACATTTTAATTTTTCTTTTTCTTTTTTTTTTGTCTTTTTTCTTTTTATCGGTACCGGGGATCGAACTCATGACTGCCTGCTTGCAAGGCAGGCGCTTATGCCACTGAGCTAAATCCCCAGCCCCTACATTTTAATTTTTCTTGTAATGGTCACTTCAGTGTTTGGCAGACCTTGACTTATTCCAAGCAACACTGCAACAATGGAGCAAGGGCTTCCTGAGGGCCACTGGCCTTTGGCCCCTTCCATGCTCACCTTCTACTCAGTCGTTCCTCCCGCTCTCTCTCTTCTCTTCTCCTTAGGCGATCCTGGTTTCTCTTCTCCTGCTTTTCAGCCACAGTTTTCTAAATAAATGAAAAATGGGACATGAGGGAAGAGCAAAATCAGCAAAAGAACACTAACAGGTCCATTTTACATCTTATAAATCTAGTGGCAAACTGCATATTCTAAGTGCTGAACTTCTTTTTGTTTTTTGAAACAGTGTCATAATATGTAGCGCAGTCTACCCTCGAACTCATGGCAATCCTCCTGCCTTAGCTTCCCAAGTGCTAAAATTACAGGTGTATACCCACCATGAAGCCTGACAAGATGCTAAGTTTCTAAATCACAGGGTCTTGGTCATATTGTTTCAAACTAACCCAAAAGTGTTTCCATAGCCATAATGGTGAAACAGAAGTGACATGCCTGAACAAGTACATCCTGATGCTGGGAAGGAGCTCCTGGTGCCAAGACATGGCCCTTCCTGCCAGCAATCCCAATATTCATGACGCTGAGGCAGGAGGATCACCACAAATGTGGAATCAGCCTGGGCTATATTCTGCATTCAGGGCCACGAGTGGGACCAAGATGGCAAAGTGGTAAGCAGGACCTTTCTGAGAGCTGCAGTTTAGATGCTGGAATATAGCAGTGCGAGGAAGACAGAAAGGAATGAAGTGGACCTAAGAAAACTCTAAAAGTGCAAATTGAAGCCCACAGAGAGTGAAGACAGAAGCTTCAACCGAAGAAAGGAGGTAGCCAGCGGTGCCTTCTCACTGAGACAGGACTCACTGCATAATTGGAGCAATTCAAACGTGCAAATGTGATGGCTGGTGACCTCACAGGCCTTCATGGACACAGCAGTGGAGGGGAGCAGCAGACATGAAGGATTACACTAGCTGGCTGTGAATGTTGGAGGGCTCAGTTGTCCAATGGGAAAGAGCGACTGGCCAGGAGCCATCTTGGAGATGAGCTGGGTTGGCTGAGCTCAGAATTCAGACCTGCTGCCAGCTCCATTTGTGGCACCAAGCTGGGCTCGGGCCCACAGAAAGTGCTTAGGCAGCAGCTGAACAAGTGGCTTCAGCCAGAAGGTACAGATTCACTGAGATTATCCACTACCCTGTCAAAAAGCTATTGCTGGTTTGCTGGGATAGATCAGCTTGGATTGGCACTCTGTCTCTATATCTTGTCTACAAAACACAAACCTAGAAGTGGACTTTTTTCTTTCGTTTGTTTCTTATTGTGGTAGTTTTTATTTCTACTTCTTTGTTTGATTTTGTTTTTATGAATGTGAATGTGGTTTCTAGCCTCTTTGTGGTTGTGGTTCTGTTCTATTCTTTTTACCTTTTCCTTCTCTCTTTCCTTCTAGTCTTTTGCACCAAAGTTAGCATGTAGAACTTCTTTTCCAAAGTCAGCGTGATCACCTTTTGTCCTTCAAACTTACTTTTCTTCCTCTTCTTCCACTTCTCTATTTTTTCCCTACCTCACTTTAAATTTTAACCCAAGGGTAAAACTGACATATGAAGGACTTGTATACTGCATTGTATACTGTAATTTTCTGGTTTTAGATTTTGTTATTTTACCACAAATCTAATTCATATGGTTTAAAGTGGCAAATCAATGCTTAGCTCAGTTTGTCATTTTCTAGGCTGCATTTGATGCTGTGAGTATCACTAGAGTCAAAAGTGACATAATTGTTCTAAACAACTGTTTCTCCTTGTATTCCATGACTGAGGCTGACTTAAGAGTCAGAGAAAATATGATGGCATAGTGCCAAAGAACCAGGGATTGGGCCATCCAAGTAACAACTTCTCATTTCCAACAAATTGAAGAGGGAGGATCTTCCAACAGACTCAAAACCTAAAAATCAGCTACACCTGAAGATACCACACAGAAGTAGTCATTACCTATAAAGCAACCCACCACATCTGCTGATGAGCAGGTTCTTTCCTAGAAGCACAATTTAAAAGCATCACCCCAAGAATTAAACTAAAAAAAGAAAATGAGAAGTTACTTAAACAAGATGCAACTCCTTTGGTAGACATCCAGTTCACCAAAGGCAAACCCAACCTGAGTGAGATGGAACAATTTGAAAGCCTCCTACCTGGCCTCTCTGAAGTGATAACAACAAACCAATTGAAAGAGGCTCTGGAAAAAAATCACATCAGAAATAATTTTTCAGATAACTGCAGAGATAGTGTCCATAGTGAAGACCATGCTCAGTAACTGGTACACACCTGAAATCCCCAGCACTCTGGAGGCTGAGGCAGGAGGGTCACTATGAGTTTAAGACCAGCCTGGGCTACATAAGTGAGTTTGAGGCCAGCCTGAATTACATAATGGGACCCTGCCTCAAAACACAAACAAACATGGGCCATGGGTGTATTAGGCTGCATAGCGCCTACCTGGCCAAGTACAAGGTGGTGAGTTTGATCCCTTGTACCAAAAACAAAACAACAACAACAAAAAAGAATCTATAATGTTTGTATTGTTTTGGCCAACTGCACACTGTTCCTAGTTACAACATTTGTAAAAATATGCTTCCTCGACTAAATTCTTCTGGTTACAGAAAAAACATTTCAATTTATTCACTATTCTGATGCAAAAATACACTTTAGAAAAATTTAAAACTTTTATATATATTAAAAAATTACATTAAGATTACATTAAGATAAACTATGGGGAAAAGAAGGGAAGTGGAACTCAGTTCAATCTCATCTGTCCCAGGGTGAGGCAATTTTGCAGTGATGCAGTCTTCATCCATAAAGCGGAAAACTAAAATCTTTGTTTTCCTAAATACTTTCTATTTTCATAGTCTTTCCTTTGAATTCCATGTGGGAGCACAGCTCCATAACCTCTGGGAGTTGGAATCCATAATCTGGTTCTGAATGTACCAAATATTATCTTTTTTCAAAATTCTATTGGAAAGGCTAAAGCAAAACGTCCTACTCCAGCTCAGGTTCTTCCTCTCAATAGCACATGTTGCTTGAGAGACCCCTCTATTTTGCAGAACTCACATCTGTTGATGAGCAGGTTCTTTCCTAGAAGCACAAGGTCCGAGCACTTATTGAGGTCTAGATTATTTCAACACTACACTTTTACACTCTATAGTCAAGGAGGCACAAGTGTGTCTCCCCATCACATCTATGATATCTGAAGAGAAGGCTACCTGCCTGCAGCCTATCATAGGTCCTCGTATACAGTGAACAAGGGAAGCCCTGTCAATATGAACAATCAAAATACCAGTGACATGCTGATGTTCCTTTATAGTATTGTGTACTTAACATTTTAAATGTTAAGGAAAATAAAGAGCCTTGAGGAAGAACCTGAGACTGTCTGAGCCAGGGTGGTATAGTGCTATCAGAAAATCCCATCACCTCATTTCCCTGAGGAGGCTCAAAAGCAAGCAACCAAGTTGTGTGATCTTATGTCAGATCTAATAACCTAAGAGTTGTTTATGGTAGGACTAGGGGCCAGCATTTTCCTCGGTAAAGAAGGGTATAAAGTAGATAGATTTCCAAGATTTTTTTGGGTTTTGAGATCTCATGTCTGTTTTATAAACTCAAGTGAACTCAAGTAGTAAGTCTGAGCATTTCACTATAGAACTCATGAAGTATTTCACTGTAAATGTACACAGAGTGAATCAGAAAACAAGGTTATTGGTTTTCTTTGTTTGTCTGTCTGTCTGGGTTTTTTGTTTGTTTTTGTGGTACTGGGAATTGAATCCAGGGCCTTCCCACTGACCTTTCTTTTTTCTTTTCTTTCTGAACAGCATCTCACTATACAGTTTAGGTTTGGCCTTGAACTCCCTAAGGAATCCAGGCAGGCCTCAAACTCATAGCAATTGTCTTGTCTTAGCCCCCCAAGTATCACTACAGGCATGCACCATCACACTCAGCCCTTTTCAAAAATTATTTTGAGACAGGTTCTCACTAAGTTGCCCAATCAGTCTGCTAGAATGCTGAAGTTACTGGTATGCATTTCCTTATCTGGCAGAAGGCTTTTTAAAATTAAAACAAAAAATGAGGACCACAAGATGCCGCAAGTTCTCCAGGAATACATTAACTTACCCTTAACTGATCAAGCTTCTCTCGTATCTGAATGAATCCCAAATGTAACTTTCCCCCAAAGTGGTCTGCCAGACGGCGGTCGTTGTCATGAAGACCAAGGTAGGCTGAACAGACCTCGCAGACACGTAGCTTTTGCTGTTGAAAACTGGATGCAGGCATGGAATTTCTGTATTCTTCCTGGAAAAAGGCAAGGGAGAGATAAGGGTACAGTTTATAGAACTGCCATCATATATCTACCTCCAAAAAAAAATATCTGATGTGACAAGAAAGGTGAAGCTTTTTGTAGATGTGGCACTGGGAATTAAATCAATTATGCCCAAACTTTGTAAAAATTTTGATGAGAGTTTTAAAATGTTGGAATCACAGGAATGTGCTACCATGTCCTGCTATAGATGAATTTTATTTTTGTTTCGTTTTAAAACAGGATCCGACTATGCAGCCTAGGTTGGTCTCAGATTCATGGTGATTCTCCTACCTTAGCCTCTCAAATACTGGGTTACAGGCATGTATCCCTATCACCATGCCTGACATAGTCCTTTTAAACTGAACAGGAAGGCTGGGGATATAGCTCAGTAGCAAAGCACTTTCCTCTCAAATGTAAGATCATGAGTAAGGTCAAACTCATGATCCCCAGTATCAAAAACAAAAACAAAAACCCAACACATAAACTGAACATAAATCTATAATTATTTTAAAATAGGAAGCATAATTAGCTGGGCATGGTGGTGCATGCCTAATAATCCCAGCACTCCAGAGGCTGAGGCAGGAGGATCGCTGTGAGTTCAAGACCAGCCTAAGCTACAAAGTGAGTTTAAGGTCAGCCTAAACTTTTATAGTGTGAAATCCTGTCTCAAAAAGACAAACACGTATAATTGAAAACACAGTAAGTCTGGTAACATAGCTCATTGTTAAAGCACTTGCCTAAAGGACCTGGGTTCCATCTCTAGCACCAGACAAAAAAATAAATATAAATTGTCAAATAATTCCTGAAATCCTGCTGACTAACTAACTGAAGGCCACTGTCAAGGATTACCTGTTTTTTCAAATGACAAAGTATCATAAAACTGTGACTTCTAAGCCTTGCCTGCCGAAGAGAGAAGCCTTAAGACTACTGAACATCTTGTCTGCTACTGAAAGCAGAAAGAATTCCAAAGATGCTGCATTGCAACAGAAATGAACATTACCAGATTCTATCCACCCATGTGCCTTCTCTTATTTTCTGTGAACTTAACAAAATTTGTTTGCTCTGAGTAACAAAATTAATTTTAAAAAATATAGCTGCGCCTTAAAACTAGTCCAAATAGTCAACTCTATCAAATTAACATTTCACTTTTCCTAAAACATTTCATCCACCAACCTCAGCTTCTTTTTTCTTTGCACGAACTTTCTCAACTTCCATAAGAATCTTCTGAGATTCATCCACATTTCCTTCAGCTCCTAGCTGCTCGGCTTTGGCAAGTAATTTTCCTATTTCTTCATTTAACTCATGTACTTTTTCTGCCTGAAGGGAGAAACAAGGTAAGTATACACCTAAAAACAAAAAAACTGAAAAACAAAAACAAGTATTTTTCTTGTAGCATTTCTTTAGCATTGAGAAGAAACCCAAAAAGAAACTTATTTCCACTGAAGAGGAGGGTCAGACAATGGAGCTGATGCTCAGGCCAGTCCCCTACAGAACTCCCTTCTTCAGTCCACTCGGAGAAATGCACCAGTTTAAGCATTTACCTACTAATTATTTTGATTAGGATGTTAGTAAGTACTCTTGGGCGCAATCCCTAGTACTGCACTATTTAAGTCGGGGAGGTTGTCTTAGAGAGGAAAAGGAATATGAAAAAAAGGACACAGATGCAGCTCTTAGAGGTTGAAATAACACATCAATGTTTGGTTATAGTTTCACATTCTTACCAGGCACCACAGCTAAGGTAGCATACGGCACCCACCCCAGAAGCATCCTATCAGTGCTGGCAGTGAGTTAAGGACCAGCAGCATACCCAATATTCACACACTGACTTATACCAAAGCCACCAGATATACCTTTGCAGAAACTTCTGCACTGATCTCCTCCTGTGTTTCTGCCAGTCGTTTCTTGGCAAGCTCAGTCCTCCGATCACACTCTGCAATAAAGGACTCCAAATGATCCATTGCCTAGCTCAGAAAAAAGCAAAGTTGATAGTTATGATCAGGGATAGAAGATCTTAGAGCCCATTTGTGTAACAGAAATACATGCCTAGGTTTCTTAACCCCTGAAGAGTCAATGGCAGTTAATACATTCATAATCATGTTAAATTCAGCCATTTTCTTAAACCAAATCACTGGGAGAAATATGGTCTTCTCATCTGATGTAGTTGTATATTTCTCTAAAACTTACAGAAGGGCCTCCAACTCCCAGTAACACTTCTGAAAGTCTAGGGGAACATAGTTATCACTGTTCTCTGAGAACAGAAAAAGCTGAATAAAGATCAGTCTTAGGGGACCTTCTAGAGAAGTATAGGTGATATACACACTGCACTCAACACTTCCTGTAACCTGCATAAATACTATTTCCTCATGTATGTTCCCTCGTCTACCTAAAAAATGAAACAGTAAGCTGGGTACAGTGATGCATGCCTGTAATCCCAGACACTTGGGGAAGGCTGAGACATGAGGATCCCAAATTCAGTAACAGCTCTGGCAACTCAACAAGACCATCTCCCAAAAAAGAAAAAAGAGAAAAAAATTTTGGAAAACTACAAAGTTTAGTTTCTGCTCACTATCTAAAATACATGTTAAAGTTAATCTGCTATAACTAGGTAAAAGCCAACATAACTTCATATAAACATACATACAGGGCATCAATTTTCAACTATCACTTGGTATCGAGGAACAAGCATCTTCCATATTACACCATGAGCCAGCTAGCCAATAGCAGCATGTGTTAAAATACCACAGTCAGCATGTTTGGCAGTGATGACAGTGATCTATTACCAAACAACAGAGGTAAGCAAATTTGGGGTGGAGACAACAGGACAACAGACCAAGGAGTGATTTACATCTTCTCTTCTAAAATGGACAGTAGAAAGTAGGCTAGCTGTTGGAAGGTACTCTAGAGACCAGTGTCAATCTGAAATGATCAGAGGAATCTCCTCAGAAATTTTAAGTATTTTCTTCAAATAATCACATTTGAGAGTAGCTACTGATGGAGAAAAGGCTACCTCATGGTACCCTATCTCTTGGAGACTAGTAAAGGCAAAGCATACTAACTCTTAAGTCTGACTACCAAATTGTACTCTATAACCACAGAGCTCAAAACTCCTGTCAGTGGTCAACCTAATACTCATAACAATTTCATTCAGTATATTCAAGCCAAGCAATGGGAGAAGCAAATGATCTAGGCTGTATTTGCTAATATACATTTCACACTATTTTCCCCAAATATGAAGTGTGGGTCACCTGTGTTGGGATAGTTCCTAACACATAAGTTTGAGGTGACCCAGGTTCACTCACTCAGCCTGTGTACCTCTACTGTGCCCCAGGCAGGGCATGGTGCACAAGGCAGACTTAGAATCAAATCCAAGGCCACCCTCAGCTACACAAGTTCAAAAACAACAACAAAACCCCCCAAAATTCAAATAAAATAGATCTCTGGGGGGTTTCTATGTTTCATTTTTTTTTGAGACAGGCTCTTGCTATGTAGTTTAGGTCAGCTTTGAACTCATTAGTAGCCCAGATAGCCTCACAATCATGGCAATCCTCCTTGCTTTTTCAACTGTTTACTTTGGATTTTTGAGGTATTATTATTTTTGAGGTATTATCAAGGCTGGCTTGAGTTCAGTGATTCTCTTGCAGGATTAGCCTCCTGGGTCCTGGTATTATTACAGGCATGCACCACCATGCTTGGCTTCAAGTGGTTTTTGGGAGGTGTTTTCTTTTCGCTGGGGGGTTGTGTTTTGAGACAGGATTTCACTATGTAGTTCAGGATGGCCTTGAATGCACTGGTAGCCCTGGCTAGCCTTAAACTCAAGGCAATCTTGTCTCAGCCTCCTGAGTGCTGTGACTATAGATGTATACCACCACACTATGCCTCAACTGTTTTGTAAAATATGCCCACCTACCATCCAAGTAAGTTCTACAAATAGGATACCTTATTGTTTCATTTGTCAGCAAAGTCTCAGATTTCAGACTTTCAGCCAGTCCTTGGAACTGGAAACAATAAGCTTCTTGGAACTGCTCTGAAATACTCTTTTAAAAAGCTAAACAATCAAAGTCAGTGTTTTTGTTTTTTCTTGAGACAGGGTCTGGGTATGTACAGGTTGGCCAGGATTCATTATGTAATACAGGCTGCATTTGAACTTGCAGCAATCCTGCCTCACTCTCCCAAGTACTAATGTGCTAGGATTACAGGAATATACCACCACAGCTAGCCTTCCAAGGTCAGTCTGTAACATGTAAGAATTATCCTCTTAAACCAGGCACATTCTTGTAATTCTAGTGCTCAGGATCCTGAAGGAGGAAGATGGCACAAGTTCAAGGTCAGCCTCTGCTACCTGAACTGTATAGAAAGACCCAGACTACAAAAACAATGAACTAGTTAATACTACATAACTAAGAAAATAGCTTCTTTTTTAAAGTTTTTTTGAGACAAAACCTCACTATTTAGTGAAGCTCAGGCTGACCTCAAATTCACAGGGATCCTCCTGCCTTAGCCTCCTCACCTCAGTACTAGGATATAGGTGTGCCCTACCAAATTCAGCTGAAAAGCACTTTTTTTTTCTTTTTTTTTGTCTTTTTCGTTTTTTTATCAGTACCAGGGATCGAACTCATGACTGCCTGCTTGCAAGGCAGGCACTTATGCCACTGAGCTAAATCCCCAGCCCAAAAAGCTTTTTTTTTTTTTTAAAACTGTTTTTAAACTGAGCATGATGGTACACACCTGTAATCCTAGCACTCTGGAGATAAGAGGCCAGAGAATCACAAATTCAAGCCTAGCCCAATCAACTCAGCAACATTTCAAGACCTTGTCACAAAATAAAAAGGCCCGTGGGCATGGTGCCACATGCCTGTAATGCCAGCACTTGGGAGGCTGAGGCATAAATACCACAAGTTCAAGGACAGTCTGGACTACACAGTGAGTTCAAAGCCAATCTGGTCTATTTTATGTTCAAGTTAGATCACAGTCACTGTCTTTCAATATAGAAGTAATTCAAGCACATTCACACACTACTGAAGTATAATTTAACAATTTAAAGGTCTAGTAAATATGGGTGAAAACTGTATCTTTATGAAACCACTATTTTGCCAGGCACGGTGGCACACACTTGTAATCTAGCACTCTGGCATGAGGCAGGATTGAGGCAGGAGAATGGCCAGAACTTCAAAGCCAGCCTGAGCTACATAGTAAGAACCTGACACCAAAAAAAAAAAAAAAAAAAAAAAAAAGAACAAAAACAAAAAACAGAAACCACCATTTTTTTGGCAGCATTGCGGGGACACGACCAGGGATTGAATTCAAAACCTTATGTTTGCCAGGCAGGCACTTGGGCCGCTGAGCTAAATCCCCAGACCTTTAGATTTACATTTTTTCTTTTCTTTTCTTTTCTTTTTTAAAGAAAATACTATTTTAAAAATACTTGAGGAGGAGGAAAGGAAAGAAGGGGACAAGAGGAAAAAAGGATAACACAAGGCAAAATGGATACACTTCTATAAATAAGAAGAGGGACTAGGGGCTGGGGAATTTAGCTCAGCGGCATAAGCGCCTGCCTTGCAAGCAGGCAGTCGCGAGTTCGATCCCTGGTACTGATAAAAAAACGAAAAAGACAAAAAAAAAAAAAAAAAAAGAAGAGGGACTGAAGATGAGAGAATAGGGAAAAAAGCAGCAGCAAGACATACAATGTACAGGTACAAATTCTCTATGATGAATATTATTATATATATATATATATATATATATTTAAAAAAATGTACCACAAAAAGAAAATTCAAAGGTTAAAAATGCCCAGTCACTGGGTATGGTGGTAGTCCTAGTGTCCAGGGCTTATGAGGCCGAGTTGGAGGATCATTGTGAGTTTGAGACCAGCTTGAGCTACAAAGTGAGTTCAAGGCTAGCCCTAACTATATAGTGAGACCATCTCAAAAAACAAAACAAAAAAAAGGCCCAGGGCTGGGGATTTTGCCCAGCAGCATAAGCTGCTTGCCTGGCAAGTGCCAGGTTGTGATTTCGATCCCCGGTACCAAAAAAAAAAAAAAAAAAAAAAAAAAGTCCACATTGTTGTCATTTTACTTTTGTTGTTTTTTACTTCCTGACTTTTGCTTTTTCTCTGTAAAAAAAGAAAAATGCTCAGAGGTTTTTTGCCAAAATGGCACCTACAGCAAAGAAAGAAGCTCCAGCCCCTCCCTGGGCAAAAAAGTTTAAACCAAGTATTGAAAACCAGGTAACACAATGCCTGTCTGTAATCTAAGCACTCTTGGAGGCTGAGGCAAAAGGACCAAATTTGAGTACAACCTAGATAATTTGTCAGACTGTTTCAAAATTAAAAAATGGGCCGGGGAGGTATATCAGTTTGAAGGTCCTTGAGTTCCATTCCCACTCCTCCTCAAAAATCTTTTAAGCTTAGTGGTTTAAATAGAACTTACTCTAAATTGTGATTTGTTGGGGGAAACACTTTGAATTTTGATTCTCACTGGATCCCTCAGGCTCCTCTTGATCTTCATTCAGGAACCTGAACAGCATTAAACCCTTTTGCTGAACTCTGATCATGCTAGTAATGGCCAAACAGGGATAAAAAAGAATTTAAATGAAGTGACTCTAAATCATGTGTTCTCAATGGGGCAAGAGTGAAATCTGGTTTTATAGGGTGAAAAAAATCTCATTGTCCAACGCTTTGTAGTGTGACAAACAATCACAGTGTAGAAATGGATATGCAAGTAACATCAAAATGGATACACTAGTGACATCAAAATTTCATAGGAGTTGATGCAAAGTAATACCTTAAGTAATCCCATCACTGAGAGATAGTGAGGTAGAAGGATCCACAAGTTAAAAGATTCTCAGCTGATCAACTGAGACTCTTGAAAGTGGGAGCCTGGATAAAGTTAAATGAATTGTCAAAAAAAAAAAAAAAGAAAGAAAGAAAGAAAGTGGGAGCCTAGGGGCTGGGGATTTAGCTCAGCAGCATAAGCACCTGCCTTACAAGCAGGCGATTGTGAGTTCGATCCCCGGTACCGATAAAAAAAAAAAAAAAGTGGGAGCCTATTCTGAAGAATGTAGCTAAAGAACTCCTGCATTTGATCCCCAGTGAGGGGAGGGGACTAGAGCCAGGTATAATGGCACATGCCTGTAATCCCAACACTCAGGAGGCTAAAGCAGGATTGCTGGGAATTTGAGACCAGGCTGGGCTACAAAGTGAGCTCAAGGCCAGCCAGAACTGCATAGTGAGATAGTCTCAAAGACAAAAAAAAAAAAAAAAAAGCTACTCTCTATTTACTAACACATATAAACTATCATATACACATATAAACTAGCCAGGTATGTTGGCTCACACCTGTAATCGCAGCACTCGGGAGGCTGAGGTGGGAGGATCATTGCGAGTTCAAGACCAGCCTGGACTACAAAGGGAGCTCAAGGCCAGCCAGAACTACTTAGCGAGACCCCAATCTCAAAAAAGACAAAAAGACTTCCTGGACAACAAGATAGATAACAGCAGCTATGGAGGCTCTCTGAGATTGCCAGCTTAGAATCCAGGAATGGTGTGGTGTGAGGAGTCCTAAGCAAGGGGAGATATACCCTGCCGACCCAGGAACGAACTAAGCTGAGAGAAACTACTGGAAATGCAATCCTGGTGCTATAACTGGAACAGATAAAATCTCAGCGCAGAACCTGGAACCTGCAATTTGAATTTTCTGCCATCGCTGCTGCGTCTGAATCGGCACAGCAGGGAGAGAGACGCGTAAAAGCTCTGAGAGTGGGAATCGGCAGAGTTGAGAGTGGGTCTGGCGGGGAGCCCTACACCAACCTGCAGTGAGTGAGAGGAACTGGGACCCTTCCATAGACTAGGAGGCTCCAACAGAGGACATTCTGGGACCGGGCAGACTAGCCAAAACAGGACGCTGCAGTGACTTTAGTCGCATATTCCCCACTCAAGCAGGATTGGTGGGGAGCCCTGACCTCGGTGACGCTGCAGACTAAGACCCAGTAGGCTAGCCCAAACCAGCTCCCAGTGCCTGGTGGTGCACCCTAGCAGTGAAGCCTTCAGTAGGGTGACCTGGAGGAGCGGGCCCAGCAGAGGCTGCCCAGGTCTGTGTCTCCCTAGTACACTGCAGTGGGCACTAACACCTAGCCGGTGCGATTCAAACAAACTGTAACCAACAAAGAATAAAAACTGGGCCTCCTATATATGCTTATATGGAAGGAACAAAAAGTATGGGAAGAGGGAGCAACAAGAAAGGGTCCTCGGTCCCCAATCCTGAGAACACTGATCCAGGAAAGGTAAATGCAAAGGAGAATGAGGACAGAAAACATGCAATATCAGACACAGCACCAATAGATATAAAGTGGTATCTCCGGAGCCTCATAGACGCAAAGTGAAGTATTTAACAAAGTAAAGCAAGATATAAGTAGAATAGTTAAGAGAAATGCTAAGCACTGCCCAAGAAAAAACAGATGGTGGAATGGAGGAACAGAAAAAAAAGGGAATGGGGCTGGGGATTTAGCTCAGTTGCATAAAGCACCTGCCTTGCAAGCAGGCAGTCGTGAGTTCAATCCCTGGTACCAATAAAAAGGAAAAAGACAAAAAAAAAAGAAAAAGAGAAAAAGGGGAGAATTGTTTGATGGAGAAAATAGAGAAAACACAGACTACATGAAGCAGGTTCAAAGAGATTACCAGAAAACTAAAAACTCCTTTGAAAGCTGGCATAACAGCTTGAAAGAAACTAAGGACAGATTATCTAAACTGGAGGACAGATTTGTAAGGTGGGAGTATGAAATGAAAAACTTCTTAAAAATAACAAGGAAACGAAGAGCAATAATACAAAGGCTAGAAGATGATAAGAGGATCTATCACTTAAGAATTAAGAACATAAAAGAAGTAGGGACACAAAAAAATGAACTACAAAGGCTATTCACAGAAATAATCTAGGAGAATATCCTTAATTTAGCAAAAGGTAAAGATACTCAGATGTGGGGCTGGGAATTTAGCTCAGCGGCATAAGCACCTGCCTTGCAAGCAGGTGGTGGTGAGTTTGATCCCCGGTACCAGAAAAAAAAAAAAAGATATTCAGATGTATGAGACATACAGGACCCCGGCCACCTACAACCCAAACAGAGCTACACCTAGGCATATAATAATCAAAATTCCAGAAATCCAATATAAGAACAGAATAGTAAAAGCCGTCAGAGACAAGAAACAGATCACTTATAAGGGAACATCCAACAGAATTACAGCAGACTTCTCGGCACAAATCAACAAATCACGAAGAGCGTGGGGGGAAATAATTCAAGCTTTGAAAGATAATGACCTCCAGCCAAGATTGATATATCCTGCACAACTGTCCCTAGAAATTGATGGAAAAACAAGGTGCTTCCAGGATAAAGAGGAACTAGGGGAATTTGCAACCACCAATTCAACTCTACAGAAAATACTGCAGATATTCTAAAAAAGAAAAAATGCTAATGACAGAAAAAGAGCTCAACAGAAATGAGGCAGAGAAGGTTCAATGGCAGGAACAGCTATTTTGGAGAAAACAAGACATCATAATAGCTAGTGCTGATTTAATATCATCTTGTTTTGAAGTCCCATCAAGCTTTTGTTCTTCTATCTCCATTGGTCTTAACATATTGTATTTTACTGGATTTTATTACATGTGATAATATAAACAAAAACTTTTATAGGCAAGGAGATTATACAGAAACCATTGTTCATTTTGTTAGTTGATTCTAAATACCCTGTAACACTGTCATTCTCTTGAATGGTTTTACATTGTCTTGATATGTTTGATGCTACAGTATATAAAGTTATACTCAAAGATTTCAAGGAAATAGACACTATGGTAACTACCTTTATGTCGGGATTATCTTGTAGTGAAATACTATTTTGCTTAAATGGTTATGTTTTGACCTGCGCTGTTTTGTTGTTATGCCCTCTTTTATCTTAATCTCCTTTTTTTATTACTTATTTTTATTTTTCTTTTTAATTAAGGAAAAAATTAATTTAAAAAATAGCAGGATATATTATAGTAACCCACTTTGATTTCCTATTAACTTGATTTGAAACCCTGTATTGCTCTCACCATCTTGCTTTGACTGATTTTCCTCTATTCTGTTTTGCTTGATAGTACCAACTTCGAAAGTATAGGCAACAACTGTGAAGACAATAAGATTCATTATGACGCCCATTCTGGTTGACTATTATCTTCTTTTGAAGTCCTGTAATGTCTCCAATGTTTTGGTTTTATTGGCTTTGTTCTTTACTGTTTTGTCCAATTTTATTATACCTGATATAGGTAATTCTTTTTAAGATAGCAAGAGGCATTATGGTAACCATTGTTGATCACCTTATATTTTGTTTATACATTATGTATTATGTCCATCCATTTGACTTGACAGACTCTGTTCTGTTTTGTCATATTTGGTTGTTTTGTTTTTTTTTTTTTTTTTTTTTTTTTTTTTTTTTTTTTTTTTTGTCTTTTTCTTTTTTTATCGGTACCAGGGATTGAACTCACGACCGCCTGCTTGCAAGGCAGGTGCTTATGCCGCTGAGCTAAATCCCCAGCCCCGTCACATTTGGTTTTACTCTCTTCAAAAAAAAAGTAGTAAGAACTGTGGGAGTAATAAAACCCAAAATACGTAATTGTCATTCTACAAAAGAGAGGACAAGAAAGTGCTCTAAAGGACATAACTGCATGTATATTTAAGTGTATAAGATAGATAACCATATTACTGAGTTTTGTTGGATCACTGAACAGAACTGTTTGCAGTCTCATTGTTTAAATGTCCACTTTATATGTTTTAATTTTGTAACCTGAACAACTATTTCTAACATGACAATATGTAATCTATTAACTAGTGATTTCCTACTGTTTATTTTTTCTGAAATTCTGTACAACTTGGACCCTTTTTCTGTTTTTTTTTTTTTTTCTCCTTAAATAAAATTTTAAAAAAAGACAAAAAAATATTTAAAAAAAATAGTACTGGTCATACTGTAGTACTCAAAGTGGTCAGATAACAAATGTCTAATTTATTTATTTTTATTTTTTTGAGACAGGGTATCACTAGGTAGTTCAGGCTGACCTCAAATTCATGATGATAGTTCTGCCTCAGCCTTCCAAATGCTGAGATTATAGGTGTGTACCACCACACTCAGTGTAATTTATTATTTTATCACATAATTTATGAACATTACATTATTGTTAGTTTTATCTTTGGTACTCTGTAGTAGGGACAAATCAACAGCAGTGAAACTTACATCCAATTCAAAAAACAGGTCTCTCTCTTTACTTGCAATCTCATAATCTGCTCGGAGGGCCAAGTCGTGGATCTTGGTACATTCTCCTAAATCCATACGCTGTGGAGAAAAAAAAGTTTACACATGAATAGCTACCCACTATACAAAGCATGATTTGGTATTTCAACCCTGGCCAAAATAAACAATATGTTTTTATGTATATGTACCACTTCTCCACAATAAATGTAATTATTACATACCACAGACTTGTACGAATAAGAATTTAAAAATTTTAGAAAAGTAATATACTTTTTTGTATACTGAAACTCTTGATATGAAAATTAGGAAATAGAAGCACAACCTAGTGGCATATACGGGGTGGGGGGGGGGTAAGACTGAGGCAGAAAGATCACATGGGGAGATGTTTCTCCACTGATTACTGCAATAGGCACTAGTTTTAATCCCCAGTATGATCAATAGAGAGAGAAAACAGAAATTGGGCTTTGAAAATTACAATTCAAAACTTGGTTTTGTGTAGATCTTTCTATCCTATAGGAAAATAAAGCAAACGTTGGATTCAGACCTTAATGAATTCTCTAAACATTTTCCTAACCTGGTAAATCACCCTGGACATATTACTAGCCAGATTAGGCCAACATGCAAAACAAAAGGCTCTATCACTAAAATGAAATGACCTGTATCAGTAAGATTAGCTTGATGTGCTATTATATATTCTTACCACATATGAAATAGATTAACAGTGCTCTTTTGTGTGTGTGCATGTGTATGTGTGTGTTTTAAACAGGGTCTCATTATGTAGCCCTGGCTAGTCTTTATTTTTTGATGGAGTCGTGCTACACCCTTAAGGCTGGTGTTCAACTACGAATTCCAGCCTGGCCTAACTTGAAGCAATCCTAACTTAGCCTCTTGAGTGTTAGGATGATTGTCATGTACCACCCACCAAACCTGGCTGTCCAGGCTGGTCTTGAACTTGTGATCCTCTTGTCTCAATCTTCCTACTAAAATTACAGGTACATGTCATTACATGTAACAGTGCATATCCTGAGCACAGGACTCTGGAGGTAACCCCACTCTGGTCATCTAAATAGGGAAGTTTATCAGTTAAAGATCATAGTACCAGGAGCTGGGGATTTAGCTCAGTGGCATAAGTGCCTGCCTTGCAAGCTGGCAGTCGTGAGTTCAATCCCTGGTACCGATAAAAAATGAAAAATGAAAATGAAAAAGACCAAAAAAAAAAAAAAAAGATCATAGTACCAAGTTGGGCGTACAGGCACATGCCTATAATCCCAGCACTCAAGAAGCTGAAGCAGGAAGATGACTTTGAGTTTGAGACCAGCCTGGGTTACAAAATGAGCTCAAAGCCAGCCTGAACTGCGTAGTGAAACCCTGTCTCAAAAAGACAAAAAGAAAAGTGGGGAAGGATGCTGGGGATTTAGCTCAATGGCATAAGCACCTGCCTGGCAAGTGGGAAGTCATGAATTCAATCCTCAGCACACAAAAAAGATCACAGTACCAAGTTATAAAGCATAAATTAACAAAACCTAGCATCCTACTAGACAATATCTCTATTAGACAAGAGTGTATGTCTATACAACTACTAAAAAAAAGAATGTTGGAGTCCATTAACTTGTACAAGCTCAAACTATAACCATGTCCAAAAATACTTTAAAAACTTTCTGGGTTAAGCACATCAAGGTGGCACATGTCTGTAATCCTAAGTACTTTCCCAGCCTGAGCTACACAGCATGACCCTGTCTCAATTAAGAAATTTTCCTGGGTTATAAAAATTCTTAAAAATTCTAGGCAAATTATAGAGGCTTGCAGTGCCTGGTGCCTACACTGCAGTTTTATAGAAAAGCATCTGCCTTGCTGGGGATGAGTTCAAAGCCCATCTAGACTATGCAGTGAAACCGTGTCAAAAAAGAAAGGAAGTGGGGCTGGGGATTTAGTTCAGCAGCCTGGCAAGCGTTGAGGTCATGAGTTTGATCCCAGTACAAAAAAAAAAAAAAAAAAAAGAGAGGGGGAGGGAGAAAGAGAAAACGTGTCACATTCATACAACATCCTTCAGTTTCACCAACAATAAAGCTAAATAAAGCTGGGCAGACAATAATACAATTTGTCACTGTGATAAAAGAATCACTGTTCTCCTTTATTACTCTACTCTGAAGCCTGATGGGCCTCATGTTATTTTGTTGGTTACTCAGAGGATCTAGAGGAAGTGCAACACTGGTTCTAGAAACAAAGCTACGACTAAAATTAACATCCCTGTAAATCTGACAACTTTTGCTTCATTCATTCTTCTAAATACCAGATACTGCTCCTTATAGTTTTTATAAATGAAACCTGAAAAATGAGTGACAGCTATCAAGGAACTAATAAAGGCTCTCCATTCAAAGAAAAAACACACAGAAAAGTAAAGAGGCCAGGCAGTCTCATGCAACTCTGCAAGTTCCAGGCCAGCCTGGCCTGAAATGCACAGCAAGACCCTGTCTCAAAAAAGACAAAAAGAAAAAAAAGAAAAGGAAAAGGAAAAGGAAAAAGAAACAGGGAAAAAGAGAAAGAGGAAAGAAAAAAGAAAGAGCACTAGTTGGGCATGGTGGCGGCCATGTAATTACGGCACACTGGGAGATTGAGGCAGGAGTGTTGCAAATCTGAGCCCACCTTGGACAACTCAAGTCACTTAAGAAAAAGGCCAGGGGCTGGGGATTTAGCTCAGCGGCATAAGCATCTGCCTTGCAAGCAGGGAGTTGTGAGTTTGATCCCTGGTACCGATAAAAAGGAAAAAGACCAAAAAAAAAAAGAAAAGAAAAAGGCCAGAGGGGCTGGGGATTTAGCTCAGTGGCTCAAGCACTTGCCTGGCAAGTGTGAGGTCATAAGTTTGATCCCCAGTACCAAAAAAGCCAGAAATGTCAGTCATTGTGCCAAGGCCCTTTGCAAAAAGGAAGAAAGCACTACAACCTTAGGTAATTTCCATTCTAAGAAGTTAAACTTTTTAAGTTAAGAAAACAAAGACATAGGGTTTAGGGTACAACTCAGTGGTACCTATAGATTCAAAGCCCTGGGTTCAATGTCAGGAAATAAAATTTACCACTGTATTCTCTGATATGAGACTTTTCAATGAAAAGTCACTGCTAACAGGACTTTTGGTTTCCATGGTTCCCTTTTTTTAGATATACCACTACAACTTATCCAAGGAAGCAGTAAAGTATTGGCCATTTCTCTAATAGTCCAACTCTAATCATAGCTGAAACACTGCATTAACTCCTTCCAGTATGTTAAAGTGACTACTAAACCCAATGAGTCAGACCTTTTACTTTAAAACACCTGCGTTCACCACTCTAGCCTCTGATAATCTAACACGGTCGACAAGGAAAAGCACTAATGGTTCTGGAACCCTTAGGAAAACAAAGTTCTGCTGGTTCCAGTGGTATTCATCTATAAACCCAGTACTCTGGGAGGCCGAGGCAGGAGGACTGATTCTGAGTTGGCCAATGCAGCAAGACCGTCTCAAAATTTAAAAAGTAAAAAGGATTGGAGATGTAATTCAGTGCGAAGGTCCTAGGCTCAATCCCTATAAAACAAAAGTTTACTGAGACAAGCTATACCATCTTTCCTCCAGTTAACTACCTTATTCTCTCAAACATATTAATACTGCATTTTCTCTAAGCCCCTATAAAGTGATTTATTTCCATTCTTCAATTGCCTAGCTCCTATTAATGACGTTTGTTTGTTTTAATGCAAAGAGTTTAAACAAAAACTTGTATCTAGGGGCTCAGAATTTAGTCCAGTGGCATAAGAGCCTGCCTTGCAAGCAGGCAGTCGTGAGTTTGATCCCTGGTACCGATAAAAAAAAAAAAAAAAAATTAAAAGAAAAAACTTATATCTGAAATAGCCCTTAGCAAACTGAGGATTATAACCACTTTCTTGTACCGCAATATTCTGAAAAATCTATTCTCATTCCATTTCTGTTTTATTTTGTTTTGTTTTTTAGTACCAGGGATTGAACTCACAACCAAGCAAGCATTTGAACTGCTGAGCTAAATAAATCCCTGGCTGGTTTTGTTTTTTGAGACATGGTCATGCTGACCTCGAACTCTTGGTGATCCTCCTGCCTTAGTCTCTCAAGCATGTGCCACCATATCCTACTTTGTTCTGTTTCAACTTATTAAAAATCACAAGCTCCATCAAAGAGCTATCTTCTCATCTCTATGCAGCCCACAATAGCAAAACTCAGCACTTACAAACACCTCCACAAGAAATCCCAATCCTTATCCTCACTGACCTTCACAGCCACATTTACTCATTTTCATACCCAAGTACACAGCTCTCCTGGGCTGCCTCCTCCCTTTAAATCTACTGAGCTGCCCCTGTACAATCCTGAATGCTGGAAATGCTACTGAAACTGTAATTTCTCTTCATGCGATTCCACGGCCTCTGCCTTCCTGACCCCATCCAATTCATAGCCCACACACAGTTAGCAACATCACCTTTTGCCCTTGTGCTCTTAGCTCTGCCCAGAGCTTCACATGCCTGATCTTTTTAGGTCTCTGCTCAAATATCCCTAAGAGGGCTCTCCTCATCATTCTAAAAGTGGTGCACACCTATAATCCCAGGACTCGGAATGCTGCAGGCAGGTGGATCACTGGGAAACCAGCTTGGGCTACCAAGTGAGTTCATGGCCAGCCTGAAATACATAGCAAGATCCTGTCTCAAACAAAAACAAAAACAAAAACAAAACAAAATAAAAAAACTACCCACTGTCCATTCATTTACTTAGTGTCCACCTTCTTCTCCACTAGAATAAAGACTTTACTGCTACTGGCAATAGTATCTCCAGTGTCTAGCAGAGTAGGTATCCAATAAATGAACAATTGTGGGAACTGCCCTCCCACTGATTATTTTTCTTGCTAGTATCCAACGATACACTACACAGGGCTCTGCCAAGGTAAAATAGGTATATGTTCATCTGTTTCCTTTGACTTCTGCTGCGTATAATAGCCAATAATTGTAAATTATGCCAACTATAGGAAAAAACAACCCTTTGCTGGGTGTGATTAAACACCTATAACCCTAGCACTCAGGAAGCTGAGGCAAGTGCATCATTGCAAGTTCAAAACTAGCCTGGGCTACAAAGTAAACTCAAGGCCAGCCTGCCTAGCAAGATCCTGTCTCAAAAAGAAAAAAAAAAAGAAAGAAAAAAAGAAGAAAGGACCCTACAAGCTACACTATTTATGATAAGTGGAAATCTCTTATTGTAATCATTAATGTGTGCTCATCTCAATACCTCTAATTGGGGCTGGGGATTTAGCTCAGCGGCATAAGCACCTGCCTTGCAAGCAGGCGGTCATGAGTTCGATCCCTGGTACCGATAAAAATGAAAAAGACAAAAAAAAAACACACACACACACACAAAAAAAAATACCTCTAACAATCTGCAGCAAACCGTAGCTTATATTTTCCAACCTTGAATCAAAACGCATCTAGTACTCAACAGAAGTTCAAGTCTAGCAAACATGCTGTCAGACATACCAGCCTGAAAGAACACATCAGAGCAGTTTAGAAGGTGCATGATAAAAACCCGGCGTGGTGGAGCACGCCTGTAATCCCAACATTCAGGGAGGCTGAGGTGGGAGGATCTCTGCGAGTTCCAGACCAGCCTGGGCTACAAAGTGAGGCCAGCCTGAACTGCATAGCGAGACCCCGTCTCAAAAAAAAAACAGACCAAAAAAAAAAAAAAAAAAGTGCTTATTTTCTCATCTCTAATCCCAGCACTTAGGAGGCTGAGACCCAAAGATCAGGAATTCAAGGTCATCTTGGGCTACATAGTAGCAAAATCCTATGGCAGCCCCCCCCCAGCACAACAGATGTATCCCCTCAAACAGTAATAATAAAAAACTCTTGAGTTACCATAAAGAATGCACATTTGCCCTTAGTTAGAGTGGACAGCAAATCTGAGAGGGGAGGATACAATAAAGATTAAACCTAGGGTCTTCACACAGAGCTAATCTCTAGCTCTTTATAGTATTTTTATCTTTTCTATTTTTTGTAAGAGGTCTTGTTAAATGGCTTAACAACCTGAGCTGGGCTCAAATTCATAATCCTCCTGCCTCAGCCCCTCCACAAAGTACTGAGACAGTGCTGACCCTGTGACAGCTTTTACATTCCACAAAGTAGCTAAATTGTGAAGCCTTAAAATGGTGGTCCTAGGGCCAGGGATTTAGCTCAGTGGCTTAAGTGCCTGCCTGGCAAGTGCGAGGTCATGAGTTCGATCCCCGGCACCAAAAAACAAAAAAAAAAAAGGTGGTCCTTTACAGAATTCTTTTTCTACAAGGGACTGAAAAATGCCAGATGTTCTTCTTTTTTAGTCTTTTGTTTACTTTTTTTTTTTTTTTGTCTTTTTCTTTTTTATCAGTACCAAGGATCAAACTCAGGACTGCTGCTTGCAAGGCAGGTGCTTATGCCGCTAAGCTAAATCCCCAGCCCCCTTTTTGTTTACTTTTTAAGACAAGGTTTTTTTCTTGAGACAGCATCTTCCTATGTAGTTCAGACTAAGTGTTTTTTTCTTTCTTTCTTTTTTTTTTTTTTTTTTTGTCTTTTTCCTTTTTATTGGTACCAGGGATCGAACTCACGACTGCCTGCTTGCAAGGCAGGCGCTTATGCCACTGAGTTAAATCCCCAACCTTCAGACTGTCTTGAACTCACTAGGTACCCTGGGCTGGAACTCCCCAGCCTCAGCTTCCCAAGTGCTGGGATTGGGGCTGGGGATTTAGCTCAGTGGCATAAGCGCCTGCCTTGCAAGCAGGCAGTCATGAGTTCAATCCCTGGTACCGGTAAAAATACAAAATACAAAATACAAAAAAAAAAAAAAAAAAAAACAAGTGCTGGGATTACAAGCATGCACCATCATGAATGGCAGACAAAAAAATCTTGCTATGTTAATTCGGGTCAGCCTTAAATTCTCAGCTATCCTTCTGCCTCAGCTTCTAGAATGTTGGGATTATAAGTGTGTGCCACCCAACCTCACTAGTCTTTTTTTTTTTTTTTAATAGGTACCAGGGATCGAACTCATGACCGTCTGCTTGCAAGGCAGGTGCTTATGCCGCTGAGCTAAATCCCCAGCCCCCTGACTATCTTCTTAGTCTGATTTTAAATAAAACTATGTTCCACACAATTAGTATTTATGTTTTGATCAGCTGAAGTCAAGTCTATAGCTACCAGATAGTATATTGCTATTATTTTAAGTTTTTGTTTTTTGGTGTTACAGGCACTTTACTATTGAACAGTATCACCACCTTTTTTTTTGAGACACTAAAGATTGAACCAAGGTACTTCTCACTGAGATCATTGAGATAGGCTTTCATTAAAGTAAACTATCTAGGTTGGGCTCAAACTTGTGATTCTTTTATACCTCAGCTTCCTAGAATTTTGAGACTACAGGCATATGCCACTGTCATCACACCCAATTTGTATTGGGCTACCAAAAGGATGACTTAATACTAAACTATAAAATCAATTATCCTCAACAGATTGGGGGGGGGCAATACTGTGGATTAACAGAGGGGTTCTCTACTACTGAGTTATATAGCAAATGTTTCATCTTTATTTAATATATACTAGAACATTTTAATTTTACAAAATAGGGGCTGGGGATTTAGCTCAGTGGCATAAGCACCTGCCTTGCAAGCAGGCAGTCGTGAGTTCGATCCCCGGTATCGATAAAGAAGAAAAAGACAAAACAAAAAAAAAAAATCTGACATAATTTTACAAAATACTGGTTTTCAGTGTGGTATTTTCATACATGCATATAACATTTTGACCAAATTCACCGCCCTTTATAAGCCCCTCCCCCTTTTCCATTCCTTCTGTCTAGTTAAGTCTCCCTTCTACTTTCACATCATCTTTTTAGATTCCACATATTATGAAAAATATCTGATGTCTGCCTGAGTCTGGGCTATTTCACTTAACAAGTTCATTTTCCTGAAAACTACATATGAAATTTCACTCTTCAATCAGGCATGGTGGCACACACCTGGGATCCCAGCACCCAGGAGACTGAGACAACAGGATTGTTGCAAGTTCAAGACCAGCCTAGTTACAAAGTGAGTTAAAGGTCAGCCTGAATTGCATGGAGCCTCTGCTTCAAAAAGACCAAAAAAGGGGAAGGGATTTAGCTGTGGCATAAATACCCGTTTGGCAAGTGCAAGGTTGTAAGTTCAATTCATGATACCAAAAGAACAAAACAAACAAAACAGAAACTCCGTATTTTAATGTTACTCTTGAAAAAACTTCATTATGTGTGTATACCACATTTTCTTTCTGTCTTTTTTTTCCAGAGATAGGGTCTGAAGATGTGGTTTAGGCTGGCCTTGAACTATGTATGTAGCCCAGGCTAGCCTCAAATGCACAGTGATTCTCCTGCCTTAGCTTTCTTAGTGCTAAGATTACACGCACGCATCACTATGCCCTGTATCACATTTACTTTATCTGTTCATTCACTGATGGGTACCTTGGCTGTTTTTGTACTTGAGTTGCTATGAACTACGCTACAATAGGAATGGGAAGGTGGATACCTTTTCATTTATTTTGAGACAGCATCTTAATTGTCCACACTGATGTTGAGCTTGTGGTACCCCTACCTCAGCATCCTGCAAAGCATTATGAGTATGCAATACCATACCTGGCACCAACTGGTTTTTTTTTTTGTTTTCCAGTCTTTTTGAGACTGGGTCTTGCTGTGCAGCTCAGGCTAGCCTTCACCTCATTTGTAGCCCATGCTGGTCTCAAACTTACAATGATCCTCCTGCTTCAACCTCCGGAATATTGGGATTACAGGTATATAGCACCATGCCCAACTTCAATTGATTTTTAAAAATCCAAAAGAGCACGGAAAGAAGCAGGAAATAACCGTAGCACTCTTGGGAGGCCAAGGTAGGAGGCTATCTTGTGCAACTCTGAAACTCAGTGAAATCTTATTTCAGACTTAAAAGGGATTTGCTTCTTGGTTTTTATTTTTTTCTCTTAAAAAAAAAAAAAGAAAAAAGTCAGGTTTTGTGGCACACACTTGTAATTCCAGCACTTCAAAGGCTAAGGCAGGAGAATCACTGTGAGCTCAAAACCAGCCTGGGGTACAAAGTGAATTCAAGGCCAGCTTGAACCACACAATAAAATCCTGCTTCAAAAAAAGATGAAAAAGTCATTGGACCAACTATTTTTAAGAAAACAAAAGACATTATGGTAGCCACTGTTGATTTTCTGTTGTCTTGTTTTGAAATCCTGTGTTGCTTGTATTGTTTTATTCCGATCTGTTTTGTTCTGTTTTATTCTTTAAAAATATATATACATATTAAAAGGGGGGAAGAGGGGACTAGAGATTGTACCTCAGTGGGAAGGTTATAAATGGGATCAATCATTAGAGCAGGGGCTGGGGATTTAGCTCAGCGGCATAAGCACCTGCCTTGCAAGCAGACGGTCCTGAGTTCGATCCCCCATACCGATAAAAAGGGGGAAAAAAAAACCAAATCATTAGAGCAGGAGGGAAAAAAAACAACTGGTAACTCTATAGACAGAATTTTATACCTCTAAACTACGTTCCATAATATAAAATTCCACCAAACAGTATACTCTGAAGAGTAGCAGGTGACTCCTGCCTGTTAACACAATCATGACAGGGCCATAATTCTTATAACCGCCCCCCCCCCTTTCTTTTTTGGTACCAGGAATTAAACTCAGGGCCTCACATTTGCCAGGCAGGCACTGTACCACTGAGCTACATTCCTGGCCCCTATAATTCTATTACCTTGCTGCTAGGCAGCTTGACCCACCATTGGTGCATGGTGAGTATCCCATTTTACCAATTTAATTAGTAAAAAGACTGATAAAAGTGAAGGGCCAAACTTAGGGCTTAGCTTAGCGGCATAAGTACCTGCTTGGCAAACTCGAGGTCGTGAGTTCAATCCCTGGCACCAAAAAAAAAAAAAAAAAAAAAGGACTGATGAAAGTAATCAGATCTATTTGTATCACCAGTGATACAAGCAGCCCAATGTGACAGTCATACATGTGTCATTGGTGCTTCAAGCCAGCAGAAACATGTTAAAAGGAAACAGAATTCAACCTGAAAAATAATCAGTGTTTATAAAGCACCTAGTCTATATGGTCCATGAGATCCCTCCAAATCTACCTACCGTGCCAGCCAGGATGTCATGAGGGCAGCAATCCAGAAGGTGACTCTTGCAAACACGGTCATCTGTAAACTTGACCCTCTGTCTGGTTTCGTCTCCTGAAATTCATTCGTGGTTTTAAATAAGACAGTATTATCACATTAACCACAAAGGATATCTGGTATAACAATTCACCTGGATGATTTGTAGTCTATCATTTCTGTGTTCTCCCCATGAAATACAACTGAAGCTGATATAAAGGTATTTACGACTGGAGTGAAATCCAGATATTTTGGAGGCTAAGTATATGATGAAGAATCACAATGACAGGTGACTCCACCATTGTGCCAAAGAAGTCATGGAATCAGAAGTAAAAAGCTGAACACCAAAAGGTCATTAACCCAACATAAACATGTGGGCAATGAAATCCAAAACCCATGCTAAGCAGAGTACAATGAATCACCATGTATGACACACAGCTGGTAATTTCCATCAACAAAATCATTCTGTTATGGACAGTGGTTTGCCTGAAATTACATGAAGAAAGCTTTCAAACTCTATCACTCATATAATCTGGACCTATTCTTTCTATACCCCTTTAATCCCCACCCTTAAAGAAAGTTGGCACCCAGGAGTCACTTTTAACAAGACAATACCAAAAAAAGCAAAAAAGAACTAGGTTAGTCAATACACACTGTGAGCTCCAACACATACTGTACCCATCTGCATTCTTCAAGACCTCAGCTGCAGAATTTTATGCCCGCTGTTGAAAAGTTTTAAAGGAAAAGTTTTCTTGCCCACACCTGCAGTAAGGAAGTCAGGGGGAATGATACATAAAAGTAAAGGCAAAGTGGTATGTGACAAAATTTAAAGCTAATCTGTGCATAGGACACAGAGCTGTGTAATAGTCAAGGAGGAATATATTTTAGGATTTGCAAGCATCCAGGATTAATGTAGTGTCTTTTTATTGAAAATGTTTTCTTTCTAAACTACACTTTTAAAATTACTTGTGAAAAAAGCAAACACTTTTTTGTTATAACAGCTTAGAAATTGGTTGTGACTCACGGCTCGATGAACATGAGGCTTTTCTGCAACTCCCTTGCAGATTGATGTAGGCAGGCAAAGATACACTGAACCTTTATAAATAAAATAGAGGGGCCACAATTGTTCAGTTTGTATGAAATAAAAATATGGGAAGCAATTCAAAAGCAACTCAATATACAAAGAAAGCTAAAAGCACTTATTCACCTATAAAGTGCAAAGAATCTGCACAGCCCTGAGAATGTGCCAGTGTGAACTTACAACTTCATTATTTCAGTAGAAAAGAAAACAATCCACAGAAAGTATATAGTTTTGTAAGGATGCACTTTCTCCTGAGACAACCTCCAGCATATTGCGCTCCTGCCTACTGTACAACCTACCTAACGACTGCTAAGAGCTGGCTAAACAGAGGCCCTCCTGTGTGGCTGGGGAAAAAGGGAGCTGGATAAGTACTTGGCAGGAACCCACGTTAGAAAAGCTCAATTTCCGTCTCCCCACGTAATGGTACTGAACAAGAACGCCCTGGGGTTTCCAGGCCCTCCGGCTCCCTCGGGTGTAGCTTCTTCCCCGAAGAGCCTTGGGAAGAATTCCGCCAGCCGGCCGCAGGCGACCTGGAGCCCGCGCTGATTTCCAGCCCTTCGCCGACTTTCCAGTTCGCTGAGGGGCGCGGGGCCGCGGCACCGACGGGGAGGAAGTTACAAGACAGCAAATGGGACGGGGCTGAAGTCCCGCTGGCGGCGCGGACTCGGAGGGAGGTGAGCACCTCCCCCCACTTCCCGCGACACAAGCCGCTGGGAAAGAACCAGGCCGCTGCTGCTATAGAGGCGAACCGGCTCAGACAAAGGCCCAGCGCCTACCTTCGGCGCAAGCGCAGACGGCAGCGGCCCCTGTCTCAGGCCGCCCGGCGGCCTCGCCTCAGTCCCGTCCCAGCCCCTGGCTTGGCCGGCCGCGCGAACTCACCGTCCCGAGCTGTGCCCATGAGCTGGTCCAACAGGGCACGCATCTGCGCCTGGGCGGACATGATGGCCAGGATGGGCGGCCGCGATAGCTCCTCTTGGGAAGGAAAAAGCAGTAGCTACAGAAGCAACGACGAAAACTGGCAGGGTTGGCGGCTCGAGCCCACTGGGCTCTTTTCGTTCGCGGGGGACGCTGGGAGGAAATACGTCTACAGTAGCACACTGCCTTCTGGGAAATGTAGTTTCCAGGAGTCGGTCAGTTGTCTGCAGTGGTTCAAGGGGCGGAGGCAGACCCCAGTCCTTATTTTGACCCAGGTCCCAAAATTCAAAATCTAATCTCTGTACCAATGCGTAGTGATACACACCTGTAAGCCCAGGGATCTGGAGGCTGAGGCTGGAGAATTATGGCGAGGTTCGAAGTCAGCCTGGGCTAAACTGAACTACATAGCGAGACCCTGTCTCAAAAAATAATAATGTCTAATAATCTCACACACTTTAGTGAAGCCAATAAAATAAAATACCTTCAGCATGATTGTATCTCAGCTACTTGAAAGGCTGAAGCAGGAAAATCATAAATTCGAGCCTATCAACTTAGTGAACCCTGTTTCAAATAAAGTACAGGGATCTAGTTCAGTGGTAGATTACCTCTGTAGATTACCTCTCTGTACCCCAGTACAAGGTGGGAGGCATTATATGTTTTTTTTTAAAGCTGTTTTCAAAATCAAGAAATAGGTACTATATTTCTTCTTGCTAGCTTTAAATTTTTTTTTGTCTTTTTCATTTTTATCGGTACAGGGGATCGAACTCACGACCGCCTGCTTGCAAGGCAGGTGCTTATGCCGCTGAGCTAAATCCCCAGCCCCTCTAGCTGTAAAATTTAACTTGTCATTTTTTCTGACACTAGGTTTTTACGTCTATGAAATGGCAATGATAAACGTGATTTGCAGAAGATTTTTGTGGAAGTTAAGCATGAAATTAATGTTAGCTTCTATGATTATTCCTATGTAGTCATCCTACTATAAACTCTTGGTCTGCCTTTCAGGGAGGAAAGGAGACACATAGCAATTACTGTATGTTGTAATTGGGCTATAATATGCATTTACGTGTATAAAGATCTGCATATACTTCTACATATTTACATGTTTCTTATACTGAAGCAGAAGATTACACAGGCTCTCTGACAGAACCAACAAGACATGGAGTAACAGGCCAAAGAGCAGTTGATTTCAGGCAGTCCTCAAATGACTAATGTCTACATGAGAGCCTAGAACAAAGCCCTGTTTCCAGTTTTATATTGTTTGCATCCTATGTGGCAATTTTTTTTAAAAATCAGCACAAAGCAAAGCTACAGAAGCAGAACAATGGGCAAATGGAAATGAACAGTGATCCAGGAGTCAGGAACTTTAGACAAGCCTTTCCAAATCCACTATGCTCCACTGATACTTACTTCACAGCTAAACCCATACATGACTGGGGTCAGAACCATCAATCTCTCCAGAGAGCCCAGCTACACCAATTTCCCAAAGCAGCTTAGCTTGTATAGTTAACCCGTAGTTGTCCAGCTTCAGCCCAGGAGGTAGTCTCCTCTCTTATTCCTTTCTTTGAGGCTCTACTAAAGAGTCACACCTCCTATATCAATTTTTTTGTTGTCTTGTTTTATCGGTAGCCATATTTACATAGCCTTATAGATCGATACCTTTTGACCCACATAATATGAGAGATTGTTTTTGATCAATGGTAATTTTTCTTGTTTGTTTGCTATTGTAATTGTTATTGTTTTGACAGGGTCTCACTTTGTAGTTCAGGCTGGCATGGACTCACTATGTAGTCCAGACTGGCCTTGAACTCTCAGTGATCCTCCTACCTCAGCCTGCCAAGTGCTAGGGTTACAGGGATACACCACCACGCCCAGCTGTAGTTTTTATCCTAGAGTTCAAGACTCACATTGTTACTGGTAACAGACAAGGGATAATCAAGCAGATTCCCATGAAAGCCATGAATCTTCCCCACAAGGTTTTAAAACCACCTACAGTTGAGACCCATCCTTCAAATATTTGTCCTGAATTTTATCCTTTTCAAATCTGGACTGGTACTGTTATGGCTTAACTCTAACCAATGCGCCTCTGTCTTGTTCTGTATGCACTGTCTTGATAAGGTTAAGTTTCTAATCCTTGTAAAAGCTTAAGTTTCAGCTTCTTGTAACTCCCTACCCCTTTCCGCATGTTATTGCAGGTGTGCTATCAACTAAATTGACAGTTTTATAGCTTTGCAGTTTTTTAGCGTTAAATATCCCTCCCTTAGTCTGTTAGGCACGCAGTCTCTGGGTTGATCCAAAGGGGGCTGAGTCGCCAGGCCTGGAATAAAGCCTTTGCTCTGAATTTTCTTAGTTTCTTACTTCCTTGGATTTTATTCCGGGGTCCGAGCTATCTCAGTACAAGGGCTATCTCTTGTACCCTCTCAGTGATTTCATCACCTAACCTTGATCATCTGTTTAAAGGCAACAGTTGGTTAAATTGAACCTCCCCAAAACTCCTCTTTTAGCTAGTAGGTAATCTAGTGTTAATGTTTTGATATACTGTGTTTCTAATTTTCATCTGTTGGTTACCTAAGAGATTCAGCATGTAAGCAGTTTCATTGGTTATGATTTTTAGTACAGCTTGTAGTCTAATAATTTTATTTTTAACATATGAATGGGATTTTGATATCCCCCACATCCCATCCTCTGCCCAAGTAGCTGGCCCATAGTTTTGGATTATTTTTTCTAGTGGCCGTTTATCATCTTTACATATGGTTATAATCACTTCCCCAACAAGGGATAATCAAGGATAGCCCTAACTCCCCATGGTTTGGGAGGAGGAGAAATAAGAATGGTTTTACAGTGTCCAAAATTAATTCCTATCCAAATCGTTGGTAGCTGAACACATGTTCCATTCCCACAGATCCAATATAGCCCCCTTGGAAGCTGACCAATGGATGGAGGCAGTTATATTTTTCCATCCAAAACTCAAATCCAAGAACTAAGCTAAGAGGTTGACTTTAGTTTCATTTCTACACTGTTCTATGTTTCCTTTGGCCTTGTTATAAAATCTTTGTCCCAGGGCTGGGGTCGTAGCTCAGTGACACAAGTACCTACCTGGCAAGCACAAGATCATGAGTTTGATCCCTGATACAAAAAAAAAAACAAAACTTTGTCTCAGGCATGTCAACTTGCTTATCTAGACTTGGAAATTTTTTCCTTTTCAGATGAAACATCATCTCCCAGGGATGCTGGCATGAGTTGTTTTTCTGAATAAACAGTTGTGCCATCCCATTCATACTTTTTTGGGTAGTGTGGCAGAGGGGCAATATTTCATGGCTGTGAAAGACAGCAAAAGCAACAAGAGCAAAGCGTGAGGAGCAAGTCTCTTTTCTTCCCTTATATTGTATGCAGGCTATCTGTCCTAGAGGTGTAGCACTCACACTCCTAATCCCAGCACTAAACAATGAACCAATCAAACTCTAGATTCAGCTGACTCCAAAAAGCCCACCTTCCACGCCTGCATAAAGCTTTAGGAAGACATCCAGATACAAACCATAACAGGGTCCTTCATGTTGTGGGAGAAGGGTGACTGGGTTTAAATTGTTGGAAACTTCCACCCTAATGTGAGAATTCCCAAAAAGTGAACTCTGACATTGGGTCAGGTATGAATTAGTGAGCCAATGGTAGCCTTTAGCATTCATCAGAATGACCACTGTGTGTCACTCACAAATCTTGGTGCAGAGTCAGCTTGTCAGCCTCCTTGGTCAAGAAAGTAGTTACAGTGAGAGCTCTCAAGCAAGGGGGCCAGGCCTGTGCTACTGCATCCAGCTGTTTTAACAAATAGGCCACTAGCCTTTCCTAGGAGCCAAGGGTCTGAACTAGTACCCCAATAGCCGTCTTTGTTTTCCCTTGGTCACTTAGAAGTGAGTGACTTACTCAGGTCAGGGAGGCCTAATGCTAGCACCTCTTGAAGTTTTTCCTGTAGCAGTTTGTTGTTCTTTTTTTCCAGTTGAAAGGTTCTTTTTCTCCTCTTTTTATAAAGAGGTTTGGTCAATTATTATTATTTTGCAAATCTGACACTCCCAAAAACTTCCAGTTGCCTCCAGGTCTTGGGTTTGGGCCTGCTCTGTATTGCCACCTTCTGGCTGCCCCTCACCTCCTCTCTCCCTTACATAGATGAAATCCTAAGTGTTTGAGCTCTATACAGAACAACTGTATCTTTTTCTAGGACATCTTAAATCCCTTTAGGCACAGGTATCTGAGCAACTCTTCTGTGTTTTTCTTACATCTCTCTCGGGTTTTATGTCCTAGGAGGAGGTCATCAATATACTGTAACAAAGCACATCCCAGAATTTGTGCAGGGAATGAGCAGAGGTCTTGTGCTAATGCCTGCCCCAAAACGGTTGGGGAGCTCTTAAAACCTTGTGGCAGGGCTGGGGATTTAGCTCAGCGGCATAAGCGCCTGCCTTGCAAGCAGGCAGTCGTGAGTTCGATCCCTGGTACCTATAAAAACTAAAAAGACAAAAAAAAAAAAAGTAAAAAAACCTTGTGGCAGCCAAGTATAGTGAGTTGGCCATATCGTCCAGTGCTGACTAAAATCCCACTGAAAAGCAGAGTAGCTGGCTCTCTGGATCCAAGCATATGTAAAAGAAGTTATCTTTTAAATCTAGACAGGTAAACCACATCTCTGCAGCTGGCAACAGTCCTAGCAGAGTGTAGGGATTTGGAATGGTGGGGTATAGCGTTATTGTGGCCTCACTGATTGCTCAGAGATCTTGGACCTGCCAAGTCTCCAGTGTCTGTCTTTCTAACAGGAAGAAAAGGCATGTCCCGTGGTGATTAGTAGGAAACAAGAATCTTGTAAGTTTGCAGTTTTTCTTAGTGTGGCTCATTTCCTCACTGGGCTGCCTGAATGATTAGATACTGATGCTGGGCAACTAGCATGGCACTCGGCTTGAGTTCTGCCTTGACTGGAGGGTGATCTATGGCTGGGCCAGTCAGGTTGTCTTCCACCTAGACTTGGGACTAAAATCTAAGTAAGTCCCTGTTGCCCTAGGGGGCTTTTTGGACCAGCCTGTCTGAGGTCTCCTTTCCTCCTCCTGAGGGATAGTCAGGGTCAAGATCAGCCTTAGTGCCTATAGTTCAAGATGTATCGAGGCTGGGGATTTAGCTCAGCAGCATAAGCACCTTGCAAGCAGGTAGTCCTGAGTTCCATCCCTGGTACCGATAAAAACGAAAAAGACAAAAAAAAAAAAAAAAAAAAAAAAGTTGTATCCTTCCGTCTCCAAAGTTATTTTTTGTCCTTAATTTGGCCAACACATTCCTCCCTAAGAGGGGAACTGGGCAATCTGGCATACACAGGAACTGATGCATCACTTCACGGCCTCCTATTTTACAAACTCTTGGCTAGCAAAGAGCTTGGCAGTTAGTTGCCCCATGGTCCCTTTGATATCAACACTTTGTCTGTTTACAGGCCCAGTAGGAGATGTCATAATCAAATAGTCTACTCCTGTGTCTATCAGGATTTTTTTTTTTTTTTGAGACAGGATCTCCCTTTGTACTCTAGGCTGGCCCTAGACTCTCTTTGTAGTTCAAGCTAGCTTTGAACTTGTGATGATCCTTCTGCCTCAGCCTCCTGAATGCTGGAATTACAGGCATGCACCACCATGGCTGGTTTATCAGGAATTTTATTGGGTTGTCCTCCACCTTTGCATAGACCATGAGCCCAAGGATCAGGAACCCGGACTCTATTGATCCTCAAAGGGCGAGAGCTTCTGCCTACTATGAAAGCAGAACTAGTCACCTCTGGATTCTCAGCTTGCTCAGCCATCTTCTTGTTTAACTTTGGGCATTTACGCAGTAATGACCCCTTTCCTTGCAATAGGCACATTGATCCTACTCCAAGGATGAACATGGCTTGTGGATGTGATTCCCTGTTAGTATCCTTTATGTGTACCTGGAGCCTCTGTCAATCTACCTGCGAGGGGCATGGCAATGAGGTCAGCGATTTTCTTCATTCATCATTCAACTTTGCTGTGTTCTTGAACATCTCTGTTGACAAACACTTTGCTGGTGACTTCCAGGAGCTGGACCATATCTAAGAAGCCTTCCAGCTTTTGAATCTTCTGATGAACGTCCCTAGCACTCTACTTCAAAAAGGCTGTGTTGATCATCTTTTAGTTCTCAGGGACCTCTGAGTCAAAGGGCATGTAGGTATGGTAGACCTCACAGAGGCATTCAGGGAATGCACTTGGACTAATCTTTTATTCAAACATGTCAACAACTTTTTGTAGATTCCCCCGCTTCCATTTTTCAACTTTGTACATCACATGCAAATATTGTCCAATACAAAGGAAAAATTGGGACCAGGGATATAGCTCAGTGCCTGACTTGCAAATATGAGGTCTTGAGTTTGATTCCCAGTACAAAAAAGAAAAAATACAGTGTAATATAGTAATGTAATATAGTGTAATATAGCAGAAACATAGTATAGTGTCTCTTTAGTGTAAATGTGATGGCTTTCTGTTGCACTTCAAATGAATTTTATTTACCCAAGAGATCCAGCCCAGGGGCTGGGGATTTAGCTCAGCAGCATAAGCGCCTGCCTTGCAAGCAGGCAGTCTTGAGTTCGATCCCCGGTACCGATAAAAAGGAAAAAGACCAAAAAAAAAAAAAAAAAAGAGAGAGAGAGAGATCCAGCCCAGCCCTGATGAGACCCTATCTCATATCCATTCTACATCTCATATCCATTCTACTCTCTAGATTTACTCTGGATACTGTGGTCATTAAATGCTTTTCCTGGGATTAAAGAATTTGTGGCACGGAGATTGAAAGTTTAAAGCTGCAAGTGGTGATACAAAGCTGCAGTCCCTATTCTCAGGGAGGGTGAGGCACAAAGATTGCAAGTTTAAATCTAACCTGGGCAATTTAACTATTTAGTGATACCCTGTCTCAAAATTTAAAAATAAAAGAGGTGGACTTTCCCTAGAGGAGACATGCCAGTCCTTCCTCCTTTGGGTAACTTGAGACCTTGTCAGGCTCTTAGTCCTTAGGGCTGGCAGTGTCTCTCAGAAAAGGAAGAACTTAGAATTGAACGCAGCCCAAATACCATTCCCCTGAGCTGGCCCTGGAGGGCATTCAGAAGCTTAGGGCTGCATTCAGGGCTCATCTGCCTTTTGCTTAAATCTCATTGCACAAGCAAAGCTGGCACTGATTCTTTTTTTGTGTATTATGTAGAATTCTTTTAAATCTACATAAACTATGCACTCTTGCAAAACATGTATGCCTATTTCCAGTCAGATTCTTTAAAATCTTTATATCTAAAAAATAAAAATAGACAGGCGTGGTGTTTCACGCCTGTAATCCCAGCACTCAGGAGGCTGAGGCAGGAGGATCTTTGCAAGTTCAAGACCAGTCTGGGCTACAAAGTGAGCTCAAGGCTAGCCTGAACTGCATAGCGAGACCCTGTCTCAAAAAGACAAAAAAAAAAAAAATAAATAAATAAATAAATAAAAAATAAAAAAATAAAAATAAAAGGGCTGGGGTTGGGGGCTGGGGATTTAGCTCAGCGGCATAAGCGCCTGCTTTGCAAGCAGGCCGTCATGAGTTCGATCCCCGGTACTGATAAAAAAGGAAAAAGACAAAAACAAAAAAACGGGTTGGGGTTGTAGCTCAATATAAAGGCCCTGGGTTTAGTCCAAAAAAGTAAAAAAGAAAGGCTAAGCACCATGGTACATGTCTGTAATACCAGGATTTGGGAGACTTAGGCAGGAGGTTTGTTGCGAGTTTGTTTAAGTCATCCTGGGCTACATAGTGAGTTCAAGCCCAGCCTGAACTATATAGTGAAAACCTGTCCAGAAAAATGAGAGAAAGGAGATAAAAAGGACTTTTTTTTTTTTAAATACAATCTTGCAAAGTCACTATGTAGCCCTATGGGACTCAGACTTGCAATCCTTCCGCCTCAGCCTTTCAAATGCTGAAATTACATGTATGTGCCTTCATACCCTGCTGGGTTCCTTCTTTATAGGTGAAGCTATTAAGGTGAGGACAGATTAGGTAACTGTCTGTGAGTTTGGTCTACATCACTAGGCAAAAGAAAAGGACTAAGGGGTTGGGGATTTAGCTCAGCGGCATAAGCACTTGCCTTGCAAGCAGGCGGTCGTGATTTTGATCCCTGGTACCGATAAAAAGAAAAAAGAAAAAGAAAAGAAAAGGGCTAAGTAACTGGATAATGGTCACAGAGCTGGTCAGTTGCTAAGCTACGACAAGAGTGGAATCCAGTCACTGTGCCCCATTCTACCTCCAACCAGGATTATCCTGGGGGTGCTTATGGCAGTTCACCTACAAAGTGTTTCTGGTTCTTGCAAAACTATGCACAAATGTTATCTGGTAATGCTTGCTGCCAAGACCAAGCAATCAAAATATGCTGTACAAAAGAAAGGAGATCAACATGAAAATATTAGTCGAAATAACTGACATTCTATTTTTTATTCATTTTTCAGTTACTATCATAAATAATTTGCAACATCTGAGGGGGAACATAATGGTGGGCAGCTGATTTTTTGTAGAGTATGGATATAATAATTTAGGACTGCTTATGCACTAATTAGAAATAGAATTTCATCTTTCAAAGACTTTCACAATGATGATTTAGCAGAACCAGGCATGATGGTGCAAGGCTATAATCTCAGCACTTGTGAGGCTGGGGAAGGAAGATCATCAAGGTTCCAGTTGGCTACAGAGTGAGTTCAAGGCCAGCCTGAACTACATAGCAAGACCTTGGCCTCAAAAAATAAAAAACAAACAAAAAAACTCAAAAAAGTGCCTTAACATGATTCCTGCCTTGGGAGACAGACAAAAACACTTGCTCTACTAAGAGTCCAACAAAGGCTGTGGTCATTGTCTAGAAACATCTGAACTCCAATACTCTTGGAGAAGATTAAGTAATATTCTACACCAGATATGATGACACATGGCTGTAACCTCAGCACTGTGGAATGGTGAAGGAAAGAGGAGCAAATTTTAGCCCAGCCTGGGCAACCTACTGACTTAGTGAAATTTTAAAATGGAGGGGACAGTGCAAGCCATAGAGCTCCAGGTGAAAGTCCTGGACTCAATCCCTAGATAGATAGCTAGATGGAGATAGAGAGAGCTAGCTCTAATTTATTTGAATAGTCATTCAAACCAAGCAGTTTTAATCTTTGAATTATGTATTACTAAACTGCCAAGATTATTAAAATCAAACCACCAAGTATTGATAAGAATATAGAGAAACACTTATTCTAATATATTACTAAAGATACTGGGCTGGGGATTTAGCTCAGCGGCATAAACATCTGCCTTGCAAGCAGGCGGTTGTGAGTTCAATACTCCATACCAATTTAAAAAATATCTAGAGATACTATAAATTGTAAGACAGTCGGGCATACTCTTTACCCCAGTGATTATACTTCTAATGTCTAAGAATACATAGCGGTGGGTGGTAGCTGCCAGTGCACGCTTATGATCAGAGCATTCTGGTAGGTTTTGGCGGGAGGACTGAAAATTTGAGCCCAGGTGGGGCAATTTAGAAACTTCTCAAGATCCTGTCTCAAAACTAAATAAATAAAAACGTTCTAGGGGAGCCAGGCCTGGTGGCACACAGCTCTAATCCCAGCACTTGGGAGGCTAAGGCTGGAGAATCACTGTGAGTTTGAGGCCAGCCTGGGTTACAAAGTGAGTTCAGGGCCAAACTGTCTCACAAAATCTGTCTATAAAAAAGCACTGGGGATTTTGCTCAGTGTGATGGCCTTGTGTTCAATCCCAAATACCTTCAGTATGATCTTGAAGAAATGGCTGATTCTAATTCTAGGCTTGAGCAGTGTACATGGAAGATGAGCTTGGAGTACCTGGTATGGCCAGAAAGCAGAAAAGTGCTTAGAAAACATAAACACCACACAGTAATGGTGATAGTTCAAAGGGACATAACAGAATTGAAAGAGCTCCTAATTCCCAAAGCTGGTATAATTTGAATAACAAAATAGGTCGCTGGGGATATAGCTCAGAGGCATAAATGCCTGTCAGGCAAGAGCAAGGTTGTGAATTTGATTCCTGGTACCAAAACAAGTTAATATTGGGTTATAATTCAAAGTATAAAGTATCTATGCACCAAAGTGAAATATGATTGACTACATAAATAAGAATAATATCCCATGCAGATTTCTAGTTTGTTTTTTCTTCTTGAGACAGGGTCTCCCTTTATAGTTCAGGCTGGCCTTTAACTTACTATGTCGCCATAGGCTGGCCTCAACTTGGAGCAATTCTCCTGCGTTAGCCTCCCGAGTGCTGGGATTATAGGTGTGTAACACTACTGCTGACTGTTAATTATTATTTCTATTCTTCATATTGTATAAGTTTTATTTATTCATGTTCATGGTTGCTGATCCTTTTTTTCTGCCATCTTGGATATTCTGTTGAGCCTCTCTAATAACTTTTTATTTATTATTATTATTTTGTTTTGTTTTATTTTTTTGAGACAGAATCTTACCATGTAGTTCAGACTGTCCTTGAACTCACTATGTAGCCCAGGCTGGCCTCAAATTTACAGAGATCTTCCTACTTCAACCTCTCAAGTACTGGGTACAGGTATGTGCTACCACACCCAGACTTTTTATTTTTTATTAGTTTTTTTTTTTAATCTCTTTTAAAACAGAGTTTCACTATGCAGTTCAGGCTATTCTTGAACTTACTTTTGTAGCCCAGGCTGGCCTTAAACTCAAAGCAATTCTCCTGCCTCACCCTCCCAAATGCTGGGATTACAGACATGTGCCACTACACTGTTTATTATTATGATTTTTCTTTTAAATTTTGTTATCATCATGTTTGGGATTCAGGTTTTGGTACCGATAAAAAGGAAAAAGACAAAAAAAAACTGTAAAAAAAAAAAATTCCACTGACAGCTTTCAAATGGTCCCAGATTGACCCAAACAAAGGACAAGAATAAACTGCTTGGCCAGACATGATGGCACATCCCTATAATCCCAGTACCTGGGAGGCTCAAGCAGGATTAGTTGGAGTTGCAAGATAGCCTGCACTACCTAGTGAGTTCAAGGACAGCCCGAACTACATAGTGATTCCTATATAGTGAGACCTTGTCTCAAAAAACCCAAAAAAATAGTATATAGCTTTTATGGATCTATGGGGTAGCACATGTATAGGTGGAGTTTTAGTTGCACCTGTGTTTTTGTTGATTTGTTTTGTTACGTCCTAAGGATTGAATTCAAGGCCGTCACACTAATCTATATCCCCAGCCCTTTAAAAAATTAGTTTTTTTAAATTTTGAGACTTTTGGTAAGTCACTAAACTGACTATGCCGGACTTGGGATGCTGATATTACAGGTCTATGCCACCACATCTAGCTATATCTATGTTCTTATGCCTTTTCATATTTGACCCAATTTTAAAATTTCACATTAGGGTGTGAATTTTACTAATAAAAGTAAACATAGGTTACTTTAGTGAATATCCTACTCATATGTTTGTCCCTTGCCACATATTTTGCCCTTTACCATCTGGAAAAGTTCTTAATTGGGTTTTGGAGCAAGTAGGTCACTTTCCTGAATTAGTCCCCCCCCCCTTTCTCTCTGAGGCATTTACACTGAGCTACATCCCCAGCCCTTTTTTAATTTTATATTTTGAGACTAGTTCTTGCCAAGTTGCCCAGTCCAGGCTTAAACTGTAATTCTTTTGCTTCAGTTTCTTGGAGTGTAGGGATTATATGTGTGCATCCTCATGCCAGGCTTCAGTGGGTTCAATTTTAATAATTTGGGGGAGGAAAGGGTTGAGATGGACTCTCTGTAACCCAAGCTGGCCTCAAATTTAAAGTGATCCTCCTGCTCAGCCCGGAGAGTGCTAGGATTAAAAGTATATGTCACCATGCCTAACTTGATTTTAATGATTTCATTATTAGTATTTTGGTTTTGGCTTTTTAATCTCTGCTGATTGCAGTCTTTGAGAGCTGAGCTGACTACACATCCTTCCATCTTTTGGTACATTACATTAATTTTATTGCCTTAAAAGACTGATTGAGCTGGGCAGCAGCTGGGTGGCTCAACCAGGATAATCATCGAGGAGTTTGGGGTTAGCCTGGGCTACATAGCAAGCACAAAGGCAATCTAAACTATATTGTATCCTCGTTAGTATAGTGGTGAAAAAAAAAAAAAACAAAACTATATTGTGAGACCCTGTTTTAGGAAACAAAACAAAACAACAACAAACTGATTGAGATAGGCATGATATTCCAAGTCTGCAATTCCAGCACTCTGGGAGACTGAGGCAGGAAGATAAAAATTCAAAATTGGCCTGAAAGGTCAGCGATTTAGCAAGACCTTGTCTTTAAAAAATGGCTGGGGTTCCAAAAAAAAAAAAAAAAAAAAAAAAGGCTGGGGATGTAGCTCAGTTTAACTCTCAATTCGTTTGGGCTGGGGATTTAGCTCAGCAGCATAAGCGCCTGCCTTGCAAGCAGGCAGTCATGAGTTCGATTCCCCGGTACCGATTAAAAGGAAAAAGATGGGGGGGGGGGGGAGAATTGAACTCTCAACTGGTTTGTTAACCCCTTAAAACTGAGGGCTACAAAAAAAAGCCAGGCATGGTGGCACAAACCTGTAATCCCCTCACTAAGGAGCCTGAGGCAGGAGGTTCACTGCCAGTTTGCAGCCAGCCTTGACTACCCAGTGAACTCAAGGCCTGAACTACACATCGATACAGTCTCAAAACAAATGGCTAGCCTGGCTATGTCAGTGAGGCGTTGGGGGAAAAAAGTGCAAACATGATTACTGCAAAGTAAACAATAAGAAATCTATCTTGTAACAATACACAATGTGTATACCATTGTTAACCCCTAATTATTGTGTTTTGAAATTTCATTTTCTCTTTAAAATAAAAAAATAAGTATCTTGGATCCACTATGCCCAATGCGAACGTTAGGATAAAATTAATGAAGCTGCATATTACCCAAAAGAAGCATTCAGATTTAAGCTGGACATGGTGGCGCACGCCTGTAGTCCCAGCACTGGGGAGGCTGAGGCAAGGGGATCACTGTGAGTTCAGGACCAGCCTGTGGGTTACAGTGTGAGCTGAAGGCCAGTCTGAACTGCATAGCGAGATCCTGTCTCAAAAACGACAAAAACCATAGATAGGTACGGCAGGTGCCACTGCAGACTGTTGGAAAAGGAGGAAATAATTTAATAAATGACACTGGGACTCATGGTCATCCAGGTGGAGAAAGAAATTGTAAGTATGCGAGAAGATACCCAAACAGTTACCACGCCGGCAGCAAGAACTATCCCACAATGCAGCCGTCGCGTGACAGCGCTGCTCTGTGGACCCAGCCCTCTAAGGTCTCCCGAAGCCTGCGCGGGGGCGCCAGCGAGGTTTGGGAGGAGGGGTGGGGGGCACATTCTTTCGAGAACCACCAGCACGCCGCCCTAACGCAACCCCACTTGGTCAGAACGGAAACTACCCAACAGCGCGGCTAGGCAGCCAGAGCCCGCAGGACAAACGTACTCAGCCCACTCAGGTAGCCACTGGCCAGACGCCACTACCTTTCCACCACTAATCTCCAACCGGAAATGACGCCGGTAGTGGGCCCTGTGGGGCGGGGCCTCCCGGCGGAGCAGAGGCTGTGGCGCGAGAGGAGGAAGCTTGCAGTGGGTGGTGGCCTGAGGCAGGAACAAAGGTGATCCGCGCCGGCAGGGGGCGTGACACAAGGCGGGGGCAGGGTTTGGCCTGAGGCGGGGTATTAGGCGGGGTCAGGTCAGGCCTGAGGCGGGGCGGGGCCAGAGGGGGCGGACCCCCGAGGGGGCGGGGCCCCGCGCTCCCTCAATTGCTCCCCCTCGGCTTCCGCACCTCAGCGCCTTGATGTCCCGGTCCGTGGCTGGTGGTCTCTGAGGTCGGCTCCGAGCCTGCGCTCACGAGTCTGGTCGTGCGAGAGGGACCCAGGTGTGCTCTGGGTCTCTTGGCCTCCGTCGCGAGCAGCCCGTCAGAAGATCGGCTGAGGTAACCCGTTGGGGTTTCGCGGCGCGGCCTCGCGCTGGCGTGGGGCCAACCGGGCTCGGCAAAGAGCCGGCTGAAGCTGACGCCGTGCCCAGCTGGCGGCGATGGGTCGTCTCGTGACCCCTGGCAGCTTCACCCCGCTCCCGAAGCTCTGGAGTCGCGGGATCCGGCGAAACCCGAAATGTGTTTCTCTGGAGATGTCAGTAAATAAGTGAGCAGCTGCGGAGCGTGCAATTAGAAGAAACAAGAGGGAGGCATAAAATGTGGGGACTGACCCTGGTTGCGGGTGGACGGACGGCTGCTGGGCAGCTTTGCCCTCCCTGGGATCCATTGGACCTCCCTAGTGAAGAATCCATGAGAACCAGTTCTGCACTATGGAAGGAAAAGTTAAGGGAGCTAGAATAGAATAAGTTCAAGGACATGAAAGAAATCAGGATTGGGTTTCCTTTTCTTTCTCCACCCTCTTCATTGTCTTCTCTGCTTAAGTTTTGTTTTTGAGACAGGGCCTCATTATGTATCCCAGGCTGGCCTTGGATGCATGGCATTCCTCCTGCCTCAGCCTCCTAGGTGCTGGGATTACCGACCTGGACCATCATGCCTGGCTGTGTACTATTTCTTTGTTCTGGCTTTTTTCTTAGATTCCTGTGGCCATTACTTCCTTGTATTAATTATCTGCTGGGATGTAACAGGCAAAAAGCTTAATGGATTAAAGTGACCTTTATTTAACAGTTTCAGCTGACCTTTATGTCCAGTCAAGAATTCAGCAGTAGGTAGGTGTTGGTGGCTCACTGCCCCTGTGGGGCTAGAGGGCCTAATTCCAAGATAGTTCCTCACAAGGCTAGTGGTTGGAGTTCTTTCCTGGGCTCATAGCCTTTCCCCTAGGCCAGTTGTTCTTACCTTATAGCTAGTCTTACCTTATAGCTAGTCATCTGAGAGAGAAAAGGGTTTGGGAGGATGTGGAAACCATTATAATGTTAATTTATTCATTTATTGGTACCAGGTATCAAACCTGGGATGTTCTACCACAGTGCTACATCTTCAGCCTTTTAAAATTTTTATATTTAGTCATTTGTGTTGTTGGCCCTTTGCACTGAGGTACCTCACCAGATTTTTTTTTTTAAACACTACTCAAATTTGTAAATCTTATGGCTCCACCTCTTGCCCTAACTCACTGGGATTATATGAACCTTAGATCCTTTTTTTTTTTTTTTTTTGTCTTTTTCATTTTTATCGGTACCGGGGATCCAACTCACGACCACCTGCTTGCAAGGCAGGTACTTATGCCGCTGAGCTAAATCCCCAGCCCCTAGATCCTTTTCTTTTCTTTTCATTTATTTATTTATTTATTTATTTTTGAAACAGGGTCTCCTTTTGTAGTTCAGGATGACCTTAAACTCGCTCTGTAGCCCAGGCTGACCTTGAACTCTTGGTAATCCTTCTGCCTCGGTTCCTGAGTGCTGAGATTATAGGCGTGTGCCACCATGACCACCTCTGACTCCTTTTTGTTTTTTATTTGAGACAATCGCATTAGGTTGCCCAAGCCAGGACTGAAACTTAACCATCCTCCTGCCAATGTTACTGCTGAAATTATAAGAATGTACCACTCACATATAGATACCATATCTTGCATGATCTGATTTTGGAAATCTGGGGCTTTTGTTGTGTTGTTTTTTGAGTCTTTCTGTGTGTTTAGGCTGGACTTGTACTCACTGTGTAGCCCAAGTTGGGCTCGAATTTATAGTGATCCTTTTCCCTCAGCCTCTCCAGTTGCTGAGATTACAGGTATGCACCATCACGCCAGAAGTGGTGCATTTTGGAAATTTTAAGGCCTCTTTCACATGCTATTTGTTAGTATTTCAAAATGCAAAGAACTTTACCTTCTGAAGGGATACATAGCAAAGAGTTAGTAAACATATTTGAAAACCACTTACCATCCCTGTGGAGAAGAAATGCTTTAATTCCAGTTGAAGATTCTTTAATTCCAGTTGAAGTTCTGAATCTAATATTCATTTGAGCCTTAGTTTTTTTTTTTTTGGAGGAGGGTTGACACAGGGTCTCATTATGTAGTTATGTGTGTGTGTATATATAGCACTAAGGCCCTGAGTTTGATTCCCATTATACTAGGGGGAAAAAAAGATGTTTATTCAGACATATGGATGTTTATGTTTATTTTCTGCCCTATGATAGATACTTTGCTTTATCCTGGGAAATAGGCAATAAAAACTAGTGTTTGCCTTTAGATTCCTCACAGTCTACAAAAGTAGAGAATTCATTATCCAATGATCAACACAGTTGGTAATTTTTACTTAGAAACCAGTATGTCCCACTTCTGATGATGCTAAAATCTGCCTTACTTTAAGAGACAAGTCACTGTATCTCTCAGCATCTGCTTCCTGGTTATTTAGTTGAATTTTTTTTTAATGGGGTCTATCCTACAGAGCCTAGGCTACCCTCAAACTTGTGATCTTCCTAAATGCTGAGATTATAGGAATGCACCACTACATTTTACATGATTTTGACATCCTGACAAGCTAAAATTTCATAAAGGATATTATACATGATACTAGGAATAAAATACACTAAATATGGCAGTTTTATGAAGACCAGTTTTAAACTGGGTGTGGGGTATGGCGACTCATGCCTGTAATCTAGTTTTGTGAAAGTTTAAGCAGTTATATAATGGATGTTTATTTTGTTTAGGGTTTTTTTTTTTTTTTTTTTTTTGTACCAGGATTAAACTCACGACCTCATGTTTGCAAGGCAGGCACTTAAGCCACTGAGCTAAATTCCTGGTCTCTAGGATTTTTTGGTTTTGATTTTTGGTTTTTAGGAGGTTTTTCATTTTTGGTTGTTTTTTGTTTGAGACAGGATCTATCTCTGTAGTGTAGGCTGATCTTAAACTCACTGAGCAACCCAGACTGGTCTTGAACTCATGGCAATCCTCCTGCCTCCCAAGTACTGAGTTTATAGGCATGTGCCACTATACATGGCTTCCCTCAGCCTTTTTTTTTTCTTCCTAGTATTTGAGTTTGAACTCAAGACCTTCAACCAGAGCTATATCCCTAGACCTCTTTTTTTTTTTTTTGTACCAGGGATCAAACCACAACCTCACACTTGCCAGGCAGGTGCTTACACAGCTGAGCTAAATCCCTGGTCCCCCTAGACATTTTTTTAAAAAATTATTATGTTAGCTGGGCATGGTGGCTCATGCCTGTAATCCCAGCACTCGGGAGGCTGAAGTGGGAGGATCGTTGCGAGTTTGAGACCATCCTGGGCTACCAAGTGAGCTCAAGGCCAGCCTGAACTGCATAGGGAGACCCCGTCTCAAAAAAGACAAAAAAAAAAAAAAAACCCCAAAATTATTATGTTAGACAGGGTCTCACTAAATAGCTCATGTTGGACTTTAATTTGAGATCCTCCTGCCTTAACCTCCCAGAGTGTTAGGATTACAGGCCTGTGCTACCAGGCCCAGCTTGTCAACTTTATAGAGAGAATGGTGCAAGGTATCCCCCATTACCTTAGAAGCCTTTCAATTGTATAAAAGAGAGGAGTTTATGTTGACTGCATTTCTTGTGATACTTTTGCCTCTGTCAGGGAGCCATGACCTTAAAAATTTGTTCATATTTCAAGAATGACTGTGGGCCTATTCTTTGTTTTGAGATTATTGTTGGTGAAGAGAGAAAAGGGTTGTTCATTGTAAGCAACTTAACACTGTAGCTGTCATTGTCTGATATCTGCTTTGCTCAGCTGAACAGTGCAGTGCTGCCTGACTGGTTCTTGTGGGTGTCTCTCACATACCTGAAAGGGCATCGAGCTTCTGGATAGTGGGAGGAGGGGGTTAAAGGGTGAAGCCTGCTAGAGGATGCAGCTTAACTACCCCCAAAGCTTTCACAGAAGCAAAAATCAGCCACACAGACAGTTGACAACACTGACCACAAAGACCTCTACATACTTTCACAAAAACTACAGTGCCCACTGAGATGTTCCTGGTTTACACAGCTCTACCTCGAAATGTACCTGTTGTGCCTCCCTGGAAAGCTATTCTGGCCCAAGCACCCATCCCCTCCTCCCCCTGCTGTGGTTTTCAGGTTTATAAGCCCATGACCCTCCCTTCAGGTCACTCTCTGTCCCCAAGACGACCCCTACTCTGCGCCAAATAAACTTCATGGCAGAGTGTCTCCATCATCCTTGTGTGGGTTATGGTGTCTCATTGACCTTTCAATACCTTGTAGTGAACTGCTGTCAAATACATGGACCAGTCTTGGCATTAATACCAGTTACATAATAATCTTAATTCATTTGGGTGCATGTCTGTTTGTAGAAACTGGCATTTGGACACACTTACTGTTAGACTGGTTAGTGATTATAGATCAGGGTTGATGTGAAGATTCAAGTCTGGGAGCAAAGAGAATGACTGTGAGTTACTATTTCTTTTTGTTTTTTGAGACAAGGTCTTGCCATGTAGTTCAGACTGGCCTTGAACTTGGGCAATCTTCCTGGTTTGGTGCTGGGATTACAGTCATGAACCACTGTGCCTAATGTATTCATCTTTTTGTCTAGAGAAATGTTCCATAAGATTCTCTTGTGTCTGTTTAACTGATATCTGAGTGCCAGCTATGTGTGTGGGACACAGCAGACATCCTCCTACATTAAAATGGTTTTCAGTCTGGCAGGTAAAATGACTATGAGGAGAGCTTTAAAAGAAAAATACTTCATTCCCTGGGGTGGAAGGTGATAAACCAAAGTCAGCAGGATTCATAAAACCTTCTCAAAGGGTTTGTGCTGTTTAAGCTGTTCCTTGGAGGACTAAATAGAGTGGACTTCAGGCAGGAGGACTGGCCTTGAGTGCTAAGAATTCATATTCCTTACTTGTCAAGTCAGAGTACAAGTTAGGGGGCCAAAGGTTATGAGCAGGCAACTCACAGATAAAGCACAAATGTCCAGTGAATACATGGCAAGTTACAAGATACTGCACTCTGTCCCAAGTGATTCCTGATTTAGAATAGTAACCTGAGTGTGAATTAGGGTAGCTGCTTCCCAACTAAAAGAAAATCTGTGCTACTCTTACCCAGATCTTATGACTATTGCCTTGTCAATATGTAGTGCTAGGGCAGCAAGGTGATCTTTCCTTTTCCTTTTTTTTTTTTTTTTTTTTTTTTTGACTTTTTCCTTTTCGTTGGTACCGGGGATCAAACTCAGGGACTGCCTGCTTGCAAGGCAGGCACTTATGCTGCTGAGCTAAATCCCCAGCCCCTCTTTTCCCTTTTATTCAGCAGCCCTGAGTTTTACCCTCAGTACAGGATGGGTGGGGGCAGGATATAAACTGTAGATCTGCCTATTATTTGTTCCGATGCTTTTTTCATTCTGTCTTATCTGGAGTTTTATACTTTCCCTAATTTAAAAAAGAAGCCTAGTAATAAAACTTTTATTTTCTGTTTTCTCCAAGGCAACAAACTGTTCTTAGAGAAAGAACTCTTGGAGAAAATAGAAAAACCTTTTGTGTCCTTCCTGCATATACTGTGGTGTTCCTGCCTTCTTGAAATGTTAATGAGCTTCATAAACTGTTGCATAATTTTATTGCTCTTTCCCATAATCAGGGTTTTCACTCTGGACCTGGTTCCTGGGACAGGTGTGGCAGCCCCAGTGCCAGTGGCCTTCAACAGAGTACTGGCTAAGTCTCTAAATTCATGATAGCTCCATAATGCCAGGGAGTAGTCTCTTTGAACAACCATATTCAGGGATCATCTTACTTTACATTATCCTGTGAGCCACTTTGTTTTTCTGGGATTGAACTCAAACTTTGGTGTGCATTTTATTTGTTTGTTTTCTTTTTTTGTTTTTGTCTTTTTGAGACAGGATCTCACAATGCAGTACAGGCTGGTCTTGAGCTCACTTTGTGGCCGTAGCTGGTCTCAAACTTGCAGTAATTCTCCTGCCTCAGCCTTCCAAGTGCTGAGATTACAGGTGTGTGCCACCATATTCGGCTAACTCTGGTACAGGTTAAACAAGTGCTTTACCCACTGAGCTACGCACCCTAGCCATTCTTTTCTTCTTTTGTCTTTTTGAGAGGGTTTCATTATACAGTTTAGGCTTGTGTTAAACTCACTTTAAAGCCCAGGCTGGCCTCAAAGTCTGAGATCCTCCTGCCTCAGCCTCCTGAGTTCTGAGGTTATAGGCATGCACCACTATGCCTGACTCTTTTTGAAACAGGGTTTTGCCTCAAACCTGATCTTCCTGCTTCAGCCTTCTGCATAGCTGGGATTATAGTATGTATCACTAGACATGGCATTGAGTCACATTTTTCACTTTAATCAGTATATATCATATTGATTCATTTTCTTTCCTTTATGTTTTCCTTTGTTTTGTTTTGCATGAGAGTAAGGCAAGATATATGGTTACCATTTCAGAAGCTCAGAATTGATAGAAGAAAATTCTAGTTGATGACAATAGGGGAAGAATTTTTAGTTTCTTTCCTCAAAACTACCATGGTATGAGGGTGGGGTAGAAGTAAACAAAAACCTTGATACAAAAGAGAGAAAGAAAAAAGTGCTAGTTGTGGTGGTGCATACTTGTAATCCCAGAACTCATGAGACTGAGGTAGGAGGATTGCTTCAAGTTGGAGGTCAACCTCACCTACAAGGGCTGTGGTCACTTGAGCATCATATATACTAAAATTGGAACAATAGAGAGAAGGTTAGTATGGTTCCTGCACAAAGATGACACAGAAATTTGTGAAAAAAAAGTTCAAGGCCTGCGTGAATTACATAGTTAGTCTCTCTCTCTCTTTTATATATATATATATATATATATATATATATATACACATATATGCCTGTGTGAATTACATAGCTAGTCTCTCTCTCTCTCTCTCTCTCTCTCTCTATATATATATATATATATATATATATATATATATATGTATATGTTGCTTGATTTTAGCACATGTTATCGGTCCCCTAGGACTTGGGTTTTTTTTTCCCCAAATCTAGGAATCAAACCCAGGGGCTGTCTGGGTGTGGGGCAGGATCTCCATAAATTGCTGAAGTCAGACTTGAGTTATTGAATCTCCCCTGTCTCAGCCTCCCTCCTGACTGCATTATAAGAGTGTACCACACCTTAGATCTTAGCTCTCACCCTAGATTTTGCTGTAATAGAGCACATGTGTTATCCTTTAGTTGGAATTTTCACAAGCTCCTTTCTTTTCCACTGGCAGTGGGTCATTCCTGTCCTAGAAAATGGACTACTAGACATTTGATACCAAGGATATCATTTGTCTAAAATTTGTGATTTGGGCCAGAGATTTAGCTCAGCTGCACAAGCACCTGCCTGTCAAGTTAGAGGTGAAGTTCCTGGGTACCAAAAAAAAATTGTGATTTGACATTTCATCTTGGTATTTGATGTGAAATACTCTTTTTTTTTCTCTTTTAATTGTACCAGGAATCAAACTCAGGACCTTGTGTTTGCCAGGCAGGTACTGAACTGCTGGGCCATACCCCCAGCCCTAGACATGAAATACTCTGTATGTGTCTCTCACTCCCTGTTTATATGGACTCTAACAACAGAGTTGCAATTTAGAAAAATACCTGAAGTGCATGAAAACAACAATTTAGTTTAGGGAGAAACCTCAAACCCCTTATTGTTGAGCTGTTGGGGTAGTGTGGCATACATTGAGCTCCTTGTGTGTTATGAATAGGGTGGGCAGCATTACCTCTGATTCACCTGAAGAAGAGCGTTGTCTTCTGCACAATGCTGTGGGTACCCCACCCAGCCCTGCCTGCCTCTACTTCTGAGACTTCTGCTGGCTCCTAGTGGCCGTGAAGAATGAATGCACACCCCGTGGGACTTCTGAAGCTTCTAGTCCCATCAGGAAAGAGAATTTTGTATCCCGCTGCCAGAGCCTCTAGATCATGTCCCCTGAGCACCTCTTTCTGCCAGGTTAGCTAGACAGTTCTGGCACTTTGCTGTTTGAGAGGCTTTGAGATACAGGAGGTGAAAGGACTGAAAAATGAAGCCTTGTAGGGAATCTGGTGAGCATAGACTTTCTTCATGGTTTATTACTTTGACAGTGTTCTTGCATTGTACCAGAAAGAACACCAAGAAAGCCAGGTACAACCTGAAAGATAAAAAAGAGTCACTGAGGGCCCACTTACCTGTCAAAAGCTGTAGGTTAACACTGAGATTGTTACGGTTATTAGCTTGCTCAGCTTCTTGTTGTTTAATTGCCAAATGGCCGGACTCTTGTGGTTGAATATAAATGCTGCAATACAGCAGGGACAGTGCCTGGCCTAAGTTTCCCTGACCTAGAATCCATGAAGAATTTTCTGGGCAGACAGATCAGCCTTCTGAAGCTTGGGTTAAAGCTCCAGGTATTTTTAAGGACCACAGCAGAAAAAAATATCTTTCTGTCATTGCTGAGAAAATCTTTGCAGCTGTCTCATGCTGTCCTTATTTACAAACTGGGTGAAATGTGAACTGACTGACTATGACTGTGTTGCTTTGGAGATTTTTTTTTTTTAATCAGTACAGGGATTGCTTTTGAGATCTTAATAACAACCCTTGTTTTCTGGTGGTAAAGTAGAGTTCCCAGGGAAGTCTTACCCAGGAATTCTGTGGATCTTATGAAGGATTTCTGATCAGCATTTTAATTTTCTAAAGGTGCCTTATCTGACTTAAACGCTCATTAAAGCCTGTGTGGAGGATGGTTAGCAGTAAGAGCACCCTCTCTCTTTTTTTTTTTTTTTTTTTTGTCTTTTTCCTTAGTATCGGTACCCGGGATCGAACTCATGACTGCCTGCTTGCAAGGCAGGCGCTTATGCCGCTGAGCTAAATCCCCAGCTCCTGAGCACTGTCTCTTTGACATTTATTTGTCACCATGTAATCTGGCTTATGTGACCCTTCTCTTTTTTTTTTATGTGACCCTTCTTGAATGAATGTTTGTTTTGTATTCTGAGTGCTTTGGGGTATCATTATAAATGAGTTATGTGGTATCCTCCCACCAACACACACACTGTGGAAAGGGAAATTATTACAATGGGTCGTGTTCAGGAAGTCAGTAATTATTTTGAAACAGAAAACTGTAGCATGCCAAGGTTCTGGCTGCCTTTTCATATATCTTCTTCAAGTTACTATAAAACTTTGCTATTATCGATATTCTTCCCAAAACAAATAAAACAAAACAACAAAAAAGTTCCTGTTTTTGGAGCAAAATATATAGCTTCATAGTTAGGTGACTTTGAGGCATTAACCAGGGCTGCCTGTGGAAGGTTGGTTCTTCCTCTTGAACTTGTATGAACTTGTATGAACCTCTAACCACACCCCTTGCTAAAGGTTTTTCTTTTTTTAACTTTTTATTTTGAATTAATTATGCGTCCAAAAATGTTACAGAAATAGTGCTGCCCTACAGCATCTCTGTCTCTGGCTGGTAACATCTGACCTGGCTGCAGTGCTTTATCCAAAGACAGAAATGGGTCCCAGACACAGACCTTACTTCTTCCAGTGAAACAGTGTTTACACACTCTATTTTGTGTGTGCCTGGCCTTAAATCTTCATCACAGGTAGATGCTTGCACTACCAGCATGACAGTCAGTATGCAAAAGTGCCCATCAAGGCCGAGGGACCTGTACCACAGCCTTTCCTTGCCCTTTCAGTTATAGAGGGCTCTCTAGACCTTGAGCACCTGCATTCTCCCTGTCACTTTCAGTACCACCTCACTCAGCTGCAGGCTTCACAGCAGTACCGATATAGTTTACTCCTACAAGAAAGTAAATACAGTTTGTGCTGGATACAGTTTATTGTTATTCTCTGAGTGGGGAGGTGTGAGTACTATGTCTCCATCTGTCTAGTGCAGGTTAAAATCATAGCATTGTTTTATTTGATTTGGGCCTGAGGTCCTACCCAGTACTTGGTTCTTCCCTTTCTTTTTCTTTCTCTCTCTCTCTCTTTGTTTTTGTTTTTTAGACAGGTCTTACTATGTCGTTAAGGCTAGCCTTGAACTCATGTTTCAGTTTTGTTTCTTTCTTTTTTTGGTACCAGGAATCACACTCATAACCTCATGCTTGTCAGGCAGGTGCTTATATCACTGAGCCAAACCCCCTGCCCTGAGTTTTCTTTCTGAAAGAACAGTCATCTTCACAGAAAGATCATAGTATCAGCTGGACATGGTGGTAGACACCTGTAATGTAAGCACTCAGGAGACTGAGGCAGGAAGATGGCTGTGAATTCAAAGACAACCTAGGCTATATAATCAATGACAGCCTGGACTACATACCAAGACCCTGTCTCAAAAAAACAAAAAACAGGGGCTGGGGGTTTAGCTCAGCGGCATAAGTGCCTGCCTTGTAAGCAGGCAGTCGTGAGTTCGATCCCTGGTATCGATAAAAAATGAAAAAGACAAAAAAAAAAAAAAAAAACCAAAAGAAGAGAGATCACAATGTATTTCACATATTTTTATAAAGTATCTATTTTTTAATTTAATTTTTCTGGTGCTGAGAATTGAACCCAGACCTTGTATATACCAGGCAAGTGCTCTACTGCTGAGTTATCTCCCTAGCCCCTAAGTATCTTTGTTAATGTGAATTCTTGAGACTCAGTTAATGATTAGAAGGCAGGCACAATCTTAACAAAGTTCTTCATGTTTTTACCCCAAAACTGTACTTCTTGGGGCTTCTGTCCATTGGTCTAGTGCTATGGCCCAAAGCCCTTTAAACTTTCAAAGGCATTACAAGTTAGAATTTAACATCTCCCTTGTATGTACCATTTATTATTGACTCCAATATAAGAATAACCATTTGAGGGCAGCCTTTGCCAAGAATGTGTACTGTGGTCTTCTGGCATGGCCCATCCAGTAGAGCTAAATATAATATTTGCCTGTATTTCAGTCCTCTTTTTTTCCCATTTTAGAACAGGGATTGAACCCAGGGCCTCATGTACGCTTAGCGCATATTCTACCAGTACCTCAGCCTAGTTTCTACATTTGATTATTATTTTCATTACTTATTATCATTATTTTGTTTTTTTTTTTTGAGACAGAGTCTCACTTTATAATTCAGGTTGGCCTCAAACTCAATGATTCTCCTGCCTTAACCTTCCAAGTGCTAGGAAACCTCCCAACTGCTAGGATATGGCCATGAACTACCACAACTAACTGTATATTTTAAAGGTAGTCAGGAGATGACTTCTGTTTGTGTAGTATATTGGTTGTTATCTCCAAACTTCTCTAGGCAACTGAGAAAAGTGTAGGGGAGAAAAAAGGGAATTGAAAAGCCCCTGGAAGGCCTAACCTGAGAATATGACAATTCAGAGGGTGCTGAACCCAGCCCAGCCTTGGGAGAGCCCCCAAAGTGCAAATCTTATGGGAGGCAGGGCCAGTATCTAGAGGCTAGGAAGCATGGTGCCTGCAATATAGCACTAACTGGATCTTACTGTGGTCATGGTCTTGCTGGCTCCTCAGTCACCTATCCCTGGATGCCTGCTGTTTTCTAAGGGTGGGGCTCTTGTCTTCCCTTGGGTACTAGCCAATGTCCTTCCAGCAAATCCCTTTCTGCCTAAATTAGCCAGCCTAAATTTTGACAGCCTAAATTTTGACAGCGAAGAACCTTGACAGTCTTCTTCTTTATTTTTTTTTTGGTCTTTTTCCTTTTTATAGGTACTGGGGATCGAACTCACGATTGCCTGCTTTCAAGGCAGGCGCTTATGCCGCTGAGCTAAACCCCCAGCCCCCAGAACCTTGACAGTCTTACAGGCAGAGTACAATGCTGAAGTGTCACAGATAGGAAGTAGTGGGACCTAGAAATGAGGACAGGCATTCAGGCTCCAGATCCTCAGGCTCAGCCACCTCACTGGATCAGTGCTCACCAAGGGGTCATTTGAAGGAAGAGAGTGTGGTTCCAGAAACACCTATCCAACATCTTGGGTCTGTTCCTAGCATGTGAATGCTCCCTTTCTGATGTGATGAATTAAAACGAGTTCCTTTCAGTAGCCCGAAAAACCATTGGCTTTCAGTCATATTTGACTAGGGAAACCAGAAAAGGGGGGTAATAATAAGGTAACAAGGATGTATAAAAAATATTATCATGGCCTTGAGTGTTGGATAGGATTTCAAAGACAAGGGTTCTTAAGTAAGGAGAATGGAAAAGGGTTGACTGAAGCTTCACAGGAACACCAGAGAATCTGTAACTCTCTTCAGGTGAGGAATAAATGTAAAGAGAGCAGGTGTAAGTCAAATGAATATGGTTTTTTTTTATTAAAGCTCTTTAGATACTTGGAAGGTGTACTCAGAAAAAAAGGGCTAGACACTGTTCTAGAAATAGAATGTGGATCAGGAGGTGGTAAGGAAATTAGGCTTTAGCTCAGAGTACGACATCTCTTTGAGAGTTGTGTCTGTGAAGCACTAGAAGGCATTTCAGCTTTCTCTGCCAAGGCAGGTTCAATGTGAGCTTAGCCTGCCTCTGCAGGATTGCGGAAAGCATGGTTTCCTAGCCTTTGTTCACCTACCACTCAAGAATTTTGCCATATCTGTGTAACAACTATATTAACAACTATTTAAAGCTTTTCTTTATTTATTTTTCTTCTTTTTTGGGGGTGTCTTTTTTGAGGCAGGGTTTCACTATATGGTTCAGGCTGTCCTTGAACTCACTTTGTAGCCCAGCTGGCAGTCCTCCTTCCTCAGTCTCCTAGTGCTGAAATTACAGATGTGCGCCACTGTGTTGGGAGAATCTGGGGTACAGTAGGAACCCTGCTGCAGCCCAGACCCTTGAATCCCTCATGTGTATGCTAGCCACCTGCTGCTTCCAGCTCCTCCCTGGTCTGGGCTGCAGTTCTCTCACCCTTACCAAAATAGTGACCAGGCTGTATGTAATTGGACAAAAGATATAAATGTACAGATTCAAGAAGCCAAGCAAACTCCAAAGCAGTATAAACTTAAAGAAATCCATGCTAAGGGGCTGGGGATTTAGCTCAGCGGCATAAGCGCCTGCCTTTCAAGCAGGCAGTCGTGAGTTTGATTCCTGGTACCAATAAAAACGAAAAAAGACCAAAAAATAAATAAATAAATAAAAAGAAAAAGAAATCCATGCTAAGACACATTACAGTCAAAATTCTGAAAAATAAAGACAAAGAGGAAAAATTCAAATACAGCAAGGTAGAATTGACACATTATTTTGGTGGTGATGGCTGACAATTCAAATAGCAGCAGATTTTTCATCAGAAACCATGAAAGCCAAAAGAATGTAGCTTATCATTTTTCAAGTGCTAGAAGAAAACAGCCTACCAAGTTTCAAGTTCCCTCATGAAATTCTTTTTCAGGAATAATAAAGAAAGAGAAACCTTAACACATGAAGGAAAACTAAGGGAATATGCTGCCAACAGACTAGTTAAAGATGTTCTTGGAACAGAAAGGAATTGTAAATCTTGAAACAGGAGAGGAAAAAGAAGGATGAAAAAGCAAAATTACAAGTAAATGTAACAGATATTTCTCACTTATATTTGACCACCGATTGCTTCTTTTTTTTTTTTTTTTTTTTGGTCTTTTTGTCAGTACCGGGGATCGAACTCACGGCTGCCTACTTACAAGGCAGGATTTTTTTTTTTTTGTACCAGGGATTGGACTCACAACCCCATGCTTGCCAGGCAGGCACTGTGTCGCTAAGCTATATCCCTGGCCCTAATACAATTATATTGTAAACAGGGAAGAACAAAGGGACTTGGAGTTCAGACCTCTACACTTTATCCAGCTAGTAAAATGCCGACATCTTTAAGCTGTGATAAATTAAGAGGGTATAAATGTAATACCCACTGCAGCCATTGAAAAATCTATGTAAAGGGGTAAGAGTGTAGTTCAGTGATAGAGTTCTTATCTAGCATACTTAAGGTCCTGGCTCAAAAAAAGGAAAAAAGGAAGAAATTTATATAGACATCCAGGCATGGTGGCATATATCTCTTATCTAAGCTACTCAGCTACTAAGGCAGAACCAAAGTTCAACACCAACCTGGGCAACTTAGGGACCCTGTCTCAAAATTTTTATGTACAGTAATAAAATTGGTGGGAATATAGCTTATGCTTCCTGGGTTTAATCCCCAGTTTCACACATATAAAAGAAGTAAAGAGAGTAGGGAAAAAAGGAAAGGAGAAAAGGAACGTGGTAGACAGGCATACTTACAATTCCTAATTCAGAATGTTTGATTATTTAGTTATGTTTTTAGTTTGTTTTGTTTTTGTTTTAGACAGGATCTTGTAGAGGCAGGTTATTTTTGAGAGAGCCCTCAAGATTATTTTTATGTGATAAAAGTAAAAAGTTTCGCATATTGCCTCTTTTAAAAATATACTTTAAGCCTTTATAGAGTATGGTGTATATAACCTTTTTTTTTGGTCTTTTTGAGACAAAGTCTCGCTATGCAATTCAGGCTGCCCTTGAGTTCACTTTGTAGCCCAGGCTGGTCTTGAACTTGCAGCAATTCTCCTGCTTCTGCCTTCCAAGTGCTGAAATTACAGGTTTGTGCCACTACACTTGGCTAACTCTGGTACATGTTATCTGCAAAGCCACTCAGGTTACCAGATACAGGCATTCAAGATTGATCCAACAATGTAATTTCCCTTTGAGCAGTGTCTTTCCCTTTACCATATCTATTGTAGCTTTTGGGTCCCATTTACTCTTTTAGTCTCCCACACCAGCGAGACAACATGTTGTTTTACACATACAAGTCTTATTCATTTCACTTATGAGTATGATTTCTTGGTTTTTTGGTTTGTTTGTTTGTTTTGGTGCCGGGAAACGAACTCATGACCTCATACTTGCCAGGCAGGCACTGTGCCATTGAGCTGTATCCCCAGCCCCTGTGAGTATGGTTTCTAGTTTAATCCATTTACCTACAAAAACCCTGAGTTTATTGTTCTGTATGGCTGAGTGGTATTCCACGGCACAGAAATACCACATCCTTGGGGCTGGGGATTTAGTTCAGTGGCATAAGCACCTGCCTTGCAAGCAGGTGGTTGTGAGTTCAATCCCTGGTACCGATAAAAAGATAAAATTAAAAGAAAAGAAAGAAAAGAAATACCACATCCTTTCTATCCATTCCTCAGTTGATGGGCATTTGGGCTGTCTCAAGATCTGGCTATTACAAAGTGCAGCCATAAACGTGGGTGCCTACAGTTCTTTTGGGAAAATACCCAGAAGGGGAATAGCTGAGTTGAATGAAACTTCCAAGTCTAGCTTTCTGAGGCATCTCCAGGCTGATTTCCACAGTAGTTGTACCAGTCTACACTCCCACCAGCAATGGAGAAGGGTTCCTTTACCCCACAACCCTGCCGGCATTTGTTCCTGGTTAATTTCTTGCATTCTGAATTCTTGAAATCTCCAGCACAGCATCTGTGATCTCTTGGAGCTTGTTCACCACAGCCATGGTAATATGATTCCTCACCACAATGCTGGCTGAATGATGTGGGAGAAACTGGTTTTGGGGGAGGTTCAGAAAGGTGCTAGGGATGGAACCCAGCATGCCTTTAGCATTCTTAAGGTGGTGCACACCTCAGACTTACACTCCAAGCCCGCACACTTATTTTAGAATCTAAAAGTGTTTTATAGTGAATATATCATCACTGAAAAAAAAAAAAACAAACAGATAGTGGCAGTCTTTTAAGTGATTATCAATTAGTTGACTCATGAATGGTCTGGGGCCCCCTAGTCCTGCATGTGGATCATCAGGGCAATGGACTCTTGTTGCTCAGCCCACACAGTTTGCCATGTGGAATACTGATGTCTGCTTCTCAAAGGTCACCTGTGATTACTGTTAATCTTGTGTGTGCCACTGTATTTGTTACTGTAATATAATGCAATATAATTGAGTATTCCATAAACTGGTGGCAGAATGCAAAAAAAAAAAAGTTGTTAGCGGGGTATTTGGTGCATGCCTGCAATCCCAGCACTTGGGGGGCTGAAACAAGAGGATTGCCATGAGTTTGAGATTGCCATCCTGGGCTATGTAGTGAGTTCAAGACCAGCATGAACTACACAGCAAGACCCTGTCTCAAAAACCAAAAAAGAAAAAAATCCAAACTATTCTGTAAAAACTAGTTTAAAAAAAACTAGTTGAATTCTTTGGGAAGACTTATAATGAGTTTTTTTTTTTTTAACATAATAAGTTTAAGGTGGGCTTGAACTACCAAACAAGACCCTGTCTCAAAAAAAATTTTTTTTGAAAGCTCTGGGTGCCCTGGGTGAATGATTTGGGGATGACAATGCACAACATATTGTACCATTGTTATCCCTGATAGATGTACTTTAAAATTTTGTTATAGTATTAAAAAAAGGAACTCCTACATTACAAGATCTGTACATATATGTGCATATATATATATGCATATATGTTTTATATTTTTAAACTTTATTTTTGAGATGGTCTCACTGTGTAGTTCAGGCTGGCCTTGAACTCACAGTGATCTTCCTGCCTTAGCCTCCCAAGTACTGGAGTTACAGGCATGCACCACCACAGCCAGCTAATTTATTTATTTTTTAGTGCTGGTGATTCAATTCAGGTCTTCATACTGGGTGACAGCCCAGCCCTTTTTGTTTTTTATTTTGAAACAGGATCTCGGCAAGTTTTCCAGGCTAGCTTCAAACTTGTGATCTTCCTGCTTCAGTGTCTCTGCATTGGGATTAAAGGCCTACATTACCATGACCAGTTTCATTTACAATTTTAGAAACAGTTGTTTGCCAGTTAGAATGATGGTTCTCACAAAAATACGTAGTACAAGTGGCTCCCCAGCTCGAGTCACCTAAGTGCTATGAAGCTCTCATCAGGGTTGCACTGGGTCTGACTGCCTAGCACTTTCCGACAGAGCCTGGTATGGGTTCAGTATAAGTGTTCATTTGGCTAATCAAGCTACCTACATTAGTTGGCTTCTAACAATAGGAATTTGCCTTTTGAAGGCTTTTCATCACTTCATTCCCCCTTGGATATTAGGGCAACAACCAATTTCAGGTGCTGACAAAATTTAGATTATCCTTTTCTCAACTCTGTTACTCATGAGGATTTAAAGATTATTTTTCCTTTCTGTATCTAAATCAGTGATAGTGAACCTTTGAGGGCTTTCAGTGGTAACAAACAACTGGCTGTGGCACCATACCATAGGTTCACCACCACTGAGGTAAGCCACATTTCAGAGCTGAGGGGCTTTGTGGCAGCAGGCTTCCAAATCAAAAGCCAGGTAACAGAACATCTAGATTCTCTGGTTTCTGTCACAGGTTGTCTGGTTTGGTCAGGTTGCATATGGTAAATCATATATAATGAAACCCTGTCTAAAAAAGAATTAGTAGCATGATTAAGACAAAGAGAGATTTGAAGGAAAAAAAAAAGACAAGGAGCAATTCAAAGGAGCTTGTGTTCTGTACCTGGATTAACTAAGCTTGTTGAGAATTCCAACAGAAAGAGAACCCCAATGCAGCTTTGGGTGCCTTGATTGGAGGGGAGCAAGCTTCCTCCTCCCTTTACTATACTGTCTCCAGGCAGCAATGGAGAAAGAGATTTGTCACTTCCAGAGCCAGGAGAACTCTAGTTGGCCTCTGATGGGATGATCAGATAAGGGCAGATTGTTGGCCAATGAGTCTCCACTTGACTGGACCTGAGGAATCTCAAGAAGAGTGTTAATAGCACTCTTGCCAGGGGCCCCCCCAAAAAAATTTAGTAGTGATTATAAAATCATTCAAGCTGTTCTAATGCAAAGCCAAAGCTGATAATTATGGCTGTGGCAGAGCCTGTCATATTCACAGGGGCCTGAGATGCATTTGTCATTGACTTTATAATCCCCCTAGATCTGCCTGGATTTATGAAAACACAGCTCTTCTGTCCAAGTCTAGTGATCGGAGGCACCAGCAGCTGGGCAGGATCTGCTGTTGAACATATTTTCCAGTACCTCAACAACCAGGTAGGTCTGGCACATATGGGCTGGTAGAGTAGATGGGCTTATTTATTGGGTCTTTTTGAGCAACATCTCCGGGTTCTTGCTTGCGTTTTTTTGACTTTTTTGGGTTTTTGACATAAAGTTTCACTATTTCTTCAGGCAGGCCTTGAACTCACTGTGTGGCCCAAGGTTACCACAAGCTTAGCAGTTTTCCTGCTTCAGCCTTCCAGGTGCTAGGATTACAGGCATATTCCTAGCCTCCCCAGTCCCTTTTACTTATTTTAAAATTTTTATTTATTTATTCATTTGTTTTGAGAAAGGGTTTATCTGTGTAGTTCAGGCTGGACTAGAACTCACCATGTAGCCCAAGCTAGACTTAAACTTGCCACAATCCTCAATCTTGAGGCTGCCTCAGCCTCCCAAGAGTTGGGATTACAGGTGTTCACTACTACACTGGTGATTTTTTAAATTTTGAGACAGGATCTCTAAGTCACTAAATTACTCAGGCTAGGCTGCAATTGTGTCTTTCTCCCTCAGCTTCCTGGAGTAGTAGGACCACAGGTAGGCAATAGTACTTTAAAGATAGAAATGTAGAGTTTTAGTATCTGGTTTCACATTCAGTTTTCTTTCTTTTTACAGTAGAAATTATTCTTTAGGCATTTTAAATCTCTTTGTCAGGAATATGGCAGCTGCATTTGCTGAATGAACAGTTCTGCTGTTCTAAGCATTGATGCAGCACCCTGCTGCTGTTGGCCCACTGCAGGCCCCAATGCTAACTCTTCCCCCAGTTACCTTTTCCAGATTATCCCTGGCCACATCTTCCCACCCCTAATTCAGTGTTTGAGCTGAGTAAGTTCCTTGGGTATAACTCACTGTTTGATTTTCCTTGTATCCAACTCATTACTTTGATAACCTCACCTTTTCTGACCTCCACAGTGTTAAAAACTCATGTCTCAGCACTAAGGAGAATTGCTTTTTCAACATACATAACATAAAATTTTCCATTGTGACATTTGGTACACTCATAATAGTTTGCAACCAGCACATTTTCTTTATTCCAAAAAGAAACCCCACTCCAATTAGTGGCTTCTGTATCTCCCAGCTCCTAGCAATAACTAATCTATTTTGTGCCCCATGGATCTACCTGTACTGTATATTTCATATAAACAAAATGAAGTCATGCCACTAAGTGACATTTTGTGTCTGCATTATTTCATTTACTGTGATGTTTTCAAGGTTCTATGTCAGAACTTCATTCCTCTTTTTATTTTTTCCTTTAGTACTAGAAATTAAACCCAAACACTAAACTACATACCAAGCTTGCTTGCTTGCTTTCTTTCTCTTTCTTTCCCTTTCTTTCTTTCTTTCTTTCTTTCTTTCTTTCTTTCTTTCTTTCTTTCTTTTCTTTCTTTCTTTCTTTCTTTCTCTCTCTCTCTTTCTTTCTTTCTTTCTTTCTTTCTTTCTTTCTTTCTTTCTTTCTTTCTTTCTTTCTTTCTGAAATAGAGGTCTCATTAAGCTGCCAAGGCTAGCCTTGAACCTGCAACCCTTCTGCCTCATAAGCTTCTTGAGTGCTGGGATTACAGATGTACACATTCATACCCAGCATCATTTTTATTTTTTAAATTATAGCTGTGCTAGTAGGGCCAGGGATTTAGCTCAGTGGCATAAGCGCCTGCCTGGCAAGCATGAGGTTGTGAGTTCAATCCCTGGTACCCCCCACATACACACACACCAAAAAAAAAGCTGTGCTAGTAGATATGTGCAGTTTTCATTAATGAATGAATTATTTTTATTAATTAAAGAAAAACAGTTACAATTTAAAAGTGAAAAGTTCAGGCCAGACATGGTAGTGCACACCTGTAATCCAAGCACTTGGGAGGCTGAGGCAGGAAGAGCTCTGTGAGTTCAAGGCTAGCCTGAGCTACATAGTTCAAGGCCAGCTGAACTACATAGTGAGCTACATAGTGAGTTCAAGGCCAGTTCAAGGCACAGTGAGATTCTGTCTCAAAATGAAAAACAAAAACAATATTTTATCTAGCACCATCTTCCTGATCCATGCTCACAGAGAGCTGATATAGTAGCAGCCATGCCCTCTGGTGGCCACTTCTGTCTGCCCTCTGCCTTATCTTAAATGCTTGAGTTGAGCTGCTGACCTCTTTTTGAATAAATAAAGATTATAACTGACTCAGATCCATATGATCCCTGCTGTCCTGTCCATGTAATTTGTGTGAGGACACCTATTTGGCAGTTTAAAAGGACCAAAATAATAGGTGTCTTGACTCATACAAGACAGAAATTTGTTTACAGTGACATCTGTTTCTGTCTCACCTAACAGCAGAAACAATTCAGGGCTGAAGTAGTTTGTAGAGTGGGTTAGGGATTTAGCTCAGTAATGTAAGCGCCTGCCTGGGAAACACAAGGTTGTGAGTTCAATAACTGGTACCACCAAAAGAGGAAAAAAAAAAACAAAAAACAAAAAACACATGTTTCAGCCAAGGGAGTACAGCTCAGCGGCTTAAGTGCATTCCTGATAAGTACAAGGTCATGAGTTCAGTCCCCAGTACAAAAATAAGTAAATAAATAAATAAATGAAGTGATTTTCAGATATCAGGGAGCCATGCGCTTTCTGTAGTATGGCTTTCCATGTTCCATTTTGGTTTCTGAGGTGCCACAGTCCAATGGCAGAAAGGGTTTGGCAAGGAGACAGCACACTGTGTCTTCCACAGCAGGACTGAGGTGTCTCACACCTGTGTGTGTGTTCCCTGTGTTACCCACTGTCCTGCGTATGACTTCTGCTTGAACCTTCTTTTAGTTATAATGAGCTGGTGTTCCAGTGTATACTGTGTGCCAGATACTCTTATAAATTCTTTATATGCATAATTTAACCCTTTAAATAGTCTCCTAAAGTAGATACTGTGTTCCTTGTATGGATGAAAAAGACACAGTCAGATTAAATTACTGTCCTCCGTCACTCTAGGAACAAGACTGTAGCTCTCTGGGCCTATTTTAAAATTGTTTGAAGCCAGGCATGGTGGCACACACCTATAAATCCCAGCACTAGGAGGCTGAGGCAAGGATTGCTGAGACTTTAAGGCCAGCCTGGACTACATAGTTCCGGAGCATCGTGAATTACAGAGCAAGACCTGTCTCAAATAACAAAAATGAAAACAAAAACAAAAATTTTTTGATACCAGGCATGGTGGCTAGGCCTGTGATCACAGTACTCTTGAGAAGTTGAAGCAAGAGGATTGTAAGTTTGAGCCCCACTTGAGCAAGTTAGTGATTTAGCAAGGCTTTGTCTCAAAATAAAAAAGGCCTGGGGATAGTTCAGTGTGAGGGCTCTAGGTTCAATCCCACTATTGGGGGGAGGGCATGGAGGATTCTTTAGGCCAACCATGGTGGTCCATGATTGTTATGCCAACACTCAGAAGCCTAAGGCAAGAGGATTGAGAGTTCAAGACCAGACTGGACTACACAGCAAGTTTGAGGCCAGCCTGGATTACATAGTGAAACTTGTCTCCAAATAAAAGGTCCTTGAACTTGGACAGTAGCACTCTAGGAAGTCCATGTGTGGAAATGTTGGTTTCACCAAATTCTTACCTGGGTTCTTTTGCATCTGTGTGAGAAGCTAATCATGCAGTTGAGGCTTGGTTAATGTTTAATGTATGGTCTTTATTAGGATCAGCTGATGAACCTCCTGCCTGGTGAACCTCCTGCCTACTGGTTCCGTGTAACCAACTTGTAGAGCTGTCTACATGAGAAACCTTCTTAAGTAGATTCTATAAAGATTTGACATTGAAAACATTTATGTAGCTTTTATTTCTTGAGTTGATGGCCAACAGTGACAGCTTCTTTTAGTACCCAGGCTGCTAAAAGAATCTAGAAAGGAAAAGCCCCATGCCCCAACACATACACAGTTTTTTGCTGTGGGACCACTGGCCTTAACCTTAACTACTCCTTGTTTTATTTAGGCAGTCACAAGGAGTTAAACTCTGGGATGTGCACAGGATGATGGAAAACAAGGATTTAGAAGCTGAAATCCACCCCTTGAAGAATGAAGACAGAAAATCACAGGAAAATCTTGGAAACAGATTGAAAAATGAAGATAACTTAAAAAGTGCAGCTGCACAGTCCCGGCTCTCCCGATGCCGAACAGTGGCATTTTTTCTTTCACTGTTTATCTGTCTTTTGGTGGTATTTGTGGTCTCCTTCATCATCCCATGTCCAGACCGACCAATGTCACAGAGCATGTGGAGGATCGATTACAATGCAGCAGGTGAGACTTCAGGGCCCCTCCTTATAGGGAAGTTCCAGATCCTTCTCTGGGGAGCATGATTGCATGTCTGTGAGTCCACCGTGAGTGGCTACCAGCTCTTTAGGGAGCTGCCAAGCAACTTGTGCCTTGGTTGGGAAAACAGGTACATGTGGTTAACAGTTGGTTACTTTTTTTTACTAAAGAAAATTCATTAAAATTGAGAATGATTGTTCTAAAATGTGAAAACTGCAGCAGGCAAGATAGTCCTATCTTCCTGAGCTGCTCCAGCTAAGGTAAAGTAGGCTAATTTCTGTACCATGAAGTGACCTTAATGAAAAGCAGCTGAGTTAGCCTCCATCTGGGCACTTCTCTGGGAGAGCAGCATCTATAGACATGGCCAGGGGTGGGAGAACTGATGGCCTCGGAATACAGTGTGCCTCAGTTTATAAATTTAATTTGTTTTATTATTTTGGGGAAGAGGGCTGTTTGTGTAGGAAAGGTAGCCATGGTCATATTTGTTACCTGATACAGAGTTTGTGAATGGAAGCAAAATTTTGCCAAATGCTTTTGTTTCCAAACAAATTATTTGCACAGAAGCATTTATGCTTTTTTTGTGCGTGGTGTTTTTTTTTTTGTTGTTTTTTTGTTTTTGTATTCGGGGTCAAACTCATGACATCATGCTTGCCAGGCAGGCACTTGTGCCACTGAACTATGTCCCTGGCCCATTTTTACTTTTTCTGTTTTTTTTTTTCTGTTTTTTGTGGGTTTTTTGGTAGGGCGTCCGGGGATTAAATTTACAACCTTACGCTTGCCAGGCAGGCACTTGTGCTGCTGAGCTAAACTCCTGATCCCAGGAGCATTCATGAACTGAAGTATTACTGTATCTCTTTGCACAGATGACTTCTTTGATGGAGTGAAAAAGAATTTCTTATTGAAGCTTCATTTAGGGTCTGTTCTGTTGAACATGTAGTGGTAAATTTTAACAAAGGTAATGAGTGGAAATAATGTGTTCTATTTTTTTTATTTTTTTCCCCTGAGATAAGATTTTACTATGTGGTTCAAGCTAGCCTTGAACTCACGATGTAGCCTATGCTGGTCTCAAACTCAGAGTGATTTTCCTCCCTCAGTGCTAGGATTGCAGGTGTGTACTACCATACCTCGCTTTCCTGTAATTTAATTGCCTTCAAAATGAATTTTACCCCAAGTACATGAGTCGTTGATTATTATTATTCTCTGGTTATACAATAACAGTGATGAAATTATGACTGTGCCACTTGTATCTTTTCTCTGGAAAGGAGAAGTTCGACTGATGGAGAACAGACACCAAAAGCTGAGAGTCTGTATTTTTGACAATATCTACTTCTCACCACTATGTATATTCTGGATAGTTTACTCTCCCAGTCATAAATCAAAAAAATCTCTCACATCATAAGGTTTTGTTAGAGGAAAACTAGGGAGGTAGAAGCATTTGGGTTTTTGTTTTGCTTTTTGCATTTGGCTTTTTTCAAAACAAAAGAAAGGCAGGCATGATAGCACACACATAAAATCCCAGCACTCTGGAAGATAGAGGCATGAGGAGCACAATTCAAGCCCAGCTTGGGCAATGTAATTACTTAGCAAGACCCTGTCTCAAAAAATAAAAAATGGCAAGAAATGTAGCTCAGTATGAAGGCCCTGGGTTCAGTCTGCAATACAGAAAGTGGGGAGGAGGAAGAAAGAAAAAGAAGGAAAAAACTGATATAAAAGTATTACTTCTTTGTTCTTCCATAAAAGTTTGCTTAGGTGAAAATAAGATGTCAACAATACTTCTATTGTTGAGAAAGAAAATTTGAAAAGAGAAAATAAACTGCAAGTTTTTGTGGGTGTTGTTTTTTATTTTTGTTTTGAGACAGGATTTCTTTTTTTGGTCTTTTTCCTTTTTATCGGTACTGGGGATCGAACTCACGACTGCCTGCTTGCAAGGCAGGCGCTTATGCCACTGAGCTAAATCCCCAGCCCCAACAGGATTTCTTTATATGGTCCAATCTGGCCTGAAACTTTTGCTACTCCAACCTCAGCTTCCTCACTAGCTGGGATTTTAGATATGCTCCACTGTGCCTAGGCATTTTAACCATTTTAACCATATAGTTCAATAGCATTGAGTACATTTACAATGCTGTATAACCATCACCACCATTTCTAGAATTTTATCGTCTCCAGTAGAAACTGCCCAATAAGTAAGAACTCTCTGTTTCCCCATAGCCACTGGAAACTTCAAATCTATTTTCTATCTCTATGGATTTTCTACTCTAAGATACGTTGTATAAATGGAATCAAACAATATTTGTCCTTTAGTGTCTAACTGGTTTCACTTAGCATAATATCCTAAAGTTCATATATGCCATAACATGTATCAGAGCTTTATTCCCTTATATAGCTGAGTCATATTCCTTGGTATGGCTATACAGTCATCCTTTGGTATCCAAAGGGTATTACTACTAGTTGCAGAACCTCTACCCTAAAAGATACCACAGTCTGAGGATATTCACGTCCCTCATATAAGTTGCATAGTATTTATATAACTATAATCCATGCACATCATCCTATATACTTTATATACTTGAGATAGTATCTGTGTTATGCAGGTTAGCCTCAAATTCCTAAGCTCAAGAGAGCTCCTGTTTCCTCTTCCTCCTCCTGAGTAAGTGGCTGTATCGGTACATACCACTAAGCCCAGCATTTTATATGCTATAAACCACCTCAGACTACTTATGATACTCAATATAATATAAGTGCTTAAGTAGTTGATATATTGTATTGTTCAAGGAATAATAACAAGGCAAGAAAATCTGTATATGTTTAGGGCAGACCCTTTTTAAAAATTTGTTTTTTAAAAAGATTTTTGAGGGATTTTTTTAAAAGTCTGTGTTTGTTTGATCTGAAGTTTGTGACCATACAGCATCAGTTTATCATTTATCTATTGACAGGTAGGGTTGCTTTCACTCTTTGGTCACATGGAATAATGCTGCAGTAAACATAGTTGTATAATTAAACTCCTGGTTTGATTCTTGTGGGTATAGTAAAGTTGCTAGGTCACATACTAACTCTGTTTTTAACTGTTTGGAAAAACTGCTAGACTTTTTTCACAATAGCTGCACCATTTTACAGTCCCACCAGCAATATATGAGGTAACAGCCAATACTTGTTTTCTGTTTATGTTTTTGTTTAATAACCTTCCTAGTAGGTCTGAAGTGATATCTCTGTGGTTTTGATTTGCATTTCCCTAATGACTAGTGATGTGGAGAATCTTTTCATGTATGTTTTGGTCATTTATACGTCTTCTTGGGAAAAATGTATGTTAGGGCTAGGGATATAGCTCAGTGGCATAAGTGCCTGTCTGGCAAGCACAAGTTGGATTCCCAGTGTCAAAAAAAAGGAAAAATGCATATTAAATCCTTTGCCTATTTTTCAACTAGGTGTGTTGTTTGATCATTGGATCATAGGAGTTATTATGTATTCTGAATACTGGTCTCATGATATGTATTTTGACTTCACTGTCTTCCTGTTGTTTGTTTGTTTGTTTGTTTGAGACTGGGTTTCACTATGTAGTTTAGACAAACCTAGAACACGCTGTGTATCCTAGGTTGGTCTCAAGCTCATGACAATCCTTCCTCAGCCTCGCAAATGGTGAGATTACAAGCATGCGCCACCACACCTAGACTTTTACTCTCTTCGTGGTGTCTTTTTTTTTTTTTCTCCAAATTCTTGATCTTAATCTTCATGGTGTCTTTGAGGCCCCCAAGTTTTTAATTTTGATGAAATCCAATTATTTTTTTCTTTTGTGGCCTGTGCTTTGGGTGTCATATCAAAGAAATGAACAAGTCCAATACCATGAAGATTTTATTTTAAAGCACAGAGTTGATTATTTGAGTCCTTGAAAGAAAGAACATATTAACCGCTAATGAGGATGGCGCATGGATGTCAAGATTCCACGTTGAGGCGGGGATTTAGCTCAGTGGCATGGGTGCCTGCCTAGCAAGCATGAGGTTGTGAGTTTGATCCCCAGTATCAAACAAACAAACAAAATCCCGAATTGGCCTAGAAAGAGTCCTTCCCAAACAGAAGATATTCAGAGCACCTACTCATAATAGCTGATGTCTTGATGCTTCTCCTGAAGGTTAACACTTGATAATATCTTTCCAGCCTGTGATGTTCATGAAGAATTTTTGCACTTCTAGAGAGATGTGAGGAAATTTCTTGACCTAGTAAAAAGTCCCTGCTTTTGTTGGGGGACTTCACAGTGGCAGATGCTAATGGCATCGAACTCCATTGAGGTAGAGAAGTGGATAGTATTGTTAGACTTGACCTTCTCTTAGATAGGCATGGTCCATGGAACATAATCTCCGGCTTTCTTTTTCAGTCACCTATGACTTTCTGGTCATGGAAGACATAAACAAGGACAAGATCCGAGATGTTGTCTTTCTTTATAAAAATACCAATGGTAGTAACAGTTCCAACCGATCCTGCACTGATGAAGGTAACTCTGATTTTATCTGGAGGAAGGACTTACTATAGGAAGACAGATCTTTGATTTGGTTCACCCTCATGTTTATGGTATTTGAGGAAAGTGAATGGTAGGAATTTATTTTGGATAATTCTATATTTATGGTGTTTAGAGGAAGCAAATGATGGAAGTTATGCAAACTATTCCATGATTCCTCCATTTTAGCAGGACTGGAAAGAGACCAGGAGGCATACTCAGCTGTCTCACCCTGCTTGGTGCCAACATTAGAGTCCCATGAGTCTGAGGACTAAGGGGTCATGGATAAAGGAGATGGGCCTGGGTACAGGGCTGGGGCAGATGGTCTGACAGGTGGCTATGGGTCTCTTTCTAGGATTCTCTTCTCCCTGTGTCTTTATGGCTGCTGTGTCAGGGGCTAACGGCAGTGTGCTCTGGGAGAGGCCCATGGTCCAAGATGTGGTATTGGTGGAGTGCACCATGCTCCAGCCATCGGACAGTAAGACATCCTCTGCCTGCATCCTTGTGGGAAGACCTGGCTCTTTCCTTGCCATTGACTTGTTAACAGGTAGGGGCTCTCACTATGGTGGGGTCAGCCCTGAGTGCTGCCTCAAGGGTGGCCAACTGAATAGGGACCTTTCAGGGTTCTCACCTGAATAGAGGTGAGAACACGTAAAAGTCATAAGCTCCAGCTTCCTCAGCTGCTCTCACACATTGTATCAGTGCCTAATCACCTCAGATTTGCATCTTGCTGTGAGTAAATGCAATCAGAGGTCACCTTCCATGAGGTGAGGAGCTGAGGCAAGCTGAGGAGGAAAGGTGCAGAGTGGCTGCTTGGAGGGATGTCCAAGCCTATGAGTACTCAGACACCCTTGGGAGCAAGTCTCTGAGCCTTAGGGGAACAGCACATGTGAGCACCAGGACAGGAAGATGTGATGGGTGACTTGGAGAAGGTGCCTGGCACCTTACCTAGGCCATAAGAAATTCTGTGCTTAGAACTTGATGGATATTAGCATTTTCCTTGCAAGTTATAGTTTTAAGACATTAAAGAAAATAAAGAATAGGCCAGAAATATTTTAAGAATTGAAGAATAGATCTAGAAACAGCTACAAATGGGTTAGTGCCCTGTCAGAGCCTGTGCTCAGTAGGCCCAACTCTTAAGTATAATCTGCCTGGTGCAAAACTGTATTCCTAAAAAAAAAAAAAAAAAAAAAAAAAAACTGTATTCCTGTGACCCAGCAAAGGGAGAGTCCCCAGGAACCTGGAGTGCTAGAGTTTGGGTACCATCATCTGAGCTGGGAAGTGTACCTCAGTGTTCTAGAGCAGCTTGTTCTTGGTGCCCAAGGGCTGGAAGCCCAGACATGAAAAGAAGAAGAGAAAATTAGAGGCCCTAGGAAGGCCCCTCTTGGATTTTGTCATGTAGTCAGCCTGTGTTTGCCCCATGGGTCTGTGTGTTTTCAGCAGTACTGTGTCTGTCCTTTGACAAGGACTGGCAGGTCTGCCTGCACCTATTTCTGTTTCTGAGAGTACAGTGGGCCTAGGATCCTGAGGATGGACACAACCACGTGAGTTGCTATAAAGGAGATTTGAAACAGTGTTCAATGATGGTATGCTTGGTTTTAGGGGAAACCCTGTGGAACCACCCCAGTAGCTTTGGTGCGAACACGTCTATCCTGAGCCCTCTGCTCCAAGTACCTGACATCGACAGTGATGGTGCCCCAGACCTGCTGATCCTCACCCAAGAGGGAAAGGAGGTGCAAACCAACCCAGCTGTCCTCCCACATCACCCAGGCCACTCGCTATTAGCCTCTCCTCTGCTCCTTGTTCACTTCCACTTCCGAGAGAGAATTTAGGTCTGAAGTCATGTTGCTGAAACCAGCGCAGTGAGGTGGCCCCATCTGTGGGAGCTTGTGTGCCTTCCCTAACAACCAGAAAGTGCCCTTCCCACTTGTGCTGCTGCTGTGTTGGAGTGAGACTGCAGGCCCAGAGCTGCCCTGCACCTCTAGGGCTACATGGCTATGCCATGTAGAGACACAGACCCTATGTCACAGCACACTTCCCAAAACAAGAGATTTACCCTAAAAAGGTATCAGCTTTACCTTAAAAAGCCATCCTACCTGTGGGCCAGCTTCTCTTCTTTCCTGTTGCTCTTCTTCATGGTAGGTCAGCGGGTCCATCTATTCAGGCAGCACTGGGCACCAGATTGGCAACAGAGGCAGCCTCGGTATGGATGGAAACAGCAGCCCCCTTCTTCACATCACCAGGACGGGTGCACACTACATTCTCTTGCCCTGTGGTATGCTCTCCCACTACATTACAAGGGTGGGCTTCCTTCTCATGGTGGCACTGGGTTAAAAAGGTAAACGCCCTTAATCCCAGCACTCTAGGAGGCTGAGCCAAGAGTACTCCAAATTCAAACCCAGTCTGGGTAATTCAGCATTTTATTTTAGCAGGACCATGTCTCAAAATAGCCTGGGACTGTAGCTCAGTAGCTCAGTATGAAGGCCCTAAATTCAATTCCCATTACAACCAAAAAAAAAAGTGAGCTCAGCACTGATGGAAAAAGCAGCAACCACCTACCAGGTGCCTCAGCTCCTGCTCATATTTTGAAGATACCAGTTAGTTGCTGACAATCAGAGCTCAAGCACCTGTACTGGGTGTGGCACCATGTGCTATTGAAGGTGAGGCAGGTGGGTATGCCTGGACCCAGAACATAGTGTGACTCTGGTGACTTTTTTTTTTTTGGTCTTTTTATCGGTACCAGGGATCGAACTCACGACTGCCAGCTTTCAAGGCAGGTGCTTATGCTGCTGAGCTAAATCCCCAGCCCCGACTCTGGTGACTTTTGGCTCTTCTATGTTTTGAATAGCAAGCTCCCTGTGTGGCTGCTCTTTGAAGGATCTCTATGAGAAGGTGACCAGGAAAGATGCACCGTTTAAGAGTGACCCCCACTGGGAAAACATGCTTAATGCCTCTACCCACAGGCTCCTCCCCAGGTTAGTCTGACATACAGGGATCTTTCCCACAGGTCACAGGCCAAGGCCTGTGAAGAACAGTCTGAAGCACAGGACAACCAGGCAGGCCAAGGAATGCTGGGGCCTTGCTGAACCCTAAGGCTGTCCTGCGGTCAGATATGCAAAATGGGCAAACACTGAGCAAAACTAAGGAGAAGAGTTCCTGTTGAGGACTTGTCCTTGTACCCACCGACAGTGTGGGTCCTGTTTATATTTTCCAACTGAGCAATACAGGGCTCAGCCCCCGACTGGATGGGTTTCCTGGATGCGAGACCTATCCCAAAGATGCTGTGCTTTTCCCTCCCACTCCCCTATATAGCTCTGGAGCAGTTCGCTACCTGATGAATGTCCCAGGGAAGGCTGGCCAGGATGTGCTGCTCGTTAGTTCAGAGGCCTGTGTGCTACTGGATGGACAGGACCTGACTCCCAGGTGGACCCTTGAAGCAGCCCAGGTCCTGAGGTATAGAGCTTTTGTCCCAGAGCTGTACAGTTGCTACAGACTTTGTGGTAGATGCACCTGTTATCCTTCCTCACATCCCAGCAGATCCAACTGGCTAGTGAAGGGGTTGAGGCGCTGGGCTGGAGGGGCTGTGTGATTCTGCTGGAGGCTTCTCACCTGTCTTTTTGTTGCCTCCACCCATAGAGGGCTCATGGAAGCTGCTAGTCATGAATGTCAGCTCCAGGTCCTGGGGCAGCCACTGAGGACTGAGTGGCATCCCTGTCATCAGGTATTTTCTTCATTTTAGTCTCCTTACAGAGACCCCTGTGAGTTCTTTTTCTCTAATCTCTTTCTAGAAAACCTATCCTTGGCCACTATAAACCAGACACCCCAGCTGTGGTCATTGAAAACGGAACTGGCATTGATAGACAGGTAGGTATTTTTCCTTTAGAAGGTGCCACCTTGCCTGTAGCTGAGGACCATCTGTGAAAGTAGATATGGTGTAGTCCATGGATTGCTGCCTTTAGAACTGGCAATAAGTTCTGGCCTTCAAGGGTAGCATGGTAGGGTTATGCACCTATGTAGGCCCTGAGGTCCTGATAACTACAGTGTTCCTTCCTTCTTCAGATCCTGCTTCTTGACCTCCGCAGTGGGGCCATCCTGTGGAGCCAGATCCTTCCGAGTTTCCCTGGGGTCCTGCCATCCACCAGCCTGCCAACTGCAGACCACCGCTCAGCCTTCTTCTTTTGGGGCCTCCGTGAATTGACTGACACCAATGAGATGGTATGGGTCACTCAGGGAACCACCCAGTGCCAAGAGTCATAGCCGGAGGCCATGGGTCCTCAGAAGCTATTGATGACTGGGCCACCACAGATTCACTGAAGCCAAGTGAGAGCTGGTCCTAGAAGTGACACTGAGGGAAAAGTATCCTAAGGGGTCTTCTTGGGGATGCATGAGAGAGATCCAAGAGCACTGGTGGACTGCAGTGGGGAGGGCAAATACTGATAGACACTGAGAAAGACCAGGGCTAGTTTGGGGACTGGCACGTAAGTATGGAGTTGGAGTTAGCATTTTGTAAGACCCCAGGTGGGATTTGTGGGCACAGAGCTCTAGGCATAGTTGTTCTAACAGCAGTGCCTGTGGGTTGACCTAAGTGTTGCCATGGATAATGCTGGAGTCACAGGCTGAGTGGGATGTGACTGCAGCCCTGGCATAACAGAGTGCAAAACTCATTGCTTGTCCTTGATTCAGGATCCCAGAGATGCCCGGCACAGTCTGTACATATTCCATCCTACCCTGCCCAGTGTCCTGCTGGAGGTGGCCAACGTCTCTGCCAACACTGTCGCCTTCAATGGTAAGTACAGTTAGGCCTGATCCCCCTAACCACAGGTCCCCTGTGGCTGGTCTAAGAGACACCAATGGTCTGTCACCTACAGTGATCCTGCTTGAGTCAAGCCGCCATGCTGCCTACGTCCTCCTGACAGGCCCAGCAAGCTCGGATGTGCCTGGCCTGGTCTCTGTGATCAAACACAAGGTGCGGGATCTTGTCTCGGACAGCAGAGTGATCCACCTGGATGAAGGCAGGCCAGACAGTGACCAGGCCATCAGAGATAGGTTCTCCTGGCTGCGGTATCGGAGCGAGGTGTAGAAACCAAACATTCTGGGACATCCACACTTCCCTCTGTCTCCACACTGAGTCTAGTGACAGTCTCCCCTGGGCAGCCATGGCTTTATATGTCAAACCCAGGGACTTGAATAGGGAAACCCTGAACCTCCTAGCCAGGACTCCGTGACCATCACATGGTCTCATCCTGTCCCCTTTGGGGTTTTGTGCAGGCCAGGTTACCTTCCTGTGTTCTTGCTGGGCAGAGCTCAGGCCTGTGGCTTCTTACCCTCACTGGGAACCCCTGGCCACACCACCTTCTCTCTCACCAGAGAAGCCACTGCTGTGGGACATGCTGCTCCCCAGCGCCTTCAGTGTATCCCTTCCTCTTCTTCCTGCTTGGTTCTGTCCTCTGCTCCATCCCCTACGAATCATGAACTCATAGGGTGGTGAGCTCTGGGGTAACCTGAAGCCTTACAGCCTCAATCCCTTCCCAGAGCAGAGGGAATATCTCCCATGCAGTTTAAGGAACAGGGCTCAGCTGGGGGTTCTCCCTGAATGGTGGGTAGAGCCAACTCTGGAGCTCACAAGTGCCCTCACTATACACTGAAGCTGCTGACATTAAAAAGGACCTGTGGCACTGGCATGATGATCACCCCAGCCCTACCCTGGTGCTGCATACTTGATGCAGGGGGACTCACTTCTGTGCCTTCTTACCCCTGAGGCCCAAGGGCAGCTGTGCTTCATGTGCAGCAGCCCTGCCCAGCCCTGGGGCCAATATTTGTAGCAAAGCAGCCTGACTGTATCACCATAGAAAACACCAGAATAAACATTTTTACACTGTTTGGAAAAGCCCCAAGCATAAGTCTGCTTGCTGCCTGCATGCCTGTCTCTCTGCCCCCAGGGAACAAAGTATTATAGTAATGACCAGGAATTTTAGGGCCAGGCTTCCAGGTCAGGGTGGGAACTAGGAAGGTGAGTGTCCCACCCATTCCTGCCCACAGACATGGGACCCAGTTGTTTTCTCACAGCCTCCAGTAGGGTCTCCACTGTGAGGGGCCCTGCAGCTTAGGCCAGGGCCTTAGTCCCTCAGGGTGAGTCTCCCAGCTGGGACAGGCAGCCAGTGGTCTTAGCATCTTTGTCCTCTGGGCAGGCAGAACCAGCACACAGCCATGACAGAGGGGTTGGGGTATCCACTGGGGCAACAGAGAGCTTAAGAGGGGCTCCTGAGAGAAAAAGCTGCTGGAAAACAATGTGCAGCTCTCAGAAGAGCACTGCAGGAGTTTGCTGGCTGTGGAGTCTCATTGGGAACCAGGCCTCGAGGCCGCACAGGTACAGCCCTATTCTTCTGCTTGGGAGCATAGGGGTTGAAGGTGAACAGGTGGGTGCCATGCCAGTAAGTGCGTCCTTTGACCCTGAGAAACAAGGTAACCTACCCACAGGGCCTGAGCACTGAGGGGCAAGTTGTGAATGTGGAAAGTTGGAGCCTACCCTTCCACAATGCAAGATGGAGCATGTGAATCCTCAGAGGAGCTGCACCAGGCAGGGATCCAGAGCCTGCTTGGCGAGGAGCCACCCTGCTGGTCACTTGGTGGCTCCTGGGGACAGGAATCCTGTTTCATGGGAGTTGAGAGGCCAGGCAGAGGTTTTCCTTCCTCCTGCAATAGCCTTCGCCCCGTAGACTTGTCCATAAATACCTGTGTACTTGTGACCACTTGGGTTCTGGAGACTGCCATGCTAGGGCCTTCACAACAGGTTGGGCACAATGCCCTAGGCAATGCCAAACAGTGCCAGGAGCCCTCTGCCAACCCCAGACCTCCTTGGCAGTACCCTTGGTCTTTGCTGGTCTCCTGCACCTTGTTCACTTTGGCCTGGCTGAGTGGACAGTGCCACTGCTTGTCATAGAAACTGGGTTCCCCAACGCTGCAGGTGGAGCCCAGCCTGATGCTACAGAGCCTGGATCCCTGCACCTCATCCCCACACCTGGCACACACACCATATTTAATGTGTACACCCACAACATGCCAATTACCACCAACAGGCATTCACACCACACACACAGGCATGAACTGTACACTTATAAACACACATGCCCCAAGCTGGACCCACAGCAAAATAAGATCAGAGTGAGGGAGAAAAATCTTTTATTTCTGTGCCAAAAATAGCCCTGTGGTTGAGGTGATCTCAAAAGAAGCTGGCCTGTAAGTTCGTCTAGTCTGGAGGTATGGGGAACACACAGTGGGAATGCCTGTGCCTCTGAAGAAAGCTCGGGTAGGAGGACTGGATTCTGGCTCCGCCAGCCTGGCAAAAATCTTCCCTGCAGGGACCAGGAGCCTCATGATCAGGACAACAAGGTGCACAAATCTGGTGGGGAAGCTGTGGCTCAGGTGGATGCTAGACAGGTGTGTGTGGTGTGCAGTGAAGAGAGACTTCCAAGCACTGACTACAGAGGGGTGTGTAGCCATTCCAAATGCTTCATCTAGACCAACTCTGATGAGCTCACCTGGATGGAGCAAGACTACCCAGAGACCTGCCTATCTTCATGGATAAGTGTCTATGCCTTAGCCTTGCCATCCTGCCAGTAATGAATCCTACCTGTCCAGCCTTGGCCAATGAAACCTCCTCCCTGGGGCTTGGCAGCTGAGCCACCCCCTTCCAGGTAGGGAAAAGGAAAAGCAAAGAGAGGATGGACTCTGTACACAAGAGAGTGCCAGTACTGGGGGCTCTGCAGTCATCAGGAGAGGGTGACCCTGCAGGATGTTGGTAGCAGGCCCTGGGCATGACAGGGAGTCCATCTAGTCCTCCCCATCCCCACCTGCAGTGCTGCCAGTGGCGGGAGGTTCCCCAGAGGTGGGGAGAAGAGCGGGACTGGGGCTCAAGTGCCGAGGCTTCCACGTAAACGGGAATACTCTGTGGGCAAGAATGAGCTGAAGCAAGTGGCTGAGGACCCTGTCCCCTCCCTGCAGAGCCCATCACTTGGCAGGCACAGGGCGCTGCTCAGACTCACCGTCTCTTTGCCTCCAGTGGGATCACAGCCTCTCCCAATAGGCCCTTATACATGTCAGACTTAAGGAACCTAGGGTAGGAGTCCTGCAAGAGAACATGTCGAACCCATAGCCCCTTCCATCTCCTTGCCCTTCAGCCGGGTCCATCCGAACACTATTGGGAGCTGTTTCTGCCCACAAGGGCCTTCAGTAATAGGGTGCTGGCCAAAGCCAGCCTGGACCAAGTCAGACATACCCAGGATACATTTCCCATCAGCTGGGCCACAGAGAGCTGGAACGGCAGGACTCACAGTGCCCACACATGGAGTACAAACCAGGATCCCCAAAACAGGAGCAATGAGGAGCTAAGAAACCTGGTGCCTTTACCGAGGGAGGGCAAGGATGTGACAGACAGCAAGGTGGTGAGAAACTGCATGGTGCTAAGGGAAAGAAATTTACAGCCATCATTGCTCATGTTTTAAAAGATGAGTATGGGGCTGGGGATTTAGCTCAGCAGCATAAGCGCCTGCCTTGCAAGCAGGCAGTCGTGAGTTCCATCCCTGGTACCGATAAAAAGGAAAAAGACCAAAAAAAAAAAGATGAGTAAAAGCGGCCGGGGATATAGCTCAGTGGCACAAGCGCCTGCCTGGCAAGCATGAGGTGAATTCAATCCACAGTAATGGAAAAAAAAAAAAAGAGTAAAAGCTGGGTGTGGTGGGGTACATCTGTGAGTTCCACAGCAGCCTGCACTACATAACAAGACTCTGTCTCAGAAAAATAACAACAAACAGAAAAAAAAGTATTTCACCAATGTCAAAGTAAAGAATTTAAAAATGAAGTTTGGGCTGGGTTTTAGCTCAGTGGGGTAGGTGCCTGCCTGGCAAAGGTGGTGAATTTAATCCCTGGTACAAAACAAAACAAAACAAAAATCATAATTTAGGTAACTTAGTTGAAAGTAAAAAGGCTAGGATAGAATCTTATTTACATGTCTTCCTATATATACTGCATTTGGAAACTGTAGATTACATTTAAATCAGTAATTCCCACACATTGAAAGAGTGAAATAAAGACTGTATGTCCATGTGGTGGCATAGCCCCAACCACACCCCAGAGCTCTCAAGGGGAAGTCTCTGGTTGGATATAGACAAGAAGTCAAAAAGAAAATAGTTCTCAGGAATCATACTGTGTTGCTGAGACTGCCGACAGGTGAGAACCGGAACTTTCAGCTGGGCATAAGGTGACGGAGACACAGGTCAAAGACTCAGGTTACAGTTTCTTCTCTTGACTTCTTTGACCTGTGTCTCCATCACCTTATGCCCAGCTGAAAGTTCTGTGCACCCCTACTGTCTTAAAACACCCATACTTCTTAGTTGTGTCCCTGTAAAGCCTGGAGTGGCACAAGTGCCTACCTAGAAACTGCAAGGTCCTGAGTTTGATTCCTGGAACAAAAATAAGTAAATGAATAAACCACTCCAGAGGCTGAGGCAAGAGGACTGCTGCAAGTTTAAGGCTATCCTGAATCACACAGGGAGACACTATCTCAAAAAGAAAAAAGTAAATGTAAAGGGCACAACACTTGCCTAGTATGCATGGGTCTTTGGTTTCGGTACCAAAAGAAAAAATGCAGGTCCTACTTACTACCCTTAACGGACACTAGTGGACTCTATTTGTTTGTAGGGTTTCTTGGTGGTAGTTTTGTTTTTGTCTTTTGACCTTTTTGAGACAGGATCTCATTATGTGGTTCAGGCTGGCCTGGGGCTCACTTTGTAGCCTAGGATGGTCTCAAACTTGGTAACCATCCTCCTGCCTCAGCCTCCCACATGCTGGGATTACAAGAGTGCACCACCATACTTGGCTGTTTTTGCCTTTTGAGACAGGGTCTCACTATGTAGGTTGGCTACTGCTGGGGATTTAGCTCAGTGGCATAAGCGCCTGCCTTGCAAGCTTGTGGTCCTGAGTTCAATCCCCGATACTGATAAAAAAGGAAAAGACAAAAAAAACAAACAAACAAAAAAAAACAACCTATGTAGGTTGGCCTTGAACTTGTAGCAATCCTCCTGCCTCAGCCTCCAGACTACTAGGATTACAGGCATGCACTACCATGCCCAGTAAACTGTCTCATTATTTTTAAAAGTGATAAGGGCCAGGACTAAGCATTGACTCTGCTATGTCATCTGTACCATGTGAAAACCAGGATAGACAAGGGCAGTGTGACAGGACATGCTCCAGCAGGCAGACAAGAGGTATGGTGGGACTGGGACATTGCACACCATAGGCCTGTGAGTCTAGCTCAGTGAATGACACAGGCTGCAGAGGAACGTAGCAGACACCCCTCTGAAGTACTTTTGACGAAAACCAAGTAGATAAAACACTGAAGATGGTTGATGGGCTTTAGCAGGGTCACTGAGGCTGGCAGGGCCTACCTTCTTCATGAGCATATAAATGTGCAGCTGTGCATCATCCAACACATAGCGGTGGGGCTGGCGCAAGCCCTCCAGGGTCCGTTCCATTGTCCGGCTGTCAATGTTGACCCAGCGAGCAGCACCAGGGGCCAGGAACTGCCTGGGGATGGGAACAGCCCAAGATGGGTCCAGGCTGGGCAGGCTTGCCCAGTGGTCACCCAGTGCCCACCATTACTCACTGGTACACAGCATCCACCAGGTCAGGAATCTGGGCCTGCCCTCCAAAGCGCAGCTCCTCACATGCCTCCCAGAAGCTGAGATTTTCCGCTGGGGACCAGCACCAAGTTAGTAGTCCACCCTGAGTAGCAGCCAGCTTGCTGTCTCAACAGGCTGGACCAGGAGAGATCCTGAGTGAGACCAAGGGCCCTGGGCAATGCCAGAAGCCTGGCACAGGACTCAGGCTTCTTACCACTGAACTCCGTCTGGAGGAAGTCCATGAAGTGGGTCCGGCCCACAGGGTCATCCAGAAGTTCCTGAAAGCTGAAGGCCCATCGTTCCACGCGGAGCTTTGTGGGTACAGCCACCCTGGAGGAACAGTGGGCACTTGGAATGCTGGCCCTATTGCCAGCCCCAGACCAAAAGCACATCTCAGTTCCCCTGTACCCAGGCTCACATGGGTGCATTTATGGTCCAGTAGCTGTCATCATCTGTGATCCAGGGATTGCTGGGCAGGCACCCCGACAGGATGGGGTCATGCAGGCTATGCTGGCTGCTAAACTTTAGATACCTGAGGGCCAGGGCCAAAGTAGAGAAAAACCTCAGGGATGAGGAAGCTCTAGAAAGGTCTGGGCGTGGGGTCTCCTGCCACCCCTCTCCTCAACTCACGCCTCAAGGCAGATGGAGGATTTTACCCGGGTCCTGCCCAGTGCCTTCCTGGAGAATTCAATCTAGGGAGCCAGAGCGTGAGTGGGGACCTGGTCTGGGGACAGACTGCCCAACATCCCATCCTTAGGTCTTACCTCCCGCTTATAGAAGTCCGAGCTCTAAATCTGAAAGGGAACAGATGGAGACAGTTACAATGCAGGCTTGCTTTGGGGATCCAAAATCCCACCTACCCAGTTCCTGTTGGGCCAAGCCCTGGCCCCAGGACAAGGCATGGGATAGTTTAGTCCTCCAGCCCCAATCTTTGGAGCCCCTTCCTCCTAACCCTAACCCTGGAGACTTTGAGGCCTCCATCTGGAGATTTTCAGGAAGTTCTGCCAAACCTACAGGCTATTTAGATTACCTTAAAGTTCCCCAATTATGATTAAGCAATCATATTTTCAGATGTATGTGTGTATGTATGTATTTTGTGTACTAGGGATTGAACAGAGGGTCTTTGCCCTCGTCTGCATCCCCATATTCTTTAGATTTGAGACAAGTTCTCATTAATTTGCTAAGTTGCTCGGGTATGTCAAAACTTGTTATTTTCTTGCCTCAGCCTCCTAGAGTTCTATGATTACAGGGGGTATACTACCACACCCAGGTGTTTTTTTCTCTCTCTCTCTTTTTTTTTTAAATCGGTACTGGAGATTGAACTTTCTTTCTCTTTTTAAAACAAGATACATTAGCAGAAATCCTACTAATGGGATCACACTGGGAAATTCTGGTTTAACTCAGAACTCCAGGTGTGCCTCACAATGGGCTCCATAAGGCAAGTCCTGGACTGGCTGACCCAGGCTCCCAATCCTCCACAGCCAACACTGGATGTGACGCTAGAGGTGGAGGATACTTGTGATTTCCAATTTCTGTCCCAGTTCTCTTTGACTACCTTCATATATGGAAAAGCTAGGGGGCTGGGGATTTAGCTCAGCGGCATAAGCACCTGCCTTGCAAGTAGGCAGTCGTGAGTTTGATCCCTGGTACTGATAAAAAGGAAAAAGACCAAAAAAAGAAAAACTAGGGTGCCGAAGTTACTAAGCATTGAGATATACCATAAATCTGTTCACACCTGTCTGTCCTGCTCCTGCTGTCTCTGGGAGGTGTCTGCAGTCCAGATCCCCCAGCATAGCCCTGCCTGTCACCCCTCTGTGCACCCAGATGCTATCCTGGCCTCCCCCTCTCCCAGAGCCTTTCACTTACATGTAGGCAGGGCAGCCAGTGGAAGGGGAAAAAATGATGAGAGTTAGCAAGATACTTGGATTAGGGGGCAGAGATCAGAAGGGACTTTGGAGTGGCTGCATCAGATCCATTTGGGTGGACTGGACAGACAGATGGATGGAGGACACTCCACCAAGTCCCATGGTAGTTGGAGTGAATGAGGTCAGATGTGTGGACAAGCTGGGCACAGGTTGCAGGTGATGCAGGCACTCACCATCTGCACCCGGCTGCCAGTACAGGAGCCCCTTTCTGGACCCTGCTCCAACACATTAGGAGCCCCAGGCTGCAGATGAAAAAGCAGGTGAGAGGGCACCAAGTATCAACTCTCGACCCAATACCAACCAAGTCACAAAACAAAAACCTCCTATCACACACCAGGGCCCTCAATGGCATGTCCTTTTTTACAGGCTAAAATGAGAAGTTCTGAGAGCTTAAAAGGGAAGCTTGCCAACCCTTATTGCTGGCCAGGGAACCTTACCACCTGACCCCACAAGGGGCTCACCGGGGGCCTGTTCACCAGCCAGTATGTCTGTTCCTGGCATGCAATGACCAGTCTGTCTCCTTTCCTGCGCTGCTTAGCTGCCCTGGAAAGTAGGCAAGAGATGGGGACAGGGAGTTCATCACAGCACCTCCCCCCAGCTCAGGCTATAGCCAGGAATGAGTCCAGATCCCTAGACCACTGGATGCCACGGGCCTTCCAAGAGCTTTCTGGCATGGTGCAGGGAGGGGGCTCACCGCAGCTGTTCCCGGGCCTGCATCACCACCAGATCCCATGTGTGGTTGATCTTCTTATGCAGCTGGTCATAGTGCTCCTGGGGGACATGAGGTCTCCATGGGTAGCCCCCTTCAGCCCATCTCTGAGACAAAGACTCCTACCTCTCCAGCCAGACACAGGGTACAAGTGACATATGTGTGGATTATATGCTCTGGGCACACTATAGGGCTCCTGATTTCTTTAGCCACAAAACCTTCTGGGGGGTCCCACCTTCTCATGCTCCAGAAGGGCTCCCTGCTTTCGGATGTTCTTCTTGGTCAGGTAGATGGCTGGAGGGGTAGAAAGAACAAGCCATAGAGTGGTAAGCTTTGCTCCTAGCCAGTGGTTACTGTCCTAAGGACACTAGGCCTGGGATCCTGTCGCAGGCTAATCCACACCCCACTCACCATAGTCCAGCTCCGCAGCTGGCCACAAGGTACTGGTCCAGAAGTATGGTGTCTGGTTGGTGCAGGGAGAAGACTGTTTGGGCCCTCCTGGCCCTTCCCTACCCCAAGTATCCCAGGTATCCTACACAAATACCACCCTACACAGAGGGGGTCAGTCTCCCTCAGCTCGGCTGACACTGCCCATTCTCTCCAGCTGAAACTGAAGACAGTTCATATCCTTAGGGTCCTTAGGCTGCCTCCCCTTCATGGTGGGATGAGATAGGGACCTGGCCAAGCCTAGAATGTAGTCACAGTCAGAGCATGGGGTGACCTGGGCCTCTGATGTGGTCAGGAAGGACAGGAGTATGTGGGGGGATGTTTCATTACATTTGAATACACAAGCTGTGATTCCAGGATCCTGACTCACGCCCACACAGCCTCTTCTTTAGGGGTGGGGCTTGAGCACCAGGAGGCCCCAGCATCTTCGCAGACACTGTCCCTTATGGGAGTCCTGCTGTAGCCCCACAAAATTGAAGCTCAAATTTTCTGTGTCCCCAGAAAATTGAACCTCAAATTAGTCCTTCCAGTCAAGGCCTTGTGGGAAGGAGGCTGGCTGAAGGAATCTAAGTTTGACCCACCCAGAAAGCTATGCCCCTCCAAATCCCACGGGCTGCTTCGGGGTCAGGGGTCCCCGCCGACATCCGCAGAGCCTGACCTGGAACCTGTAGGGCGTCTCATCGGGCCTGAGCGCCAGACTGTGAGGCTCACGCAGCGGGTATAAGTAGCCATGCTGCGCCAGAAGGTCGCCCAGATGCAGGGCTTCTGTGGGTGGGGGAGGTGAGTGCTTGGCCTGGTTATCCCAACCCCCTACCCAGTTCCTGGCCAGGTTCCCTCACCCTCCTCCGAGATGCAGAACTTCTGGGCCAGCCACTCCACGACGTCGCCTCCTGCGCAGGAGGGGCAGTGTCTGGGTGGGCAGAGGCCCCCACCCCCACCGCCACCTCCACCCCGGCCAACCGCACCTCACCTGTCACCGCGTGGGAAATGACGGTGATCAGCAGACGCTGACTCCGCATCCTCACGCCTTGGTCGGGGTCCTGCATGCTCACGACCACCCGCTCCATCTGGATGCAGTGGGGCGTCAGGGGCTGTTCAGCTAGTGCCTGAGACCCGGGTTCTCAAGATCCACGCGCAGGGGGAGGGGGCGCCGAGGCCGGCCCCCGGGGCAGTCCCCAAGGTCAGGGTGCCTCTCCCCTCCGGGCCCCTCAGGTGCCTGCAGGCCGGGGAACCCTGGCCCACCTTGCTGAGGTGCGGCCTCTGCGCTCGCGGGCGCCCTCCGGGGGTCCCAGAACCTGAGGTCATGGCCATGGCGCCGCTGATGTCCGAACGGTCCCGCCCCACGCCCCGCGCCCCGCCCCACCCCTCTGCAAGTTAACCCTCCCGGCCGCGGCCTAACCAGTCACACGATGTGAAGGAATAATTCCAGGATGGTGGGCTCCCGTTGTGGGCAACAGGGTTCAGAAATCAGGGCAGCAATGTGTGGGGACTGCAGGACCAGCAAGGATATAGGTGTTTAGGGTTATGGGGTTCCACAAGTGTGTCCCTGTGAATATATGGTGCCAGGAAGGGTACCCAACTCCTCCTGTGCTGAGCAAGTGTGTTGGACGAGTCTACAAGCACTCAATAATGTGACAGCTCTGCTGTGGTCTGAGGTTGCCTGGAGTGACACTGGATAACTTGGGGTATCCCCCATCTTCTGCTGTAGGTTCCTGCAGAGGTCTCAAACACTGGGGAGAGAGTGGCTCAAGTCCCCTCCACTGCACAGGGCTCGATGGGCCAGTTGGAAAACAGACCGAGACACTGGGGGTAGGGGGGTGCGGGGGCGGGGTAAGGACTGTGGGAGGGACTTTTACCTCAGTTCCTCCCACCCAGATTTGGAGCAGCCACTGGGCTCAGGGACCCCATTCCAGGCTCTTTCACTCTTCTTCAGCAGCTCACCCACCCCATGGATACACTGAGCTGTGTCCAGGCCCTTCTCGGGGCCATTGCTCAGGGTCACTGACCCACTTATAAGAGGTATGGAGATGTGTGAGCTTCCTTCTAGAACCTCCTTTTTTTTTTATACGGAGTCAAACTCAGGACCTCATGCTTGCCAGGCAGGCACTTACCTCACTGGGTTATATCCCTGGCCCCAAGAGGTATGAAAACATCTACTTCTTCCCATTCCCACTAAGGGGTGCTGGGCACTCAGCAGAGGAGGTTGGCCTTGGGCCAAAAGTCTCCAAACATGGCTGTTGTTCGTTCCTGCCGCTGTCTGGGTCCAGGATGAACTGGTGCAATGGGGTTGGGAACTGGAGTGGGCTCCTGCCCTAGGCAAGGGTGACATCACCCTTAGGTCTCAGGTCACCAAAGGCTCCACATAGGCAGTATTAGGCTGGGTACCTTGTCTGGATGAGTAGGGACAGTGGCTTCTGTAACAGCTCCATTTCCTGTACGGAAAGAGCCTGGGCTCCCTTGTAGGAACCTGCTTTGGAAAGAGTGTGTGCAGATAAAGCTCCTAGTTCAAGTGTCCTAGCACACCAGCACCAGTACTGCTTAGAGAGGCACTTTGGACAAGGGTGTGTCTGAACCCTGGGTGGCCCCAGAAATAGGGTGGGGATAGGAGAGTCTAAAAACACAGGGGGCTCAGGCTGCTCTGAGGCCACCTCCTTCACTCAGACCCAGGCCTTTGGTCCAGCTGTCCCCAGCCCAGGGCATTGCTCAACCCTCTCCACTGTCTTAACTGACATCTGCTTTCATCACACTTATCCCCAGGACTCAGTGTGTGTTCAAATCAAGAAGCCTCCCGGATTCTGTTTTGTCAGTGTCCTCTCCGCGAGGGCGGGGGCGGGGAGGGGGCTTTAGAATTGTCAGGGTTCCTGATCTCTGCAGACACAACACCCACCCTGGGGCTATTAGTAAGCTATGAGGGATCCTTGTGTGTCTGTGCAGGTGAACCCTCAGCCCACTGTGTTCCCTCGATGTTGATGACGGAACCCCGCCCAAGGCTGGCTGTCCCCTGGAGTCTCCTCTGCCCAGGCAGCCTGAACGAGGCGCAGGGCTGCTGGAGCCCAGGTGTGGCCTGTGTGGCCTGCGCTGCCTGCTAATAACGAGAGCCCGGGGACGCAGGGAGAGAGCTGCACCTGCTCCACTTGGCGCCAAGGTCCCACCGCCCGGCTGGGAGGCCTCCCGGGACCCAGCTCGCTCCGGCGCGGCGGGGCGGGGCGGGGCGGGGCGGAGAAGGCCGGGTGCCGGCGCCGTGCGGGCGACACGCGCGTCTCTGCGGGCTGCGCGGGGTCCGCGGAGCGGCTGGGGGCGCGCGGCGCGGGCGCGGCGCTGGGCGAGGGGGGCGCTCCCGGCCGGGATGAGCTCACCGCAGTCGCGCCGGGGCTGAGCCGAGCCGGGCGGCGGCTCCGCGGCGGCCCGCGGCCACCATGCTGGGCCTGGACGCGTGCGAGCTGGGGGCGCAGCTGCTGGAGCTGCTCCGGCTGGCGCTGTGCGCCCGAGGTGAGCGGCGGGCGGCGGCCACGTGGGCGGGGGCCGCGGGGGGCGCGGGCGGGGCGGCCCTCCCCTGCCGCAACTTAGGGGGCGCGCGGGGACCTTTAGGCAAGCATCCCAGCTGGCTCTGGCTGGGGTGCGGTCTTCGTTTAGGCGCGACCCTCACAGGAAAGGCAGCCAAGAGTGGAGGAGCACGCGGCTCTCTGGTGAAACCAGGGAGGCAGGGGCCTCTGCCTCGGGTGGGGAGATAGGTCCCTAAAGCTAAAACGCGGTGGACAGGGCGCAGAGCCTAGGAGCTCATGCAAGGGGTCTGGCGCCACTACTATACAGCCTTTGGGCTGCCCCGCACTAGGAGTCTTCATCCCTGCACCTTTGGCCTCAGAGTCAGGGAGGGGCCTTGGGTGGCCAGCTGATGCCTCCAAGGATGTCACTTGGGTGGGTCTCTTGTTAACCACTGCCAGCTGCCAGGGCCTCTTTGGAAGAGGCCCTCCTGCTTTTCCTCCCTACCTCTCTCTCAGCCTCACCGGCTTCTTTTTAGTTCCTTTAGGCAGTGGTAGGCACAACTAGAGAGCCTGGTGTGTGTGTGTGGTTCCTCCAGTTTGGCACCTGAATGCCACAGTTCACTGGTGGCAACTGCTCATAAACCTTTCCCAACTGCCAGTCCTCCTGGCTGACAAGGAGGGTGGGCCAGCGACATTGGACGAGGCCCTGGATGAGGCTGTGCCTGAGTACCAGGCACCAGGGAAGAAGAGCATGCTGGAGATTCAGCAACTGGACCCAGAGGATGAAAGCTTGGCCAAGTACAAGCAGGCGCTGCTGGGGCCTCTGCCACCTCTCATGGGTATGGGCTGGGCCTGGGCTTGGAGGGCATTGAGTTGGTGGAGGGAAGGGGAAAACTGGCAAGACCTGGCAGGGCATCCTGTGGACACTGTTTCTCCTCAGACCCAAGCCTACCCAACGTGCAGGTGACCAGGCTGACACTGATGTCGGAGCAGGCTCCAGGGCCCATCACCATGGACCTCACAGGTAGCTCTCCTCTGCAGCCTACAACTCATCTTTGGAATGGAGACCTGCTAGGACTCCCCCCCCCCCCACTTAATCCTGAGTCCTCAGGCCCATCACCAGGGGCTTCATGGGCACCATTCCCCATGTGGGGGCTGCTGGGCAGATCTCAGCCCATCCAGAATTCATACTGGCCCCACTGTTTCCCTACCAGGGGACCTGGCCACACTGAAAAACCAGGTGTTTGTCCTGAAGGAGGGTGTTGACTACCAAGTGAAGGTTAGCTTCAAGGTAAGGGCAGCTGTAGTGGTGGTGAGGTTGGCAATCCACCATGGTCCAGTCCTCCAAAAGATCCCATGAACACCCTCCATCCCCCAGGTCAACAGGGAGATCGTCAGTGGTCTCAAGTGTCTGCACCACACCTACCGCCGGGGCCTGCGCGGTGAGGGCGTGTGGACAGCCTGGGGGTTGGGGGGATGGTAGGCAGAGGGTAGCCCCTGACACCCTCCCCTCCCCCAGTGGACAAGACCGTCTACATGGTGGGCAGCTATGGCCCCAGAGCCCAGGAGTACGAGTTTGTGACGCCAGTGGAGGAGGCACCAAGGGGCATGCTGGTGCGGGGCCCTTATGTCGTCAGGTCCCTCTTCACCGATGACGACAGGACCAACCACCTATCCTGGGAGTGGGGCCTCCACATCTGCCAGGACTGGAAGGACTGACCCCCGTTTGGGGCTCTTGTCCCCACCTGTCTGCTGCTGCACAGGGTCCCCACACATTCCCCACCCCCTTGGTCAGTGACCCCTGCAAGCCCCCCAGCCTGGCTCTGTGCCCTGACTCCCATTAAAGGTTGCCCTGCCTTGCTGCCCTCTGTGTTGCCTTTTTCTGCCTCTTCCTCCCTCCAGGGGGTGCCTTTCAGCTTTATCTTCCCTGAGAGGGGCCAGGGTGCCACGTGTCGGTTACTGCTTGGTCCCTGGTCCCTTTATCTGCCCCAGCCTTTGGCGCCTGGCACCGCCATGAACAGACAGCTCCTGACTGTGCTGCTGCTGCTCCTGCTGGGAGTCTCAGGCCCATGGGGACAGGGACAGGATCCACAGGGTCCCTTGGAGGACGTCCCAAAGGAGCCCCCTGGGGAGGAAGTTCCCAAAGAGGACGGGGTTTTGGTGCTGAGCAACCGCACCCTGAGCCTGGCACTGCAGGAACACCCGGCCCTGCTGGTGGAATTCTGTGAGTGTCAGGGCTTGAGTGCTGGGGATCACAGCAATGTCTGGGGCTTTAAGCCCCATGCTGTTCTGCCTCTTATACCTCAGGGTTTCCACAGGGGCCCTGGGACGGGAAGCCCTGGGCAAGGCTGGACCTGGTGGGGGCAGGTCTAGGCAGGAGTGGTAATCATGTAGGGTGTCCCAGGGGACATGAGTAAACCCATGCTCCTCTGCTTGGACAACTGTGGCTGCATGGTGATGTCATTACCTTGGGGGCCACATTTCCATGCTGCTGGGAGTGTGGTCTTTCTGCACACTGTGCAAAGGCACATTGTCCAGGCTGTGTGGCCACGTAGGCCCTTGTGGTATGTGTCTTTTCTGTTTTTGTTTTTTCAGTACTAGAGACTGAACTCAGGACATTTACATTGAGCTATGTTCCTATCTGTTTTTTATTTTGAGACATAAGTGGCTAAATTGCCCAAACTGGGCTCCTATTTGCAGTCCTTTTGCCCCAGCCTCTTAGTGCTGGGATTACAGATGTACACCTCCATACCTGGCTCTCTGGTACTTCTTCTTCTTCTTTTTTTTTTTTTTTTTTTATCTTTTATTGGTACCGGGGATCGAACTCACGACCGACCACCTGCTTGCAAGGCAGGTGCTTATGCCGCTGAGCTAAATCCCCAGCCCCTCTGGTACTTATTTTTAATAATACTTTACAAATGCCAGAGCCACTCCTGGCTGGCAAGCCTTACAGGTAGCCACATGTGGCCCAGGAGAGTATGCTCCTCAAATGCTCCCAAATCTTGCTATTCCTTATGCCCTGAGTTGGGGCCTTCAGTCTTTCATTCTGGTGCCCAAGCTAAGTTGATGTCAAGACTCGGTATCCCTGAAGAAAGTTGTGAGCAAGCCAGGCTTGCTCCTTGCTTGGGCTGTAGGGAGGGACTGTGGCTGGGGTCAAAGAGGCTTGGTGCACTCATGGCCTCATCCTCCAGATGCCCCATGGTGTGGGCACTGCCAGGCATTGGCCCCTGAGTACAGCAAAGCAGCCACTCTGCTGGCAGCCGAGTCAGCCCCAGTTACACTGGCCAAGGTGGATGGGTCTGCAGAGCTGGAGCTGATGGAGGAGTTTGGTGTGACAGAGTACCCTACCCTCAAGTTCTTCCGAGATGGGAACCGCACAAACCCTGAGGAGTACACAGGTGTGAGAGGACCCGGTGTAGCCCAGGGTGGGGCATGGTGGAAAGGGATTAAGCGTAGGCTGAGGGATTAAGCCTCTCCACAGGGCCCCGGGAGGCTGAGGGCATTGCTGAATGGCTGAGGCGGCGGGTGGGGCCCAGTGCCACGCATCTCAAGGATGAAGAGGGCACTCAGGCACTGATAGATGCCTGGGACATAGTGGTCATCGGCTTCTTCCAGGTAAGAATTGATGTGGGGGCTGGGCCTTGGTACAGTACTGGCAGCACCTGCCCACCTCACAGGGCCGTGTCTGCAGGACCTGCAGGATGAGGACGTGGCTACCTTCCTAGCCCTGGCCCGGGATGCTAGATATAACCTTTGGCCTTACTGACCAACCACAGCTCTTTCAGAAGTTTAGCCTCACCAAGGACACAGTAGTCCTCTTCAAGAAGGTGAGTCAGGGCAGTGGTGGGGGCCAGAGTCAGGGCTGCAGCTCTTGCTGAGCTCCCCATCAGTTTGATGAAGGTCGAGCTGACTTCCCAATGGATGAGGAGACTGGCCTGGACCCGGTGGATCTGTCCCGCTTCCTGGTCACACACAGCATGCACCTGGTCACAGAGTTCAACCAGCAGGTAAGTTTAGCTGCAGGTACAGGTGAGGCCAGTGGGAAAGGTCATGGGAGTTGGGAGCCTCTGCAGAGGTGTGCAGGTAGGGATCAGGAGTCATGAAATCCTACCCTGCAGACATCCCAGAAGATCTACGCTGCCCGGATACTTAACCACTTGCTGCTGTTTGTGAACCAGACCCTGGCCCAACATCAAGAGCTGCTGGCTGGTTTCAGGGAGGCAGCTCCCCCTTTCCGGGGGCAGGTACTGGGGGGCAAGAAAGGAGGGGCCCCTAGGCATTGAGACATACAACATGGGCTCCCTACTGGCAGGTTCTCTTTGTGGTGGTGGATGTGGCTGCCAACAATGACCACGTGCTACAGTACTTCGGTCTCAAGGCTGAGGAGGCCCCCACCTTGCGTTTGGTCAACGTTGAGACCACCAAGAAGTACGCACCCACAGATGGGGTCCCGGTCACTGCAGCTTCTGTGGCTGCCTTCTGCCACTCAGTCTTCAGTGGTGAAGTCAAGGTCTGCTGCTTGGTGGTCTACCCAAGAGCAGGGGAGGAAAGGGTACAGCACTCTAGAAACCTGATCCTACAAAGCTCCCAGTGAAGCCCTGCCTTCCCCCAGCCCTACTTGCTGAGCCAGGAGCTTCCCCCTGACTGGGATCAGCGGCCTGTTAAGATCCTTGTGGGCAAGAATTTTGAGCAGGTGGCTTTTGATGAAACCAAGAATGTGTTTGTGAAGTTCTGTGAGTGCCAAGGGTAGAGGGAAGTGGGTAGGGTAGGGAGGATGTGGCTGGCCAAGCCTGACATACCCCACAGATGCACCATGGTGCAGCCACTGTAAAGAGATGGCCCCAGCTTGGGAGGCACTGGCTGAGAGGTACCAAGACCATGAGGATATTGTCATTGCTGAGCTGGATGCCACAGCCAACGAGCTGGAGGCTTTTGCAGTGCACGGCTATCCCACTCTGAAGTACTTCCCAGCAGGGCCAGGTCGGAAGGTGAGGCCCATCCCGACATACCCCTACCCTGACTCTGGTCAGACAGTGGCCTAGGGATGGCTGACCCTGCTAGCTTCTCCTATTCCTCCCCAGGTGATTGAATACAAAAGTGCCAGGGATCTAGAGACATTCTCCAAGTTCTTGGATGCCGGGGGCAAGCTGCCTGTGGAAGAGCCCACAGAGCAGCCTGAGACTCCCTTTCCGGTAGGTGCCCAGGACACATCCTTAGGCAGGGTGGGCTGGGACAGAGCCCAAAGCTGAGCCTCTGACCTTTCTAGGAGCCACCAGACAACTCCACCTTGGGGCCCAAAGAGGAGCTGTAGCTGCCCTGGAGCATCTCCCTGGAGTCTTGGTGCAGTGGAGTGAGCTGTGTGCTGCAAATAAAGAAAAGTTGGTCCTAGACTGTGTGTGCTTCCTGAGCAAGGCTGGACCCTGGTCCTGCCTCAGCCACCTGTGGCTATTCCCTCTTGGATGCCCTGCAGGTGGGAAGAATGGGGCCCTGGAGTGTTCAACTGTGACTCTGCCTGCTCTGCTAGCTGCTGCCCAGAATCTTCCCCTCCAGTGTGGCCTCCCTTCGTTTCATGTTTGATGGCACACCCAACAGCCAGGCCCCACTGGCTGCAGAGAAGCACGTTCCAAAGCCTAGGCAAGTTCAAAAACTGTTTTATTTCTTGTTATCCAAGTACCTTTGAAAAGATAATTGTACAAGTCATGGCATGAAAAATGGGCTTCGGGCAGCCCCCTGCTGGCCCTGGCCTGAGAAATGTACATATTTACATGGGCCCTCGAAAGCAGGGACCCGGCCCGGTGAGCTGGCAGCTGGAGACAGGTGAAGCAAGGGCCAAGGCTTCGTGGCTGCTGGCTTCACACAGTGGCAGGCAAGAGACGAGCTGTGTTGAAGGCACTCGGTGACATGTACAATCTACAGAGGTACCTGCAGGGTCTCCTGCACCCAGGCCTGGGCCCGACTAGGTATAGTGGGTAAGTCCACAGCATGCGAGGCTTGTTATAAGGGATCCAGGCCAGACGCCCTGCTCTGAGGACTCCAAGTATTGCTATGGGGTGGGTGAGGTTCCTACAAGACATACCCAGGGAGACCAAGAGAGAGACCTACCCGCCCAAACACAGGCAGATGGGGGAACACCTGGGCCTTCCCAGGATGCATGTGACCACGCACAGTACGAGCAGCTGTGCAGCTCTATGCCACCCCCACACAGCAGGCTCCTGGATACAAGGTCATTGCTGGGCTGACACTGCTGCATGCTGCACCATATGTCCTAGGTGTGGCCACCTGCTGGTCAGTCCACCTTCTCCACCTTGCCAATGATCTTCTCCTCAAATACAGGCAGCACCGCCTGGTCTTCTCTCACTTCCTCAAACACCACTCCACAGTCAAATTCATCACTTACTTTCTTGAAGTAGTATCTGGGGACAGAGGATAGCCACAGAAGGTTAGGCACTAAGGATGGTCAGCCCCTCCCTTGTGCTCAGGGAAGGACTAATGTTTATGTTTGGACCACTGCCCAACATGTGCCGGCTTCTCCTAGGGCCAGATCAGCCCAATCTAGTGCTTGCTTGCTAAACCCATCTTGGGGCTGTGACCACAGCTTTCGAGGAAGTGCCTCAAACCCCTGGTGGTCCTGCCTCAGGTTTGAGGGTGCTGGAGAAGAGGAGTGGCAGTTATATGCATGCCCCCAATCAGCCAGTAAAGTCACGGGATTTTCACAGCCACTCAGTAGGCACAGGATCAACCTGTTGTGAGCTAAACTGGGCTCAGCAGTCTTGGCCCTGTTGAGACCATCTGCCCACTGGCTCTACTGCAAGGCTCCAGCTGCAGTGGGGAAGGCTAGGCACATACTGTTAAGTCAAACCAGCACACACATGGACCCACTTTTAAAATGGGGCCCTGACACCGCCCACTCATCTGCCCAAAGGGGAGAAGTGCCCAGGTCCACATCAGGATTCACAAGGCCAGCACATGTACACCCGGACCCCCTTCTTACCTGTAGCTGCCTTTCTTGGTCAGCAGCTCCTTAAACTGACCCAGAGTGACTGCACGGCCTCTCACTAGAGTCCGGTATGGGATGGGCTCCCCACAGAAGTAGTAAGCCACTACGATGCTGTCACACGGCTGGGCACTCCCACTGCCCATCTTCCTCTGTGATTTCATCCTGGGCAGACAGAATAGTGAAGGGAAGGATGGGGTCAGGCCCAGAACCCAAGGGTGCCCCCTCCAAGGCTCACAGTACCTGTCAAGGGCACCCCAGGGCAACACCTGTCATGGCAAGACATAGCCCCTATGCCAACACTGTACCACATGGTTAGCTGACTCCTTGGGGCACATACTCTAGGAGCCTCAGGTTTGAGGGTGCTGCAGGAGAGGAGTCTGGCTGGTCAGTGGCACTCCCCACCTGACTGATGTGGACACAGAGCTTCTCCAGATCATCAGGCCAAGTTGCTAGCCCACAGAGTCCCACCTCCACAGAGGCAAAGCGGTCTGCCTGCTCATACCCTACTAAGATTGAGACCTAAGCCTTTGAAGACATCTGTAAGGGCAGGTACTAGAGGAAATGAGGACTGTGCACAGGTCTCTGAGTGAACTGCCCACAGGCCACAGCCAGCCAGACCCCTAGAGCTGAACAGGGCCAGTGCTGCCTCAAGCCCAGGCTGAGGGGCCCTGCCTGTCTTGACAGGTTGCATGGCCACATGGTGTCAGGTGACTGGCAGTGTTCTGTCCTTCACATCCTCCAGCTACCCCAGAAGCCACCCCAGGAACCAGGGCTCTGACCAGATGGGTACACTAGACACTCTTAGAATCAGCCTCAAAGCAGGAAAGCTACAAAGGAGCTCCTGTTCCTTGGCCCAGATACCAGAAGTGTCTGTCTACTTTGTACAGCAGGCACTTGCTTCCTGGCATCACACCCTAACACTGCATCTTGAGAGCCCACTTGTCAGAGGGACTTCTTTTGCAGAGCTGGTGGCCAACTGAGGAGTGTGCCAAGTACAGCACCTAAAGCACAGGATGCTGAAGCACAGGAAAGGGGCGGTCAGCAATATCCACACCACCCATGTATAGCCATGCCAGGTGAAGGTGGTGGCCTCACTCTTGGCCCTGAGCAGTCAAATCATCCAGACACCACTATCAGCAAGCTGTGCCTCAAGCTCCCTGGTGTCACTGCAAAGGCATCATACTTCAACCCATACTCCATTCAGGACTGGCACTGGCTGTGAATCCTGGACTGGAGACCTCAGGAGGCAGAGGCAGAACAAAAGGCAGGCTGTGATGCCTATGTGGACACTGGCCATCTACCGCCATGCTGGGCAGCCCTTGTTCTTTGAGCAGACAGGAAGGAATATTCAAGTATCTGAGCTTATGTTCCAGAGAAGTTGCTCCACCTCAGGACCTGGCTTGGGCCAGGTCATGCAGGCAGCACTGAGGGACCCTCAGGCGCACATACTCTGTCTCGGAGAGCTCCAAGTCCGACACGGCTGGCACCACGCTCAGCATTGGCGTGCACGCTGGCCTGACACAGGCACGTCCCCGCTGCATGACCGCCTGCACGTACCTAGGGGACAACCTGCGTCAATGGGGAGAGGCCATGGCCAGTGTGCTGCAGGACCTCCCGACAAGTGCTCCCACTCTATGAGGTGGAAAAGACACCAAAGTCCTGCTGGTTTGGTTAGGGTGATCAGGGTACCCACACTTGTTATCTGGGTTCCCTTGAACACACTTAGGTCAACTATTGATCTAGATGCTAGAAGCCAGCACTACAGTGCTTCAGAAGCTCTACAGTGGCTGAACTCTTTACCTTGCAGGGGGCCTCTTGGCATCTCTCTGTGCTCTTTACTAGGATGTGGTTCATTCTGTTCAGCTCCCAAGAAAGGACCAAGCTGACCAAGAAAGGACAATGTGGACACCAGCTATGGATGATGTGGTGACAGCTCTACTATATCTTTAGGAACCCAAGTCATAACGAAGGCCTGTCCTGAGGTGGCGACATAGCAGTACATTTCTATATGGACTTCATATCTGGGTATGCCATTGGGGATTCAGTAATCTGTTTACCTGGGGCCTTTGTCCCATGAATCTAGAGCTACTGACAAAAAGCCCCAGTTCCTCAGATGCATAAATAACCTAGTAACTCTAGATTTCCCACATGATGCACTGGAGACAGCCATTGAGATCTTGGCAGAGAACTGGGCCGCAAAACATGCAGTGCAGAGAAGCTCTTATGGCTCAGCACGGAATGAAACGTTACCTGCCCAAAGGACGTAGGGAGCCAGTGGGAGGGGTATATGTAAGCCCTATTCTCAAGGACCCTCCTTTGACCACTTCAGGCCTTGTCCCTCCCCCTAAGTCCCACAATGATGCCCTATTCCAGTGCTCTTGGTCCTCTACATCACAGGCTCCTGCCAAACATGCAGCTTTACACAGAGCAGGCAGTTAAAGAGCACAGGTGGGAGAGCCGGTGGCAAAGAAGTCACCCCTAGATTCCAGCTAATTGGGACCCTTTCTGGCCTCAATTCTGTACAGACTGTGCCTGGTGTGGTTTATGATTACTTTCGCCAGCTGAGTACACATGCAAGCCTCTGCTGTGCTGAGCCCAGGGAGTACTCACATGCTGACACCAGCACAGTTGACCAGGATCATACAGTATGCTGGATCCCCAGAAGTGGGTCAGACCCTAGACCTCAGATGACCCACAATGGCTCAGCCCCTGGCAACTTCCAAGGGAAACAATGGATACCCATGTGACCATGTTCCCAGGGCCAGCATGAGAGACCTCACCGAGATTCAGATCTACTTGGGAATTTCAATGGGCCAGAGAGTCCAGGAGTCTGATCTCAATGCCCAGACAACCAGGTAAGAAGCCACATTCTGATCTGCACACAAATGTCACCACCCAGAAGAGGTGGTATGCCAGTGGCCCAAGCAAAACACTCTCCTCTAGGGTACAATAGGGTTTGGCCCAAGCTGCAGCAGCAGTGGGTCAGGTTGAGGCTCTGAAGGCCAAAGAGGGCAAAGGAGGAAGGCCAGGAGCCTGGGATCTGCACAGAGAAGTTTTACACCCCACATATTTCAACACCCTCCACTGGCTGCCAACAGAGGCAGTTAAGATACTAGGATGGTCACCAAGCTCAGTATGCCCAGAAGCTACTGGCTACCTGACTTTGTAACTATGGCCTCTCACACAGACTGACATAAGATAGAGGAACAATTCTCCCCCAAGGACAGTAAAAACATTCATCATTCTAGCCCTTGGCTCCATGGTGGGGCCATCTCAGTAGTCCTCAGCCGATGTCCCCAAAAGCCCTCTGTGTGGTCCTGCAGTCATCTTACACCTACACTGCCATACCTTTGCTTGGAAGACAATTTGCTGGCTCGCTTCTCTTCTTCCTCCAGACGCCTGCGGGCTTCCTCCAGCTGGGTCAGGGGGTTGGGGGCCGGATTGGGTGGCATTGTGGGGTCTTGAATGAAGAGATGAGAGGGCTGGACAGAGTTGCGAAGCTGAGCACTGACCCAGGGGTGCACAGCCCCAGGGCGTTCGATGGATAAGGGCCTGGAGTTCTCATGGGCCTGCTGCTTCCTTGCCCCAGACGACCTTGGGGAGGAAGAGAAGGTGTGACAGTGTCTGCCTCCTAAAGTAAATACGACTCTTTCCTACGGATTTTTTTTTTTTTTTTTTTGAGACAGGGTCTTGCTGGGTAGCCTAGGCTGGCCTTGAATTCAAGAGGGTGATCCTCTTGCCTTAGCCTCCCAAATGCTGGGATTATAGGCATGCACCACAACACCTGGCCCTGTGGACTTCTTCACAGCTTTACTGAGATAAACAGTACACACAGACTTTCTCTAAAGATACCATCTTTACTGCTTTAAAAAAATTTCAGGCTATGGTATACTCCAGTGATGGAATACTTGCCTAAATGCATGGGCCCTGGGTTCAATCTCTAGTACCACAAAAAATTGATATCAACATAAATGTTCATGGGGGAAACCTGGCATACACACGTATAAATAACCCACAATATAATTTAGAAATAACTACTCCTACTAAGTGGTATATTCTCTTACCAATTAAAAATACTTAACTGGTCTAATTCTAATCAAGTAATTTCCTTCTTAACATTATCGATAGTGTCTCTTTACTTATTACCCCTGGGGAACATGTTCCCCACCAGGGGAGGTCCAGCAGTGATGTGGCCCTGCTGGCCAGGTTGAAGGCTCTACCCCCTAGGACAGGTGCAACCCAGGAAGGACAGAACCAAGAAGACAGACTGGGACTGTAGGCTCTTCTTTGAGGCAAAGCACTACCAGTTAGTCACCTCTCCCACTCTGTGAGCTGGACAGAGCCTCACCTGAAGCAGCCTACTTTAAAGGTACTGCCCAGTATGGGCTGTCAAGGGGACATAGCCTTTTTGTTAAAACCCACAAGAGAGAAATCTGGAGAAGCTAAGAACCACTCCTCACCCAACTGGAGTTGGACAGGATCCCCTAGAAAGATCCCACTGGACAGGCTGCAGCTGCCAAGACACAGGCAAGGCCAGCAGGACATCTCCCCACAGTGCTCCTTGTCCCACTCTCTCTCTCACAGGACGTCTGAGACAGGTAGTATACCTCCCTCTGGCCATGAGAGCCGCTTGAGGTGGGGTGAGGGTAACTTCACAAGGAATGAGTATGGGTGCATGAAATGACATCCAGAGATAAGCCTCGCCCTGTCTGCGACTGGCCCCAAAGCAGCCTCTGTTCCTAACACTGGGAGAGCAGGTATGAAGGCTAAACGTTTTCGCTCTGTCTAACTTCCCATGTGACATGCTTCTCTCAGTGGGAGCCAGGAATATCCCTAAGCACCTGTAGTTCCATAGGCATGACCTGTGCCCATAGGTTTCACATGGGAAGGTGCTGCTCACCCGTGGCCGGCTTTCCTGTGCCTGCTGATTTCTTTCTCTCCCTCAATGATCCACTGCATGATCTTTTGGTTCTTCTCTGCGTCCTCCGTGGCACCTGGCACCTCTGTGTTGGTTGTCTTCCCACAGTCAGCCTTCTTGGCATTTCTTTTGGAGGGCCCACCTGCCTTCCCACTGCAAAATCAAGACCTGGGTTTACCCTGGCCTTTCACAGTCCTGCTACCCTCAGTTCCTCACACCCACATGAAAGGCTACTGTGCCCTACTATAAGGCCACATTCTTTGTAACCTATGCTGTGGTCTGGAGCCTGCTCTGTCTGCAACACCCTGGAGATAAGAGCCATGCTCACTGCATACTGTGTTCTTTTCACCCTACAATCTAGATACCACTGCCCCCCACACTAGTTTCCTGTGGCTTTTTAAAGGGGAACTTTGGCCTCACAAGAATATGGCCTTATACCCTATCTCTCCTTTGGGCCCTCAGGACCACAGCACAAGCAGGAGGATACCCCTGTGCCCATCACCGAGGCATGAGTGGTGCAGGACTCACCTGTAGGATGGGTCACTGGTACTGGGGGTGGCACCTGTGTTTTCTGAATAGCCACGGGGCTTGGCTGAGTGGTTGTGTGATTCTAGGCCCCACATGCTCTGGACCCTCCGGGTAGCCTCAGCCTCAAGCTGCTCCTTGGGTCTGGCTGTGCTGTGGTGAACATGATGGTGAATATGCCTGTGATGGTGCAGGCCGGTGGCATCCAGCTTCGTCCCTGACTTGGGCATGTGCTTGCCGTGCCCTGAGGCAGTACCCCCCAGCATGGCTATCTTGGCCACATGCCCACTGTCAGGGGAGCGGTGGCCTGGCCCAGGTGACTGGCAGCCAGGTGTCCTCATGACCCGCTGCACATGTTCATCCAGGATGCTCTCGGGGTTCTCCTCATGGGCATCCCGCAGCCCAGTGCACCCCATGTCCACACAGCGGGGTGGGAAGTGGTGCCAGGCTGAAGCAGAAGGCAGCTTGTGACTCACTCCTGGGAGCCCAGAGGGCAGGTCGCCATCTTCACCTTCCTCCTCCTGTGGGGACAGGGCAGTGTCAATACCAGCTGTACTGTAGAAACCTCAGATGTGAGGGAAACAGGCAAGGAAGACTTGCTGGCAGTGGGCCATGTCTTGGAGGTCAAGCCCCAGCACGTGGCCAGGCCAGGAAAAACCATCCAACTGGGTGCTGTGTGCCCAACCTCCAAAGGCTATGTGAGCCTGCTCTGATCTGTTGCCCAATTTCTGCCAGGCTTGGCTACAGGCCTAGGCAATGGGACAAGACAAGCAAAGATACCAAAGGGTCAGTCAGTGGCTGAGGACGCTGAAGGAGTTCTGCCCAGGTTTAATTTTTTTTATATTTCTCAGTAAGGGTTCCTTTCAATTGTTTTATTACTTCCTTTTACTCCATATGTATTTTCTACGATACTTGTTTCAAAGTGCATACTATCCCTGTATGTTGATCTCTTTTTACTGTGTTACTCTTTTACTGCACATGTGTCTTCATAAACTCTCATGGTTAAGTTAGCAGAATTTCATTTTACTATTTAAGAGTCAAATGATACTGAACTGTCTATAATGCCTACATTTGATCATTACTTTAATTCCAAAAGTCACATCTCATATTTATTTCATATTTATTTTTTTGTTGAATTAACAATATTAACCAAAAGTTAAGAGTAAGGATAAGGAAATAAAGTATGAGTTTTTTGTTGTTGTTGTTTTTTTTTTTTTTTTTTTTTAATTTTATTTAAGGAGAAAAGAAAAAAAAAGCAGGGAAAGGGTACAAGTTATACAGATTTACAGAAAAAAAATGAACAGTAGGAAATCACTAGTTAATGGATTGTTTTTGTTTTTTTTAATCTTTTAAAAAAGACAGGGTCGGGCTGGGAGGTTAGCTCAGTAGCATAAGCGCCTGCCTGGCAAGGGCAAGGTCATGAGTTCCATCCCTGGTACCAAAAAAAAAAAAGAGAGAGAGACAGACAAGGAGTCAGGGTCTCACTGTATAGTATAGGGAAGCTGGCTGGCCTTGAATTTACTATATAGCCCAGACTGGCCCAGACCTCCTGACAATCCTTCTGCCTCAGCTTTCCAAGTGCTGGAATCAAAGACATGTACCACTACTATGCCCAGTTTAACCTATTTTAATATAAACAAATTTCTAAAAGCTACCAAATTCCTCACAAATATAAAACATCTCAATGCAATCAGGACTGGTGCACACTGCTCCTGGGGCACACAGACTGATGGGTCCTCATTTGGTGCTAGGGGCAGACGGGAGAGAGTCAAGGGCATTCTCAGGGTCTTTTGTGTGGACTGAAAATGCTTCCAGCAGTTTTGATGCCATCATCTCTAAGGTGTGATAAGGGAAACCACCAAATCCACAGGAAACTTTGTGACATGATATAGCTTTTATTACTAGCTCTTTACATATAAGAATTTCACTGTAGAGTTTATTTATTTATATCTGATAAACGGTATCAATCCAGGGCCTTGAATATGCTAACGGTACTGCTGTGCCACCACGCTTCATTCACCCCAGCCTCAGCTATAGAGTTAAAGATTAACTTAACTATTAATCTGATTTTTTAACTATTAATCTGATTAATCTTAACTATTAATCAGATTTTTGCTGTAATCTGGTGTTATTTCCCTTTTTTTTTTGGCGGGGGGAGGTATTGGTGATTGAACTCACGATCTCGCACTTGCCAGGCAGGTGTTTATGCCACTGAGCTAAATCTCCAGCCCTATTTCCCAAATTTTACAATGACAATAAATTACCTTAAAAATACGGGGCTAAGGGCTATTATCTATCTATTTATTGTGCAATGCATATCACCTACAGAATCATACATTGTTACAGATTTGTGATTACATGGCCAACTCCTTGGCATGTGTTATCTCAGATGAGATTACAGGGAGACACATGCCAGCTGTGAGCCCAAGAAAGTGACCTGAGCCCAAAGCCCCACCTCCAGATGCAGCAGAATTAGGCCAGGGCACATGGTAGTCCGCCTGAGCCGGAGGCCATCTGCCCACAGATTATTTCCTGAGTTGACATGATAGATTTGTTCTAACAGTCTCTGTTAAGTCAGAAAATACTATTCTTCTCCACTGTTGCAGCTCGCCTGGCCTCTCCCTCTTGAGCCCCGCAAACCTCTCTGCTGCTAGGGACAGAGCCACTGTATCTGGGCTCAGCCAGGGACTCCACTGAATTGAGACAGCTTTAACACTCAGACGTCAGAAAAGCATACTGAGCCAGGCAATGCGGGATCCATTTGTAATTCCAGCAATTGGAAGGCCGAGGCAGGAATATCCCAATTTGAAAAAGCCTGAACTACAAAGCAAGACTCAAACTCAAAAACGAAACAGGGTCAGGTGTGTTGGCTTACACCTGTAGTCCCAGCCCCAGGAAGCAGAGGCAGGAGGAGTGCAGCAAGTTTGAGGCCAGCCTAGACTGCATAGTGACTTCAAGGCCAGCTGGGACCACACAGCAAGACCCTGTCTCAGCAACAACAACAAAACCCATACCAAACCCAATCCAACCCAGAAAAGCATACGGGATTTTTATCCATCAGTGTTTAAAATAGCTCTATAAACCAGGCATAATAGTGCAAACCTATAATACCAGCAGTTGGGAAGCTGAGGCACAAGGACTGCCACAAGTTTAAAGCTAACCAGGGCTAATTGGGAGTTCAAGACCAAGCTAAACTGCACAGTGAAACTATCTCCAAAACAAAACAAGGGGCTGGGGCAGAGGGCCTCTCTAAAACATTAAGCAGGCCAGACCACAAGCAGGTATAGCAACAGTCAGACCAGTCACTCAAAGACAGTAGCCCAGCGTCACAGCCCAACACGGTGAGCTCTTCCTTCCCCAAATTTCTTTCATGAGTGCATTACTTTCAGAATGCACTAGGACATTTACAAGGACACCTTCATGGAAAACAGATGATGTCCGTGAAGAGGTCTGATACTACACCAAAATGCTGACCTGTTCACAACACTCAGGCTTAGTACCTGCCCAAATTTATGTATTTGGGACAGTGCTCTCAAAACTTTGGTTTTTAGATAGACCACTAGAATGTTAAAACTACACATATCAGTTTCCTATTGCATACATCCAGTGTCCTTGATAGCCACCAAACATGAAACCTGGGGCCATATTACCAGGAGCAACAATGGAGCTCAATCTCTGGACAGCAGGCCCAAAGAACAAGTTCTTACTCTCATTCATCAGAGCCCTGTAGTGGGTGACACTCCTTTCACACAAATCTAGCAGAACAGTGACTCTGGCAAGTACCCTCAGGCATGTTCCTGAACCTGTGGAATGCAGGTGGAGACAGTGAGCTGGCCAGTACCTGTCCTATGCTGTGCTCCCCTATAAAAGGATCACCTGAAGCCCCAGAGCATCTGCAGTTGCTGGAAGGGAGAAAAGACAAGAGAGGACAGGATGCTACTTGTCTTAGTGAAAAAACGATATATGACGAGTGAATGGACGCATACACATGCATGTGAATGTGCACACACAAATCCTTTCTTTGAGAGCTCCATTATTGGCTATTTATCACTCCCGCTGGTCTGTGGTGGTCACACAAGGTCCTATCATGAATCAAAGCTTCCAGTGGGCTGTGTGGGATCTGCTACTATAGGAGCTGGCCCTACTGTTTCCATCTGGCACCAAAAAAGGAAGACCCACCTATGGTGGTCTCCGACAGGCACACACAACCTAACCTGAGGAGAGAAAGGGCAGGCCTAGAGTCTGAGGCCTGGGCAATTGAGTTCTGCATGTTCAACAGACATAGGTAAATGTGTAAAGACAGAATTTCTTAGAGAAACATCACAATTTGAACTTCAAGTATGGAAACTCATAAATAAAAGTGTTTGCCTTTTTCTGTAGTACAAGGGCCTTTGCACTGAACTATATCACCAGACTTCTTCAAATTTTTCTTTTTATTTTTTTATTTTGTTAAGTCACTAAGTTGTCCAGGCAGGACTCAAACTTGGGGTCCTTCTGACTCAGCCTACCAGACTGCTGGGATTATAGGTCACTATCCTGTATGTCACCATCCATTGCAAAATGCTTGCATCTTGGCATGTATTTATATTTCTAAGGTCCTGCAGAGAGTGGAATATATGTGCGGGTTGTGTGACGATTGCAGGAGGTCTGTTGAGGCCTTTCCATTAGCAGCACACAGGGTGGAGTGCACGCCTGAGGATGAACAGCTGAACAAAGAGGGAAAGGACACAAGACTGCAATGAAGAGCCTGCAATGTCTATCATTAGCACCTCAGCCACGGCAGCCCTGTGGGCCACAGCTCAGCTGCTGCTGCCCACAAAGGGCAGCAAACAAAAATAGGTAGGGCCTTTTTCTAGATGACCAGTAGCATCTCCTGACCTGTGAGGGTAGAAGGGGTAGAAGAGATGGACACTGGCACTTAGGCAACAGAAATAAGGAGGGCGTCACAGCAGGTGGCCAGAAGTGGAACTGTGTCAGGAGGGGCTGTGCAAGCAGGCCAAAGAGGCTCCTTGGGCCTGAGGCTGCTCTGAAACCAGAGCTATTGAGCCTAAGGGAAACATGGGGAGGTGCCCCTCTTTGGGGTGTGGCCTACTCACCATCCTAACTCGCTTCAGGCGCTCCTCCAGCTTCTCTTCCGCCTCCCGAGTGCGCTGAACAGCCTCCAGGCGATGGATAAGCTCCTCAGCAAACTTCTGTGGTTCTACACGGATCTCCTTTGGCATTCTATAAGTGCGCTGCAGTGAGAGACAGTGGTAAGCGTGTGTATCTTGCAACCGTGGACTCAACCCTCTCCCTACAGCACATCATGAACATCTGGGGATGCACAGCACATGAAATCTTCATCCTACTTTAACAAAACAAAACAGGTGTTTTGTTTTTTTCCTTTCATTTCATCCCTTTCTTTCCATTCAGCACCGACCCAGAGAGGAAGACTTTCCAGTCACTCTGTGACTACAGACTTGGAGGCCGGGCAGGGTACTCATCTCTAGGAATGGAGCTGCAGACCAAGGACTGGGGGCAGAGTGGGTGAATGCAGGCTGCTATACCTTTGTACTCAGCACAGACTTGTATTCCCACTAGATAGAGGTCAGAGCCCCTCAAGCTTACCCTGACCCAGAGCTTATTCACAGAGAAATGACCTTAAAGAAATTATTGAGTAGGGATAGGGGTTTCTGAGGCTCAGTGTGCAAAGGCTACTGAGGACAACAGAGGTCCATGAGGAGTCAGCACAACACTGACCACCAGAGCCCTCAAAGGGCCTTGTGATCTTTGCAAGAGCCCAATGCACTTTCAGGGCTCCCAGCCTGCAGGAAACCCCACAGGACCACTGTACACACACATACATAGGGCCTGGGCTCAGAACACACACAAAACTCAAAGCACAGGAAAAATGTTGGCGTTCTAGAGGATTTTTCTGGTAAAAAGCAACATAAAATTCAGGCATAGTGGCACATATCTATAATTCTAGCACTCAGGAGGCTAAAGCAGGAAGATCACTGTGAATTTAAGGTGATCTTAGGCCATATAGTGAGTTCAAGGCCAGCTCTGAATTACAGAAATTTTATCTCAAAAAACAAAAAATAAACAAACAAAAACAAAGCTAGCCTGAACTACATAGCAAGACCCTGTCTAAATTAATAAATAAATAAAACAAGAGGAGGATTTAGCTCAGTCGCATAAGCACTTGCTTGGCAAGTGCAAGGTCCTGAGTTCGATCCTCAGAATGAATAAATAAACAAACAAACAAACATCAACTGGGAATGATAGTATGTGCCTATAATTGTAGCATTCAAGAGACTGACGCAAGAGGATCACAAGTTGAAGGACTACCCAGTAAGATCCTGTCAAAAAACCAAAAGGGGGAGAAAAAAAAAAAGGAATATAAATCTGCAATACATTATATAATAATATACTGTGTAACTCAAGAGGGGGGACTTTATTTTAAAATAGTTTCAAACTCCTACCAGTTATAAAGACCAAAACCAGGTACCTTCATTTCTCCAGACTGGCCACGAAGGTGTGTAGTTCTCTACCAATTCACTTTAGCACCCCCTCACTGGTATGCACATATAAAAACACTTTTCTGACCAACTGGAGGTATATATTTAACAAAATGTCCTTCCTGTCCCTCACTGCCAAACTATGGACGAGAACGACTGGCCCCACCACAATGCTAACACACAGCAGACCCTGCTCCAGTTGTACTAGCTGCTTCAGGAATGTCATGTCCTCTGTGACATATAAAATCCAAGCCACTAAGGTCTACGCTGTGAAGCATCAGCTCTCTCCTGACTTGGAGCAGCGAGGCGATATTGATGGAAAAGGGAGGTGACCTGAGGACGGGTGGCAGATGGCACTGGCAATGCATAATCCAGACTTCAAAGATAGAGTGAGGCCAGGTGGGAAGATGAAGGGTGAGGTGGCTGTGTGTTTTACTCCCCATGCTTTTCCACCAGTAGACTCTGGCAATCCTGAGTGCACATACACTTGCATTTTCTCTAGAAAACTAGAGTAAAAACTGCACCTAATAACGAAATGGTGTAGAAAAGAAAAGCAGGTACAGATCAAGAGGAAATGTGATGCATTAGGGTTGAGAACAAGGAACTTTCTAAACAAAGATCTTAGATACATGGAGAACTCAGTGCACAGGGTACACCCACAGAGAGCCTACTGAGTCAGCTTCTTAGCCTCATAGCGTCTACTACCTGCTCAATGTGTCACAGTGGTAAAAGGGATGTGCAGAGGCTTCTAGGTAGTAATCAGCGACACTGTTTCTAACTCAAGGATGGCAAGTTGGGCATAGCCAGGGAATCTGCTCCAATGTGTCATCAATCATTCCCCAACTAGCAGATTCCAACAAAACAGAGGTATCCATACCAGTTTCAAAGGAGCCAAGTATCCTCTGATTTCACAGCATCTAAAACCACTCCCTTGGGAAAAAAAAAAAAAAAAAAAAAACAGCACTTTCTAGCCAAATGTGGTAGCACACATCTGTAATCTCAGCACCCAGGAGGCTGAGGCAGGAGGATCACTGCAAGGCTGAGGACAGCATGAGATACCTAGTATAGCTGAATTCTAGGTCAGCCAGAACTGCACGGTGAGACCCTGTTTCAATAAATAAATAAATAAATAAATAAATAAATAAATAAAAATTTTTAAAAGTAGCATTTTCTGCCATTGTGACAAAGCAAGTGGGGTAGTAAGTCTTACAGAGAACGCTAGGCATCACGGAGTCTGCTCTCTTCTTCACCCAGTGCCTCCGTTGGCTTCATCTTCCCAATTAGTGTGACCTTCCAGAATTTATGATTGCACCTCCTTCAATTTCAAAACATGCTCACAACAACCCCTCTGACTGCTCTCCCTTTCCATGCTATAATTCTAAAGTCTTTTCAGGCCTGTGGTGCATTCACCAATTTGCTCTTGTTTTTTCAAACATTCTGTTTAACTCTATTAAATTAAAAAGTTTACTTTCCAAACAACTTGAAACTTAAAAGTGAAGCTCAAAGAACGATGCAAAATAATGATGCAAGTATGCTACTTGCCTGACTCCTGTTGCCCTGCACCTGTTGTCACTTATTGCCCAGTCCCACCCCTGACCCAAAAGCTATCACAGCCCCAAGCTTCCCACCACTTCAGCCAGCACAAGTGGAGTGCAGAGGTATCCTGCTTTTTAGTAGTCTCTCTTGATGTCCAGGAAGGATACTGTAGCATCGACAGACCAAAAGCCTGCTACTGTGCATGAAATTCTCACCTCAGCTGAGATCTCATGACCATTATCGCCCTTCCCACTGTGCTCACAGGGAAGCTGTAGTAGCCCTTTCCTGAGGAGGTCTCACTGCTAACTCAAGAGGGTCTTCCCCAACGTGGCCCGCTAGGACTGTGCAGATGCCCATTCCCTACCCCTACACCGAGAACCTCTAGGCTAAGAAGACATGTCTTTGCATTTGGAAGTCACAAAGGGACCCACTACTTACTCTACTCAGGCCCAAATGACTCTAGACATGTGAGTGGCAGAAACTCCATAGATAATGTGCAGTGCATGTATAAACATATGTAGACACATGTATGCACTATACACACACATGCATGCATACACTAACACACACATGCAGATGATGTGCACATGTCTATACATGCAAACAGCCTCTAGTATTACCCACTCTAACAAAGACACCACTACTGTCTAGTCTGATCTAAGTCTGTGCAAAGGGTTTGCTGGGAGTCATCCTTGCTCAGAAATATCCTTTCTTCTCAACCATAAACATCATTTTTCTCATTTAGAAGTTAAAGATTCTGGCAGGAAGCTAAAAGAAGCCTTTCATCAAACACCGTCTGAGCATATGTGAGGCTGCCAGGCATTGACCTTCCCAGAACAAACAGTAAACAAGTGGTAGTTCAGTCACTATCAGAGACCAGAGGTGAAAGGCACTACTGCAAGCTTTCCTATCTCCTCTTAAAAACCCTTCTGTTCAAAGTCAACATGGCAGGCCAGGCATGGTGGTGCATGCCTGTAATTCCAGCACTTGGGAGGCTGAGGCGGGAGTATCACTGTGAATTTAAGGGAAGCCTGGGCTACAAAGTTAAGGTCAAGGCTACATGAACTGCATAGCAAAACTGTCTCAAAAAAACAAAAACAAAACAAAACAAAACAAAACAAACAAACAGAACCAAAGTCAACACGTCAGAATAAGGAAAGCTAGCCATTCATCAACAGAGGACCTCTGCAAACAGGGCCTGGTGTAGCTTTGACCTATGGCCAGTAAAATCCTCAGGATCAGAAGCCATGATTATTTCCTATGAGAGGCACAGCTGAGGCAGCTTCCAAGTCAAGATGTTCCTATGATAGTACCTACTGCTCAGCCACAAAGAGGCTAATTTCTCAAATTTCATCTTGAGCAGAGCCACATTCACTTTCTGACAGATCCCAGGATTAGGTGGCCATGCCAGAGCCTCAGCTGGGCTGAGTCATGAAGCAGCTCAGACTCGCTCTCTTCTTTTTCTTTTCTTTTTTGGTCTAAGACAGGGTCTCACTATACAGTTCAAGCTGGCCTTGAGCTCATTTTGTAGCCCAGGCTGGTCTCAACCTTGCAACAATCCTCCTGCCTCAGCCTCCTGAAGGCTAGGATTACAGACATGCACCACCATGCCCAGTGAAGAGATTTTTGTTTTGTTTTGTTTTGGTACTGAGACTCAAACTCAAGACTTTGCACTTGCCAATCAGGTGCTGTGCCACTGAGCTATATCCTTGGCCCAGTAGCTGTCCTCTTAATGGGGTGCATCTCACCTCATAGAAGTGAGAAAACACCACCAAGTGAGGGAACTTCCTGCCACCACAGGCATCCTGGCAACTTCTGGGAATACATTGTGCCCTGCTGCTTCTACCTCTGACACACTAGCATCACTCAGCTTGCACTCTAGGCCTAAGGACAAGCTGAACTCCTAGAAATCCGGGCAAGCTCCTTTCCCACTGGTCTGCACCATTGTGGCCCAACTCTCTGTGAGGAGAGCAGGCAGTCATGTAGCAGAGGTACTTACGGGAATGTGAGGTAGAGGCACTCGCCCGTTGACCTGGACACTCTCCTGCATCTCCCTACGGTGCTGCTTACGGGTCCTGTATGGGGGGACTCCATCCCTGTGCAGAAGAAGTGGACACCTGTTAGCTCTACAGAGCACAAGGCAGAGCCCTAGTAGGGCTCCCAGCTTGACTGTTAGCTGGAAGGCAATAGTGATGACATCCACAATGCAGCAGCCACACAAGTGTGCATGCAAGCAAAAGACAACGCACACATACACATGTGCACTCAGTCACATATGATAGTGAAGCCCAGGAGCTTAGCCATGGTACATTCTTTCAGCTTGTATTTCTTAACATTTCCACGAAGTTCAGCTGTGCCTGCTTTACATATTTGGACTTAGCCAACTACAACCTGAGGCCTGTTTTTTCTTTGCTTTGGGTATTGTTTGTTTTTTGAGATGGGGTCTCACTATGTATTCCACACTGGCCTTAACTTGCTATGTAGTAAAGGTTGACCTAGACCTCACATTCTTTCTACCTCAGCTTCCAAGTACTATGATTACAAATGTATGCTGAATCTGGCTTTTAAGGCCTGTTTTTTTGAAAGTCTGCTAGCTAAGAATAATTTTTACATTTTAAAAGGATGGGGTAGCACACGTGACAGAGATTGAATGTGCCTGGGAAGCCTAAAGTATTTTCTGCCAGCCCTTCCTGGGAATGTTTGCTAACCTGCTATATTGCTTAGGCCTAGACCAGGTGCAATGTGTCTGCCTTGGAGAGGCTTCTAAATGGACTCAAAATATATGAGGGGTATACAAAGGAGGCAAGAGGGCCTGGGGATATAGTTCAGCAACATAGTCACCTGCCTGGCAAGTGCAAAGTTATGAGTTCAATTCCTGGTACCAAAAAAAAAGGAGCAAGAGAGATCTCACTGAAAGTTAAAAGGTTTCGGAAGTTCTGCTACTCTGCTTTACTCCGGGTAAACTGGCAGGGCAGTGTGACCTCTGAGGAACACTAAGTTGGTTGTCTTACATGTCAGAATTTAGTAATGAACCATCAGAAGATAAACACATGTCAAATCATACACAGTCTTTAGATAGTTCCATATCCCAGGATTGTAACCACTAAATTAATTCTTTTATTATTCAGACAATAAATTTAACATCCTGAAAACTTCCCAGCCTTCTCCCATGGTTACAAAAGCAATTCTGGAAGACACAGGGACAGAAGACAACAGCCTAGAGCCTGGGGAGACAGGATGCTGAGATGCAAGCCTGTGTTTTCCTCACTGCCTATCTCTGGTAACATGGACAGGTGGGGCTGTCACCTCCATGCTGGATGAGATGAGCTCTTCCATCATCTGGCTTGGCCTCTGTCTTCCAGAGGATAGAGCTGAGAAGGCCTGTTTCCATTTGCTCATGGGCGAACTGAGGACATACTGAAGACACAGAGGTGCTAACTACTACAAACACCTTTATTCTCATTTAGAAGCAAGATGAACCACCACCACCATTCTGACCCAGAAGAGGACTGTAAGGCTTTGTAACACTGATGTCCAGTTAGAATCTTCTGGCTCCTCTGCTGTACACACAGGCGGGATGTGCCCAGGTCAGGAGAGCAGCCTCAATGGCAGGGAGAACACACAAACCTCAGAGCTCCATCTGAGAGGAACAGCGCACTTAGATCAGAATAAGGTGGTGGGACTGTGAGGCTTCTCCTCCCACTGTATTCAGACACCTTCAAGGTCAGAGCACTGCTGGAGCTGTGGGCAGGAGTGCAGCCAAGAGGTGGTCAAGGATCAGCGATAGCACATCCCAAGGATGGGCTGTCAAAGTTTAAAATGTCTTTCAGACACTGTCAGTGTCTGTGTGGATGGCCTAAAGTTAGTGTCTTATTTGTTTCTTCTATACTGAGCTCTTTAAAATCTTGCATGCCACTGGCGCATCTTCCACACCTGTGTCCCAGGCTACCACATTAGAGAGTACCTTGGTTGAGTGGTTATGAGTCTGACCCTAAATGAAGTGATAAAATGTGCCATTTCATTTTTTCCTCTAATATATATTCAGAGATGTGTAGCCATTTTAGATTCTGGATTCTTGAATCTCTCAGCACAAATTATACCAAATACAGAATCAATGAAAAAAAATACAAGCATATATTTATTTTAGGTCTTCCTTTTGAAAACATATGTCAGAGCTGTGGATTTAGCTTAGGCAGCCTAAGCGCCTGTCTTGCAAGCACGCGGTCATGAGTTTGACCCCCCAGTACCAAAAAAAAAAAAAAAAAAAAAAAAGAAAGAAAGAAAACATATGTCATTTTGTAGAGAAAGTAAGACATTTTTTTGAGAAAATTACACTGGAGGTTAATTTTTGAAGTGGAAGTTAGTACATGTGCTGCCAAAATGAGTATGAACTGGGGGTTAATTTTGCTACACTGAGACAAGAAAAGCCAGGTGTGGCAGGGTCTATAACTGCTGTGTACAAGAGAGGTACCACGTAAGATCTCTAGTGACTACAGACAAAATATCCTTATCATACAGTTAAGAACAGTGGTTGGGCTGAGTGTGGTGGTGCAGCCTGTAATCCCAGCACTTGAGAGGCAGAGGCAGGAGGATCTCTACAAATTCAATGCCAACTTGGGGTACATAGTAAGACCCTGTCTCAAAAAACCAAAAAAAAAAAAAAGACAGTAGTTGGGCTGGGAATATAGCTCAGTGGCATAAATGCCCCCTTCTACTTCCCTTGGGTAATGCAAGGTGTCACCTTACAAAGCAGTCCCTGCCCAGAAAAATCCATTCTCTTCCTACCCCAAGACTAGAAACTGAACCAAGGGCCTTCTGAGCTATGTAAAATGTCTGCCTGCCTATCTGCTGTCTATATGTTTTTGTCTTTCTTTTTTGGCAGGGTAGGAGTGGAGAGGACAATGTTGCTAAGTTGCTAAGTTATCCAGACTGGGCTCGAACTGGTCTCATATCTCAACCTCCCAGAGTGCTGGGACCACAGGAGTGCACCACCATTCCCTCTCCCAACTATGTACAAATCCGTTCATGGTGCGAGGTGCTCAGTCAGGTGAAAAAGCAGGTCTCATACACTAATACCACAGCTGGCTGTGGTATTCACACAACACGGCACCCGAGTACAACAAAAGCATTCTTCCCAATAGTCATTACAGCAAGATGCAGGAGCAGTAATATTCATTAGGACCAATAGTGCAAGGTTCTGAATTTGATTCCCATTACCAAAAAAAAAGTGGGAAACGAAACCTTTTTTGGCCAGATTTGCTGTGGTGGGCTGGCTATACTGAATTCCAAACAGTTCTGCATATGGAACTCTGGTGTCAGTTTTTGTTTTTATATTTTTTCCGGAAATAGGTTCTCAAGCGTGCCTTGAATTTAGTAACCCTGCTTCAGTTTACCTAGTGGTAAGATTATAGGAGTATACTACCATGTCTGGCCTTGGAACTCAGGTTTTAGAAGACTTGTTTAAAGGTGGCCAGATGAGAACAGCAAACCATAAAAATGGTACACAAAGTGGGACCACACTCTAGAAATGCATATTCACAAAATAATGGTTAGGATCTACCAAAAAGACAAGCCCTTTTCTTTCTTCTTCTTCGGTTTTTCACATGAGGAGACAGTGAGGAACAGAAATGTCCCCATGACCTGCTATCAACATCAAGCACGGCCAGGAGTCCTGGTTGGGTGTCCTGTGTGATCACAAATGTAGAGATTCATTGGCACAGTTGTCTGGTTATTCACCCTTACCCTCTCTTAGCTATGGGAAAAGCTGTACTGACCTCCTTCTCCTGAGCTCTCAGGGACTATTAACTGTACACAACAAGATTCCACATCTTTTGAGAGCAAGTAGAGAATAGGATCGACAAGAAATGTGGTTGTGCAGCCATGCAGCCTTTCAGGAACCATATCTCCCTCCTGATACCTGGTGAGGCCCCTGTTCCCTATAGTTCCTAACCGGTACCTATCTTTAAACTGAAACCTCAGACTGCCTGTGAAACCTAAGAGGAAACTAGAAATCAAAGCACTGGGTGACTCTGGATTTGCCTCAATTTTACTTCTGATTCTCCATCTTTTTTTTTTTTTTTTGGTCTTTTCCCTTTTTATCGGTACCAGGGATCGAACTCACGACTGCCTGCTTGCAAGGCAGGCACTTATGCTGCTGAGCTAAATCCCCAGCCCCACATTCTCCATCTTTTAAGGGCATCAAAAAGCCTGGGCATCAGAGTAGCATTCAGTGCAAATATCAGTTCTAGTGTAGGTGCCTGGGGCTTTGGGTATTTGGGACTAAAACCAGAGCTTCCACTGAACTACTATTCCCCCAGCTTTCAGCACAGTTTGTTTATTTATTTATTTATTTTTTTTGGTACCAGGGATCAAACTCAGGACCTCAGGCTTGCCAGGCAGATGCTTATGCCACTGAGCTAAATCCCCAGCCCCTCAGCATAGTTTTTAACAACACTGGGCACAGTGCAGCTCCTCTGTACTTTAGCTGCACTAAGATCAAGGTGCGGGGGAAACCAGGGAACTCATAAGACAAAGCCAGTGGGTCTGCAAAGAATGTAGAGACATATGGCTGTACCCACAGCAAGGGCAAGACTTACACGCTGCTGTCTGTGAGCGACAGGGTGTCAGCATCACTGGACAGGCTCTGCTGCTCACTGTCATTGGCGCTGGTGGCTGGGGCCAGGGCATAACCAGAGCTGATGTAGTAAGGGTTGGCTGGCTCCCGCCAGGGTCCACACCTGTGAACAAGGAAGGCATGTGAGTGGCAACCTGGCAACATACTTTGCTTTTAATCCACATTTTTGGAATCATATGGATTACCTTAACACAGAAACATAAAATGCAAGGAATTCAGAAAAAGCAGAAAGGGCCTGTCTGCTCCATCTCTTTCTCAAGTCCATTATAACCCCAACTTTCCCACTGGGGTGGCATCTTTCCAGATCTTTCTTCTGCTTTAGGAAGATATTTAAATACACATACATAGATTATCACATATTTGAGAGTGGTTCTTATGCATTTAACTAGATACAGTTGTATCTTTTGCCTAAAAAGCATGTTTAGAGGTGATCCATTATCTCTGTTATGGGCTACCAAGTAACCCTGGTTCCTTACTAATATTCAGGCATCTCAGAACAATAGTGATAGTTCCCATTCAGCACTCCCAGGAATCTGGCCAGGCTCTTGGCCTCTAGTACCTGCATTGCATGAGGCACTGCCCTTAGGTACGCATGTGAGATCTGACACCAGGCTCCCCAAGCTAAGAGCAGCAGTGTTCACTCACTTCCTAGACGGAGTCCCCTCTGTTTGCTACTACACAATTGGAAAGAAAGTAAGACCTTTTTTATTTTTACTTTATTTTTTTCAGAATTAGGGCTCATCCAGGGAGTACTCTACCAACAAGTTATGATCCCAGCCCTTTATACTGTATTTGTCCACTGTCTCTAGCGTAGCTTATAAATTTCTTTTTCTTTCTTTCTTTTTTTTTTTTTTTTTTCCTGTTTTTTTGAGACATGGACTTACTATGTAGTTCAGCTGCTTTGAACTCTCTATGTAGCCCAGGCTGGTCTCAAATTCTCAGCAATTCTCCTGCCTCAGCCTCTCCAACTGATGGGATACAGGTATACACTATCATATCCAGCTGAGTTTCCTAACATTTACAGAAAGCTTAAAATATTCTTACTCTCTGGTTATACTGTACATAAAAAGTAACTTCTCTCTAAACATTTTTTTTCCATTACTGGAAATAGAAGCCCTCTATTGCTGCCATTTTTCTAACTTTATGTTGATAGGCTCATGTAAGTTTTCATTTCTATGAAATCAGATTTCCTAGTACTTTCATTTATGGTGTTTTCATATTCTACATGAATAGGCTTTCCTCATTCTAAACTACAGACATATTCTTTTGTTTTTCTTCACATGCAAAAGTTACTTTATTTTATTTTATTTTTGTACCAGGGATTAAACTCACGATCTTGCACTTGCCAGGCAGGCACTGTGCCACTGAGCTATTATTCCCAGCTATTAAGAAACTTTTTGAGACAGGGTCTTGCAAAGACCCTCCTGCCTCAGCCTCCTAAGTGCTAGGATTACAGGCATATGCCAGCACACTTAGCTATACTCAGTAACTCTAAATGCATTTTTTTTTTTTTTTTTTGGCATGTGTGGCATTGGGGCTAGAACCTAGGGCCTCACACATGTTAGGTAAGCACTCTACCCCTGAGCTACATCCACAGCCCTTAATTTTATTTTGAGTCAAAGTCTCACTAAGTTGTGCAGGTTGATCTGGAACTTGTAATCTTCCTATCAAGGCCTCCTACGTACGTACGTGGGATTACAGGTGTGAGTTTCTGGTCTCAAGGCTACTTTTAGTCACATCTTGACTTCCCTCTCCTACATGAATCTAACTGTGGACTCTACCCCTGTTCTGCTGCCTGGATTGACCCTACAGTTGCCCCCTATACCTCTGCATGATGTTTCAACTAGCTTTCTTCTTTCTAAACATGGCCCTGAATAACACTATTTGTTGCACCTCTACAGATTGGTGAAACAGAAATAACAAAGATGGCTCAGTGTGGGCTGGTACAATGGGCCCTTTATAGACACTGATGTTCCTAATATACAGAAATTTCTGGAAAGACCCTATTCAACAAACTCAGAAAGACCCTTCAATAAGACAGGGCACCAGGCATCTTCAAATTGTGGGGCCTTGTCACCTATGACATGTGGGCTGTGACCTAGACCAGGAATGGACTGGAAGAGAGGTTCTGATGTGTGTCCTTCAGGGTACGGTCTAGGTCAGGGCCTCTTGCACCCTTCAGGGCCAGCATTTGAAACTGCAAACATTAGAGTGGCATCTTTGTAAGGTAACAACATTCCTATTCCATTAGTGGAAGGACATGGGGAGACTGTAGCAGTGGGACCCTGAGGTCATCTTGTAACCCAGCTTTTGCTATAGACACTCAGCTTTTTGTCACCACTGTAGGAAACATGCTCAGTGAGCCTAAGTCCAAGCTAGCACCTGTTGGCAAATCTCTCTGGTCCACCTGCTGCAGCCCGAGGTCACTAGTGTTAGGCCACTAATGTGTCCAGGAAAGACAGGAAGAACACAGTAGCCTTGGGCCTGGGGAGTACATTACCAGCCAAGAGATGGGCTGTGAGTGACTGACTGGTTTCTCTGAGAACCAAATGTGACAGAATGAGGCCACTCTGCAACCATATATTTTCTTTTAACTATCATAAAACAGTTTCAAATGATATGATTCCTTTCATACTTAAAATTATAGCCACAGCCACTTACAGCTAACAACATCATTACCAAAATTATCCCTGAAGCAAAATTCAGATCTCAGGTTAAGTGCTAAACTATATTTAAGTTTAGCTGTTACTATTAAAAATATTAAATTTTAGCTGAGAGTAGTGGTACATGCCTGTAATCCCTACTACTCAGTAGACTGAAGCAGGACAATCACAGGTTTGAGGCCAGCTTGGATAACTGAGCAAGATTCTGTCTCAAACATTAAAAAAGGCCTGAAAAAGCCAGGTACAGTGGCATATACCTGTAATTCCACTCTGAGTGGTTAATTAAGGCAGGAGGATTGCAGTTCAAGCCCAGTCTGGGCAACTTAACAACTTAGTGAGATCCTGTCTCAAAATAAAAAATAAAAGATGGATGGGAATGCAGCTCAGTGTGAAGGCCCTGGGTTAAGCCCCAGTACTGAAAAAAAAATAAATAAATAAACAAGATTTAAAATTTAAAACATAAAAACAACCAAAAGACTTTAGTAGGGAGAATTTACTTAAAATACAAAAGGGTGAGGGGGAAGCCCCATTAAAGTGCACATGGCCAAAGTGAGTGCTACCTTAGGGCTCCATGCTGTCCATGCTCCTAGCCACCCATCCACAGGCTCAACCCTGCCTCAGCCTCATGCTGCAAGGGGAGCCTACCCATAAAACAACCAGCAGGAAGCACAGGTTTTCAGTTTTCCACACAATCCAAAATCAAAGTGAATCCCACTTTGTACATCAGCTTCAAGGTCAAATGAGGACAACAAGACAGAGAACAGAAATTCAGACAAGTGACAAGTAGCAGGGGGCTACTGGCTACCTATTTACCCTCTACCAAAGCCTGAGCCGCAGTGCTAGCTCTAGGGAAGGTGGCCACCAATGCACCCTGTACCTTTAGCCTCTTAAGACAGATGCAAGCCTAATGCAGGGGTAGCATGCTAGCCACTGTCTTGGAAGGGGGACTGTCTGAAAGCTGCACAATGCTCCCAAGACACCTGACAGCTAGTCCCCATGACAGGGCGCGCGCATGCGCTCTCACAAAAATGCATACAACAAATATGCCTTATTCAATTTCTTTTTCAACTTTTTTGTGGCTTTCAAGGTTTTCAAAATAAAAACCCAGTAGTCTACACAAATGCCTGTCTTCAACAAAAGTGCAAAAGCAATTCAACATGGAAAAGTTGACCTTTTAAACAACTGATGCTGAAACAATAGGACATTGCCCAGGTGGAAAAAAAAAAAAAAAAAGACCTTAGCCTAAAGCTCATACTTCACACAAGTATCTCACAGTGAACAGCCTCTGTGGTCAGTGGGTTTTCAGTGCCCACCTCCCACCCAGTGCTGGTGCATTCCCATTTTGCTATGTTCAGCACCTTGTGCTCCTTTCCTACCTCTAAAACACTGCAGCTGGGTTAAAGGAAGGGATTCCCTTCATATGCAGGCCAGCACGGATCCACATGCTGCCTTGTGCTGCTCTGTGCCGGCTGCTTGCTCAGCCACCATCATGAAGGGACCAGTGCCCTGAGCTGACCCCCACATCCCCTACACTCAGGAGAATCTCAGCTACACAGTCACCTAACTTATGTCTTCCCTAAGTCTGACAGATATGGCAAAGGCCTGGTCACCACTGAGGCAGACAGCTCCTCAGATCACAGATCTAAAGATAATACCATAAATCAGAGTTTACTCACCCAAGGGAAACAAGCTGTTCCCTCAGACAGCGAGCCTATGTGCCCTTAACACTGGATGTGACAGGATAGGCACAAGGTAGTGATCCTGTCTTCAGGACACCTGGAAAAGGCCCATGAGCTCACATAGGTGGCAACAGCAGGGCCACCTTTGTTGAGTGTCAGGACAGGGTGGCACTCTGTTCTGGGTGTTTTCCACTGGGCAACTGCGCATGTGGGCACAGTCCCCGGTACTGGAATTGCCTGGTACCTGGGCCATTGTAGGAGTTTCTCTGGCCCTATCTGGTCACCTTAGAACACACACTACTCATTCTATGGCGCTTATGAGTCACCTCCACATTTGAAACCAGCTCTGCCTGGTCCACTTCCACATCTTGCTTCCCAGCCGATGGATGCCACTCTGGATATAAGGATCCTCAGGCTTTCCCATGCCTTTCTACCTCCTGTAAATGGAAATAAGCACTTTCCCTAAAAAAACTTGGCAAATTCATTCACTTGTTATCAGCAGACTGCAAGGCTGATGTACAAATCTCACTCAATAATTTTAAACTAAACTACTGCAAAGGGACAAATGTCATAAAGCAACTGCTACATGGTAAGACAGCACCAAGAATGAAATACAGAAATGAGTAAAGTTTAAACTGAAAAAATTACAAAAAGTTACACAGTTACATTATCATAGTATCATTTAAAAATTTAATTCTGGGGGATATAGCTCAGTGGCACAAGTGCCTGCCTTGCAAGCGCGTGGTAGTGAGTTCGATCCCTGGTACCGAAAAAAATTAATTCTGCACGTGATGGTGCATGACAGCTGGCCTCAGCCTGAAATACATACGGAGACCCTGCCTTTAAAAATAAAATTCGCCGGGTGTTGTGGCACATGCCTGTAATACTAGCAACTAGAGGCTGAGGCAGAAGAATTGTTGTGAGTTCAAGACCAGCTTGGGCTACAAAGTGAGATCAAGGCCAGCCTGAACTGCACAGGGAGACCCTGTCTCAAAAAGACCAAAAAAAAAAAAAAAAAGAGAAAAGAAAATTTTCAACAGGTCACAAACCCTTCTACCACATCCCCATGGGACTGCAGGGGCACAGTAGTGGTAAGGTATTTGGTTAACATGCAAGGCCCTGGGATCTTCCCGGCAAAAACAAACAAACCTATGAATCTGAGAGGCTTCAGAAAATCTCATCAAATGTCTGAAGAGAATACCAGTAAATATCCTCAAGGATATATAAATATAGGCAAAATATATTAGGCCAAAAGACTAAACAGATAAATTGCCAGCATATTGGGAGGGGTAGTACTGTCCAAACGGTTGGGCTGAGAAAGCTAAGGGAAAGCTGGTCATTAGGAGTCTCGAGAAAAGGTTTTCTAAATCTGACCTGCTTACTCTAGTATCTCCACACTGTTACACCAGATCCCTGTCCTCAGAGAAAAGGGGGAGGGTTTCAGGCAGCTTAGAGCCTACCTGGCTAACCTACTGCTGCCCTTCCTCGTCACAGCAGAAGAGCAGGCCCCTCTTCTCCATGACAAAAGGTCACAGGGTGGTTCAGCCAGAGAATATCACTGTAGACAACAGCAAGGAGAGCCCTGAGCTCATTTTAAGACCTCTACACTGCTCAAAGAATATACTGATGGTTCCATTCAAGCAGGATAGGTCAGTATATCTCCTGAAAGGGGCAGAGGCAGGGAGATACATGAGATTGAGCCTAGGGCCTTGCACATACTAGGCAAATGCTCTGCCACTAAGCTACATCCCAAGCTCAGCACATCTGACTGGAAATAAGCACAGCCCTTTTGTTCTTGGTGGTGTTTTGGAGGCAGGGTTTCACTATGTCATTCAGGATGGCCCTGAACTTACTTTGCAGCAATCCTCCCAAGTGCTGGGTTTACAGGTGTGTGTTGTATGTTTGAGATGAAAAATGCCCTTTTCTCTTAAATACTCTGAAAGGGGTCAGAACTAATAGTAAAACTCAGCCTGAAAGTTTGTCCATGTGTACAGGATGAAGGGCCTGGGATAAGAGGTTGACAAGGTAATTCCAAATTCTATACCGGGCATGGTAGCACATGTCTGCAAACCCAGCAGTCAAGAGGCTGAAGCAAGAGAATCACCACAAACAAGTCCAAGATCAGCCAGGGCTAAACAGTGAGTTCAAGGCCAACCTGAACTACATAAAGAGACCCTGTCTCAAAAACAAACAGAAAACAAATTCTAGGCCACTATGGAAGACAACACAGACCCAGAGCAGAGCACTCAGTGCAGCCAAAGCAGTGCGCATTGAAGGCAAGACACTCGGCACTTCCTGTGAAGGCAGAGGCAAGGTAAACATTTGAAGAGATTTCTTGCAGTACTGAGAACACACAGAACACACTAGAACACACAGCATCCTCAAAGAGGCAACTTGAAGCAATTAATCTCTTGCTGGAACATGAGGACTCAGTTGGGTCTGTGCTGGCTCTGCAGTTTTGGTATTGCAGAGGATTCCACCCCCTAAGAAGCAAAGATCCTTTTAACTCTCTGCCAAAAGCCTTGGTCCTGAGCTCTGTGTCAGGTATGTGTTGTGGGACTGACCCTGTGCCAAGTGTGCAGGAATCCAGAGCTGGTGTGTGTGTTCAGGGTATGTGGGTGTTGGTCCCTTCCCCTTGCTTTGGTACGCAGAGGCAAATCCTATGAGGCAGGTGGGAGATATTGCCCCTCCTGTTCTTAAGAGTGGATAAAGTCTGCACATAGAATTGCCAGCTCCATATGACATCCTTTAGCTCTTTGGACTCAGCAGTGAGGATGGGAAGCCTTGGTCAGCTGTGACACAGAGCCAGCCTTGAGGCAGCACAATATAAGGGTCTCATAACAGAAGGTGGCAGATGGGCTGAGGCACTGGCCAAGCTCACTGCTGGTAAGTTGTGCTGTCTTTGGTCCCCTCCCTGAGATCACCTCACTTGTCAGACCAGCTCCAGCCTGATCCCAGACCCATACTTGACCTCAGATAAGAGACTAGCTTCAGCCATGGTCCTACCTCCAATGTGTAAAAGTGTGGAGGGAGAACACTCTGGAACCAGAGGGCAGGAATGAATACCCAGCAGAAGACACCATCACTACAATTTCTTAGAAGAAAAACTGGGGCAGTTCAGGGTCTTGAGTGTCTCCTGCATTACGAGAGTGGGTGCCTGGTCTCATCTCCACTGGGGACACAGCACACCACATAGGGTGTGGAATGACAAGCCTCAGGATACAGGCCCAGCAAATAGAGACAGACAGAGTACCCGGCCAGGACCACACACATTGGAGGGGCCTCCCTGATGTGTAGATTTTCCACCACACATCAGGAAAGGTCATGTTATGGGTCAGCATCAAGTAGAACAGAAGGCTAAGTGCCTATGGGTTGTAGCTCCACAGGATGGAAACTACCTTCGGTTCATCAACATTCCTATCTAACCCTGCTGAGCCCTCCTGGAAGGAGGCTGATGGCTGAAGGCACACATGGTGGAGGGCTGGAAAGTTGCTCAGGGAAGTACTCAGCTGATGGTCACAGGTGAGGCTGCCACAACACATGACTGGAGTCCTGAGAAGCAGTCTGCAGACTGACTTGTCAGTGGTTCCCAGCCGGACTCAACAGGGATAAGCTCAACAAAATGACTGACCAAACAGAAGTCTCATATAGTGAGGTGCCTACAAACATGGTCACAAACTTATGAATTACGTAAGCTCATGAGATGGACAAGGCACTTACCTGACAGTCATTTTTTCTTCCTAGTTCTGATGACTGAACTCAAGGTGTCTGCACTGAGTTACATCCCCTCTCCTTTTTAAAATTTTTATTTGAAGGCAGGATTTCACTATGTTGCTAAGCTGCCTGGGCTTGAACTTGTGATCCTCCTGCCTTGACTTCCTATAACGCTAGGATTATAGGCATGCACCACTACACTCAGCTCCTGACAAATAACTAATCTATACCAACAGAAGGAAAGGCCATCTCGAGCAAGCTCCTGACTCTGTCTTTATGGCAGTGTCAATCTGTATCTTACCACAGGACAGCATAGCCAGCAGACAGAAGTATGTGCCACAGGACACAAAATACAGCCTCTTCCCAAGTCAGTACTGCAGGTATCATAGACCTTAGTTCTCCTCTAAGACTTAGAGGAGACCCTGCCTGCGTAAGGACACAGCTGGGCTGTATCTCAGCCTTCAGGTAAGCGGATACCACTATATCTTCAGGTCTGCAGTCCAGCTCCCCATATGAATGAGGTCAAGAAAAATGCTGCTAAAACCAGTTATTGAGCTCAACTGATGAACAAAGAATGGCATGGACACAATGGTGCTGACTCATGGCCATCTATGGACTACAGTGCAGTACCAATAGCCCTGATGTGTTTCCACTTCCAGGGAACCATAGTCATGACCAAGACATGGCATGTTCTTCATCATGTTACCTTGGTCCCTGGGATCCATCTGTCCAATCTCTTCCAGCTCTGTCACTGTCTTGCTGCCATCACTAGCAGTTAGCTCATATGTTCTAGAATTCTACATACATGAGGTCATGTGAGGAGTTAGAACATTTTTGTGGCTTCTTGCACCTGACTCCTAACTGATTTGACTCCATGGTACTGTACATACTCAGCTGCCCCTTTGGCTAAGTGTAGGATATAGCTGGCACTTCATACCTCCAAGGTGGTGGCCATTTGGGCACCTCACATCCTACAGTAATAGTTTACACCCAGTGTGTAGTCCACAGTCCTTCACAGCTAGCAAAGTCCACCCTGACACCAAAAGACTTAAATAAAAGACCAGTACACCTCGACACACTCCCACTTCACCACAACAAGAGTATGGATCTAGATACTATACAAATCCAGGTCAAGGGCTCCCAGATTACGACTCTTTTCCATCACCCTTAAGGGGCTAACAAATGAGCAAGACTGCTCATCTAAAGCCAAAGACACATGCCTGGGTCACAAACATTTAATATGTGGGCTGCCAATCCCATCCAAGGAAGGAGAAAAGGAGGAACCAGATACCAAATAATGCAACCTTCTTCCAGTGGTGGAGGCCTTCCTACACTAGTAGGCAAAACCAAGGTACCAGAAGGATTAGGGCAAATGTTTCCTCATTCCATATTAGCATTTGTCTGAATGCAAAACACACCCACAGATAAGATCTGCTGGGTGGAAGCTGATTGGTGGTGCTCACCTGCAATTCCAGTAATCAAGAGGATTGCAGCTGGACTGCTTTAGTTCAAGGTCAGCCTGAACTACATGGCAAGGTCCTATCTCAAAAAACCAAAATAATAGGGCTGGAGATTTAGCTCAGTGGCATAAGCGTCTATCTTGCAGGCGCATGATCCTGAGTTCGATCCCCAGTACCAAAAAACAAACAAACAAACAAGCCCACCAAAATAACAAAATAAATTTGCTTCTGTTTTTTAGCACCCTGGACTGACATTCACATACAAATACTGTTACTTACATAACCAGTACATTTTTCTGCACCTAAGTGTCAAAATACTTATGTTCAAAAACATGATCAAAATAAGGTCAATAAAGCAGGCTTTGTGGCACACTCCTATAATCCCAGCACTCTGGAAGGGTGATGCAGGAGGATCACAAATTTGAGACCAGCCTGGGAAGTTTAGCAACTCAGCAAGACTTGTCAGAAAAGGGAATGAAAGGGGAAGGGGAGGAGGGGAAGCTGGGATTCCTGAGTTCAACTCCCCATCCCTGCTTATCAAAAAGAAACAAAGATCAATCAATCAGGCTAAAATATCAGCTATAAGAATCCCTATTTTAGGGGCTGGGGATTTAGCTCAGCGGCATAAGCGCCTGCCTTGCAAGCAGGCAGTCGTGAGTTTGATCCCCGGTACCAATAAAAAGCAAAAAGACAAAAAAAAAAATCCCTATTTTATTTCCTCCTTGAAAAGTTAGGAACTTGGTCCATACCCAGAGATGTATCACAGGCACCAGTACCCCCTACCCTACACTCACCATGAAGACACTCAGGCCCCAGTGACACCATAGGCTGCACAGCCTGCCTGCCACTGTCTGTGGGGCTGCTCACAACCATTCTGATGGTACCTGGAACAAACAGATTAGCATTCTGGTCATACCTCCATGGAATAAGAAGATGCAAAAGGCCAAGAAAACGAGTCACAAAGCAGCAATGGTGGGAGCTTCCGGTGACCTGTGCCTAAGTCGGTCACATAGTTTCACTCCCTTGCAGGTATTTATTACTGTGATATCTGTGGTATTAAACACCCACCCATTCTGAATTGCACAACACATCAAAGATTCTTCATGATCAAAATCAAACAGTGGAATAAGGAAGGTATGTGCTTTGAAGACTGCAGGTATAGCACACTGGGTGTGGGGGGTGGCACCTTTGGGGCCACTCACCTTGTCCTTGACCCTGGCCAAATTTCCTGTCACAACAACTGACTAGCTACAGCCCTTGCGCAAATCATCACTTCCTCACATGCAGAGTGGAAATAACACTGGTCATTGCATTATAAGATTTTTGAACATCTTTGTGAATGGCACACAGTGCTTGGGTAAGAGTCCAAGATACAATGCACAAAGTCCCCCAATACACAGGTTGGCAACCATGCTGTTCCTGCTCCAGGGTCCTGCACACTGTTTCAAAGGAAGATGGAATCATACAGGCTGTAGGCCACACTTAAATTGATACGAGTGCTTCACCTAATTCAAGGCTCTGATGTCGGAAAAACAGACTAAGGAAGCAAGCCCAAGCACTAGTGAAGCAGAGAATTATGAGAATGACGGACGCTGCTGACAGTCGCTCAGACAGCCACTGCAGAGGATATGGGCAGGGGAGGGCCATTCCAGGATCACACCCTTTCTCGTCATTTCTTACACATTTACATGCTACTCAAACTAGTAACTTTTTTTCTTTCTTTTCTTTTTTGCAACAGAGTCACACTATATACTTCAGGCTTACCTCAAACTCAGTATGTAGTCCAGACTGGACTCAAATTTAAGCTGATCTCCCTCCCTGCCTCAGCCATCTGACTGCTGGGATTACAGGTGTACACCACCATGCCTAGCCTGGACTGCTTCTATGGTACAATCTTTTTGTACCATAGAGATGTGCTATCCCTGAACCATTTCAACACAATTATACACAGCAACTTCACACATAACTTCACATTCCAAAATGAATGAAACTTCCAAGAATCATGGGGCAAGTCTGTCAACTCATGCAGAACTCCAAACAAAACATCAGTGAGACAGGGTATGGTGTATACACCTATAATCCCAGCACTCAGGAGGCTGACGCAGGAGAAGTGCTGTGAATTTGAGGTCAGCCTGAGCTATATAAGCAAGTTCTAGACCAGCCTGTACCACACAGCAAGACCCTGTATCAAACAAAACAAAACACTACTGAGATGGCAGGGTGTGTTGGCACACATCTGTAATTCCAGCATTCAGGAGGCTGAAGTAGGAGGATCACCATGAGTTTGACGGCAGCATGGGGCTACACAGAGTTCCAGTCAAGCCTGAACTGGATGTAGCAAGACCATGTTTTCTTTTTAAATGATGAGCTCCAGAGGGGACTATAAACTGAATGCACAAGGCCATCAAATCCTGCAAGCCTCACACTATTTTCAAACAGCTACAGTCAGTTCCAACTCAGCATAATTTAACAAGTAGATCTGCAACGCACTATCTTAAGCCATGGAATACAAAATAAAACAGACAAAGTCTCAACTCAAAGGACTGAGTTATTTAAAGCTAAATTTGAAGGTCATTTCAAATGTGCCTGTACCACCCACGATCACCAAAACTTTTTTTTAATGGAACCAGGGATTGAACTCAGGGCTTTAGGCAAGCAATCTACTACTGAGCTACATCCTGAGCCCACAACTACCAAAACTCATAGGGACCAATGAGTCAGGGGCACAGATGATCCCCATACTGCTGAGTTTGAGGGTTCATCAGCAGTCCCCATCTTCAATTGTCAGCAGCAGGCAACACGCACTCCATCTTTGTTTTTGTTTTGTTTTGTTTTTGTCTTTTTCATTTTTACCGGTACCAGGGATCGAACTCACGACCGACCGCCTGCTTGCAAGGCAGGTGCTTATGCCGCTGAGCTAAATCCCCAGCCTCCATCTTTGTTGAGACACTTTCTTCCCATACCTTCTAACCCAAGATGATACCTGCAGGCTCCCTCTTGCCACCCCACTGCATCTTCTCAGCATCCCTGCTGGTCTTTCCCATCTCACAAACCCAGCAGTGAACCACAGGCAATTTCTTTTGTTGTCTGCATTTGTTGCCTGGAACAATCAGAACTCATGGTTTTAACTGCCATCAATTAACTGATGATTTCAGATACCCTCAGAGAGAGCAAACGACAGAGTTTAGCCCCTACACTCCCCTCAAGTCCTCTGCTCCATTCCTGCAACCTTTCTTGCTTTCCCACTTTTCCCTCTGCAGGGAATTATTACCTTCCATGGTTTGCTCACTCACCTTTTTTTTGCTCAAATATCATGAGATCCTCGAAGATCACTCTTAGTAAACCTGCAGCCTCCCCTGGTTCTCATTCCCTGCACCTTCCCTATCTGTACTTCTCCACAGTACTCAGGAGTCTGAGACATCATTCACTATCTTCCCACCCCATATTTTTGCACTGGCTCCAAAATCACAAAGGCTTCTGTCTACTCTGATCAAGGATTAGTCTTTAGTGCCTGAGAGGACTCAGTACACAACACATTCAATGAACAGATGAATGTGTAACTCTTCAATGAGCAGTTGCACAGGGACACACAGTGCAATCTTTTCCTATATGTGCAAACTTAGCTTTTCTAGGGTCCACATCCACTCTCCCTATCTTCTTTAGTTCTACAAAACAACTGTGCTCAGGCCGGGGATTTAGCTCAGTGGTGTAAGTACCTGCCTGGCAAGCATGAAGTCGTGAATTCAATCCATGGTACAAACAAAACAAAACAAAACATTGTGCTCATATCACAATCCACTGCCAGGAAAGGGACTAAGCTTTCCTCTCTAAGCTGAACAGAAATCCTCACAAGGTCCAGTTAGAAAACCATGAACTACATAAGAGAGCTGCTACCCACCCCAAGATATCAATTCTTCCAGTTGTATCCCATACAAGAAAACCTGCCACAGAGAACAGTGTATTCCTGAAGACAGAATCTTGTACTCATTGAAGGCATACTAAAATGAACTTCCATGAAAAAGAGCCCTCAGTGATGCAGCTACTTTCAGCTACATACTGTATAGAATCACATTGCTCCTCTTTTTTTTTTGTCTTTTTCCTTTTTATCGGTACTGGGGATCGAACTCATGACTGCCTGCTTGCAAGGCAGGCGCTTATGCCGCTGAGCTAAATCCCCAGCCCCCACATTGCTCTTCTTAAAGAGTACTGAGCTCCATATATCATTTTCCACTCAATTTTGTGTTGCTGGAAACAGGAACTGTCCAGACAACACTGCAGGTAGATGCCAGGGTCTGTCCTTGTCCATGTCTCTCTAGGTCTTACAACTCTACTCTCTGGGGCACAGGAGACAGACAACTCTCTTAGAAAGGAATACAAAAAGCTCTTAGTTTAGGGAAAGTCGGCAGAGGGGAGGCAGGGTGGAAATCAGGATAAGAACAAAAATGAGGCAGACATCTATATACTGACCCACTGCATCCCAGAGTTCCAAAAAAAGTGCACAGGATGAGACACAAGCATCTTCTTCAAGGGAAAAAAAATCATCCCAGCCAGGCATGGTGGTACACGTCTGTAATCCCAGCGATGGAGAGGCTGAGGCAGGAGTATCGTCCTGCATTCAAGGCTAGCCTGCACTATATGGTGAGACCTCAAAATAAACTGAAAGACAAAATCATCCCAAAAGACAAACTATAGTACTGACACCCAAGATGCCCAAGTGAAAAAGCAGCCTGTATGCTCTAAGTAAACCTACCAAAAGAGCCCTTTCAGTCAGGAATGGCAGCGCCTACCTGTAATCCCAGCTACTAGGGAGGTTGAGGCAGAAGGATCCCAAATTTGGAGCCACCTGGCTAACTAAGAAGATCCTGCCTCAAAATCAAATTTTAAAAGGGCTAAGGATGCAGTGGGAGAGTCCTTGTCTACCTGTACAATGCCCTACAATCACAAAAGAAAAAGGCCCTTCCACACAAAGCCTTCACATGGTATCTCCACACTTACTTAAGAAGGGACAATCAAGAACTATCGCTGGTAAAACCTCACACCAAGAAGATAGAAAACAAAACAAATCCTTAGGATAAAAACTGGAAACAAACACTCCACTATGTAGAAAACAGCACAAAACATCAATTGATAAAATCACAATTAACATCTCCAGGAAGACTTTAAAATACTAGTCTATAAATGAAATTTACACATTTATAAATGAAAAACTATTTTTTTTTTTGTCTTTTTCCTTTTTATCGGTACTGGGGATCGAACTCACGACTGCCTGCTTTCAAGGCAGGCGCTTATGCTGCTGAGCTAAATCCCCAGTCCCCATGAAAAACTATTTTTAGACTATATGTTCAAAAATAAGGACAGGAGGGCTGGGGATTTAGCTCAACAGCATAAGCACCTGCCTTGCAAGTACACAGCTGTGAGTTCGATCCCTGATACTGATAAAAAAAATAATAATGACAGGAAAACAATGTAATAGATCTGAAAACTCAACAAAAACAAATGAAAAATATGAAAAGGATTTAAAATTTAAAGTACTGCTTCCAACATCTCAAGCATAGCTTTAAATGAGAAAACAATGAAAATGGTCCAGCATGGTGGCACACGCCTACAATTCCAGCACTCAAGAAGCTGAGACAGGAGGACTGTCAAGAGTTCAAGGCCAGCCTGAGCTACACAGCAAGTTAGCCTGAATTACAGTGCAAGACCTTGTCTCAAAAAGAAAAAAAAAGGGGGGTGGTGGTATTTATCTCAGCAGCCTGTATGGTGTGAGCAAGGTTGAGAGTTCAATTCCTGGTACAAAAGAAAAAGAAGGTATTATCAAAGAAAAGGCATTAAAACAACCCCAGAATTAAATAACATATTTTCTCTACATAATGAAGGAAAAAAGCCTTAGAGGCTGGTCACAGTGGTTGAAGCTGAGACAGGAAGATTGCCAGGAGTTTGAAGTCAGCTGAAATATATAGTGAAACCCTATCTAAAAAAAAACCAACCCCAGGCAAGCCGATGCACATCTGTAATCCCAGCACTCAGGAAGTTCACCATGAATACAGGACCAGCCTAGGCTACACAGTGAGATTCTGTCGGGGGGGGGGGGGCATTTGAAATAAAACTGCTAATAAGAATACATCCAAAAACATCCCAAGGCAGGGAAGAAGTCATAGTCACAGGACATGAGCAGAATGAGCCACACTTGTCCAGCACACTCTAGGGAAGAGATGTAACACCTAAACCCCAGCCAGGTTCCTCTGGCATCAGCCACAGTACCCCCACAACATGGCACCCACCACCACAACCACAGCTCCCGGTACCATGGAACACCTGAAGAGTAACCATTGGAATGTATAAGGCTTTTGGAAATTTGTCTCCCAGGAAGAAGCAGTTTATCTGCCAGATTTTATAGTATAGAAAAATATACTCACAAGTACTTTATAGAACTGATGGCGTGCACAGGAAAATTTATGTCAGAAAACCAAGTATCTAGACAAATGAAAAAAGATGCAGCAGTTATTAACTTAAAAACACACAGGTAGGTGTGGTAGCACAAACCTGTAACCCCAGCTCGTAGGAGGCTAAGGCAGAAGATTGCTACATATTTGTAGCCTGAGCTACAAAGTGAGTTCAAGGTTATCTTGAACTGCCTATAGAAACCCTGTCTCAAAAAGAGGAAAGAAAGAAAGAAAACAAACCCGGCTGGGCACCAGAGCAATTGCCTGTAATCCAAGCCCTCAGGGAGGCTGAGGCAGAAGGTGAGCAAGTTCAAGCCCAGACTGATAACTTAGCAACTTATTCAGACTTGGCCTCAAAAAAGGGTTGGCCTTTTTTGTGAAGGCCTTGGTTCAATCACCAATAGGAAAACACACACACAAAAACAAAAAACAAAAAGGTACACACAAATCGTGCAAGAAAAGAAATGTGAGCCAACTATGTGGTACACACCTACAATCCCAGTACTTCAGGAGGCTGAGGCAGGAGGATCAAGTTTGAGGCCAATCTGGACTACATAGTGAATTCAAGGACAGCACGAACTATATAATGAGACCTTTTGGGGGTTTTTTAGACACTGGGCAATTTACTGACTTAGGGAGAATCTGTCTCAAAAATTTAAAAAAGAAAAGAGGGTGGGACTCAGGACATCGCTCAGTAGGAAGGCTGGAGTTCAAACCTTAGTACACATAGACACACACAAAGAAAATATGTGGTCCAACTTGGTCCAGTAATAAAAAGACCAGTCTATAAATATATTAGGACATGTGGTAGGGATGGGAGGCCATCAGCACAGGCTATCTAAAAGCATGGCCCCAAGATAATGGTAGGAACACATGACACAGAACACAACTGTTAGAAACTGCCTGTACCTCCCCTTCTTATGCTACATCCTAACCCCACTGTGGTTCCAAACGAAGCAATAAAGTAATTAAGGTTAGACGACATCATTGGTAGGCTGGATCCAGTCATCTCCACAAACTCTCTTCTAACCCTCTTCTAACCTTGTACCCTAAGCAAAGGCCTCAGTTATTTTGTTTTGTCTTGCCTTACCATTTTTCTCATTTCTCTTTGTGGGCTGTAGATTGAACCCAGAGTCTCATGTATGCTAGGCTTTTTGAGTTACTTCTCCACAATAAGTACCTTTTGGAATTAACAGTCTGAGAGGACGCTGAGCAGCTCACAAAGGAGCATGTTCTTTAATGATGAGATGCAGTGGGACAAGCAAAACTGATTTCCTTGCCCATGCACATGAGCCTCACACTGGACACCATCTGAAAGAACTGTTAGGCTTCCACCATCACCATGACTCAGCCACATCCTATTCACCTGAGAACAACTATGTAAACTGCAGCACATAAGTCAGGATCTTAGAAAAGATTGACGGGGCTGGGGATTTAGCTCAGCGGCATAAGGCCCTGCCTTGCAAGCAGACAGTCGTGAGTTCAATCCCCGGTACCGATAAAAAAGGAAAAAAAAAAAAAAAGATTGACAAAACTAGTGACTAAGAACCAAATTCAAATCTCTGCAATGCTGACTGCAGCACAAACGTGTGGATGGCTGAGTTACCAGACAGTCGACCTATCTAGGTCAGCTCAATGCCAAGCAAGACCATGTAGATTCCACAAAGAAGCAGATTTGGCCTGGTGCCCTCTGCCAAACATACCGACTCATGTCCTTTTGAAGCAGATGCCAAGGGCAGACTCATGAGCAATGCAGTCTACCAACAGCCCCCATAAACAATGTCTACTCTACTGCATGTGCACCCATTCATAAGCTCACCCAAACGGTGGCAAGCACCAGCACCATGACTCCCAGAGATCAAGACTAGATCTGACAGCCAGGCATGGTGGTGCACACCTGTAATCTCAGCAGTCGAGAGGCTGAGGCAGGAGGATTGTTGTGAGTTCAAGGCCAGCCTGGGCTACAAAGTAAGGGGAAGGCCAGCCTGAACTACACAGTGAGATCCTGTCTTAGAAAGACCAAAAAAAAGACTGGATCTGACCCAGGCAAAAGAGCCTCTCTGTTGCAGAATTCTCCAGTCAAAAAGCTAACCCTTTCTTGGTATAAGACTGATACCTTTTAGGGCCCCTAGAGGGTCTCCAGACATATTTTGGCTCTTCTGAGAAAGGGGGAATCCTTTTTCTCTAAGGTTCAATGAGCTACGTTCTGGGAAAACAGGTGGCACTTTATTATGGATCATTGTCAGTACTGTTATTACAATTTTTATTAAACCTTCCTCAACCAAAGTGGGAGCCAAAATCTCCTCAAACGCCATATTCTAGGAGGGACAGACCATGATGCTCTGTGAAACAAGTAATCAATATAGCTGAATTTGTAAGAAAGGAAAAGAAAAAAAAAAAACTGGCACAAACTTTGTGAGTTCTGTGGAAATTTGACAGAACTTCACATGACTAAAGCTAAGAAAACGTAGCTTCTGAGTTCGACCATAATAGTGCAAATGAAGGCAGTATGGTGGGTCTGTCATGGCACACCTGTATCCCAAGGACCTCATGTCTCACTCCTGACATGTAGAAAGGCCCTGTAGCTCTAAAGAAGAGACATCACACACCTGATCCTTCTGTCACCACAAAGACCACGAAGAGGCTCCTACAACAATCTAGGCAGGAGCATCATGGAAACAGTAGTATTAACATCTAGAGGAGAGAATATGGCTGGCATTAAACTGGGCATGGGACAAGTAAGGCAGGAATCAAAGTGCTCTGGGTGACCTGGTGATAGTGATGCCACTTCTGAAATTAGAAAGCTCAGAAGAGGTACAGGTTGGGGTAGTGAGTTAATTTATCTTACTCCAAGGAAGTCTGATCATTGAATCTGAATGTGTCATTCACTGACTTTTCTTTGCAACTATTTGCCTTTCCAGTTATAAATTTTACTAGCATTTAGCAGCATCTACACAGAAAGACTTAAAACACACCATCATTTGATAGCTGCAGGCTCAGTGGGGCTGAACCTCTCCAAGGGATTTCTCATCTGGCAGGTCCTTCCTTCATTATCCCCACTTTTCAGAAAAGCACAAACAGGTATAGCTATTTCCCCCCAGTCACACAATAATAGGAAGTCAATTCCATGAGATACCATCCACATAAGTCATTCAACCACTAAGCCCAATATTGCCAAACACATAAAAACCATTTAAACTTAAGTTTATAAATGACTTTAAAACTTTTCCTTGGCCAAAAAAAATCAAAGCTGGTGTGGTAGAACACACCTGCAAACCCAGCACTTAGGAGACTGAGGCAGGAGGATTGTTGTGAATTCAAGGCCACCTTGGGTTACATATCGAGTTCAAGGCCAGGCTAAACTTCATATTTAGACCCTGTCTCACAGTACCAAAAATAAATTTTCTGCCAGGTATGGTGATGTATGCCTGGAATCCCAGAACCTAGGAGGCTGAAGCAGGAGAATCACTGAGTTCAAGGCCAGCTTGGAATATATAGCAAGATAAGGACTACCAAAAAAAGTTTCCTTGGACAAATAAAAAAAATTTTTTTTTTGGCAATACTAGGGACTGAACCTAAAGCCTCACAACATGCTAAGTAAGTGTCCCACCATTGAATACAGGCCCAACCCTTATTACTTTTTTATTTTGTTTCAGTCTAAGTTGCCCAGGCTAGCCTTGAATTTGCAATACTGCTGCCTCGGCCTCCTAATGAGTTGAGATGAAAGATGTGCACCACCATTCCTGGTGACAAAAAATATTTCTCTTTGGATCTGGATCAAATACAGAAAGTGCACACACCAAAGGAGACCACAAAAGGTGCACAGCAATGTGTGTCAGGATAGCTGACCTCTTAGCACATCACAGAACCTTTCAATCCACAACCTACTGGGGAGAGGCATGAGTTCTACAAGGGGCAACATGCCACCCAGCCACCAGACTGAGTGAGAACACTCATCAACTCTTACCTTGAGAACACCAGAACTACATACTGTTAATATCTTTAGTTCCTTAATCATATGTTCAGGAAAGGAGCGTACTCTGTTAGCTTAGACACCAGTTAGAAGCTAGTGGGGACAGTGGCAGAGCCATGCTCTCCCCTTCTGCTTGGACAGCAGTAGGAGAAAGTCAGAGGGTGTCTAGGAAGCCAGACTTTAAAAAGAAGTTCCCTTTTCTCAAAATAGTCATGAAGAGAACATGCTCAGTTACCCAGATGGGCCTTAAATTTGCCCAATCAAAAAAAAAAAAATTGCCCAATCAAATTAGTCTGCCCACACTATTCTGTGACCTATGTCTTCACACTCAGGCATTGCAGCCTGAAGCCTCCTCTGCAGCCAGGTACTTTACTCCTTTCACTGAGAACCCAAAGTCAATCTTCCAAATAAACTGTGCACATTGTGGACACTTTTTTAAGAATTTCTTCTCTTGGGGCTGGGGATTTAGCTCAGCGGCATAAGCACTTGCCTTGTAAGCAGGCAGTCGTGAGTTCGATTCCCGGTACTGATAAAAAGGAAAAAGATCAAAAAAAAAAAAAAAAAAGAATTTCTTCTCTTGACCTTTTAAGCCATCACCAGAATAGCTAATTAACTAACAGTAGGTCTGATAGTTTCTCAAGTAAACTCCAAGGGGCCTGGACCACAAGGACTGGTCATTATCTTTTTGGGGGGGGGGGGTGCTAGGGATCAAACTCAGGACTGCGCACTTACAAGGCAGGCACTTATGCCACTGAGCTAAATCCCCAGTCTCTGGTCATTATCCTTAAAGGTTTCTTGTATCTTCTCAGTGATCTGCAGCTTCAAGTCAGGAAACCAGTCAAACCACTGTGTCACTCTTGCTGTGAAGAACATCCAGGACACATTCTCTGGCAATGACTGTGGCAATAAGTCCTAACTGGGAGCTCCTCATTAGCCTAGCTTCAGAAAGCCACAAAAAAAAAAAAAAAAAAAAAAAAAAAAAAAAATCCTGGTAGACCCAATCTTCAAGGAATTAGCCAATAAGGAAAGTAAGGGCAGCAAATAGAAGTGGAAAATCATTTGAAAGGTTAAGGAGAAAATCAGTAGACAGTTGGCTGCAGGGTAAGACAACTGGGTTGGCTTCAGACCTGACCAAAAAGACTTGCAGGAAAAAGAAAGACCAGCTTGATGGTCCCTGTGAGTCAAGCCAACCTGCCAAAGAAAATAAAACCCAAGCCTGTCAACTGGTGTGTTACAGTCCCTACATCCAAATGCCAAATCATTCAATCAATAGCTAGAAGCCTGGTAATTCTCACCAGTTAAAACAGTAGATGTAAGGGCTGGGGATTTAGCTCAGCGGCATAAGCGCCTCTTTACAAGCAGGCAGTCGCGAGTTCGATCCCTGGTAACGATAAAAAAGAAAAACAACAAAAAGCAGTAGATGTAAAAACAACAAAAAGCAGTAGATGTAAACCAATACAAATTATAGTCAAAATTCATGGAAATGATCAATAAAGACAAGAAGTATCTTTACAAAGATGCAAAGAAGCATACCTGGAGGTCAAGGCAAGAGGATCACTGCCAATTCAAGGGCAGCCTGGGGTACAAAATGAGTTCAAAGCTAAACTTATTCTCAAAAAACAAAGATGCAAAGAAGAAGGGACCAGGAAGCAGGCTATAACACTTGGGCACAGGGGTTCAAAGCAATAGCAAGTGAGCAGAAAAAGGCCAAGAGTACCTGGTTTCTCAGTTTTGGGACAGGTAGGTAAAAAAAAATTCATTTGATTTTTTCAAGTCATATATGTGAAAATCACCACATGCATGTACAGAATGATGAGGACAGAACAGCAGCTCCCTTAAAAACAGAACCCCCAACCCAGCGAAAGTGCAAAAGGAGTGACCCCACACTGCAGACACACGGCAAGAAGGCCAATGCCTGAGTCGCTCAGTGTCTCAGATGCAACACATCCCTCCATACAAATTTAATGTAGTTTATTAACCTGCTTTCTACAGTAAAGGCTTCCCCAGTAAGGGAGATTCACTACTTGGTTAATCATCATCTGCTGTCTTTTTCCTTTTCCCTATCAGCCTCATTCCTCTTTTTGTGGACCACTCTCCCCCTGTTGGTTTGAGTGTGTCACTTCACTTTCTTTCCAGGATGACACTGCTGTTTAAGCTCAGGCTCTTAGTGCACTGAGATGCACAGGATCAGCAGCCATATCAGTGTACCCCTATTCTGAGCAAAAGCAGGGCCTCCCTTTGCTGCTGTGGAAGGCATTTGTAAACAATGACACTCAGAGCCCAGGCTTTCAGCAGCCACTTCCAACACAGAAAGCCAACAAAGTCAGTCACCAGGAAGGCAGGATCAGTGACAAGAAGGAAAAGAGCTGCATCCTAATTAAAGCACATAGCTGGGTGTGGTGATGCATGACTGTAATCCCAGCATTTAGGAAGCTGAGGCAGAAGGACCACTACAAGCTCGAGACCAGCCTGGGCTGCAAAGTGAGCTCAATGCTAGCCTGAACTGCACTGAGACTCTGTCTCAAAAAGACCAAAACAAAACAAAAACAAAACTAATTAAAGCACATGCCTCTGGAGTCACCATACCTAGTACTGCTTAAACTAGGTGGGATGTATTTTCTGTTGCTTCCAACCTAGTGCTCCTAATTGATGCCCTTGCATGACAAGTAGATGTCTCCAAATAAGACATGTTTGGCTGGGCAACATTTAGTGGGAAGGCACTAGTTAGCTAGTGCAGGGCTGGGGTTTTAGCTCAGCAGCCTAAGAGTCTGCCTGGCAAGTGCAAGGTCATGAGTTTGCTCCCCAGGACCCTCCCACAAAAAAAGCTAAACTAGTTAATGGTTAGATCTCCAGTGTGGCCAAACAACACAAAGACAAAGACAGAGACAAAGACACACAGTGGGAGGCTGAAGCAGAAGGATCACCAAGAGTTTGAGGCCAATTTGGCTACATAGTGAATTCAAGGCCAGCCTAAACTGTATAGCAAGACCTTGTCTCAAAACAAAACAAACATGTAGTGAAATTTTGGCTAATAATGACTCCAATATCAGAGACTACCAAAACACACCACCACACCACAGGCCACCTCAAGCAGGAGAGTATGGATGGCAAACAGGGCTCTAACAATAGCGGCCCTCTGCCACCAGCAGTTCCACAATAACAAGCCAGACTGACCCCATCCTCACAGGTAGACACCATCTGACAGACACCATCTGACAGAAGTCCAAGTTGTGCTGATTTCACAGCAAGGCTGCCTGTTACAATGGAGCAAGCCAAAAAGAGGAACAGAACTGAGAACAATTTATTTTCCTATATCCCAGCCTCAATTTAGCGCCTTTTAAAAAAAAAATTAAAAATGTTTCTAATCAAATTAGAAAACCTTTAGGTTAGGTTTTAGAAATTCTCAATTATGCCAACCTTAATGAACAGGAAAATTTTATATAAAATATTCTATCTTAAAACATGTAGCATCTGGTTAAAGACAATGAACAAAAGAACAGAAAGGTGAGACTACCTTGAATCACGTCACTTAAACTAAAGAGTCTAATCCTCCAAAGTGTTAATCCTGTACTAATTAACTGGCCCTCAGTCTTCACTACATCCACCAGTCTCACACTTGATGACAGGTTTTCAATTTCTTGCTTAAGTCAGCAGGGGTCGTTGGATTCCAGGCTTGCACAGTGTCATTGGCTGAACCCGCCCCCGTCATCAATCTATGGAAATGAGTGGGAAAAACAAGTATCTACTCAGATACTAACCTGTAAATCATACAAGCCTCTCATAACCACATAAGGATTATAAAGAATGAAGAAACAGGTTCCAAACTTGTGGAAACTGCACAATAGCATTGCTGTTCCCCCAAGCTACAAGTGGGCCAACACGAACATTCAATGAAAACAGTAAGAACACCCTGGGCTGCTGTGCACTGACACCACTACAGCACTGATACTCCTGGTAAGGGAAAAAGGTCCAATCTGGAACTGCAAGCACTGCTACTGGGAGTTTTGAATAGCTGTAACAACTCACCACACAGAAACGCAGCCCTCTACAGCCTCAACTCAGGCTCCAGAAAAGAACCTTCAAAGATGGTTATAAAATCCAGTAAATCGAGCATGGTGACACTTCTATAACCCAGCATTTAGAAGGGTGAGGCAGGAAAATCACTATGAATTCAAGGCCACCCTGGGCTAAGCAGTGAATCTGAGGACAGCCTGAAATACATACCGAGATCCTGTCTTAAAAAAATACACATACATGCACCCACGCACACATGTGCACATCCACACAGAGGCACAAATCTAATCATCAAGCCAGGCACAGTGGTACACATCTGTAACCCCAGCCCTCAGGAGACTGAGGAAATATAAGTCTGAGGCTACTCAGGGTTATATATAGTGAGTTCAAGGCAGCCTACTACATAACAAGACTGTCTCAAAAAACAAACAAACAGGGACAAAGGATATAGCTCAGTGGCATAGCATCTGCCTGCACATGTGAGGTCCTGAGTTCAATTCCCAGTACCAAAAACAAACAAAGCAACCAAACAAACAGAAAATAAAGCAATATTAAATCAGGTGTGGTAGCATATACCTCTAATTCCAGCTATTCAAGAGGATCCCAAATTTTGAGCCTAGCCTGGAAAATTTACAAAGATTCTGTCTCAAAAGTGAAAGAAAAAAAAAAAAAGCCTAGAGATGTAGCTCAGCATGAAAGTGTTGGGTTTAATACCCACTGTGGGGTGGGGCAGTCAGAAGGCCCGAAATATGGATGCATTTGAAAGTCTGCTCCTTCCTTATGAACTCAAACAACATCTCTAACTAAATCCATCCTATGCAAGAGGACAAGAATTCATGCTCAAGGGTGAAGTTTAAACATAATTATAACTCCTAAGAATTCCCATGTTCCTAATGATTCACAAAACTACACATAAATCAGTTCTCAATAAAAGCATTCTCAACATTACAGATATAAAAAAAACTAATGACAAATGTGAAGGTATCACAAATAGAAAATATAACCATTAACCAGTCACACCTTTCCCTTGCGCCTTCTTCAAGTTTCAGAGGTGAGTACAGAAAACAGACACCTTGTGCCCACTCACCTGAACTCTCTGCCTTCGCTGTACCGTCTACTTGAGGAGGCCCTTGTGGTGGCTGTTTCCAGGAGCAGCTTCTGAGTGAGCCTGCTGGGGGCACCCGAGTCTCTGCCATTGTCCTCCTCGGCATCTTGGTCACATTTCCACTCCTCATCTTCGTTCAAAGTGGGTAGGTATCCAGATATGCCCTTCCCTGTCCCTGACCCCGAGCTCTGGTCACTGCAGACCTTCGGGCTCTCAGACCCTGTCCTCGTGTACTCCAAATAAATGTCAGACTTGAGGAAGGATGGGTAGGTGTTTTCCTCCATAGTGGACTGGATTTCTGTCTGAGCCTGGTCAAACATGGCAGGGTCAATCTGCTGCTTTACAACACAGTCCTTTATGAAGCTCTTGGTAGCTGGCTTGGTTTGCCTGGACACAATGCCATTGCTATCCAGGATATATTTTCGGTAGATGGCTCGTGCCAGCTTCAGCCTCTTCTCCTCATTCGAGCCACAGGGTTCAAGTTTTCTAAAGCCACTGCAAGCAAACCAGAAGTCCAGCAGGTCGGCACAGCCCTCCTGCTGTAGAAACGTCCTAAACAGGCTGATTCCATCTTGGTCATCCAGTAAAGAATGCAGCGACTCAGCCCACCTCAAGTAAGGTGGGGTTGGGGAGGCGCTGCCCTCAGGCTCGTACCCCAGATCCAGATCTGAGCGCCTCGGGGTGGCTGTTGAGGTCTCACCTTTAATGCCAGCAACTTTCCCAGGACAGAAACTGTGGCTGATGGGCCTTGGCTCTGTGGATACCAGTTCTCCCTCCTCACCAGGCACTGGGGGTCGGGGAGCATCTTCAGTGAAACTCGCTCCAAGGTCCAAGGGGAAACCCTGTTCCTGGATATTCATTTTGGGACTCTGTGCGTCAATGAACAATGAGCGCTGCACCCTAATACATCAGTACTTACGGCTCCAAAGGGAATCAATCTGTCCTGTTGAAACCATTAAGAGGACAAGGATTAGGAAAGGTAGTCCACGGAATTATAACCAGAGGTTCACTAGAGACAAAGCTCATAGTGATGCCCTCCCACTCACACTCAAAGCAGAAACTCACTGTAAATTTCCAATAGAGACATTTTGGTCACAAGGCTTGCTCTACATTAAGGCAACTTCTGGAAACTTTTACACCTACAGAACTGCCTCTAACACTAAGTGAATGCCAAGAACACAGATGGCACCTTTCCCCTCCAGTGTCCTTCTTTCTGTGAAAACACTATGGAGAAACCAGAAGTCTGAAGATTATCTCAACCTGGCTAAAAAGCTGGGTAACCAGGAGGCAGAAGGCCAGAAAGAGGAAAGCAGTGAGCTGGTATCTCATACATGAGGACTATCATCCCAGGATGTGGCAACAAAGAAATACAAAAGAGCCACGTAACAGACACCTTCCTTGTCCCATAGCCTGAATGTCTTCTGCCTACTGCATCACTTCATACCTGACATGCCTTGCAATATGTGCAAGCATACAGCAAGGTGTCCCTCCTGCTCTCAACACACACCTGAAAGAGCACTTAATTGTGGGTCACCTTCAATTCCATGGACCAAGTATGAACAAACATGGCCACATACAAAGGCATTCTGTTGTCATCAATGTAGATAACTGTAGAAATCAGAAAGCTGTACAATATACAGCTATTAATGCCTCTTACATGGCTACCCTTTTGATAGTGACTGGAGAGTTTACGGGACAGAGAAGGCACAGAAAAAAAAGAGAACCAAATCTATGATTTTTAGCCAAGGAACCACATGGCTCTTAAGAATTTTGTTTTGTTTTTGGAGACAGGGTCTTACTACACAATGTAGACTGGCCTTGAACTCACTATGTAACTCAGGCATAGCAATCCTCCTGCCTCATCCTCCCAAATGCTGGGATTACAGGGAGTGCTGGGATTACAGGCAATGCTGGGATTATAGGCATGTACAGGGATTACAGCCTGGCAGCTCATACAATTTAACTCCATAAAGTGAAATAAAACAACTTGCCCTCTTAGAGGTCACCCAACTATGGTTTTTATACTGCTGCTGCTGTTGCTGTAAGCCTGCATGGGCTGTGCAAAAGACCCTGCCCTTGTCTCTATCCCATAGTCTTTTGGTCCTTCCTGCTACATCTTATAGGAGCCCACACAGCCATGAGCTCTGATTATGCTGTCAATCTAGCCAAGGGGGAGACTGCAATACAGCCTGCCATGATGCAAGTGATTCTAACAACAGGAGGAATGAGAAGAGGTTTTACAAATACATCAGGGCTAAATGCTTAAAGCAAGCACTGAACAAGCCACAGTATGCAAGATAAATCCCTAAAGCCAATACCATTGGACGTTGCTGGGTCTCAGCATCCATAAAATCTACCTCCAACACCTAGTCTACACTGAACACCCTTCACCTGCCAAAAGCTACTAATGGCTAGAAGAAAGATCCATGTATAGATGTAGGTTAGATCACAATTACTATGCTAAATAGTAACTCTTCAACTAATAACTTGTTTTTGTTGTTTTTGAGACAGAGTCTCAGGCTCTGCAGTTGAAGTTGGCCTTCAGCTCACTTTGTAGCCCAGGATAGTCTCAAACTTTCAAGGTTCCTCCTGTGAGTGCTGGGATTAGAGACATGCCCCACCATGCTCAGCTTAACTAATAATTTATTAAGTAGGCAGTCATCTAAACCTCAGCAGGGCCATCCTGTTTCTTAAGGTCAAAACCCTGTGAGCTGTGGCCCCCTACTGCTCACAGGTATCCCTACTCCAACTGAAGTTACCTTTTAAGAACCTGTTAGAAAGAATGAGTATCCTACAACTCCACACCAGCTCATGATGCTTGGCATCATTTTGTCCAGGCTGCCACCACAAGAAAACAGGGCCTACATCCCTAAACCTGACCTTGTTCATATAGGCACACAGCAGCTCATAGTTGAGAAAAAACCCAGGCACTAGAAACTGAAAAGCAGTTAAGCAGACAGGGTTCAAATCAGAGGCTAGATACTATTGCTCTCCTTGAGTGCTCCTGTTCCACATAAATCACTCAGTATGGTCCTCCATACCTAGCACAGATCTATAACCAAGGGTCATCTGAAACATTTACTTCCCTGATATACAAAAGACCATTCACCCCAGACTCAAGACACTACCTTTTTCAGATGCTGAACTCTCCAAAAACAGCAGTAAATGCAAAATATAGCCCTTGATTAAAGAAATGCAGCTGTCATTCAAAACTCACATTTTATGTCAGGTATGAACCAAATCTATCCTGATCATTTCAAACTACATTTCAGAGGCCAGAGCATGTCTCACAAATCACATCTATTTTTGGCTGTCAACTGACAAAAGACCTTCAGTGTCCCTGAAAACACGTGAACACCCCCACAATTACTGATGCTGAAATGTTTTCCAAAACCTCTATGCTTCCCATAGGGAAGCACACATAGTATTTAGGGTACACACACATGCACCCTACACATAAAGCAGCTATGTTAATTTAGGTGAGAGTCTAAAGCCCACAAGTACCAAATCTGGCACATAGCCTGGGAAAACTTCAAGTGTGATACTTCATTTAAAATACCCTTAGGCACTGTTAAACCACACACCCCCTAGGTACCATGGTAGCAAGTTTGATCCTATAAGTGTGTACATGTATTTATTTTACTCAGATCTAACTTTCAAAGTTCTGATCTTCATGGACCATGGATGTAGCCAGATGACTAACAAATGTCTGCAGATTAAACTCTTGAAGGATCACATGTAAATCATTCTCATTACTTAAATTCTCAATGATTAACGTAACACAAAAACGTCCACTTAGTTTCTCTAAAACAAATCTAAGACAAGTCAACACCTGCTGAAAATCAAACAAAAACTGTGTTGTGTCCTTTCCTATCTCTGTCCCTGAATAGAAGCTCCTAAAACTGAAACCTGCAAATGCTGGCTATCTTGGATAGTTAAGGTTACACTGCATATGTTCTCTGAAACAGCCTGTGAGTCCAGCAACACGCATGTAAGCAAAAAGGAGGGGTGTACACGTAGACACACACACACACACACACACACACACACACACACACAAATGAGAACCCTTTACAAGTTACCTTGCAAATAGGCTGAGAAAAATCCCCAGGGCATTGATGTATGTTTGCTAAACTCAAAGTGTGCAGATCTGGTTTCAGGGTTGGCTGAATTCAAATTGTTTGGAGAGGACAGACTCTAAGACCTAACCCCCAGAGAAAGAACTGTATTTTGGAAGCAAGGCATCAACTTGAAGGGCATGGACGCCAGGGCAACTGGATACTCCAACAGCCAGACCACACAGCCTGGACTCAGACAGTGAGTGCCCTCCTTGGGTTGCAGACTGTCTCATTACTACAATTTTCGGGGAGAGGGGTTTGTGAAAAGGAAGAACTATTTAAAAAAAAGGAAGAACTATTGCACACACTGCCTGGCCCTACCAGCTACCATACACTCCACTCATACCTAAACGTCCCAGGCCGAAGAGCAAACACCTTACACCGCAACAAACATTTCTAGGTACATAATCTAGGTGCATACCCTGCCCCTTCTCAAAATCCTGGGTCTTTTTTCTCTTCCCTATTTACACACCCCAATGCTCAGACCCTTGCCCTTCCCTACCCCGTTAACACCCGTTCCCTTGCACATCAGTCCTCACTGCTTCCCAAAGTACACAACTTCCTACAGCGCCAGTCAAGTCTTCCGAGCACACCTTCGGAGCCACACATTATCCCACCACACGCACATCCCCCAGAGCTATCCAGCCTGCACTCCTGCAGGCCTCTCCGCACACTCCCTTGCCTCGCACACCCCGCGCTCCTGCACACTACTACCTCCACACACACTCGGACCCGCACAACCTACACTTCCGAAGACCTCTGCGCACACTCCTTGCTCCCCACACTTCCCTGGCCTGCAGCCCGTGCTCCCTGCACGCCTCCCGGAGAGCCCCTCTTCCGGGTCCCCGCCCGCCGGCCTAACGCGGCCTACAACGGCAGCAGCGGGCAGCAGGCCCTCCGCGCCACGGGAGCGCGCCACCGGGCTCCGCACTACTCACCGGCGCGCGGCGGCTGCGGCGGCGCGGCGCGGCGCAGACCAGGTGCTCAGCCGTGGTGCGGCGGGCGGGCCCCAGCGGGGGCGCGGCCCGAGGCGGCCCCCATCGCGGCCGCGGCGGCTCAGCGGCCGGAGGCCCAGAGGCGGGCACAGGCAGGCTGCGAGGCGCCGCCGTGGCCCGGCCTCCCGCTCTCAGCGGCCCGCTCGACAGGGACAAGGCTCCGACCCAACTCGGGCGGGTTTGCGAGGCGGCGGCGGTAGCGACCGCAATTGCTTCTAGGAGCCCCGCGCCCGAACCCAGAGCGCGGAAGCCCAGGTCCGAGCGCCCCCGCCGGCGCCGCCCGGAAGTGCGGGGGCGGGGCCGCGACGTGGGGGCGGGGAACAGGAAAGTGATGGGGCGTGGCCTCGATAGTGGGACGGGACTATAGCGTAAGGGCGCGGCGAAGGCGGGGGCACGTCTGCCAAGGTGGGGCGAAATCAGAACGTTGTTTGCGGACTTGCGCGTGCGCGTGCGCGCGGTGACGGCTTAATTCCAGAGGGTAGTCTGGCGGAAGTGCCACTGGGAGGAACCCTAGGTTTGCAGCCATCAAAGAGTTCAGCACTGGCCACCGAGCGTTCAGCCTACGCCAATCCGTGAATGTTCACCCGCCTTCCGCTCTTTAGCAGCCAGGTGGCAGCAGGGTAACCGGAGGCAGTCTTCCTCCTATTGGGCTCTGGACCGAAGGCCTTTCACTCATCGCTGTGCACAGCAGGACAAGAGACAGATTTCCCAGGGATTGCAGTGTCGGTGGGCAGGATCAGGCTCATCAGGAGCCAAACCCCTGGTAACGTGCAGCCTCTCGCTTTCGCCTTTCTTTCTCTCTCTCTCTCTCTTTTTTTTTTTTTTTCTTCACTTCTGCCTTTCTTAATATCATTGTCTCCAGCTGCCCAGGACCCTGAGAAAGTGGCCTAGGAGGCTGCTCTGAGCAGTAAGGACTGAGACAGGACCAGGGCATACAACAGAATACTAGCTGCCTCCTACGCAGGAGCCAATCTACAGAGCTGTAGGCTAGGGTTGGCCAAGGCCCTACTGGGATGCATGCCCTTCCTCTTTGATTTCTCCTAGGCACTATCCAGGATCCATTCAAAGGCAAAAGCCCAATGGTGCCCAACCCTGCCCAATGGTCTCACTATCCTAGGCCAGCCTTAGAGGGAAGGCTTTGCATGTCCTGACCTCACAGGCTAATCCATGTAAACCACCTTCTATAGGCTGCAAAAGACAAAGGTTACTGCCTCAGGCACACAATAACAAAAGAGACACCTACCTAGCAGCAGCCCTTACACCCTACTCTGGCTCTGGCCAACACTACCTTTCCAGAACCAGCACTACTCCTGATTCAAGGGCCTTGCCTAGGTTTCAATCTCTATCAGTTGCTCCCCAAAGAAAAGGATATGTGTACCATTAATCAATGTTCCTGAAGTCTCATCTACCATGCCATGACAGGCCAAGACCTCTCCCTGACACGTTGGGCAGCTTTCATTTTTCAGACAAGAGGGTCACCTCTTGCTGCCCAGAGTTCCCAGCACCCCATCCATCTTACACCTTAGCGACAGCCCTCCCCTGGAGTGCCCTCTGCTTTAAGCCTCCCAGGGATCCCTGGTGCTCACATTTTTTCAGGACTCTTCCAGGTGGTATTTTCCCTGTATCACCTACTCTTGCTGTAGCTAGTCTTGCTTATCTCCATGCTTCCATTATGATGTTCCTCCAAGTCACCTCTAATGTCACCATCTATTCCTCGATACTGTATATTGCTCACCCTTGGTGCCCAGCCCCTCATCCTTCTTATCTCCCAGGCAAATGCAGAAGTCTTTGGTTGGGGCTCCCAGCTGGAAGCTCACTACCCAGCTGCACAGTAAAGGTACCTGCCTGGGCTGAGCCTCTCCAGAGACTCAGCATAGCACTGGATGCCCAGGGTTGCTTGTAGAGGAAAGGAAGAGCATGAATGAGGGCTCCTAGGCATCCCAGTCTGCTTTGCAGCAGGGCTAGCATGGATGAAGCTGCATTGCTAAACCAGTATGAGTCCCACCAGACCCTGGCAGCAGGTATCACACTCATCCATGTCCATTCAGGACAGCCCCAAGTCCCAAAGTTCTGGCACTGAGACTCCTTTGCAGCCCTCCCCCAACCCAGTCAGCCTTAGAGCATTAGAAGAGACAGTGAGTGGCCACTGAGTGGGCAGTAGGTAGCCCTCAGCACAAAGGGCCTCCATAAGATGAAGAAGGGCTGGAGAGAAAGCAGAACCCTTAGGCATTGGCCTTTGGGCTACCTCCCCCTCCCAACCTCCAGCCCCAGTGCTTGCCTTGATTCTGCAGCGCTGCTGCCATGGCCAGGCCATGCTCTTGGGATCAAGTCCATGTCGATCCTCCTCCTGGCCCAGGGTGGTGGGTGTCCCCAAGTCCTGGGACCAGAACAGGACCCTCCGGCCTCTGTCTTCTCCAAGCCTCTGCCCTGTAGGGACAGGAAGGGAGTCAGGAAGCCTGGAGGAAATGTGCATCCCTTCTCGGGTGGGTTGTAGTGTGGCTGTAGGGGAGTGTCTAAGATTAGAGAAGGGTTTGCAGGACCAGAGAAAGCAGCTAAGAAAGTTTCCACCCCAGGCTAGACTGGAAAGAAATTGAGTAAGAATCTAAAGAGATGGGGCAAGGAGGGCAGCACTCAGTGTGGGGAAGAGGCTCACTTCTGAGATTGGAGATTGCACCTTTGTTTCACTACACAGGGTCCTTTAAGATGTAAAAGCCCTTTGCTGGGAGCAGGAATTTGTCACCAAAGGCTTTTATTCGATTAACTTCTGTGACATTTATTCAGGCTTTCTTTTCAAGAACCAAAGGAAAAATTTAAGAGCAGAAATGTAATCATTTTCTTCAACCCAGACATAAAAAGAATACTTTGAAATAAAGTGAGCTTTGAAGTCTTTCATGTATTTGTCCACTTGACTCTGGAAAACCACTTACAAAAAGTGATACAAAGGAAATCATTCAGGAGGCACCTGGATATGTGCTAAGGAGGATATGAGAGGCAATACACTTGGAGAAAACCACAGGAGAGGGCTACCAGCTACAGAGAAGAAATAACCATCATCCATGTACCAACTCAGGAAGACAAGCATGAAAAAGGACAGTTCTGATCGCAGATTTTAGAGGAGAGGAATCCTAGGCCCAGCCAGTTCCTGTCTGTTCATTCCCTGCCTCTGTTCCCCAGTTCACAGGTGTGGGAGGTAGGGGTAGCAGAAGGTATCTGAAGGCAGGACTTGGAGATATTACATAGCTTTCTTTGCAGTTCAAGGATTGGGCAGCAGCCTCAATACAAAACAGTTCCCAATGCTTAGGAGGAAGGATTTGGATGGTCCAGATCTGGTGAGGAAGGATAGAATAACCCTGCCAGCCCATAAATCAGCCCCTGACTCCCCTCTCATCCCTGAGTCTTCCATTAGTTCAGAGCTAAGAGAGGCCAAGTAGATGCTTGGACCCACATTCTTTCAGGACTCTTCCCAGGTATTTCCCCCATTCTTCATGGAAGCAGCACCACAGACAGCTACAAGGCCCCCACACAGGTGCCAGCTTCTGTGAAAAAAGAATACATGTCTACAGAGGACTATGAGCCTATCCCAGAATATTTATACAGGTACACCGGAGAGCTACATTATGGAGGGGTCACGTTTTCTTCTTTATGTTTCAGGAATGTCCTGCAGTTATCACATGGAAGCCACAGACCTCTCCGGCAACCACCATCTTCCTACCAGTATCAGTGTAACACATGTGAGTGACATAGCAGCAAAGAAGAAGAACTTGGGGCAGAGCTGACCCATGGCAACATTCATCAGTGTGGCAGCCCTGTCCTGTGCCTGCCACATCACCCCCCCCCGCTTTTGGCCTGGGGACTGGTAAGAAAGTGTAGACACCTTCCTGAGAGATACTTTGGGACCTTGGAATCAAGTGGAAGTGTAGTGCTCTTGGACCAAACTTTGATCTCTCTCAGATGGGACCTGTTTTGGCCCTGGGTCTACATCTGGTGTACCCCTCGATAGGTCTTGCCTCCTCTTGGCTTTATTCTTGTGTACCACGTGTGTCATGCTGTATTACTCTTGCTATTTGGAGTTCTCTCAACCCCATTACCACTGAAGCTGTCTCAATGCCAACCTAAGGGTTTGGAGGCAGGAACAAGGCTTTGCCTCAACTGTGACAGCCAGGGTGAATGCTTCATAAATAATGGCTGACATGACTGCCACTATACCCAATGGGTGGCCCTGATGGCTCTTGTCATCAGGATAGATCTCAGCTAGGTATCTGTTCTCTCTTTCTGGAGTAAGGAAGACCACCCACAGAGGGCCAGACAGTGAGCCACGCAGCCTTGCTGGTATGGATTTTTAAGATCAGATGCTGTGGTTACTGCATTCTCCCTCTGGGTTAGGGTCTAGGGTTACTATCTGTTTTGGGCACTAGTTAGCTGATGCATGTATGTCCCCTAGAGGAACCAGTCACCTCCATGTCCCCTACACCCAACATGCTTATCATAGCACCCTTGTCCCTGCTAACCCCCAGAGTTATGAGCCAGTGTATCTCAGGGGTGGAACACTTGCCTAGTGTGCATGGGACCTTGGTTCTATCCCCAGTATTCAAACAAACAAATAAATATAAAAGCCAGATCCCCAAAGGCTAACAAGAAAGCAGTGACAAAAGATCACTGAGACCTATGAGCTCCTTCCCAGGATACCATCCACATTCTCCAACTAAGATCTGAACCCTGATGTCCTAAGGGGAGTCCTCCTCACACTGTCTCTAAAGATGACCCTAAGGAAATGTCTTTGCCCAGGATCTAGGGAAGAGTGGACACAAGAAGATAGTCCAGTAGGGTCAGGGCTAGCAGGTGGGCGTGAAAGGTGCCCTGTCCAGGATAGCACTTGTCCATCACCTCAATCCCAATGGCCTAGGAAGAAGGGCAGAGCAACCTGCCTTCAGTCTAGCACCTCTTCCACTCAGGAACCTCAGGGACATCAGATATGCCAGGGCTGGCCTACTACCCTACATATTTGTGTGGCTTCTTCTGTCTGGATGAGCCAGGGACCTCTCTGAGCCAGAGTATGCCCCTTGTCCAAGAGAAGGTCCTGATCTGCCCGCAGCCTTAGAAGACCATGTGCTACTCTCCAGGGACAGGCCAGAGCAGTTGGATGGAGTGCATGGCCAGCCTGGCTGTGGCCCAAGTATGGTATCTAAGACATGTCTCTAGAAGAGGCAAAGGCCTGCTGGCCTGCCCCAACGCCAGCATCATTTTCCCAGAATAGGTGGTATCTGTGTGTGTGTGTGTGTGTGTGTGTGTGTGTGTGTGTGTGTGTCTATCTCTAGTGCCTCAGCAAAAAAAAACCCACACCTCCCTGCAGGCCACTTCCTATTCTTCTCTTGGGGACACCTGCTCACCTGCTGCACATATTTGTGCTGTCCCTTGTTGCTCCCTACATTGAGTATATAGCCCCATCCTGACAGCTTTATCTCCACAACATCTCTAGGTAAGAGATACCCTTGGCACCCTATGTTGGTTATCATTTTTCCTTCCACCTGACTCATTTCAGTGATCTCCCCAAAATCTCCACAGTCCCAAAACCTAATAGCTACCACTCAATGGCCAGGAGATATGTTAACAGGGAGGTGAGGAACATGGTGCCCAGGTGGCCAGCTGCCCACATCTCTCCCTGTGCCATCTTCTACACTGTCCTAAAATGTCTTTCTCTGCTGCCTAGGAGTCCTGTGGCTATGAGGCCAAGTTCTAAGTATGCAATTATGTATGCTAGGGTCCCTCTGGCCCCTTTGTTGCTACAGAATCTGTCGTGGCAAACAAAAGTGCACTGGATTAGCCACAGTGGATTAAAAGATTTGCTTCTCAGAGCTTACCTAATAACCTAACAATCACATGGACAGCAGCTTTGAACCCCCAGGATGCACTTGCCAGGCCAGCTCAGAACAGCCTCTGTGGGCAGTAGGACCTGGTCAGTGGTCACATGCACAGCCCTGGGCCACCTCACAGCCAGCTCTGCCCAAGCTAGATTTGTGTTCTTGGTCCCCATAGGCCCTTCAGTGCAGAAGTTGGGGAAGGGACCAGACACTAGTAGAAAGTGAATGCTCAAGGAGCGTTGTAGGCCCAGCCAAAACTGCCTTTCAGAGGGTGTGGCCATCAGGTACTAGGCCTTGCCTGTGCCTGGCTGAGCCCCCTGGATACATACACAGCAGCAATGACATGAGCAACATAAAAGGTGGCCATAGCAAGCAGGAGACACACATGCCTACTGCTGTGGTGCTTAGCCCCTCCGCTGTCATCCACAGCACATACTTCTGCCCCACACTTGCACACGCACACACATGCACGCGCACGCACACACACGAGCATGCCTGCCTTTGATCTCCAAAGGGGACCCCATTGACAGGCTCTTAATCGCAGCTGCTAGCAGGGCCTGTGCTCTGAAGTCCCGAGTAATGGGATTTGGTGTTTCTGATCCATCTGGGCTGACCGCTCCCCGATTATAGGTGGACATTTTTTCTTTCTATTGCTTCTTTTTCTTTTCTTTTTATCCTTGAAAACAACAAAAAAGCTCCTTAAACCATGCCGACTTAACACGGCTTTTTGCAGAGCCCAGGGATATTGGCCGGGACACAGAGGGCCCAGACCAGTCAGGGGTCTTTGATGCCGCCTCTGTGTGAAATCTGACATGGGAGACCTACCAAGGCAGTTTCTGGGTCTGTGTACGCTGGGGTTCATTCCACCTCATGCTCTTTCCTTTGTTTCTTCCCCTGACCCTTCCTTGGGACATATCGGGAGAGGGTCTGAGGGTAAGGGTGTGGGCGGGTGTGTTTGTACATGCACCTGAGGGTGGGGTGGGCCCTAGGCAGAGCTGCAGCCAGGAGAACAATGGGCTGCGAGGACCACATAGACTACTTGTCCCCCTGTCCATCCTTGTGTCCACCCGCCTGGCTTACCTCACCTGCCTGGCTCCGTGTGCCTGCTCACGCCCCACCATTCCACTGTCCGCCATGATGGGCTTGGCCGTCAGTCGGAGCACTTTCAGCCACTCCAGGAAGCCGGTCCCTGCTCTTGGCCACTGTGTGGCTGGGAGGCAGAAGCGTGACTCTAGGCTGCAGCTCCGGTTCCTGCCGCCGATTGGCTGAGGCAGGGACCAGATGACAGGCCTTAGAACCTTATGGTAGCCATGGCAACCAGCCCCTTTAGACACCGCCACCCCCGAGCCACTCCTGACTGCGGAGGGAGCAGGCGGCACCGCCAGTGGGTCTGTGCCAAGGTCCCCACTGAAAGGTGACTGGGTGTGGCTGTATAGTAGATGTTTCCACACCAGCTATTAAGCATTTTCATGTGTTCACTCATATCAGGCATGCAGGGCATCTCTGTCCCTCTTATAGCTGTCCCAAGACCCTCTGTGCCCTGCTTGAACCCCTGGTAGAGGTTCAAGTAATCTGCAGTCCTTCTGGAGCCCCTGCAGAGAAAAGGACTTCAGGTCAGGCTTGCCCCAGGGACTGAAATCCAGGCCCAGTCTGGTGAGAAAATAGTAAGTAGGGAGCAGTGGAAAGGAAAATCAGTAAGAACTCCCCATCCAAGGAGAGCAAAGCCAAGCTCTTTCCCTAACTCAGATAGCAAAATATCTGCAGCTTTATCTCTGCTCACAAACCACTCCACCAATCACTCTGGCCACTGTCAGTTGAACACATGTATCTGCTCCCAGGATCCCCTCTCAACAGCCATCTAAGGATCTGGGAAGGCCAGCTCCCTGTGGGCCATTATACTCACCTGGCAGAATTCTGGGACCTGGTCTATATTCTGTGATAGATCTGACTTTGCACCTGCTCTCCCCTTGGCTGCAGCGCCCTCTTGCGTACAAAGAACCCCTCTCCATCCCCAGTTCTCAGTGAGGTAAAGGCAGATATGTCCCTCTCCATGAACTGACCAACCTAGACATTTAAGAGTATCAGCAGCCTTGAAGCCACCACCACCCACTCTCTGTCACAGCCAGGAGCAGTTTGGGCTGTCCAGTGCCCCCAGGAATAACACTATCAGGTCAGAAGCCTTCTGAAGACCTTGAGAGAGCCCTGGAAACCCACATCCCTCCTCCCTACCTCCTGGCCTATGCCCTGGATCACAACTGCTGAGCAGAATATCGAAGGGGAGCTCAGGGTGGAGAAGGTGTGACCCTCAGACTCCTGGGAAGGGATGAGAGCTGCGGCTGGCTCTAGGGGGCCAAACAGCCACTGAGGTCCCTGCTAAGGCCAGAGAGACTGGGGTGAGGACAGTACAGGAACATGGGTCCAGGAGGTTCTCATATCCTGCGAAGCAGCCTTAGAGAGTTGGTTGGTCCCACAGAACTGGGCTTGGGATGAACCTGGCAATAGGTGGTTTGGAGCTGACTGTTCTCAGATCCATAGGACTCAGGCTGCTTGAGTAGCCCTCTGGACTTGGCTGTAGACTTCTTCATACCACCCTGGTTCGTCTGAGCTTCCTTGTCACAGGACAGAGCCCTAGCCCTAACCCTAGCTATGCTAGAAGCCACCAGCAGACAATCTAGTCCAAGGGTGATATGTGGATAGACATTGCCTAGGGTTAGCTAGTGGTGTGGTCAAGGAGAAGAGATCAACCTGGGACATGGGGTGAGCTTGAGGATGCTGCTAATGCCATGTCAGAGGAGGCTGGAATGTTATGGACCTGTGGTGGCTCAAGGACTAGAGAAACCCCAGGGGCTCCAAAAAACTTAATCTCATCTGAAGCCAGTGGAGCTGGAGTTGTCAGGTGTGATAGCATAGGTAAATGGAGGCTAACAAAGAACATGGGTGGGTGAGCCTGGCAGTGACAGGCTGAGCAGGGTCCGTGGTATCCAGATAACCCAACAGGACGTGTCTGCTTTTCCCACCATCCTCCAGTCACTGAGCACCTGAGCAGAGCTCAACAGGCAGGTGAGACCAGCAAGGTGACAGTTGTGGCAAAGAATTTCAGCTGGGTCCACAGGCTGCCTCACATCCATCCCATCCCAGTGGGCATGGGCCCTTGCTTGTTCTGGTGTCTCATCTCTGATTGAACAATGTCAACTTTTCTAAAGTCTGTACCACTCACACCCACCTAAGGAAACCATACCCAGCTATAGCAGTAGTAACAGTCTACCCTTTAGCCTACATCTCCTACACAGCCCAGCTAAAACCCGTCAATACTAAGGCTGATCTTGGTCTGTTGTCATAGACACACATGGGTTCAGTCAATCCCTGGCATACAGTCAGAGTAGGGAGTGTCTCTTGACTTGAGCTGCTTAGACCCAGCTGGAAAGGGCAAGGTATGGTCCAGCACAAGGCAGCTCTGCCTTTTGTAGGCTGACCTTGATCAGTGCAGGATGTGTAGTTCCCAGCATAAAGTGAGTACCGAAGATGGCTCAGATGTCAGATATGATGGTGCATGCCTATAATCCCCGCACTTGGAAGACTGACAAGTTCAAGACCAGACTGGGCTACAAAGTGAGCTCAAGACCAGCCTAAACTGCATAAGAGACCCTGTCTCCAATGGTGGCTCAGATGACCAGGCCTGGCCTCTAGATACACAGAGGGCAAAGAAAATACAAACCACCCACCTTGCATCTAATTCCCAGTGCCATGTGTAAACACATGTGGCCATGAACCTGTCTCTGTGCATGTGTGTGACTGAGCATGTATTCCTGGCATTCCCACATCTTATAGGCAGAATGTTAGGGCAGATCCATAGCCGCCTATCTTACAAATTTATTTCTGGTATGGGGGTAGGTCTGTCATTCACTGAGGACTATCATCATTTTCTGATCAAAAGCATTTGTGAGAATTTGATAAAACTGATGTGGCCTCCCCCAAATAGGGTACTTTGCCAGGCTGGTGGTGTAGGCCTACAATCCCAGTACTCAAGTCTGAGGTGGGAGGACTATTGTGAGTTAAATTTCAGGCAAGCCTGAAATACATAGTAAAACCTTGTCTCAAAAAAAAAAGAAAAGAAAAAGACACAAAGGGCTATTTCTGGATTGAAGGCCAAGAGCACATCCAGAGGCTGAGAGTCCACCCCAAACTACCTGGGGCTACAGGAGACATGATCAGCAGTGACTTGCTGAGGTCACAGGACTCCCATCAGTAGCCACACCAACAGCCACCAGGTGCCCATCCAGAATCACAACCCAAGAGTCAGTAATAGAAGGATGTATGCCCTAGACACATCAACTACATAGAATTCTCTCTGTGGAAAAAGGAACAGCACACAACCTCAGTGTCCACAGATCCTTGGGGACAGCAGCTGGAACCAGAGAGTGCATACTCCCCATACTGGATCTCTGACAGGGACAGTGGATGTCTGTCCACTGTTTGTCTCCAGACAAAATTCTTAGTCCTCCAACCAAAGGAACACACATACCACCTGGTTCAGACTTTACTTGCTCCCAGACCCACTGGGACAATAAATGTTATCTGGCATTTACCCCAATCTGAGCAGGGCCTCTCCTTAGTACCAGGCCTCTGGGGGTTCCCGGGACAAAAGTGCCCCCAGGTGCTGTATGGTCAGCATACAAGAACCAAGATTCACCCATTGCCCACAGGTAGCCCTCATGGCTCCCCCAAGTTCTGTGTCCACAGTGATAAAAGACCCAGCAAGAAAGGCTGAGCCTGGTGGTGAGGCACTGAAGAGGCTATTTAGTCACTTCCCGCTGGCTCTCTTCTGCACCACCACAGGTTCTGACAGCGCCTGTTGCTGAAGCCGCTCAATCAGCTCTTCCGTGTAGATCTTGAAGAGGGGCACAGGGTCCTGAAGGGAAAGGGTCCTAGTGAGGTTAACAGTACCCAACAGCAGCCGGGGCTCCAGGGAAAATGGGAGGCAACTGCTGTTGGTCAGACATCTCAAGAAATGGGTGCATAGCAGGACTTGTACCCCTCAGCTTTGCTTACAAGGCTAGTCACCAAATTTGTCAACCTGGAAGGCAGAGTCTGTCCATAAGGTGAGACCTCCCCTTTTTGGGGGACACACAAACCATGAGCCTTCCTCTGGTTTCCCTGAGGCACAGATGAACTAAGCAGACAGAATAAAAACTGCCAATTGCTATGCCATAGGTGGGCTCCCTGTCTTGTTAGCTACTGGCTCTAGACCCTCCTAGAGAGTTAAGACACAAAAGGAAGACCTTGGGGAATCCAGGCAGCCAAGTAAACACAGTCAAAAATCTTGCTCTGCTGCCAGATGTGGTGGTACACACCTAGAATCCCAGCATTCAGGAGGATGAGGCAGAAGGATCATTTTGAGTTCAAGCCCAGTGGATTATACAGTGAGTTGAAGGCCATGCTGAATTACATAGCAAAAAAAAAAAAAAAAAAAAAGCTGGTAATATAGCTCAGTGGTACAGTGCCCGTCTGGCAAGCACAAGGTCCTGGGTCTGAGTCCCAGTACAAAAATTTTTTTGTTTTTGTTTTTTAACTTTTTTTTATCGGTACCGGGGATTGAACTCACGACCGCCTGCTTGCAAGGCAGGTGCTTATGCTGCTGAGCTAAACCCCCAGCCCCCCCCAAATTTTTTTACTCTTTTTTTTTTTTTTTTTTTTTTTTTTGCAATACTGGGGATCGAACTCATGACCTCGTGCTTGCCAGCAGGCACTTATGCCACTGAGCTAAATCCCCAGTCCCAAAAAAATCTTTTCACTGAAAGTCTAGGGACAAAAGACAGAAGGAACCTCCTCCAGGTATACACAACAGCAGATACAGGTGCACCAGTAGATGTGACACCTGCTTTTTCAGGCTCTCTGACTACCCCTGCAAAGGCAGCAAAAGCTGGCACGCCTACATGCTCACCTTCTCCTCCAGAAGCCTCTGCTTCTCCACAGCCTCCTCTAGCGTCAGGCCAACCCACTCAGCCTCCTCCTCTGGAATGACAAACTCCTGGGTAGGAAAACAGAAGGCACAGTGAGGCTAAGCCTTGCCAGGGACCATGGGCAGCAGTGAAAACGGGAAATCCTTACCTTGTACTTGTCATAGATGGCCATTCTCCGCTCAGGGTCGTCTGGGTGTAGCTGGGGGTCCTGCCTGGCAAGCCTTAGCAGCATTCCTCGTTTCAGGTCCATCCCAAACTTGGAGCACAGGTCTTCCTTCGGGGTCTGCAGGAGGTTCATTTGGGCCAGGTGCTGATGGGCTCCACCCACCCTGCCAACCACCCCTCAGCTACACCAGAGCAGGCAGGCATGGTGGGCAACACTAGCACCCAGGCCTGAGGTAGATCAAGACAGAAAGGTTAAGCTCAAGAATCAAAAGCAAGTGGCCATTCTCACTCATTTTCACTCAGTATCCCATATAAGGAACTCCTGTGGGGAGAAAGCCCTACCAGGGTTGCCCAGAAAAGGGAATGATCCTACATATGCTTTGCCAGTGACTCTCCAGACACCACAAGCTCCAATATGTCACTGCTCTGACCACAGGACCCTATCATACATTAGCCCCTCTTGCCTTAAGGATATAAAAGTCAAACCCATAGGCCTCATCAATGAGATCCAGGGTCCGCATGGTTACAGTCACAGTGAACTTCTTGTCCAGGATCTCGCTGTAGAGCTCACGCTGAAACAGCTGTGGCTTCCACACCTTCTTCACCCTGTTTGAGAGCTAACAGCACAACACAAACCTCATGATCTGTGCCCTATCTCATTACAGACCATGTGGGGCCCAAAGCAACTATCTGGTGGGGTCAGACTAGTAGGTACCCCAGTGCCTTTACTCTTTCCAGGAAAAGGGTACCCTGGGAGGCCTCAAAAATACAAGGGTCCTCCCAGAAGACTCAGACTCACCATAAGCAAACAGTGGGGACAGGTTCCGCTCCTGCCAAACTGTCTTCAAGTCTCTGTCTTTTTGATTCTTTTTTTTTTTTTTTTTTTTTTTCCCCTAAGACAGGGTCTCACTATGTAACTCACGTTAGCTTTGAACTTTGGTGATGCCCTCACCTCAGCACCCCAGTGCAGGGATTATAGGTGTGTACCACCATACCTAGCAGTATGCCTGATTCTATTAAGATGCAAAGTAGGCACCCTGTCACAAGACAGACATCTTGGCCAAGTCAAGCTAGTAGGTGAACACCGACCTCATCTCTCCCACTTCTCAGCTGTAAAGTCTCTCCTCCTAGCTTTTCTTTTGACTGCTATGGCCACCCTTCCCATGTCTTTGCCTGTGCTGTTTTCCCGAGGCTCGGCCACCCCATCTCAGAATACCTCTGGTTTTGCCAGTGAAGTTTGGCAGATCTGTACCTCTTCACTTGTTACCATGCTCTTTGGGTACAGCCGAGTCCAGCAAACTAATAAACCAGCCCACACCCACCTTGTCGTTGTTGGCGTATCTGTAGCCCAAGATCCAGCCCTCGCCGCCCCAGAGCCCCTTTTGGGACTCCGGAGGATAGTAAATAGGGATTGGCACGTCCTCCACGCGCTCCCGTTGCCCGTTCTTGGGGTTGATCTTGAACTTGGCCCCGTGAGGCCGGTAGTGGACAGGGGTAGGCAAACGTGAGTCCTCCAGAGAGCGCAGGAAATGCGCAGGCAGGCGCGAGTAGATACCTTCCCGCAGCTGCCTCCACAGGTGAACCGGGAACCTGTGCAGAGGCATTGCACCGCGCTGCTGTAGCTCTCAACTCGGGTTAGACCTAACAAATCTACGCCAGAGGAACCGGAACTGCGCCGGGTGCCTTGACCTTCGCTTGTCGGTGACTGGCTACTCAGGCTGTTCGTCTACGTTCGTCCCGCCCCCATTCCTGGCTTTAGGGACCGTGGAGAACATCTCGTGGAAAAGATACTGGTTCAAAGCATCAATAGCCAAATACGTTCCAGGTCTTTCCAGAGAGGACTGCGAGAAGTTGGGTCCTGCCTCTCCTACCACCCCAGGAAAGAGCAGAAAAATGTAAAAACTTTTCAGGCTTGAAAAATCAGTGTAGAGTATTAAATTCACCTATCACATAAAAATGGCTTGCTGGGAATGGGATACACACCTCTAAACCCAGTACACTAGAGGCTGAGGCAGGAGGATCTCTGTGTTTGAGGCTATCTGGGCTACAGTTAGTGCAAGGTCAGCCTGCACTACAAATCGAGACCTTGTCACACACCAAAAACAATCCAAAAAAAAAAAAACCAGGGCATGGTGGTGCATGCTTGTAATCCAGAATTGTCAGTTCTTGGCCAACCTGGACTACATTGAGTCAAGGTCAGTCTGGACTATAAAGTGAATCTGTCTTTAGAGAAAAAAAAAAAGTCTTGAAATCCGTTTTTTAAACCACCATATAAGGAATGCTTTGGTGCCTAACTGCAAGATGATTTGGTCCTTAGGAGGCTCAGAGGATGGCCCTAGGCTCTGCAACACCAGCTTCCCAGCCCCTGGGGGAGATGGGCGGTAAGCCCAGTCACCTGAGCCAGGTCTCAGAGGCACTTTTCTGAGTCTTATTTAGTCTAGTGCAGGGAGGGGGACAGCCATCACTTGGGCTCTTAAGACCTGCTCAAAAGGATGCTTGCCAGACAAGGGCCCCAGAAGTGGAGGTGGAGGGCATGAATCACACACTTTTGAACAGCTGGCTAGTGCCCTCCCCAGGAGGCTCTTTCCACCACCTGAGAACAAGAGGAAAGGGCAAAGCCCTATATTCCCCAGTTGCTGGTAACCTTGGTCTCTCCCACTGCAACTGCAGCAGCATGAGGTTCCTATGGAGGCATTCAGGCACACAGGATCAGGGAGGCCAGGATCACTATACTGCCAGTCTCAGGGACTCAGGTCTCCTTGGCCCTGTGGGTCTCACATCACAACCTCACAGGAGAACAAGGCAATAGGGGACTTTACTGCCTCCAGCCTCTAATCACCACGAGGCCAGCAAGGATTAAGGCTCTGCCCACACGTGTTATCTGCGATCTCCAGGGACCACAGCAAGAGCCACTGAGACAAGCTGAGGCTCCTGGTGAGATGATGTCAACAGCAGACAGCAGACAACAAGAGGGAACCAGTTCCTCTGTGTGTGTGTGTGTGTGTGTGTGTGTGTGTGTGTGTGTGTGTGTGTGCTGGAGAGGGGATATTCCTTTCCTCTGGCAGAGGAAGCAAAGGGTCTCAGGGCAATTTTATTCAGTTGGAAACCAATCTAGGCAGGGCTGGACAGGGTTTCTCTTCCTTGGTCCTATTCCTGGATGAAGAGGTTATCGGTATCAGGTGTCCCAGAGCTGGCTGAATCATGTCACAGTGTATAGTTCATCACGATCATTCTTGCAGATCTGATAGTGGCAGGGCAACTTCTGTGAGCAAGACCAGGGTTCAGCCTGCTTATCCCGTGGTGGTAACAGGAAGGCTACACTCCCAGCCAGGAGTACATGCCAGATACTGTGTGTGTAGTAATAGTTGTCGTTGGTTGTCAGGAACACATAGATGGTGATGCCCATAGAAGCCATGGCGATGCCAGGCAGGAGATAGAAGGCCCAGCGTTGCCACGAGGTGGGATAACACTGGTGCCGGTGCCTGCAGCGGTACACCTGAAGCAAACAGTCATTCTAATGTTGGTGCAGGCTGGGTGTGGTTGAAGCTCCCAGAGCCCTGGGCTAGGTGTTATAGCCTCCCCAAGTCTGGGCAACAGAACCACGAAAGTAGGTAACTTAGAGAGGGCACTAGGACACAAGGCCATTGGTCCTCAGACCCAGACCTCTGGCATATACCCACCCTGGGTCTCTGGGATATGTCAGGTGGGAGGGAAAACTCTAGAAGCCCTCAGCAGATATTAGGCATTTGGGCCCTAGACCTGCTTACAAAGCAGGACTAGGAACTGGGCCAGGACATAGGCCTTCTCCCAGAGTCTGGGCAGGCACACCTGCCTGCCCTAGTCCTTACCCACATGGAAGTCATGATCACAAAGGCAAAGAGGCAGGGCCCCATTATGTTCCAGATGCCTATACGATTCAGGTGCAAGGACATGGCCAGAACCAGCGTACCCAGGAGAAACAAGACCTGGAGAAGACACAAAGGTGACTTTGGGGTCACAAGAGTTTTGAATTGGGGTCATCTGTGCCTGCACGGAAGGGCAAGGATATAGCTCAGCAGCATAGCATCTGCCTGGAAAGTACGAGGTCATGAGTCTGATTCCCAATACCAAAAAAAAAAAAAAAAAAAAAGACCCATTAGAAACAAATGGCCATCCTGTCATACCCCACCATCTCTCAAAAGTTCTATCTACCCCTTTTGGAGCTGCTGGAAGAATTTGCCCTACTCTGTAGGCTGGAAGAAAGCTATCCTCCTTTGGCTCTTGCATTGCATCCATAGGTGAGTGTAGCCTTGACATCTTTTTATCTTTTTTTTTTTTTCAGGGATCAAACTCATGACTGCCTGCTTGCAAGGCAGGCGCTTATGCCGCTGAGCTAAATCCCCAGCCCCTGACATCTTTTTATCTTTAATAAAAACTTTTAATCATTATCACTAATATTATTATGTAGAGGTTAAGACAGGGTCTTGTTATGTAGTTCAGGCTGGCCTTGAACTCAGTTTGTAGCCCAGGGTTGTTCAGAACTCATGGAGATCCTCTTGCCTCAGTCTCCCAAATATTAGGATTATAGGCATGTGCCACCACACCCAGCAGCCTTGACATTTCTGAGGCACAGACAGCCAGCCAGACATCTCTGGGTACAAGGAGACAGTGCCACTCCCCAAGGTTGGACACAAACTAGACAGCCACAAATGGCACCTTTGTGCCCACACATTCCCCTTCCTCTGCACTCCTGGGTTTATGGACTTTCCCATCAAGACAGCCTCAGTCTCTCTCCAGATTTATGCCCCCACAATGACTCCAGCTGGACCCCAATACTTTGCAAATTTCCTCTCCCAATCCTGTCCCCTGACCATGGAACTCTCAAGGATGCCCCTCAAGGTAGCTTCAGGCCTGAAGTTCTCAGAGCAGAGACAGAGAACACAGTTCACAGGCACCAGAGATATACTCGAATTGGTCAGTCCAGCTGCAGCAAAAAAATTCCCAGTGTTCTGACACCAAAGGACCCAGGAGGATGATTGGGTTTCTCAGGAAGGCATGGCGTGGTGTGGGCTCCTATCTGAACAGGGCCTTGAGCTGGGAGGTCTATTGTGTTTTTTTGCTAAAGATAGGGTTTGCTACATAGTTCAGGATGTCCTTGAACTCACTATCCCAGGCTGGCCTTGAACTTGTGGTGTTCTACCTCACCCTCCCAAGTGCTGGAATTCCAAAGATATGCCACCACATCTAGCCAGAGCTGGCAAGTGTTGCAAAGCCCTGCTCACTACCTTCCATCCTGGAGTCTTTTGAAAAGTAGCACTTTCCCCTAATAGGTGCCTGCAGCTGCTTCAGATGGTGATTGATCACCAGGTGAGACTTTAGCCCCAATACTTTCTCTGCCTTCTCCCTCCCACTTCCTTGCATATGCTGTGTGGGGGAGGGCTTTTATTCCCACAGAGCCCAGACCCCACATCAGAGGTCACTCACATGTTTCAGAACTGTCTTCAGTCGGGCCATGGAGAGGATGGTAACCCAGGTAGATACCCCAGAACCCAGAAAGTCACAGTACTGGAGCGTATCATAGCTGAGGATGCACAGCACAGCTTCTCCCGGCTGGTCACAAGCATGGTAGAACTGCAAGATGGGCTAGTCAGCAGCATCCTGGACCTCCCCATCCTAGGGAGCCCAAATATGTGGGCTGTGCTTACCGTGGAGATGAACATGGTATAGAGGTAGACAGAGGCCTCTACCAGGAAGGCACGGTGCACACACACAGCGATGGGAGCCAGGAACATGAGGTTGCTGAGGGTAAGCAGGAGCGTAGCCACCCTTTGCTGGGCCACTGTCTGGGCTGTACTGTTGTCAGTGCAGCTCCATCCACGCCAGCCTGGAGGTACAAAACACCCAGGGGCCTGGGGTGGGCAGCTGGGGCGAAGGTCCTAATGGGAAGCTTTCCTCTGTCAACCAGGAGTAGATGTAGAGGTATATATGGGACAAGTATAGACAGGTACTGATAGATTTGGCATGTGGGGTCAGGTATACACAAAAATAAGACATAGATAGGTGTGGGCAGATATGTATAGGTATAGGCAAACTATATGAGCAGGTATGTGTACATGCATAGGCAGATGTGGGCATGCAGACACCTTTGCAAGAGGCAAGAGAGGCCAAGGTCAGGAAGCAGTACCACCCTGGAGATACTGCATGTCTGTGCTTGGGCACTAGATTATGAGGGGATGTGAGGCATGCCTCCTCCCTACTTTGCTCAAAAGGTATGCTCAAAAGCTCTGCTGGGGTTCCACAGGAAAAGGCACAGGATTGGGATATATGGCAGCAGAGACTGCCTCTAGGTGTGCAGAGCCCCAGTTCTCACCTGCTTTGCAGCTGCAACCAGCATACAGGTACCCATATCTGCGGAGGAGGTGGCACTGGCCATAGAGTCCACAGTCATTAAAACAAGGGGCCAGATATATAGTAGTCTGCACGTGAACCATGGCCTGATCACAGTCCCTGTAAGGGTGGGAGGCACAGTACAGCTGACTGCAGCCTCTGCTGGCCAATTACCATCAGGGCTTTCCATAGGCTTATGAACCCTGAATTGAGCCTGCCAGGCCCTGACAACCCCAGAAGAGATGACAGCCCCAGAGATGACCTTTCCTCTTTCCAAAGCTGCTGTGGAAGGATGACCACGTAGAAAAGGAGGATGACTCCTCTAATACATGGATAACAATTGATCCCTCACTGTTAGCAAGAAAGCTCAGGAAGGCCATGGTCCTAACCACAATGCTTTAACTGGTTGTTCCTAGCTAGAACCTCATTGGTGGGCCCCAGGTTTACGTACTCAGGATTCTCAGGGCAGGCAAGCTGCAGGGAAAGGTACCAGTTGTCTGTCTCTGGGTAAGGGATGATGAGGTTGGCTGTGTTAGATGAGGCATTCACAGACAGAGGGTAGCCCTGGAAAAAGGCTGCATAAAGCAGGAAGTCCTGTTAGCAAGACCAGAGGGCTTGGTTAGGGCCACCCTCCAGATGCCACCTGCCTACCATACCTGTAGTACAGTTCAGTGAAGCACTGAAGTTGAGGAAGGGTGAAGCAGCATTCACACAGGCCAATACCAAGATGTCATTTGTGACCTCAGTCTGGAAAGGGAAGTAATGCAGAATTGGCCTCTTGGCCCCAAAGGGCCAGCACACCATCTGCCCTACCTATAAGCTCAGTCACGTTGCCTTTCTCCAAGGCCCCTGCATGCAGAGGGCTCACCTCCAGCCTACACACTTGACCCAACCTATTTCCACAGCCTGTTCCCTCAAGCTTAGCCCTGGGACCTACTGACAAAGATAGGGCTGCCCTAGAGGAGAGGCTTCCCAACCTGACACAGGGCCTTTATGTTGCCCATACCTGCTGCTATCACACTGTTGCCTTGGTGACCAGAATGAAGTTAGTGTACAAAGTGCCCTGAGCCAAGCCCATGCCACTTGCAGATAGGCTATCCAGCAGCAAGGATAGTACCTTGTTGGACTTCAGGGTGATAGTGAGGGAGCCCCCACTGTCCATGCCTGTGTCGAGGCGGAGCCGCATCACAGAGGGTTTGTCTGAGTGCACTAGCACTAAGACTCCATCCAAGGGCTGGAAGCGCACGGAGAGCACATCTATATCTTCCCTCATGACTGAGTAGCTTAGCAGGCAGAAGGGGCCACCACCCATCCCACCATTCCTGCTCAGGTCCTGGGGGGCAGAGCTCTGGGACAGCTGGTTTGCAGAGGCATCATAGCTCTGGTTTGTGCTGTTTTGAACAAGGTGCTGGAAGGTCATGCTCCATGGCCTGCAGACTGTTAAAAGGACAAAAGGTTCAGCTGGAGGAAAGCCTTAGGGTCAAGGGAAAAGAGAGACACCCACCTTCCTCCATGTCGCCCACCTGTGAGGGCAGCCTCAGCACTGAAGGCCACTGACACGTGGGGCCCTTCCAGGCTCTCAGCTATCACTTGTAGCCATTGGCCCCAGGGTGGTGAGGGCAGCAGCAGACGACAGGACAGGATGGAGCCAGTGCAAGTCAGCACCTTCTGGAAGTTGCTGGGCAGCGTGGCCACACCCACTGTGAGACGTACTGGGCATCCTAGGCTCATGTTGGATACACAGCCCTGTATCTCCAGCCGAAGCTCCTGGGTGTACTCAGGGACAAAGATCCTGGGGCAGGTGGTATGACCTTGCTCAGCCTCTGTACTTCCTCTAATCTACCTGGGCAAGGAATCTGTCCCCACTTCCCAGTACAACTCGAAGGTATAGGACCAGGCTGGGAATAGTGGTACCACCCACTCCAACCCAGAAGGCTGAAGTCACAAGGCAGACCCAGTTCTCTTTTAGGACCCACTCACTTGAGATAGCTGGGGTGGGCAACTAGGATCTGTGGAAGGGGCACATCAGGCTCCAGGATGGTGACCTCGACCACCCGTGTAACCAGCATGTCAGGCTGGAAGGAGTAAACACAGGAGGGAAAGCCCTACGAAGACAACAAAGCCCAAGGATATCAGAGAATGCAGGGTACAGAGGTTGGAAACAGGCTCAGGGGAATTGGGGCTCATCCAGGTGGGGTGGCTTAGCCCAGAGCAGCCTGCCCCAAAGAGGTGGACAATAGGTCACCCATGCACCAGGGACTCTGTCCCCATCCTGGAGGTCAGCCCCCTCACCTTCACCTCGATCTTCTGAGAAGAGGGGGGCAGGTGGGCGACTACAAACCAGTCCCCAGGGGCTGGGTGGGACATATTGACAGTAGTGTTGCCCAGCAGCATGGTACTTAGCAGTGCCCTGACATGGAAGGAAGGCTGCACCATGGTGTCATCAGGAAAGCTGGTGCCCAGTGGATTGATGACAGGAGGAGCGCCATAGCGGAAATGCCTGAAGGAGGGAAAGTAGAGAAAGAACTACAGTTAGGTAGAGGCCTTGGCCAGGCACTAGTGCTTTGTGCAGGAGTCTCATACTTACACAGTGATTTCTGCATCAGTGCATGTGGAGTCACGGTCCCAGGAAACATGCAACAGCCAGCGCAACAGCACAGTGTCTGGGGGCACCCGGAAGTGGAAGAGTCTGGCGTTGCCATACCAGCTGTAGAACGACAACTTCTGTGGGGCCTGTGAGAAATGTTCAGACACCAGCCTGGCTTCTGCAGGGAAAGAATATTATCAGTCAGTGCAGGGCACCGCTTGGGATGGAACACAGGTAGAAACGAGGTTCCCAGAGGGAAAGGAATTAGGAAATGAAGTCCTGGGGTCAGTAGAGCACCTATCGGGCTAACCCTGATGTTGACAAAGGTCCCCATTGTCCTCCAGCCCTTGGTCTTGACAGTTGGAAATTTCCCCTCAGGCTTCATTCTTCTGCCTCTTCTCCCCCAGAACTACAGCCGAAATGCCAGGTGTCTGGCCTCATACTGGATGGATGGCCTCTAACTATCTACGGGACACATGTCCAAGCTTCTTGGTAGAGGACAAAGCAGGGGCCCACAGCCCCTAACTAGGGCTCCTCACAGCACCAGGCCTTATAGAGTTCTCAGGCCCTCATGCCAGCCCTAGTGCCAGTCAGGCCTTGTGTCCATGTGACCCTTTCCCCTCTGGGTTCCAACATCCTCATGGGTAGGCTGAGGTGTACAGCATGTTCCTGAGGTTAATGAGTGTGGCAAAGTGCTTCCAGTGCCTAACACTGGAAGCACTGAATGTTCCCTACCTAGGAAGCCTCCCTCTAGAAGAATGACTGGTCTACACCTTCCCAAGGAAGAGGAGAGTCAGGTGAGCAGCTGCCTCTCCTGCCAGCCTCATTACTCCTCCACAGAGGAACCTGGTGAACAGATAGCCTGCTGGCAATGCTAGCAGCTTCAGAGAAGCCTGGATAGGTGCTGGGCAAGGCAGGCTCCACCCACAACAGGTTCCAAGTGCCTGCAAGGCCACCAGACTCACCTACCAGGTGGTGGCCCAAGTCAGGAGTTTCTTTTTCTTTTTCTTTTCTTTTTTTTTTTTTTTTTTTTTTTTTTGGTCTTTTTCCTTTTATCGGTACCGGGGAATTTCTACAAGCCCTTGAGTGATACAGGGCCTACATGACAATATAGAGAGAAAAATGAAAGTTCTAGGAACTAAGTCAGGACAGTCTCCCACCCCTAGGACAATGGAGCCTTAATAGAGGCAGCCTACTAGATACACACCCAGGGGCAGGGAAGGGAGATCACCCATTAGGTACAACTCTCCTAAACTGCTAGAGAAAAGCACCCCACCCCCAAGTCAGCCTGAGGACACTTGGAGCCCAGGGGATGGCTGTGATGGTGTTTCAACAGATAAAACAAGAAAAAAAAAAAAAAAACAGCCTAAGGTCTCAAACGCTAAGCAGCCTCTCCAAGCTTCTCAAGACTCCCACAATGTTATTTTGGTGATCAAATTAGGAAGTTTGCAAGATGGGTTGAGCTCCATTATCGCATCAGGAAGGATAGGAAAGACCAGTCACACATCTCTGCCCACTCCACATCCCAGGGACACAAGTTGGATATGGAGGGGAAAAAGAAAGAAAGGAGCTTGAGTTTTGGCTCACACCCTACCCTGCCTACCCACAGATCTCAGCTAGTGCCACAGAGCTGCCTGCCTGCCCCTCAGCAGTCTGGGGAGGACAGAGAGACTAACCTAGCCCATAAAGTCCCCACCCAGCCTGACTAGGCTGTTCTGCACACATCTCGATCACTAATGACCTCTCACACAGTCCTGGCCCCAGAGAGAAATAGGAGAAATAGGGTGTCTGTGTCCAATGGAGCAATTTAATCAGAAGCAGGTTCCTCGGGGAAAACTGCCTTTCATTTCAAAGTGGTGCCAAGTTCAAAAACCAGGAGGCAGAACCATCAAAAGAAATAGGAGCTTGGAGAAGCATTATTTCAGAGGAAGCCTGCAGCAGGGAAAGGAAAGGGAGCCAGCCTCAGAAGCACTGGATGAGCTAGCTGCGGGTGCCCAAGGAGCAGGCAATGGTGGCCAGGAGCATGGGGACTCTTGAAGCCAGCTTGCCAGGGATGCACACCCCTAGGAGTTCCAGCCTACAGGGGTAGGGAAAGGAGGTCCTGTTGCCAGGTGTCTAGGGCCTGGTTGTTTGCATCTCAGTCCCTGGGCGTTCTAGCCACCTCATTGGTCTTCAGGTAGGAAGCGGACACTCAGGAAGCAGAAATGCAAAGGCAGGCAGGCAAGTTCCCCTCCTGTCCCTCCTTGGCTGGACAGCCTCCTCTGCCTCCATCAAGGCCAATGACACTGGACTGGGGGACACTGTGGGAGGTGTGCAAACATGCCCACGGGATCCGTGCTTTACAGTCTAAGCAACTTTATCCCATGTCTACGACTCCACAAGAGCAAACGGAGGCCCTAGACTCCCTCTGTCCCACCGCTCTTCCCAGAGGGCCATCCAGGCTAAGTCACTCCATTCTCCACTCAGGCTTATGACGGTCAGCTCCCGTCCCCAACACGCTGGGAAAAGGAGAGGAGCGCACACTCTCAGGGGGCTGAGCTGGCCGGATCCAGCCGGGGACGGGAGAGGGATAGCAGATGTTCCTTCTACCGAGGCGCTGCGCCGGTACCACACGGGGGAAACCTCGGTCCCCGCCGGTGCCAGGTGAGCGCACAGGTGTCCCCAGGTGAGTCACAATGGGCCCCGCCCCGGCTCTCCCCTACCGCCCGCGCCCCCCAATGGCGGGCGCCTCGGGCCCGCCCTCGCTCACCGCTCCTACCGTAGCCGCCGGCGGAAGGCAGGTGTTGCGCTAGCAGGAGCAGGAGCAGCGGCCCCACCACCGTTGTCGCCGCCCGCTCCGCTACCCGGGTGCCCGCGCCGGCCCAGCGCATAGCTCCGCGCGCCCCGCGCCGCCCCCGCCGCAGTCTGGGCGCAGCGCTCCCATGGCCGGCCAGCCGGCCACTGCGCCCCTGGCACTTCCGCCTGCCAAGCCCCGCCCCGCCCCTCCCGGGGCCGGGGTGGGGGGGCCCCGCGGACGGTCATAGGGGCAGGAGGAGGGGCGGAGCGCGGGGGGAGTGCGGAACCCCAGAACACCCAAGGCAAAGGATGGAGGGGTGACGTAGACTACTGGGAACGGGGACTGGAAGGGTCACACGGGATGCTTGAGGACAGTGGGGGAGGGGTTACCGCGAGAAGTATATGGGGAGACTGGCACAAAGGGGTTCAAGCGGGATGTATGGGATCAGGGGCGGAGAGATCATGTGGAATGATAATGGGACCCGAACCGAGAAGTCAGGCAGAACTGTGGGACGTGATGAGCTTGAATTGTAGTTGCGAAGGGGACATAAAAGGACCCGAAATTTTTCCTGGAAGCGCCACAGCCTCCCTGGCCATCAGCTCTGTGCAGGTGAGGATCGCGAGATTCCACGCAGAGGGGCCTGACTTAGGGGAGATGAGACCTGGTCAGAGTACTACTGGACCTTCGGAACCCTCAAGCCACAAAGCACCTGAGAGTAAAACACAGTTGCTGCCCCGCACTCTAGAGCATGGCCAGCTTCCGAGGCTGATCCCGAAGGATAAAGTTTGAGGTCAGCGTGGGCAATTTAGCGGAACGGCCTCAAAAATAAGATTTAATACCGGGCATGGTGGTGGATGCCTGTAAGCCCAACACAGAGGAACTGGGGCAGGATGATCCCCTCGAGTTGAGCACTACATGGTTCATGGCTAGCCTGAAATGCATAGCAAGCCCGGCTCAAAAGATAAACAGGTTAGGGCCAGGGATTTAGCTCAAGAGCACAAGCACTTGCCTGGCAAGCTCAAGGTCATGAATTCCATCCCAGGTACCAAAAAGAGAAAATAAAGAGTAAGTGCAGCAAAGAAACCATAAAAATCTTGGCACAGAATTTGAAGAAAATTTTGCTAAATACCAGAAACCTTGGAGATGAGCTGGAGACATCCAACTTCGTGAAAAGCTTTCTGATTAAGTATGACACAGATCTGAAATCCCAACACTCAGGAGGCTTTCAAGTTTAAGGCCAGCCTCAAAGTGAGTTCAAGGCCAGCCTCAACTGCACAGAGAAACTCCATTTCAAAAAGGCAAAAAAACAAAGCAGCTTTCCGCAGAGCAAAACAGGTATGGTGACACGTGCCTATAATTCCAGCCAGCACTCACAGGCTGAGGCAGGATGACAAATTCCAGGTGAGCCTGGGCTATATAGTTCAAAACCAGCCTGAACTGCATAGCAAGACCCTGTCTCAAAAATAAATAAATAAATAAATAAATAAACCTAGCATGTTAGTGCACATCTATAATCCTAACTATGAGGGAGGATTGAAATTTTGAGGCTAGTTTGAGCTACACAGCAAGGCACTGCTTCTAAAATAAAGATTAATAATTAGGGGCTGGGGGTTTAGCTCAGCAGTATAAGCGCCTGCCTTACAAGCAGACAGTCGTGAGTTCGATCCCTGGTACCGATAAAAAGGAAAAAGACAAAAAAAAAAAAATTATTAAAAAAAAAAAAAAGTGCCTACCTGGCAAGTGTGAGGCATGAGTTCAATACCCAGTACCAAAAAAAAAAAAAAAAAAAAAAAAAAAAAAAAAAAGAAAAGAAAAGAAAAAGAAAGAAAGAAAATTAACAAAATGTAGGGCCTGTTGATAAACCTGTGGCCCTCTCTGTTGTCAAGCAAGTCACCCAGCAGCCAAGCATTGAATAAGTTTCCTTTTTTTTAAAACCTCAATATTCATGCTTTGTTTTGGTATCAGGAATTGAACTCAGGACCTCACACTTGCCAGGCAGGCACTTGTGACACTAAGCTAAACCCTAGACTGTCAACATTCTGATTTAATTGCAATGTCAGTACTTTGGGATAAATAAGTGGATTTGGGGTTGCAGTTTGGGCACTTAGTCTCTATCTAAAAGATTCACCATCACTGGCCTAAGGGCTACAGAATTCCTAGGAGGATGTGCAGATGAAACAGGAAGGGGAGAGCCTTCCTCTATAGAGGAACACAAAAAGTACTGGTCCACACCTGGAATCCCTGGATTATGGAGGCTGAGGTAGAAGGATTGCTACAAATTCGAGGCTAACCTGGGCTGCATTACTGGGTTTAAAGCCAGGCTGGACTACATAACAAAACCATGTCTTCAAAAACAAAACATTAAAATTAAAATAACTTCTTTTTTAAAAAAAAGATAACTTCTTGAGCCGGGCGTGGTGGCACACTTCTATAATCCCAGCACTCCGGAGACCTGACGCAGGTGAATCATTGCAAGTTCGAGACCAGCCTGGGCTACAAAATGAGCCCAAGGTCAGCCTGAACTGCATAGTGAGACCCTGTCTCAAAAACACACACGCCAAAAAATAATAATAAAGATAACTTCTTTATTCACCTAAAAGATCAAACATCAAAACATTTGACTACACAGGAAAGGTGAGATGGTGGGCCTATAAACACTCAATATAGTATGCATAAATTAGGATGGGCCTTGAGAACCTCCAGCCATCAGGAATAGCAAGAACAAACAGTCTCCTCCACTCAGTGATTCCACCTCCTGACTTTTCCCTGCGCTGTGATCATAAAAGCGTGTCCACTGTTATTGTGTACAGATGCACTTAGATGTTAACTCTTATTGATGGACATTCCAATCATGGAACCTTTAGCTATCATAATACCAAGTTTTACTGTGGCTATAGGTTCACCAGATACAGCAGCATGAGCTCAAAGAAATTGTGCACATAAAAAAAAAAAAAAAATACAATAGAGGCTGGGATTTAGCTCAGTGGCATAAGTGCCTGCCTTGCAAGCAGGCAGTCGTGAGTTCGATCCCTGGTAATGATAAAAACGAAAAAAACAAACAAAAAATACAATAAAAAAATAAAAAGAAAAGAAAAAAGAAACTGTGCACAAAAGGCTATCAGAAGGCTATCAGTTTTGTACAAAAGGGAAAACATTTTGTGTGTGTGTGTGTGTGTGTGTGTGTGTGTGTGTGTGTGTCTGTCTGTCGTCTGCCTATCTGTGTAAAAGGCACAGAATGACTCTGGAAATGTTCAGCAACAGACTGGACTGGTTGACTTCAGGGGAGGGAAATTGGGTGGCTGGAAATGGCAAGGAGAGGGAGGAACTATACTTGTTTATATTTCTTTTTCCTGCTTCTTTCAGTGCTGGCACTGAAACCCAGGGCCTGGCACGCACTGGGCAAATGTTCTACCATTAAGTTACCCTCAGCCTCCCATTTGTATTTGGCAGCAAGAGTTAACCTGGCAAACCTCAGGCTAGCTGTAGAGGAAGGAAGATCTCAGAGTCAAGACTAAGGGGGTCCTTTGTTCCCCTGGAATCTGGACTGTGCCCTCCTCCCCTAGGCTTCCTGGTGTTCCCAGACAGATCCTAACTTAAAGGGACAGAGGTCTGATTGTGGATTTTGTTTAACTGTAGTCCTAGTGCGCTGCCTTGCACTCACTGAGACAACCCAGAGTCACGCAGGGACGGCAGCTGTGGTCAGCACTAGGCACCGAGGACTGTTCCATGTGCTGCCCTACAGTGGATTTAGAACTCCCCTCTCACACTTTCCTGACACTTCCCTGTCACTGTGGTTTCCTATGCTTCAGGTTCCTCTAGAAGCCTCTAGGAAAGGAGGCAGCAGAACCTTTCTCTAGTATTTACTTGAGAGCTGGCCAGCTGATGGGTAGACATGGAACTCTAGGCTGAATGGAGATGAGGAACCTCTGCTGAAAAGTTGAACCAAGTTTGAGCAATGGGACTCTACCACATGAAACATTTATCAATTATATAGTGGTTTGTGAACCTTAAATTAAAAACAGGAAGGCTGGGCCAGGGATGTAGCTCAGCAGTACAGCGCCTGCCTGCCTGACAATCACAATGCCCTGAGTTCAGTTCCAGGTACCAAAAAGAAAATAGTAAAAAAAAAAAAAACAAAAAAAAAAAAAACCAAGAGGGCTGGGGATTTAGCTCAGTGGCATAAGCATTTGCCTAGCAATTGCAAGGAACCTGGTCAAAAAGCACCTCATTTAGCCCTCCTAGGGAACAGGTACTTAAGCCTTTGTGTGCAAAAATGTGAACCTCTCAATCCTTTGGAAATTAGTGTAGCAACATTACATTGTAGTAGAAAATTCAAGCTTGTAAGAAGAGAAACACAGGGCTGGAGGTTTAGCTCAGCAGCATAAGCACCTGTCTTGCAAGTAGGCAATGGGGAGTTCGATCCCTGGTACCGATAAAAAGAACAGATACACAAATTTTTTTTTCTTTTTTTTTTTTGTACAAGGGATCAAACTTACTAGGTTGCACTTGCCAGGCAGGCGCTTATGCCACTGAGCAAAATCTCAGGCCCCCAACAAAAGTGTTTGTTTCAGAATTATTTATTGTTGCAAAAACCAGGAAACAGGGCTGGAGTGGGGGTTTAACCTCTCTAGTTGGATCTCCCATACCAAAACAAAACAAATAAACATAAAGCAACCCAGGAAGTAGCCAAATATAGTGGTGCTCCCCTGTAATTTCAGCACATGCGGAGGCTAAAGCAGGAGAATTGCTGCAAATTCAAGGCCAGCCTAGGTTACAAAGTGAGCTCAAGGCTAACCTGAACTGATAGTGAAACCCTGTCTTAAAAAGACAAAGGAAGAGGGGCAGGGATTTAGCTCAGCAGCTCAAGTACTACCTGGTAAGTGCCAGGTTGTGAGTTCCATCCCTGGTATAAAAAAAAGAAAAGACAAGATGAGGGCCAGGGATTTAGCTCAGCTGCATAAGTGCCTACCTAGCAAGCATGAGGTCGTGAGTTCAATCCTTGGTACCAAAAAAAAAGGCAAAAACAAACAAAACCCAGAAAGCTGCATATGGGCAAAGTGAATATAGATTTGTTCTGGATTTTAGACAGGCCTATCTTTGGGTCATTTGGAGAAATACTGATAAAATGGAAATATCCAATTGATAGCATGAGTATATCATGTTTCTAGACCTCAAGACACCCTCCTCCCTACATTTGCCTCTAGTAAACAAGCCAGCAAGCCACAGAGTAGACTACTGCTTGCCCAGGAGGTTGACTAGAGGAAGCACTGCCCATAAGGTGGGGGAGACTACAAGGTGGGGATTGATGTTTTTCAATGTGCTTTTTATTACACTGCGATGGGCACTAATACATGTGCTTTGCGTACAAATTTCAAAATTTTTTTTTTTTTTTTTTTTTTTTTTTTTTATTTTGAGAGAGGGTCTCACGCTAGGCAGTTCAGGCTGGCCTTGAGCTCACTTTGTAGCCAGGTTGGTCTGGAACTGGCAAGATCCTCCTGCTTTAGCCTCCCGAGTATAGGCATGAACCACCACGCCCAGTTTCAAATTTCAAAATTTTAATGACCTCTATAGTTCAGTTTGATCTCAATGACCAGAGCTGCAGTGCTTAGATTTCTTTTTTTTTTTTTTTTTTTTTTGTCTTTTTCCTTTTTATCGGTACCAGGGATTGAACTCACGACTGCCTGCTTGCAAGGCAGGCGCTTATGCCGCTGAGCTAAACCTCCAGCCCCTTGCAGTGCTTAGATTTTAGGTGTCCCATCTCCCACCCCCCAATTTTCCAGACCTTTTTTTTTTTTTTTTGAGACAAGGTCTCTCTATGCAGTTTAGGCTGGCCTTGAGCTCACTTTGTGGCCTAGGCTGGTCTCAAACTCGAAACAATATTGCTGCCTCAGCCTCCCAAGTATTGGGATTATAGGTGTGCTATCCTGTATTCTTGAGGAACGAAAAAGGCTCCCCCATCCCTATGGATTGGCCCTTCTTTTGTACACTGGTCATCTAAGGAGACTGGGGCTGGCATTACAGCCTTGTTAACCTTAGGCTTCATCTCACACTGCTTCCCTTGTATGTAAAAACAGGTCTCAGTCAGGCCTGGTGGCTCATGCCTGTAATCCCAGCACTCAGGAGGCTGAGGCAGGAGGATTGTTTGCAAGAGTTTGAGACCAGTCTAGGCCACAACGTGAGTTCAAGGCCAGCCTGAACTGCATAGGGAGACCCTGTCTTAAAAAGACAAAAATAAATAAATAAATAAAAATAAAAGCAGGTCTCGGGCTGGGGATTTAGCTCAGCAGCAGAAGGTCCTGCCTTGCAAATGCGCAGTCCTAAATTAGATCCCCAGTACCAAAAAAAAAAAAGCAGGTCTCACTTCACACAGGGCAAGAATGTCTGAAGCCCTTAGATACCCTACAGTATTTTCTCCCATCTTGTGCTCCAAATTGAACCCTCTTTCACAGGCATGGATAATTTTGCCCTGAGTGCTTCCTATGTGTTAGGCCTTAGGACGACCCTCTCTTCACAAGCCCTCCCAGATTCTGCAAGTTGAAAGAAGTTTCTCTCTCCCCATGACTGTCCTGTCCTCACAACTTGCTACAACTTATGAGCTAGGTCTCATCCTCTGTGGTCAGGATGGTCACCAGCCTCTGCAGGAGGGGGTGCAAATAGTCAGTCTCTCTGTCTCTCTGTCTCTGGCTCTCTGTCTGTATATCTAGCTCTCTTTCTCTTCCTCCTTCCACTCTGCTTTTTCCTCTCACACAGTGCCCCAGCTTGTCAGCATAGAGTAGATAAATGTGCCCAAACATCTCGGTTTTATGTACAAAATTACTTTCCCCAAAAGTTTTACAACAGCTTTAGGGTTTCTGAATTTTCATTTTTATTAAAAGTTATTTTGGGGCTGGGGATTTAGCTCAGCAGCATAAGCGCCTGCCTTGCAAGCAGGCAGTCATGAGTTCGATCCCTGGTACTGATAAAAAACAAAAAGACCAAAAAAAAAAAAAAGGTTATTTTTTGCTGGGCATGGTGGCTCATGCCTGTAATCCCAGCTCTTGGGAAGTTGAGACAGTTCGAGACCAGTCTGGGCTACAAAGTGAGCTCAAGGCCTGCCTGAAATGCATAGTGAGACACTGTCTCAAAAAGACAAAAAAAAAAAGTTATTTTTTGAAGACCAACTGCCATTTTTTTATCACTTCATAAAGAAAACATCACTTTCTAACCCTAAAAGTAGGAAGCACATATTTTTAGAATTATAAATAAAGGTTAATTGTTGTGGGGGATTTTTTTGTTTGTTTTGCAGTGCTAGGGATAAAACCCAAAGCCTAGTACCTGCTAAACAAATGCTCTACACTCCCAGCCCTTATAATTCTTGTGCATTTCCATTTTGTCTAGGCAAATGGACTCTTCTTGTCCTGGATGTTGGGTACTAATGAATCAGAAGATGAAGGGTGTTAGAAAGAGTAAGAAGAAGCAGGAAAAAAGGAATGATGCTCCACAGCTAATGAGAGATTTTATTGGACCTGAGAAGAGGGTGGGTGTGGTGACAGACATCTGTAATCTCAGCATTTGGGAGACTAAAACAAAGGGATCTTTGTGAATTCAAGGTTAGAGTGGGCTCCACAATGAGTTTAAAACCAGCCTGGATTATATACCAACATCTGTCACAAAAACCAAAACCAAAACTAACAAACAGTCCTGAGAGGGATCATAGGCAAATAGAACATAACTGTCCTGTCTTTTATAGGGTTGTAAGAGGAAGGTGTAGCTATCTTTGAGATATGGCTCTTTTTGAGGCTATAGTCACTGAAATTTCCCGCTCCCCCATCCCCATGGATTGGCCCTCATATGGGTGTTGTTTTTTTTTTTCTCAAGGTAAAAGTTGATTTGAACTTGTTTCCCTGGGGTGTTCTATTCTGTTTGTTATTGTTTTTGTCCTTTTCAGATCAGGTCTCATTATGCAGTTCAGGATGGCCTTGAGCTCACTTTGGAGCTCAGGCTAGTCTCAAACTCCCAACGATCCTCCTGCCTCAGTTTACCAAGTGCTAGGATTACAGGACTGCAGCACCATGCCCAGCTATGGGATGTTCTATTCTGAGAAAAGGGAATTTAAACAGCATAAACCTTAAGGGAGAGGTCTTAAAATGGCTGTGGCTTTTGATCTGGCTAAGACAGCAGCAGTCTGGTCCTACAAAAGACATAGGTAATGATTTCTTTTTATTGGTACCGGTGATCAAACTCACGACCACCTGCTTGTAAGGCAGGTGCTTATGCCACTGAGCTAAATCCCCAGCCCAATAGGTAGTGATTTCAAGCAAGGCTACTGACCAGCTGTTCTAGAGGAGGGGACCAGAGCATATATCTTTGTTCTCTCCAAGGGTGACAGAGGCAGGGGGTGGTTCCTAGGCACAAGGCCCTGAGCATTGCGCTTTGGTGTGAGGTCTCTCCTTGGTACCCTTTATCAGTTTACCTGAGCTGGTATATGAATATGAGGCTTTTCAGGGCCCTCATAATAAGAGGAGTCACCCATACTTCCTGGACCCCCTGCAGTGACCTTACCAGGGGGAGAAAGATCTCACATTTGAAGCTGGAATTCTAAGAGGGCAAGAAAAAGAAAGAGGCAAGGAAAAATTTGAAAAATACCTCAAAATTCTCAATTGAATATTAAGGCTTGGAACAAAGAAAACCATACCTAGCTGGGTGTGGTGGCATACCCCTATAATCTCAGCACTTGAGAGAGTGAGACAGGAGGATTACCTTGAGCTCTAGGCTAGCCTGAACTAAACTCCATAGTGAGACCATCTCTAAAAAGAAAATAAGGAAGAGATAAAGGAAGGAAGGAAGGAAGGAAGCAAGGAAGGAAGGAAGGAAGGAAGGAAGGAAAAAGAAAGAAAGAGAAAGTCAAACTGTCAAAAACCAAACCTAAAGAGAAAGTGTTGAAAATAGAAAAAAAAAAAAAAAAGACAGAAAAATGACACATTACAGTCAAGGAAACAACTGAGTGTTTACAAATTCCCTTCACATAAGAAACAGTGGAGCCAAAATTACAGGTGTGTACCACCATGCCCAATTTGAGACGTCTCTCTCTTCCTTTTTTTTTTTTTTTCTCTTCTTTTTTTTTTTTTTTGAGACAGGGCTTCACTATGCAGTTCAGGCTAGCCTTGAACTACCTAGAACTGAGTTGAGCAGTCTTAACTGCAGTTCAGGCTGGCCTTGAATTTGTGGCAATCCTGGCTCAGCCTCCCATGTGCTAGGATGACAGACATGTACTACCATGCCCAGCTGAGACTGTATCTCTTGATAAATAAATAGAAAAGGCAGAGATTGTCAGATTGCATTTTTTTTTGTTTTTTTCATTTTTATCAGTACTGGGGATCGAACTCACGACTGCCTGCTTGCAAGGCAGGTACTTATGCTGCTGAGCTAAATCCCCAGCCCCTAGATTGCATAAAACAAAACAAAACAAAACAAGACAGCCAAATGTGGTGGTACATATAACACCAACACTCTGGAAGACTGAAGCAGAAGAATTTCGAGTTTGAGAAGAGCTTTGGCAATTTAGCTAGACCCTATCTAAAAAAAAAAAAGCAACTCCCAACTATGTACCCAGGATTTATTGTAACTATAAAGACATGGATGGATGGAAAATAAATGGGTACATGATGTACTAATATCCAGTATAAACAGAACTGGGATGCCTATATTCCTATTCTATAATGTAGACCCCAAGACAAAAGGCATTGCCAAAAATAGTTGGGCACTGTTAAATAGCAGAGGTCTGTAATTTCAGGTACTTGGGAAGCTGAGGCAGAAAGACCACATGTTTAAAGACCAGTATGGGTAACTTAATGAGACCCTGTCTCAAAATTAAAACATTTTAAGGGGCAGAAGGCTGGAGATGTAGCTTGGTTTTAATCCTCAGAACCATACACACAAAATAAACTTATGGAATGCAGCTAAGGCAGTACTTACTGGGAAATGTATAGCTGTGATGGCCAAAACTAAGAAGAAAGATTTAAAAATAAAAAACAACTCAGATCAATAACCTAGCTTTCCACTTTAAGACTCTGGAAAAAGGCCACTTCTATTCATTATCGCACCAGAGATTCTAGTCCGAAAAATTGAACAAGATATATATATATATATTTTTTTGTCTTTTTCCTTTTTATCGGTACCAGGGATCAAACTCACGACGGCCTGCTTGCAAGGCAGGTGCTTATACCGCTGAGCTAAATCCCCAGCCCCAAAATTGAACAAGAAAATGAAATAAAAAGCACACAGACTGGGAAGGAAAAAGGAAAACTGTATTCTCACATAACATGGATCGTTTATGTAGAAAATCCCAAGGAAGTGTCTAAAACTATTATAATTAATAAGTAAGTTCAGCAAGGTTGCAAGATACAAGTCAAATAGAAAAATAATCAAATATATTGGCCAGGCATGGTGGTGCATGCCTGTAATTCCAGCACTTGAGTGGCTGAGGCCGGAAAGTCACTGGGAGTTCAAGGCCAGCCTGGGGTACATACTGAGTTTAAAACCAGCATGAACTACATAGTGAGATCTTGTCTCAAAAAAAAAAAAAAAAAAAAAAAAAGAGGCAAATGTAGTTTAAAACAATTCGCGTGGTAGCGCATGCTTGTGATTCTAGCACTTGGGAGGCAGAAACTGAAGGATTGCTGCAAGTTCAAGGCTGGCCTGGGCTACACGGTGAGTTCAAGGTCAGCCTGAACTACATAGAAAGACCCTGTAGTTAAAAGAATGCTTTTTCAAAAACTACTTGATCTAGAATTAGATCATTTGACTTTTCAGGGATGTGCTGATCTCCACGCATGATATCTCATTATTGGAACTGTGGTTTCTATTTGTGATAAAGTTACAGCTCCTGCAGCTATGCCTGTGGCTTGTCCCTTGCAGTCAAACTGGAATGATTTAATGGAACACACTCCATCGAGGCCAATTGAGAACAAGCAATGGATCTTTTCCCTTTTAGGTCTAGGACTCTGAGGCTGAATCGCTTTGTTCTAAGGTTTCCTCTAGCGCCCTCCTCTGATGGAGGATGTGATTTCCAGCAGCTCCAAAACTAACGGAAAGCGGCCTCACGCCGCAAAATGGGGCAAGTTAGGACTTGTGTGGGCCCTTCCTCCAGGAAAAATACGTAAGATACTTAAGGATTGCGTTGGTGTAAAGAACAATATAATCCAAGCTGGGTCGTTACTGTTATACTGTAATTTTGGGTTTCTTCTGATTTTAACAGAAACATAAGAGTATCTCGTGCGCCTAGGGATTCCGAGAGGGGCGGGATCAGGGGCGGACCCCCAGTGCACCGCCCTCCTCTCTCCCTCCTCCCCCGGTCCTCGGTCTTGCGTCCTCAGCCTTCTGTCCTCCTCCCCCAACCCTGCCAGGCTAGAGTCATGGGCCGCCTCTTCGGGCGCCCCGCGCTGCGGGCTCTGCTCTGCGGGCCCCGGTGCCCGGGCCCGCGCCTGCTCGTGCGGCCCAGCTCGGGTGAGTCGAACGCTGCCAGGGCTGGCGAGCAGCTGCGGCCTTTGTTCGCGCACGTGCGGCTGCGGGAAGGGAAAGTGCAGGTTTAACTTCCCGGATCTGGGGCAACCAAGGGCCCGAAGCAGAAAAAAGCAAAGTGGGCGGGTGCAGTGTGCCTATTGAGAGTCCCAGTGGACCTGTGGCTCCTGAGCCGGGTGTCCTGCCAGCAGAGGAAACTTTCCCATGGCGCTGCTGTCGCCAGGGCATTTGTTTTGGACCAGGCTGCACCATGAGGCCTAAGACCGCCCAGTCCACCCCTGCCTGAGGCCCCGCGCTGAATGCCCATCCATATAATGCTTCCCAAGAGCCAACTAACACGTAAACTGCCTCTCCAGTGCGCAGACAGGCCCAGTCTAGACAGGTCCTTTGTGAACTGGGTTTTGGGAAGAAACAAGCTAGGCCTGGCTTCTTCGTGGCTTTCAATGAGCCTGTGCCCTGTATTTGCCCTGAGACAAAATGTTTATCGCTCCAGGAGTGCCCAGGGCTGCAGGTAGGTCAAGACACCTCCTGTCTTCCTGGCTAGGGTTGGGATTGGAGTTCCCACCTGACCTCTGTTCAGCTGCCATTTTGCATTTTCTGCTCTCTGTGTCCCTTCCCTGCACACTTGAGGGGAGCACACTTTCTCCCTCCTAAGTTTGCACCATTCGGTTCACCTCATTCCCAGGGGATGGGGACCTCCTATAGCAGTCCCAGGCCTCAGACGTTGTCCACTATACACGGAAGGACAAGAGTCAGAAATGCACCAGAGTAAAACTTGCTTAGTTCTAGGGAGCATTTCCTAGCTCTCTGTCCTCTGTGTTTCCTCATATGTTCTCTTGGGCAAAGCCAGCTCAGTCTTGGGCAGCTTTGACCACTGCTTGAAAGAAGCCCATGGGGAAATACTGCTCAGGATGTTCCTGGGTGGCAGGGCCAGATTATTCCTTCTAGTGGCCCAGCAGAAAGGCAAAATCCTGGTGATATCTGGCTCCTGGCAGGGGAAGCCAGTCAGGGAGGGCAAGTCACACAGTAAGGTAATGGAAGCTCTAGCTCCTTCTCTCTGTTTTTTTGTTTTTTGTCTTTTTATCGGTACCGGGGATCGAACTCACTCACGACTGCTTGCTTGCAAGGCAGGTGCTTATGCCGCTGAGCTAAATCCCCAGCCTCCGGTTTTTGTTTTTTTTTTTTTTTTTTTTGGTCTTTTTTGCTTTTATTGGTACTAGGGATCGAACTCACAACTGCCTGCTTGCAAGGCAGGCGCTTATGCCGCTGAGCTAAATCCCCAGCCCTCTCTCTTTCTTTTTGAGACAAGGTTCCACTGTGCAGTACAGGTTAGCCTTGTAGTCCACGCTGGCCTCAAACTCACAGTGATCCTCCTGCCTCAGCCTCTTGAGTGCTGGGATTACAGGCATGCGCCATCACACCCGGTTTCCCTTTCTCTCTCTCTCTCTCTTTTTTTTTTTTTTTGGTATCGGGGATTGAACTCACGACCTAGGGCTTGCCAGGCAGGCGCTCATGCCACTGAGCTAAATCCCTGGCCCTTCCCTTTCTCTTTTAAAGGAGGGCCTACGTGGACCCAGGAGAGGACCCTGGTGGCAGTGAAGCCAGATGGGGTCCAGCGGCGGCTTGTTGGGACTGTGATCCAGCGCTTTGAGAGGCGAGGCTTCAAACTGGTTGGGATGAAGATGCTGCAGGTATCAGACCTGGGCCTGTGGCACACTAAAGTGATGGGTTCATTTTCAGCCCTTCATGTCTCAGCTTGGCATTGGCAGTTGCAGGGGTGGAGAGGTATCTGTGCTGTGGTGGGGGTGCCAGTCCATGTGGGTGTTATCTGCAGGGTACCCTGAGGTCGGGACCAGTGGGGAATTCATCTCCAAGGACTTCTCTTCTCCTTCCCCAATGCTACTCAGGCACCTGAGAACATCCTTGCTGAGCACTACCAGGACCTACAGAGGAAGCCCTTCTACCCAGCTCTCATCAGCTATATGAGCTCTGGGCCTGTGGTGGCCATGGTACAGTTTGTAGAGGCAATGGGGGGAGTGTGGGTGTGTTCTTCAAGCAAAGAGGAATGGCCTGGATTGAGCCAAAGGACTCCTGGTGTTCCTCTACCTCTCCCCAACATTTACTCTATGCTACAGGTCTGGGAGGGATACAATGTGGTCCGTGCCTCAAGAGCGATGATAGGACACACTGACTCCACTGAGGCTGCCCCTGGAACCATCCGGGGAGACTTCAGCATTCATATCAGCAGGTATAGGGGGCCCTGACCCAATCACCCAGGGCCAGTGTTTTGGCTGGCAGCCTACTTCTAATCCACATGATTTAGGTATCTTGCTTGGCTAAAGGTAAAAGCCAGAAGGGACTTGATATCGGGATGTCATTACTAACAACATTGAGTAGAACAGCTTTCTCACAACTTTTTTCACAGAAAGGATACATTCCCTTTGTTTGTTGTGTGTATATTGTGTCATTGTCTTTTATGTGCCTGTGTTGCCAGACACCTGAGGGGTTGGCATTGGGCAGCTCCTATGGAAAGGAGCTAGAAGTTGGGATATGGGCTAGCCTCTGAGGTTGTGGGTAAGAGGCTGAGGCTAGGTGAGAACATAATTTCCTATTAGTCTTTCCCCTTTGTATAGTTATCTGCTTCTCCCCGACACAGAGGGAGCTCCAGGGCATACACTCAAGTTTGAGCCTCACCTTTGCCACCTGTTACCTGGTGTAGGAACATCGTCCATGCCAGTGACTCTGTGGAAGGAGCCCGGAGAGAGATCCAGCTGTGGTTCCAGAATAGTGAGCTGGTGAACTGGGCAGACGGTGGCCACCATAACAGCAGCTACCCAGGCTGAGGGCTCATGCTACCCTTAGCACTCCATTGTCCTCCAAGGCCTAACTACCTCGGTCAACAAGAACTCAAGCCTACACCCATCCTGTCTCTCCTAAACCACTTCCTTGTTCACCTTCTATCTTACTCCAGCCCACAGAAATTTGATCCCCAACTTTATGTGCCTTTCTGTGTCCTAGGCCAGTACAAGATTAAGCCAAATCTTGTATCAAAGTGCCAGAAAACTTTTGGGGCGTCTTCAAAGGTGACTTCCCCTACCCCAAAGGAGAAACATTAAAATTTATTCCTTGGAATGGAAATGTGCGCATTTGATTTCTGCCACTCTGAAACAGCAGTTGATGGGTTTTATGGATGTTGTAAACAATAAAATGGAAGCACAGAGAATTAAATATGCAGGAGGGAATGGATCACTGACTTTGATGAGTGTGTGAAAAGTCCAGGGTCCTACAGTCTGAAATCTGGGGGAAATCAGAGCTGAGCTCCAGACTGATGCTATCCTACTCCCCACATACTTGGTTTTGCTGGAGGAGGATGGCAGGAGAGACAGGTAGAAGCTAAGCCCACTCTAAAGCACAGTGAGCTTATGGTCCTCTCTCTTTGTGGCCTGATGAAGGGGGCTCCCTGGCATCCTCCTCCTCTTTCTTTTCCTCTTCTTCTTCTTCTTCCTCCTCCTCCTCCTTCTTCTTTTTTTTTTTTTTATTGTAGTTTTGAGACAGGGTCTCATTATGCAGTTTAGGCTGGCCTTGAGCTCATTTTGTAGCCCAGGCTGGTCTGGAACTCTCAAGGATCATTCTGTCTCAGCCTGCCCAGTGCTGGGATTATACCATGCCCGGCTTCATTTATCTTCATTTTGACACAAGGGTCACACTTTGTCCTTGGGTCCTCAAGTCACATCTCTATGGCATAGGTAGCAGACACGCTGATTATAAGGCTGAATCGGCCATCAGCCTTTGACATCATGGTGATGTCTTAGATTTTGGAGTGACCGTGATGAATGGGATAGGGTTAATGTGGCAGTAACTTTAGGACTCAAGCCCTGGGCTGGCCCCACGAAGGAGCCTCTCTTCTGCTTTTTTATCTCAAATCTCTGTGTTCATTTTTGTCCACCTAGAAGCAAGTCCAGGAGGCAGGGCTTCCCGCACCTGAGCCCAGCCCTGGTCTGGGGATCAAGAGTGTCCGTGGGGGTGCAGCCAGCTTTAATCATTGCATATGGTGCCCAGTGTGCCAAACGGACTACGGCTGGGAACATCTCCGAGCCCTTGATGTCTCCTTCCAGAGCACACAGTGCCACAAAAATGCCTGAACTGCTGCGCTCAGTCTGGCCCACTTCCAGTCCCAGGAGGCCATGCGCGGGGTGCGCAGGGCGTCCTGGTTGGAGGCGTGGCCCTCAGAAAAGGATTCCCAGAGGGGCGTGGGGGGGGGGACTGAGTCCCTATGAGAGGGGCGGGGCCTCAGGAGGCGGGTTAAGGGGCGGGGCTCCTGCTGTGGGCTAGGATTGCACGCCACGCTGATTCCTCTTACTTATTAAGCAGCTGCAGACCACGGGATATTCTGCTGTCCCTTTCATAGTCGAGCGCTATGGACCAGCTACCACCCGACGTTGAAGAGGATGACTGTCTCCCTGATTACCGCCACCTCTTCCGTCCGGACCTCTTCCAGTAAGCTCCTAGCAGGGCTACCCGGAGCAGCGGGGGACCAGAGTGGGACGCGGGGCACAGGATGGCAACTGTGGGCTGCCTGCCCGCTGCTGGCCTGGGGATCCTGCCAGGGCGGGTAAAGGGAGCGTTGAAGGAAATCATATGTTGTGAAAACTGGTCTCAACTGTTTGGGTTTTTTGGTACCTGGGATCGAACTCACAATTTCACGCTTGCCAGGCAGGCGCTTTTGCCGCTGAGCTAAATCCCCAGTCCTCCTGGTCTCAAATTTGTGAGAAGAAAATTTTAGGTTAAAATCGTTTTACCTGAAAACCTAGGAGATAACCAAAGAAGGTCTAGGAACGACAGACTTTTTAAAAGGCGTTTTCTTCTCTTACAATTCAGGAAATCAAAGTCTGCTGCCTGACCCTTGCCCCCCTCCTCTGTTGTGATAGATAGAAATCATGTGCTCTTGCAAAATCCTTCAATTTGCCACCTTCAACGTATTGGAATATGTTAACCAGTTTAAATAGAAATTTTACTTTCTATTTATATAAATTTGCGCCGGACATCTGCAATCCTAGCATTTGGAAAGCTGAAGCAGAATGGCCACAAGTTCGAGGCAAGCCTGAACTACATAGTAAGACGCTAAGGAGAGCTGGGGATTTAGCTCAGCGGTATAATCGCCCGCCTTGCAAGCGTACGGTCCTGAGTTTGATGACCGGTACCGATTTAAAAAAAAAAAAAACTCTAAGGAAAAAAAAATTGGAAGTCTTTTTTTTTCTTTTCGTTTTTATCATTACCAGGGATCGAACTCACGACCACCTGCTTGCAAGGTAGGTACTTATGCCGCTGAACTATTTCAGTGTATTAAAATCTTTGCTGTGTTTAAATGGGGTAAATCGTTATTTTTCTTTTACTATAATGCCTCCCCAAAAATATGCTTTCCCTAGGTGAGTCTCTCCACCCCAGCTACACCATTGCTCCTCATTACTCCTCTTTTTCAGTTAAAATTTATTTGTTTTTGGTTTTATTTTTGTGCCAGGGATCAAACTGACAACCTCAAGCTTACCAGCCAGGTAGGAGCTTATGCCACTGAGCTAAATCCCCAGCCCCTGTTTTTGGATTTTTGAGACAGTTTCACTATGTAGTTTAGGCTGGCCTTAAACTTGTGTAGTCCAAACTAGCCTTAAACTCGTGGCAGTCCTCCTGCCTCAGCCTCTCAAGTGCTGAGATTACAGGCCTATACCACAATGTCTTACAACAGTGACCTTTTTATTATTATTTTTGTCTTTGAGATGGTCTCACTATGCAGCTCTCGCTAGCCTTGAGCTCATTTAGTAGCCCAGGCTGATCTCGAACTCAAAATTAACCTCCTGCAGCAGCCTCTCAAGTGCAGGTATTACAGGCATGCGCCACCACACCCTTTAACCTTGACCTTTTACTTTTTTGTTTTTCTTGGGGCAGGGGCAAAGTGGCCTTTATCACTGGTGGTGGCTCTGGGATTGGATTCCGGATCGCTGAGATTTTCATGAGGTGAGCAACATTCCAGTGCCCTTCCCTGCTTCTGCTTCCCCTTACCTGAGTCCTGCTGGGAAGTGGGAATCTGGAGTCCTTTAGAAGTTTGTGAAACTGGTTCTGCCTTAGGACCTCCTGGGGCCTCACAGAATGGATGGACAGACCCTTGTGTTGTGTGGAACTCAAGTGTCTCATGGGACACAAATACTATAGTCTCAGGAGTGGGTCAAAATCCATCCCATCCAACAGGCTCAGAGTTAAGATAAGGTGGCAGAAGAAGAGCCCTGCTCCTTTCTCCCAGCCCCTGCTTTTCAGGACAGGAGATGATTCCCAACAGGAAGAGGCTTTGGGACTCATGGGTGCAGGTAGACTCATCTTTGGAGCTGATAGCCTTACTCATGTTAACAGAACATAGTCATTTTTGAGTCAGGGTCCTCTTGAGGATTAAATGGCACATTGTAACTCTGCTGAGTGTGTTCTGAAGCTATTTGCCCCATTGTTGTGGTGCTGAGCTTGGCAGGTGGGCAGGGAACAGCCTGCCTTACAATGGATTCTATCTTTTTAGCTCCCCAGGGAGGGGGATTGGGGCATGCAGGACTGAGCCAGGGGACCCAGCAGACCCCTCACAGAACTCTGGCTGGCTGACCGTGGCCTTTCATGTATGTGGCATTGGGGGCAGATCTACCTTCTTGTGTGGCTGGGATACTCCATGCCAGAGAAGCCTAGTCCAGGAACTGATAAGTGGGCAACCATGGCATTCACCTGAAGCCCCTGAGGTCTACTCAGTCTGGTTGGGCCCTGTGCCTTCTCCAGCTATACTTCAGGCCTTGACATACCCCGACCTGAGAAACCTTTGGGGGAGCTCTGCTTGGAGCACATTGGAGGAGCCTACCTTGTCCTTGCTATTCTTAGGCCTGCCATCTGGTTTTGTAGGTATGGCTGCCAAACGGTCATCGTCAGCAGGAGTCTGCCAAGAGTGTTGATGGTGAGAAGACTTGGACAGGCAGCTGTGGGGAACTTAAGGCTGAGCTAGTAGTATCTGATGCCCATAAGATGGTAACATCAAAACTTGGCACTCCTCGGGGCTGGGGATTTAGCTCAGCGGCATAAGCGCCTGCCTTGCAAGCAGGCAGTCGTGAGTTTGATCCCCAGTACCGATAAAAAGGAAAAAGACAACAAAACAAAACAAAACAAAAAAAACAAAACTTGCACTCCTCTTAAATATGGAACCTCAGTGAACACCCTTAAAAGTCTGATACTGGGGCTGGGGATTTAGCTCAGTGGTGTAAGCACCTGCCTGCCAAGTGTGAGGTTGTGAGTTTGATCCCCAGTACCAAAAAAAAAAGTCTGATACTGAGCTGGGCATGGTGGCACATGATTATAATGGGAGATAAGGGAGGAGGATTGTTAGAAATTGACATCAACCTGGGCTTCAGAGTGAGCTCAAGGCCAGCCTGAACTGTATATCGAGACACTGTCCCTCTTCCCCCCACCAAAAGTCTGATTATTAGGCTGGTGTAATGGCACATACCTATAATTCCAGCTACCCAGGAGGGTGAGGTAGGAAAATTGCAAGTTTGAGGCCAGCCTGGGCAATTTAGCAGAACACTACCTCAAAAACATTAAAAGGACTGGATATATAAAGTGTTTCTGGATTTGAACCCCAGGGCAAGAAAAATAAAATGTGATTATTGGAAAGAAAAATAAAATGTGAGAGCCCTCATGTTGGGAGGAAATTTGGCCCACCCCAAACTCTGGGTTATGAAACTCTAGTTGCTCCTTGACCTGAAAGGTGTGTCTCACACCATTGCTGGACACAAAGTTGGGAGATAATTTGGCTACCTCCAAACTCAGCGTTATGAAACTTGAAACCGGGCTGGGGGTTTAGCTCAGCGGCATAAGAGCCTGCCTTGTAAGCAGGTAGTCGTGAGTTTAATTCCTGGTACTGATAAAAAGGAAAAAGACAAAAAAAAAAAAAAATTAAAAGAAAAAGAAACTTGAAACTGCATGTCTCACTCATACCTTTGCTGGCGCATGCCTATAATCTCACCAGTGGGAGATTGAAGCAGGACATCAGCTGAGGCTGCTTTTGATCCTAAGGATGGTCTAGTGGGCTGGTGAAGAGGGAGGAATGTGAGACAGATGGCCTGTTATAGAGAAAATAAAACATTTTACAGATGTCCACTGGGGTCATGGCCCAGGGAGTAGTTGCGTGTTGGCTGTGTCTTCTCAGTGGAGTACAGTAACAAATCTAGGTGCCGGTGGAACATGGACATACTGTCTTCCTCGGTTTCTAAAGGTCAATGGTATAGGTTCAGGCTGTTGGACTGCTGCCTATCTCTTATCCTGTCTGGATTCTAGGCTGCCAAGAAGCTGGTTGCTGCCACTGGCCAGCGCTGCCTCCCTTTATCCATGGATGTCCGAGCTCCCCCAGCCATCATGGCTGCTGTGGACCAGGCACTGAAGGAGTTTGGCAAAATTGACATCCTCATTAACTGTGAGTTGGTATTGAGTGAAGCTAGAGGCTTCTGATGGTTGGAGGCTCCAGGGCTCTGGTCCTGAGTGATAGGATCAGAGAGTTAAGGTGCTGTGTCAGTAGGGCTGTAGCCTTTGCATGTGCCAGGGGCAGGAACCAGGCTCCCAGTGTCTGTCTGGGCCCATCTCTGCTCTTTGCATATGGGCAAGTGGATTCTCATGAATGTGACTGAATACCCTTATGTCCTCAAATTCTCACTTTAGCTCTACATAGTGGCATATGCCCATAATCTCAGCACTGGAAGGTTGAAACAGGAACATTTAAGTTTGGATGCAGCCTGGGCAATTTTTCCACATAGTCCCAAAATAAAAATAAGAAGAGGGCTGGAGATGTAGCTCAGTGCAAAGGCCCTAGATTTAATCTCCAGCATCTTCCCTTCACCCCCCACCACCATCAAAGAAAATTAAAATAATAGGGCTGGAGGATAGCTCAGTGATAGAGTGCATATCAGGCAAAGAAGAAAAAAAGCACAATCATGGTATTGAGAACTAACCTAATTCAGTATGGCTTCATCTTAATTTGGTAATATCTTTAAAGACCTTCTTTTCAGAAAGGAATGGTAGCTCACAGCTGTAATCCCAGCGGAGGCAGGAGCATTGAGAGTTTGAGGCCAGCTTGAGCTTCAGAGTTTGAGTCTGCCCTGGGCTACATCTCAAGACTGTTTTAAACAACAAAGAAGAACCAGGGAGGGTGGTATATATCTGTAATCCCAGTGCTTAGGAAGCTGAGGCAGGAGGATCAGTGCAAATCTGAAGCCAGCCTGCCTGAATTACACAGCAAGACCCTGTCTTAAACAAACCAAAAACCAAAGAAAACTATCCTCTAACTAGGTCACATTCATATGTACTGAAGGTTAGAACTTCAACCTCTTTTTTGGAGGATAACAACATCTTGTTTTACTCTTATTTAGAAGTTTATCCAAGTGCCTGGTCTGCTGCCCTCTTCAACTTGGACCAGGCAGAGTCCCTATACTGTCACTGACTGAGAATCAACTCTTTTGTGCACCTTCCCATCAGGACCTCTGACCATCCAGGGTCCCACCATCCCAAGACTATCTTCTGTCATTGTGTATTCTGTAGGTGCGGCTGGAAACTTCCTGTGTCCTGCCAGCGCATTGTCATTCAATGCCTTCAAGACTGTAGTTGAAATTGATACCCTTGGCACCTTCAATGTGTCTCGTGTACTCTATGAGAAGTTCTTCCGGGTGAGTGTCTCTGTGTCAAGGCCTTTCTATCTTTGTCTTCCCCCTCACCACCTCTTCCTTTTGTGTATTATAGGATCATGGAGGAGTGATTGTGAACATCACTGCAACCCTGAGTCTTCGGGGGCAGGTGCTGCAAGTGCATGCAGGCTCTGCCAAGGCGGCTGTGGGTATGGTCCCTCAGGTTTGCCCATGTGAGGTTTCCAGTGGCTCCCACTGCTGACTGTCCTGGAGGCTTCACATGAACTGGAGTGCACTTGTGGGTGGCAGACAGGCATGACCTTGGCCCTGAACTACCACCACTACCAGACAAAGCAACTTTGCATGTCTCCTGTCCTTCCATGCAGATGCAATGACACGACACTTAGCTGTGGAATGGGGTCCCCAGAACATTCGTGTCAATAGCCTTGCCCCTGGCCCTATCAGTGGCACAGAGGGGTTCCGGCGACTAGGTAAGGCTCTTGGGGAGCCCAGGCTTCCTGTGCATCTACAACTCCAGGGGACAGACCATCAACTAAAACTTCTGTGTTTTGTTCTTGCTCAACTTTTTTTTCCTGTTCCACTTTGCCTTGATAATATAGTGCCCCTACTATTTCTAGATGTGGTTCAGGGGAAAAGCTGGCTAGAGATGGTGGAGAGTCCTGGGGTCCTGGGGCTCTCTAGAGCCTGAGCCTCCTGCTGTTCTCCAGTTGGCCCCCAGACCAGCCTGAGCAAAATGGTCCTTGAGAGCCCCCTGCAGAGGATGGGGAACAAGACTGAGATTGCCCACAGTGTGCTGTACCTGGCTAGCCCTCTGGCTTCCTATGTGACGGGAATTGTGCTGGTGGTGGATGGCGGATGCTGGCTGACATTCCCAAATGATATCAAGCAACTGGCGAATTTCGAATCTGCCTCTGCTAAACTCTAGGTGAGCTGTTTCTCTTCTCAGGCTCATCTGTGTTCTTGGATGCTTTTGCCCATACTCTACTAGTTTCCCATATCCAATGGGCACATACTCAAACCTTGCAATGCAGGAAACCTAGTGCCTCTAGGTCTTCCCCAATGACTTTGATCTCTGCCCAGATTTCTGACAGGTGTTGAAGGGATATAGCTTTTTGTTTTGATTTTTTGCTGTTGTTGTTGTTTTGGTACCAAGAATTGAACTCAGGACTTTGCACTTGCCAGGGAGGTGCTTATATCACTGAGCTATATCTCTGACTCCTGTTTTGTTTTGTTTTGTTTTGTTTTTGAGAAGGGCTCTTGCTTTATAGTTCAAGCTGGCCTTGAGCTCATTATATAGGGAGGCTGACTTCAAACTGATGGAGATCTTCCTACCTCAGCCTCCTGAGTGCTGGGATTACAGGTGTGCACCACTTGGCTAATTTTTTTTTTTCAACTGGGTCTCACTATGTGTTTTAAACTGTCCTTGAACCTACTATGTATGGGCTGGCTTCAAATGTAGTGATCCTTATGTCTTAACCTCCCTAGTACTGAGATTATAAGCAAGTACCATCATGCCTGGCTGGGATACAACTTTTTATACTAAATACTGTATACAGAGTGAGAGAATACTTCTGGAAAACTGCCTTTAGTCTCTCCATCCCACACCCTATGGTCCTCTGGCCAAACCAAGAGTACTAAATCCAGTGATCCCAGTAGTCTAGCCCTTTGTCTGTCTGTTGGTCACCCAATTTCCCTTTCAGCAATGACCAAGCAGTAAGTCTAGCCTGTAACCTGCCCAAGCAGATGTCTAACCACAGATTACAGAATTTTACTAAAGCCAGGCATGGTGTCATATGCATGTAATCACAGCACTTGGGAGACTAAGGCAGGAGCATTACTGTGAGTTGGAGGTCAGCTTAGACCCCATAGTGGGCTCAAGGTCAGCCTGAAATGCATAGTGCAACCCTGTCTCAAAAAAATTTTTAAAAAAATATTTTTTCCCAGAAATCACCCTTCTTTCTTCCTTCCTTTCCTTTTTTTTTTTTTTTACATTTTCTTAGAAGATAATCTTTACTATAAAAATATTTAGGCATTAGATTTTGCTTTTTTTATTGTTGTTTATTTGCTCTGTTTTTTGTATGACTAGGGATTGAAGCCAGGACCTTCATACTGAGCTACATTCCCAGCCCTTTTTTTATTAAATTGCCCAAGTGGTCTTGCATTTGGTAGTTTTTTTGCTTCAGCCTCCCAAAGTGTTAGAATTATAGGCATACAACATCATGCCCAGGTGGAAGTGTTTTTACAAAGAAAAGGAGGACAGGGGACTGGGGATTTAGCTCAGCAGCATAAGCGCCTGCCTTGCAAGTGTGCGGTCCTGAGTTCGATCCTTGGTACTGATAAAAAAGGAAAAAGACAAAAAAAAAAGAGAAAAAGAAAAGGAGGACAATTAATGTGATCCTGTCACTCAGAGTTGGGGGTTGTGCTTTTTCCATGCATGTTTTCCATTTCTCGAATGCCTGGCTACTCCTGTGCCCTTTTCCTCCTGTCCAGGCCCCTTTGTATATAGAAGGAGCATGGCAAGCAGCAGAGCTTCATGATCCCTGACCCCAAGACTCTTGATTGGAAGGATACATGGCCACCTTGGTGGAAGCATTCGTACATCAGGCCTCCATAGCCTCCTTGCCCTTCCCAACTTGTCATCACTTCAAATGCCCATTATATTCAGGCTTCTTTTCCTGAGCAGGAGACAAAATCTGGTGTCTGATATCGTTTAACTCCTGGCCCATTTGGCAAACACAGTACTGAACTTACAGCTGCTGAGCAGGTTTCCCTAGAGCTTCATTTCTCAGATCCTATCTTTTTTTTTGGTACCAGGAATTGAACCTAGGGCTTCACACTTGCCAGGCAGCTGCTGTGCCACTGAGCCACATCTCTGGCCCCTCAGATCCTATCTTGCAAAGGAGAAAACATTACATGTTTGACTCTATGGTCACCTTGCTGCCATCACTGTGCTAGCTGAGGTTCCCTCCTACCACATGTCTGCAGTACACCTGGTGTGGTTTTTTTGTTTGTTTGTTTGTTTGTTTTTTGTCTTTTTCGTTTTTATTGGTACCAGGGATCGAACTCACAACTGCCTGCTTGCAAGGCAGGTGCTTATGCCACTGAGCTAAATCTCCAGCCCCCTGGTGTTGGTTTTGACCAGCCTCCCAGGAGAGTACAAGTATGGCCTTTGAGGAGGTGTTATGGTTTGTATCTAGATATCCCCCCATATCCTCATGTGGTTATAGGTGGGGCTTTTCAGAGGTGACTGGATCTAGAGTGTAATGGTAGGATTAAGGAAGTAATGCTGGGATTAGGGGTAACCCATAGTAGGAGTAAATAGTAACTACACAAAGGGTGGGGAACTCAGATAGACTGTAAGGAACAGAAAGAAAACTTGCTATTGCTTCTGCTTTGCTAGTTCACTACTTGCTGCCTTCTTCCTGCCTTGCTATAGCATGAACTATTTCTCCTCTGTAATGCCTGTCTGCCATGTTACCCTTCCTTAGGGCCCTCTGACTATACACTGAAATGTCTTAAAATTGTGAGCTTAAATCAGTCTTTCTTCCTTTAACTTTGGGTCTGAAGTATTTTGTCTTAGCAACAAGAAAAGTAAGTAAGATGGAGATTTGACAGAAGGGGCTTCACTTCTAGCCTGTCCTTAGATCATGTCTGGGATTATGTCCAGAGTACCCAGGCCTCAGATGTGGGAGAGCTTGTGGGAGTCCACTTGCCAAAACAGGGTACCTTCCTGGAGCTGGCCCCAGAGTATAGATCAGTGAGGCCTCAAACAACTTGAAGGGGTCTGTTCCTTGTACTAGGCTGCCTGCCCTCACCATTGAACCTCAGTGGCATTTCCTTCCAGCTTCCCTTGGTGGCCAGGGCAGGAGCACACTGGTTCTCCAGAACAAAGTATACTAGGGTGGATGTTGCTGTTTGTGCTGGCCATCTCTAGGGAATAGACCCCTGGAAGAATGGGGTATAGGTCTATATGAGCTATGCATCCTTGGAATGCACTAGAAAGCCAAATATGGTTTTGGGGAGATGCCTGGTTATTTGTAAACCACTCAAATGTGAGTTAGCCAACTGGGGTTAGCTGGGTAGCTTAGAGGAGCCACACAAAGAAGAGGTACTCTTAAGTTTCTTGGTGGGGGACAAGAGTCATCTCTGCAGGACAGATAGCTTGGTCCTCAGGGAGTTTCCTCATCCTGGAAAATTCTGTTTGTTTTTGGTCAGTTCCCTTTGCCACTCAATGTTCATGCTTCGAACTGGCCTCAGGCCCTAGTACTGCCCAAAGGATCCTAGTCTTAGGTACTTTCTTGTTGCTGAGACACAACACCCAACACCCACAAGTTAAAGGAGAAAAGGTTTATTTTGGTTCTGCTTGTAGAGGTTTCAGTCCATAGTTGGCTGGCTCCAAGGCAGGGCAGCATGGCAGAAGAAGCTTGCTTATGGCATGGCCATTAGGAAATAGAGAAGAAAGAATCAAGGAATGAGAGAAGGAGAAAAACTCTTTTGGTCACACCCCTAGTATTCCACCTCCTCCCAGCAGGCTTTATCTCCTAAGTCACCTTTAGCTATAAACTTATCAGTGGAAACATCCACTGATGAGTATCACACCCCCATAATCTAATCACCTCCTGAAACCCCACCTGTGAGTGCATGAGTTTTTAGGGGGAGATTTATTTATTTGTCTATCTATTTGTTTATTTATTGAGACAAGATCTCACTGTGTAAATTAGGCTGGCCTTGAACTCATGGAGGCTCAGGCTGGCCTTGAACTTGAAATCCTTTTGCTTCAGCCTCATGAGTGCTAGGATTACAGTTATGCACCACCATGCCTGACAAGGGGGACATTGAGATATTAAACCATGACAACTTTTATTCTCTGAAAGGACCCTACAATTCTATTGTCCTTTGGCCTTTGCAGGTACAGGGGAATGAGGGGCAGGCCAAGGATATTGTCTAACAGTGTGACTCAGTTGTCCCATGTGGCTCTGCCTGCTACTTAAAGGTCATGGAGGCCAGAACAATAAAGTGCTACCACAGCCACCAGGGAGGGTTGCAAGGGGTCCCTGTGAAGTTATTGAGGAAGAGCCCCAAACTTTAAAAATAGGTGTTAGATTGCTGGGAGGGGTAACACATGCCTGAAATCCCAGCACTCTAGGAGGCTGAGGTAGGCTGTCTGGGTAATTAAATGACTTAGTAAGACCCTATCTGAAAATGAAAAACATTTTCAAAAAGGGCTGAGGAGCAGAAGCCCTGAGTTCAAGCTTAAGTATCAAAAACAAGGATAAAGAAAAAGGGGGCTGAGGATCTATCTCAATGGTATAAGTGCCTGCCTGGCAAGTGGGAGGTTGTGAGTTCAATTCCCAGTGCCAAAAAAAGAATACAGAAAAAGTGTTCTGTATCTGTTGAATGGACAACTAGATGAATTCCGTTTTATTTACTCCTACTGTATTATGAACTATATGGATTATTATTTTGCTTTGTTTTGTTTTTTTGACACAGGGTCCTGCTATGTAGTTCAGGCGGGCCTTGAACTCACCGTGTAGCTGAGGCGGGCCTTGAACCTACGATGATTCTCCTACCTCAGGCTTCTGAGTCCTGGGGTTACAGACGTGTACCACCATACTTGGCTATCACATAGGTTATTTCTGGGACATCACTGTGATCTCTAGGCTACAACGAATAATTGGATGTGTTCATCTTTGAGAAAGTAAGGAAAACCTTAAAATTGCCTGAAATAAACAGTACTGATTTGAGGGAGTTCCTCTACTGACTTCTGTTACAATAGCAACCTAGTTTTGGTTTGTGTATGCTGCAAGTCCCTGACATCAGGACCCTCATGTGGGACTTTGTCTGGGCGATTTTCCCAGAAACTAGGGTTTCTCTCTCCATCTCCCTCTGCCTCTTTCCTTCCCACCCTAGCCGTGGGATTCCTATCAGGGTTGGATGACCTATCAGAGCTTGGGAGACAGGCTGAAGATGACCGTCTCACTAACATATTTGCCGCTTACCATGTGTGCACTGTGTGTACCAAGTGATGGGGACCCAGAGGAGTGTAAGCTGATGCTCCTGGGTAGATGCAGATAGCTACACCTTGGCTTTCTGTCTTCCCTCTGCCTGTCACCATGTGAACTTGCTCACTTGAATCAGCCTGGGAGAGCAAGGTGATGAGTCCCAGAGAACCTCATCAGATGTGTTTTGAACCAGCAGATACTTCTTGTGCTTCCATGTCATTTTTCCAGTCTGCCTGGTAGCGTTCAGGCCCTCTCTAGGATGCAGTCTGAGCAGTGAATGGCTTTTTGCTTGTCCCTGACTCTGCGCTGAAGCCTGAGCATGCTGCAGCTGGGTGTCAGTCAGTGTCCTCCCAAGGAGTAGGGCAGGTGGGCTCTCAAGATCGGGGGTCCCTGGCTGGCCTCAGCTCAGGGCTGGGGCATGGGCTTATCAGGCATTTCTCTTGGAACCATGCTGCAGTCTCACTCTGGCCATTTATATAGGTCCAAAGAGTATTTGGAAAGGATCCTGGGTCCCTCATAGACTTCTTAGGGGTGGTTATTTTTTTTTTATTTTTATTTTTTTGTCTTTTTGAGACAGGGTCTCACTGTGCAGTTCAGGCTGGCCTTGAGCTCACTTTGTACCCCAGGCTGGTCTCGAACTCGCAACGATCCTCCTGCCTCAGCCTTTCGAGTGCTGGGATTACAGGTGTGAACCACCACGCCTGGCTTCTAGGGGTGGTATATTAAGTAAAGCTCATAAAAGGTTTGATACAGAGCTCTGTGGCTAGGGAGTGAATCTTTCTTCCTTTATTATTGTTTGGGCCAGGGAATGAATCTTTCTTTGCTGTAGTTGTTATTTTGGTACTTTGGAACAAACAGAGCTTTGTGTATGCTAAGCATGAACTCTACCACTGAACCCTACTCACAGCCTCTTTTCTTTCCCTGCTTGGCCCTGGGAGCCTGCCACTGCCCTTCATGGCATTAGTCCCTGCTGCCATTAGCACAAGTCAAACTGACTCCTGAAAAGAGACATTATGCTTTCTTTCAGATTCTTGAGGAAAGGTGTAGAATCTGTTCAGATTCTTTTTTTTTTTTTTTTGTCTTTTTCCTTTTTATCGGTACCGGGGATCGAACTCATGACTGCCTGCTTGCAAGGCAGGCGCTTGTACCGCTGAGCTAAACCTCCAGCCCCAATCTGTTCAGATTCTTGAGGGAGGATGTAGATTTACTCTGTTTTGGTCAGGTTTGGCTCTTTTTTGGTAAATTCATCCGGTAAATGTGGCAGTTCACACAGTAGCCACTGTTTGGAGAGGAACTGTTTCTAGTGTTTTTATAGGTCATCCACTGTGGGTCCTGACTCACACTAGCTAAGGCCTCTACAGATTGATGTGCAGCCACGCCTGCTGATGAACTTGTGTGTACATGTCTTCTTCTGTGGTCAGATGAATTTCAAGACCCCTCTCTGGTGCCAGGTTCCTAGGAAATCCAAAGGGCCATTGGGAGATGCCAGATAGTATCAAAATAAGTAATAAGAAACATTAGTTGGAAATACAAAGAAGTCATTGGCCCTACACACACTGGTAGTCTTAGCTACTCAAGAGGCTGAGGCTGGAAGATCCAGAATTCAAGGCCAGCTTTGAACTTAGGAGATCTTGTCTCAATATAAAGGAATAAATACAAAGAGTTAAATTTTATGTGGTCCAGTGGTACAAAAAAATTTTTAATTCTCAGCATCACATGTAACTTGGAACCCGAGGAAGAGGAAAGTAAGGCCCACTAGGCCTTCCTTATCCTGAGGCAAAAACTGATGGGACAGTGGCCTGCAAGGATATGTGGTGGGGTTAAAATGTGGCCATGGTTGGGCTGTGCTGGAGATGCTTTGTCATCACTGGAAGATCAGATGCAAGTGACAGACAGCAAGTTCAATGGAAGATGTTTAAATAAAATAAAAACCTGAGGTTGAGTCAGGAGGAATTACTATGCTTTAAAAACTCACATTCTGGGGCTGGGGATTTAGCTCAGTGGCATAAGCACCTGACTTGCAAGCAGGGGGTCGTGAGTTCGATCCCTGGTACCCATAAGATAAAACAAAACAAAAATAAATAAATAAAAACTCACATTCTATTTTTTACTCTGCAATGTACTTTACTAGTTTGAAGGTGAGAAAGAAATCTTTCCCACTGAATAAAATAATCAGTAAACACAAGTCAGCTTCTATGCCCTCCATGGCTGGAGGCCACCTGGAGGTGGAAGTCAACCTAAAATTGACTTCTCACCCGAGTTTACTTGTTGGGTAAAAAATTGTATTGTGTCCTGAAAATTTGCCACATATGTAATTTTTATTTATTTATTTGTCTTTGAGATAGGCTCTCATGCAGTTTAGGCTGGCATTGGGCTCACTTTGTAGCCAGGCTGGTCTTAAACTTGCAACAATTCTTTCTCAGCCTCCTGAGTGCTGGGATTTTAGGCATGCACTATCATGCCTAGCTAGCTTAGTATATTTTAGATGCACCTGCCATACAAAAAAGTAAATATGGAAGTAATATGTATGTTAACTTGCTTGTCTACAGTATTCATTTTACAATGTATATACACATAAAAATATATTGTTCGATCCCTGGTATCCCAAAAAAAGATTGTATACCTCAAGTATAGCTAACTTTTTAAAAAAGTGTGCCAGACTTGTTCAATGGTAGGAATATACTTCACAGCCAGTTTGGAAAACTGACAGATTCTTTAAAATATACAGTATTGGGCTCAATGGCACAGCACCTGCTTGGCAAGCTCAAGGTTGTGAGTTTGATTCCTGGTACCCCCAAATATAACTTTTTTTATTTTTATTTCTTTTTATTACCAGGGATTGAACTCAACTTCATGTTTGCCAGGCAGGCTACTGAGCTAAATTCCCAGCCCAGTATATATATGATTTAAACAAGGAGTGGTGGTGTACCCCTGCAATCCCAACGCTTGGGAGGCTGAAGCAGGAGGATTGCCACAAGTCTGAGGCCAGCCTGGGTTACATAGTGAACCCTGTCTCAAAAAAAAAAACCTCAAGGGCTGGAGATTTTGCTCAGCAGCATAAGCATCTGTCTAGCAAGCGCGTGGTGTTGAGTTCAATTCCCGGTACCGATAAAAAAAAAAAAAAACCCAAAATTTGTGTATGTTGGCACACACCTGTAATCCCAGCACTCAGGAGGCTGAGGCAGGAGGATTATTGCAAGTTCAAGAACAGCCTGGGTTACAAAGTGAGCTCATAGCCATCCTGAACTGCACAGCAAGACCCTGTCTCAAGACCAAAAAATAAAAGCCATATTTCTAAACACATAGGCTTTTTGAGGGACATTATAGATATAAATTGTCATACAAAAGGATAATACACAATAAGATGCTATTTTGATTGGAGTTGGGGAGCTAGAGAATAATATAATGAATGCCTGTAATCCCAGCACTTGGGAAGCTGAGACAAGAGGATTGCTGTGAGTTCAAGGCCTATCTGGGCTACATAATCCAAGGCTGACCTGAACTGCATAGTGAAACCTTGTCTCAAAAATAAATAAATAAATAAATAAACAACAAGATGTGAACAGAGGTCAGAGGTGTGACCTGGAGGTGGCCAATTCCCAAAAATAACTGAAATTTGGTGAAAACAAGTATACAGGGCTAGAGCTCAGAAGGACTATCTTAGGAGGAATGTGTTGGAACTTTTTACTACTTTTTGAAAAAAAAGCAAACACATTTTCATTTTGCACTGGGCTCTGCAGCTTCTTCACCTGGTTCTGGCAGAATGTGTTTGGTTTGAGATTGGAGGGGCCCATGTAGAGTCTGGTGGCATTTTCCATGTCGTGGATGGGTGCGCAAAGATGTGGATAATCCTGCCAAGCTGATAGATCAGAGCCTGGGAAGCAGAGTCCAGCTACCAGTTAGGGAAGATCTCTAGTAGAAGAGGTTCAGTGAGAAATGAAGTGACTTGGCTGAAAGGTATCTGGGAGAGATGCTGAGCTCTCCGGGGAGATTCCCTGGTTGTACCTTTGTCCTCTAGAGGCCTACAGCAGGTCCCTTTTTCCCAGAGCTCAATCCCCAAGCAGCTCTACATAACTTGCTTGAGCCTCCCACCCAGACCTCTGGCTAGCTTTGCCTTGGACCATAAGCTCAGAGTTACAGGACTCCCTCAGAGTTCAGATGTCTAGTCCTATGGGGCCCTAAGTGTGAGAGTCCTACATGGACACATTAAAAATGGCCTGTTGACTTGGGGATTTCTTCAGAAGTGCCACACCAAAAACAAAAAACGCCCTGCTCCTTCACTCTCGGATTGGAATTTCTTGCCAAGCATGGTAGGACATACTTATAATTCTAGTGCTTTGGGGGCTGAGGCAGGAAGATTATGATGAGTTTGAGGCTAGCCTGAACTACTTGGTCACAACCTGTTGGAAAAATAAAACAGATTTGGGTCCAATGCCTCTACACTTAAAACATCTCTGCCCCAGATCCCAATTATTTAAACTACTTTTTTATTCTCGAGTAGTGATTGTTAGGGCCGACGCCGCAGGGAAAGAGACCCCAAGGACTCAATTCTTGGTGAGGGAAAAAAGTTTATTTCCATGCGCATGGGGTCCCCCAGGCAAACAAGTGCGGAGGGGCCCCGAAGGGGAATTGTGTAGGGTTTTTTTTTTTTTAATTTTTTTTTTGTCTTTTTCTTTTTTATCGGTACCAGGGATCGAACTCACGACTGCCTGCTTGCAAGGCAGGCGCTTATGCCGCTGAGCTAAATCCCCAGCCCCCTTGTGTAGGGTTTTTAAGGGCGCAGGGAGGCAAGCAAATTTACAGAAGCAGATTGCATTGGTTAATTTTGAGCAGGATAGGACTTGGCAGAAGTTGATTGGAGGGGTTTGGGGTTGAGTAACCATGGAGACTGGGGGTCCTAGCCCAGTCACTATGTGCCCAGAACAGAACAGTTACTTGTCTTACTTATCTCCTTGAGACAGAACAACCTTGCAGGTGCATTTTTTCTTTTTTTTTTTTCCTCTGCTCTGATAGCTCTGGGAAGTTAGGCATTTCTTTCTGCTCTGCTCTGATAGCTCTGGGGAGTTAGGGAGTTAACCCTTTTATTCCCCGCTCTGGGGAGTTAGGGAGTTAACCCTTTCATTCCCCGCTCTGGGGAGGGGGTTATAGCAGGGGGGTCAACTCTCACATTCCCCCCTTTTCTTTTTTGATGACTTTTAATCTTAAAGGTCCTGTATTGGTAAGGGGTCATACTGTTGACGTAGCATCATAACCTTTACTTGAGAGATCTGAGCCCTCACAAACTGGGTTACTCGGTTAATGAGGTAAGGGGCTATAGCCATGACTATAATGAATCCAGCCAGGGGTCCCAGTAAAGGGAGAATATAGGGCAGGATTGATTTCCAGAAGGAGAACATTTTGGCTTTATTTGAAGGGGGCTCTTGAGATTTAATTTTTTTCTCTTAGCTTTTTTATTGCATCTGTTTATAACCTTGTATGTGTCTTTAAAATCACAAGCTTTTAAGAACGTTGACATAGTTTATCAACTTGTTTACAACATAAGGCCCAGTAGGAGGATTAACAAAGGTCTTGTAGCTGTCATTAAAGCTGTTAACCAAAAGGAGAAAGAAAACCAACATTTAAATTTACTCTGTTTTATCATACAAGTAACAATTTTTAAGTCAGACAGAGGCCTCTTTGGGGTCTCTATAAAGGAGGAGAACACAAAATTATCAGTTATATTAGACAATCTTAAGCTTTAAAGTGTCTTTGGAAGAAATGACAGTTTACTTATTTGTAGGCTGACGGTCTTTTGAAGTTGGGACTTGTCTGTATTGGGAACGTTGAATTTAGGCAGGCTTTTAGCTATTTTGACAATCTATTGCGGCTTAAGAGATTTACGGTGAGGTCGCTCTCAAGAGATTTACGGTGAGGTCGCTTGTCTAGGTGTCTAGGCTCTTTAGCTGCAGTGGGCAGCAGCGAAGTAACCAGTGGATGGAAGTCACAGCTAGCTGAAAAGTCTGGGGAGACTTAATAAGATCTTGATTAGTTAAATTAGCTAATTTTTAGAAACCTCACATAAAACCTCAAAAGAGGAAATATCTGTAACATAGGGGGTGTATCACACATGTAAAGGGGCAGAAGGAAAAGAGACTCACCCAGTTTTTGCCAGTTTTTAAGGCCATTAGTAATTACAGTCTTTAAAATCTAACTTATCTTTTTACCTCTCCTGAACTCTGAGGCTGGTAAGCCCAATTGAGTTTTTTTTTTTAATTGATCTGTAAAGCTTAGGTTAATTTGAGTTACTAGGCTATAAAAGCCAGGCCATTGTTGGACCCCACGGATAAAAAGGGAGACCAAATCAGAGAAACTGTTATCAGAGCTGACTCAGACTAAGTAGAAAACACTTATATTTTTGAAGTTTAGGCTTTTTATTTTTGTAAAATCTATTTTTTAGTGTTTTTAGGCATAGTCCCACGATAACCAGTGGTTTTTATTTGTTGTAGTACTTTTAGATTTATCAATTGGCACTGAGGGCATCTGAAGCTCACAGACTGGGCTAGCTTGATATTAGCCCCCGGAATCTCTTGGAAGCTGAGCTGTCAGATGTTGGTCTTTTTAAGTGTAAATGGGCTCTTGAGAGACATAACTGTTTTCATCAGAGAAGTAGGATGGAACTGTAGACAGTAGCTTATCAACTAGATAAGGTCGATGTTCCGTGAGGTGATCAATGAGGCAACGAGGGGTCATCCTCAGGCAGCAAAGTAGCCGAGTTTGAAGCTGCTGTTTTCAGAAATAGTGCCTGATAATGTATGGCTCCGAAATTAGACATTCATCAGTCTGGTGGGACCTTGATGAGAGTCTCCAGTGAATAGGAGGAAACAATTAAGAGTTTGTGTCCAAAAGTCAATTTTTAAGCCTCCTTTATGAGGGGGCCATTGAAGAAATCACCGCAGACAGGGTGGCCATCTGGTTGCCACAGAACCAAGTCTCTTGGAAAGGTAGACAACAGGCCTCTGCCAGGGTCCCAAACTCTGGATCAGTCCTGTGGCTCTTAGAAATTTTGTACTTGTCTTTTAGTCACAGGGACTGGAATCCGTTAGATGGCTCACAACAACCAGTGTAGTCTTTTTTTGTGTAGACTGGTTCTGATAAGGTCGGGGGGACTCGCATCAGAGCAGTTACTTTTTCGGCTGGCCTCTCTCATGTGATTGTTACTCTTTCAGCGGCCTGATCTGCCAAATTGTTTCCTCAGGTGAATAGCAGTAATCTGCGGACAGCCAGACTGCTGTCAGCAAATTTAGGATTTGTGGAGTCCTCTTTTTTTTTTTTTTTTTTTTAATCTTAGCTCTGGCCAAGGTTAAGAGACCTCGCTCTTAATAGATGGCTCTATGTATATGTATAGTAGCAAAAGCATATTTACTATCAGTATAGATGTTTACCCTCTTTTTTGTGGCTAGTTTTAGTACATCAGTCAAAGCAATGAGCTCCGCCTTTTGGGCAGAGGTGCCAGGCTCTAACCCTTTAACCCAGAGTACCTCCTTTTTGGTGGTCACTGCTGTCCCGGCCACTCATCTGTCTCTGCCGTTTTGGATGAAGCTGCTTCCATCGAACAGTTGTCGGCATTTTTTAAAAGCTGGTCAGTAAGATCAGCCTGTAGGTTCCGCTGTAGTTTGAGGATGTCAGCACACTCATGGAGAGGTGTCCTTTGTTCCTCCAGGTCATCATCAGGCATAAGGGTGGCTGGGTTTAAAGCTGAAGAAGTCTTGAATATCACTGACTCTGGGTCTAGAAGCAGGGCTTGACAGTAGAATTTTGGCATTGGAGAGCCTTTTTTTAGGAGGGGTTTTGATAAGAGTCTCTAAACTGTGAGAGGTTACCACAGAAATCACTTGCCTAAAGCGAGTTTCTTTGTCTCCTTAAGTAGCATTGTCACAGTAGCTAGTATTTTTAGGCAGGGGGCCATACTCCTGTTACTGGAGTAAGTCTTTTGGAGAGGTAGGCTATGGGCCTCTTTTAAGGGCCAATGTCCTGAGTTAGGACTCCTTTGGCAATGTCCCTGAGTTTATCTATGAACAAGGTGAAAGGCTTGGTAACGTCAGGGAGTCCCAGGGCTGGGGCCTCTGTCAAGGCCTGCTTGAGCTGTTGGAAGGCCTGTTTATATTTATCAGTCCAGTTCAGCGAATTTTGAGTTTCTCCCTTATGGGAGTCATATAGAGGCAAGCTTTTTAGTAAAATTTAGCCTACAGTATCCAATTGTCCCTAGAAACTCTCGTCTGTTTTTTTAAAGTTTTTTTTTTTTTTTTTTTTATAACACCTTGGCTATCTTTTTGTAAATTTTTTAGTTTTTAAAGACCTTTTTGTGCTATCTCTATTAACTGGCTGAGGGGCATTTTTTTAAACCTCTCAAACCTTTGTAATTTTTGTCTAACATGTGGGGCCGACTGAGTTACAAAGAGAACAACTGGCGATACTGGGAAACCTCCTTACCTCTGGATGTCCAGTCAGGGTAGCACAAAAGGAGAACATGGTTTTGGCATTCCGGATCAGAGAGCCGGCTTCATCTGGATGGCACACTGTTTTTTTGTCCAAGGGTGTCACGTGACAGGCCATCATTTTACTAAAATTATATTTTTAACAAAAAGGGCTTTTTTATAGGTAACAAAATTGTGCTGCATAATCTCCCAGATGTTTACAGTACATGTAAGAACTTGTATCTTATTTGTAGTATCACCTATAATCTCATTTTAATGGAAACATTTTGCAGCAAAGTACAATCTTATGTATACTTTTATCAAAACTGATCTAATACTGTCAAATTCTGAACACATTTACTTTTTGTCAAACCTGTTATTTGTAGTACTATAAATCAAGACAAATACAAGACAAATAAAATTTACATCCTCTTGAGTCTTCTACAACTTACAATAATATCTCTCAAACTAAGCTTTAATCTTTTTTTACATTCTGGCATAGCCAGACACCTTTACTTGAAGACCACTCTCTTTGTCCCTCTTTTTACTATTACCAGTCAATTACCTTTTTTCTTGTTTCTCAGACAACATTAAAACTCACAACAGAACCCTTGAAGTCACCTTCTAGTAGTCTAAATCATATTTAATTATTTTATGTCTTTTTACCACATAAAAATGTTGTATTTTAAAAACAAAACTGTAAACTTTTAACTGGCTCAAATATATTACCATCTGGTTTTTACTTGGTAAAGTTGATATGATTTTTAATAACCATAGATATACATATATATGTGCACATGTTTACATTTTTACCAGAGAGGAAAAAATACTCCTTTTAAAAGGTATGCTGAGGTTGCAAGCAATCAATTGAAGTCTTACATATTAAACAAGGCGCCACAACATTAAAGACACAAACAAAGGGAGCTTTTTGTACAGTTTGGTCAGCTAAAGGAAATAATTTTTTTATCATGAACCTTTAATCTAATAAGCCATATGGATCCTACAACAGAAATGGGCAAGAAGCCCCTAAGTTAGTAACAAGTTTAAACAGGCAATCAAGGAGAGGGCGGAGGAAGGAAGGGTTTTACCCACGGTGGGGGCTCCTCCCTGAGGTCCTGTCATACCAAGATGTAGGCAATCCGGTTGGGGTGGCCCTCTCGTCCAGGGCAGAAGATGATGTTCTTAACTGCTAAGATGAGGGGAAGGTGGAAAGTCCCCTCCGGTGGCCAACCCACGGAGAATGTGGGCCACTCAGACAAGCAGAAAGTCTGCCATTTACTTTTTTAACCTGTAAGGAGAGATTGTGAGCCCTCTCTCAAACCTCTGACCAATGGTCGAGGGTGAGGGACAATGGGGACGATGTCGTTTGTCCCATGGTGTTCTGAAGACAAAGAGTGGTTAGCGTACGCGCGACACAACAAATAACCGATCACAACAGTCACAACACACAGGACAAACAGGCCGGCCACCTCACTCTCACGCATGAGTTTCACATCAAATGAGTCACCTTAGGGGGTGCCTCCAGATTGGCCCGGACGGACCACAGATTGGGAATGAAATTCCCCAGATTGGCCCAGACGGACCACAGATTGGGAATGAAATTCCCCAGATTGGCCCAGAAGGACCACAGATTGGGAATGAAATTCCCCAGATCGGCCCAGAAGGACCACAGATTGGGAATGAAATTCCCCAGATTGGCCCAGAAGGACCACTGATTGGGAATGAAATTCCCCAGATTGGCCCAGAAGGACCACAGATTGGGAATGAAATTCCCCAGATTGGCCCAGAAGGACCACAGATTGGGAATGAAATTCCCCAGACCGACAGGAAAACCCTATCGCAGACGGTGAGTCACGGAAAACCGTGTGGGGCGTCCCCCGGTCACCAGAGAACAGAGAACAGATAACAAAAACAGGTAACAAAAATTGCCCGGTTGGCTCGGGGCGTAAAATACCGGTAGATTGATCCTCAGAGTAAAAATAAGAAGCGACCGGTCGTACTCACCCACCGCAGAGCCGTTGAGGTCACCTCCCGTGAGACGTGCTATCTCGCTGGGGCCTCCAAGATGTTAGGGCCGACGCCGCAGGGAAAGAGACCCCAAGGACTCAATTCTTGGTGAGGGAAAAAAGTTTATTTCCATGCGCATGGGGTCCCCCAGGCAAACAAGTGCGGAGGGCCCCGAGGGGGAATTGTGCAGGGTTTTTAAGGGCGCAGGGAGGCAAGCGAATTTACAGAAGCAGATTGCATTGGTTAATTTTGAGCAGGATAGGACTTGGCAGAAGTTGATTGGAGGGGTTTGGGGTTGAGTAACCATGGAGACTGGGGGTCCTAGCCCAGTCACTATGTGCCCAGAACAGAACAGTTACTTGTCTTACTTATCTCCTTGAGACAGAACAACCTTGCAGGTGCATTTTTTCTTTTTTTTTTTCCTCTGCTCTGATAGCTCTGGGGAGTTAGGCATTTCTTTCTGCTCTGCTCTGATAGCTCTGGGGAGTTAGGGAGTTAACCCTTTTATTCCCCGCTCTGGGGAGTTAGGGAGTTAACCCTTTCATTCCCCGCTCTGGGGAGGGGGTTATAGCAGGGGGGTCAACTCTCACATGATGATTGAACCCAGGACCTCAAACATACATCACAAGTGCTCTAGCCTTGAGCTACATCCTCAGGTCTTTAAAAAGATACATTTATGTATATGTACGGCCCGACTATGAAGCCCAGATTAGCCTTGAACTCAGGGTAATCATTCTATCTCAGCCTTCTGAGTTCTGATAACAGGCATGGATCAACATGCACAGCTAATTTTGGTTTTCTTGAGACCGTGTCTCACTATTTAGCTTAGGATGGTTTTTGAGCTTCCAGCATATTCCCTTAGTTTCCCAGATACTGTGATTACAGTGCCATGCTTGGCACACAAGGGAGATTTTAAAAACATATGATGTAGTACATCTTACATGATTATGGGCAGCTCAGTGTCTAGCCCCAAAATAGCAGTTTTAGGTAACAGTTTATGAATCTGGTACAGATTTTATTTTTTTGGCTACTGGGAATTGAACTCAGGACCTCATCCTTGCCAGGTAGGTTCTGTGCCTCAGAGCTACATCCTCAGCCCCCAATGTCTTCAATTTAGCCCTCATCCAATGAATTGTCTTGGGTTCCTGATAGAACAGACTTAAAGGATTTTAAAAAGCTGATTTTTGAGGGGCTGGGGATTTACCTGAGCGGCATAAGCATCTGCCTTGCAAGCAGGCAGTCGTGAGTTCGATCCCTGGTACCGATAAAAAGGAAAAATGCAAAAAAAAAAAAAAAAAAAAAGCTGATTTTTGCCAGATGTGGCACAGATGTGGCACTGCATGCCTGCAATGCCAACACTCGGGATGGAGAATCACTGGGAGTTCAAGGTCAATCTAAACTATATAGCCTGCTGGGGATTTAGCTTAGCAGCACAAGTGCCTGCTTGGCAAGCAGGAGGTCCTGAGTTCAATCCCCAGTACCAAAAAACAAAAATTTAAACAAAAACTATACATCCAGACCTTATCTACAAAAAACAAAAACAAATAAAAAGATAATATATAGTTTTTAAAAATTTTAACTGTGCCACGGATATAGCTCAGTGGCACAAGCACTTGCCTGGTAAGTGCAAGGTTGTAAGTTCAATTCCTGGTACAAAAAAAAAGGAAAATTTGTGAAATGTTAACTGCTATAATTTGGTTCTCATGTTATCTAAAGTAATTGTTAAGATAAATAACTGCCAGGAACTGGGGGTTTAGCTCAGCAGCATAAGTGCCTGCCTGGCAAGTTTAAGATTATGAATTTAATCCCTAGTACCAAAAAAAAAAGCTAGAAAAATAAATAACTGCCAGACGAAATTCCTCTGTGGCTAAAAAACCAGGTTCCTGCTTTAGTTTTCTCTACTGATGAATTTTTCTCTACTTTGGTTTTTTCCAGTCTCATTGTGGCTTACCTGAGCAAATGCTATTAAGTAAATTATTATGATATATAATTAAATTGGCTATAATTAAGAGTCTAAAAGCTTTCTATGCCTAAAGCAACAAGATTTTCTTAAACTATTAAGGGATCTTGGGGGCTAGGGCTATAGCTCAGCAGAACAATACCTGCCTGGCAAGCATGAGGTTCTGAGTTCAATTCCTAGTACAAAAGAAAAAAAAGGGGGGGGCTAGGGATTTAGCTCAGTGGCATAAGCACCTGCCTTGCAAGCAGGTGGTCGTGAGTTCGATCCCCCATACCGATAAAAATGAAAAAGACAAAAAAAAAAAAGAGGTTATTGGTTAAACTTACAAAAACTAGATTAAGAAACAAAGGTTTTATATTTCACTAAGATAATTTCTTATGTTTTCCTTTGTTAGACTTTTGGTTATTTAGAATACTAAGTTTTCCCACACGTAGTAGCACATACCTGTAATCCTAGAATTAGGGAGACTGATGTAGGAGAATCACTGTGAACTTAAGGCCAGCCTTAACATAGTTCAAGTTCATCCTTGGAAGGAACCGTAGAGATGATTCTCCTTGAAAAGAGGAGCAATTATCTCCATTTTGGATAAACGTGGCCCTCTCTCCATGTATTGATATGTACAGAGCTGGTTAGGTTATTTCTTTGTCACTTCAATTGGTTTTAAGCAATGTAAATTGGGCTGGATGAGAAATTGATGTATAATCTCTAAAGCAAAGTGACAGGTCAATGTTCCACTACCCAGTGACTCCCCAAATACATGGTTGAGCAAGGCAGGATGGAGAGCCATGCCTTGAGAAAGGGGCTATGACTTCCCAGGGCAAACAGGATTGTGCATCAAAACTGAAGTACCGGCCCCAAATTATTAGATACTACCTCAGTTGTGTTATGTGGATTGCCCTCTCTGTATTTCTTGCCCTCTGCTTATCGCCAAGGTAATCTCAGACCTCCTACTATCCCAGCTCATGGTAGTCATGGCAGTCACGTATTTCCTGCCACTCTCACTGTCACTCATTGCCAAGCCACTCCCCTCATGGGGAATTAATAAAACCTGGGAAGGGCTCTGGGTTGAAGCTTTTGTTCTGGTGAACCAACATCTTGGCTGGATTTAGGACCCCTTGACTCCCCACAACTATATATATATATGTCTCTGTGTTTTCTTACCATAGGTTTGCACTGGAAGTGATAAATTGGAATTAACTCACTAGAATTCCAGTAACTTCCTGGGATTACAATTATAAACCTTCCTGGAACGTGATAGGACAGCAAAGAGTTCTCTATACAACCTGAACTACAGAGCAAGACTCTGTCTCAGAGAAGTGAGAGAACAGCTGACATGGTGCACTCTGGGAGTCTTGTGGTGCCCCGCAAAGTCCTGGGGCTGCTGTCTTGGGGGACTTCCTGGACCTGGGCAGAGGAGTGATTTGTGCATTCTCATGAGAACTGGAGAGAACTACTAGAAGGAGAGTGGATGATAGAATTTTATGCTCTATGGTATCCTGCTTGGCAAACTCTTCAACCAGAATGGGAAGGTTTTGCTGAATGAGGTGATCTTGAGGTTAAAGTTGGGAGAGTAGATAGATGTCTCGGAGCAGACAGGACTAGAGGCATGGTTTATTGTAACTGCTCTTCCTACAATTTATTATTGTAAAGGCGGTAAAATCAGGTTGTATCAGAGTCCAAGGATTAAGAATGACTTCATAAACATTATAAGCGAAAAATAATGGAAGAATAATGAACCCATCATCACGGTTTTGTCCAAGTTTTTTTTTGTTTGTTTTGTACGGAGGATTGAACTCACAACCTCATGCTTGCCAGGCAGGCACTTACACCACTGAGCTAAAAAGGCACAAATGTAAAAACAAGGGTTAGATGCCATGAAGTAGGTGGCAATGCCTTAACAATATGCATGTTGTCAGGACCAAGGGCCTCTTCCATCCCTGTCAAGGGGAGTGCTAACCTTCTTTCTTTTGATACAACACCCAGTTTTTTTTTTTAATTAAAAAATTTTTTTTTAATATTTTGGTCTTTTTGAGACAGAGTTTTGCTATGCAGTTCAGACCTTGGACTCACTTTGTAGCCCAAGCTGGCCTTGAACTCTTAGTGATCCTCCTGCCTCAACCTTCCAAAGTGTTGGAATTATAGCCCCAAGTTCTGTTCTTTTTTTTTTTTTTTAATTTTATTTAAGGAGAAAAGAAAAAAAAAACAGTGAAAGGGTACAAGTTATACAGATTTACAGAAGAAAAAAATGAACAGTAGGAAATCACTAGTTAATGGATTACATATTGCCATCTTAGAAATAATTTTTCAAGTCACAAAATTAAAGCTTGTAGAGTGGACATTCCAACAATGATACTGCAAACAGTTCTGTTCAATGATCCAATAAAACTCTGTGATATCATTTTCTATCTTATACACTTAAATATACATGCAGTTATATAGTTTAGAGCACTTTCTTTTCCTTTCTTTTGTATAATGACTATTACACATTTTGGGTTTCATTGCTCCCACGGTTCTTATTGCTTTTTTGGAAGAGAGTAAAACCAAGTGTGACATAACAGACCAGAATCGGTCAAGTCAAAAGGGTGGACATAATAGATAATGTAAAAACATAATACAAGGTGATCAACAATGGTTACCATAATGCCTCCCGCTATCTCTAATAGAATTGCCTATATCATTAGTTATAATACAATTGAACAAAACAGTAAAGAACAAAACCGACAAAACCAAAACATTGGAGACATTGTAGGTATTCAAAAGTAGATAAAAGTCAATGAGAATGGGCGTTATAATGAATCTCATTATCTTCACAGCTGATGCCTAAACTTTCGAACCTGATACTATCCAGCAAAACAGAATAGGAGAACATCAGTCAAAAACAAGATGGTGAGAGTAATACAGGGCTTCAAATCATGATAATAGAAAGTCAAAGTGGGTTACTATAATATATCCTGCTATTTTTTCCCTTTAATTAAACGGATAAAAATAAAAAAGTAAATAATGGAGTGGAGATTGAGATAAAAGAGGGCATAACAGCGAAACAGCACAGATCAAACATAACTATTTAAGCAGAATAGTGTTTCACCACCAGATAATTCCTACCCAAAAGTAGTTACCATATTGACTCTTTCCTTGAAGTCTTTGAGTACAACTTCGTATACTGTAGCATTAAGTATATCAAAACAATGTAAAACCTTTTAAGAGAATGACAGCATTACAGAGTATTTAGAATCGACTAACAGAAAATGAACAATGGTTTCTGTATAATCTCCTTGTCTTTAAAAGGTTTTTGCTTATACTATCGCACGTAATAAAATCCAGTAAGATACAACCTATTTAGACCATTGGAGACAGAAGAACAAAAGCTAGATGAGACTTCAAAACAAGATGATACTAAATCAGTATTACCTATTAAGATGTCATTTTCTCCAAAATAGCTGTTCCTATCATCCAATCTTCTCTGTCTCATTTCTGTTGAGCTCTTTTTCTGTCAGTAGCTGTCAGTTTGTCTTCTTCATTTTGTTCTCTGCTCCATTCATTGTGGCCTCCCCGCCACTATTTCTGGGTTCTTTGTATTTTTCTTTTTTTAGAATATCCTGCAATACTTTCTGTAGAGTTGAATTGGTGGTTGCAAATTCCCCCAGTTCCTCTTTATCCTGGAAGCACCTTGTTTTTCCATCAATTTCCAGGGACAGTTGTGCAGGATATCTCAATCTTGGCTGGAGATTATTATCTTTCAAAGCTTGAATTATTTCCCCCCATCCTCTTCGTGATTTGATGGTTTGTGCAGAGAAATCTGCTGTAATTCTGATGGGTGTTCCCTTGTAAGTGGTCTGTTTCTTGTCTCTGACAGCTTTTAATATTCTGTTCTTGTATTGAATTTCTGGAATTTTTATTATTATATGCCTGGGTATCGCTCTGTTTGGGTTGTAGGTAGCTGGGGTCCTGTATGCCTCATACATCTGAGTATCTTTACCTTTTGCTAAATTAGGAAAATTCTCCTAGATTATTTCTGTGAGTAGCTTTTGTAGTTCACTTGTTTGTGTCCCTACTTCTTCTTTTATGTTCTTAATCCTTAAGTTATTGCTCCTCTTATCATCTTCTTGTCTTTGTGTTATTGCTGTTTGTTTCTTTGTTATTTTTAAGAAGTTTTTCATTTCATTCTCCCATATTACAAGTCTGCCCTCCAGTTCAGATAGTCTGTCCTTAGTTTCTTTCAAGCTGTTATGCCAGTCTTCGATAGACTTCTTAGTATCTTGGTAGTCCCTTTGAACCTGCTTCACGTATTCTATGCTTTCTCTGTTTTCTCCATCAAACAATTCTCCCCTCTTTATCTGTTCTTCCATTCCACCATCTGTTTTTTCTTGGGTGGTGCTTAGCATTTCTCTAACTATTCTGCATACTTCTAGCTTCAGGTCGTTGATAACTTCATTCCTCAATTGGTCTATGAGGCTCTCTATATGGCGCTTTATGTCTATTGGTGCGGTGTCCGCTATTGCCTGTTTCTCAGAATTGGGGGCCGAGGAGCCTTTCTTGTTGCTGCCTTTTCCCATATTCTCTGTTCCTTATATATGCAAGCTTACATAGGAGGCCCAGCTTCCCTCCCTGTCAGCCAGAGCCTGATCGAATTGCGCTGGCTAGGTGTTCCCGCCCACCGCAGCGCACCAGGGAGTTGCGGACTAGGCAGCCTACGCGGGAGTCGCCCCTCCGGGCCACCGTCAGGCTCTGGGATCTGGGTTGGGCCGGCCTACCGAGTCCGCCAGCAGCGTCACGCAGGCCAGGCACTTTTCACCAATCCTGCCCGAGAGGGGAATGTGTGGCTGGAGTTGCCACCGCGCCCTGCTCCCGCAGGACTGCCCGAGCCCAGAAAGTCCTCCACTGGAGTCAAACTGTGGTAGAGTGTCAGTTTCTCTCACTCACCTCACCACAAGTCAGTGTACGCCTCTCTGCCCGTCCTGTTTTCGACTCCGTTCGCAGACTCCCGTTCTCAGAGCTTCTGCGCATCTCTCTCCTTGCCGAGCCGATATAGAGGCAGCCAGCTGCCGCGCGGCGGGAAACCCAAATCGCGGCTTCCAATGGCGCGGGGTCGAGCCTCCACACCGAGACTTTTCTGTTCCTGTTTTAGCACCAGGACTGCATTCCAAGTTGGTTTCTCTCAGCCCAGTTCGTTCCTGAGTCAGCAGAGCATATCTCTACCGGCTTATGTCTCCTTAGTCCGCACCATTCCTGACTTCTGAACCAAGCCTTTCAGAGAGCCTCCGGAGTATCTGCTATCTGTCTGCCATGTTCTCCCAGAAGTCTCCCAAGTTCTGTTCTGATAAGTACTATGTCAGCACCCTTTTGGCTTTCTATATACATCAGGATTTGCTATTTTATTGGTGATCTTGGACTACTAGTTTGAGAATCACACAATTTTTGCCTTAGCAACTTTGCTTTCTGGACTGTTATTAGGACTTTATGTGATATTTGTGACAGATTGCCTTTGTCTTTCAAAAAGGCACAAACCATAATCATAGCCTGCAAAAAAAAATCATTACCAGAATTTTTTCAAACTTTGAAAAAAATGGTGGAAGAATAAGAGGAAGAACAAGATGATGAGATGTTTCAGAAGAAGCAGAAAGTAAAGAAGAAACAACCAAAGACTTTCCACAGAGTGCCATAATACCCTGTGGATCCATCCTGGCCACAGGTAAATACTGGTTAATTTTTATAAATATCTTAATACTGAGATTTTTTTTCCCTCTTTTGGTACTGGGAATCAAACTCCGGACCTCACACTTGCCATGCAGGCACTGTGCCATTGAGCTTAATCCCTGACCCTAATATTGTCTTTTTGTTTGTTTTGCTTTTTTCCATTACCAGGGATCGAACTCACAACCTTGTGCTTGCCAGGCAGGTGCTTATGCTGCTGAGCTAAATCTCCAGTCCCTAATATTGAGATTTTGAAAAAAAATTGATCATTTTTTTGAAAAGATGAACTATAGCAGCCAGGTGTGGTGGCTCACGCCTGTAATTCCAGCACTCAGGAGGCTGAGGCAGGAGGATCGTTGAGAGTTTGAGACCAGCCTGGGCTACAAAGTGAGCTGTGAGCTGAAGGCCTGCCCCAACTGCCTAGAGACCCTATCTCAAAAGACAAAAAAAAAAAAGATGATCTATAGCTGCGTGGCACATACCTGTAGTCTTAGCATGGGGGGCTGAGGCTGAAGGATCACCACTAGGCCAGTTCAGGCTACATAAATTGAGACCCTGTCTTAAAAAAACACTTAAGTATATTGCAGACTTAGTTTATTTTTTTATTTTAAAGAAAATAAAACAGAAGAGAACAGAATAAAGCAAATCAGAACAGAACAATGCAAGCAACACAGCACTTTACAAGACAACCGGATATTAACAGTAGCACCATAATGTCTCTTTTCTTTGAAATAGTTGAGCAGAATTTAGTTTAGATTGTCATTGGATTGCACATTTTTATTCAGAAAATAAAAACATAAAAGTTTGAAATATGAGTTAAGAACATTGCAGTTTAAACAATTTAATTTTGAAAAATTTGATGCCAAGCAGTAAGATTTGTGTACATAATCACAACCTCTTTCAAGTCTAGTTGAATAATTTTATTGCCTAAGGTTTACATTGTTGGGGATATTTAAGAAGATTAGTCAGAAAAAAATCTGATTTGATGTAATTTTTCTCAATTTAACGTGTGAAAAAAAGATATCTTCCATAAATGGGAACTTTAGAGAGATTAAAAGAAAAAACAATAAAAACAAAACAATTAATGATATAGGGTTTCAAAACAAGATGATGGGAACTTAATAATGGTCACTGTGTTATATTTTGTTATCCTTGAAATAGTTGTTCAGACTGCAAGATACAGAGGAACTTTCCCTCTTGTCTCAAGAAATGAGTATGGTAGTACACACGTGTAATCCTAGCATTCAGGAGGCTGAGGCAGGTGGATCATTGCAAGTTTGAGACCAGCCTGAGCTATAAGGTGATCCTAAGGCTAGCCTGAACTGCATAGTGAGATCCAGGATCGAAGGAAAAATAAATAAATTATAAGATTTTTAATGTTTTTTATTTTTTATTTTATTGGTACATTTTAGGTACACATAATGATAGCATTCATAATAGAGCATTTGTACCTGTACATGATATATCTTTTTTTATGTGTATACCAGAACCTTGTACTTGCCAGGCAGGCACTGTGTTACCAAGCCATATCCCTGGCCTACATGATATATCTTGCTGCTGGTTTTTCCCATACTCTCTTCTCTTCATCCCCTCTTACCCTATTTGCAAAAATTTTGTTTCCATTTTTTCCTTCTGTTCTTTTTTTCTTGTTCCCTTTTTCCTTTTCCGTCTCCCTCTCTTCTTCCCCTTCCCATTTGAAGCTTTTCTTCACATTTACTAATATCTGTTATATATTTTGGTCCTTATTTTCATTGTCAGTTTCTCACATCAGAGGAACAAAACAGTATTTAAACATGTATGTCTGATTTATTTCACTTAAAAAAATGGTCTTAAGGTGCATCCAAAGCTAGAAATGTCTCAGGCTCATCTTTCTTTATAGCAAAGTAGTGCTCCATTGTATTAAAAAACCCACATTTTTATCCATTAATCAGTTGATGGGGATTTGGGTTGTTTCCAAGATTCAATTATTGCAAATTTTGCCATTATAAACATGGGTGTGTATATATTGCTGTGGTATGGTGCTTTTAATTTTTTCAGGAAGATATCTAGAGGGGGAATAGCTGGGCCAAATGGAACATGTAGTCCTAATTTTTTGAGGAATCTCCATACTAATTTCCACAGTGGTTGCACTAATTTACACTCCAGTATAAATTACTTCTCCACCAATAGTGGAGAAGTTTGTTTTTCCCCACAGAATTTGTTATTACTTTATTTGTTGATAATAGTCATTTTTTCTGGAGTGAGATCGAATCTCAGTGTTATTTTAATTTGCATCTCTTGAATGACCAGTGATGTTGAATACTATTATTATTATTATTTTTTGGTACCGGCGATCGAACTCACAGCCTTGCACTTGCCAGGCAGGTGCTTATGTCACTGTGCTAAATCCCTCACCCTGAACACTTTTCATATATTTATTTGTCATATTTATTTCTTCATCTGAGAAGTGTCCATTCATTTCAGATGCTCATTTTTGGATTGTGTCTTTAAATTTGGGGGAGTTCTGATATTTTGAGTTTTTTTTTAAATGTATTCTAAACAGTAGTCTTTCCCACACTGTGAGTTGTCTCTTTACTCTGTTAGTAGTTTCTTTAGCTGTGCAATTTTTTTTTTTTTTTTTTTTTTTTTTTTTTTGTGGTACCAGGGATCAAACTCAGGAGTGTGCACTTGCAGGCAGTTGCTTATGCCAATGAGCTAAAACCTCAGCCCCAAAAGTTTTTAAATAAGATTTCCTGAATAAAAAAGATTTCCAGTTGTGGTGACACATGCCTGTAATCCCAGCATTTGGGAAGCTGATACAGGAGGATCTCTGTAAGTTGGAAGCCAGCTTAGACTACATAGTGAGTTCAAGGCCAGCCTGAACTATATATTGAGACCCTGTTTTGTTTTGTTTTTTTAAATGAGATCTCAGTTGAGGATTTTTCTTTCTTTTTTTTTGTCTTTTATCAGTAACAGGGATGGAACTCACGACTGCCTGCTTGCAAGGTAGGCGCTTATGCCGCTGAGCTAAATCCCCAGCCTCTAATTTCTGTTTTGATCTTTACAATTTCCTCCCTCATAGGAGTTTTGTTTTTGGACCTGGGATCAAATGCACAACCTTCTACTTGCCAGTCAGATGCTTATACCACTGAGCTAAATCTACAGGCCCCCTCATAAGAGTTTTGGACCTGAATTGCTCTGTTTGTAGAAACTTGGTGTTCAACAATAGGTTGTTTATTGAGCTCACTCTGTTTTTCTGATTTTTGAATTCACCCCTATAAATTTCCTTGGTAGGACTACTTTCATTGCATCCCATAAGTTCTGGTATATTGTATTGGCATTAGACTTTAACTGTAGAAACTGTCTAATTTTTTTCTTTAATTTCACGTGTGACTCATTGATTGTTCAGGATGGTGTTATATAATTTCTATATATTTATGAAGTTCTTGTGGTTTCTTTTGGCATTGATTTCCAATTTCATTGCACTATGGTCTGATAATATGCATGAGATTATTTGCATTTATTTAAATATGTTTTTTTAAAATCAAATTAAATTTTTTTTGGTACCAGGTATCAAACTCACCACCTTGCACTATTTAAACATGTTCTATGAGCTCATATGTGGTCTGTTTTGGAGACTATCCCATGTGTATACAAAGTCTTCCTGGACATTGCTGGGGTCCAGAAAAGTACTCATTTGTTGGGCTGAGGATTTAGCTCAGCAAGTGCGAGGTTGTGAGTTCAATCCCTGGTACCACACACACACACACACACACACACACACACACAAAGTCCTCATTTGTAATCCTATGGAAAAGTTATTAGAATTCTAGTAAGTTAATTCCAATCTCCCACTTCCAGTGCAATGCATGGTGAGAATAAAATCAGTAAGGCATGTTTGTAGTTGTGGGGAGCCAAGGGAATCATAAGCCCAGCTAGCACAATGCCTAAAAGGAACAAAGACCCCAATCCAGGGCCAAATCCAGGTTTTATTAGTTCGTTAAGAGGAAAGTGGGTTGGGGATGAGCGACTGTGAGAGCACGTGAGCAAGGCTAGGTTAGAGGCCTAAAATCACTCTATAATATATATTGAGAGAGACATGCAATCTAATGTTTTGGAATCAGTGTTTCAGCTCTGATGTGTAATTTTTTATGCCCTGAGAGAAGTCATAGGCTCTTATCTCGAGGCTCAGTCTCAGCAGCATGGCTATACTTGGCCTAGCTCACACATATTATTTGGGAGCTGAAGTTGGGGTAACACTGACCAACTTGCCTCAAAGACTAGTACCAGTACCTTGGCTAGACCCATTTGCACTCCTTAATGCCAGTTAAGGGGATAAAGATAAAATTTAGCCAGTTCTGTGTCCTGGCCTGTGGGTAAGTCCACAGAGACCCTAGAGGGGGAGTGGGGATGAAACGGGACAAGAGACACAAACAATGGAGACAAGTCAAAAGTCTGATCAAGTCGTGTTTATTCAAGGAAAAAGTAACAAATATATAGGATATTGGGGGAGGAGGGAGTTGAGTTTTGAGACCTTAGCAGGTAACTTAGCAACAGCGGCAAGTTCTAACAAGGCTGGGGGTCTATAGGGTAATTTGAGTCTCCTGCGCGAGGGCCCATAAATCATGCTAATTAGCATGTTCGATGTAGGGCCGAACCACAGGGAGATGTGACAGGCTAGGTGAGAAAAGATAGAAACTTAACTACTAAATAGAAACTTAACATTAAGATGCGTGTTGTCTTATTAACATAAGATGACGGCCAATTGCGGGGTTTCCCACAGTTCTGTACATATCAATACACAAAAACAGGATCAAATGCTTTTCTTTCAAAGAGTCATCCAGGTGGTCCTCCACACACATGTATTGAGAGGAATGTGTATTCTGACGTTATGAGGTGGAACACTCTGCAGATATCTACTAAATTCATTTGCTCAAAAGTTTGGTTCACTTCTGGTATTTGCTGATTTTTTTTGTCTAGTTATCTTTCTGTTTGTGACAATGGGTATTGACGTCCTCCATTACAATTATATTAATGATTATTTGATTTTTTAAATTTGATTTTTCATGTCTGTTAATATTTGTTTTATACAGTTATGTGTGCTGGTATTTGGCGCACATATATTTATGATTGTTATCTCTTCCTCTTGGCTTGTTCCCTTTAAAAGGATGTAAAGACCTTTGTTGTCTCTTCTGATCAACCTTGGCTTGAAACCCACTTAGTCTGCAAATAGAATAGCTACTCCTGCTTTTTCCAGTTTCCTGTTCCATGGAGTATTGTTTTCCATCCTTTGACTTTCTTTTTTCTTTTTTCTTTTTTTTTTTGTCTTTTTCGTTTTTACGGGTACCAGGGATCGAATTCACAACTGCCTGCTTGCAAGGCAGGTGCTTATGCCGCTGAGCTAAATCCCCAGCCCCTTAAATGTGTTTCTTGTGTGCAGTGTATTTTTTTTTTTTTAATCGGTACCGGGGATCGAACTCACAACTGCCTGCTTGCAAAGCAGGCGCTTATGCCGCTGAGCTAAATCCCCAGCCCTTGCAGTGTATTTTTGAATCTTACTTCTTGATCCATTCTACTAGTCTCTTTGTTTTGATGGCTGAATTGAGACTACTTACATTGATGGTTATAACTGATATGTGTTGACTTATCCTTGTCATGTAATTTTCCTGGGGTTCTCCTTGCACCCGTTTAACTACTTGCCTTGCATGGCAGATTCATTCTATTGGGGTTTATGAAGCTGTAATCTTTATCTCTTTCTAGAATGTCCTTCAAACTAATTTGGCGTGCTGATTTGGTAGTCATGAATTTTTTCAGGTGTTCTTTGTCATGAAAGCATCTTATTTTTCCATCAATTTTGAAACATAGTTTTGTGGGGTACATCCATTTTGTGGGGTTGGAGGTTGTTTTCTTTAAGGGCTTAAAATACTTCTTCAAGCTCTCCTTGACTCAAGGGTTTGTGTTGAGAAGTCTGCTGTGATACTGTGTTGTTTTTGTTTTTGTTTTGTATTGGGAATCTAACTCAGGACTTGTGCTTGCCAAGTAGGCGTTTGCTGCTGAGTTATCCCCAGCCTTATGCTGTGATTCTGATGGGCTTTTTTTTTCTTTTTGAGACAGGGTCTCACTATGCAGTTCAGGCTGGCCTTGGGCTCACTTTGTAGCCCAGGCTGGTCTCGAATTTGCAATGATCTGCCTGCCTCATCCTCCCAAGAGGTGGGATTACAGGAGAGCGCCACCATGCCCAGATAATGGGCTTTCTTTTACAGATGATTTGTTTCTTTTCTTTAACAGTTTTTAATATTCTATTGTTGTGTTGAATTTCTGGAATCCTGGTTGTTATATGGCTTGTGGATTTTTTTTTTATCATGATTAACTGAAGTTCTATATGCTTTTATTTTTTTGCCTCAAATATCTGTATGTTAAATTCCTTTTCTATGCTTGTGAAGTTTTCTGCTATTACTTATGTAAACAGGTTTTCCTTTTTTTTTTTGTCTTTTTCGGTTTTTTTCTATCGGTACCAAGGATGGAACTCACGTTTGCCTGCTTACAAAGCAGGCGCTTATGCCGCTGAGCTAAATCCCCAGGCCCGTAAACAGGTTTTTTTTTTTTTCTGTTTTTTTTTCTTTTTTATCGGTACCGGGAATCAAACTCACGACCGCCTGCTTGCAAGGCAGGTGCTTATGCCGCTGAGCTAAATCCCCAGCCCCCCGTAAACAGGTTTTTAAATGTCATTTGTACTATGTCCTGCTTTTTCATTGATTCTGATCAATCTTATGTCATTCTTTTTTGCATCTTCTAGCCACTGTTGGATTGATTTTTTGTGGTTTTGTGCTTTTTTAAAGACATCCTTCTTCTTTTCATTATCACTAACTGCAATCACATCTTCTATAAGTATTTTCGCCTCACATTGGCTCATTGTTCTGTGTATATTTTCAATGGAATTTTTAATCTCCTGGATATCTGTTTGAATATTTGTAGATTCTTTTTCTTTCTTATGTTGTGCATTCATGTTTTCCATCATTTTTGTAAGATCCTCTATTTTTTTTAATCTGTATCTGCTCTAAAGTCACTAACTATGTCTTTCGTTATGGTGACCATCACTAGTTGATTGACTTTTGGGTTTTGAGTCTGTTACAAGGTACCTCTTCTATTTATGGGGAATGGGAAGTTGCTGCCTATTTGGCCTAGGCCCTGGTTCTTTGGCACTGGCCTATGGTATTGTCTATGAGCCTTAGTATCTTAGTTACTTTTTACTCTTTGCTGAGACAAAATACCTGAAGCCCAAAATTAGGGAAGGAAAGATTTATTTCTTACAGTTCTTGGAAGTTTCAGTCCATACTCAGTTGGCTCTAAGGCAGGGTGGCATGGTGGGCTACAGTTCATGGCTGCTGCAAACAGCAAGCACAAACTGGCAAGAGGGAGGGACACACCTCCTACCTGCCTTTACATCATATCCTGGCTCTGCGCCTGGGCAGGTGAAACACTCACATCACTAATCCAAGCACTAGACAACGAACCAATCACAAACGCTTGATTTGGTCACATCCATAATTCCATGAGGCATGGGGGCCACTGGCATAAGCCATGACATTTAGTTAATCTCCATCTTAGCATATCAGGAAGAACAACTGATTAAAACCATTATGTCACCTTTGGTAAAGTAGTACAGTCAGCAATAACAACAGCAATGAAACACAGCCTAGAAAATGGCAAGCTGTGGTAACTATTAACTTGCCACCTTTAACCGTATGAACAAGATTCATGATTGTAACAAAATCTAAAATGAATCAGAAGAGGCTGGGGACATAGCTCAGTGGTACAGAACCACCTGGCAAGTGTATGAGTTCGATTCTCAGTACAAAACAACAACAACAAAACCTCTCCAAAACCAAAGTAAAAAAAAAATCCCCAAAATTATATACAGGACCTTCAGGGGAGAAAATTTAAAAGAAGTTTGGGGGAATACAGAGAAAGAAAAGACAAGAAATTAGAAGCAAGGCTGGAAGACAAAGGAAGATCATGCAAACTTTGGGAAACTGGTACAGAAGACAGGAAAGAAAGAAAGAAGGCAGAAATAAAAACAAGAAAAAAACAACAATGACAACAACAAAACTAGAAACCATGTTCACAGTCAAATACAAACATGAATAACTAAAAAAAAAAATAAAAACAAAACAAAACAAAAAAAGTGGGGAGGCTGTGGCTGTGCCAGGGAGAGAACCATTAGTGACTCTTGAGATCTCTGCCATGTTGGAACTTAGGGCGCTGGGAAACCAAGCAACCAGCTCGTCCCCCTGGCAAGTAGTAGTGAGTCTACCAGCACATGGGCTGAGAATCAACATCCTCCACCCTCCATTTGCAAATGGGAGCCAGAGATCTGAGCATCTCTTGGGAGGCTGATCATATGCAATATAGCAAATAAGGGTGATTTCCTTCTATCATCTCTTTGAAGGCAAATATTTTTACCACTATTTTGCTTTATTCTGATTAATGGTACTCCCTCTAGTCAATACTGTTCTGATAAGTTCTATAATGTTCTGTATTTCATTTTATTTTGCTATATCTGATTGAAAGGACAACTATTGTGAAGATAACGAGATATACTGTGGTACCTATTACTGTTATCCTGGTAATCTGCTGTGAAGTTCTGTACCAATTTCACTACCCTGTCCAAAAAAAAAAAAGTCCATTCAAATCATGTCTCTGCAAGGCTGGGGATTTAGCTCAGCGGCATAAGCGCCTACCTCGCGAGCACATGGTCTTGAGTTTGACCCTCGGTACCAATAAAAAAAAAAAAAAAAAAATCATGTCTCTGCTATTACTGGTAGACTGTCGCTGTGAGGACCTGGGCCTGTAGGAAGTGGTGCAGAGTCACGGCGGGAAGAAATCACACCGGAGACCAGGCTGATGGCACAGATCCAAAATTTAATGTGCAGGCCTGTCCTCTTATATACGCAGGGATAAGACCTGGATGGACGCAGTGCCTCAATGGCATCCCTGGAAGGGTTAGGGACGCTTCTGGGGGCGGGGCCGGAACAGGGCTGCATCTGGCAGGGCGAGTCTCTTGGTCTGGGAGAACACTCCAGGTCCGAGTCTGCTCAGACCCTCTCCTCTGCCAGGGCCGTCAATCAGACCTCTGGACCTTTACTCCCCATAGTAAACAATGTGGCCAGATACACAGTCCATATTTGAGTTGATTAATCCCAAGGAGCCAGCTGTAGCTTTATGGAAGCGTGGTGCATAATCCCAGTAAGCCTGCACCTTTAATTCCATTGAAGTTCAGGCTGATTTCTTCCTTTGAGGCTGTAATCTAGTTTTTCATCCTGCAGCACTCCTCCTCACTACTCTCTCTCTTGAGAAACAAAGCTCTTGGAGACTTGCATACATCAAAACTACGCATTGCTAACTGGAGGGCTCTGAGTTTCTTTTCCCTCTTCAGTCTACCTCGACTCCCACTCACCTCCCTGATTGATACCAACAAAAGCCATGAACTTTTGGAGAAGAGGCCTTTTGTTCTAAAGCGAGAATACTGGGCCATTCCAGAGCTCCTCAACTGCAGAATATTCTTTTTTTTAAAAATCAGTACTGGGAATCGAACTCATGAGCACACGCTTGCAAGGCAGCACTTATGCCCCTGAGCTAAATCCCCAATCCCAGAATATTCTTTTGCATCTGTGTGCCATATTGCTGGGTGAGTTAGACTGATACTCTCATTAGGAGTTTTGGTATCTTTCCTAGCAGACTTGTTACTAAAAGGCCATAAAATGTCCCAATTAAGAGAGTAAACAAGAGATCAGCGAATCTAGGAAATGTTTAAATAATCAATTTTTAAAAATCATGCCTGTAAATGAGCTGGTATCCTTTTGGGGAGGGACTCTTGCTTTTCCCAAAGCCAGCCTCAACAAAGTCTTTTGCTGTTCATTGGGATTAGCCATGGGCAATGATTCAGTTGACAGGCCCTTGGCTGACACATGAAAGCAGACTTTACTCCCTTAGGTTTTTGCCAGCACAGCTTATGAGACCATACCAGGTGCTGGTGCTCATGTGTATAAAAATATCACTCAACTTTCCAGATTCGTGTGTATAGCTCACATGCTCTCGACTGACCCGTACCACTCCTTGTCTGAGACCTAGTGCCAATGACTTTGCCCTTCTGATGACAAGGACACAAGAAACACAGGACAGCTGTCAACAACAGTTACCATGCTTAGGAGGTGACTGGTGATTAGAACATTTAAAAAAAAGTCTGTACCATGGGCTTAATGGACCGGTCTTTACATTTTGCCGCGCATCCTGAAGATGTATGGGGGTGGCACGCATTTGGACCCCTCACACTGGGAAGGGGACTCGCAGGTTGATCCTGCCATAAGAGGCATCAGGCAGATGCTGGACATCAGCACGCCAGCACTCTTCCACAAGTACGTGGCAGCATGGGAAACATGGTTGCACGTTTCCTGTCCTTTGGGATTCTGTGCTTTGGTATCAACACTCCAGGAACTCATACAGGAGGGATTTAGTTCCTTTGAGGTAGTGCTTGTTCGGTCTCTTGCTCGGCCCTTTATGTAGCCAGTCTTTTTGTTTGTTTTTGTCAGTACCAGGGATTGAACTCATGACCCCCTGCTTGCAAGGCAGGTGCTTATGCCGCTGAGCTAAATCCCCAGCTATGTAGCCAGTCTTCCACAGTGCGCGTGGGTCTGCATCCGGTCCACTTGCGGACCTGAAGGAATTCTCACGGCCTGTATTCGTTTGCCTAGTCACGCCACTCCCTCATCCGTGGCCCCAAAGGAAACTTACACCTTGTAAGAGGGACAAGACACCTACTACGGACTCGCGCAGTAGCTCTACGCGGTGCTGAGTACGCCTTTATAAGCAGCAGGAGGTGGGTGGGGCCTGCTGGCGACGTGACGCGATGACGTCAGGCGTACGGAGGTGGGGCTGCTGGCGGCGTTGCTCATTTGATCCCTCAGGTCTCTGTCCTCCATCCTCCGCTCTGCTGCTGGCCAGCTCCCGCCGCCCGGCGTCCGCGGCTTGGCCTTGCGCCCTCCTTTTGGGACTGCATTCGGCCATGGGCCCGCTCCCGCCGCGCCGTCGGGCCGGGGGCCGCTGAAGCGCGGTGCCAAGATGGGCGAGGGCGGAGTAGGGCCCGAGCGCCAGCCCAAGCAGCCCGGGTGCCCCGCGCGCGCCCGCCCGCGTCGCCGCGGGGATGCCCGCGCCCGTCGCCGCGCCCTGAGCGCCTTTGTCTGTTGCCCGCGCCGCCCGCTGCACCCCTAGCTCGGCAGACGCCGGAGCATGGAGCGGGGCTGGCCCCCTTCCCCACCGGGCCCAGAGGAGCCAGTGCGCGGGGACCCTCTACCTGAGGCGCGGCCCGCGGAGCCCGAAGACTGCGTGCCCGGCCGGCGCGGCCTGCCCCCCGGGGCGTCGCGTGGGGTGGGCGAACGACTGCTGGCACGTCACGAGCCGCCCTCGGACCCGAACCTGAATACGCCGCTCTCCGGAGATCCCGCAGCCACCTCGGAGGATGGTGCGCGCCTCCGCGCTGTGTTCGACGCCTTGGACGGGGACGGGGACGGTTTCGTCCGCATAGAAGACTTCGTCCAGTTCGCCACGGTCTACGGGGCGGAGCAGGTAACGGGCCGGCAGGGCAGCGCGGGTTCTGGGCATGTTTGCGGGAAGAGGGTCTGCTTGGAGAAGCCAAGTCGCCCTCCACCGGCGCTACAGTTGCTACCTCTTCTGGAGAGAGAGATAAAGTGGAGGACCTCAGAGGCCAGACTGGTAGATGACTGTTTTGGACACGGTCACTTTACTGTGCATCCTTGTTGTATTAGATTCTTCTGAATTCGAGGCCGCGCTCGCAAAAATAAAGACGTTCAGTTCTGTGCCTTCCATAACAGGGATAGGGACGATAATAAGTTGGGGTGCCCAATGACACTTGCCAACTCTAGCAAAACTCGCATAGGGGTCTTCACTCCTGGTTGAAAAGTGAACTGTGCAGCCAGCGACAGAGGCGCCGGAGGCACTGTGGGTCCCACTCTGCCCGAGGCTGTGGGGGAAGCTGACCAGGAGACCCCAACCTTCCTGTCGCCCGCAAGCACCCTCTAGTCTTGGTGGAGGTGAAGGTGGAGCTGTGAGTGCTCCATTTATAACCTGGAGACATCAAATAGATTACCATGTTCAATGTTAAATATTTTAGTGGTAGGAAATCCTTGAAGTGCTGACCTGCTAATTTTCATGTTATTCGTTTCTCACACGCAAGCAGACATTTGTTAAGTGGGTGTTCAAGTACATGTGCATGTTTGAGCCAAGAAGTCTGTAAGACAAGAGGTATAATTGATGCACTGCACTGACTGCTATTTGGGATGTCAATCACAACATTAAGAACCCTTATAAAGGACCCATTTGTCCCCTGAATATTTACAGTATCCATTGAGCAGTTGGTATGAAGACCAGACTCTGATATTCAGTGCTCCGCTGTTTGTTGAGTTTATACCTGGAAAGATGTGTAAGTGCCTGCAGCTTCCTGGACATCCATGTTTAGGCAGGTAGGGCTCTAATTCTTAACTCTGGGCTGGAAGAGATTGTTGGGGTAGGTTCAGTGGGAAATAGCTACGTGCCTGATGATTTCCTGTGTGATTCAAGTGAGTTGTGGTTGCTGGTCCAGCTTCTTTTTCGTTTTTCCTTCTTCTCTTGGGGTGGAGAGTGCCTTGAGTTAATGGTAGCTTACTACTGGGAAGTGTCTTCTCTGCATACTTCCCTTATTACACTAGTTAGATACTCAGGCCAATGCTACATTTATGCTTTTCTTATCATAATCTGACTCTACTCACTTGTATTTTCAGTGACTCGTTGACACTGTTCTCTGAAGTGGGAACTAGGCAATCAGGTTTCATCTCCACTTTATAGGAAGCTCAGAAAGATTAAATAGCTATCTCCAGGCTCCACAGTAGGTCTTTGGCTCCTTACTTGGAGATGGCTCCTTTTATTTTATTATTTATTTGTTTTTGTCTTTTTGAGACAGAGACTTGCTTTGCAGTTCAGGCTGGCCTTGAGCTTACTTGGTAGCTCAGGCTGACGTTGAACTTGCAACAAGGATCCTCCTGCCTCAGCCTCCCCAGTGCTGGGATTATAGGCATGTGCTACCACGCCTGTCTCATGGCTCCTTTTAGATGTGTGGTTTAGACTGGTCCTACCAAGCTTCACTTTTTTTCGACTTCCACAAAACTCTTTGAGGAACATCTTTTGCTATAATGTTCCTAGTTGATCACAGTGGGAAAAACTTTAGATTGCTTTTTGAGACTGAGCTTTCTTGCAATTATGAAATAGAAATAGGTCAGAAGCTGAGAATGGTTGTACATGCCTGAAATCCCAGCACTTGGAAAGCCAATTCAGGAAGATCACCCTGAATTTAAGGCCAACCTGGGCTCTACATAAAGAATTCAAGATGAGCCTGAGCTACATAGTGAGACTTTGTTGCAACCCCCCCTCCCAAACAAACAAACCCCAAAAGAGAAACACTAAACAATAAAAATGGATCCTTATCACTTTGCCTCAAACAATAAAAATGGATCAGAATTCTATGGCTCCTAGAGGGTTTAAAGTTTGGGGAGGCCCAGGTGATTCAGGGTTTAGTGGGAATGGAGTGTGGAGAGATGTCCTATGGCATGGCTCCTCTGCTTCTGACTCCTCTGGAAGCAGCAGTGTTGGACTGATCCAGGTGCTTGGATTTGACTAGCTTTCAACAAGAGTGGAGGAGATCTCTTGATTTCTTTAAGCTGTCTTAGCTATTATTTTGTAGCAGATATTGTGCAGAGTAATGACAGGCTGTTTTTGTGTGTGTGTGTCCATGTAAGTATTGATACAAATGAGTTGGGCTTGCTTTTCTCCACGCCCAAGTGAGAGTACATAATAGAGAAGGGGACAAGAAATATTTGCTAATGATGAAATAGTTTAAACTGAAATATTCTGCTTATAGTTGAATATTTTAAAACTTTTAAAATGAAACATGTGAGCTGGGCGTGGTGGTGCATGTTTCTAATCCCAGCACTTAGGAGGCTGAGGCAGGAGGATTACTGTGCATTTGAGGCCATCATGGACCACATAGTAAGTTTAAGGCCAGCCTATCCTACATAGAAAGACCTTGAAATAAGCAAAACAAAACCCATACAAAAGTAGAGTAGTGTAGTGAGGCCCCCCTCTACCCAGCCCCCATGTTTCATGAATCAGTAAACTATCATCCAGCCTTGAACTTCCTTCTTAGCCTAGACTGACCTCCAACTCCCAGTCCTTTTTGCCTCTGCCTCCCAAGTGCTGGCATTAAAGACATGTGTCACAGGCCCAGCTTCCATAACTATCAAACTGATTCTAGGCATTGTGTATTATTTCATCTTAAAAATCTCAGTATATACCTGCAAATGAGAAAGAATGTTTTTTTTTGTTTGTTTGTTTTTTGAGACAGGGTCTCCCTATGTAGCTCAGGCTGACCCTGAACTAACAATGTAGCTCAGGCTGGCCTTGAACTTGTGGCAATCCTCCTGCCTTAGCCTGAGTGCTGTGATTACAGGGGAAATTTTCTTTTATATTTTTATTTTTGGCAGTACTGAGAGTTGATTCCAGGACCTCATACTTGCTAGGAAAGAACTCTACTGATGAACTATATCACCAGCTCCTTTTTTTTCTTTCCAGCTTTTTTTTTATTTTTATTTTTTTAAATTTTGAGACAGGGTCTTACTAGATTGGCATGAAACTTTTGGTCCTCCTGCTTTAGCCTCTGGAGTAGCTGGGATTAAAGGTGTGGACTGCCACAGTGGGTTTTAGAATTTTTTTTCTTTTCATCTGATACTATGAATTGAACCCAAGGCCTGTGCATTGATTATATCCCCAGCCTTTCAAACAGTTTTATTTTGAAGACAAGGTCTTGTTCAATCATTAAGTTGCACAGGCCAAGCTGGAACTTTTGATCCTCCTCCCTCTGCTATCCAGACTGATGGGATTACAGACCAGAAGCATGTCCCCAGTTTAGGACTTTTTTTTTAGTTTTGTTTTTGAGATGGGATTATAGATGTGGACCACTAGGGTCCTTTTTTTTTTTTTTTTTTTTTTGTCTTTTTGAGACAGGATGTTGCCTTGCAGTTCAGGGTGGGTGGCATTGAGTTTGTGGTGACTCTCCTGTCTCAGCCTTCTGAGTGCTGGAATTACAGGCTGGTGCTACCATACCTGGCCAGAATTCTTTTTAAACATTTGTGACTTTTTAGAATCCCAAGGGATGTTCAGATAAGCCTGATGATAACAGTGAAGATTATAAGTTTCTGTACTTTCCACCAAAATACTGATTGTATGACAGACTGTGGCCAGTCATGTTGCTGACCTTGGTGATAACAACTAGATTATCTTGGTATGTGCCTTATTTTCAGAGATTGCATGTCCTTGGGGCTGGCTTATCCAGTGTTTTTTATGTAACCTGTTTATGAAAGTAACATTTTAAATTATTTAAGTGGGTTATCTGAATTTTTAATAGGACAGCTTCATTTATCATACAGGTGCAGTGGTGTCCCTGTTTCTTTAGCAGTGTCGTGGTGTGTTTGGATCTCATTGTATCATTTGGTGGTGGGTCTCATGTGGTGTGACATAACCCACTGTTATGTCACAGGAATCAGCAGGTAAAAGGTGAAGGGGAGCCACAATGGAGCAGAACTTTATAGTTATGTGTCCAAGCAGCTGATGTGGAGTTGGAATAGGCTGCATTAAAAACCCCCACTGTCTCTGACATAAACCTCCATGATGAGAAAAGGCCCTGATGCCTTTGTTGTCACCACCAACATATTAAAAGTGGAGATTGTAAAATAACTTCTAAGTGTTGTAAGGCAGAATCGGTTCCTCTTAAGACAAAATTATTTTTTTGTTGCTGTTGTTGTTTTGAGACAGGGTCTTACTATGTGGTACAAGCTGGGCTTGTACTCATTATGTATCCCCGACTGGTCTAGAATTTGTGATCCTCCTACTTCAGCCTTCTGAGAGCTGGGGTTATAGGTATGTGCTCCTACTTCCTGCAAGAAAAATTTATTTATAACGATTATCTTCACATTTTATTTTAGAATCACTTAAGAATTTGCATTTTGACAGTTACTGCTCTTTTCTAGAAAACTTTACTAATTGGAGTGCCCTTTGGTAATGGTGGTAGACCATCTTCAGTACAGTAGTCTTCAAAAGAGAGGGGTTGTAGAGAAATCTCCTTGCTTTTCATCTGTAGTGGTAGCAGTGGGTAATTCCCAGGGATGTCTCTGTTGTTGCTCCAGTGTTTTGTTTTGTTTTTGTCTTTTTCCTTTTTATCGGTACCAGGGATCGAACTCATGACTGCCTGCTTGCAAGGCAGGCGCTTATGCCACTGAGCTAAATCCCCAGCCCCGCTCCAGTGTTATTTGAAGTCTGTCTTAGCCTTGAATTAGGGTGGCTGTGACCCTATGAATGAAGGAGTGTAGTGAGCTGGGGTATGTGTTGATACATTTGTGTGGGGAGGTGTGTGCAGGACTGGGATGTGTTTGTGGGTGGCATGTATGTGTGTGTGTTGAGTAAGTGTGTATATCTCTGGATACATATATATATATATATATATATATATATATATATATTTAATTGCTAAAGGGCAAGTGAAATTCTGTTGGGCTTGGATTATAGGCAGCTTTGTTGGTGTTCTAAAAAAGTGTCTTTTTTTTAGTATAAAAATAACACATTAGCTGGGCGTGGTGGTGCACACGTGGCCCTGTAATCCCAGGACCTGGGAGGCCAGGGCTAGAGGATCATTGCATGAGTTCCAGAACAACCTGGGCTACCAAGTGAGTTCAAGGTCAGCCTGAAGTGCATATTGAGACCTTGTCTCAAAAAGAAAAAAAAAGGGAAAAACAAAAATAAAAATAGCACGTTATTTTTTTTTTTTTTTTTAAGAGTAGGAATATTTATTGAGAGAAAGATAGCTTTTGTCTGAGAGGGAGACAGAAGGGGTCCCGAGTGGGTTGCCTAAGTAACACATTATTTTTTTTTTTTTTTTAGTAACACATTATTGAACCAGGGGTGGTGACATACGCTTGTAATCCTAGCAGTGGGGAGACTGAGGCAAGAAAATCACTGAGTTTGTGATTAGCCTGTGTTACATAGTGAGTTCAAGGCCAGCCTGAGCTAAATAGACTGTGGCCAAAAAAGGTAACATTGTTAAAGAAACATACTGTTTTCTATGCTTTCTACCTTGAGGTTTTGTTTTTTTCTTTTTTCTTTTGGTATCAGGGATCGAACTCAGGACCTTGCTCTCACCAAGCAAGCACTTCTGCCATTGAGCTAAATCCTCAGTCATTCTTCTTTGAGATTTTACAATAATGAGCATGTGAAACACTGTTGGGTTAATTACATTATTTTTCTTGATGGTAGGAACGATCTTTTTTTTTTTTTTTTATTGTACCGGGAATTTAATGATAGGAACTATCTTGATTTTTGTTTAACTTTTCAGAAGTAGCATGTCTACTATAATCTGTAATCTGTTTATGAAGGTAGCATTTTAAAATATTTGTTTTTTGTTTCTGCATTCTTCTGAGACAGTCTTGCTATGTGGTTCAGGCTGGCCCAGAACTCACTACAATCCTCATGCCTCAGCCTCCTGAGTGCTGGGAATGCAGATGTGTACCACCATACCCAACTAAAATATTTAAATGTGTTATCTGAATTTTTATTTTAAAATGTGTTGCTTGAGAATCTCACTATGTAGCCCAGGCTGGCCTCTTTTAACTAGAGGTCCTTTTGCCTCAGTCTTTTGAGTGCTGTAATTACAAGTGTGTTTCACTGTACTGAACAATCTGAATTTTAATTTTTTTTTTCTTTTTTTGGTATCAGGAATTGAACTCACAATCTCATGCTTGCGAGACAAGCGCTTATAATGCTAAACTATATCCTCAGCCCAACAATCTGAATTTTTACCTTCATTTATTTGTTTATTTTTTTCAATACCAGGGATTGAACTCACGACCTTGTGCTTACTAGGCAAGTGCTTGAGCCACTGAGATAAATCCTCGGCCCAACCATCTGACTTTTTAAAAATGTATTATAAAATGGAATAACCAGTAATCCCACTATCCTGAGGTACTATTAACATTTGAGTACATTTCTTTCTAAGCTGTTTTACACATATATGTTTGTATCTGTCCACAAAAATGTGTAATTGCAATCATATTTGGTAGAAGGCATGTTATTTTTTTTCTTCAGTTCCAGGAATTGAACTCAGGACCTTATGCTTGCTAGGGAAGTGCTTATGCTGCCGAGTTATATCCCTGGCTCAAAGTGATGTTATTTTTATGGATGTTCATTATTTTAAAAAAGGAAGCCAGGGCTAGGGGTGTGGCTAGGTGGTAGAACACTTGTTTAACATGTGTAAGGCCTTGGCTTTTTTTTTTTTTTTTTAATTTAAAAAAGAAAAAGTTCAGAAAAGAAAAACAAGAAGCAAAAGGCATAAACAATAACAGCAGATTCAAAACAATAATATTACAGGTCTTCAAAACAGAATGAAAGAAATTTAACAATGGTTGTTATATTGTATATTGTTCACTTTTTTTCAAATATAGAGATTATTAAAGAAAATAGAAAAACAGAAAGGAAGTGTAGAACAATACCAAGGACTTGGGTTTGATACCTAGCACTTACGTGTGTGTGTGTGTGTGTGTGTGTGTGTGTGTGTGACAGAGAGAGAGAGGGAGAGAGACTAAATAGTACCGTAAGAAATAAAATAAAAATAAGATCACTCGATCACTTGTAATCCCACCAAGGAGGCATAAAACTGCTTAACAGGTAATTAAAATTATGTCATGCATATCATTGTACAAAAAAGATATTATTTCCATGTTGTTACTTTTGTGTATGTGTGTGTATTCTTTTAACTCTTGAAGCTAGCCTCAAACTCACTCCAGTCCTCCTGCCTCAGCCTCCTGGGTGTTGGGATTACAGATGGGCATTACACACATGGCCTTTGAATCTGCTCATTGACCTGTGTTTTGAAAGGAAGGTTTCTAATGTTAGGTATATGTTTTAATAGAAGACGGTTAGGTTTCCTTGTCCCTGGGAAGATTCAGAATTGCCAAGGGTTAGGGCACAAGGATTAAGCGTAGGTTAGGATCCAACACATAGGAGGAATATCGTGGAGAAGTTGTAAAGTGCACCAAGGTCATAGATTGCTTCTCTTCCAAATATTCTGTTTAAATTCTGGAAACAGCATGAACATTAGTTATAATTCAAATTCCAGTTAGAGGGTTGGGTACCCTTTTAAGATTATTGTGCAGCTCTTAAAAATGATAATTATATAGGCACCAAACTTAGACTAGTATTTAAGAGTGAAGAGAATGGTATACTAAATTGATTGTAGGTATAATGTAATTACAACTGTAAAAATTATGTATATAAAAAGTCTTGAATAAATGTTAGCATATGCCTATAATACCAGCACTCCAGGTGGCTGAGACAGGAAGATCAAAAGTCTTAGTTAAAAAATACCTGCTTGGTTAGTGTGAGGTCATGAGTTCGATCCCTCGTACTCCCCCGTACCCCCTCCACAAAAAAAGTTCTAGCTCAGGCTGGGTGATTCAGCAGCTTAGTGAGATCCTATTCAAAAAATAAAAAGGGAACTCATTGTGAAGGCTCTGAGTTCAGCCCCCAGTAAGACATGCACACATGAAATATTAAAAATAATTTTAGTTCTATGTATGCATATGTTGGGGAGATAAGTATATAGGAAAGTGTGGTGGGAATGGGATTGATTTCATTTAAGATGTTAAGCTGAATTTCCTATTACTGGTTTTACTTATTTTGCAAAGTAGTATCTCTTGCACATGGCACAAATTTCAAACAATACAAAAGAAAAATCTAATAAAATTATGAAAGTCTTTAGAAATTAAAAAAAAATTAAACTGGCCATGGTAGTACATGCCTATAACTTCTATTCTGGGAATTCTACAAGAAATTTAGAGATCTAACACCACTACTTCTCCAACTTTTTAATGAAATTGAAAGGGAAGCAATACTTCCAAATTCATTCCTGTCAGCAAGCAACCAAAACCAGAGAAGGACTCAATTAAGAAAGTGAATTATAGGCCAACTTTCCTAATGAACATTGATGCAGAAATCCTTAATAAGGTACTGACAAACAGACTGCAACAAATCAAGAAGGTTGCACACCATCATCAAGAGGGATTCATCCCAGGGATGTAGGGATGGTTCAATATATGTAAATCCATAAATGTAGTACACCACATCAACAGAGCCAAGGACAAAAATCATATGATCATTTCAGTAGATGCAGAAAAAGCTTTTGACAAAGCCTAGCACCCATTCATGATAAAACTCTACAGAGGGCCAGGAATTTAGCTCAGTGGCACAAGTGCCTGCCTTGAAAGTATGTGGTCGTGAGTTCAATCCCCGTACTGATGGGGGAAAAAAAAAAAAACGCACAGAAAATTGGAAAAGATAGTCTTTATCTCAATCTAATAAAAGCCATCTATGAGAAACCAACAACCAACATCATACTAAATGGACAAAAAGTGAAAACTATCTAAAATCAGGAATGATTGGGCATTACACACATGGCCTTTGAATCTGCTCATTGACCTGTGTTTTGAAAGGAAAATTTCTAACGTTAGGTATATGTTTTAATAGAAGACGGTTAGGTTTCCTTGTCCCTGGGAAGATTCAGAATTGCCAAGGGTTAGGGCACAAGGATTAAGCATAGGTTAGGATCCAATACATAGGAGGAATATCGTGGAGAGGTTGTAAAGTGCACCAACCACTCAAGTTGTATCCACTCTTATTCAGCATAGTCCTAGAAACTTTAGCTGGAGTAAGTAGGCAAGAGAAAGAAATAAATGTAGTAAGGATAAGAAAGAAAGAAGTTAAACTGTCATTATTTGCATGTGACATGATTCTCAGAGGACCCTAACAACTCCCTAAAAGACTACTAGATTTTTTTTTTTTTTTTTGGTACAGGGGATCAAACTCATGACTGTGCGCTTGCAAGGCAGGCTCTTATGCCACTGAGCTTAATCCCCTAGCTGGGGATTAATACTACTAAATTTAATAAGCAAATTCAGTAGCATAACTGGATACAAGGTCAACATTCAAAAATCAATAGCCTTCCTGTACACGAATAACAAACTCACTGAGAGAGAAATTGGGGAAGCAATACAGTTGCATCTAAAAAAATGAAATATGTGGGAATCAATCCAACAAAGAATATCAGACCTTTACGTTGAATACTATAGTACTCTGGAAAACAGGATTGAAGAGGGTATTAGAAAATGGAGAGATATTCCATGCCTTTGGGTAGGAAGAACCAATATAGTGAAAATGACCATACTTCCAAAATTGTTTTACAGATTCAGTGTAACCCCAATCAAAATTCTAATAGCATGTCTTACAGAATTAGAGAAATCAGTCCTAAAATTCATCTGGAACTACAATAGACCTAGAATAGCAAAGGTAATTCTAGGCAACAAAAACAAGACAGGGGACATCCCTGACTTGAAATTATACTATAAAGCTACTGTGATGAAAACAGGGTGATACTGGCAAAACAAAACAAAAACTATAATGAAACAAAACAATATAAAACAGACCCAGAGATCAATGGAACAGATTAGAAGATGCAGAAACAGCTCCAGACACTAAGCCACCATGTCATTGTTCTTTTTTTTTTTTTTTGAAGGTAGCAAAATACAACAGAACAACACAGAACCAAGCCAATTGAGACACGGTAGTGAAATTGATACAGAACTTCACATCAGGTTACCGGGATAACAGTAATAGGTATCACATATATCTCATTATCTTCACAATAGTTGTTCTTTCAATCATGTATAGCAAAATAAAATGAAATACAGAACATTATAGAACTTATCAAAATAGAATATTGAATAGAGAAGTACCATTAATCAGAATAAAGCAAAACAGTAGTAAAAATATTTGCTTTCAAAGAATGGTAGGAGGTAATCCTCCTTATTTGCTATATTGCATATGGTCAGCCTCCCAAGAGATGCTCAGATCTCTGGTTCCCATTTGCTAACAGGACAGGGGAAGTGGGGTGTTTGACTCTCAGCCCATGCACCAATAGGCTCACTATTGCTTAGCAGGGAGGCAGGCTGGTTCCTTGGTTTCCCAGTGCCCTAAGTTCCAACATGGTGTGGATCTCAGGAGACACTGGTGGGTCTCCCCCTCAAGGGGCCACAGCCTGCCACACCACAGCCACTTACCAGGGAGGTGAGCTGGTTGCTTGGTTTCTCAGCACCCTAAGTTCCGACATGGCACAGATCTCAGGAGACGCTAATGGTTCTCCCTCTGGGGGGTGGCGCTACAGCCTGCCACACCACAGCTGCTTACCAGGGAGGTGAGCTGGTTGCTTGGTTTCCCTGCATCCTGAGTTCCAACCGCTACCTTGTCTTTGAAAAAGGTGCCAAACACATTCACTGGAAGAAAAATAGCATCTTTAATAAATGGTGTGGAAAAACTGGCTCTATATATGCCAAAGATTAAACCTGGACTCATGTCTTTCACCATGTATCAAGTTAAAATCAGAGTGGATCAGAGATCTTAATATTAAAATAGAAACATTAAATCTGCTGGAAGATAGAGTAGGTAAAACTCTTGAGCATGCTGGTATAGGCAAGAAAGACTTTATGAACAAAACCCTGATTGTACAAGAACTATCACAAAAAATCAACAACTGGAACCTCACCCTATTGAAAAGCTTTTGCATAGCAAGAGAAACCAACAGAATAAAGAGACAACCCACAACATGGGAGAAGATGTTTGCCAGCTGTACCTCAGACAAAGGATTACTATCAAGAAACATATAAAGAACTTTAAAAAATCAGTTCTCCCAGATTTAAAGACCAAATCCAAAAATGGGCATCTGAGATGAATACATGCTTCTCAGATGAAGAAATACAAACAGCATGTCAATAGGTGAAAAAATGTTCAACATCACTGTTCATTCAAGAGATGCAAATCAAAACAACACTGAGATCCCATCTCACTCCAGAAGGAATGGCTACTATCCAGAAATCAAGCAATACTAAATGCTGGAGGGGCTGTAAGGAAAAAGGAACCCTTCTTCACTGTTGGTAGGAGTGTAGACTGGTGCACACACTGTGAAAATAACTGTGGAGGTGCCTCAAAAAAACTAGGACTAGATGTCCCTTTCAGCCTAACTATTCCCCTTCTGAGTATCTTCCAAAAAGAATTAAAAACATGGTAGTACTTCGATATATGTGCACCCACGTTAATAGCAGCACAATTTATAATAGCCAGATCTTAGAAACAACCTAATTGTCCATTGACTGAGGAATGGATAAGAGATGTGATTTTTTTGGTACCAGGGATCGAACTCATGATCTTGCTCTTGCTAGGCACGTACTTATACCACTATGCTAAACCCTTAGCAAGATGTGATCTTTTTATATAATGGAGTACTAGTCAGCTATAAAGAAGGATAAACTGGAGACTTCTGTCGGTAAATGGATACAACTTGAGACCATACTCATTAGTGAAATAAATAAGATGTGTAAACATCATTTCAAGTCACTGTGAGAAGCTGAAAGAAATAATATATGTATATTTTATGTGTGTGTGTGTGTGTATATATATATATATATATATATATATATATATGTAAATGTATATACAAATAGTTAAGCCAGGTGTGGTGGCTCATGCCTGTAATCCCAGCACTCTGGAGGCTGAGGTGGGAAGATCTTTGTGACTTCAAGACCAGCCTGGGCTACAAAGTGAGCTCAAGGCCAGCCTGAACTGCATAGTGAGACCCCATATCAAAACAAACAAACAAAAAGAAAACAAATAGTTAAGATAGTTATGCTGCTGATTTCTCAGAATTCACTGAAGAGGAAGATTTGTGCCAGTATTGTTTGGACAGTTGAATGCAGATGTCTTATGGTCTGGGTGAATGATTTGGGGATGATAGTACCCATATGTATGTACCTTGTTGCCCCCTGATTGATGTGTTTTGAAATTTTTAGGGTTTTTTTTCTGCTTGAAATAAAATGGATTTTGAATAAAAAAATAAGAAAACAGAATTTCTACTGTGGGAGGCTAAGATAGGAGGTGTAGGTAGTTTAGTGATTTGGCAAGATCCTGCCTCAAAATGAAATACATTAAAAAAAAAAAACTGGGGATGTAGCTTAGTGCAAAAGGTTTTGAGTTCAGTTTCTAGTACTGGGGAAAAAAAATTAAGCCCAAAAGATAAAATAATGTCTTTTATAGCTGAGTGTGATGGTTGCATGCCTGTAATTCCAGCACTCACGAGGCTGAGGCAGGAGGACCACAAGCTTGAGACCTGCTTGGTTGATGTACTGAGTTCATAGCCAGCCTAAACTACATAGTGAGACCCTGTCTCAAAACCAGCCAACCAACCAACCTACCTACCTACTTCAAAGACAAAAAAAACTTCACTTTAGTCAGGTGTGGTGGCCAGTACCTGTAATCCCAAGAATAGAGAGGAGGTCCTTCTGTCATCAAGCCTAGGTTTTTCTCTTGACATAATACCAGACCAAGAACTCATTTCACTTTCTGCTTGTTTGGAGCTCTTTGGCCATAAGAAGATAAGAGGATTCTTTTTTTTTTTTTTTTTCCTTTCAATTGAGGTCAGAGGATTCTTTTTTTTTTTTTTTTTTTTTTGTCTTTTTCGTTTTTATCGGTACTAGGCATCGAACTCACGACTGCTTGCTTGCAAGGCAGGCGCTTATGCCGCTGAGCTAAATCCCCAGCCCCAGTCAGAGGATTCTTAAAGCATTTTCAGTTTGGGTTGCAGATAATGAAGCCTGAAAATCAAATTGTCTTCCACATCAATGAAGATCCAGCCATCTTGCAGGATACACTTCATCCTGTAGTCAGTGTACTGCAGTATCTTGCCATTCTTACTAACCATCATGATTGTGGTTCTGGTCCTTTGAATTTGCCTGCCTGTGTACCCTTTTAGATTAAAGAGCTAATGGGGTCATGGCTACTAAGTGCAAAACATGATTCATGATTAACTCCTGAATTTAAAAAATAAAATTGTAATGTATACTTTGAAGACATTTGTCTTTTCATGAATGCTGTGTTTATTTGCACACCATAGTTAGTGAATGTGCCTAAGATACAATGAGCTACAGGAATTCTTTGGCTAATAACTAGGTCACAAAACTGGTTACTAAATGAGAGAAATTGTGTATAGTATGTACATTACAATATTCAGAACAAAGAAATGGAGTTTCAAAGAAAACTCCAACTTGGTGACTTGCTTTAATTTGCATAACTCTTACATACAGTACTATAAAATGTAACAACATAAAACTACAGTATTATATTATACAGTACAGCCAGAAAAATTACAGTACTATATAAACAAGGTATACTATGGTAACCACTTTTGATCACCTGATATTCTATTTTTGCATCATGTACTATTCCCATCCTTCTGTTCTGACTCTATTTTGCTTAGTCATGTTTGGTTTTATTCTCTTTAAAAAAAAGTATTAAGAACTGTGGGAGTAATAAAACCCAAAAAGTGTACTTGTTATTGTAAAAAAGAAAGGAAAGGGGCTGGGGATTTAGCTCAGCGGCATAAGCACCTGCCTTGCAAGTGTGTGGTCGTGAGTTTGATCCCCGGTACCGATAAAAAAGAAAAAGACAAAAAATAAAAAATTAAAAAAAAAAAAGAGAGAGGAAAGGAAGGTGGACTAAGGGATATAACCGCAGGTATATTTGAGTGTGTAGGATGGAAAACCATATTACTGAGCTTTTGTTGGATCATTGAACGGAACTGTCTCCAATATCACTGTGTGAATGTCTACTTTATATGCTTTAATTTTATAATTTGGACAACTGTTTCTAAGAAGACAATATGTAACCTATTAACTAGTGATTTCTTACTGTATTTTTTTTTTCTTGAAATTCTGTATTACTTGTACCCTTTTACTGCTTTGGTTTTTTATGTCCTTTCTTTTTTCTCTTTAAATTTAAAAATAAATAAATAAATAAATAAATAAATAAACAAGGTATACTGTACCAAAAAAAAAGACCCTGAGGTTTTATCAACAAGATGTATAGAAGTGTACCAAAAAGAAAAAGAAAAAAAGGGGGCTGGGGATTTAGCTGAACGGCATAAGCACCTGCCTTACAAGCAGGCAGTCGTGAGTTCAATCCCCAGTACCAATAAAAAGGAAAAAGACAAAAAAAAGAAAGAAAGAAAGAAAAAGAAAAAAAGGGTTGTAAATCTGAGTGATGGGTCGTAAATCCAAGCACTAGTTAAATGAGTAGATCATTAAACAAAGAATATCTGTAATCCCAGTGCTTAGGAGACTGAGGCAAGAGGATAGTGAGCTTGTGACTAACCTGGGCTATACAACGAGGTCCTGTCTAAAAACATCAAAACTGGGCCTGGTGTGGTGTCTCATTCCTGTTATCCCAGCACTGGCAGCTGAAGCAGGATGATTGCTGTGAGTTCAAGGCCAGCCTGAACTACAGGGCAAGACCATGTCTCCAAAAAACAAAACAAACAAACGAACAAATAAAATACCTCCATAAAAACCAAAACAACAAAGCAAAACAAAAATTCAAAAGAGTAATGATCATATATACATTGAGTTTAAAATGTCCGTGGGATCCAAAAAGTAATTAATTATTAGTCATGGTACTCCAGAAGGGATCTATGGGGCTTCTTGTAGACAAACATCAATTAAAGTAGGAGTGAAAGATTTTAGGGAATCATTTTGCAGCCATCAGTGTAATAATTGACCCAGTCAAGCATCATAAATAGTTAAATATTGTGTAAAAAATTTGGGACAGAGAATAGAATACTTAGTCTAAATTAGCATTTCACAAGTGATTAATTACAAGAGAAAAGATACCTTTACCTTAGAGAAGTCTGGCAGACCCCACTTGAACCAGTTGATCAAACTCACACTCCTTAGTTTGTGACAGATTATGTATCCTGATGGGGTACACTGGGAACAACATTATCATCTGGGTATTGTTCTTGCCAGAATCAAATAATGAGGAAATGCTTAAACTCAGATTGTAGAGCATTCTACATAATAGCCAATTGCACTCTTTCATTTTTTGTGTTTATTTATTTTGTCTTTTTGAGATAGAGTTTGCTATGCCGTCCAGGCTGATCTTCATCTCAGTTTATAACCCAGGCTGGCCTCAAACTTGCAGTGATTCTACTACCTCAGTCTCCTAAGTGTTGGTATTACAAGTGTGTGCCGCCATGCCTGGCCTGTTTTTATTTTTTTATTTTTTTGTCTTTTTCCTTTTTATTGGTACCGGGGATCGAACTCACGACTGCCTGCTTGCAAGGCCGGTGCTTATGCTGCTGAGCTAAATCCCCAGGCCCTCTGTTTTTATTTTTTGACCAACAGTATATGAATGTTTATTTCAACACAGTGATCTTCAGGTTCAATGAGGGAAAATGTCTCATAGTTTCATTTTGTAAATCTCTTTGTAGGTGAGGTTGCGAGTGAGATGCAAATGTATAGTATTGTACAGAGAAGCAGCTAAAATTAGGGCTAGATTTTTCAAGGCAACTTTCTTCACTCTGCAGCACTAAATATATTAAAAGTTTTCTAAAATGGATACATGAGGTACATATAATATTCTCTTAAAAGGGTTTATTATAAATCAGTTTCATAGGCAATAATGAAATAAAAGGATTACATACAGCTTTATAAGAAACAGGCAGGGAACAGAGGAGGGCCAAGGTGAGAGGAGGGCCAAGATTATTTTAGGACCTTGTGACCACATTCTTACAAGAAAAGCCCTTGTAAGGGATTAGACAATTCCATAAAAACAGCAATATTTAACAAACAAACAGGTTTGTGCTACTGTGGTCTACGTTTTTGTGGAGCTGCTTCCATAATCTTATGGTCAAAGTTAAACATACCTGGGAAACAGGGCTGTATCCCCAGAGGGAGCATGTCCATTGGAGTCCCTTATCTAGGAACTGTATCCCCATTAGGGCACCCACGGTGGCTGTATGCTAGGAGGAGGATCCAACATGCCTAGAGGGTGTGCACCTCGGCCCATATTGGGGGGATCCTGTGGTCAGGTGAGTATTTGGTTGGGGACCCTGCAATATTATCTGTGGCAGCAGAGCTGCAAAGAGCCTCTTTGTTGGGGTCATCACCTGTTGGGATGGCCTACCAACCCACAAACTGGCCTAGCAAGTCCTAGATGAGCCTGTGACATGGGATTAGAAGCTGGATTTCTCTGCTGGCAACTGTACCAATTCCTGGGTCTCCAGCAGCAAGTGGCACTTGGGTGATTCCAGTCTCCTAAGTGACAGTATTCAAATAATCACAGTGCTGGGACTCAGTCTCATCACATCTTTGGGAGGAGGTCCTTCTGTCATCAAGCCTAGGTTTTCCTCTTAACACAACACCAGACTAAGAACACACTTCACTTTCTGCTTGTTTGGAGTTCTTTGGCCATAAAAAGGTCAGAGGATTCTTAAGGCATTTTCAGATCAGGTTGTGTGTGGGTAATGAAGCCTGAAAATCAAACTCTCTTCCACACCAATGAAGATCCAGCCCTCTTGCAGGATATTCTTCATCCTGTAGTCAGTGTACTGCAGTATCTTGCTACTCTTGCATTTGCCAGACACTAGATTCAATCTCCAGGTCTTAAGAAAACAAAAACAAAAAACTTTAAAGAACTATATTGAGAGCAAGGCATGGTGGCTCACGCCTATAATCCCAGCACTCAGGAGGCTGAGATGGGAGGATTGTTGCAAGTTGGAGACCAGCCTGGGCTACAAAGTGCGCTCAAGGCCAGCCTGAACTGCATAGCGAGACCCTGTCTCAAAAAAAAAAAAAAAAAAAAAAAAAAGACAAAAAGGACTATATTGGGGTGATTGGGAAGGTTTAACTGTACACTGAATTTTTTTTTTCTTTTTTTGTGGCACCAGGCATCGAACTCACGACCTCGTGCTTGCCAAGCAGGCGCTTATGCTGCTGAGCTAAATCTCTGGCCCTACACTGAATATTTGATAATACTGTTTTTTTTTTTAAAGAGAATGAAACAAAACAGAACAAAGCAGATCAGGGCAAAGCAATGCAAACAACACAGGACTTCACAACAAGACAACAAGAAATCACTAGTGGCTATTATAATGTCTTTTGTTTTCTTTGAAATAGTTGTCCATACCTTCACATACAGTAAGTTAATGCAAAACAAAATAGTATAAAAACAATCAACAAAAGAATGAGAGCCTTACTGGTCTTCAAAGCTAGATAGTAGGAAATCAATAATGCCTATCATAATGTCTCTTGTTTTCTTTTTTTTTTTTTTTTTTAATCGGTACCACGGATCAAATTCACGACCACACGCTTGCAAGGCAGGTGCTTATGCCGTTGAGCTAAATTCCCAGCCCGTCTCTTGTTTCCTTCAAAATAGCTGTGCATACCTTCATACATATTGAAATCAAATAATTGAAAATGGGCTAAAACCAATCAAAACCAAGAATAAAAGCATTGTTGGACTTCAAAACAAAATGGTAGATCAACAGTGGCTGCCATGTCTCGTTTTCTTCAATGTAGTTTTTCATACCATCACTCATAATAAAATCAATTTTTGTGAACTCTTTAGGTGAAGTTCTAGGCATATATAAAAACCTATACATGTACATCTATCTTTTCTTTTTTTTTATCCTTTCTGTATTAGAAAAACAAAGCATAAGAAAAAACAAGAAACAAGTGTCAAGTAAATAACTGTAAGAAAGAACCCAAAATAATAACAATGCAGGCTTTCAAAACAAGGTGATAGGAGTATAACAAATTTTGTTGTTTTGTATAGTTATCTTCAAAAGTCTTACTTGAATTACCAGATATAGTCATGCAAAATTGATCTAATGCTATGGATGTAAACTATTTTGTTTCAAGAACTAATAGAATTAGTAGTACAATCATGTTAGTAATCTTAAGTATATATACCAAATTGTATCTCTTTTTCTTTTCTCCTCTTTTCTTCTTTTCCCTATCTGAGTGATAATATTGGGTTTAAGTACCCATATCAGGGCTGGGGATTTGGTTCAGTGGCATAAGCGCCTGTACAGCAAATACAAGGTCCTGAGTTCGATCTCCAGTACCAAAAAACAACGAAGGACCAGTGTCATGATGTTGCGATTATGTAGGAGGGTAGAGTTAGTTCCTAGGAAATAGAGGTTGGAAGGGTTGATGTCTTATTGATATCTCCAAGTTATTTTTACTACTTTCACAAAAGTGTGTGAGAGACCATGTGTGTAGAAAGACACACAAAGTCAGTGTGGAAAGACATTAATGACATGAATCTAGGAGGAGGGGTATGGATGTTCCTTGTATTCTTTCAACTTTATGATAGGTTCATTATATTTCAAAATGAAAAGTTAAGAAAACTATGATATGCAAAGTTCAATGATGGTAATTTATAGTTTATGCTGTACTTTGGATTGTGTAACTTTGTTCATTGTTTTTGAAACAGGGATTCATTATATGATTTAGGCTGGCCTTCAACTCATGGTGATCTCTCTTGCTTCAGCCTCCTGAGTGCTAAGATTACAGGCATGTGATACAATGCCTGGCTAGATTGTGTGGCTTTTTTTTTTTTTTTTTTTTTTTTTTTTGTCTTTTTCCTTTTTATCGGTACCGGGGATCGAACTCACGACTGCCTGCTTTACAAGGCAGGCGCTTATGCCGCTTAGCTAAATCCCCAGCCCTGGTTTTTTTTTTTTTTTTTGAGAAAGGGTTCTTTTTTTTGGTACTCATGACCTCACATTTGCCAGGCAGGCGCTAATGCCACTGAGCTAAATCCCCAGTCCTGAGAAGTTTCATTTATTTGTGTAGTTCAAGCTGGTTTTGAACTTGTGCTGTAGCCTGGGCTAGCCTGGAATTTGTGGCAGTCCTCCTGCCTTAGCCTCCTGGATGCTGAGATTATAGGCATGCATTACCATGCCCAGTTTAGATTGTGTAGCGTTTTATCAGTTGTAGAAACAATCCACAAAAACAAAACCTCTTTTGTTGCCCAACAGGTCAAAAGAATGTTATACATGCATACACACAAATTTAAGTTTTTACTGAAACTTGTTATACCCCATTTGTTGTATTTGAAGGTTCACAGATAATACAGGCTATGAAATGAGGTCTTTTTCTGTAACATACCTTGAAACAGGAAATCACAACTCTTCTTAACAAGCTAAGAATAGCTATATCATCGTATCATCATACTGTATTTTTATTTATAAGCCACCCAAAAGGAAAATGAGTAAGCTTTTTTTTTTTTGACAGTCTCACTCTAATTCAAGCTGGCCTTGGACTCACTATGTGCCTCAGGCTGTCCTTAAATTTGTGGCAGACCTCCTGCCTCAGCCTCCCGGTGCTGGAATTACAGGCATGTACCACCATGCCCAGTCAGTAAGCATTCTTTTTCTGTCCATACTGACACTATTGAAATGTCCTTATTGAAACTGTTGAATTAAGTGAATAAATATGAAAAGAGCTTGAAGTGTTTAGCCTGGTTGAAAATTAATTTCTTGTTACTTAGTAACTCTGTGTGTTTTTTGTCTGGTGTTTTGCTTTAGTTTGAAAACAGCCATTTAAGCCAGGTGTGGTGCTCCATCTCTATTCTCAGTACTCTGGGAGGCTGAGACAGGAGGACTGCAAATTTGTTAGTGATTTAGTAAGATCCTGTCTCGAAACTAAAAGGGTTGGGGATAGAGTTCAGTGTGAAGACTTAGTTAGTCTCTAGTACCCAAACAAACACAAAAGCCTCTCTAAAACAAAATCAGATGTTGATTCCAAATAGTGGATATATGTGGTGGTGTGCTGTTTAAACAAATCCTGAGGGTCATTTCCTTGTGTGTGTAGGTACCAAAAAATCAAGTGCAACAAAATTAGATTTTTTATTTTATTTTTTTTACCGGTATCAGGGATCGAACTCATGACCATGTGCTTGCAAGGCAGGCGATTATGCCGCTGAGCTAAATCCTTAGCCCTGATTTTTTATTTTTATTTTGCTTTGTTTTGTTTTGTTTGTTTGTTTATTGAGACAGGATCTCTCAGTGTACTTCAGGCTGACCTTGAACTCACTATATAGCTCAGGCTGATCTCAGACATGGGGTGATCCTCCTGTCTCAGCCTCCCAAGTGCTGGGATTACAGACATATGCGACCACGCCCAGCATGGTTTGGCTTAAATTAAGCCATAGCCATAGACATCTGTTCTTACTGCTAGCAAATTAGAAGTTAAACATGATCAGGTTTATACTGTGACATATATATATATATATATATATATATATATATATATATATATATTTGTACAGGGGATCGAGCTCATGATCTTGTGCTTACCAGGCAGGTACTTATACCCACTGAGCTAAACCCCAGCCTCCCTACACTGTGACCTTTTAAAGGTGACCAGGAAAGTCCTTACCTCGTTAAAGCCTTAGATTAGTGGTTCCAAAACCTTTTTTTTTTTTTATTTTTGGTTTCAGTTTTTTACATTATTAAATGGTTGTTTTATTGTTATTTATAGTGCTGTGAATTGAAACCAAGATCTTACGCATGCTATAAAAGTGCTGTACCACTGAGCCACACTCCTAGCTTCAGAGTTAAATCTGAGACATTCGAAGAGCTTTTGTTATGGGAGTTACAACTATTTATCAATAATATCTATATTTGTGTGTGTGTATGTGTGTGTGTATGTATGTATGTGTGTATGTATGTATGTATGTCTTTTTTGCTTCACTATGAAGTTCAGGCTGGCCATGAAATCACTTTGTAGCCCAGATTGGCCTTGAATTCACAGTGACCCTCCTGCCTCAGCCTCCTGAGTGTTTGTTGTATTATAAAACAAAACAAGAGATGAGAATGTAGCTTAGTGGTAAGTGCTTTTATTATGTGTAGAGGCTCTGGGTTCTATCTTTATCACCACACACCTAAAAAATAAAACAAGCTGAGTGTGTTGACATATGGCAGTAGTCCCAACACTTGGGAGAGTGAAGCAAGAAGATTATGAGTTCAAACTGAGCTAGGCAACACAGCTAGTTTAATGCTAGCATGAGGTACAAGAGCCAGATCTTGTATTAAAAATAGCTCACTAAAATTTTTAAAAATTTAAAATACCTATTAATCCATTTAAAAATAATAACCCATCATATGTCAGCATAAATAGCATTTTTGTGCAAAATAACTTTTATTTTTTGGTACTGGGGAAACAGAGACTTCATGCTGAGCTACATCCTAGCCTTGTTTATTTTAGACAGGGTCTTGCTGAGGCACTAATTTGCTCAGGCTAGAACTTGAGATCCTCCTTCCTCAGCCTTTCATAGTGCTGAGATTACAGGTATACTCTACTGCACCCAACTAAAAATAATTACTTATACAAAAAATCAGTGAGAAGAGTGATACTGGTTTACATTTTTCAAGTCTTTTTAAAATCTGGCTTAATTGAAGAGAACTGACTCTTACCTCATTTTTGCACGTGGTCAGGTATGTCACTCCTGGATAATGTCACTGCACATTGGTGAGCAGGAAAGAAAGCTAAGTGTCCCAGGATATGAAATTCATTTTGATTTTGCAGGACCACTTCCCCACAACATCAGGGTTTTCAGCAGTTCCTGGACCACTCATTGAAAGCTATCTCAAAAAAGGAAAAGAAAAGGAAAAAACCCTGACTCTTGCTGTGGTGGAGTGACTGCATAAGCAGTGTGCTGCACCTTAGGGAGCCTGTCAGGACTGCTGGGTCCCCTAGGTTCCTGAGATTGCTCTGCTCCTACTCTTGGATTGCCCTTGGAGTAGCACTTAGAACAGATTTGGTCTTTTTTTCTTTTTTGTGGTACTGAGGATTCAACCTATAGTCTTGGGTATGCCACTGAGCTGTCTGCCCAGTCCTACTTTATTTTGAGACAAGGTTTTGTCAAGGTCCTCGGGCTGACCTTGAACTTGCTGTTCTACCTCAGCTGGACTAAAGGCATGTGTCACTGTGCCCAGCTATTTTTGATCTTTACAGATCTCTCCACCTAACATTGTTCTTTTCTTCACTCTACTGTGTCTGTTCGGTATTTACACAAATGCTTACTTGAAATTCCCATTCCTAGCGAGGCGTGGTGGCACAGTCATGTAATCCAAGCACCTGGGAGGTTGAGGCTGGTGGATCATTGCAAGTTCGAGACCAGCATGAGCTACAAAGTGAGCCCAAGGCCATCCTGAACCACTTGGTGAGACCCTGTCTCAAAAAGACAAAAACAAAACAAAATAAAACAAAAATCCCACTCCTGTCTCTTAAAACCTCTGGGCTACAGATGTGCCTCTATCCTCATTGCCTAAAAATGTGCCAAGATCTGAGGTCCATGGGTCTAGTCATTCTTTTTCTTTTTCTTTTTTTCCCCCTTTTTTTGGTAGTGAAACTTGAACACAGGACTTTCACAATGAGCTTGCATCCCTACCCCTTTTTTATTTTGTTTAAAAAATTGTTTTTTGGAGCCAGGGTCTCACTAAATAGTTCAGGCTGGCCTTTAACTTACTATGTAGTCTAGGCTGGCGTCAAACTGGCAGCAGTCTTCCTGCTTAGTTTCCCAAGTGCTAGGATTATAGACGTGAGTCACCATACCTGTTTAGTTTATTATCTATTTTTTTTGTTTGTTTTGTTTTGAGATAGTGTTTCCTGACAGGTAGTTTAGATCATCCTTAAACTCACTGTATAACGCAGGCCAGCTTCAAATTCATAGCAATCTTCGTGTCTCAGTCTCTGTCTGCCCCTTTTTATTTTTTGAGACAGGATCTCTCTAAGGCACTAAGTTACCCAGGCCGTGCTCAAACTTGTGATCCTTCAGCCTCAGTTTCCCAGAATGTTGAAATAATAGGTGTGCACTACTATGCTCAACACTGGATGTTTATTCTGACATGATCTCTGTTGCTAATTTTGGCTTGTCACACTTTTCTTTTGTACTTTATGTTTCAATGTGATTTGATTTATATCATGTTAGATAGTATACTGTATGTCATATAACAAGGTAGCTACATTGCTATGATCATCGACCTCTACTCTGACTTTTGGAGTTCGTTTTTTTTCTGATGTTTTTGTTTTCTTTTTATTTTATTTTATTTTATTTTGTCTTTTTTGTTTTTATCGGTACCAGGGATCGAACTCACGACCATGTGCTTGCAAGGCAGGCACTTATGCTGCTGAGCTAAATCCCAGCCCCCGATGTTTTTGTTTTCAATTTTAGATTTCTGTTGACCTTGTCTTATGTTAGGTACACATACATATTTTTTCCATTTCCCTTTCAATAAAGTTAATTATAATTTTTACTAAAGTAATACTCCATTTATTTCATTTTGATTGCAGGTGCTGCTCATGGTTGACCCATATAGTGTGCTATTATTAGATTTCCTTTCTCAAACAACTTTCTGCGTTTCCTGGAGTTAATGATCATATGTTTTCCTCATATGCTTTTCTTTTTTTCTTACATGTTTTCTGTGCCTATCTGTCACTCTTCCCAGCCTTTGCTTGGGTTCTCAAGGTTACTTGTGCTCCTGGACTCCATCACTGGGTAGTCCCTGTTCCAGGCAGGGACCCTCACACCCTTCTGGGTCTGGGTTATTGTCCTGCCTTGGGAGGCTGGGAGGACCTGTGTAGACTGAGACCCAGGGTCGTTTCCTCAGTGTGCACCCTGAAGCCCATCTCATTGCACATCACAAGCTTTCTTGGCCTGCAGAGTTAGTTCTTGTCAGTGCTCTCTATGTGGTTCTTATATGTCTGTTTGCTCTTTCCTCTCAATGCCCACTTATCCATACCTGTGCATCTTGCAGATGTTGGAATCTCTCCTGGAGCTGTTAACCCAGCTACACCTGAGCCTCTTGTCTATACTTCACACATCTGTTTGTCAAGACAAGATTAGGAACTTGGGTGTTTTTTTTTACTGTATCCCATATTCTAGTGATGTGAGTAGAGTGTATGCTGTTAGCGTCACAGAAAGTGGCAGCTGAGAGGCAGGCTCTGCTCCTTCATAGTGTCATACCTGAAAACTGTGTCAGCAGATGATTTAGTTTAGCTTTTATCATTTTGTAATATTTTGGGGTGTTTGTGTGTGTCTGTGTAGTTTTTTTTTTGTTGTTGTTATTTTCGTTTTTATCAATACCAGGGATCGAACTCATGACCGCACACTTGCAAATGTCTGTGTAGTTTTCATATTGATATATAGGATTAGATCTTGAGTCCTAGAATAAACCCATTTTATTATTAATAGTGTTTTTAGGCAGTACCAGTATTCCTCCGAGTATGTGGATTACTTTTCATACACCCAACTCTGGCAGTACCCAAAATTGGTTCTGGGAAAATTGAGTCTGTCTTGGACTTTGGAGTTGTAGCTGCTTGGGAGTTCCAGGTTGTTGGACTTTCTGGGCATTTTTGTGCTGTCCAAGAGAGTGAGGGGAGAAAGTGGAAGGCCCTTGGCTGAGCTTATTGGGAATATGGCACCTCCTTCAGGATAAGTTTCCTCTGCTGGCTTTGAAATACAGCTCTGAAACTTGAGTTTTGAGCCTCTGAAACTCAGTTGAAATTTGAGCTTTGTGCCTGACTTGTTTTCCTTTCCCCAAGAGAAGGTGGTAGAGCTGGCCAGCAGCTGTACTGAGCAGCCCTTTGAGGAGCAAGGTGCTCTCAGTGCCCACTTATTCATGTCTGTGTGTCTTCTGAATGTTGGGGTCTCCTCTGGAGCTGTTTCCCCTATGGACTGTCAGGAGGGCATGGAGGTGACACTGAATTAGTGTTCTTAATCTGGACAGATGGCTCTGGAAGTGATGTTCTGTGTGTAGAGGTGGAAGTTGTTTTCCATCTATAAAGTGGATGTTAAATTCAAGGACACAGTGGTTTTAGAGTCAGTCAGACCTGGGATTATTATTACTAGCTCAGTGGCTCTCTGTCTTTCCCAAAGCAAGAATTTTCTATGTCGTTCTCATCTTCCAGGTGCTGGGTAGTGTCATAGGTGCACAAGTAAGCAAAAGTGCCAGTTTCTTTTCCTCAAGGAAATGAGCAGGCATTCTTCAGTACCTGCAAATTGCTAAGATGCTGAGAAGGAAAGGTTGAAGATGTTTTGAGGTTGTGTAAGTGGAAGCTTGACCTATTTAGGAAAGTTCCCCAAGGGAAACAATTTTCTTCCAAATGACTTCCGAACTGAGGTTTTGAAGCTAAGGGCCATTAGGGAGGAAAGGGGTAGAAGAGGAAGGAGTCTTCCAGGGGAAGGTCCAACCAAAGAAAGACTGCATGGGAGGGGAAGGGTCACTTTGGAACGAGGGGGACAGTGTGTCTAAAAGAAGCGTGGTCATGCTAAGGCTGTAAGCCTTTTTCCAGAGAATCTGGAATGAGCTAGGTTTAAAGTATAGAAGAGTAGGTAGTAAGATTGAGAGTTTTAGGAAGTGGCTCAGTCTGGAGAGGACTGAAGTGGATGGAGGATTCAGGAAGCCAGGATATGGGCACTTAGGATTGGTGTTGAAGGTAAGGTACAGTACTGATGCCTGACTTGTGGGAATGACGAAGATAGGCTGAGCTGGGAGAGATCCAGGAGGGTGGAACTTCTGGGTAAAGTGAGTACTATCTTGGTGTCCAGGGCTCTTGGTTTTGCTGCTTAGAGGAAAGTGCTAAGCTGGAGATGTGATCTGAGAGTATATTGCTTAAAGCAGCCTCAGCAGAACATTACAGGAAGCCAATTAACAGTAGCCCAAATAGCTAGGCATGGCACACCTAGGATTTGGGAGGCTGAGGCAGGATAATCATTGAGAGTTTGAGACCAATCTGGGGCTACACAGTGAGTCCAGGCAAGCCTGAACTACATAGCAAGACTGTCTCAAAATACAAAACAAAACAACCCTAGGAAACAAAAAACAAAGCAAAGACCACCATCACCAAAAAAGAGCTCAAATAATAAGGAACATGCTCTGCCTTGCATGAATGAGCATGAGGTGGGTGGCACTTGCGCAGCACTCTGGGATATTGCTTGCCTGCGTGTAGGCTACCAAGACCCTCCTCCTTTTTATCCCTTTGTAAGGTACTCCCCTGCCTTCCCTTTCTGTCCTCTGCCGCCGCCCATGTTTTCTCAGGTGCTGCCAATGCTGGGATTCAGGTGCCTTGGTTGGGTCCTTGGATCTGTAGCAGTGACTGCAACAGTAGCATTGCTGAGGGGCCTGCAGATGTTCCCAGCATCCTGGAGAACCACTGGCTCAGGCCAGTCAGGACCCCTCTCTAGGGATTGAATTTGGCCTCGAATGTACTAGGCAAGGGCTTTTCCACTGAGTTACAGCCCTTTACATTTCATCTTTATTAAGTGAAGAAATTTATTCTATTAGAAACTCCTGTGTCCATTTCTGTAAGTATGAGCAGCACGTTTAGTACTATTTCCTTATGTCCTAGGTGACATGCTCTACAAGTCTTCTCTGTCACACTCACCTGATTGTATCGTTATTGTTTTTTTTTTTTTTTTGTCTTTTTCGTTTTTATCGGTACCAGGGATCGAACTCACAACCGCACACTTGCAAGGCAGGCGCTTATGCCACTGAGCTAAATCCCCAGCCCCTATTGTTTTGTTTTTGAGACAGGGTCTCACTATGTAGTTTAAGATGCTGTGGTCCTCCTGCCTGAGCCTCACAGTTGCTGGGTTTACAGTCATTTACTAGCATGCCTGGCCTGATTATATTATTGAGAGATTATTTATTACATGATCTGGTGAACATGTAGATAATTTCAGAAATTGGAAAGTGCTTAAAATGTTGTAGCTCACCATAAGTCTCTGTGTTCTTTCTTTTATAAACTTCCTCTAAATGGCTTAAGAAGCTTGAGAATACCACATGGTGGTGAACCTCTCCAGAAGTCTGAAGCACAGAGAAACCAATGTGCAGTCTTCTCTGCCTCGGACTATGCCCTGGAACCTGAGGCTTTTTTCTGTTCTCCTGACCCTCTCTCTGCAGATAGATTCATAAAGAGTGGGTGTTCTGTTAAATCTGGGCAGCTGACACCTTAATCTCCAAAAGAGTTTTCTTTTGACTAAAAATAGGTCCCTCTCTAAAACAGCACTTTTCAACCTGGCTGAGTTACTGAGGAGTTTATCCCTACCAGGGCAGGTGGGATTACTAGAATGTGGAACAGGAATGGTATGGGTGCCCTTTTTTGCAGGCCTGAATACAGATTATGAAGTGGGTTCTGTTGCTGTAGACCAGGAGGCTTGTTTGGGGAAGACCAGGAAAACACTTTGCAAGAGAGGCTGAATTTTGATCAGAGCAAAGCCATTGCACTTATACTTGTAGCCACCGCTGGGACCTTGCACTTGCCAGGTAGGTGCTTAAGCCACTGAGCTAAATCTGTCTCTTGTTGCTAAGTCGGATCCTTTTTCTTCCCTGTCTTTTTTTTTTAAGTTTTTTAAGACAGTGTCTTGCTATGTAAGCCAAGCTGCTCTTCAATTTATAGTCCAGATTGGCCTCAGAACTTGTGGCAGTCCTTCTGGCTCAGCCTCCCAAGTGCTGAGATTACAGGTGTGTGTCAACATGTTCAGTGTATTTCTTGTTGTTTTTGTTTTTATTTTTTTGTGTTTCTGAGATAGTCTTTCTGTGTACTTCAGGCTGGCCTTGAGCTCACTTTAATGCAGGCTGGTCTTGAACTTGCAACAATTCTCCTGTCCCAGCTTCCAAGTGCTAGGTTACAGGCATGCGCCATCACACCTGACTTACTCCTTGTTTTTTGAGACAAGTCTCATTATGTAGCTCAGGCTGGCCTCAGACTTGTGATGATCCACTTTCCTCAGCCTCCCAAACACTGGGATTATAGGCATTCCCAGTGCCACATCACTTTTTGGATGATCAATGATCAAGTGCTTCCTGTGGCCTGGTTCCTATTGGTGCACTGAGATAAGGTCCCCACGGCATTTAGTGTCATACAAGGTTCTCTGGCCCAGTCCTGCCCTTCTTGCTCTCACTCAATTGTTGTGAAGCATCCTCAGCAAGGACTTGGCAGTACAGGTGGGGCTTTGACTTTGGGAAAGTATTTTTTCCTTTTATTCTAGAGCCTTTCATGACTCTTATGTGGGCTATCATCATACCAGAGGAGCTGAAGATTGGCTATGGGATACAGCTGACTCTACTTTGGGCTGCTTTTCTGTCTGATGTTTTTCCTGTGCGGCCCTGCTGAACTACAGGTATTTGGACACCTTTTGGGTTTCTCTTGTGGGAAACAGCAATGGGAGATAATTGGAGCTCCGTCACTGCCTTTCTATGATGGGTGGCAGGTTTACTGGACTGTCCCACCATAGAGAATGTATCTGATGTTTGGATTTTGCAAAATGGCTCCTATGGGCATGAGCTCAGGTTCCACCCTGCTGAGAATCTGTCACAATTATTGTTTTCTAGTATAAATTCATCTGAGAATGTTGTCACCTCTTTGAGTCTCTTCTTTCCTTCTCCATCTATACTCTTACCCCCTTTCTTTTCCACTTGTTTACAAACTGTTATTTCATTCCAGCATTGGGTGGGTTGGTTTATGTTACTCAAATCCAGGAGAAACAAGGCTGAGGTTTTTTAGGTGTTGGAAGTGAAAAGCCCTTTTATAAGAAAGTTCTCCTGTCAGCATAGTTCACTCTGGCTGGTGAGAAGAGAAAAGCCATGAAGTGCTGAACACTTCCTCTTAGTGACTAAATTTTAATCCCTTGCATGAAGCTTTGAAGTACCAGTTAGAGATTTAATCAGCATTTAGAAGGAAAAAAATTTTTTGTTTATTTTTTGAGATAAGTTTTCTTTGTATGGTTCAGGCTGTTGCTGAACTCACTGTGTAGTTCAGGCTGTCCTCCTGCCTTAGCCTCCCAAGTGCTGGGATTACAGGCATAGGCCATCATACCTGGCTTTTTTTTTTAAAATGAGACACAAATTTATGGAGCCAGGCTTGCCTTGAATTTTCAGTCTTTCTGCCTCAGCTCCTGAGATCATCACCACTCCCATCCTCCAATGATGTATTTGGAACATTTGTCTCTTTTATAGGGTAAGAAACATGTTGTTGAGGATCTCAGCATTTGCTTTTGGAATACGTGAATCATGAACCTGTTGGTCTTGGCTAGTTGCTGCCTTTAAAGAAGTAATACAAAGTTTAAAAAGAAGAAAATGTAGGGCTGGAGATTTAGCTCAGTGGCATAAACACCTGCCTAGCAAGCACAAGGTTGTGAGTTTGATCCCAGGTACTGAAAAAAAAAAAAAAAAAAAAAAAGAAGAAGAAAATGTAGGCAATGCACATTTAAATAAAAGCATGCAAATAAAGGAGAAAGTAAAAATCTTATAGTGTTACAAATTTTTGTCAGGCACAGTCTGTGTGCTTGTCATCTTAGCACTTGAGAAGCTGAGACGGGGATCACTGTGAATTTGAGACCAGCCTGGACTTTACAGCAAAATCCTGTCTCCAAAAAAAAAAAGTTTTTTTTTTTTCCTTGTAGCTGAATCTTCCTGCACTATTATTTTATTTTCTTAGGTTAAATCTTTTTTATTTCTTTGTCTTTTTTTAAAATTTTATTTAAGGAGAAAAAGAAAAAAAAAAGCAGAGAAAGGGTACAAGTTATACAGATTTACAGAAAAAAGGAAACAGTAGGAAATCACTAGTTAATGGATTACATATTGTCATCTTAGAAATAATTGTTCAAGTTATAAAATTAAAGCTTATAAAGTGGACATTCCAACAGTGAGACTGCAAACAGTTCTGTTCAATGATCCAACAAAACTCAGTAATATCATTATCTATCGTATACACTTAAATATACATGCAGTTATATCGTTTAGAGCACTTTCTTTTCCTCTCTTTTGTACAATGACAATTACACATTTTGGGTTTTGTTGCTCCCACAGTTCTTATTACTTTTTTGGAAGAGAGTAGAACCAAATGTGACATAACAGAACAGAGTCAGTCAAATCAAAAGGGTGGACATAATAGGTAATGTAAAAGGATAATACAAGGTGATCAACAATGGTTACCATAATGCCTCCTGCTATCTCAAATAGAATTGCCTATATCATCAGTTATAATAAAATTGAACAAAACAGTAAAGAACAAAACCAACAAAACCAAAACATTGGAGACATTATAGGTCTTCAAAAGTAGATAATAGTCGACCAGAATGGGCGTCATAATGAATCCCACTATCTTCACAGCTGTTGCCTAAACTTTCAAACCTGGTACTATCAAGCAAAACAGAATAGAGGAACATCAGCCAAAACAAGATGGTGAGAACAGGGCTTTAAATTAAGATAATGGAAAGTCAAAGTGGGTTACTATAATATATCCTATTTTTTTAATTTATTTTTCCCTTAATTAAAAAGATAAAAATAAAAAAGTAAATAATAAAGTGGAGATTGAGATAAAAGAGGCCATAGCAAAACAGCGCAGATCAAAATATAACCATTTAAGCAAAATAGTGTTTCACCACAAGATAATCCCGATATAAAAGTAATTACCATATTGTCTCTTTCCTTGAAATCTTTGAGTATAACTCCGTCTACTGTAGCATCAAATATATCAAAACAATGTAAAGGCGGGGGCTGGGGATTTAGCTCAGCGACATAAGCGCCTGCTTTGCAAGCAGGCAGTCGTGAGTTCGATCCCTGGTACCGATAAAAACGAAAAAGACAAAAAAAAAAAAATGTAAAGGCATTTAAGAAAATGACAGTATTACAGTGTATTTAGTATCAAGTAACAGAAAATGAACAATGGTTTCTGTATAATCTCCTTGTCTATAAAAGTTTTTGCTTATACTATCATATATAATAAAATCCAATAAGATACAACCTGTTTAGACCAATGAAGACAGAAGAACAAAAGCTTGATGAGACTTCAAAACAAGATACTAAATCAGTATTACCTATTAAGACGTCATTTTCTCCAAAATAGCTGTTCCTGTTATCCAGTCTTCTCTGCCTCATTTCTGTTGAGCTCTTTTTCTGTCATTAGTTGTCAATTTGTCTTCTTCATTTTGTTTCTGCTCCATTCATTGTGGGCTCTCTGCCACTATTTCTGGATTCTTCGTATTTTTCTTTTTTAGAATATCCTGCAGTATTCTCTGTAGAGTTGGATTGGTGGTTGCATATTCCCATAGTTCCTCTTTATCCTGGAAGCACCTTGTTTTTCCATCAATTTCCAGGGACAGTTGTGCAGGATATATCAATCTTGGCTGGAGGTTATTATCTTTCAAAGCTTGAATTATTTCCCCCCATGCTCTTCGTGATTTGATGGTTTGTGCCGAGAAGTCTGCTGTAATTCTGTTGGGTGTTCCCTTGTAAGTGATCTGTTTCTTGTCTCTGACGGCTTTTAATATTCTGTTCTTGTATTGGATTTCTGGAATTTTAATTATTATATGCCTGGGTGTTGCCCTGTTTGGGTTGTAGGTGGCTGGGGTCCTGTATGCTTCACACAACTGAGTATCTTTACCTTCTGCTAAATTAGGAAAATTCTCCTGGATTATTTCTGCAAGTAGCTTTTGTAGTTCATTTGTTTGTGTCCCTACTTCTTCTTTTATGTTCTTAATTCTTAAGTTATAGATCCTCTTATCAGCTTCTAGTCTTTGTATTATTGCTGTTTGTTTCTTTGTTATTTTTAAGAAGTTTTTCATTTCATTCTCCCATATTACAAATCTGCCCTCCAGTTCAGATAATCTGTCCTTAGTTTCTTTCAAGCTGTTATGCCAGTTTTTGATAGAGTTTTTAGTTTCCTGGTAATCTCTTTGAACATGCTTCATATATTCTATGCTTTCTCTATTTTCTCCATTAAACAATTCTCCCCTCTTTTTCTGTTCTTCCATTCTACCATCTGTTTTTTTCTTGGGTGGTGCTTAGCATTTCTCTAACTATTCTGCTTATGTCTAGGTTCAGTGCATTAATAACTTCCTTCCTGAACTTGTCTATGAGGCTCTGGAGATAGCGCTTTATGTCTCTTGGTGCTGTGTCTGCTATTGCCTCTTTCTCAGGACTGGGGGCTGAGGAGCCTTTCTTGTTGCTGCCTCTTCCCATATTCTTTGTTCCTTATATATGCAAGCATATATAGGAGGCCCAGCTTCCTTCCCTGTCAGCCACAGTCTGATTGAATTGCACTGGCTAGGTGTTCCCGCCCACCGCAGCGCACCAGGAAGTTGCAGACTAGGCAGCCTATGCAGGGCCCGCCCCTCCAGGTCAATCTACCTTCAGGCGCTGGGACCTGTGTTGTGCTAGCCTACTGGGTCTCAGCCAGCAGCGTCACGTAAGCTAGGCACTGCTCACCAATCCCGCTTGAGAGGGGGATACATGACTGAAGTCACTGCAGCGCCCTGTTCCCGCAAGTCTGCCCGGTCCCAGAATGTCCTCTGTTGGAGTCTCCTAGACCGTGGAAGAGTCCCAGTTTCTCTCACTGACTGCAGGTCAATGCACAGCTCCCCACCTGTCCTGCTTTCAGCTCCGTTCACCGATTCCCGTTCTCAGAGCTTTGGCGCGTCTCTTTCCCTGCCGAGCCGATGTAGGCGCAGCAGCAGCAGCGGTGGCGGGAAACCAATCGCGGCTTCCAATGGCACAGGCTCCAGCTTCCACACTGAGGCTTTTCTGTTCCTGTTATAGCACCAGGATTGCGTTCCCAGTTGGTTTCTCTCAGCCCAGTTTGTTCTTGGGTCAGCAGGGCATATCTCCTCTTGCTTATGATTCCTTACTCCGCACCATTCCTGAATCATAAGCTGGGTCTTTCAGAGAGCCTCCGTAGCTGCTGCTATCTGTCCGCCATGTTCCCAGAGTCCTCCTCTTTGTCTTTTTGAGACAGGGTCTTGCTATGCACTTCACTCGGTAGGCTGAGGCAGGAGGATCATTGTAAGTTTGACAGCAGCCTGGCCTATAAAGTGACCTCAAGGCCACCTGAACTGCAAATCGAGACTCTGTCTCAAAAAGACCAAAAACAAACAAACAAAAATTTCAGAAGGTTCTAAAAGCAGAGATGAGATGCAAGTCTGAAGAGACCCTTACATACCAGCCTTCTCAATGCAGTGCCAGAGGCTACTCTAAGATGAAGAGTGAGTTCAAAAGGGGAGATGGAGTGGAAAAATGAGCTCTGAGTGGCCCAGAGCAGTGGTGATTCCAGAGAGATTAGATGGTGATAGCAGTGGGTATGCAGAAAACTGAGGCCAAGAAAAGGAACAGGAATTGCTAAGTATAAGAAAGTAGCGTTATAGTTTAAATGTGGCTCAGCAGTGAAAAATACGATGTAGCCATTGGCCAAACTAGGGAAGGTGTTGGGGGAAGGTTGCATGGTGTTTCTACCTCAGGAAGCCAGAATGTACCAGAGCATGTTAAGAAAAGTGTGCCAAAAGCTAAGTGTGGTAATACTTGCCTATAATCCTAGCTACTCCAGAGATTGAGACAGGAGAATTACAAGTTTGGGGCCACTCTGAAAAAAGTAGGATGACCCTGGTGTAGTTCAGTAGTAGAGTACTTGCTTAGTGTGTGTGAGATACAGGGTTTGATCCTAAGCACTACAAAAAATAAAAAAAAAATTGAAAAACCGAAAACAACCTCAAGATATGAGTTGAAGGTAGGAGCTACCTCCTGTAACTTTTAGCACTTGTTGAACTGTGTACTTGTATTTGAATAACTTTGTCTTTTGTTGTTGTTGTTGCTTTTTGTTTTTTTTTATTTGTTTGGTTGGTTTTTTTGTCTTTTTGAGACAGGGTCTCACTATTTAGTTCAAGATGGCCTTGAGCTCACTTTGTAGCCCAGGCTGGTCTCGAACTCGCAATGATCCACCTGCTTCAGCCTCTGGAGTGCTGGGATTACAGGCATGATCTAACATGCCTAACCCTTTGATAGCTTTTTAGTCTTTCTTCGTCCTTTACTTACCCTCAGGGGTTTAGGTTTGTGCCAGAATTTGAAAAGGGTCTCAAGGAGGACTGGTGCCACACCTGATGCTGCTTCAAAAGGCAGAGCCTTTTCTCAGACTAGAGGAACAGGTCTCCACCTCCCATGTTTTCTTTCTTTGTTTTTTAAAAATCAGTTTGCAATCTTTTTCCAGTTGTCTTCTAACACAAGTGGTATTCTAACAGTAAAGAAAAGATGATTGCAATGTTCAGCTCTTTTCTCTTGCCTGTTAGAAAGCCATAGAAATTAAGTCCTTACAGCTTATTTAATAAGTAGTATTTTACTCTTCATAAGCTTGATTCACTGATAAAATTACTAATCACAAACTGGACATGGTGGCCAATAGTCCCAGCTCTCAAGAGGCTGAGGTAGGAGAATTAGTGTGAGTTCAAGGTCAGTTTGGAATACATAAGTAAGGTCAAGGCCAACCAGAACTACACAGTGAGACCTTGTCTTTAAAAACAAAAAATTACTAATCAGAGCCATCTTTTAGATACCTAACTAATCAGAGCTTCAGTCTGTATGCATGTATACCGGTGGTTTTCCTCATGATCATCATTCATGGAGAAAACGTAATTACTCCTTCAAAATAAAGAGGAAGATTAAAAGTATGTAATACATATTTTTAAGTTATTACAGGAATCCAAGTCAAACTTACTTTAAACTTTGTAATATAAACTACTAACATGGCCCTGACCTGGAAATAAAAAATTAGATAAAAATCTCAGAATTTAAGACCACAAAACAAAAATCATATACAATTCTATTTGTTTTGTTTTTTGAGACAGGGTCTTGCTATATAGTTCAGGCTGGCCTTTAACTCATTGTGTAGCCCAGTCTGGCCTCCACATCCAGTTTATAACTCTTTATTAAAAGTAATATGGAGCCGGGCATGGTAGTCTTGCCTATAATCCCAGCATTCATTCGGCTGAGGCTGGAGGAAGTTGCAAGTTCAAGACCAGCCTGGGCTACAAAGTGAGCACATGGCCAGCCTGAACTGCATAACGAGACACTGTCTCAAAGAGACAAACAAAATAAAACAAAAAATAATATGGAGAATTACCAAAATAAAATAAACACTTGTTGAATTATCCCGTTTCCCATTTCAGAGAAGAAATGTTAAGTATTCATCTAAATAGCTGATTTATAAATGTATCCAGTATGATACATAAATTGTAGTTTGATTCATTTTTCACAGAAATTGTGCCTCTTCAATCAAAGATGGGCTTATTGGTGTATACCTGTAATTTCAATATTCAAGAGGCTGAATGAAACAGGAGAAATCAAGAGTTCAAGGCCAGGCCAAGAGTGGTGGCACACACTTATAATCCCAGTACTCCAGAGGCAGAAAAAAGAGAATTGTAGCAAGTTCAAGACCAGGCTGGGCTACATAGTGAACTCAAGGCCAGCCTGACTACACAGCAAGATTCTGTCTCAGAAAAAGAAAAAGTTTAAGATCATCATGGGCTACAACATAGTGAGACTGTCAAAAAAAAAAAAAAAAAAAAAAAAATATATATATATATATATATGGGCCAGGGTATAGCTTAGCAGCACAAGCATTTGCCTGGCAACTACAAAGTTCTGAGTTCCATTCTCAATACAAAAAAAAAAAAAAAAAAAAAGGAGGGGCTGGGGATTTAGCTCAATGGCACAGTGCCCACCTGGCAAGCATGAGGTCCTGAGTTCAATTTCTAGTACCAAAAAAAAATACATTAAAGCCAGGCATGGTACCACAGGCCCCAAATCCCAGCACTCAGGTGGCTGAGTCAGGGGGATTACCATGAGGTCAAGGCCAGTCTGGGCTACATAGTGAGAACCTGTCTCAAAAAAAAAAAAAATTTAAAAAAATTTTTTTCATATCCATTGACTGGATTAAAACATTTTATTTTTTAAGTGGTTGCCTTACTATAAAGGTGTAGCAAATCCAGATCTGAAGTATAAGGTCATAATGGACAAAATCATTGTAGTTGGTAATTTTCACTTGTTTTGCTATTGAAAATGGCAAATTCTTACCAGGGATATCCTCCTAGTGGCTCTGATGGACAACCACAGAGCCTGTGACTCTCCAGACACTCTGTACTGGCATGGTGCTGTTGGAAACTACATGAGAGGTGCTGAAACTGAAGACAGGAAGTAGCCAAACCACACCAAGTTTCCCTTTCTTTATGACCTTGCTCTCTGTGTGCAAACCTCTATGGGCAAAACTTCCATTTTGCTTTTCATGGAATGGCCAGGAAACATCCAGGATACTGAGTGGCATCTGTAGGTCACAGGAAATTTAAATAGTCCTTAGCATGCCAGAGGAGAACCAAGCAGGCAGCATTTCAATTTTCCTGGTATAGGAGTGCCCTTCCTTCTCTGTGACATCAGACTTGAATTGCAGGAATGAACGCTATAAGCCCCTGCCTCCCATGGCCAGACTGTTTCTCTGATTGTATGGTTATATTGTAGAGAAGTGCTGATTCTTAGTTACTTTAGTGTATTTGGCTTCATTTCCTCAGCCTATTTGCTTGCAGCTTGAACATGTCAATGTTCACTTGGTTGTATTTCCAAATGTCCTCATGTGGTGTTTGTGTTTTTTTGTTTTTTTGTTTGTTTGTTTGTTTTTGGTATACTGGGTATTGAACCCAGGATCTTTCTACTGAGCTACATCCTTAGCATCTTTAACATTTTTTATTTTGAAACAGAATTTCAGAAAGTCATTAACCCAGGCTAGACTTGAATTTGTTTAGGTTAAAGGTCTAAAAAGAAATGAATATGAAAATTCATTTCTTCCTCAGCTTCCCATAATGCCTCACCTCAGCTTCCCATAACACCTCACCTGACTTGCATTAATACTGTAAGTGTATTGTCTTCAAGTGGAAACAACTCTGTGACTATACTAAAACCATTGAATGGGTAGATTTGTGGTATTGAATTATGTCTCATAAAACTATTAACAAAGAAAATGGAGAGTCTGAACTATTCTGTCACCTGAAGTAGCTAAGGCCTTTCTTCTGCCCCATGATACAGCCTGTGCCACCTCAGATTCTCTTCTTAGACCAAGGAGATCTTCAGGTTAGAATAGGGTGTGGAACCTATTGGAAAGCCACAAACTGCCAAATCTCTGTGCTGATAGAGAGATTTAAGGGTGAGGGCAATTTATAATGCTGGGTAAGACTCACATCCTAAGGGAGTGATGGCAAACCTTTCAGTGATAAAACCAACCTGCTGAGGCATGTGTGTCATAGGTTTGCCACCACTGTCCTAGAGCCTGTCAGGAATGACCACTGCATCTGCGCTTGGAGCTGGGTGCTAAGCCACCTTCTTCCTGTTGAGGGCAGACATGACTGGTGCCAATGGGTTTCCAAATGTGTTGCGTGTATTCTGTGGCACCTGGAATGACCTTTCCATGCAAGATACAATTTTTTATCCTAGAGTTTTTTAAATCTGGGATGATGATCAGTTCACCCTCACAGATGACTAGGGAAGTGTGTCCTACCTGGTAATTTATGAAACTGCTTTTGTACTCAGAACAGCTGAGCTCCAAATGAGCCCATTAAGTGATAGAATATCTTGACATTATTCTGCTTTCCTTTTTTTCCTATTTCGTTCCTTCCTTTCTTCTTCCTCCTCTTTCCTTGGTAAAAGATTTGTTTGTTCCTGCACGTGTAGCATTTTAAACTATTACTTCATAGGAATGTCACAGGAAGATCAGAGTTATGTTCTTTTAGACTGTGTGCTACACACATTTTCACATATATTTTGAAACATAATTTTCATATTATAGCAGCTGGGTGTGAAACATCTGTCTCTGTTAGTGACAGTTGTGTACTGTGAAGGGGGAGCGAGTGTGCCTGGGTGCGGATATTATATGAGCAAAAGATGTGCAGCTCACTCTTGCTGAACTGTTCCTCCATGCCTCAGTTCACAGTGGTCCCTTTTTAATGTGTGTATCTTATTTATGTAAAAATTTAACCTATGTGTTACATTTAGATTTTCTAAGAGTTGTTATATGTGATACTGTGAATCAATGAAATTCCTATGCAAGATCACTTTTTTAAAAATACTAACCTCGTCCTGAAAGGTTTGACTTGTATATATCCCCATGGCTCAAAAAAAAAATCACTAGAAGTCAGTATTGATCATCTGATTTTTAATGTAATGCTTAAGAGCTGAGGCTTCTACAGTCTCCCCATCTTGGAAGCCCCTCAGGTTGGGGAAGCCACTGGAGAGAAAGTGCTAGTATGAAAGTAGCTGTGAGAGTTTAGGGCAGAGCCAGAGTCCAACAGAAGGTTCAAGGCTTTTGTAGAGAGTGCAGCCAGGCTCTCTTGTGAAGTGGACTGGTGTCTAAAAAGGGATCCTGAATCCAATAAAACTGTTTGTTTTGTTTTGAGAGAAGATCTTGCTATGTAGTTCAGCCCTGGCCTTCAACTCACTAGGTTGACATGGAACTTGGAATAATCTTCCTGCCTCTGCCTCTTGAGTGGTGAGGTTTCAGGGATGACCACCATCCCAGTTTCTATGAAAGGCTTTATGCCATTTAGAGTTATTTCTTCCTTGAGATTAGTTTTTACTGTGCTGACAACTCACTACTAATTAATTATATCAGGGGAATAAAATCTTTAGAGTAGTGAACAGGAGGTTTTTGTTTGTTTTGTGTTTGTTTTTGGTGGTATGGGGATTATGCTCAGCACCTTAATGCATGGTAGATAAATGTACCATTGATCTACATCCCCAGCCCTAAGATTTGTTATATGATGAAAATAGAAAAGAAGTAAGTTTTTATAGCTGAGGCTTTTTTTTTAAAAAGAGAATTTAAGTTGTTAAAATGTCTTGTCATTGGGCTCACTGGAGCAAACCTGTATCCTGGCATACTAGGAGGTTAACCATGGTCATGAACTGAAAATTATATCTTTGTGTGTTTATTTATTTATTTAGTGGTGCTGGGAATTGAAACCAAGGCCTTGTGCATGCAAAGCAAGAGCTCTACACTGAGCCGTATCTCCAGTCCCAGCTTTATGTATTTAAAAAACTCCAATTTTGCCATGTGTGATGGTACACATCTGTAATCCCAGCACTGGGGGATTGAGGCAAGAGGACCTCTGCAAATTTGAGGCCAGTTGGGCCTGCATATTCAAACTGCATAGTTTTGAGACCCTGTCTCAAAAAAGAACTCAAGAAACCAGCAAGCAAAAAATGCAAAATAACTGCCAGTCTTGTTTTCAAAGGTGTCAGTAAAGACATGTCTGTAGTGGACTGGGGATTTAGTTCAGTGGCTTAAGTGTTCTGCTTGGCAACACAAGGTCATGAGTTCGATCCCCAGTACTACCACCAACAAAAACAAAACAAAAAAACACATGTCTGTAATCCCAGCACTTAGGGGGCAGAGATAGGAGGATCCCTGTGAGTTTGAGGCTAGCCTGGGCTACATAGTTAGTTCAAAGCCAACCCAAACTACAGAGTGAGATACCATCTTGAAACAAAAACACCCCTACCAAAAGCCTCAAAAGCAAACACACACACACACACACACACACACACACACACACACACACCCAAAATACAAAGGTGTCAGTAAAGAAACAATATATATCCTTGTTTTTCTTTTTTTGATACCAAGGATCAAACTCACAACCTCACGCTTACCAGGCAGGTGCTTATGCCACTGAGCTAAATTCCCAGTCCCCTAGTTATAGATTTTGAAAATTATATGAAATCTAGTCTTCTTTACTTTTATCAGATGAGTTAGTTCATTATCTTCTGGGATCTAAGGAAAGAAGGAAATAGGGTCTTTAGAAACTCTTTACAGGAATCAAGGGCAAGTGTGATTATTTGCTGCCAGACTAGCAGCAAAGCTGGATGTGAGCTTCACCCACTTCATGGTCTCATTGGGGTATAAGGCTGATGCAGCTAAGGACATCTGAGAAGAAGTCTTGAGAGCAGCCAGGAAAACCTAATGTATTACATGCTTACTTACTTTGCAGAGCTTTTCAGAAAGTAGTATAGGTGCCTTGTGGTAGGTGGGCTGCAGCTTCAGCATGATATTTAGAAAGTGTTTATTAGCCAGGCCTGGTACATGCCTGTAATCCCAGCATTTGGAAGGCTGAGGCAAGAGGATCACCATAAATTGAAGACTAACCTGGACTACTATAATAATGAGTTCAGGGGTCACCCTGGAGAGAGAGGGAGGGAGGGAGAGAGAGAAATAGAGGGAGTGGGAGGAAGGGAGGGGGAGAGAGAGAAATTGTTTATCAGGCTTTTCAGCAATGCTTCTGCCCCATGCTGCCCCATGTGAAATTTATTAATAGGCAAAGTTTGGCCTAGGAACTTATTGCCTGTGCTATCTTGGCTTCTGATAGGCTGTACTTTGTTGAAGATGTTGTGATTCAAGTATAATTACAGAATTGGGATGATTTCTGTAGGGTAGCATCTGTTATTTCAGGGAATTGTTCTGGTTTCTTCCCTCTCAGATTAGTGGGCACATTTCCACATATGTAGTAGAAACCATTAATTGGTTATAAATTCTCTCTCTCTCTCTCTCTCTTTTTTTTTTTTTTTTTTTTGTATTAAATTGAACTCAGGACCTTGCACTTGCTAGGCAGGTACTTGCGCCATTGAGCTCTATCCCCACCCAGCCTGTAAGTTTTCTTGTTAGAGTGGTTCTCTCTGAGGAGTAGATGGCTCTGGTTAATGATTCGTGGCTGGTTTACTGGCTCTACTGGTTTTTTTTTTTTTTGTACCAGGGATCGAACTCATGACCTCACGCTTGCCAGGCAGGTGCTTATGCCACTGAGCTAAATCCCAAGCCCCTATTTTTCACTGTCTTAACAATTTTTTTTTTCTGAAAGCCTCTGAATGGAGGATTTTCGGTTTGGAGAATTATGATTATCTCTAAATCACCAGATACATGGAAGTTAATTTGTTCTCCAGACTATACAGAAAATGCGGTTAAGATGGAGTTTTAAAAATGTATACTGTGGTTCATATTGAAGGGTCTACTCCTAGCTAATGATTTGTTTATTTAACTTTTTTGAGTGCTGGCAATTGAACTCAGGGCCTCATGCTTGCCAGGCAAGCTGTACACCATTGAGCTAAATCCCTGGCCCTTGATAATGATTTGTTGAAAATCGTTTGGTCGGGGTTCAGATGAGCACCAGTCTTCGGTGTTGTGTTAGAAGCTCAGTGTTGAGAGTCTTGGGACTTTCAGGACAGAGTGGGGCCATCTGGGTCCTGGATGAGAGGACTCACAGGCACCAGCAGGGTCCTCTTGGAACATCATGTGCTTTAGGGCTAAAGATTTCATGAGATAAGAAGGGAGGCCTGTGATGAAGTACAGTGGTTCCATCCAAGAAATCAGCTAATAGACTTTTGTGCTTAGTGTTAGGTGACAGACAGGGACCCCAGCAGGAGGGATGTTGGTTACTATCTTCCTGCTGTAGGGATCATGGTAGAGGGGGTTTCTGGCTTGAGAGTCCTGTGCTGTTGTTGCAGTCAGTTGGGCCTGGGCTCATTGCATCTGATTTAATGTCGCAAATGGGAGATGGTGATGTGGTGGCTTGGTCCCCTCAGGTCTCTTTCCCTGATGGCAGTGTGTATAGATAGTTTGACTGCATCTTGACCTCTGGATGGGGAGCCAAGCACCTGCCCTGCAATCTTGCTGAAGTCTCTGAAGGAAGCTGGCCATGTTTCCATACAGGTCCAGCCTCTGCTGCCTCTCCTCAAGACTGCCTTCAGGGTTTGTCTCTGCCCTCCTGTCAGCCCTGTCTGCAGCCTGCAGTTGTTCTTCTGACCAGAGATTCAGCGTTCTTGTTCCTGCTGTCTTTCTTTCAGCTGCCTGTCCTCTGCTGTGTCTTGCATTTGTGCCACTGAATGAAACCCTTTTCAAAAAAATTTTTTTTCAAATCCATTTCATTCATAGATAAAAGGAAAGAGAAGAAAAAGAAAAAAACTACAACAAAAATTTAAAGTACATTAATCAGGGGGTATCAAGCATACATACATTGTGCACTGTCCCCAAATCATTCACCCAGAGCACAAGACATCTGCCTTCAGTTAGCTGAACAATACCACTACAAATCTTTCTCTTTAGTGAATTCAGAGTAATCAGTAGTATAACTATCTTAACTATTTTTTTATAAATAGATAGATACACATATACATATGTTTTTCATTCAACTTGTCACACTAATGAAACAATATGATGTTTATATATGTGTCTTACCTATTTCACTAGTGAGTATATTCTTTTTTTTTTTTTTTTTTTTTAATTGGTACCGGGGATTGAACTCATGACCGCCTGCTTGCAAGGCAGGTGCTTATGCCGCTGAGCTAAATCCCCAGCCCCCTAAACTAAATTCAAAATGGAGTAAAGAGCTAAATGTTAAAACAGAAACATTAAATCTGCTAGAAGATAGAATTGGTGAAACTATTTTTTCTTTTTGAGACAGGGTCTCGCTATGCAGTTTAGGTGGTCTTGAGCTCATTTTGGGGCTCAGGCTGGTCTCAAACTTGTGGTAATTCTCCGACTTCAGCCTCTTGAGTACTGGGATTACAGATGTGCACCACCATATGCCCGGTGCAGAATTGGTAAAATTGTTGAAGACATTGGTGTATGCAACAACTTTGTGAATAAACCCTGATCACACAGGAGCTATCACAAAGAATCAACAACTTGGATTTCATCTTACTAAAAAGCTTTTGCACAGTGAGAAAAACCATCAACAGAGTTCAGAAACAATTTATAATCTGGGAAAAAAGTGTTTGCCAGTTATTCCTCAAAGGATTACTATTGAGAACAAAGAATTAAAAAAAAATCAGACCTCCCAAATTTATTTATTTTTTTTAATTTTTATTTTAAAGAGAATAAAACCAAATAAAATAAAACAGAATAAAGCCATCCAAAACAAAACTTTGAAAATGATACAAGATTTCAAACTAGATAACAGGAAACAATAGTGGCTACCATAATGCCACTTATTATCTTCAAAATAGCTGCCCACATGACCAGACATAATAAAATCAAACAAAACAGAATACAACCAATCAAAACAAAACAATGAAATCAATGCAGGACTTCAAAACAAGACAATAGTAAATCCAAAATGGCTGCCATAATATATCTTGCTGTCTTTGAAATAACTGCCCATGTCATCAGTTACAGTAAAATCAAACAAAACAAAATAGAATAAAACCAAAGTAAACAAAACAGTGAAAATGATGCAGGACTTTAAAACAAGATAATGGGGAATTAACAATGGCTACTATCTTCAGAAAGAAATCCCCCATAGTTGCTATATTACTTAGTTATCCTCTAAATAAATGATCAGACTACTGGTTTTAGGCCTGCAAAGTCAATCAAACACTAAACACTACAAGCATTAAGTTTTTTAAAACTTCAGTAGCTATCATCTTAGCCTGTGTTTCTCTGAATTAGCCATTATTTACAGGGGCTGGAGAGTGGGGGAACTTTGACTCGTCTTGTCTCCCAGCCTGTACCAACTAGTTAATAGAAAGGGATTGGCTTCTTGTTCTTCTCATGGCCTGCAACTGGTGCTAACTCACAGGAAGGGGCTGGGTTCTTGTTCTTCTCCCCATGGCCCGCAACTGCCTGGACCTCCGAAATTTAGAAATCCGAAATGGGCATCTAAGATGAATACACACTTTTCAGTTGAAGAAATACAGCATATAAATATGTGAAGAAGGCCATTTGTGGACTGAAGAGGAAGAGAACCAGAAGTCAACAAGAAGCTAAGACCTGTGAGTCTGCACCATGGGCAGGCTGACTTTGGAGATGCTGACACCAGACCCTTCCAGCACACAGGCAAGAAGGCAGAAGAGCCAATGTCCCCCCACCTCACCTGTGTAAGCAACTGGCAGATCCAGAGAAACACAGGCTGTGATGATAGCTAATGAGGTAAAATACAGCTTAATGCTTGTACTCTTTACTGTTTCACTGACTTTACAGACCTAAAGCTGGTAGTCTAATCATCTATTAAGAGAATAACAATATATAGTATAGCATGTATAGGGGATCTCTCAGAAGGTGGTAGCTGTTATTAATTCTGTTACCTTGTTTTGAAGTCCTGTGTCATTCTCGTTGTTATGTTTGGTTCAGTTTTATTTTGCTTTGTCATGTTTGATTTTATTGTATCTGATAGCATGGCCAGCTATTTCAAAGATAACAAGATTATTGTAGCTATTTTTTAAAAAATGCGTACCAGAGATCAAACTCACAGACCACACGCTTGCCAAGCAGGTGCTTATACTGCTGAGCCATATGGTAGCCTTGTGTGTGTGTGTGTGTGTGTGCGCGCGTGCGTGTGTGTGCGCGCAAGGGATTCATGACCTCATGTTTGCCAAGCAGGTACTTATGCCGCTGAGCTAAACTCCCAGCATGGTAGCCATTTTGGATTTACTGTTATCTTGTTTTGAAGTCCTGTATTGCATTCATTGTTTTGTTTTGATTGAATGTATTCTGTTTTGTTTGATTTTACTATGTCTAAAGGTATGAGCAGCTTTTTAAAGATAGCAAGCGGCTTTATAGTAACCATTGTTGATTTCTTATTATCTTGTTTTGAAATCTGTGTCACACTGTCTTGTTTTGAATGGCTTTATTCTGTTTTATTTTGCTTGGTTTTATTCTCTTTAAAATAAAATTAAAAAAAGAAAAGAGCTACCTGAAGAAATGTTCTATGGGATTTGCCATTCAGTAGATGCAAATTAAAACAATACTGAGATTCCATCTCACCCTGGAAAGAATGACTATTATAAAGATATCAGCCAACAACAAATGGAGAGGCTGTGGGGGGAAAGGAACCCTTTTCCACTGTTGGTGGAAGTGTAAACTGGTGCAACCATTGTGGAAATTTCTCAAAAAACTAGGATTAGAGGTCCCATTTGACTCAGCTATTCCTCAGCTATTTAATTGTTCTGGATATTTTCTTAGAACAATTAAAAACATCATATCACAGTGATATATGTGCACCCACATTTATAACAGTATAATTTGTAATAACAAAATCTCAGAAACAATCTAAATGCCCATCAACCAAGAAATGGATAAAAAAGATTTTTTTATATACAAAAGAGTGTTATTCAACTATAACAACTGGAGACTTTTATAGGCAGATGGATGCAACTCCAGTCTGTACTTATAAGTGAAATAAATTAGACATATATACTAGCATTGTATTGTCTCCTTAATGTGAGAAGCTGAAAGAATAAATAAGATATTATAAATGTATATTAATTCTGGAAATAATGTCATGTTAGCATTTGAAAGTTTTTCCTTCCTTTTCAAAATTGTTTTAATGATTTCAAGTCTTTTGGATTTTCATAAAAAACTTACCATCAAGTGTTCCACCTTAAAGTATTTCTTGAAACTTTTAATTTCTCTGTAATATTTTTTAGATTTCTGCATTTAGGTCTTGTAAACTTTGTGGTGAGAGTTATCACTTTTTATATTTTAATACCCTTGTAAACAACGTGTTTTGTTATCATTTGTTAAGTAGAAATAGAGTTTCTTTTCATTAAACATTACAAAGAGAGAGAGAGAAAGAGAGAGAGAGAGAGAGACAAGTAGGTCATATTGTATCTCTGACAAACTTCCCATGGAGTGATTCTGTTGATTTTTGTCCCTGGAATATCAGAATGTGTTTCTTTGCCTCTACTTCATGTTAAATGGGCAGCATAACTGTGATGTTTGGGGTACTTATGCTATTTGTGGTACTTCATGGTCACCAGTGCTACGATCCTCACATTAAAGGTCATAAGCTCCCAGATTTTGGTCCTGACTTTCCTTCTTTGTTCATTAGCTGATGCTTTAGTCAGTGGGAAGTTGGTGGTATTATCTGCTGTTTGGTGGCCTGCATGGCAAAGGCAGGCTGGTTATTGGCTGTCTGTTTTTGGTGAATAATTTTCATGTTAGTGAATTGATTCACATTGATATTCCCTAGAGATGGTCTTTTCCCCACTATGATTATTCTTGCATGGCCTGAAGCATACTTGATGTGTTTTGTTGTGGTTACTGTTTGCACCAGGGCTTACCTTGTCTCCTGGATTAGGACAGTAGATGTATTTTTTATAGCTTCTCTGCTCTCAGGTACTACAAGGGCTTCATGCTTAACTTGCAAGGTTTTAGTAACTCAAACATCACAGCAGCATTTTCTAAGACATCAGTGTTTACCTAACATCTACAGCCTTATGTCTTTTTCTTCTTTCAGCCATACTGAGGGTCCCAGGCTGGCCTTGAATTCACTTTGTAGCTCAGGCTGGCCTTGAACTCCTAATGATCCTTCTGCTATAGCCTCTCGTGTGCTGGGATGACTGGCATTGTGCGATAGGGGTCCCAGTTTTTAACGGCTTCTAGAATAATGAAGTTAGAACATTACATATTACTTCATGTCATTGCCAAGAAACTAACTGGTAATCTAGTTTCCTTTTTTAAGTCACTTGATTTTCATATAGCTATTTAAAAGTTTAAAAATTTATCTTTGATCTTTTAGGGCTTGGATTTGGTGTTTTTAGGTGCTTTGTATATTCTTTCAACTGGTAGCTATCTTTTTCACCCGAGGACTTTTCTTGAGTAAAGACCCAGTGTTTCTTGTATGCCTTTGCTTTGATATTCTCCTAAAGAACTTTTGAGATACATTCGCCTCACTTGGATATTTTGCTACTTTATTTATTTATTTATTATTTTTGTCTTTTTGAGATAGGGTCTCGCTATGCAGTTCAGGCTGGCCTTGTGCTCACTTTGTAGCCCAGGCTGGTCTCAAACTCTCAACGGTTCTCCCGCCTCAGCCTCCCGAGTGCTGGGATTACAGGCATGAGCCACCATGCCTGGCTCTTTTGCTACTTTCTTTTGAATCTTTTGGGTCAGGACTTCATATTTATTATAGTCAGAGTTTACAAGGGAAAAGATTTAATATGGGACACAGTTTATAGGATTGTTTTGTAATATTCACGTAAAGAATCAAATGTAGAAGAGTGTAATAAATCTGTTCATGTGCTAAAGACCTGAAGAATCCAGCTAAGGGCCTGGATCCCATGGTAGTGTTTTGCACTAGTCCATCTGAAGGCCATGGCAGTGCCCTCTTGTGAGCCAACTACAGGCCTAGAGCCCATAACAAAGTCTCATGCAAGTCTACATCAAGAATCTGCACTGGGAAGGCCCAAAGGTCAGTGGTAGAAGCTAGAAAGTCTACGCCCCCAAGATGAAGAATCTGTGACAGCAGGCTGAGGGATCTGCACTGGAGCCAGGAAGTAATACTCAAGCTAAGGACCAGAATTCCCCCAAAAAGAACCGCAGCCATCTTCATTGACAGCACGGACCCAAGTTCATGTGATGATAATAGCTAAGTTTGTATCAGAAAAACCAGCATGGCAAGCTTCTCCAGGAGGATCAACAGACCATTCTTCCCTTCTAGTTCTTTTTTTATGTTGTTGGCAGCAATTCTCAGGTGGGCCATCCATACCCAGAACCACGCTTACTCAGTTCAGCTGGGTGTTAACAAATTGAACATTAGTTAATGCACCACCATATTTTAAATTTTTACTAGTGTGTATGTTTTTCATATATGTTTACATTTCTTGTGAAGAATTAGTGTAGAAGTGATGTGCTTCCCTTGATTACTTGATGATGATCATTCTTTCAGGACTAAGATGAAATATCAGTTTTGTGTTAATTTGTATTTCTGTAACAGCCAGCGAGCAAAGTCGAGCATTTCTTTGCACATTTATTGGCTAGTCATACTACTTCTTGTGAAGTGGTTATTCATTTTACTTGCCCATTTTTTGATTGGATCTTTTGTTTTGCAGAGGAATTATATTTTTGAGTTCTGTATATATACAGAGTCTGCCAAAATCTGTACACACATCAGGAAAAAAACTTGTATAAATATTTTAATCATGAGATTAACACAAATTACCTTTGTACAATCTATAATGATAAGAAGTATTTAAAGTGGTGACCATTAACTTCCAGACATTTATTAACAATAACTGCTGCTTGAGTAACCTTGGTCATTGAGATTACTGCACATTCATTTTCAATTTCTTCTTTTAAGAGCTGACAGTGTAGTGAATTTTCTGCAATATATGACATCTTCTAAGGTCTCCTATATGAGGGTAATACGATCTGTTGGAAAAGCATCATACTATTTTCTTTTCCTGAATTGTACATATTTTTTTTTGCCTGACTCAGTATATCTTCTAGATATTAGCCCTTAAGTTATAGCTAGCAAAAAAATTTTCCCATTTTTCATGTTGTCTTTTCATTGTGTTAACTGATTCTTTTGCTGTGCAGATGTGCTCTCATTTGATTTTTGGTTACTATTTGCTTTGCATGCATACCTATGTTTATATCAACACAATTCTACGTCTTGGAAGTATAGATGAATGGATAAAGAATATGGGGCATTTACACATGATGGAGTAATACTCTGCCATTAAAGAAAGATTCTGTTCTTAAAGTCTTTGTCTAAACTTATGACTTATGTATTTTGTCTGTTTTAAATTCTAGCAGGTTGTTTGTATTTTAACATTTAGTTCTTTGTTGTTTTTTTTTGTTTGTTTTTGTTTTGTCTTTTTCATTTTTATCGGTACCAGGGATCGAACTCACAACTGCCTGCTTGCAAGGCAGGCGCTTATGCCGCTGAGCTAAATCCCCAGCCCCAACATTTAGTTCTTTGATCCATTCCAAGAGTAGCTGGTCAGGATTTAATCTGCATGTGGATACCCGGTTTTCTTTACTTTTTTTTTTTTTTTTTTTTTTTTTTTTTTTTTTTTTTTTTTTTTTTACCGGTACCAGGGATCGAACTCACGACTGCCTGCTTTCGAGGCAGGCGCTTATGCCGCTGAGCTAAATCCCCCGCTGAGCTAAATCCCCAGCCCCGGATACCCGGTTTTCTAACACTGTTTATTACAGAGGCTCTCTTTCCTCCAGTGTGTGCTTTTGGCTCCTTTATCAAAATCAAATAGTTGAATGTGCTTTGGGTTGTTTCTGCCTCCTCCATTCTGTTCTATTAATATTCATGTCTTTTAAAAACCAGTGCATGCTTTGTTGGAGTATAATTTATACACCATAAACTTTTCTCATTCTTAAGTAGGCTTTCCAGGGGTTTTTAGTAAGTTTATAGAATTGTACAGTCATCACCATGATAGTTCTACATTTCCTCTCTTTCTCTCTCTCTTTTTTTTTTTTTTTTTTTTTTGGTATTGGGAATCAAACTCAGGACCTTGTGCTTACCAGGCAGGTCCTGTGCCTGGGCTAAATCCCCTGGCCTTAGTTTTATTACATTTCTGCAGCCAAAGACGATCTTTTCAATGGGTCGTTGTTCTGCAACCCCAGGCAGCCACAGGTCTGCTTTTTATTGATAATCACTTTTTTTTTAAATAGTACTAAAGATTAAACCTCGGGCCACACATGCTAGACAGGTGCTGTAAAACTGAGTTACCTCCACAGCTCTTGATTTTTCTGCAAATTTATAATTTGTTTTCTAAAAATTTCCTGAACATGAAATAATGTAACTTGTAGTATTTTATATCTTTTTTTTTTCACTGAGTATGATGTTTTGAGGTTGTGTGTTTTGAACATTGTGTTTCTTAGTGCCCCAGCCCTTGTTATGGTTGAATGATGTTCTATTCCACACCACATTTGCACTGCATTTTATTTACCCATTTGTCAGTTGGTGGGCATTTGAGGACTTTTTATTTTTTTGAAACATTATGGAATGAAGGTTCAGTTTTGTGTGGATAAAATCTCTTGGATAGATGTTACTGAGTGGAATTGTTATATAATAAGCTTTTATTTAACCTTTTTTTTTTGTCTTTTTCCTTTTTATCGGTACCAGGGATCGAACTCATGACTGCCTGCTTGCAAGGCAGGCGCTTATGCCACTGAGCTAAATTCCCAGCCCCTATTTAACTTTTTAATACATTCCTGTTGGTTTGAACCACTGGTGATATATGCATGACTGTCTCATTGGGTGGCTTCTACCACCTGGTAGGACTGTCCCATGCTGCTCAGTGGGAAAGTCATGCGTCCTTCACTGGTGGTCAGAGCCACTTGTCAGCGAGACATACAATTTATCCCCTCATCGTGAACTTATTAAAGGCACTGCCTGCCTAATGGTTTCTGAGTTGGCCTGCCCATTTTACAGTCCTACGAAAGTTTGAAGCACAATTTCTTCACGTCCTCACCAAAGTTTAATTATTTTTTGTTTTGAGATAAGATTGTGCTAAGTTGCCTGTGCTGGTCTTGAACTCTTTGACTCAAGAAATCCTCTTGTCCCAGTCTCCTGAGTTGCTGGGAATACAGGCATATGGCACCATGCCCAGCTCTGTGTGTGTGTATTTGTTTATTTTTATTTTTTTGAGACAGAGACTTGTTATGCACTTCAGGCTGGTGATGAACTTACTTACTATGTAGTGCAAGCTGGCCTTGATTTGACAGGGATCCTCCTGTGTCAGCCTCCCAAGGGCTGGGATTGTCTGTTTTTTAAAATGACTTATGCATTTAAATCTTACAGTCATTAAAAGAGTTAAACTCTTGAGCTACTGATACAGCTCAGTGGTAGAGCATTTGCCTGGCATACCTGAGGCCCCAGGTTTAATTCCTACCACCACAGAAAGAAAAAATTCTTTCTTTTTGTATTTGATTTTTGTTTTTTGAGACAAGGTTTCTATATGTAGTCCAGGCTGGCCAGGCTTGCAACAGTTCTCCTCCCTCAGCCTTCCAAGTGCTTGAATTGCAGGCATGCAGTGCCATGCCCAGCATAAAAAATTCTTATTAAATTTAAAGATTTCTTTATATATTGTAGATATAAATCCTCTATCATATATATGATTTAGAAATATTTTCTCTTTGTCTTTTGAAGCACAGGTTTTAGATTTTGATGAGATCTAGTTTATCCCTAGCAATATAATTGTCTTTTTCTTTCTTTTTTCTTTTTTTTTTTTTTTTTAGTTTTATTTAAGGAGAAAAAGAAAAAAAACAGGAAAAGGGTACAAGTAATAAAAATTTAAAAAATAATAAGAAATCACTAGATTTTGTAATTTGTAATCAATAGATTACAAATTGTCTTTTTCTTAAGAGTTGCGTCTGTCGGGGCTGCGGATTTAGCTCAGCAGCCTAAGTGCCTGCCTTGCAAGCAGGCAGTTGTGAGTTTGATCCCAGGTACCAATAAAAAGGAAAAAGACAAAAAAAAAGAGTTGCATCTGTCCTAATGAGCATATATAGTATTACCCTACTTGAGTTTGCTATCACAATATAGGTCATTTATTAATGACCTATAGCAGCCTATCTGAATGAGTGACATGGATTTATACTTCACTTAAATAGTCTAGGAATTTTCTGGGACAATCACTGCAATTGGCTGTGGCCGCCCCTGGGGAAGAACCACCACGCCATGTTGGAACTTAGGATGCTGGGAAACCAAGCAAGCAGCTCCCCTCCCTGGTAAGCGGCTGTGGTGTGGCAGGCTGCGGCCCCTCCAGGGGGAGAACCACCAGTGTCTCCTGAGATCTGCGCCATGTTGGAACTTAGGATGCTGGGAAGCCAAGCAACCAGCCTGCCTCCCTGCTAAGCAATAGTGAGCCTACTGGTGCACGGGCTGAGAGTCAATCATCCCACACACCCTTTCTCCTACACCCCGCCCCCCACCGTTAGCAAATGCGAACCAGAGATCTGAGCATCTCTTGGGAGGTTGACCATAGCAAATAAGGGGGATTTCCTTCTACCATCTCTTTGAAGGCAAATATTTTTATCACTGTTTTGCTTTATTCTGATTAATGGTACTGCTCTATTCAATATTCTGTTTTGATAAGTTCTATAATATTCTGTATTTCATTTGATTTTGCTATATGTGATTGAAAGAACAACTATTGTGAAAATAACGAGATATATTGTGATACCTATTGCTGTTATCCCAGTAACCTGCTGTGAAGTTCTGTACCAGTTTCACTATACTGTCTCAGTTGGCCTTATTCTGCCTTGTTCTGTTGTATTTTACTACCTTCAAATTCAAAATTTTTTTAAAAATCACTGAAATTTACAACTCCTAATCTTTCCACTCAGGCTTGGCTTTTGACTTTAAGAGCCAGCATCTTTGTTTCTGTGATTCAGGATCCTTATGTTCATTGATAGCTACTTTCCAGGATGACACCCTGCCTCTTCATGGAGCTGTTTATAGTAGCTTTGATGGCCACTTTGGCCACCTGAATCGGAGGAATCAGTGGCTCTTACTTGACCTCTGCACTTTTCAGATGAGCTGCTTTGTGGCAGAGGATTCAGTGCACAGTATACCCCAATTTGAAGGCCATGAATAACATGTTCTTATTTGAAACTTGCAGGTGACGGACTTGACACAGTACTTAGACCCCAGTGGGCTCGGCGTGATCAGTTTTGAAGACTTCTGCCAAGGGATCTCAGCCATTAGAAGTGGAGGTCAGTACCCCTTTTCTCCTGCCCTTACCCTTCCAGTGCTGCCCTGTGACCACTACCCTTTTCTAGTCCACTGCTTTTCAAATCCCTGAACACCTAGCCTTTGCCTTTTCCTTTTCCTTCCTGTCCTTTGCTCTACACTCCCCCTAATCTTCCAGATGACTCAACTATTTATGTATGATGTTAGAAGCTTCTGTCTTTCATGATGAAAAATCTTAAAAATCACTCAGTGAGCATTCACATATGTATTTACACCTATATCCTATTGGCAACAGTTTGCTGTTTTTGTTTTGTTACACCCATCCATTTTTCTGTTTGTTCACCAATACATCTTTTTAGTAGCATACATCTCAAATCAGTATATGGTTATATACTTTCCCCTACCTTTCACTCATACCAATCATTATCTAGAGCTCAGTATTTTTAGGTTTCTTTTCTTTTTCTTTTTTTGAGACAGGGTCTCGATGTGTAGTTCAGGCTGCCATGGAACTCACTATATAGTCCAGGCTGGCTTCAAACTTGGAGTAGTCCTCCTACCTCAGCCTTCTGAATGCTGGAGCTACAAGTGTGTGCCACCACATCTAGCTGTAGACTGTTTTAGAGGATAAATTTACCTACTGTTAGAGGTACAGACTTCAGATATACAAATCTGAGTTCTGACACGTTGCATTTGGTTCTTGTTAAGACTGTGCCCCCATCCACAGTCTTCTTCCACCCTTACCTCCCCATCAGCCATATCCTATCATGACAGCTTCTTTGCCCTTTCTTCCCTCCTGTTCTTTCCTTTCCTCCCTCTTTTTTCTCTACTTTTCTGTCTTTTTTCCTTCACAGTACTAAGGATTAAGCCCAGGGCCTTTTCTCATCTGTTTTCCTAATGCACGTGTTGCAACGTATGCTGCTTGTACTATATTCATCTGTCCTCCTGGTGATAGACACCTGTTTTGGGCTGCTAAGAATAATGCTTTCAAGCCAAAAATGGTGGTACATGCCTGTAGTCCCAGCACTTGGGAGGCTGAGGCAAGAGGATTGCCAAAGGTTTGAGGCCAGCCTGGGCTACTTAGTGACCTCAAGTCCAGTCTGAACTACACAGTAAGACCCTGCCTTTAAAAACAAAAAAGAATTGGGGCTGGGGATTTAGCTCAGTGGCATAAGCGCCTGCCTTACAACTGTATGGTCGTGAGTTCGATCCCTGGTACCCATAAAAGCGAAAAAGACAAAAAAAAAAAAGAATAATGCTTTCAAGAACAGTTGAGTATAATACTGTGTATGGGTAACACATCACCTGTCCTTGGACAGAAGCTTAGGATTGGTCATGTGCTGACTGCAAACTTTGTTTCTTCACAGCAGTTGAGTATTTTACACTCACCAGTTGCCCCATACACTATCGTTTTTTAAATCAAAGCTCTCTGGGGCCAGGGATTTAGCTCAGTGGCATAAGTGTCTGCCTGACAAGCACAAGGTTGGGAGTTTGATCCCAGGTACAAATCAGTCAATCAAAGCTCTGAGTAGAGCAGTAGCTTCTCATCTTTCTGTCTTCTCCTGGGTTATTTGAGGTTGACAATAATAGAGTCACAGGTTTTCTCCCTTCTTGTTGCACTTGGGATATATCAGATACAGGCCAGGAGAGGTTCATAGCCTTTAGGTATGATTGTGTCTAGAGAAACCTTTGTACCTCAGGTCTTCTCAGCAGCTGTAATCTGTCCTTTCCCCAGATCATTGCTCAGCAATGTCATTTAAGGACTGGGTTTCCTAAATCATCAAGTGTTCAGATGGCCCTGGGGAATCTCATAAAGTGATTGTGGACACCAGCTCAATTCTGGGGACTCCGTGGTGACATATCATCAGAGTGGGGACAGTGGGCAATGGTGAGAGGATGAGTAGATAGTGTGGTTAGAGTAGCAGGTAGGGCACAGATGAAATGTGCATGCTGTCTCCAAGGATGGTAAGGGATAATTACTGGGTGAGGGCCGCCTGGTCCAGGTGAACAAGAGTTGGCCTGTATAATGGTGGTAGGTCAGGAAGGGAGAGACTGAAGACAACCTTCCCGGTGAGCAGGGCCCAGAGGAGACTGCCAAGTAGACAAGTAGCTCCTTTGGCTCCTATATGCCTATGCGGGGACAAGTTTGAAAACAACTAACCAGCAGTGGTGAACCTATGGCACACATGCTGCAGTGAGTGTTTGTTTGTATTGAAAGATCTTAAAAGTTTGGCATCACTGAGCTAGGATGACCATGGAGTTCCCAAATTAAGTGTCAGCAGGCTGAGCCTGCCTGTCTTGGTCAGCCTGGTCTGTAAGTTGTAATCCTTGAGTAGTGTTTTGAGGGTTGGTGTGCAATTAAAAAATGATTTAAACCTCAGAGAGTTTTGTAGCAACTGAAAATTTTGACTTTTCTTGCTGGCTTGCTGGGAGGGATGTGTGAGGCCCTCATGACGGGCCCATGGCCCTTGAGGATAACCTACCCTCTAGCAACATCCACCTTTTAATCTCAGGGAACTTTTTGGTGTGGGCTTTTCTTTCTAAGTTTCAAAACCCATTGTGAGGGATGGAGATTTAGCTCAGTGGCTTAAGTGCCTGCCTGGTAGGGGCAAGGTCATGAGTTTGATTCCCCAGTACCAAAAAAACCCAAAACCCCATTGTGATTTCTTCTTTCACCCACCAGATGTCAGAAAGCCATCTTAATTTTTTTTTTATTTTTCCGTCTTTTTGAGGCAGAGTCTCTCTATGCAGTTCAGGCTGTCCTTGAGCTCACTTTGTAGCCCAGGCTTGTCTCGAATTCGCAAGGATCCTCCTGCCTCAACCTCCTGAGTGCTGGGATTACAGGCCTGAGCCACCACACCCGCCTCAAAAACCATCTTAATTTTTAAAAGTATTTTAAAATCTTGTAGTTAATTTCAGACCTAATTGTTTGTAATACTTTTTTAGTTTTGTTTTTATTTTTTGTACTGAATATTGAACAAAGGGTCTTTGAATTGAGCTACATCCAAAACATTTCTTAAATTTTTAATTTTGAGATTAGGTCTCTAAACTACCCAAACTGAGGTCATACTTGTGATCCTCCTGCCTCACCGTCCCAGGGCTACAGGCATGTACCACCATGCTCAGACTGTTTACTTTCTCTTCTCTTCTCTTTCTTCTCTTTTCTTCTTTTTTCTTTTCTTTTTCTTTTGGCTTTTTGAGACAAGGTCTCACTATCCTTTTCAGGCTGACCTTGAGTTCCCTTTGTAACCTAGGCTGGTCTCAAATTTGCAATGATCCTGCTGCTTCAGCCTCCCAAGTGCTAGAATTACAGATGTGTACCACCATGCCCAATTTGTTTACTTCCTTAATTATGCTAATTTGTGGCCTTTTCGTGATGGGCCCGGTCTGGAAGAAGTGTAAATTTAACCAAAGAAATATTGACATAAGTTGTCTTTGTTTTAGCATCAGGCTCCTGTTTTGTACTTTCATAATTAAGCCAATTTATGGCTTTTGATAACTTCAGCCGAGTCCTGAAAGTTGTTAACTTCTTAAAAATAGAATTTTTAGTTATGATTTCCCTGTTTCTATTTTACCTATCTTTTATTTCTTTTATGACCTGCATATTTGAAAGGATATTGATTCTCTCTCTGTCAAACTCAGGGTTCTTATGTGCACCATCTCCAGACTCATTCGTTCCTGCTTGACCTTGATTGTAGGCAGCATGTTGAGGACCCCAGTGAAGGTGGTGGCATTTTCTGTCTGTCTGTTGTATAGGTTTCTTTTGTCATCACTCGCAAGTAATGGATTGAGCCTGTGTAAATATAGGTTGATGGTGGTATAGCTGTGACAGGTCCTCTGAACTGACTGATCTTTGAGAGGCCCTTCACAACTCTGCCTGAGCATTTGTGGTGGAAATATGATCGATATGGGGAGACCATGGGTACTTGGAGGTAAATCAGTGTGTGCAGGGAAAACAAACATGGAAGAAGGAGAAAATGTGCCTCTAGAATACTGTTTGAACCAGTAGTGAGCTCTGTTTTTTTTACAGTCATAGTAATTCAACCTAATATTTATACAACCAAACATTGGCTTTGGATGACTTGGTCATTAATCCTAAAACTCTTTTGATGGTAGTTTTTTGGGGTCTGCTGTTTAGAGGATCATGCCATTAGCAGATAATGATAATTTGACTTCTTTCTAATACATATCCTTTTAATTTTGCATTTGGATAGTTGACTGTCTCACTCTGCAGATCTTTCTTCAGGGTTGAGGCTGGAAGGAACAGTGAACCTGAGGAGCTGTGGATGTGGGCAAGAAGGAGGTTAGCACAGGAGAGTCTGTGAAGCCTGTTCTGGCCCAGAGTCCATGCTTCTGCTGTCATACTGGTCTGTTTTACTGGACCTCAGTTAATAAGAAATGGAGTACACTCTGGGTTTGTGCCTGTCTCCAGAACTGGAGACTTGAAGTCTAGTGACTTAAGGACCATGTGGATATTTATGTTTCTGGTGTGAGAGAACAGTCATCTGAGAATGGTCAGTCCCCCAATTTCCTTGGCCTGCTGAGGTACAGGGCCTTCTCCATTTTGGCCTTCTCTCTGCCTATGTTAACAGTCACTATGGTGGCCCTCTGTTCTTCCTAGGTGATCCTGGTAGGGGTCTCATGACCTTCTATTTTAGAGGCAAATGAGTTCTGGTCCCCACAAACTGGCCAGAGATCTTCTTTCTTATCATAGCCTCCTCTCCTCCTTGCCTCCTTCTATAACAAACCATCTCATGGCTTTGCTCTGAATGGACAAAGCCTGCTTGCTACATCCAGCCCTGTCATCCTTCTGCACTTGCACTCTGCTTTTCCTCTCAGGGATGTGTTCTGTTGGTAAGGTACTGCAGCTGTGCCCTGCATGACAGCAGGGTGAGGGTGCATTGTGCATCTCTAGAACTGAAAAGAAGCAACTGTGTGCTGCTCTGAGCTCCTGATATAGGACATCTGACAAAGGTTCTTGGCACCAGCACCCTTCACTGCACTTAAACCCCATGGGAGTTGTTTTTAACCACATTATTTTTCCTTTTTATAATATTACCGTTTTGATTTAATTACAAACAAAAACTTTCCTATTCATCCTTGAGTTAGTCTTGATACTCTAGGAAGTGGTGCTGTTTCCTTAATAGCAAGGTTAAATAGAAGCATCCTCTGGATTTCAGCCTGACACACTGGAGTATGTCTTAAGATACATGGTCCACTCCCTTGAGTTTAACCTATGTGGAACAGACCCTGGGCCTTTGAGGGGGAACCCAACTTGGTTGGGGTGGACTTTTCTATTGGGGTCCTGATCAGGTTGACCAAGGGAGGCTGCAATAAGAGAACTGAAATCACGTAGGGTAGAGATGGCTGAGCACAGCCAAGACCTATGAGGACGATGGACATGGATATATGGAGGCTACATGATTGCCGTTGAGCTGGACTCTCTGGGTTCTGAGGACACAAAAGATGTTCAGAACCACCTGCCCTTGGGTATTGGCTGCAGATGATAAGTCTGGAGATGGGGGAAGGGGAAGCAGGACTGAGCAGGGAGGTAGCATCCAGGCATCGGTATCTTGAGTCAGGCCTGTGCCTAGCACATTTGGTAGCTGTCAGGCAGCCAGGGTTAGAAGGCTGGTTTGGTGGCAGTGTCCTGGACTGAGAGTGCCTTGGGAGACTTGGCCTTTTCTGTGAGAGAACAGTCCTAATTTCAGCTCAGCCTCAGGCTTGCTTGTGAAAATGCTGCTTGGTGTGCCCCCAAGCATTACTGTGGCTCATCAACCTATGTCTTGGAACTCTTATGGGCTGTGAGAAGAAGAGCTGGTAAGTGTCAGTGAGAGGCATGTATCCCACTGTGTGATAGACTTGCTGCCACTGGGGCTGGAAGCAGTGACTTAGCTGTTCTGTTTAGTAGTTTGGAGACTTTATTTACATTCATTTGGAAGGGAAGGTGAAAAGGAAAGCATGTCAGATAATTTTGAGGTTATTTCATAGCATTTAAAAAAAGGAAGCAAAAAAGAAAAAATTAATAGAAATTAAAAAAAGAAAGGAGAACTAGGCATGGTGGCTCACATCTGTAGTCCCAGGATTTAGGAGGCTGAGGCAGGAGGATCTCTGTGGGTTCAAGGCCAATTTGAACTGCAGAGCAAAACCCTAGCCCAAAAAGGACTACAAAACAAAACAGGAGAAGGAGAAGAAAGAAAAGCATCGTTACTTGAACTGCATTTTTATTGAAATTCACTTCAGGTCTTACCTGCTGTGTGCCATGTGGACATGGCACATGTGGACAACCTGTCTCATCTGTTGTATTTTTTTTTTTTTTTTTTGTCTTTTTCCTTTTTATCGGTACCGGGAATCAAACTCACGACTGTCTGCTTGCAAGGCAGGCACTTATGCCGCTGAGCTAAATCCCCAGCCCCTCATCTGTTGTATTTAACACTGCATCAAGGAACAGCATAGTAAATGACAGGTTGGATTGACCCAGTTTACAGGGGAGTGCAAGGAGGCTTTCGTTAAAGCCACAGGCCTTATTTCAGGAATAAAATGAGATAGAGAGGGAATTGTTACAAATAATTCATTACTTTGCCTCATGCTCTGGAAGAATAAGATAAGTACATATTAAAGTTTTCCACTAATTAAAAATTGTTTTAATTCTTATAGAAAAAGCTAATAGAAGATTTACGTTTATTTTTCAACAAGACTATAAGGACAGAAGATCTGTTCATATCTCTCTCCCTGGATCACAGAGGGCAACTCTTACATCACTTCCCCACCCTATCAAAATCTGAGCCACATCCACATGTCTGAAAGGCTTGGCTGTGTTCTTAAAGCTTTGTGTTCTGAGTTTCAGTTTTAGAAATGCAAGCAAACTCATTAACATATTAACTCCCAGAAATAGTTTAGCCTTTTATGGAATGTGCCCAGTTTGACTGCTCTGGGATGATAGATCCTCTTATGCTCTAGAGTCCTAAAGTTATATCTTGGGCAGTATTCACCTTGCATTAAAAAAAGTATGTATGGGGTCAGGGATTTAGCTCAGTGGCTGTGAGTGCCTGCCTGGCAAGTGCAAGGCCATAAGTTTGATCCCCGATACAAAAAAAAAAAAAAAAAAGAAGTATATATGGTTCTGCTGCAGTTGACCTAGACCTAGTAAGTGGACCTCTAGTATAGAGACTGTTCTTGCTTGGTAGGGGAAGGCCAGGCCTGCTTGAGGGACCAGAAGAGGCCAGACTGTATATGTACATTTACTCTCTGTCATGACCCAGATCAACCACATAGCATGTTCCTGGGAATATTATAGCCAGCTCTTCAAAAACATGAGAGTCTGGGCATGATGGTGAATGCCTGTAATCCCAGCACTTGGGAGGCTGAAGCAGGAGGATCACAGAGTTGGAGGCCAGCTTGGGCTGCAAAGTGAGTTCAAGGCTAGTCGGAACTGCATAGTGAAACCCTGTCTCAAAAAGACCAAAAAAAAGACATAAAAGGAGAGCCATATTGAGTTACCATGAGTATCAGTGTTTGAGGTTGCATAATTATCAGCTATTATTCTATATAAAATTATATAAAATATTCTATATAAAATTCTGTAAAATATTCTGGAGAAACCAGAAACTTAATGGAGCAGCTGTGTGTCCTGTCTGCTCTCTGGTGAGGGTTTCTGGGACACTTGTCCTCTCTTCACCAGTTACCCAGCTCTCGTTACCCAACCCTCTGAAACTGCTGGAGTGTGGCAGTAGGATAGGGCTTTCCCCAGATGGTGTAGTGTCGATGTCGCTCCCGGCCGGCAGGAAAGACACACGACAAGGTCTGGCGGTGGTCAGGCTTTTCTTTTATTTTCTCCTTATACAGTCTGCCCCGAAGCCTCTACCGGTCCGCTCCCCGCGGCTCCTTGCGTGCTTCAGTCTCTCCCGAAGCCTCTACCGGTCCGCTCCCCGCGGCTCCTTGCGTGCTTCAGTCTCTCTCCCGAAGGTGGAGGTACTGGCTATATATAGGATTAATAGCTAGGCAGACTACCCTGTGAGGCGGGAACTTAGTGGGGTGATAAGAAACAGGTGCCACACAGGCGGGCTCGATGAGAGGGGTAATCTAGCTCAGGCTTTTGTACTTTCCCACAGGCCTCGCAATCACCGCGTCTGATGACTTGACAGTGCCACGGCTCCCAACAGTGTAGATCACACAGGAATGTGCTCTAGGCCTCCTTTGGCCCCGCTAGAGGCAGCTCTTTTTTTTTTTTTTTTGAGGCAGGGTCTCACTATGCAGTTCAGGCTGGCCTTGCTCACTGTGTAGCACAGGCTAGTCTCAAACTCGCAATGATCCTCCTGCCTCAGCCTCCCAGGTGCTGGGATTATGGGTATGAGCCACCATGCCCAGCTTAGAGGCAGCTCTTGGTGACTATTTCAAAGTACTTTTCCAGGAGTGTCTGGTGAAGATTGCTATTCCACTTGGTCTGAAAGACTCTAGACCACTTCTTAGATAAGTGGCCGTTAAAAATGTTAACAGATATTGAACAAGTGGCTGATGTATTTTACATAAGTGTAATACTTTTATTTGTAGTAGGACATCAAGCATCTCTTGTATGTCCCTTGCTGTTTATTTTCTGCTTCTGAACAGTATGACACAGCAAAGGTCAGTGATTTTTCTCACAGTAGATGGGCAGAGGTAAGAGGGTCAGTGTATTCCAGAAACAGTGTGTTTTCCTCTGACATCAGAATTTGGCTGTTTACCATAAAGAGATAGTATTTCTCTTCAATTTTGTCTTGATATAAAAGAAAACATGGGGCTAGGGATTTAGCTCAGTGACGTAAGTGCCTGTCTGACAAGTGCAAGGTCATGAGTTCAATCCCCGGTACCAAAAAAACAAAAAACAAAACAAAACCAGAACCATAAAGGTCTACTTTAAAAGAAAACATTTGTGTATGACATGGTTAATCAAAAAAGAAAACAATAAAGACTACTTCTGAGTTTGGTGCCAGGGGAAGGTATTTCTGTATTTCATTGTTTCCATACCCCCTGAGTATGAGTGGTCTTATCAGTTGAGTCTGGATTGGTAGCTGGCAGTTCTTACAAGCTGGCAATTTTTACAGAACTTTGTATTTTGCTCTTTTTCTTTCACAGTACTGTATGGAATTTTTGTTTGTTTTTGCTTTGTTTTGCTTTGTTTTTAAACAAGGCCTCACTGATGGGGAGGTCTTGAACTCACTATGCAGTCCAGGCTAACCTTGAACTCCTGGTGATCCTTCTGCTTCAGCATCCCAAGTTCTGGGAACACAGGCATCTGCTACCATACCCAGCTTTATATGGTTCTTTTAAGAAATAAAAATCAAGTCATTCTACCAGACACAATCTCCTTAGCATTCTGTGGTGTAGCTTTTGTACCTTACCTTGCTGGGCACTTTAGCCTGTATTTCTCACACTTGACTGAATGCATTTCTCTCTCCCTGCTTGCAGTGACCCCCAGGCCTCCCACATTAATGTTTGGTGTCTTTCCTGAGAGCCTGGCATGTACCTGCACCCTTACCTTCTACGTCCTTGGATGGCCTGCTGAGTGTTGGTCTTCTCTTTACAGATCCCGATGGCCAGTTGTATAGCATGCCACCTGCCCAGGATGAAGACCCTCCCACTTGTGCTGATGAGTTTGATGATTTTGTCACCTATGAGGCAAGTCTGGTTGCTCCCCGTCTTCCTCTGTGTGCCATACATCTTGCTTCTAGAGTCTCTTTTTTTCGGAGATGGTGTAAAGAGAAGGGGGCCAGTTAGGTGTCTTTGCATATTCTTAGCTGTGGTAGGAGATCAATAAATGTCTGTTTCACATGCGGTTCCCAGGGACAGGGGGTGTGTGCGGGAGTCCTCTCTGGGGGCCTGTCATAGAGCAGAGCACAGGTAGGTGATGGGGCTCTAGGTGGTATTTTTGTTACCTCCCAGGGAAGGGCAAAGGAGAAGGCTTTTGAGGTTTCCTTTTATGGAACCACAAATGGTTTTCTGTATTGGGCGATATCTGATTAATTCTTGCCCCTCCATACTCCATCTGTGGCTCCCAGGTGCAGCCAGGGTTGTCATGATGATGTGACATCTTTGAAAGTCTTTTGTCACTATAGCTGAGCAGAAAGTCATAGCCGAGAAAACTGGCCATTCACCATACCCAGCAGACTAGACGTCCAGGGCCTGGGAGCCATGTGGCTGGATCTGGATTGTTTTCTTTATGAGATGTGGAGATTATAGTCTTAGGTACTCAAGAGGCCAGCTGCTCTCAGCCTTCTGTTCCACCTGAAGGTATGGGCCAAAAACCAGGGACCCTAAGTTCCTTACTTCAATCCTCTGAGCCTTGGCTCTTTGGTCACATGAAGGTTATATCTAGTAGTGTCCCAGAAGCTTCTGAAGTCCAGTGCGGGGGGGCCCAGGATTGCTGTGGCTGACCTTTGTACCTCTTGTCCCTGCTGTGGGAAGCTGTCCTAGCTGTTTGTCATCCTCAAGTAGCCAGACTCATTTCCTGGCTGCCTGTCACTTTGGTCCAAAAAGATCCCTCCCAGCTTTGTCTCCAAGAACAAAGAGGGCCAGAGTCCTGCCTTGCATCCCCAGTTGGGTTCTACCTGGCTTGTTCATCCTGTCTGTAACTGATAAGTATTAGAGTGTAGGGCCTGAATGCTCCCCAGGTTTTCAAATTCTGGCTTTTTTTTAAAGTGGAAGAAACCTTTTCTAAATGTTTGTTACTTACGTTTTAAAAATTAACATATCTTATGTTTTAGAGAAGTTTGAAGTTTACAGAAAATGAAACAGATACTTCAGAGAGTTCTTCCACTCAGTTCTCATGTTTATGAGCACCTCTAACTGCCAGGGAGTGGGCTATGGCTGATGGCGCAGGAGTGCTGCGTTTTACACTTTTTTTTCTTTTTACCAGTACTGGGGATCGATCATGCACATATGAACCTTAATTACTGATGAGCTGCAGCTTCCTGCAGCGGGTGTCCAGACTCCTGCCACTCTAAGGACTCCTTGAGCTTATATTGTCACAGGTGAAGGTTGCTGATTGATACGTCTCAATCTGCAGCCTGATGGAGGGGAAGAGCTGGGGGCTGGTTTAAGGTTTACTACAGGCTTTCACAGGAATGGTCATGGGAAGAAAGCTCCTAAGAATCTGAGAGGAGGGGAAAGGATAAGTATGTAGGTCAGAGCGCTTTATCTGCAGCTCTGGAGAGCAGTGGGGAGGCTACAAAGAGCAGGCCAGAGCCAAAGCAACATGGACTTGCTCTGTGCATCCTTCCTCTAGTGCTGGACTGAGAGAAATGATAGGAAATGTATCTTGTACAAACTGTTATCAGAAAATTACAAAATATAAAACAAAAGCCACTCTGTTTTGAGCCTTGTTTGTTAAACTATCAAGGACATTTACTGAACTTTGCTACTCTTTCCCTGACCAGCTTCAGTGGGAGGTGTAATAGAGCGTGTCTATGAGCAGGTTAAACTTTCTCTAAGGCTGAGGTCCTCTCTGGTGGGCCACAGTTTTGTAGAAACCCCAGTACAACTAGCAAATGGGGAGGTCAGTTAAAAGAAGCCAGTGACTTGTTTTGAATGGAGATAGAATGGGCTGTCCGTTTCCAGCAGTGAGCCATCCTGGAGCTGGTGTGCAGAGCCAAGCCCGTGAGACCCCCAAGGAGCACTGAGGGTAAGAAGAGACGCTAGTGTGCACTATGCACAAAACTTGGTTTAAGAAAAATGACCTTGGCATAGTGGCATATGGTGTAACCCCAGCACTTGTGAACCTGAGGCAGGAAGATCCTAAATTTGAGCCCAGCCTAAACAACCTGTTTTTTTTTGGTTTTTGGTTTTTTTCCCCAGAGTCAGGGTCTTGCTGTGTAGTTTAGGCTGGCTTTGAACTCACTGTGTAGCCCAGGCTGGCCTCAAACTCACTGTAATTCTTTTTTCTGTCTCGGCCTTCTGAGTGCTGTGATTATAGGGGTGTGCTACTATGCATGGCCTGGACAATTTATTGAGACCATATTTCAATATAAAAAAATTTTTTAAAGGGTTGGGGATGTAGCTTAGTGCAAAGGCCATGAGTTCAATTCCTGGTCTATAGATTTTTTTTTTTTTTTTTTTTTTTTTTTTTTTTTTTTTTGGTACCAGGAAATTGAACTCATAACCTAGCACTTTCCAGGCAGGCCCTTGTGCCATTGAGCTAAATCCCCAACCTCCCGTTTATAAATTAAGAAAAAAAACAAAAGAAAAAAAGACACCCTGACCTGGACAGTGGACAGTGGGTGCTACTGGGCAGTGTTGGACCCACTTGGTATTCTGTGTTAATTGGTGCATATAACCTTAACCTACTGTGATGTTTTCTAAGATACATGTTGATTTTCTTATGAGTTCATTTTAACTTTGATGATTGGTAAAGTTTTCAGAAGCTGGTGGTTCATGTATCTCCAACCTGTTTTAGTCTCTTGTTGGAAAGTTCAGGCATTCCAAGAGTAGAAAGAGGAGTATGATCTGTTTTACATATTGATTGCATTTGTTTGCAGTTTTGGGGGTTGAATCCAGTGCCTGAGATGCTAGACAAGGTACTCTACCACTGCGCTACACTTCCAGCCTTCTTGATTGCTTTTAACAACTTCCATATTTCCTGACATTCTTTATTACCACCAAGGTCATACATACAAAATTAAAATTTCTTTCCCTTATCATTAACTTTTTCTAAAACTTGTGTGTGTTTGTATACTAGGTAAGTGCGCTACTTCTGAACTACACCCAAGCAATTACAAAGGTTTAATACTAGGCCCAGGAGACAATGCAGTAGAAACCTTGTGGTGCTATTAGTCTGATTTGTCAGGCCAAATACATAGCAGATATTTAAGAATAGTAGAATCAGGGGCTGGGGGTTTAGCTCAGCGGCATAAGCACCTGCCTTGCAAGCAGGCAGTTGTGAGTTCGATCCCTGGTACTGATAAAAATGAAAAAGACAAAAAAAAAAAAAGTATAGTAGAATCTAGCCTGGTGTGGAGGCACAGCCTTATAATCCTAGCATTTTGTGAGTCTGAGGCAAGAGGATCACAAATTCAAGCCCAAGCTGGGCAAGTTATTGGGACTTTACTTTCAGAATAAGTAATTTAAGCAGGAGGAGGCAACCTGTGAAAAATAAAAATTAGACAAAGACCCTGGAGCTGGGCACGGTGGCACAGACCTATAATCCCAGCATTGGGGAGCCTGAGGTGGGAGGATTGTTGGAAGTTTGAGACCAGCCTGGGCTCCAAAGTGAGCTCAAGGCCAACCTGAAATACGTAGTGAGACTCTGGCTCAAATAGAGAAAAAAAAAAAAAAAAGGCGGGTGGGGGTAGCGAGGAGGGACCTAGAATGTAGTTTGGTGCAAAGGCCTTGGATTCAATTCTCAGTCTAAAAAAAAAAAACCCTGGCACAGTCACCAAGGGACCATAAAGATCACTTCTTCATGCCTTAACTGACAAGAGACTCAGGAAGTTATTGTCTAAAAACATACAGCCAGTAAATAGCAGAAATGGGACTCTAGAACTTGGTGTCCTAATTCCTAATGCCATGTTCTTTCTACTGTTAATGGAAGCATTTAAATCACCAAACAGAAATTATAGGAATATAGAATGTAGAATATTTACAAGTCATTGAGAGCTTATTTTATAGTTCAAGAACTCTAATCTGTTTTTTTGGTTTTTTGTTTGTTTGTTTTCTGGTACTGGGGATTGAACTCACAACCTTGCACTTGCCAGGCAAGCACTTATGCAGCTAAGCTAAATCCCTGGCCCTTCTAATCTACGTTTTAATAAAAGCTCACCTCCTCTAATTTACATTGGGGTTCAGGAATGATTCTTCCCACTTATTTCTCATTTGAATCATTTTTTAAAATTTATTTATTTATTTATTTGGGGGCTGGGGATTTAGCTCAGCGGCATAAGCGCCTGCCTTGCAAGTGTGTGGTTGTGAGTTCGATCCCTGGTATCGATAAAAACGAAAAAGACACCTAACATTTCAAATTATTTGTTACTACTTGTAGCCAATTTTGGGTATTATTTTTAAAAATCTTAAGTGTCTTCCAGAGAATATTTAATTATATCTTTTTTTTTTAGACCTGGGACTCAAACTTAGGACCTTGTGCTTGCCAGGCAAGTGCTTGTGCCACTGAGCCAAATACAAGATAATTATTGTGTCTGGAGATTAAATTATTTTCAATAGAAATACATAGATTTTAGAGTAACATTAAGGAAAATGTAATAGAATCAAATATGAAATAGAACCAGTTTCTCATCATAAGTATATATTTTATGAAGTGATACAATATATATAACATCCTGATTTGATAAAACATGTGCTTAAAACATGTGTGTTTGGATAATTCCATTACATCAAGTCTTAAAAGATTTAAAATATTGACAGGTCATGATTTTAAAAGGTGTTTCTTGGCTGGGCATGGTGTGCACCCCTGTAATCCCAGTACTCAAGGATGAGGCAGGTGGTTTGCTGTGAGTTCAAGGCCAGCCTAGGCTATATAAACAAATCCTACACCAGCCTGAACTACACAATGAGACATTGTCTCAAAAACAAAACAAAATAAAAGATGTATTTCTAGTGGACTAATTATTTTTTGGTGACAAGGTTGTACTGTATAGCTCAGGCTGACCTTGAACTCCCTGCTTAGCCCAGGCTGGCGTGGAACTCATGATGATCCTTCTGCCTTAGCTTCCTGAGTACTTGGATTGCAGAGGTGCACCATCACACCTGGTGGGATTCCTCATTTTAGAAATGAGGATTGGGGAGGGAGAGTTAGGTAGGGGATAAACGGCTGCTGTGATGGCACGTGTGAGTGCTAGAGTTGAGAGAGCACCCCACTCCTCACAGGGAGCATGGAGACCCAAAGTTGTGCATTTGCCCCACCATTCAGCATCAGTAATTATTCCATGAGCCATCTTGTCTAGGCCCTGGGGAGGGCTGGACTACAATTCTACACCTCTGCCTATGTGGGCAGGACAAGAGCTCTGTGAAATGAGCATTAGACCTCCTTTCCTTCCTGAGAAACTTGCAGTTTCTCTTTGAACTGCATTTGAGAGAAAGAAAGCATTGGTTTGTTGTTAAAACACTTGGGCTGCCCCTTGGGAACTCAGGATCCACATGGCCCAGGAGGAGCCTTGGTGTCCATCAGAGCACAATAGACTCTTAAAAGCCTGCCTCAAGCTGGGGAATGCAGCTCAGTTAGAAAGCACTTGCCTACTGTGCTTGGGGCCCACATACCCCAGTCTTCACCAGTGCCACCAAAACAGGCAAGAAAAAAAGTTCTTCTGTAAGCCTCCCTCAAAGATCGAGCTCTTGCTTACAGGAAACTCTCCCTTGGTCCTTGGGAAAGCAGTGCTGCCTTGGTCTTCAGGGTCAGTGTTGGAATTTCCTCCACCCTGGTGGTAAGGGTTCCCACTTTCCTTGTTACGCACTGAGTGTTTGATTGTAGGTCTAACAAGGATGGTGGGGCCATCCTTGTGACCAGGAGTAATGTTCTTAGAAGTTTTTGGCTAAATACTGAAGAGTATGATCTGGCCTTTGTTGTTAATAATCAAGCTTCTTAGAAGACTGTGGAAATGGGGCTGGGGATTTAGTTCAGCAGCATAAGCACCTGCCTTGCAAGCAGGCGGTTGTGAGTTCGACCCCTGGTACTGATAAAAAAAAAGGAAAAAGAAGAAGAAGAAGACTGTGTAAAATTTCCCTGGTACTCTATGTGTGAGTTTATAATTGTGATCTGCTATTATACATCTCCAGTAAATTTACAGTTCTGTCATGGTGATTAATAGCTTTTCCTCATCTAAAGTTAACAGTTTGTACCAAGTTGGCCTTGCTCAGGGTGGTGGGGTGGGGTGAAAGTGTGAGGTGTGGTCCTGGTTGACCTTACTTTGGAGAGTTATTCCTGGTGCTGACTAGATCTGTCATCTTGATGACTTTCTGGTTTGGGATTTTGAAGTAGATGCTGTCTATGAATTAGTTTTTTGAATTACCTCCTTAAACTCTAGGGGAGGATTGGATTGTCCTTCAGAAATGTGATAACCAGCCAGACACCTGCAGTGAGTACATGGCTCATTCTCTGTCTTACTCTGGCTTTATAACAGTGGCGAGGTTTCTATCTCCAGAGAGGGAATAACCTACAATCTCATTTTTTTTTTTTCACCAAAACCTTGAACTCAATACAATCTCATTTTTAATACTTTGCAAAACACCTGATTGTGTTATCTCAATGTCTTGAGGTGGCTGCCTGGTGAGATTATTATCTATAGCCAGTTTACAGAAGAGGCTCCAGGGTTCAGTCATGTGTCTGAGGTCATGCACTTTCAGTAGTAGGCAAGGATGAAGGTAGGACCTCCCATCCAGCACACAGCCCAGGCCCAAGTCTCCTCAGATGAGCCTCAGATGCACCCTGCAGAGTTCTCTGGGCAGCCACCTGTTCTTCACACTCATAGTGGTTCCAGATCCACAGTATCAAGGGCATATTTTCCTGCTACAACAGCAACTTTTCTGAAATCTTGTTTGTTTGCAAATTATTAACCTCAGACCTCTCAGCATGAAATGGGGCTATGTCTAACCTGAAAATTCATTTCAATGAAAGCTAAATAAATTGAAAATATCTAGTCTAATGATTCTTTAGTTTTATGTTTATTCAGTCTATGAATGTTATTGTCCACAATATGCCATGCCAGTGGTAGAGGCTAGGTACATAAAAGTAAAAATAGATTGGACAGGTAAACATTTAACTAATCAACAGAGTTAGCTAATGAAAAAAAATTTATTTTGAGACACAATCTTACTGTGTAGTTCAGGTGAGCCTTGTATGCACTATATGGTCCAGGCTGTTTCAAACTCATGGTGATCCTTTTGCCTCAGTCTCCCAAATACCAGGATTACAGGCATGCACCATCATGCCTGCCTGATTAATGAGTATTTTGAGGTTAAATTTGACTTTGAATTTCAAAGTAATGTTCTGAAGGTACAAACGACTGTTAATGGTGACTTTTTAATTTAAAAAGGTAGATGGTGCACTATTGGATGATAATTTTTGTGGATATGAATAGTTCCCATGCTAGAAGCCACAGGAGTAGCTTTACTGGTATCTGTGATGTTGGGGTACTTTGTATATCCTTTAAGTAGATTTATTTAACTCACTTTTAAAATGACTCCAAATATTTCTGTCTATTCTTGGACATGTGCCTGTTTTTCATTTTAAAAACTATAGTTGGGCCAGGTGTGGCACATACTTGTAATCCCAGCACTCAAGAGAGTGAAGCAAGAGGATTACTATGAGTTCGAGGGTAGCCTTGGCTACATACCAAGACCTGGTCTCAAACAACAAAACTATTGTTGAACTAGTGATGTTGCTCAGTGGTAGAGCACTAGCATATGGGAGGCCCTGGGTGTGATTCCCAGCACTCACAATATAGACAATCAAAAAAACCCCATGAATCCTGTTTTATGAGAGAACATCTCTGTTTGGAGATGTGGCTGAGACTTGTTGCCTTATCACCTCCATAGTATGGTCTCCATGGCTGCCCCAGCTAACTGTTGGTTCTTTCCCCCAGGCCACTGAGGTGACAGACAGTGCATATATGGGCTCCGAGAGCACCTACAGTGAGTGTGAGACCTTCACTGATGAGGACACCAGCACCCTGGTGCACCCTGAACTGCATCCTGAGGGGGATGCCGACAGTGCAGGGGGCTCCGCTGTGCCCTCTGAGTGCCTGGACACCATGGAGGAGCCTGACCAAGGTGCACTGCTGCTGCTTCCGGGCAGGTCTGTACGTAGTAAGCCCTGCTGTGTTGGATTACAATGTAGAGTCATCTCATGGAGTAAGACTGCTTGCTGTTTTCCCCACCAGGAAGTGTTCCTCCTTATGATGGATACCCTGGTTATGTTACATAAGATGAGGCAGACTTTATCTGAATTTTGTCAGCACAGATCTTAAAGCCAGGACTAGAGGACACAACAAATGTCTTTACGGCACCCTGTCCAGACCAAGTGTTTAGTCCCCCTCCTAGGATGGCTTTGGCCCTGGTGTTGAAGACTTGCAGGGAGCTTGCCAAAGTGATGAGTGGAAGAGGGTCATGCTCAGTCTCACCCCAAGCTGCCCAGGAAGCTACTATGCTTAGCATGCTTAGAAGTGTTTTTGTTTTCCTTCTTTTATTTCTGTTCAATTTGTCTCTCATGATTTTTTATTTTCTCTCCAGCATGTATAACACATTTACAACTATCTAAGTGCTCATGACACAAATGCATAGCTTGCTGGTTTTTCACACTGAGCACAATGTGCCTGACCACAGGCCAAGAAAATCACACCTGCACCAAGGTGCCTTTGGGGCTTCCCAAGCATGAGGTTCCCAGGGCAGCAAGCCTCTGCTTAGTTTCCCATTTTACATGACTGCAGGCACACAGAAGTTTCCGTTTAGCACCTGACTTCTTTCACTTGGTGCTGTGACTATGAGATTTGTTCCTGTTTTTGAGCTTAGTTGTATATCATTTATTATTGTTATTATAGTATCCTACTGTATTAATATGCTATAAATTTTTAATTTATTATAATGTCAAAGGACATTTTAAATATCTTACTGTTTTTAGTTTTGAGAACGTAACTGCTATAAACATCTAGGTGTTCTGGTACCTTGTCTCTGGGAATAGGATAGTGGATCACTGGGAGCATGTTCCTGCAGCTTTAAATTGCCTGCTGTTCTTGCAGTTACAGACATCTGCAAAGGGATTAGAGTGGATTCACCCCTGCTAGCCATGTGGGGTCCCTGTTCTTCCTGCTGGCTCATGCTCTGCCTCTGGAAATTCAGCTCTGCTGCAGTGTAGTTCTTGCTGGTATTTCATAAATGCCTGAAGGCGGAGCACTTTTTCCTGAGTGCTGCACTTCTGTGAAGTATCTGGTTGTCTTGTTTGTTTCTTTGTTTCTTTCTTTTTTTTCCTGGAGGTCTGCAGCTTTCTGTAAAATGCCAGACAATTTTAGGCCATATGCTCTCTGTGATAGCTGCTCAGCTCTGCTGTTGAGATACAGAAGCAGCCACAGACCACATGTTAGCAAGGGGGCCTGGATACTTGCCCTAGAACAACTGTCTGCAAAAGCAAGTCATGGCAGGGTGTGTCCTGCCCCTGCTCTACTGTGTTGTTTTTTTTTTTTTTTTTCTGCTGGTTTGTAGTAGTCTTCATATTTCAGATGTGAGTTCTTTAGTGGGTGTGTGTTACAGAGACCTTTGCCTACTCTCTGAGCTCTGTTTTATTTTCCTAGTGGTGTCTTTGAAGAGCAGATGTTTTTAATTTTACTATACTGTAGTCTATCTATCCATTTTTCTTTTATAATTAGCAAATTTTGTATTCCATTTAAGAAATCTTGATAGGGGGATGGAGTTTTAGCTCAGCGGCATAAACGCCTGCCTTGCAAGCAGGCAGTCGTAAGTTCGATCCCTGGTACTGATAAAAAGGAAAAAGACCAAAAAAAAAAAAAAGAAATCTTGATAGGTGATGTGGCATATACCTGTAATCCCAATACTTGGGAGGCTGAGGCAGGTGGATCATTGCAAGTTTGACACCAGCCTGGGCTAAAAGTAAGCTCAAGGCTAGCCTAAACTGCATAGGGGACCCGTCTCAAAAAGAAAAAAAAAGAATTCTTGGACTGGGAATACAGTGCAGTGGTAGAACACTTGACTAACATACTTGAGAACCTGAATGCAATCCCTGTTAGCAAAACAAAAAAAGAAAGAGATCTTCTATTTTACAGTTCTATGATGTTTATTTCTGCCTTTCTTTAAAAAAACATTGTTTTACCTTCATGTTTCAGAAATATATGATTTCTATATAATTAATTCTTTCCCTCCCTCTCTGCTTCTTCCCCCTCCCCTCCCCTCTCCCTCATGTGAATCCAGAGCCTCATACATGCATAGCAAGCACTATAACTGGTTCTTTGTGTGTGTGATGTGAAGTAGTGTTCATTTTTCCTAGATGGTATCTAACAGATTTGGTCTCCATTTTCAAACATTTCTCCTTGCTCTGCTATCATGAATGTCACTGATCCTGTGAGCTGTTGTGAGTCTCTTCTGTACTCTGTCCATTTTTGGGTCAACACCACACTGTCTCTTTATCCTGGAATGGTTATAGGTCATGCTGTCTGCTGGTGTAAGTTCTCCAATTTATTCTTCAGTGTTGCTTTGGTGCCTTTTGGCTCTTTGTATTTCCAAGTGCATTTTAGAATCAACTTGTAGTTTCTGAGAAAAAAACCGTTGGGATTTTGGTTAGGATTTTGTTGATCTATAGGTTAACTTGTGGAGATTCAACATCTTTACAATATTGTGTATTCAGATCCTTGAGCGCAACATCTCTTTCTATTTATTTAGGTTTTCAAAAGTTTGATATTGCATGGGGTGTGATTGTCTGTGTAAATGGGTAGCATTTGTATTCATGTGGAGCTGAGGCAGGCCTGACTCTATGGAGACCTGGAAATACATCTGCCAAGAATGCTTCCCATGTGTATGTGGAGACAGAATATGAGGAGACATTGGCACATGAGGCATGCTTTGGGAAGGGTAGAGCAAGGTGGAACATGGAGTACCGTGAAGTTCTAGGGAAAAGATTGCTGTTTGCCCATAGCTTTCTTACAGATGTTTTTAAAGTTTTTAAAGTTAAGGCAAATTCATATTTAAATTCAATTTGAGTCAAATAATCAAATAAATGTCAAGTCTTAGGAAGTCTCTGAATCTGAAGCTGTCAGACTACATATGAGGGGAAGTTTGAAACATTTCCTATTTTTCACTAGTTTTGTTTATTTGAAGACAGTCTCACTGTATAGTTTAGGCTAGCCTCAGCCTCCCAAGTGCTTGCATTATAGGCATGTGCCACCGATGCCCTGCCAACCTGAACTACATAGCTAGACCTTGTTGTAAAATATATATATTATGGGAGGAAAATGTTTTAAGAAACTTACTATGAAGTAACAAGGAATTGGTCACCTGATTTCTGCGGACTTAGTAAAGGAGGTGTGTTTGATGTATCCAGCTGAAGGACATTCAGACCAACAACCTCTTAGTCCTCAGATAATAGGCGTGGTCCTTGTCTGCTTCTGTGGAGAAGCATGGGGACAGGTGGAGGGAGAGGTGATGGTCATCTAGCTCCTAATATCCTTTCTGAGGGAGGAGTGGGCCTTGTCCACCTGGCCCACCATGGGACAGGAATATCACATATGATAGGTGGGGCTTCCTTTGTGCCTTTTCTTCATAGTGGTTTCTCTTACAAGATATGAGGATATGTTAAAATAATTAGCTAATATTAAGAAATAAAATAGAATGGAAATTGTTTCTTCCTGTCACCCTGCAAAATGAGGACGTGATTACTGATAGGCAATGACTGAGTTGGACATAATGATAACAATAAAATAGTGGTACCATGCCCATTTCAGCATATTTGGGTAAAGTGTGAGAACACACTAGGTGACAGGAACCCTCCTTATCAACAGAGATATATACCCAGATCCCCAGGGATACCTGAAAGTGTGGATGTTATAGTTTGTGTTTAGATATCCTCCCAAAGCCTCCTGGGGGGTGGACTTTTTGGAGGTGGCTGAATCTATAGTTTGTGATTGGTTCCTGCACTACAGGGAGGTATACTGCCTCCCTTTCTGGGGTACAGTAGCATGGATGCTTGGAAGTTCCCTTCCTTTCCCAATTGAAATCTGCTATTAAATTAAATTAAAACATGTTTGACCTGTTGGTCACCAGCCATATGAAGACAGCTACTCTTTAAAGCAGAGGTGAGGTCCCTGGGTCTGGACCTACGTCTGTGTAGACCTAGGCTTGCTCTTCCCCTTTTTGCTCTTATTGCTTTTGGTATCTTTCACTGCCATGAAGTGTTACGGACTGAATCTTCCACAAACTGTGAGCTAAATAAACCTTTCCATCTTTAACTTTGAGTGTTGGGTATTTTGTTTCAGCAATGAAAAAAGAAATAACTAAGACAATGGATGTACTGAATCCTATAGTTTTTCCTGTACATACAAATAAAGTTTAGGGGCTGGGGATTTAGCTCAGCGGCATAAGCGCCTGCCTTGCAAGCAGGCAGTCGTGAGTTCGATCCCTGGTACCGATAAAAACAAAAAAGACAAAAAAAAAAAAAATAATAAAGTTTAGTTTATAAATCAGGCACAGTAAGATTAATTACTTAATAGAAGAAATTATAATAATATAATATAATAAAAGTTATTAAAAACTTAGGAATTATTTATTTCTAGGATTTTCCATTTAATATTTTTGGGCTACAGATGACCTCAGGTAGCTGATACCTGCAAAGGGCAGGGGACCACTTGTGCTGAAAGCACATGTGTTCAGGCACTGGGCTCATTACCCTAAGCTGCTCCAGGACTGGTTAGTGATATTATAGTGGGTGTGAACTGGAACTTGCTCCCCTGTTGAGCATCTATGCTCTGGATACAGTACATGTCTCTTCTGATCTGCTTGGGGTGATTCCTTCATGCTATGGGCTTTTTCTTTTAAGTGAGCAATCACAGGGTCACTTTGTAGGTTTCCTCTGAAGGAAGCTGCCAAAATCACAGGTGTTTCATAAGCTCTGGAGCATCTTAGAGCCAAGCCTACCAGTTCCATTTTTCCAGAAAGTTGGTATGGAAGAGTTACGCTCCCTTTCTGGAGTACAGTAGCATGGATGCTTGGAAGTTCCCTCCCTTTCCCAATTGAAATCTGCTACTAAATTAAATTAAAACAGGTTTGACTCCTGTGGGTCACCAGCTGTGTGTAGACAGCTACTCTTTAAAGCGGAGGTGAGGTCCTTGGGTCTGGACCTACATCTGTGTAGACCTGTGCCACCTATGCAGGCTGCTGAGCATGGGCAGTGTGATCTATGCAAACTGAGATGTGCTGGAGTGTACCACACACATTTCCCAAGGAAGAATACATTAAAAATCTCACGTCTTTGAAAGAATAGTGTTTTTTGTATGGGCTAAGTATTTTATTAAAATCAGGTTTACCTGTTTTACACATTTTTTAAAAATATAGCTCATATGACAGTGGCACACAGGCTTGTGATTTGTAGCACACTTTTGCTGGAAAGCACAGTCCACATCTCTCCTTTAGCCAACTGGTGCCTATGGCCTGGAGTCAGAGTTGCCCCTGTTGCCTTTGCAGGTCCCGTACTCGTGGCCAGGCTGTCGTCATGGTGATTGGTGGCGAGGAGCATTTTGAGGACTATGGGGAAGGCAATGAGGTAGAGCTGTCCCCAGAGACCCTCTGCAATGGAGAGCTGGGGTGCAGCGATCCTACTTTTCTCACCCCCAGGTAAGGTACTCCTGCCCTGAGTATGTACCTCTCTCCTTCCCATGTTTAGTTATCAGATGCTTTTTTTTTCTTGGTTTATAAACTGCTAAGAGAAAACTTGCTTTACTCAATGTAATGTAGTTAAATATACCACATTCAAAAAGTTTAAGATTAGACCTGCTTGAGAGTTGGTTAATAGCTCCCTTTGTCACCCTAGATTATCCAGCTCTGGAAGCCTCACTTGTGCAACAAGGCTGGGAGCCATGTGCAGGACTTGGCTTGTAGGTTCTTTAACTGTTGCTCATGTTATCACTTTATAGTCAATGGTTGACTCTGAGGCAGGCTCTCAAGTCACAAGCAAGGCTTTAGATTCCCTTCTTTATAATTTGCTGGCATCTCCAAGCTCTGTAGAAAGTTCTGGCTTTGAACAAATGGTACCTGACCTCTGGTAGCCCAAATACTCACTTGGTTTCAGGGCTTTGCATGAAGAGATTGTGGTAGAATTCAGAGTCTACATGGCATGTGTTCAGATGAGGCCTGGGTAGCCCCTCCTTGGTGCTCAGCCCATCAGAAGACACTTCTGCCTCTTAAGTAGGCCTTAGGCCTGGCTGAATGGCCCATCCATGCCTGCCTTTTGTTGTTGGATTCATGAAGTTTCCCATCTTTGTGAATAACAGAGGCCAAGAGTCTCTAAACCAGGAACCATGAGCTTCTTCCCTTGTCCAGTTGTTGCCATGGCCTAGACCTGGAGAGGACAGTGGCAGGAGGGCCAGACCACACCATGGGCTGAGCCAGGGGTTCTCCCACTCATGTGCCACCCTGAAGCTGAAGCTACCATTGTCTGTTAGGTGGGGTCCTCCAGGTTGCCCCCAGATACTCACTTTCCCAGGGTATGTCCTAGGGAACTGCAGTGCAAGGCACTAAGCCCTGTGTTTAGTCCTGCTCTGGCAGTCTTTTTCTGTTGGTGTAGTTTGTTTCTGTCTCCTATCCACTGTTTTCAGTTGTAAGTGTAACTTCGTGCTTTTTTTTTCCTGTCCACCTTCCTCTGAATTAATTTGTGGAACTGGGCATGGTGGCACACATCTATAATCTCAGCACTTGCAAGGCTAAGACAAGAGGATCTCTAGGAGTTTGATTCCAGTTTAGGTGGTATTAATGAGTTCAGGGTCACTCTGAACTACAAGCAAGACCTGACTCAAAAAACAAGCAAACAAAAATAAATTAATGTGTGGAATAGTTTCCAAAAGTCTGTGGGCCCTGTTTCCAGAATGAGACTGCCTCCAGCTCAACTTCTGGTAGCAGAGATACTATAGTGCCCTGAGTACCACTGAAATGAGGTCACAGTGTGGTCAGATAGTGCAACCAGAAAATAAAATTTTGAGTTTTTAGCACACATTTTAAAAAGCATTAAACTGTTAGTAAAGCACTGTCTACACATAGTTCTTGAAAATGGTACATTTTAGAGTAGTTATGTTATTAAAATAGTACAGCAGGTAAACTACCTAGAGTCACATGTTGCTCTCATATTGATATGCTTTCCACACAGGAGAAAGCAGAGCACTTGTTTACCTCCAGCTAAAGGCTTTTGTTTTACAATGAAGCTCTTAGCTGTATCTGTTCTATCCACTGTCCACAGGAGGGCAGGTGTGTGCAGCAGCAGAACCATGTACTGCCACTCCCATCCCAGCAGTACTGCTTCAGCTGGTGGCTGCCTTGGTCTCCTCAGTGTGAACAGCTTTCTCATGGTGATGGTGAAGGCACTCACAGAGGTCCAGAAGTGAAAGCCAGAATGTTCCATACTTTGGCTAGGGATTTAGCTCAGCAGCATAAGCACCTGCCTTGCTCATGAGTTCAATCCCTGGTACCAAAAAAACCAAAACAAAACAGAATGTTTCATACTTCATTCTCTTCCAACTTCCTTTTCTCCAGGACCTGTTCTGTCTTCCTCAGGCCTCCTGTGGCATCACAGATGACCTGACAGAGCCTTCCCTGTCCTGAACTGATACTTCTGTCTCTCTAGCTCCGACCCGCTTGCTGCAAAGCTGCACAGCATCCTCACTGACGAGGCTTTTGAGTTTTACTGTAGCCAGTGCCACAAACAAATCAACCGCCTTGAGGATCTCTCAGCCCGCCTGAATGATCTTGAGATGAATAGGTAACTGATATAGTGCCTGGCCCTGTTGTGTTCCAAGGGTAAGGGAAGCTCTCACCAACCACAACTTATTTGTTGGTCTGGCCCAAAGTGCCCTTGTCCTGGTCACTCAGGCCTGGCTGACTGGGTACTCTTGCTAGGTACAGCTAGAACTTTCCATAGAAGGAGGGTCCCCAGAGAGTGGGACTCTTCCTGGCCCCAGCCCTCCCTGCATGCGTGAGCTGTGCTTGCTGCTTTCTGACTCTCTTGATGAGAGTGGCAGCTTTGATAGCTGCTGTCTCTGAGGGAAGAAACAGCCCTGAGGTGAAAGAGGATACTCCTTGCATTTTACTAATAGATTTCTTCAGTTTACTTTTTAAGATAAAATTGGGAAATTTAAAGATTGGTGCTCAAAACCAGATTTATAACTTTTTCTGGAAAGCTACTTTAATCAGAGTTTGTGTTCCAGGTTCCTAAGCTCTATAAGGGAAATATTGCCCCAGCTTCAGGGGAGCCCAGCTTTGAAGCACTGGGCTAAATGCTGTGCCTACTGTTCCCCTTGACCAGTCCTTGTCTTAATTCTTTTTTCACATGTTGTGGTTAGATCTCAGCTCTTTGCTTCCTCTGTCTATATTGCCTCCCCAGCCTGGGTCAGTGCTCCAAAGAATTATTTTTGATGGTTCCCCACAATTTCATAAACACAGTCATAGAAAACATTTTTGGGTTGTTGCACATAGCAACATGTCCCAGGCATCTTGTTTTAGTGTGGGGTGTAAACAATCTCCTGGATGGACTGTTGTGAGAAGGATCTGGGGCAGAGATGGGTAGTTGTGGAGCTTCCCACAGCAGCCCAGCCAAGTATAGGAGGTGAGTGAACACATGCAGGAAGTTTCTTGAAGAAAGGACCTTTAGGCTGGTGAGAGGGTTTGGAAAAGTGGTAGAAGAGGGCGCACAGTCTTGAAAGTTTTAGTACATTAGGGGACTATCCAGGCTTCTTGTGGCATCTGCCCTTGTCTGCCATGCCCTATGGGGTCATGGCTTTGTGTCCTGCCATCCTGCCTCCAGCTTTCCTGGCACATGATGTTGGCTGTTGCTATGTTCTGTGCAGCACCAGTAAGGTGCAGAAAGTGGGGGAGCCCATCCACCTGGGCATCCAGGGTGCCAGGTGAAAAGCCAGTGTACCTTTGGGAGGTATCCCTGGAGACTTCTTGGTGATTCCACCTCATGAGAGATGAGTTCTCACCCCAGCTTTGTATGTTCAGCTGTTTAAGTGCTTGGTGAGGGGTTCAGCCTGGCTGGGAAGGGCTATGTCCTTTCTGTCCAGACTTGCCCTTTAGCCAGTGATGAAAATGAATGCAGTTCTATCATGAAAGGAGATATGTGTCATATCTCATTCTCTGAGGATTTTGACATGGAAGTGATCTCTTCCTATGCTGAGAAACCTGCCCCACCTCTGCTGGGTCTTGCGGGGGCACAGAATGGATTAGCCTTACCAGCAAGCCCATGGTCCTCAGGCCAGCCCACTTACCCATCTCCCTCCACAGGCTTCTTGGGAATGGGTGTCTGTTCAGCCAGGGTGCACAGCCTAAGTCCCACTGGTTCTCATGAAGAGGTTGAGTCAAGTTTTGTGGTCTCCATGGACTGCTCAGAATAAGTTGTTTGGTCACATTTTGTGAATGATGAAAGGATCTAGCTCCATGTCCAAGAGTTCCATGGTCACAGATGACATCTCATCAGTCACCATACCACCATTGCCAGCTGTGTTTCCCAGGCATGTGAGAATTCCTGTTAAAAAAAAAATCTGTTCTAGAATCCCTTACTTTGGGGCATATTTTCATTTTATGAACACGTCACTGTACTGCCTATCTAGACGCAGAGATGTCAGCTAGCAAGCTGAGCAGTCTGACCTGTCTTCTTCTAGGGAGTATCTGTGATACTAGGCAGAGATCAAACTTGCATTAAGGTACCTAGGACTAGTCAGGACCCTGTTAGGAGAAGGAACTATACAGTCACCAGACAGGGAAAAATGTATGTTAAGAAGGAGGAAGGCAGATCAGAGCACAGGGTACCCACCAGCTGTAAGAACTTGGGAATGATGAGCAACCACCACGCAGGACTGAGGTTCAAACCCCAGTGAGAGCCACACTTACCCAGAGTGGGGATTTGTACCCTGCTAGGGACTGCAGACCACAAGTGGGTGACAGATGTCAAGAGATGGAGGGCTGTCAGGTCTTGGGGATCTGCCCTCTAAAACATGCTGGAAAATTGCTGTCTTATGTGGCAGGAAAGCTGTTTGCTGAGAAGGATCTGGGCAGGAGCTAGCATTGTGAGATATGATTGCTGGCCTCTAGTGCTGCTGACTGATGTACATGGCCATGAGGAGGCAAAGAACATGGCCTTGGGGCGGGGGATTTAGCTCAGCGGCATAAGCCCCTGCCTTGAAAGCAGGCAGTCGTGAGTTCGATCCCTGGTACCGATAAAAACGAAAAAGACAAAAAAAAAAAAAAAAAAAAAAGAACATGGCCTTGAGAGGCAATGGAGGGGGAAAAAAAGGGTGGGGGGGCTGGGGAGTTAGCTCAGCGACTTAAGCACCTGCCTTGCAAGCACGTGGTCCTGAGTTCGATCCTCGGTACTGAGAGATCTTACTCTCTCTAAAAAAGAGAGAGAGAGAGAGAGAGAGAGAGAGAGAGAGAGAGAGAGAGAGAGGCAATGGAGGGAGTGTGCACCATCTATCCAGTGCCCTCTACTGACAAAATTTCACATTGCAAAAAGAAAATAACCTTTCTGATCAGGACTTGACTATGCAGGCTGGAGTGGCTGAGTTCCTGGCAAATGGTTCTTGTGCTTACAGATAAATTGTCTTCAGCCTGAGGCTCATAGCTTGGCAGGGAAGTAACACTCAGAAGTGAAAGAGGAGTGGGCCGTATGTGGTGACACATGCCTTTAATCCCAGCACTTAGGAGGCCAAGGCAGGAGGATCACTGAGAATTCAAGACCAACCTGAACTGTCGAGCTGAAACTGTCTCCAAAAACAATCCCAAATAACCACCCCCACCAAAACAAAACAAAACAAAAAAAAAAAAGAAAGAAAGAAAGGAAAGAGGAGCAGGTGCATGTGGCCCTTCTTCCTTCACAGATGGTTGCATCCTCCGTGTAATTGACTACACTCACCTTGGAAGGGCTTCAGGAAAGGTCTTCTCAATACTCTGCAGGTGTTAAGAATGTGAAGCGTCAGTGCCTAAATTAAAACTATGACAGTCCTTCCTATCATGGTAGGCCTATGTCATTTTTCATTGGAGGCTTCCAATAGCCAAACATGAGTCAGGGCCAGGGATGAATCTGGCTTTAGAATCATGTGAGATTTAACATTGACCCATAGATGGCTGGTGCAGGAACTGGTATCAGCTCTGTACTACAGTCTAGTCTACTTCATCTGAGGGACTTTGGGGCTGGAATTAGGAGGGTAGCCAGAGACTTTGACAAAAGACATTGTAGTCTCATCTTTTGCTCAGTGGGTATTCTATGCATGGGGTTTGCCTGGGCCAGGGGGTTGCATGCTTGCACCCCGTTATCGCCTCAGCCTGAGCTTCCTGCTTCCTCTTGTCCCTCTGCTCCCTGACATGATTTTCCTGTTTGTTTGGTTTTTTGCACAGCCCAGCCAAGCGACTCTCCAGCAGGAAGGTGGCAAGGTAGGCAAAGCTTTAATCACTTGCTAAAAATGTTCTGAAATGCATTGAGAGTCAGTCATAGCTTTTTAGAAATCATTTTATAAAATATTCTTTTCCAAGCCACTCATAAAAACTTTTAAAAATTACTTTCCATGGTTTGGGGTAGAAATTATTTGAGGGGATGGGATGTGAGGGGAATTTCCAGGACTGTGGGTTGAGCCTGGACTTGGGGCTGAGAAGTTTTTGCCATCTCCTGCTACTGTGTCCTGCAGTGGCTGGGAGGGTGCTGCTGTCCCATTTCTGCTGTAGGTCACTACAAGGAGAGAGACCCAGCAAGGGGCTTGCCAGCTCAGAGCTGGGTCTGGATTACTTCTTGCCTAATTTGTACACTACCCTGGCAGTAGTTTCCATGGTGAGCCAAAGTGAAAGATTGGCTTTGCTTTGAGTCCTGGAAGCTAACATTCAGCTTTGGCGCTATTGGTTCTTGCTGTGAAGTTGACAGCATATCAGCCCTGTAGGCCAGTCTTCGCTGAAATCAAGGATGCCCTTCCCAGAGCCTGGCCCTATTCCTACTATATGTCTTCCTTTTGACAAGCAGTTGCTACTGCTGAAGTTGGTGCTTGCCATCATGGTTTTGTTTACTTCATTTGTTTTTGTTTGTATTTTTTTGAGACAGGGTCTTTGCTTTGTAATTCAGGCTGGCCTTGAATTCACTGTGTATCCCAGGCTGCCCTTGAATTTGTGACAGTCCTCTTACTTCATCCTCCTGGGTTCTGGGATTTCAGGCATCCATCATCATGTTCAACTTATTTTCTTAGTATTCTGAATTGCCATCCCACCCCTACTGCCCAGCCCACTGCTGAGACCATTGAATTCTCTCCTGGGAACATTCCCTCTGTTCCTCACTACCCTCTTGAGACACAGTGTCTCCAGGTTTCATCACTGTGATCTTGGGTGGTTCTCTTCTGTACCCTGCAAGTTCCTTTTTTTTGGTCTTTTTTCCTTTTTATCAGTACCAGGGATCGAACTCACGACCACCTCCTTGCAAGGCAGGCACTTATGCCGCTGAGCTAAATCCCCAGCCCCAGCAAGTTCCTTTCTTTCAGGGGTTGGTTCATCTAGTTTTCTGTCTCTCTTCTTTCCCATTTCATATTTCCATTTTGTGCATCTGCATTTGGCTTCTTGAGAAAAGAGGTACCAAGAGTTACACTCCCAAAACTGTGTAGTAATTTGCTCTTGTCCTGCAATTGGTGTAGTGCTGGATTGTGGGTGATTTCCTGTCCACAATCTTTCTGCCTCAGTCAGCAGAGTACTGGAAATGTTTGAAGGTGTTGCTTATGCTTTCTGGTACTAACCAGGGTTGCACCTAAGGTGTTTAATTAATAGTCTTTAATTTTTGTGGTTTTTTGTTTGATTTTTGAGTCAGGTTCTTGCTGTGTATTTCAGGCTGGCTTTGAACTGTGTATCCCAGGCTGCCCTCATTTGTGACGATCCTTCTGTCTTGGTGTCCTGAGTGTTGGGATTATAGGTGTATACCACCATGCCAGGCGTATTTTTGTTTCTTTGTGACTGTTTTTCCCTTTGTAGAAGTCATTAAGATATTTTCTTTATCTCTCAAGTTTAGCAATTTTATTCTCTCTCTCTCTCTCTCTCTCTCTCTCTCTCTCTCTCTCTCTCCATTATTCATGATGAACAAAATGAAAAAGCAGCCTCTCTATCTGGAAATTGGCATCTGTTAGTTCTGGAGCTGTCTTGCTTTCTTTATGTCCCTGCCTTCCACTTCTAATTCTGGAGCTTCTTGTGGCCCCTGAAGGTTTGGAGTCCAGAGGTCATAGTCTGCTCTCCATCTTCTCTGGTTGTTGTTTCCTTCACCCCTTTGAGAAGGGCATTAAACTCTTGGGAATGTAACATCAGTCCAGCTACCGTTTCAGTGCCTATCACAGCTTAACTGGCTTTTCACTATCACCAAAGCTTTTCACCCAAACAGGCAGTAAGGAATGGCACTGAGAAAAGTGAAAATACAGCTTTGCCATCTCCTTATCCTCCCACATCTGGGGCCTGAACAGGCTCTGTGGCTGGCCATTTATCTATGGGATTTTGGGCCTGGAGACACTTTGTCCAAAGTGGAAGAGAGTACCCCAACAAGCTAGAGAGGAATCTTGTAGCACAAACAGAGGGCTGGCTGAAGAAGGGCTCCATCATTTGAAATAACACTCCAAAAATGTATTTTTTCCTTCACAGACACTCTTTGGTATACAAAAAGCTCAACCTGCAGGTGTTTTTAGTAAAAGTCCACAATGTAGAGGGTTATTCTGTGATATAATAACATCTCTATATAAATATACATGCAAATTTCATTCTGCTGCCAATTTGCCCTTAAATCTATCAGGAGTACTGGAAAACAAAAGAGTTGTTATACTCTCTTTGAGTAGTTCTCAGTCTTTTTTTTGTTCTTAGCCTTTTGCTTGTGCATTGTGGCTGAGATAGAGGCCTTTGCAGTAGCCATCTATGACTCTGTGACTGATTGTGTCCCAAGCCTCTCTGAGTCTTATTTCCTCCTTATCAGTGGAGGTGGAAATGGCTCTCATTTGCTGAGGCAAGTGGGACAGAACTGACTCAGCCAGGATAAGAAGAAGCACTAGAGGGACCTTTAGCAGGAAATTACCCCTCCAGTCTCCAGGCAGAAGACAGATCTCAGGAGCCCCAGCAACTTGTTGTCTACCTGTTGGTCTTTACCTACCTCTTTTTGGGTAGATCAGGTACTTCCCTTAGTTTCTTTTTGGACAGAGGAGGGAAGTTTTCTTGAGAGAGTAGGTCAGGCCATAAGCTGAACACCTGGGAACAGACACACCTTCCTGTTCCTGTGTCAGCTTTTGGAAGTGCCTTAGTCCCTGCTCAGCATGACTTTTCCAGTCTGAAACAAAGCACCCCCAGGCCTGGCAGTGGGATCACATTGAGATTGAGGTCCTGGATGTTTAAAAGCAACAACAGCTGAGAACATGGTGTCTTGCAGTGCTTTTGAGAATTCAGGAAAACCTCAGAGCCAGAGCCTTTCTGAAAGGACCCATCTGCACTGGTTTGTGATTGACGGGATGGAGGCATTAACTTTCTTTTCTCCTTATAACATTTATGAATGAAGGGGGCTGGGGATTTAGCTCAGCGGCATAAGCACATGCCTTACAGGCATGTGATTGTGAGTTTGATCCCTGGTACCAATAAAAAAAAATTATGAATGAAAAGGAATTATAGAAACAGTGCTTAAAATTAAACAGCTTCATTTGTTGATAAGGTGATTTTCAGTTTGATTACTGTCAACATTCAGTTGAATTGTTAGTATGAGCTATGTCCTTCACAAAGCTGTTTATAAACAAGACTTTAGGGGCTGGGGATTTAGCTCAGCGGCATAAGCGCCTGCCTTGCAAGCAGGCAGTCGTGAGTTCGATCCCTGGTACCGATAAAAACGAAAAAGACAAACAAACAAGACTTTGTTTAAACCTTGTAATTGCTGGCAGATTCCCATTTTGTAGGAGAATGAGGCTCAGAGAAGATGAGTTTCAAAGTCACACAGCTCCAAGTGTTGGGTTGTCAGGTTTTTAGCATAGCTCATCATCAAGGGTCCCATGTGTTGAAAGAACTTGACATGCAGGCTTGCTATTGGCACATTTGTATAGAAACTCTCAGAGTTCTATAAAGTTTTGCTGAGTTTGATAGAGACCCACCACAACAAAGGAGGTTATCTAGAACCACATGCAGGTACTCAATGGGACCTGCTGAAGCACTGAAGGGAAGAGTAGCTCCTGCATGAGGCCACAGTGGAGGCCCTCAGGAGTAGTTGCCCCAGAGCCCTGGGCTGGCAACTCCCTGTCCACTGGCTGGTGCTGCAAGATTGGATATTCATATCTGAGTACTTCCACTCATGGCCAAACCAGGCTTCACATAAGACCATAGTGTGACCCAAGTGGGAATCCTAGATTCATACCTCTCCTCAAAATCATAAGGTATCACTACCCCAGAGTATGTGCTTGATACAAGTGTCAAAATGGTCTGTAGGTGCCATGTACAGGAATCAGGATTATGAATTAATGTTTGACAGGTCTGTGGTGAAAGCACAGTTTCCTATCATGGTGAGGAACAATGTTATGTTTTATTGCATTTAAGTACAAAGTTCTCTCTTCCAAACACAGCTGGCAGAGAGAGAGGTCATGTTCACTCAGGCTCCAAAGACTACCAGGAGGACTCTGAAACCAGAGTACTGCCTTTCCTCCTAGCCCCTTAGTAAAGATAACTAGACCAAGAATCTTGTTTGCTCTGTCCTTTGATCAGAAAGACCATGGCCTCTGGAGCCAAGAGACTATGCTTGCCATGCTGCTGTCTGTCTTTCAGAGGGATTTAGTAGTGCTAGTGTTGAGAAAGCTTGCCATTTGGTTTTTCCCCTTCTTTCCTCTGCTGTTAATTCTTTATCGCAGGTATCTGCACCAGTCAGGGGCCCTGACCATGGAGGCCCTGGAGGACACTCCATCAGAGCCTGTAGAAGGCCCAGAGGAGGACATTGCTGACAAGGTAGGTTCTGGATATTGAGAACTAAAGGCCAGGACCATGTTGTGGGCAGTATAAACCAACTGCAGCCAGAGTCTGAGGCTGTCCCCAGATGTGCTTCCTTGTGTTTCCTGGGTACTGGGTGGCTACTAGGACACCAGGCTTCATCCTTGGCTCTTGGGAATGCTATCTGGACAGCCCAACAGAAGTTGTCAGTGGTGTCACTAGGGGTTATTAGATGGGCCATCCAGCCTTGTCCTTCCTCAGCAAGTTCCCTCAAGGGTCCAGTGGTTATGGTATGAAGAGGAGAATTTTATGGGAGCAGACAGAACAGTAGAAAGCATTGAAGCTGAAGATTGGAAGCTGGGATTTCCCGATGCTACATGGGTGCCTATGTGCATACAGAAGAGACAGCCCAGGGGACAGTGCAAGGATGTGTTGAAGTCCTCCTGGGCAGCTCACCTTGAACACAGAGTTAACTCCACTTTGGCTAAACCTGACCCTAGCTCCATATACTGATAGTACAGAACTGGCTAATCAATTTTCTTCCCCTCAGCTGACTCTAAGCAGTGTAAATAGGGATATCTGAGGTACCAATGTGTAATCTTTAAAGCCAACTGACAGTCAACTGTTTCCCCATCTTAGTATTTCCCTGTATGACTGAGCCCAGTGGGATGGCAGAGCTAACACTTTAGGACTTTCAACTGGGTTCAGGCTTCAAGATAAGAGGCTATGACTTCCCAGGGCACAAAAGTATACACATCAGAAACTGAAGCAACAGCCTCCTAGACATTAAATGCTACCTCAATTGTGTTATGCAGATTGGTCTTTATGCACATCTTTCTCTCTGCATATTACAGCTTTCTGGTCTGCTAGCTAGCTCAATTCACAGTACTCACATAATTCCCACCATTCTCACAGTCACGTATCTTTAGCCACTCTTCTTCATGAAATAATAAAATCTGGGTTAGGCCCTGAGTCAGGGCCTTTGTCCTGTGAACCCTCTTCTGGACCAGACTCAGGATCCCTTGACTGCCCTTAACTGTAAATAAGTCTTAGTGTCTTTATTCTCACTATGGGTTGCACCAGAGGTGGTAGATTGGAATTAATTCGTGAAGATTCAAATAAGGTTTCCATGGGATTATAAATACAAACTTCTGGATCATGACAAGGATGGGAAAAGGGTCCTATAGGGATGCCCAGAGATTCAGCTTACCAGAACCCATCAGGCAAGGCCAGCCATACCAAACTCCAGACTGTTTCCTGAGGGCCATGGTGGAATATGTCATGGCACAGAGCATAGAACTTTAGAGCTCAAACCTCTACAGGGCAGGCTGACCTGAGACTCTCATTTGAGTACTGTCTCCTGCAGGTCAGCCTGAGCCGTGGGGAAGGGCAACAATACCATTTGCCTCCTTTACTCTATCTTACTCCTGAACTCTATCTTCACTGCTTCATGTAACTCATCTCTGCAGCCTCTTGTACCATTTCCTTCCTCTTCAGCACCCCGTCTTTCCCACTCCCACATTTATTTTTACTTGCTCCTGTACCCATCTTCCCTCATACCCTGTCTTTACTTCCACACCTCACCTCTCTCCTCTACTACACCCCATCTCTACTTCTCCTGCACATCTCTTCTGCATCATCCTGCACTCCATCTCTGCCCCTTCCACATCTCATCTCTCTCCACCTTCTGCACATCTGTTCCCCCTCCCATACCACGCCTCCATGGCATCTCCGCATCTGCACTCTGCAGCCCAGCAATGTGCTCCTCTTCCTCTGCCTTCATTCCTCCTTCTGCCTTTGTGCTATCTGTCTCCCTTCTCACATGAACCCCATAAGAAGAGAGGGCCTTTTTGTCACTTACATCCCCAGGTACCTGAACTTCCTCCATGGGTTACATGGGACAGAGCAGAGGCCCCCTTTGTGTCATGGAAGTGTGAGCCTTACTGCCCTGTGTGTAGTCAGAAGGCTGCTTTTGGGCCTTCAGGCCTCAGAACCTCCTGTAATGTGACCCCTTGTCCTGTGTAAGTGACAGAGTGAGCCAGTAGAAAGCGGAAGGGAGTTCCTGGGGCAGTTTCAGCCAGCTCTGGATATAACCAAAGCTCAGCTGGGCACTTATGGAGTTCTGTGCTTAACTCCAGAAACTCGGGGGTGGAATCCTCTTTCCCCTCCTCCCTGATGTTCAAGCTGTGTCTCATTACCAAGGTCGTCTTCCTGGAGAGGCGGGTGTCAGAGCTGGAGAAGGATAGCGTGGCCGCAGGGGAGCAGCACAGCAGGCTGAGGCAAGAGAACCTCCAGCTAGTACACAGGTGAGCAGGGTCCTGCTCACCTAGAGCTGCAAATCCATTCAGGTGCTGGCTGGGCAGGCTGACCCAAGACTCTCATTTGAGTACTCTCCCATAGGTATCTGGGCCTACACACAGGACTCCAGAGGAGCAAGGGAAAGGTAGCCCCTTGCTCACGCACACGCAACATGAAGCTTAGCCTAGGAACCATTGGGAAGTACAGATTAAAGCTACGGGAGGAATTGTGACATGGTCAGTGGTGGGGGACATACATGGCAGGCTGGGCTATGGGTTTGATCCTGAAGACCAGAACAAACCCAAGAAGAGATGTGGTCATCAGCTCACAGTGGATGTCTCTCTACATGGAGTTTCACTAGGTAAGTTTCTGGAAAACTTGGGAGCCCTCCTGGGGCTGCCCAGCATCTATCTGAAGCTGGTTAACAGTCAAAATTGAGGGCTCTAGCTTGTACTCCATTTCTCCTAGCACTAATCCCTGGTGGGGGACATGTCATTCCAAGATGGTGGCTACACATTGCACATCTCATTTGTGGTCTCATTCACCTTACTGTCACCCCAGAAGCAGACACCAAGGGAACACTTGTGACCAGCACAAATATATGTGGCCTTTGTCCAGAGCCCTCTGCAACCACATACTCAGGTTGTGGATGAGAAAACATTTCAAATAGTGAAACAGAGGTGTGTGGAGTTTAGATTATGCTAGGGCCTTGAAGACAGCAGGAGGACCTTAGGGGTGAGGATAGAGTCCTGTACTAGAGGAACAGATCAGGGAGCACTTGTGCGGGCAGGTATCTTTGGGGATTCCTGGCTGTGGAAGTCATTTAGTAGCAGAAAAGCATACTGAACAGGAGACAGGATCTGCAGCCTAGTCATGCCTGGGTGGGGGTGCTAAGAAAAAATGAAGCACAGCTGGTAGGTTTGGACAGAAGAAGGGAAAGTTTTCTTCTGATGCAAAAACTTTGCTGCATTCTCTAGTCAGATGTACATGTTAACAGTATAGTTTCTCCTGTACAACGTAGAGGATCTTAGTCCTGAGGAAGTCCACTGTTGGGGCATGGGCAGTGGAGAGGCACTTGTGGAATCATGGGAGAAATTCTTTACCTGGATCTGCCATGCTAGCCACACTGCGTGGGTCACATGCTGGCTTTGCCACAGCCTAGCCTCAGGCCAGGGATTTGTACCTCTGAGCCTGTTTTCTCATCCACAACCTACCTATGTGGTTGCAGAGGGCTCTGGACAAAGGCCACATATTTGTTTTTTGGGGTTTTTTGTTTGTTTGTTTGTTTGTTTGTTTTGTCTTTTTTGAGATGGGGTCTCACTATGCAGTTCAGGCTGGCCTTGAGCTCACTTTGTAGCCCAGGCTGGTCTCAAACTCGCAACGATCCTCTCACCTCAGCCTCCCAAGTGCTGGGATACAAGCTCCCAAGTGCATGAGCCACCACGCCTGGCTATGGCCACATATATTTGTGCTGGTTGCAAGTGTCCTCTTGGTTACCCAGCACTCCTGAAGCAAGGTGTCTCCCTCTGCATGAGGCTGATGTTCCTGACTATTCTTCAGTTCATGAGCTCTGTGAGAGTTGGAGCTTCTGGACCAAGCCGCATATCATAATCAACATTACAGAAACAAGTTGTCTTGTTAAATATAGGCCTTGGCTTGATGCTGCTCACTCCCTAGGATTCCCACTGGGGATGTACTGCCACCAACTCCTGCTGCCAAGTTGGGGGGCTAGCTATGCTCCTGAAGGGCTCTTGTTCCATGGAATGTTAAGTGTGTCTTATGTCTCCAGAGAGGGTTGTGTCCTGAGCTGAGTATGAAGGTACCATTTTCACCTGGTGTTATGCATTTAACAGTTACCCACACTGAAAGATTTCTGCATTTAGCTGTCACATTCACTTTCTACAGAGTTCTGTGGCCCTTGTATCCCAAGTGTTTTATGGCTTTTCCCTAGCTCTAATGTCTTAGGCTAGCCTAGCTATAGTGGGCAACAGCCAGTATCAGTGCAGTGTTCTAGCTCCTGGTGGGCACAGTAGACACCTTGTCTCTTCCCCTTTGCCTTTAGAGCCAATGCCTTGGAGGAACAGCTGAAGGAACAGGAGCTGAGAGCTCACGAAATGGTACTAGAAGAGACCAGAAAGCAGAAAGAACTTCTGTGTAAGATGGAGCGAGAGAAGAGCATCGAGATTGAGAACCTGCAGGCTAGGTAGGCAATAGAGAGTTGCCAAAAATGCAATATATGGGAAAAAAGTTTTACTTTAGAAAATGGGAGAAACCAAAATGGAGAGAAGTCCAAAATTCTCCTTAAGGAGAATATAGGCATGAGAGCTATGTTCCGAGGCTGACCTTTCCTTCTGCAAGTCTGTCCTGTCCATGTCCCCCATATTTGTTTCATCCAAATGCACTAGGGGACACCTGTGGTTCCAGCTATTCTAAAGACTGAGGCAGGAAGATTGCTTGAGCAAAGGAGTTAAGAAATTGGAGAGCTGCTAGGGTGGAATAGTGAGACTCTGTCTCCAAAAAAGAAAGGCAATTAAAAGAAAAAGGAATTAAAGGAATTTCGCAGAATTGCTTTTGTACTTACTTGGAACTGACATTGTAAATATTTGACACATTTACAAACACACTAAAGGGAAGTCATCAGATAATCCAAAATGTTTAGATACATTGTAGGTTGTGTCAGGGGAATACTACGGCCAATTGTAAGAGCTCCTAACACCAGAGTGGAACCAGTCCAGGACAGTGCCGCATAGGGCTATCGCTCAAGGTATAACTACTTATGCAAGAGTCCTCAGTGACACAGACAGGTAGTCTATAAGTGATGTGAAAGACATAGTCTTCAGAGGAATTCCAGGAAGTACCTGTACATAGTCCTCCAGGAGTTGGCCAAGCTCCCCCTCCCCTAGGGGCTGGACTTGAGGTCAGCATAGTGACCAGGAAGCTGTGATTGGATAGAGAGAATACCTGGGAGACATAGCTTAACCAGATGACATGTGTGCCCTGTGGGTGTCAGGTAAGGTGTGATAAGAAGGCCCTACATCAAGGTGGTTCTTCCTTAAATCCATTGCCCCATCTAACTATGAGAAAAGATCTGACAGAGCCAGTTTGAAGGGCATTCTACAGGACATCTGACCAGGACTGGCAACACACCAGGTTCACAGAGTAGAACAGTCTGGTCTGGGAGACCCACAAGCCAGGTGACGTAGACAATAGAGGCTTATACGGTGAGACCCCGGTGGGATCCTGTGCTTTGGTGGAAAATCTACAATGTGCAGTTTGCTCATAGTGTGACCCACCTGCGTGTGCGCTTGATAAGAAGTGATGGCATGATGGAAAGGAAATAAGGGAAGTTTTAGAGATATTACATTGCATGCAACTGTTTTGTGCACCTAAAGTGTCCCCAATGCCAAATGAATTTAACAGCTGGTATGGGTTACAGAAAAGCTTTTGCCTGGTGCACTCATACGGGGTGAAGATATGTATGGGTATTTGGGTCCAAAGCACATCCCAGGAGGGTTCCTCTAGATATTAGCCTTCCTTACCCTGCAGAGGTACAGTTTTGAGAGAGCAGGTCCCAGCCTTGTTCTTATGTCCCAGGCTGCAGCAGCTGGATGAGGAGAATAGTGAGCTCCGATCCTGCACGCCCTGTCTGAAGGCCAGTATCGAGCGTCTGGAAGAGGTAAGATGGTAACTGCAGGCTGTGACTAGCGAGGCCAGGCTATTTCCACCTGTGGATGCTCGGATCAGTTTCCAGCTTTTCTGAGCACAGTCTTTCTAGTACCTTCTGCTCTTGACACTGACAGAGTATGAGGATGTGCACTTAGAGCCTGCAAGGGAACCAGGCAGCTACTCCTGGGAGCAGGATGACAGCAGCAGGGCCCTGCTGTAATCAGGTGTAAAGGAGGCATCCCTTTGTCGGAGGGCATTAGTCTCAACCCAGCCTCCAAAGAACTCAGGATCCATGAGGCCAGATGTCCACACTAAGATTGGCCCCATAATCTGAATCCAGAGAACAGTATGCATTTCATAGTAGACTACGGTGGCCTCTAGTTGGCTTGCTCTTATAATTTTGTGGGTAGAGGCATCAATGTGGGCCCTGCATCCTGGCTACACACCTAGAGGCCCTCTTATTTTCCTCCTCATCAAGTACCCCTGGATAGCTCTAAAACTAGAAGATGTTCTGAGACCATGTGGGTTTTGGCTCCTGTAAGCTACAGGTACTAGACCAAAAATGCACACAGACACTAGATCAGGTCCTATCCTTTTGCCCCATCCTTTTGAGAAACAGCTGATGTGCCCTGTATGTGCTTTGGCCACAGTCAGTGTCACTAGACTGGGCAGTAGTCTCAGGGACAAGCTTCAGAATTGAGCTGTATGCCCTAGCAGGAGGTGCCATGTGTCCACGCAGGCCTTATTTTTTCAGGAGAAGCAGAAGCTGCTGGATGAGATTGAAGGGTTGACGCTGCGGCTCAGTGAGGAACAGGACAACAAGAGGAAGATGGGGGACAGGCTGAGCCATGAGCGCCACCAGTTCCAGAGGGACAAGGAGGCAACCCAGGAGGTGACCAGGGCCAGCTGTTGCTTTCCTATGTCCATACCCTGCCCAATGCAGCCTGCTCCTGGGGGAGGCCAGAGGACCGTTAGTCTCCTGGACAAAGGCTTTTAGCTGTCATTTTCAGAGGGCTGTTGGTGCTTGATGACCTCTGGAACCATTAGCCAGTGATCTCCCAGAAGAACATGGCTAGGCTAACTTAACAGGTACTTGCCCTATGCTTCCTTCACAGCTAATTGAGGACCTCCGTAGGCAGCTAGAGCACCTACAGCTCCTCAGGCTGGAGGCTGAGCAGAGGCGAGGCCGCAGTAGCAGCATGGGGTTGCAGGAGTACCACAGCCGCACCAGGGAGAGCGAGCTGGAGCAGGAAGTCCGCAAGCTCAAGCAGGTATGGCTCTGTCCAGCCCCACAGAAGCTTCCCAAAGGCTGGGGTACAAGCAATTCCAACATGAGGACAAAATACTTGACATCCACAGCTTAAAGAGGTTTAATTTAGCTCAGTTTTCAGAGGATTCAGTCCATGGTTAGCTCTTCCCCGAGCAGAAGCAGCATGGTATAAGGGCATGGCAGGAAAAAGCTGTTCCATGGCAGCCAGGAAGCAGAGAGAGAAAGGAGGAGCCAGGCACGTGAATATGCCCTTCTGATGACCCACCCCTCCAACCAGGCCCCACTTCTATCATCCTCCAAGAGCCCCACCTCTGAACACAGACTTTTTTTTTTTTTTTGGGGTACCAGGAATTGAACTCAGGACCTTGCGTTTGTCAGGCTGGTGCTTATGCCAATGAGCTATGTCTCCAGCCCCTGAACACAAGACTTCTGGGAGACATTTTAGATCTAAAGCATAACAGCTGGCTTGGGAGGGGAACTGAGCTACAGGTTCCTTGTCCTGGCCCACCATGATGATGCTCCTGTGTCCCCTAGGACAACCGCAGCCTAAAGGAGCAGAATGATGAGCTGAATGGGCAGATCATCACCCTCAGCATCCAGGGTGCCAGAAGCCTATTCTCCACAGCCTTCTCAGAGTCCTTGGCTGCAGAGATCAGCTCAGTCTCCCGTGATGAGGTATTCTTCTTTTTCTGTCTGTGCCCAAATCTCTCTGTGCCCAACGCCAACCCCTTGCTCTCACCACAGCTCATGGAAGCCATCCAGAAGCAGGAGGAGATCAACTTCCGCCTACAGGACTACATTGATAGGATCATCGTGGCCATCATGGAGACAAACCCATCCATCTTGGAGGTCAAATAGGGCAGCAGAGCCCAATCTGGGCTGGCTCAGGACGCCACCAGCATCCCGAGTGCCCCGCTACACCATAAGGAGCCAAGACCAGCAGGCCCCCGGCCTCCCAAACCCAGGGTGTGCAGGACCCTTGGGGAGTGGGAAAGAGAGGAAGAAGGGGAATCTCTGGGACTGAGCCCACAGCAGGCAGGGATTGTGGCAGGGCCTCCCCACCTCATGTTGCCTGGCTGTAGTGCCCATGTGTGCTCATCAGGGACGGGCTCTAAGCTGTGTGCAGAGTTCAAGACAGCTTCTCAGGCTAGGTGAGCCCTCTGACTCCTTTGCAGCAGACCCGTTTTCCCTCTGTACATCCCTGTCAGGTAGAAAGGAAGAAAACGGGTCCTTACCAGAGCTGCAGCTGCCCACACAAGCACCCTTACGTGGTGCCACTCATCCCAAAATCACTACTGAATGGTGTTCAAGTCCTGGAGCCTCCCATGGGACACGGGAAGGGAGGCTGGTATGTGTAGGTCTGGCTGGGAATCATGTGCCCCTCAGTTCTCCTTGAGTGGCTTAGGCCATCACCCAGAGGGCCACCTTTGTTTAGCTTCAGGACCAGGGGCTTCCAAACAGCCATCCTATGCCCTGACTCATTCTAGTAATTTCAAGGGCTCTGTGGGTGGCAGGAGTGCTCTAGAACCTTTTGCTCTGATACTACAGCTTGAAATCTAGACTGTGGAATTCACTTCCTGCATGGGGTAGACACTGCTGGTCCCTTACAGGGGCCACTGCTCTGTGGTTACAACCTGCTCTGACCTCCTGGAATCTACACTCTCCCTAGGCAGATGTCACTGCCCTGGATGAATCCACATTTCCCAGGCTAGATTCCACATGTCTAGAATCATGTTTTCTTCTGGTTTCTTCTAGGCATCTTACCTGCTTTGTTCTTCCTCTGGGTTACATCCTGTAGCAGTGTGGGCAGGGCTGCTCTCCATGGGCATAGGAGTATTGGGTGGCGTTTCTGTACATTGCCTGTCCCACCCAGGAAGGCAGTGCCACAGCTGCTGGGCTCTCCCTGAGCCTGGGAGCCCCCTGGGCATTTCCAGGTGGACCAAGACCCGTCACAAAGACTGGCCACCCCACTGTATGCGTGTGTGTGCGCGCGTGCATGAGTGTGCGCACAAGTGTGAATGTATGTGTGCTGCCCTGCATCCCTCACGTGGCCCTTCTACACTAAAATTTAAGATGTTGCCTCGTGTTGTACATTCTGGGGAAAGCCTTGGGTGTAAATCAGTGTAAACTTGGAAGAGAGATTTTTCTATCATGTAGACTAGGTATTTTTTATAGATTGAAGGTTGATCAATTTTTTAATACTTTGCAGAGAGAAAAACTATCTGTGTATACACATGAAAAAAAATATATATATATACATATGTATAATATATAAATACTGGAGCCCTGCCTTTCTGTGCCCAGGTCCCAGCCCTGTAACAGAGGCTGTGGCCTGTCCTGCTGACCACTCAGCAGTCTTGTGACTGTAAATACTAGTTTCCAGGAGACACTGAGGGACACACCAATGGCCAACTTGCACGTGGCACCTGCTTCAACTCCTGAGAGATGACTTCTGCTTGGACACAGGAGGCTGGAAGGCCAGCAGGGTCTTGCCCAATGTGTTTGCCACCACAGATTAAAGTTGTTACTACACACACAAAAGCTGACTCCTTCCTCCCGAGGGTGGTTGGGTGGATGGGGTGCCCAACATCTTGGTCCTGCTTTCCCCAGGGGTCTGGGGACATGATTCTGAGCTTAGACACATGGAGACCATCTTGGCTTTGTAGCTCGATCAGGCCCTTTCCTAAGTCCCCAGGATTGATGATCTGACTGGGCCACTAGTGTAGGAAGGTGGTGTGTGCCACAAGTCTTACACACATTGCCTCTGCCCTGTGTGATACACATCCTGTGTTAGGCATAAAGGAAGGGTTGGTGCTGTGCAAGGGTAATGGGAGGCAGCATCCCCAGGAGTGACTAACACACAGAGGGCAGAAGCCCAGGCATAAATAGCTTAGAAGTCAAAAAGAATGGCTGATGGGCAGCTGAAGAAATCAGGTAGCCCTGTAATCACAGGAACAGCATAAGCAAGTTCTAAGGGGAAAAAAATCGTGCCTAATTGGAAGGGCAGTTTGTTGGCCAAAAATACCGGAACATCAGCCCTGTAGGGCACATACCTAGCTCAGGTAACCCCAGACCAGCAATCCACAAACCCATAGTTCTCCAGTACCTCTTATACTGAGCTGCTTGCCTGCTGGTTATCCTGCACAGTCCCAACTGCTGCTCAGAGTTGATAATAGGAGGGGGCACAGATTTGTCATTGGGAGAGAACAGCAGAGACACTCCATTTACTGGAGTCTGGCCCAGGAGTCCTGGACACTTGGTAGATAGAACTGAGAAATCTGGTGGTACAGACAAGTTGGGTCCTGAGTTTCTGCCTGCAGGAGTATTGCTTGCCCTTCCACCTACCCAGGCTGGGTCTTGGTGCCAGCAGGGCCTGTCTGCCTAGGATTAACTGAAAGCATAGAGGGAGTCTTTCTACAATGGTCTAGTGGCTCCTGACTCACTTGCACTTGTAAGCATGTGAAGCCTGTCCCATGGTCCATTCAGCTCCATCAGCAGAAGCTAAGATCACTGTCTGGATCAATGGAGTCCTTCAGCCCAAGAAAGACAAAGTCTTCCATTTAGGATATAGTGTGGGGCAAGGAAGGACAAGATGAAAACCCACTGTTACGGAAAATATTCCCAGGAGTGACTGCCTGAGCTTGTAGTGGGATATTCCCAGAAGAAGCCTGGAGATCCCAGCAAAACCCCCTGGGTGATAAGCCTCCAACCCCTCACCCCCTCCCCTCTGCAGTCAACTGGCCATGGGGCTTGCCAACACTAGCACCTTTATCTAGCAGAGCCGTCCTTCCCAAACTGGATCCTATCTTCGTAGTTGGCCCCTCACTTGGTACAGCACTGCTGCTTGAATCTTCCAAATCTTAATTCTATCTGATAGAATAACATAAATAAAGCTTGGGCTAAGCAAATGACAGCAGTGATTTTTCCTCTCTGGAAGAAAGCCTATTGGCAGTGAGGCTAGAAAGTTATTTCCCCATCTAGCTAGATCCCTAAGTTGGCCAGAAAACAAAGGCATCTCCACCTGTTAGCAGTTCACAGACCTAATGAAGGCCCAAAGGAGAACTGGAAGTTCAACCAGGAACCTTTATCCAGTTTACTTGTTAACCTGTGAGTTTACTGAGTATTCTGACCAAGGTGTGTGTGGCTCACAAAGCGGATAATTTGTGAAATCCGAGTTGTGGCCTATCCATCTTAAGCCTATCACAGCAAGCATCCAAAGTGCTCATCTATGGGAATTGACTCTGTGACTGCCTCTCATCTTTTCACTGCTGTGTGCCCAAAGCCTAGAACAGGTTTGGGTCCCAAGTTGATTCAAGGACTGAGCTGCTTGACTCTGCAAAGCTCTTTGCTGTCCCACAGCCCCAGGCTGTCTTGTATTGATTTGAGTGTGTCCACATGTCATGATTGTGTCCTCTGACCAGGGCCACACTGGCATAAAGCAGGTTCAGTCAGTAATTGATAACCCAGTCTTTTCTGTTGTGCAATGCATCAGAACATTCAGGATGACCACTTGCTGACTAGACATGCAGGAGAGACCCCTGTCCCTTGGCCATCTCCAGCTCCCTCAGTATCAACAATCCTAAGATTTTCAGGGCCAAGGATTTAGCTGAGTGGTATAAACACCTGCCTAGTCATGAGTTCAATTTCCTGTACCAAAAAAGAAAAAAAAAAAAAAACTAAGATTCTTCCTTAGATCCTCTTTTGAGCAACTTCATTTTTCTCCAGTGGCAGGCCTTGTTTCTGCCCTAGTCCCCTCATAGGGCTGTGCTAAACAATACTGGCAGCAGAGTTGGCCACATGCAGCAAGCTAGCAAGAGCCATAGTCACAAGCCCAATTTTAGCTGTTTCTCTGGCAGGAAGTCACAGGGCTGTATGCTTTTCTCTAGACTAGGAAGCAATATCAGTTTAGAGCTCCACCACCACAGGTGGTGTCTGATGAAGGCTGAGGTCCCTGAAAATCCACTTTCAGTGTCCTCTCATGTGAAGGCACATTGGGTAGAGGCTGTACCCTTCACACTGGGAACCCAAGAGGTTGCCCAGGTTGCAAAGAGCAGAGCCCTCTCTACAGTCCTTAGTGTCCTCTAAACAACTTGCTGGCTTGAATGGGATGTACTTCCTGTCCCTGTCTCCAGAGAGCCAAGTAGGCCTGAGGTGGGTGTTCCATAGCAAGGAGATAAAGCCTCCCAGGACACATGCATGTTCTGCCACTTAGGAATACTTAGCTTCTGAGCCAGGGATGGTGGTACATAACCTGTAATTCCAGCACTCAAGAGCCTGAAGCAGGAGGACTGGCTTTATAGTGAGGCCCTGTCTTGAAACAAAGGCATCTTCTGACCTGACCACTAAAAGTGGGGTTTTCAGGTATGTCCATTTAGCATTCAGAGTACAATGATTCACCTTTGACTTGCTGGCTCTCTGGGTGCATGGATCTGTCCCTAGAGTGCCTGTTGTGATGGATTTTTCTGAGCCCTACACACTTGAAAAACAGCTCTTTCTTACCACAGATCTGGTGGTCTCTCCTAAGACTCTAAAATGGCATTATTTATTTGTGGTCTAATTTTCCTTTCCCGCATGGTGTCCTCGAAGACGCAGCTGCCCTCTGATCCCTCTACCACTGAAGCTTTTGCTTCTGAGACTCTTGGGCATCTCGGCCACTCAAAAGACCAACCTGAAATTGGCTTTGAAGTTCTGGGTGTGTGAGTGACCTCAGGCAGCCAAATGGCCCTAAAGGGACACTAAACCTAAGGGGCTCTAAAGGTCTGCTCAGAGGACTAGGGGAGGGGAATGGCCCAGTTTGAAGGCAGATGTTCTTGAGCCAAGGAAACGGGCCCAGACAAGTCATTCCCAGTGACACTGTGATTCATGAGGCTGTACCTCAGATCCTAGCCGATCTGCAGGACTGCTGCTTCTGATCGCTTAGCCCAGGAAGAGCTAACAGAGCAAGACATCTAGGAGGGCTCTGGGAGAGGCCGGAAGCAATCCGGATGGCCCTGACCTCTCTGCAACTAGACCTCCCAGCCCCCAATCCGGTCCAGGAGCAGTGGGACTCATAGCCCCGCCTTGAATCCCTAGTCTCGCTTTGGAGTAAGCTGGACCCGACTCCAGACCGCAGACCCCAGACCCAGCCCAAAGGCTGCCGGACCTCCTCCTGAGAGCCCGCCCTTTATACACATCGCAAGGAACTCTGGTAGTTGTAGTCCAGTCTTATCTGCCCCCCGCGCTCCCTCCGTTAACAGCACGTCCCTAATAGAGGGTGTGTGGAGGGAACGGAGGGATGGCTTCACCCAGTGACTACAACTCCCAGCGGGCTTCGCGCGTTGCCGCGTGGACTGTGGGAGTAGTAGTCCAGACGCGATTCCCATCACCGCCTGCGCCGCTGACGCACCCTAACCGCGAGACCCGGCAGGGCACCATGCTACGGAGGTGGCGTAAAGTGAGTCGTGCCCGGCGGGCTCTACGGAGGCGGCGTAAGAAGGCCGGGCCAAGTGCTCCGCGGCTGAGGCGTGCTGGTCCCGGCAGCACGGCTGGAGCCGAGTGAGGCCGCACCTCTCTTGTTGAAGTTGGGGATCAGCCGACGGAGGCGCCTCTCAGCAGCGGACGCTAAGGAGGCGCCGCAGCTCTCAGAGGTGAGTACCAAAAAGGAGCGGCCCCAGACCCACGGAACTCCGTCTCGGGAACAGCAGCCCAGGTCCGGGGAGCCTCGGCCTGGGTAGTAGTGGCTCCAGACTGAAGGGTTTGGCCTGGGCGGCAGCAACCCAAAAAATTCGGCCTGAGGGTCAGCAGCCTGGGATGGTGAAGTAGGGTTGTCAGGGTGGGGGCCTCGGCCTAAGAACGGCGGCCTGGGGGGGGGGGGACTTAGCCTTGTGGACAGCGGCCTCAGACTGAGCTGCTGGGCCTGGGGGGCTAGTGGGCAGGGACCTGAGAGGCTCAGTCTGGGGATAGGGCCCCAGACCGCAAATTGGCAGCAGTAGGGTATAGACTCTTGAGGCTGTTGGTGCTTGGTCCTATGGGTCACTCCACGCCAGCCCAGGTGCCCTGGACACAGGTGGCGGTCTCCCTGCCTCCTTGTCCTTGAGTGCCCTTTTTTCCCAGGTTAAACGCTGATACATTGCACCAGGGCATGTGTTGAGGAGGACTTTCCACATTTACTGTAGCTGCTTAGGGATCCTAGGAGTGATGTACAGAGGGCAATGGGCATCGTTTATTTCTACCCTGGCCATCCCACACTTCCTCTTCCCTGTTCCTCTCAGCGGGTGGGGAAGTTACAGAGGCTGGCTCCTGACAACCAGCGTTCCTGCTAGGTGCAGAAGGTGCCCTTCTTGTCCTGACCAGAGACCCCCTGTTGAGTAGTCATGGTACCCTGCTGGGCTAATGTTTAATTCCCTTAGTTCCCAGAGCTTGTGACCACACCACAGATACCAGAATCCCAAAAACAACCCTAGGTGTTTGGGATTTTGCAACTCAGGGAGGTGAGCCTTGGGGAGAATCTCAATTTGTTTGGGAGCCTATAGGGCCTGTGGTCCCCTATCTTGGGATCCCCCTGCCCACTGAGTCACAGGTGCAAAGCAGAATGAAGGATAAGTTAATTCTGCTCATCCACTTCTGAGTGACTGTCTCAAACAGGAATAGGGGCAAGAGATAGACACGGAGCCATGGGTCTGTCACTTAGTGGGGAAGTAGATCTTGCAGGATGCCAGCCTGACAGTGGGGTTGCATACCATGCTTCCTATGCGGTTGTCCCCACTCTGTCCCTTCAACTAAAAATCCCCCGAGGTCTTTTATGGCAGACAATTTAGTGACCTCAAGCTCTTAAGGAAGGCAAGTTCAAGCTCACTGGGTGCAAGACTTGGAGCTACAGACTTCACAGGGACTTATAAGGGCCTTCCACTAAGCATAGTCTTAGAGCAGTAAAAGTCTGGCCCCTGAGCCTGCATCTGTGTGGAAGCCTTATAGGAAAGGTTGCAGTTCCTCTGTTGATGTGGGCTGAACCTTCTGCACATCAGGGCCTGCCTGTTGCAAGTCCTCTTGGCCCCTTTCTTTCTCTGCCTCTCCCAGGCTTTGGTATCTGGTAGTCCTCCTCTTACAGATAGGGAAACCAAGGCAGGTTTGTGATTCACAAGGTTGCCTTTGACTACTTCATTGTAGTACCTCATACATGGCAGTTGGAAAGAAGGGTTCTGCTGCCCTGAAGACTTGCTGCAACAACATGATGTTCATGAGCTGTCCGGGAAAGGACCAGAAGGAGGGCAGCTGTCCACACTGCCATTTGGGGCAGAGTAGCCCCTGTCCTAGTGCTCTGGCTCTCTGGTGTGACAAGTGTGGACAGGTACTCAGAATGTAAACTGTTATTAAGTGAAAGCAATTTGGACCCTGCATATTGTATCTATAAAAGTCCAGGAACATCAGTGACTTGTCACATCCACATTCATCTTTAATTGTGAGGCTGAAATGATGGAGTGGGGCATGTAGTTGTGGTTTGATCAGTCTCCTCAGCCTAGACCCAGAAGAAAGACACCCCTCCCTGGGGCCTTTAAGGGGGCTCTCCTTCCTGCTGGGCTGCCACACCTCCTTACTTGCCTGGGCCACTGGTTCCTGTCCATGCCTGTTACAGTACTTGTGCAAGACCATCCTGGAGTGTGATTCTGTTTCTCTATCCTAAAGCACTCACTTTTTTTCTTGACTGCTCAGCATGGATATAGGCTCTACCTTCTGACCTGCCCCTCTTCCCATACCCTTCCCTTCTTCCCATTGTGCCTCGGCTGTGTGGAGCCACTTGACCTGTATCCTCTGTTCTCCAAAAATAGTCCAGATTTAATGTCCCTGTCCCCCACCCCAGGAGTTTACTGACAGCACTCATACTCTCCACATCTCTCTTGCTGGATATAAGTGCTTAGAGGGCAGAGACCTGTTTTGGTCTCTCAGTAGGCCTTGTGCCCAGCTACATGTAGCCCTGCATCAAACAGGTAGCCTGTGAGTATCCTTAGCTGCTTATTGCAGGCAACTGTGAGCCATTTAGGTTCTGAAGTCTGAGGGGAGCTTGTAAGATAGTCCAAAAAGGTAGCACCAAAGCTTCTTGTGGAAGAGAGATGTCTGGACCCATTTGGCTTGTTTCTGAGTCTGAATAAGGAGGATACTTCCTGACCTATGGCCATTGCATAAGTGTCACTGGAAGGAGGCAGAGAAGGCTGTGAGTTGAGGCTGGACTTATTATGTGGGCCAGGAATGGCTATAAAAGAACTTCATGATGAATATGTGGGCTCATAGCTGACATGGTGCTTCTTGGACAGGACCTACAGTTAGGCTAATAGAGAGCAGGGAACAGGAGCTGTGGGAAGACAAGGGATACTTAGCCCACTACTGAGACTCAGCTAGGAATAGTGTAGGGCCCTAAAATGAGCTAAAAGGCTCTAGGCCAGTGATGGCGAACCGTTTAGAGCTTTCATTTTACAGCCCTCTGCAGCATATGTGTCATAGGTTTACCACTACTGCCCTAGGCAGTCTGCTTGTGCTTTTCTGTGGGAGCTGCTACATGGGAAGCTCCAGTATAGCCATCATTCCTGCAAAGATTCATGGGGCACCAGATGGGCTCACTGAAGTCTACATGTCAAAAGACCAGTGGACAAATACTTCGCTCTTGCCTGCCTTTTCTGGCAAATGCACATCACTTTTCTGCCTCCCACACCCAGTGTCTCAGCCGAGGCCAAGGAAGCTTCAAGAGCTGCTGTTCATACCTTCCTGGAAGCCAAGGTGGAGGATGTATCTGGAAGGATTTGGGAATATCAGAAGGAAAACAGGTCGATAGCTGCTGTTTGAAAATGTCATAGTATAACTGTATTGGTTATAGACAGACATTGTGGCTTCCTGACTCTCTGGGAGCAAATATGCTTCATTGCAGACAGATTTCCTCCCTACAGTGTCCTCCACTTTCCTTGAAAAAGGCCCTTTGGAATGAGTCACTCAGGCAAGTTGAACCTATCAGACCTTTTGCCCCTTGCCATATCCTACCTCCCTTTAAAGGGAAATACAACTAGGTGTGGTGCTTTCTGGAACCCTTTGCCCTATTGGAGAGGCAGCTGTGTGGAGACTAGATTTCACTGAGGAAGGAAGTGCCAAGAGGACTGTTCTTGGGCCAGGACCTACACTCCTCCAACTCCTTTTGGCTTCTCTTTGGGGCTAGTGGAGGACTTAGTGCTTCCGTTCTGCCACCAATTGGGCCCTCAGTCTGTCTGGGCCTGGGCTGCTCCTGTTGTTACTTGGCAAACAAAAAAAGTTGTGCTTAAAAAATAAAAGTACTCTTCTTGTACTCTTTCATCCATATTAAAATAACTTAGAAATAGTATTCCACATTAAACGTGAATTTATGAACCAAAAAATGAAATCCAAAGTATGTTTCTGTTTCCCTGACAGTACCACTTTGAAAAACTTAATCTCCCTTTTCATGATACATAATTAAGGTTATGTGCAACTCCACAGACAAAAGCCATACAGTGATTCCACCCCATTCCCTGCCACCAACAGAACTGGCTTATGGATGTTCTTCAGACTGTCCTTTCCTGAGCCTTTCAGGAAAGTCCTCTTGTCCACAGAGCACCAGGTGCCTCAGAGTCCAGCTCCAAGGATCTCTATAATTCATCTGTGAGAAGAGTCTGAGGATCTCAGAGCCCCCATGCAGTTCTGGTGGCCCAGCCCTGGGTCTGGACTTTCACGCTCAAGCTGGCAACTGGTAGCTTGCAGATGACAAAGTGCTCAGCAAAAACTGACCAATCTGGAATTTGAAGAAAGCCTCTTTATAGCACATTCTTGTGTTAGTTTCAGCTTGATAGAGTGAGGGGCTTTGGGCAGGCTATGTTCCTTTTTGAGTTTGTTAGCAGGAAGTTTTGTGGTTTTGGACCCCAAGGATTTTATTCCTGTATGTGGCTCCTAGGTGGGCATTTTATTTTTGAGGAAAACCTCCATGGTTCATTTTGCTGAGGTTGGTCACATTGGAGGATAACAACTTAGTGCATGCAAGAGGCTACAGTGGGTCTCACACAGGGCCAGGAAGAACAAGATGGAAACATCTGAGTGCCTCTCCTGCCATGGCTCCTTTTGTGTGATAAGTGGTACCAAGAAAAGCAGAGCCATGCAGCGGGAAGCAGTGGTTGCCTATTGGCAGTTGGAGCTTTCAAGTAAGTGTACCAGGACCTAGGTCCAGGGAATCTTAATGTCTTTCTGGCTGTTTACCCTGATTCCTGCATCATTTGGGCACCTCGCTTGGGAGTTCCTGAGGACCCGTTTCCTTTCTGGCTGGTGCTAGCCTATGGCCTGCCTCTCTTCAGGCTGAGGGAGGACAAAACAAAATTTTGAGCAGCCCCTTCTGTGTCATGGCCAGTCCAGGGCTGCTCATGGACCTTTTAATTAGGCTGGACAAGTTGGGGGCCTTAGATGAGGACAATGGAGGTGCTAACTAAGCCTGTGCTACCCTTATGGCACAGGTCTCCTTCTATGTGCAGGTATTTTGTTTTATTTTATTTTATTTTGGACCTGGAAATCAAATCAGAACCTCATGTTTACCAGGCAGGTGCCATGCTACTGAGCGATACCCCCACTCAGCCCCAACTTTATTTTATTGTAATTATTGTATGCATACTAAGGACTGAACCTAGACCTTCATGCTATCTCCAGCCTCTGTGTGTGTGTGTGTGTGTGTGTGTGTGTGTGTGTGTGTGTGTGTGTGTACGTGACTGAGGGTTGAACCTAAGGCCTTTACATTGAGCTATGTCACCAACTCTTATTTTTCTTTGGAGACTGGGCCTTGAAGTTGCCCAAAACTTCATTGCCTCAGGCTATTTTCCCAGAAGGTGGCCTTGGTATCAGCAGTCTTCAGGTATCAGCTTGCTCTTGGCTTCATGTCTGGACTGGCAACCTCCTGGTCTGGTGAGTGCAATTCTGGGGAGTGAGGAGTAGCCATAGGTGCCAGGCTTGACTGAAGTTGCCCCCTCTTTCTCTTCTATTTCCTGTATCTGTCTTGGGTGGAGGTAACACTGGGATTGGTGCTTAAGAGGGGATGGCCCCTCTTAAGGTTTGTCAAGTAGACCCTGGCAGGCAGGCATTGTCACAGCAGGGAAACATGATCTGCTGTCACGCTTGGGCAGGGGCAAGTGGGAGGGGGCACAGGGGTCTTATTGTGTTCATTTATGAGTTAGCAGGTCAGTGGCACATGGCTCAGCCTGGTTGTGCAAGAGCAGGCATTGTGGCCAGGGCACTCCCACACAAGAACACTCAAGAGGATCCTTTGCCTAGACACACCAAAAGCCCTATGAGCTGAGGATGAGACAGGGCCTCTCTTGGTTAGTTCACGATGCTAACCTTAGATTGTTTTTCTGGTAATGAGGCATCCTGTAGTCCTGGGGAGCAGTCATTCTACCTTGGCTGGTGTAGAAGATACTGTCAGTCTGCCTGGGCTGGAAGGTAAGGGGCAGGCAGCACCAACATACACCAATAGGTAGTCTCAGCCCTTGGATAGGCTTTTTAACTTAGAAGAGTCATAATGGCCTCCAGAACCAACTCCTTAGGAAGTACCCTGGAGTTTGTATCTGAGATGTGCTTGAGTGTCTCTGTTCTGGATAGGCTGTTGAGACTAGCACCTGTAATCCACCTGCAGAGGTAACCAAGGATAGGGCCAGGAGGGCAACACAGGGCAGAGAGGGTATTGATGTTACCACCAAGACCTGGCCTTCTGACCTAGAGCAAACCCCACACTAAGTCCTAAGGGAGATCTTTCTTGTCCTGGGCACCTTGCTGTTCTCTAAGTGCTTGCAGGGCGTGCCTCAGCCAGGTCTAAGCCAGGCCAGTGGTGTTCTGGTTAATTAGCATCTTCCTTGCAGAGCAGTAGCAGCCACCCCCACACTTCCCTGAGGCCAGATCTAGGCCACTGCCCCATTTTAAACTAGGGCAGCAGTTCCCAGATGAAAATAGAGGAGGACCTGGTCCTTGGGTCTCAGGGTGTGACAGTGATGCAGGGAGTCCCTTCCCTTGGCCTGAGAGGCAGTCCTAGGATTTGAACCCAGGGCTTTACTCCTGTCAGGGAAGCACTGTACATACTCACTTTAGCAACACATATATTAAAATAGGGAACCACTCTACCAATGATCTACATTTTTAGTCCTTTTTATTTTGAGACAGTGTCTTGGTAAATTGCATAGGATAGCCTGAAATTTGTGATTCTCCTGGCTCAGCCTCTTAGTGGTAGGATTAACGGCCTGTGCACCAGGCCCAACTAGAAACGGGCACCTTATCATGCTCAGTGTACCCTGCCCCTTCCTGCTGGGAGATAGTATGGTCACAGTGCTCTCTGGCTCTGAAGTGTGTCATACAGCTATGAGGAAGTGAATTTCTGTGGCAGGAGCCTCTCAGCATCACTGATTGCCACATCCAAAGACCTGAAACAGCCTGGTAGTGGCAGAGCAATAGATATTTGCTGATCAAGTATGGGGGCACACAAGTGAAGGTACAAGAGGCACTGGCGGAGTGTCAGTTTTATCCTACCAGGCTCTGCAGGAGAGACTGGCCCTCAGGCAGGATGTCAGGCCTGTCATATGAGGCCAGAGCCATGCCATGCTCTGTGGGAAGCTCTACCCTCATGTTCTATCTGGGGAGAAGCCTCCGAGTGCTGCTTCCTATAAGATCTGTCTTCCCAGATTATTGAAATATAAACCCAAGATGGGATTTGGACTAACCTGCCCATGTCAGTGCTCCTTATGGCCCCTACCCTTGTGACATACCCTTATTTACTGTGTGCTCAGGCCCTGGGATGAGAAGACCTGGGATGGCCAGCCTTCCTTGCTTAAATAAGGCTTATCCCCAGGGTCCTTGGGCCAGTGACTTGAGTGTGGTGACCTCTTTGGTGGAAGAGTAGCCAGAGCCACAAGAACAAGATTCCATGGGGCTGCTGCTGGGTCCTTCTGTTCCCTCAGAGGCCCCTTCCTTTCCACAAGAAAAGCATATGAAGCCTTGGTACAGCTGTTCACCATGCATGGGCTCATCAGCCACAGGGTGAAGGCAGAATGAGGGCTGCCACGTACACCCAAGAAGGAAGTTTCCCTGTTGCTACCTGGTAAAATCAGGATCCGAGGCTAACACAAGGAAGAGGAGCCTGGGCATGGTGGCACACATCAGTAATCCCAGCACACAAAATGCTGAGGCAGGAGAATCACTGCAAGTTTGATGCTAGCCTGGGCTATATAGTGAGTATAAGACCAATGTGAACTACAGAGCAAGACCCTGTCTAAAAAATAAAATAATAATAAAAAAAAAAAAAAAACAGAAAGAGGAATCTTCTCTCAGGAACCCAGGCAAAAAGTAGGATTCACCCAGCCTGGGTAGGGTTCCTTACCACTCCTGTGGGGGATGGGAGCAGGTATGGATAGTGGAGTGATACCATCCCAGAGGTGCCCTGAATGCCCCGAAAGGTTGGCTTTCAGGGCTCTCTCATGAAATGTTTGTTCTTCCTGGCCTCCTCTCCCTATTCCTTGTCATCTGAGCACTTAGCAGGAAGAAACTGTTGTTCTGCCCTCCTGGAAGATCTCCTCCCCTTCCCTTCAGGATCATTTTCTCTAGGCTGGGTCCAGCTCAGCAGAGGGTAGGTCAAACTTGACTATCTTCCATGTAGTGGATGCCACTTCAACCCTGGTCCTGTTAGGGGATTAGTGAAGAACAAGGAGGGCCTATGTGGGTTGGATTGTACTCTTAGTAGCACACCTCACCATGCACTGAACACGTAGATGTCTTCCTCTAGGATAGGGTGATGGTGCCCGGTCAGGGAAGCTGCAGGTGGACCCGGAGGTACACTGTTTTGCTTTTACCACAAATGCAGGCAAGCTGCCTTGTTGACCACAGGTGCGCTCTGGACACAGTTGTTAGCAACTTATGCCTCATGGACAACTCCACTGTGTATAAGAGTCTATTATAGGGGGAGAACTCTGGATATGCCTCCTGTAGGAGGCTGCTGTGTGTCGGGGCTCAGTAGTACAGAGATTGTTCTAGCACTGAAACTAACCATAGAAGAGGCAAGTATCTTGAGTGACCTGGCTGATGTGGACTAGAGCTAGAGACTGTACCTTGCTGGGCCTCTGGCCAGAACCCTTGCAACTACAGCAGCTGATGCACCAAACTGCCCCCTGCAGAAATTACAGCACATGTGGCTCCTGTGTCCCAAGAAGTAGCATGTTCATATTGAGATGAACCAGCAAATATAGCTCAGAGACCTGGACTCACAGTATCTTAGTAATGTCCTTTGGATTTCACATTGACAGTGATATCAGATATGTTGAGTTACACAAAGATTCCTCTTACCTGGCCTTTTACCACTTCTCCTACCTTCTAGGAAACCTGAACCTGCCTGGTTTGCTCTGGCCTAAGCCAGCCAGGCTTGCATAAAGAGCCAGATAGGAAACACTTGTCACTTTTGACCTAGGCAGTTTCCAAAAGTAGCTATAGGCAACATGTAAACAAATGAGTGGAGCCATGTCCAGTAAAAATACCTGTAGACCCTGAAATTTGAATTTTATGTAATTTTAACCTCCTGTATTCTTTTCTTCTCCCCTTGTCCTCAGCCACTAAAATATGTAAAATGGACTTTGGCTGGTGGGCTAGTCTGTGCTCTGTGACCCTGCTTTGGACCACAGTGTGTTTGTTCAGTGCCCATCTTGCCTGTGGGAGAGGCCTGAGCAGGTATAGGACTCAGGGCCAGTGGTGCTCCATCACAACCAGCCTGTGGGAGAAAGCAGCCCTTCACACTTGGAATGAGAAGGCCATTCAGTGAATGTTGTGGCTGCATGGGAGACTTGGCTGGTTCTAATCAAAGCCTGATGGCAAGAGGGTACAGAACTATTGGGCCTATATCCTGGGGTATTGGGGAAGGGCTGGGTTCAGTGCTACTGGTCCTCTCAGGTGTTAGGTGCTTTTATTTTGTTTTTTAAACAGTATTGTTCTGGGGCTGGGATTTCAGTGGCATAAGCGCCTGCCTGGCAAGTATGAGGTCATGAGTTCAATCCCCGGTACCAAAAAAACAAACAAACAAGCAAAACCCCTAGATTAAGCAGTATTGTTCTGGGGATAGAACTCAGGTTACACTAAACTACATTTCTAACCCCCTTTGTTTTATTTTGAGACAGGGTCACACTGAGTTACCCTGGGACAGACTGCCCTGACTTGACTCAGACTGGCAGTTTTCCTGCTTTAGCCTCTGGAATCACTGGGGTATACACAGGGATGTGCTGCTGTACCTGACTAGGTGCTGACTCCTAAAGGAGCCACCAGCTCATCCATTTGTGCTGTAGAGGGGTCCCCCTATCTGGGACTGCCCCCTAATTCCACACATACCAGCTTCAGTGTACCAGGGACTTACAGAGAAGCTAGGGTGGGCTGTTGGTGGGTAAGAGTGGGTCCAGAGGTGGGAACTGGGACTGGCCATAGTGAGAAATGCAACCTAGATGCCCACCTCGGCCCAGAGCCCTGGCACTGGGGTCCTAGTAACCCAGGCAATCCATGCACATCAGCCTCCTGCCCCAGGACTGCCACTTGCAGGCCTTCTTTGGTTTCTGCCTCCTTGGCCAGGGGTGAAGGACTGCCTCTCCTATTGTGTGCAGGTAGTCTATCTTCTAGACCACAGCCAGGCTGTGCTTCTTCCTAGTCACCTAGAAGTACGAGTCTTTGGAAGGGAGACTGAATGGCTAGGTTTGCAAGATTGGATGTTATGCTTCCAAAAACACAGTTTACCCAAATCCCCTATGTTTTTCTGTTAGCCATTGATGGTTTCAACTTCCTTTCTCTGAGACCCTTCTGAGGACTAAACCACCAGCATACCCTTTGCCCCTTCATTTTTCCTTTTCCTGCGGTTAAACAACCATGCATTTTTTTCTATAATAGGGCAAAAATGTGTGATCTCTTTTCCAACTAAGGAATAAAACCCATGTGAAAAGCCAGGTGTGGTGATACACTTCTGTAATCCCAGCACTCAGGAAGCTGAGGTAGGAAAATCATTGGGAATTCGAGACCAGCCTGGGCTACAAAGTGAGCGCAAGGCCACTGCACTGAACTGCAGTGCGAGACACTGTCTCAAAAAGACAAAAAAAAAAAAAAAACCTGTGAAAACCAGACACAAGTGGCAAGGGTATTACTGAGTATTCAGTGGCAGGGTGGGATGATGTGCACTGTTGGAAGCCTGGTGCGCTGTGAGCAAACCTCAGACCACCTCTACCTGCTGTGAGCCTGGCTGTGAGAGTTGAGCCATGGCACTGAATAGTTGGAGTTGAACCCTGGGTCCTTGCATCTTGTTCTCCCTTGTCCTACCACAGGCTGCTCAGCGTGCTGGGAACCCTCCCAGGGCCTGGAACTTTGTCTCTGTGATCACACTGTTTTTTCTCTCTTTTTATTCTCTCTCTCTTTGTTTATTTTTGTTATGTCACTGACCAGCCAGCCACCCTGTCTCCAGCGTGGGCACTCTGCCTCTCCATGCTCCCGTTCGAGTGTTGCCGGCCAGAGGTGACCAGGCCCAGCTCTCAGCGTGGCCACTGTCAGGGAGGCCATGGGGAGCTCCGCCTCCTCCCTGGCCACCGAGACAGAGTCAGACCATGGCTTCCCTAGGGGGCTGCCCTACCCAGGGCCCTCAGCAACGGCTGGCTGGTGTAGGAGTGGCCCTGGGGCGCCTGTCTGGGGGAGTGCCCTGGTCACCAGGCAGCACCCACGCCCCCGGGCCCGCAGGTAAGAGGGTGGGGAGGGACTGCCCCAGAGGGGTCTTGGGCAAGAGGCCTCTTTTTCAGGGTATCTCTCCTTGGTAGAGGTGTTTGCTTAGGACTGGGGCCTGTTTCTTGGAATCTTCTGGCAGTTTATTCCCTACGAGGTACAAGAGCTTGTTTTCACTCTAGACTAAATAAGACCCCTCCTACTAGACCAGGGTATGTCAGCACTGCCCACCATTGGGCACTTCTTTGCCTTGGCCTCTCCTGCCTTGAAAAAGCTGCCTAGAGACCCTGTTGGATCAGGGAAGCTGCTGACCCCAGCCCTCATGTGACTGTGACTCCCACAGTCTGCCATCTGCTGGCATGGTGAGAGGACCAGCATGGAGCTGTGGGCAGCACACAGGAGACTAGAATCCTCACATGGCTTTGACATAAGGTCTGGACTCCTGACAGATGAAGGACAGGAGGGGGGTCTTTGGGCTGTGGAAGAGTCCAGAGTCCTAACAGTTACCCTAGTGAATGAGAGCCTCAATAGAGCTTAAGTCTAGGGAGGACAGAGATCAATTAGGATGGCCAGTGTCAAAAGTACATCGACAGGTTCTCTCCATACTTGGTTACTCTAGGGAACACCTCCATGTGTCTTGTCAAATGGCTATTGAGATGTGGCATAGCATCACAAACTCCCCTATTAGTATAATTATTTGTTGCTTTGAGCAGAAATCCTCATGAGCCAGTTTATGGCATCTTTGCACCCCTAAAAGAGATCCTCCTGCCTGTTTGTAGTCACTGCCTTCCTATCCTGGTCCCAGACAATTACTAACCTGCTACCTGTCTGTAGGTTTGCCTTTTCTAGTAATTTTACATAAGGGGAATCATACAATGTGTGGCTTTATGGGTCTGGCTGCTTTCATTCAAAATAACGCCCTTGGAGTTCATCCATGTTATGAATGTGTCAGAATTTCATTCCATTTTGTGACTGAATAGTATTCTATTGTAAAGATACACCACCTCTTATTTACCTGTCATGGGCATTTGGCTTGTTTTTAATTGGCTTTTACAAAAAACCCTGCTGTAGACATTCATGTTGAAGTTTTTGCGTGGATGCATGTTGTCATTTGTCTTGGCTGGATCCCTGGAACAGAGTCATTAGGATTTATGTGACTTTCATTGCACCTGTCACAGTGCTTTCTAAAGTGGTTGCACTACTTCACATTTCTGCTAACAGCGTGGAGGTGGGGGTGTGGTGTCTCTCATCCTGAGTGTGCTTGTTAGTGTCTTGTCTTTTTGACTCTAAAAATCCTAGAGGATACACAGTTGTGTCTAACTTGATTTGATTTGCATTTCCCTGATACATAATGTTATTGAGCATTTTGTGTTTTCAACTATCCACATTTTTAAAAACTTCTACTTGTATATATCTTGAGGAAAAATTGTTAGGAGTAGAATTACCGGGCCCAGAGGCTGGCTGTTTGTGTCTGGACTACATTCTGAGAGTGACAGTGGCAAGCAGTGCCCTAAAGTGAGTGTCACTACACACTTGCCAGACAGGTGAGTGAGTTTGCCACTTTAATTTTTTACTACTTTGATGTGTGGAATAAAAGTTCAAGGTTTTTTTTTTCCTTTTTTTTTTTTTTTTTTTTTTTGTCTTTTTCATTTTTATCAGTACCAGGGTTCGAACTCACGATCACCTGCTTGCAAGGCAGGTGCTTAGGCCGTTGAGCTAAATCCCCAGCCCCGAATAAAAGTTCAAGGTTTTTAAAAATCCAAAATTATATTTTTCAAGTCACATTTAAAAATTTTACCTAGTATAATTTTTTTTATTATTCCGTAGGGGTTGGGGATTTAGCTCAGCGGCATAAGCATCTGCCTTGCAAGTGCGCAGTCGTGAGTTTGATTCCTGGTACTGATAAAAAAAAAAAAAAGAAATTCCATACATTTAGTAAAAATTCAAGCAGTGTAAGTCAGGCATGGTGACCCACACTTGTAGTCCCAACAACTCAAGAGGCTGAGGCAGGAAGACTGCGAATTTGAGGCTAGTCTAGGCAATGTAAGACCCTATCTTAAAACAGAACTTTGAAAAGAGAGGGTCGAGCATGTAGCTCAGTGGTAGACAACCTACTCTAAAATAGGGTCAGTCCCCATTAGTACAAGAAAGAAAGGGAGGAAGGGAATACAGAGAAATGAATATATATTTTTTCCCTGTTTGTTTGTTTGTTTGGAGTTGAGGATGCTCAGCCTTTCTTTGTTAGTCCCTAGGCTGGTATCACAAACCTTAAGAATACCTGTCCAGGACACAGGCTCTGGACAGCTTAGTATATTTGTTCCCTGGGGACTCATACAATAGTTGTCTTCCCTGTCTTCCTTGAGACCCTTGGCAGGAAGAGTGGTGATGGCCACATTTTCTGGCCACAGTGAGGAACACTAGAGCCTTGGATCGGTACAAGTGAGGAGCAAGTCCTGTGGGATTTGCCACGCATGTCCCTCTGATGGTATGTGCATGTGTTGGATTTGGTTCTCACATTGCAGAGTCACATTAAAGTTCCTGGTGACAGCAGTCACCGGCCTCCTGCCAGACCCTCTGTTATCTGTGCCCTTGACAATCCTGGCTTGTTCCATCACTTCAAGTGGCCCTACGCCTTAAGGCTGTTACTGTCTCACACAGAGACTGAGAGGTAGCCCCCAAGGAAAGCAGGAGAAAGTGCTGTTAATAACCTTGAGGAGTCCATAGACAGCCAACTAGAGAGTAGAGATGAGCTGGGATTGACAGATTTCAGGGAGAGCAGCCATTGATACCACACCAGGCTGCCCTATAGGACCCTCTCACCCACACTGCACTGCAGTGCAGTGAGGTACAGTCATGGGAAACAGTGTGCAGACTTTTCCCAGCTATGAAAGGGCACTGATAGGCTAGGAAAGGCACTGGGCAGAAACTCTGCAGAGCTGAGTACACTGGCTTCATGCCTGTTAGACTGTCACCACACCGTCAGAACAGGTACTATCCCTCAGGCAGCCTGCATGTATGGGTAAAGTGTAGCTCACAGGCCACTTAAGCAAGGAGACCCATGTGTGTTGTGCCTGTGCTCTCTGCCCCACTGCTTCATGATGGACAGAAGCTCCATGCTCCATGTCTCACCAGCTACCTCATCAGTGAGCAGTTGGTTCAGTGTTGGCTGCTGATGGACAGAGACAGGAAGGATATACCCTACCCTGGAGAGCTGGCCATCCTCAGAGAGAGTAACCTGGCTCTTCCTCACTCAAGAGTGGCCAAGAAAAACTTTAGAGGAAGTACTTTCCTTCTTGGGAGCATGAGGTAGAAACCTCAAGCATGTAGTTGACCTATGAACACAGGGACAGCTGTGAAATCAGCCCGGTCCCCAGGGTATAAAGCTGGAAGATAAGATATCAGGTTATACAACTAGTAGGTATGGCCAGTATCCCTTGGTGTGGCCTACTGGCTGCCCAGCCCCAGAGGTCTGGAGCCTTTGACTAAGGTGCTGAATGATACACTACTTGCTGGCTTACTTTCTCAGGAAGAGAAGGCCCTCTTGTCATAACAGGATGCGGTGGCCTTAATTTCCGCCTCAGTGCTCACTGCTCTCTTCTTCAGATAAGCTTTGTTATTTGCCCCATAAGTTCACAGCCTCCCTTCCAAGTCCAGGAAACTAAGGGCAGAGATGTCCTGTGCCAGATTTTCTGGTCCTTGCCTTGGTCTCCCTCACCAAAAGCCAGTCCCTCGAAAAGTAGAATTGTTCCTGGGGTCTTCAGCATGGCTGCCTCTAGTCTGACCTTGTATACTGCAAGATGTGAGAGTATCTTGTTGAGAATTCTGAAGGGGCATTTTAATTTGTTTTTGTTTTTGAGTGTTAGGGATACAACCCAAAGCCTTGTACATACTAGGCAACTGCTTTGCCCTGAGCTGTACCCCAGCTCAAGAATTTCAGAAGGGTTTGCTAACTCCGCAGAACATCAGTTTAAGTCTTTGGGCTCCTAACATGAGATTTTACTCACAGGCCTGGTGGTGTCTGGCCTGGCTACTATTTCTTTTTCCTTTTTTTTTTTTTTTTTTTTTTTTTTTTTATCGGTACCGGGGATCGAATTCACGACTGCCTGCTTGCAAGGCAGGCACTTATGCCGCTGAGCTAAATCCCCAGCCCCGGCCTGCTACTATTTCATGGGCTTCACCACTCTGAGCCCCTGGTCCCCTCACAGGTCCTGCAGCAGATGCATCAAAGCAAGTGAGCCAAGCAAGGTGACTTCTGGGGCCGTACTAGGTCTCCTGACTGCCTGGTCACTGCCCCTCAGCCCCTTCCACTCCAGCCCACGTGATGTGGAGGGGGCCAGTCCTCAAAGTCCCTAGTCCCAACTGGCCTTCTCTCCCATAGGCCCTTCTGCCCTATTGGCCATTTTCCTAGGGCCAAATCTGATTTGTAAGAATTGATTTTTGTTTAAACCTTCTGAAATGCTAACAGAATCTTCCTAATTTGCCATATGCATCAGGAGAGCTTTGATTCTTGTCATGTCCCTCAACCCATGTCCTCCCAGGTACTGGCTGGGCCAGCAGATGTGATGCTTTGAATCTACCCAAGCCTAAGCAAGGCCCTGGCCAGTTCAGGTGGGCATGGGAACCTGAACTCTTTCTCCCAGCATTTTCAAGATTCTTTCTCTCAGTCTGGGGCCTGAGATGGAGGCAGGGTATGTCCTGGAGGGCTTGGGCCACCTCTGCTGGACAGCCAGTTGTTGCATGCTAAAGCCATCTCAGCCTGAGTCTTCTTTCTGGAGACTTTTAGGAAATGGGCTGTGAAAGTCAGGTTCACTACGCTGGCCACACAGGCCCCTCTGGCTGCCTGGCTGGGCTGTGCTGCCAAGTGTGTGTGTGTGCTAGTGAAACCAGTTGCCCAGGCATGTGCTCAAGCATGTGTGCACATGTTTCTGTGGGGATATGTGCTGTGCTCTGCATCTTGACATGAGCCCTTCTCTGCATGAAAGGAAAGGGAGAGGTCAGGATTTCTAGGCAGGTTCCTTGGGTTTTCTAAGCATAGAAGCCTAGGTCCAGTGCACCATATGCTCCACTACCCCAGGGTTCTTCAGAGGTCCTCTTGTCTACTCAGGCCTTACCCACTGTGGACACGGCCATGGGCAGGTCAACACCATCCACCATGTGGGCCAAGTATCACTCTGCCTGCCTTTAATAGAATCAGCCCAGGGAACCATTTGTGTTGCTTGGGGAGATTTTCGGGGTTTTGTTCTTCCTGAAGAGCAAGTTTTCTTTCTTCCTGACCCAAAGGATGAGAAATATAAGCTTTGTGGCTTATTATACAGAACAATTGATTTTTCTACAGGCCAAGTCACAGTCAGTTGAAGAAATGTTGTGGAGTACAGAGACCTCCTTCCCCAGTCCAGCCTCATCCTACTCCAGGTTCCTTAAGACCTGGAAAGCCCCTGCCTGCTGTGAATCCTGCCTGTTCCCCTGTGCCCCAACACTTCCTCTTCTACTCAGGAAGAAGAGGCCCAGTAACTCACCCAGATCTGGGGTTGCTGGCTGCCTCCCCTTCACATACTATGCTCTGTATTTTGTCCTGAAACCCAAGAGGGACCATGTATCCTGTCCTCAGGATAACAAGAATTACAGGCCTTCTGGCCCTGATCACCAGCCGAGCCCTCAGGCATCCTCCTGGGCAGGCTCTGTGCAGCTACCTAGGACCTATCACTACCCTGCCACAGGCTCATCCAGATCTAGGTTTAGGGCTTAGGAGCCAACCATGCCCTTAATGAGCAAGGAGGCCAGAGTTTGGGATTGACCTTGGGTAGACACTTTGGACACTATCTCTAATAGCCCCCCTACCTACCTGAGTTGACCACATTCTCGTTTTCACCAGCTCCTTCACCCCCAGCTGTCCTTCGTGATAGGGTGGTATCATGACCACAGCCTCACAGATGTCTCACTGACCAGGGCCTTCCCTTGCAGCCACACACACTCACCCGGGTCTATGGCCACGGTGGGGGAGTGGTCCTGTGCACGTTGCACCTTCCTGAACCCAGCCGGCCAGCGCCAGTGTTCCATCTGCGAGGCCCCCCGGCACAAGCCTGACCTGGACCAGATCTTGCGGCTCAGCGTGGAGGAGCAGAAATGGCACTGTGCACGCTGCACATTCCGGAACTTCCTGGGCAAGGAGGCCTGCGAGGTGTGCGGCTTCACCCCAGAGCCTGGCCGTGGGGCCACTTTGCTGCCCATTATCAATGGGGTTCTGCCCAAGCCACCCACTGTCCTTGTGGAGCCAAAAGGCAACTGCAAGGAAGAGGCTGGCCCAGTACAGACAGTGGGACTGGAGGCTATGGAGCCAGCCAGGGGGCGCCCTGAGGAGGGGGAAGCAGAGGAGCTGGAAGACCCAGAGGAAGGGGCAGAACCCAGAAGTGGTTGGGCCTGCCAGCGTTGCACCCTGCACAACACACCTGTGGCCAGCTCCTGCTCTGTCTGTGGGGGCCCCCGGAAACTGTCACTGCCTAGGATCCCTCCAGAAGCACTGGTGGTCCCTGAGGTAGTGGCCCCCTCAGGCTTCCATGCTGTACCCACCCCTACCCAGCCAGTCCTTCCTGGGGAAGATGCTGAGGCTGACCCTCCCTCTACCAGCCAAGCTCCAAATTCTGCTAACCAGGAACCCCCCAGGGTACCGCCCTTCAGCCCCTTCTCATGTACCCTACAGAACAACCCTGTGCCCCGAAGTCGCAGGGAGGTTCCTCCTCAGCTGCATCCACCTGTGCCTGAGGCTGCTCAGCCCTCACCCTCCACTAGCTCCAAAGGCTGGGCTGGGGCTGGGGCTGGGGCTGGATCCTCCCGCCTTGCAGAGCTTCTGTCAGGCAAGAGGTTGAGTGTGCTGGAGGAGGAAGTCCCAGAGGACAGGCTTATCCATGGTGAGACCTGCAGCCCCACTCCAGGCAGTGATGTCATTGACCTGACCGGTGACACCGTACGCTATACACCTGCCAGCCCCTCTAGCCCTGACTTCACCACCTGGGCCTGTGCGAAATGCACACTCCGGAACCCAACGGCAGCCCCCAGGTGCACAGCCTGTGGATGCTCCAAGCTACATGGCTTCCAGGAGCATGGTGAGCCCCCCACCCACTGCCCAGACTGTGGTGCCAACAAACCAGGTCCCTGTGGCAGCAGCTGTGGACGGTGTCCCTTAGCACACAAGGCTGCCCGCCTTCTAACTGAGCGCCCAGGCCAGTGGGCCTGCCCTGCCTGCACCCTACTCAACACACCCCGGGCCAAACACTGCGCAGCCTGCCACACTCCCCAGCTGCTGGTGGTCCAGCGCCGGGGAGCCACACCTCTGAGGCGCAGGGAAAGCATGCACGTGGAGAAGCGGCGTCAGACAGACGAGGGCGAGGCCAAGGCTCTCTGGGAGAACATAGTGGCTTTCTGTCGGGAGGTGAGTGGCCTTTCCTTGACCTGAACTCAAGCTCATCCTCTAGACTACTGGTATCTGCTAGTCACCAAGATGTATGATAATATCCCCTTGCCTGGGAATGTCCATAACACCCTCAGATGTATGAGCTGAGAGAGGAGTACTGAGAGGGATTGCCAGGGGCAGTATAAAAACTTAAAACACAGGGGCTGGGGATTTCGCTCAGCAGCATAAGCGCCTGCCTTGCAAGCAGGCAGTCATGAATTCGATCCCTGGTACTGATAAAAAGGAAAAAGACCAAAAAAAAAAACCTTGAAACACGGTGGAAAAGCAGTGGCAGTCTCCCCCGGCAAGGGCAACGGGCCTATCAGTGCTGCTATATTTTGCTGCTCTAGCCCCCCCTGAGCCTCGCAGTGGCAGCAGGCCTCCTTAAGACCCCATACCCCTCACTTGGTAGGCTACACCTTCTCCCCAGGTACACACTTGTTGCAGTTGATCTGTCACCAACTGCAGTGTTGGTGCAGGACCACTTACTTGTAGGACCTTACCCATCCTTCTGAGTCTGTGGACCACTTGTAGACCTTACCCATCCTTCTGAGTCTTTCCTGAGAAGGTGGGATCATCTTGGGAGATCATGCTGGACCTGAGTATACCCTGCCAAGGCTGAGTGTCTGGCTATGATCCCTGCAGAACAGCGTGAACTTTGTAGACGACAGCTTCCCCCCTGGGCCTGCATCTGTGGGCTTCCCTATGGGTGACAGCGTCCAACAGCGTGTGAAGCAGTGGCTAAGGCCCCATGAGATCAACTGCTCCGTCTTCAGGGACCACAGCACCCCATGGTCCGTCTTCCACACCCTCCGGCCCTCAGACATCCTACAGGGGCTACTGGGGAATTGCTGGTGAGCTCTAGGCACCTGCCCGGGGCCAAGCAAATCTGGTGAAGGCTGGGAGGCCACTGGTCTGGCCATGGTCCCCTGGTGAGGCCACCTGGTCCACACAGGTTCCTGAGCGCACTGGCAGTGTTAGCTGAGCGGCCCGACCTAGTCGAGACGGTGATGGTCACACGTACCCTATGTGTGGAAGGTGCCTACCAGGTGCGGCTATGCAAGGATGGCACTTGGACCACAGTGCTGGTGGATGACATGCTGCCCTGCGATGAAGCTGGCTTTCTCCTCTTCTCGCAGGTGGGCCCATAGGGTGTAGGGTGGGATGGACAAATTGGGGCTGCCTTGTGACTCCAGCCTTTCCCTAGGCACAACGGAAGCAGCTGTGGGTGGCTCTCATCGAGAAGGCGCTGGCTAAGCTGCATGGCTCCTACTTTGCCCTCCAGGCAGGGCGCGCCATCGAAGGCCTGGCCACACTCACTGGCGCCCCCTGCGAGAGCCTGGCGCTGCAGGTCAGCTCCACTAACCCCCGAGAGGAGCCTGTTGACACTGACCTCATCTGGGCCAAAATGCTGAGTTCTAAGGAGGCTGGGTAAGAGGGGCAGGTGCTGCCAAGGCCTGCAGCATTGGGAGGAGAGGCAAAGTGAGTGGTGGGAAAAGCAGGAGGCAGTGCTGTCTGACCCTCACAGAGTTTTACAAGGTGCTCCAGCACAGACTGGCTACAATCTAAAGAGTTGGCCAGGCATCTGTCCAGGTGGGACCAATGCTGACATTTTGGGAAGACCACACATGATTTGGCCTATAGGAAGAGCCAGTGACTATTACCTCCAGTTCACAACCTACTGAGGCTTCTGTGGGAATGGGGAGGGTATCTGAGACCGGCCCCACCTGGTCAGCATTCTGAGCCTCAATGGTGAGAATTTGTGGAAGGTTGCAGACCCTGGGATCCACCTTCCCCAGATGGGTCCAGGATGGAAGACTGGGCCCAGACTCACTGAGCATGTGTCCCCTGTAGGCAGGAAGGTCCCCATCTGCAGCCCCTACCCACCCTGGTCAGTAAAGGTCACTCTGCTGCACAGGTTCCTCATGGGTGCCTCCTGTGGGGGAGGCAACATGAAGGTAGATGAGGCTGCCTATGAGAGCCTGGGCCTACGCCCCCGCCATGCCTACTCCATCCTGGACGTCCGTGACATTCAAGGCTCCAGGTAGGACCTGGTGGTTGTGGTCAAGTGTGGGGTTGCAGGTAGGAATGTTGTGCAGTCCTGGCCCTCCACCCTGTGGTCTGTAGGCTCCTGCGACTCCGGAACCCCTGGGGCCGTTTCTCCTGGAATGGCAGCTGGTCTGATGAGTGGCCTCACTGGCCAGGGCACCTGCGGGGTGAGCTGATGCCACGAGGCAGTAGTGAGGGTGTCTTCTGGATGGAGTACAGTGATTTCATCAGGTACTGCACACCCTGACCTACTATGCATGGGTACTTGGGAAACTCTATCCACCCTTCTGCTAACATTGATCAGCACAGCTTCTGTGTATCCTAGGTCTTGCTAGGACTCTGAACCACAGCTCCTGAGCTGCCCTTTAAATCCAAGAAGTCTGCACAGGGAAGCCTGGGCCTGGTGTCTCTGGTGGTATTCAGGGAGCTACAACCAGGACAAACACTTCCTGGCAGGAAGAGCCTTTCCAGAGGGCTTCCAGGGAAAGACCAAGACTACCCACAGACAGGCCTATGAGCCAGTGCTGGGAGCCAGGCAGCAGACGCCCACAGGTATGGGGACCATGTCCAGGAGCTGCAGTATCAGTACACCTATCCTTATATCCAGGTATTTCGACTCCGTGGATATCTGCAAGATACATTCAGATTGGCAGGAGGTACGGGTGCAGGGGAGCTTCCCCAGCTCTGCCAGTGGCCCTGTAGGAGTCACGGCACTCACTGTGCTGGAACGTGCTTCGCTGGAGTTTGCCCTCTTCCAGGAGGGCAGCAGGTGGGCAATGGACAAGGTGGCTCTGCTAGGCTGAGACCCATGGCTACAACCGTATAAATCACTGGCCTACCATCTTTGGCCTGCAGGCGCTCAGACACAGTGGACAGCCACCTACTAGACCTGTGCATCCTGGTGTTCCGGGCCACTTTTGGCAGCGGTGGTCGCCTGAGTCTGGGTCGCCTCTTGGCCCACAGCAAACGTGCTGTGAAGAAGTTTGTGAATTGTGATGTCATGCTGGAACCTGGCGAGTATGCTGTGGTGTGCTGTGCCTTCAACCACTGGAGCCCTGCCCCACCAGGGCCCCCTGCCACACAGGGTAACAGCCCCCCTAAACCCCAGGTCCAAGCCTGCCTCCCCATTTGAGAAACCTGCCAGCTCCCTTATTCATGCTCCCTCTACAGCCTCCAGCCCTTCAACAGGGGTCCCCCGAGGCATCCCTGAGCCGCCTGGCCACGTGCTTGCAGTATACAGCTCAAGACTGGTCATGGTGGAGCCAGTGGAGGCACAGCCAACCACACTGGCTGATGCCATCATCCTGCTCACTGAGAGCCGGGGAGAACGACATGAGGTGGGTGGAGTTCCTCACCCTATGGGTGGGTGGCCCCAGCCTATATATAAAGTGGGTGGAGCCTATATACAAGGTGGGTGGAGTTCTTCATTATGTAATTGGATGGCCCCAGCCTATATATGGCACCTGTGCTTAGGGTCGTGAAGGCATGACCTGCTACTACCTGACACATGGCTGGGCTGGGCTCATTGTGGTGGTAGAGAACCGGCACCCCAGGTCCTACCTGCATGTCCAGTGTGACTGCACTGACAGCTTCAATGTGGTGTCCACGCGTGGCAGCCTACGTACCCAGGACAGTGTACCACCTCTGCACAGGTGGGTATCCCTGCCCCAGCCCCCAACCGTGACTTCCCACGGGTCCTCACCATCCCCCTCCCCCAGGCAGGTCCTGGTGATCCTGTCCCAGCTGGAGGGCAACGCTGGATTCTCTATCACACACCGCTTGGCACACCGAAAGGCAGCCCAGGCCTTCCTCAGTGATTGGACAGCCTCCAAGGGCACCCACAGCCCCCCTCTCACACCTGAGGTCGCCGGCCTACATGGTCCCCGGCCGCTGTGACCACTGCGCCCTTGCAAAGGGGCTTGTGCAGATTGCCCACCTGTCCCCCAGATGCACTTTATGAGGGAGACCCCAATGAAGGACGCTTGAACCAGAATCTCAGGACCCCTGCCCAGGGAACCGCCAGCCACAGCTCCCCCTGGGCTCTCCCATGCCCTTCTACTCCTCCCCTTCCCTGATCACCCTCAGGCCCCTAGCCCAGGCTCCCAGCCACTAAGCAGAATACCTCGAACCAGGTGGGCCACATGCTAGCCCCCATGACCTGCCAGCCTCAAGGACAGCATCCAACAACAGTGGGGTCTGAACCAGGTTGGCCCATCATCATAAACATGGGCCATCTCCTGCCAGGGAAAGGTAGCCAGGAGCTTTGTTCACAAAACCAAATTTGGGGGTCAGAGGCTAGGACTCTGCAGTGAGAGCCAGGACTACCCGTGGCTTTGGGGAGGCAGCCTCTCTGTTTCCCCAGATCCTGGTTCCCACCTGGAAGAGACAGACAGGGTTCCTGGAGCCCTGGTGTTTGAGCAGCGCATCCCAGGAGGTGGGTGCCTGGTAGCCACAGACCAGGGCCCCTCCCATGACACTATGCAATTCCTGGAGCGCCTGCTAGGATCGAAGCCATGACAGGGCAGCAAGTTGGGAGCTGGGCCAGTCCTGTTACTTGTGGGGTGCTTTGTCCTCAACAACCTAGACTGTGGCTGGCCAGGCTAGGGTCCAGTAGAACCATGGGCCAGCTTCATCCTATGGCCTTCACCTAGCCACAGAGAGGAACCCTAGCGCCATCACAGGCACAAGGCAGGGCAGCCACTTCCCCTCAAGAAGCCCAGGGAACTGAGCCACCCACCTGCCTGGCATCCCCTCACTGCTTGTTGAAGCCAATCTCCTTGTCTGCCACGTGGATGTCCAAGTCCAGCTTCCTGGGTTCCCTACCCAGCCACCATGGTCCTACAGGCCCTCGCATCTTGTGGGGTTTGTAAGGCTTTTACATCTGGAAACGCATTCCCCTCTCCCCTCTGGGCCTCCTTTTATTCTGAGCTGTGAATATTTTTAACCTTGTAAATATGGCCAGCTCTCCCAACAGAGACCATTTTCTCAGCTGTCAGTCCCTTCCTGGTTTGAGGACTCCATGGGCGGTTTCCACTCAGGCTCCAAGGACCAAATAAAAGCGATTTGTTTTGTAAAGGAAGCTCCTGTTTTCCTCCTAGGATCTGGGCCTGTAGAAAAGCAGACTGACTATTCAAGGGCCATCTCCCTAGGCAGCAGGTGGGATTTCCATGGTAGAGTTGTACCTAAGGTTACCAAGGCCTGTGATAGTGACCATGTGTGTAGTTATCCCCAAGATCAACTTCAGATGTGCCACTGGGGGGCAGGGGAAAGGCTGGGCAAATGCTGTCAGGAAGGACCAAGCATCCAGGCTGGGCAGAGGCTGGGGCCAGACTGCAACCTCAGAAAGGACCCTTGTGGCAGACAGAACAGTGTGTGTGTGTGTAGTTTTACCCTCCCTGTGTCTTGGGACCCTGTCTGAACCCATCAGTCACTAGGCAGGAGCAGTTGCATTGAGCAGGGCAGAGTGGAATGGCAACTCAAGCTTCTGCTCCTACTCCTACTCTGCTTTTGCACTGCTTCCCCTCCCAGTCTTGTTCTAGCCTGGGCCTCTGCCTTGTGTCACAGGTGATGCTGAGTTGCTCAGTCCCCTCAGGCCTGCAGCCCAAGCCCCTTTGGGGCTGGAGGATGCCTCCTGGGCGGAGCAGGGCTGGGGCGGGGGGGGGGGGGCACGGCCACAGTGCTCCTTGTAAGAGGCCTGTCACAGGCCAGCCCATCGAATGTGAAAGCAATTAAAGCCACCAGCAGTGTTGGCTCCAGGCGGGCCTCGGGCAGCGGGGCAGCTGCCATAACACATCTCACCTCGAAGCCCACAGCGCCTGAGCCCACAGCGCACTGGCCCTGCCCCCCGCTACTGCTCACCAGGCTGGACCTTCTGTGGGGTAGAGCCCAGACCACATCAGCTGCACATCTAGTAAGAGCTGGCACCTTCCATGCTCAGTACCATGGACATCCCAGACCTGGGCTCTTCTTGAGACCCCTTCTGGCCCTACCAGCACCCACCCTTTCTGACCTCTGTGGCCTCCAGCCCCAGAACAAACCAGGAGGGGGGGCCAGAATGCAAGATACACACAAGGAACTTCCAGTGTCCACACAGGCCTGCAGCTGCACATTCTCCCACTCAACTGATGCACACACACACAATCTGGCCCTAGCAGGCAGTGGGTATGAATGGAGAGAGGGCTCCACAGAGGAGTTGGGGACACTCAGGTGAAATCTTTTTTTTTTTTTTTAATTTCCTTTCTTTCTTTCTTTATTGGTGCCCAGGATCAAACTCATAACCTCAGGCTTTCCAGGCAGGTGCTTATGCCGCTGAGCTAAATCTCAGGCCTTCAGTGAGATCTTTAAGCTAGTTTTAGACAGCAAGCTGGAGCTCTTTGGGTCTAGTGCAGTTAGAGTGGGAGGTCTGGAGGAGGCAGTTGGGGTGTATAGAGAGGGGAGGTGACCAGCCCAGCCTTAGGAGCTAATGGCATCCACTTTGACATCAACAGCCCGGCCAGACAGCTGGGCCACCACTGCAGTGCACCTGGGGTTCAGCTTAGCCTGCAGAGAATAGTGTGAACTGTCCTGAGCATAGGGTCACAAAGCTCAAGAGAGTAACAGACAGGACTCGTCACTGCAGCTGACAGTGAACGCAAGGTGTTAGAAGGACAGTTGCCAGGGGTCCCCTCCTTCCCCTGCTGAAGGCCCCCCCCCAACCCTTCAACAGTCTCCTGTAGTCACCCTGACAATGTCACCGTTCTGTCAGTGGCTCTCTAGTCCCTATTTCCTGGCCTGGGCTGGCCCTATTCTCCCATGACCCCCTCCCAGTCCTCATTGCTGGTGCTGCCAGCTATCATGGCCTTCCTGGGGCGGGCGGTGGCACATTCTCACTTGTGAAGCATCCCTGTCAGAAGCACTTAGTGTACAAATTAGCTGTGGCCTCCCTGCCTCCCTGCACACAGCTCTGGGCGCTGGGCTGACAGGGCTGTGCTCCTGGCCTCTCCTGCCTGCCCCGGGCACATGGCTGCCCAGTGTGGACCCCTGGCTGCCACCCACATCTGACTAGGAAGGTCTGTCCCTTGCTGACTGGCCAGAGTTAGTCTCAGGGCCACCAACCTTGAGCTGGGCAAGAATGACCACAGCAGGGAGGGCATTTAATGAGGTACTAGGGGGCTCAAGGCCAAGACCAGGACTTGCCCCAAGACAGGCAAATCCTGGGGTCAAGGGCTGTGGGGGCCCTGGACTTGAAACCAGCTAACAGTCCCCCACTCCCCCACCCGAACCAGCCTGCCACTCAGGCGAGAAAAATTATCTGTGACAGGCCCAGGAAGGCCGGCCCTGGGGGCCGCAGAGCAACGCACACAGCAACTCTTCCCAACATATGGCTGCTGTCGGCCCCAGGCACTGCTCAACCAGTGCCAGGCTCAAAAATTGGGTGGGGGCTTGGGCAGCCTGAGCCTCATCCCACCAGCATGCTGCTGCCTCTCTATAAATGAAGAGGCTTATGCCCCAGTTTGCATGATCTTGTGATAGGGTACTCACTCCCTCTGCAGCACTGCCCCTCAGCCCCTGCCAGTTATCTGAGTCACACCAAAGAGCAGCCCCATTGAGCCCCAGTTGACCAATGAGTCGTGGAGAATTCTGAATTCAAGCTCTACGTGTGCACTGTGAGCCAAGCTACCCAGTCCTCTCAAGTCTCTGCCTAGTCACCCATCTCCCTACTCATATTCCTACTGTGTGCTGGCTGTGGCTCCCTCATACTGTCATAGTCTATAGCTTCAATAGGTACAGTCCCTCAGGCCCTCAACCATGTACCTCCAGCAGTCGCCAGGCTGAGGCAAGAAGCAGAAGGTCCCAAGAACAGCCCAGGTATTCCAGGTTGAAGGTCTTGTCCCAGTTCCTGCACCCTTAAGTAAGGCAGATAAGAGCCATAGGTAAGCATGCTATGTGATGCCGACCACCCCCGGGGGCCTAGCGTTGCTGCCGATGCAAATACATCTAGTCTCAAGCTTCAGGCAGAGCTCTGGGTGCGTGTGTGGAAGTGTCCAGCTTGCCTCCATGGCTTGTGCCTCCACCCACACCTATCCTGGCTAGGGCTACAACACTGAGAAGTTGAGACAGGTCTGCCCCAGGCACCCTATGGCTGCAGACCCCAGCCAGCCTGCACATCCCCAGCTCTGTCCAGCCGGCAAGCCCCAGCAGTAATGGAGGTGACAAGCGGGTAGCCATGGGCAGGCCAGGCAGATAAAGTTAATGATAGAGATAAACTTCCAGCTGAAGGCAGAAGCAGGGGCACCATGCAAGTAGTATGCACCATCATTGCCTAGGATACCCCTAAGGTCAGGAGTCCCCCAAGACAGAGACTCCACTCTGCCCCTTTGACAGAGGATATAGCCCAAGGAGTATGGGCAGGGGCTAAGCAGGTCAGGATACAGGGCTTCAGGAAAGTACCAAATCACAAATTTGTGGGGTCCCAGGCCCAGCCCTAGGTCTCCAGTATGTAGAAAGGATAGGTCCCAGCAAGTGGTCATGATCTGAGTGAAGAGGACCCGAGGGACCCCCTGGGACAGAGGGCAAGGAACAAGCATCGGGTCAACTTCATTTGACTCCTAAGAGCAAGAGCCCGGGGCCTGTACATTCTCCCTTCATAGATCTCTCCTATATGCCTGGAAATCCTTCCAAATACATCTAGTCTCGAGCTTCAGGCAGAGCTCTGGGTGCATGTGTACCCTGAGTGCCTCTAGGTACAACTCCTTCATCTTCTCAAACCTCTGTAAAAGATCTTCAGGCAGGGGTGAGCTGACACAGGGCTAAGTATCCCTTCTAATGCCTTCCTGTAGTGCCTTCCTGTTTTTCTGACATGACAGAACATCCTAATCTCTCCTGGGGCTGCTCAGTCACTTGAACTTCACTGGGCTTCATTCCTGCACATTGAAACCAGGGCCCTCCAAGATCAGGGCTTCTCAAGACCAGAGCTTCCCTAGATGATGCCCACAGCCTCTGGCCAGCTCTTCCTTATACTAGCAGACATGGCCTCTCCAAGATCCTCAGGTTGGAGCCTGAGGTGACTAGTGAGGGCCCAAAGAGCATGGAACTGTCCCTAGGACCCTTGCCTTTCTGGTGAGCACCCATGGTGAGAGACCAGTCTCCTGGTCCCTGTCTCCACAGGGCTGCTGACATGATGGCTGCACAAGCTGTCTCCCAGCACAGTGCCACCTGCACAGTCAGCTGGTCAGTTAAGCCAGGTCAGGAAGGCAAAGATAAAACTAGCATGCTGCCAAGGCCACAGCACCTTTGGCCCCACACCACCCATGAATACCTCTCAGACGGCAGTGGATGCTGCATCAGGAGGTAGCATGAGAACACGAAGAGACCAAATTGGACTCTCATCCCAGAACCATATGGCCCTGCTCCTTAATCAGCCCTCCAAAGATCCCTGCCAGGAACCAGGCCCTGGCTGTCACCCCCACTGAACAGACTGGGAAACTAGGGCTTGGCTCACAGGGTCAAGGAGGTACTGAATTTTGAAGCCAGTGCTTCTGTCCTGCTGGTGGGCAGCACCCAGAAGCCACTAGAAGCCTCCTACTTCCCCAGACTCCCTATTCTTGAGGTGGGTTGGAAGACCCCAGAAGCCGGTAGCTGTAGCAGACAATCTGGGCTCCCAACAGTCAAGTGATTCCTAGTGCCCCCAGAGTTGGCCTGGAGACCCTGTATCTCGAACCCATTTCATAGATCTCTAGTAAAGGTGCTGTCCCTTAATCAAAGGCTTTAGCTGTTCCAGTCATGGCTGTATCCACCTCTGGGACAGAACCAACTGGCTAGACAAATTTCTGTCAGGACCAGCAGAGGACCCTGAGATGTTTGAGTTTTGACAGGTTAAAAGCCGCTCTGGCTATGAAGACAAGGTGGGGAAGGCGTTTCCAAATTCATGATGTGCCTCCCTCACCTTTCCTGGCCCTCTTACCACCCACCCCCAAGAGTTCCCAAGAGCAGAGAGGCTCCTTCACATCACAGACAAAAACTTGTCCAGCACTGCATCCCCCAGGCACTTTTGGGGAGAGAGGATTGGGATGCTGCGTCCAAGAAAGGGGCATCCACACACGATGTCCAGCCTGGTAAAGTGACCATCAGTAGGATAGCAAGGGCACAGGAGCACAGAGCTATTTCACCTTCTGTCTGGAGACAAACTGTACAGGGTCCACGGCCCCAAGAGAGCCGAAGGGAAGCAGCTTGGGTTTGTGCTTGGTCCCTGCAGAACAGCTCTGCAGACCAGTCCCTGGGCTCAGCCCCAGCCCCGGCTAGGTGGGCAGACAGCAGTCCGGACCAGAGCCCTGACAGATGATCGCTGACACCCCCTCACACCATTGTGGGGACCCGGGAGACCTGCGCGCCTCTGCGCACCCCCGCGGCAGCCTGCAGGCAACGGGGGCGGGGACGGTGCCCGTCGCCCCCCACTTGCTCGCACCTGCGCGCCACTCCCGACTCAGTGGCCCTGCGGCATCCACGGTCAGCACTCTGTCCCGAACCGGCCGGCGAGTGCACGGGCAAGGACTGTGCCGCCTCCCCTCGCCCCAGCCGGGTCGGAGGTCGCTGCGCCCGGGAGCCCGCGCCGTAGCGCACGCGCGCGCTTCGCCGCCAACTTCGGTGGGCGAGCAGGCGTGGGGGGGGGGGGACGCAGTCGGCGGCAGCCGCTTTGAGGAGACGCCAGTGCGCCCGAACCGCTCCCAGTATCTGACCTCAGTTTCCCCTGCGGCGTCCACGGGTGAGCGCGGGAAGTTCGTTCCTTCTCATAGACTTGGCGGGAGCCGCAGGCTTGGCTCGGCAGACGCGGGTAAGGCAGACATCGGTGCTTCCTACGAAGTTGAGGCGCTGGGAGCCAGGGCTGGACTGGAGCACGGGGCGCGAGAAAGGTAGATCCGCTCAGCTGTTGGGGTCGTCCCCAGTGCCCTGACTCCACGAGCGGATCCACCTGGGCACCTGGGCACCAGCCCCACCTCAACCAAGTGGGAGCTGCGCGGGGTGCTCTTGAGTCCCAGTGGAGGCAGGATGGGTGGGCTGTGATCTACTCGTGACCCCCTGGGGTGCCAAGTGCCAAGGGTTTCCCTCAGACAGAGAATGCAGCCAGTGCATCTGGGGGCATGTCCTGGTCAGTCACAAGTCGGATGAAGGGCAGTGATATGTCTTTGTGTGTGCCGTCAACGGGTGGTTGGTGTGGTCTCCCTTCCCTGTACACTGTGCTAGGTGAGTGTTGGGTTTCCTCTGGGTCCTCCTGGGGTCAGCACCTGATGAGATGGTGTCTGTCACTTCCCCTTACCGGTTCCTAACCTGAAGGGCCAACACTGAAGGAGCCTTCTGGAGTCCAGAGGGCCCAGGAGGAGCCCCTAGTTCCTGTGGCGGAGGTGGGGGGTGCCAGCACCAGCTTGCACAGCTGTGTGGCTCCCAGGGCTGGGTGATCGATGGCCTGGTACAGCCGCCTCTGTTGCCTGTGTATGCATGCCTATCTGTCATCCACATCTGGTAGGGGACAGGGCAGAGAGAAGGGCTGCTTCTGCACCCACCAAATCTAGGTGGGGTCTCCTGGGCCAGCCCACTCCTTCGGACCTTGCAGCCGCTTTCAGCCTCACCTCTCCCACTCTCATACCTTGGCGTGGACATGCTGACCCTTTGGAGGGCCCCTCTCCACTCTGACAGGGATACCCACTTGGTGTTCAGTGGCAGTAGAGGCAGCTATCTGCTCTGGATTGACTATTGGTAGGAATATATTTTTTTTGTCTTTTTCATTTTTATCGGTACCGGGGATCGAACTCACGCCCGCCTGCTTGCAAGGCAGGTGCTTATGCCGCTGAGCTAAACCCCCAGCCCCAACTATTGATAAGAATATAAAGGAAGTCTGCAACCACCCAGCCAACCCTAGTTCAACCCTCTGGCTATTTATTATGTGCACATGTGTCCACATCTATGATGCAACTGTGACTGTGTGAATTCCAACCATATCTGTGTGTCCTTGGGTGAATGCTGTGTGCATGTGTACATGTGTGTGTTGTCATGCACAAGAAGTGGTGTCCACGTGAGTTGGTTATGGGGTGTGTGGGCATGCATGTCCAGGTCCCTCTGTGCTTGGTGGCACAGCCACAAGGAGGTTTCTTCTTGAGCTGCTGAACCAGGGCTCCTGGAGAGCCTTTTATGCCTGTGTGCACACATGCCACGCACCCCACGTAGGCGCAAGTGCCAGGGCAGTGGACAGCCCAGGTGGTGGCCCAGATGGAGTGTAGCGCGGCTCCCGAGCTGGCGTGTGGTGTGGTGTGGGAAAGAGAGGGTCTTGGCTGAGCATGCTGCTGCAGGCTCGGTCGCTGACCTTCCTGAAGCCACCCAGATGGAGCTGGGCTGAGCAGGTGGCTGTGCTATGGGGCCATGCTGTGATGTCCACTCCCACAAGCCTGGGCTGGCTCCCTGTGAAGCCAACCCCCTCCGAGACCCCATGCCTACCTGAAACCACACTAGAGCAATCTCAAGCACACACACACACACACACACACACACACACACACAAATACACACAAACATACATACACACGCACACTCAGTGTTAATCAAACACAATCAGAGCCTCTGCTGGTTTCTGTCTCATTGGTTTTCACCTTGGCCTCCAGTGGGGGTAGGTGGCTCAGCAAGCATGGGAGTCCTTGGTGGGCAGAGGGCCTGGCCACTTACAGCTTTCTTCAGTCACTTATCAGGTACTGGGCACCTACATGGCATAAGGGACAGGACCTGGACAGAGACTATCCAAGGAAGTGACCTGTGGGCCAGCCTGTCCTCAGGGGAAGAATCTGTACATTGTCACTGGTAAATACAGGATGCCCAGTGAATTTACATTTCAGATACATACATTAGAAAATTATCTGGTGCTTGGGTCAGATTTGAGCAGGAACTCTGCATTTTTCTTTGCTAACCTGAAAAGTACCTAGAAAAGAGTTCAGGGTCAAGGAGTCTGCAGTGCAGAAGCCAAGGTCACAGGCAGAGTCAAACAGAGCTCCTTGAACTCTTATCCCTGGAGTAGGGGAGTCCCATGTAGGGGACAAGGAGCCCAAGAGACCTGGTGCTGACTGTGGTCCCCTGTCGACAGGTGGCCATGGTACCTGGACCTGCCCACTAGCAGCCTGCCATGTCTCGAGAAGCAGGATCATGCCGTGTGGGCACAGGAGCCAGAGTGCGGTCACGGAAGCCCAAGAAACCACATTACATCCCTCGGCCCTGGGGCAAGCCATACAACTACAAGTGTTTTCAGTGCCCCTTCACCTGCCTAGAGAAATCACACCTATACAACCACATGAAGTACAGTCTCTGCAAAGACTCTCTCTCGCTGCTGTTGGACTCCCCTGACTGGACATGCCGCCGTGCACCCCCCTCTCCTAGACCCCGGGTGCCCACTCCTGACTGCCCCAGGGATCCTCCAGGCCCTGGCACCCAGCCCTCTGTGCCCAATATTGTGACTGAAAACCTCTCCCAGCACCACTGTGGTGGGGTCCCCAACCCTGGGATTGAAGGGTCACCAGGGCCACTGCCCCCTTTGACCAGGGCCTCCCAAAAGGGTCCAGGTCCTGCTGGGCTCCTGGTAGAGTCATGGAAGCCAGGGCTGGGGGGTGGCCCAAGGAGCACGACCCTGGGAGCTGTGGGGGCTATGACCTCAGCAGGTCCTGAGACCAGTATCCCCTGCTACCCGCCTCCTCCTCCAGGCGACTTCCCTGAAGCCCACAGCCTCCATCTGTCTCTACTGGGTGTCAACTACCCTCTCAGCCCAGGTCTCTTCTCCTACCTGGGGCCCTCACTGGCTGCTGCTGCTCATCTGCCCTTCCTAGCCTCAGCCAGCCCCCTGCTGCCCCCAGCTACTGCCATGCCATCCCAGCACCCTGCTGAGCGCCAGGCCCTGGCCCCCCGCCTATATTACCCACTACTGCTGGAGCACAGAGTAGGGCTGCCCCCAGGCAGGGTAGCCCAGGCCAAGCCTTCTGTGTCCCCCAAAGGACCCCATGGGACTCTGGCTCCTGAGCTGCTGAAGCTGCCCATTCCAGGGCTGGCTGGGGCCTGGGTCCACAGCACCCCCGGGGACCCAGGACAAGAGGGAGATCTTGAGGGAGCTGTACAGAGTGACCACCAGAGGAGGCTGCCTCCAGGGAGCAGGCTGGGGCTCCAGAAGACCTCAAACCTGGCAAAGTGCCATTCCCAGAGCAGGTGGGTGTCATGGACTCTGGGTTCTGGGAGTAGAGAGGTCAAGGCAGGGCTGGATGGGGGGCTGGACCCTGTTCTGAGCTCACTCACTGGAAGTAAGAGCTCCAGGTCATAGAAAGGAACTGAGAGTGGCTTGTCTGTCCTTGGCAGACCCCATTCTCTTTCCCTCTATGTGACAGACTGGGCAAAAGACACAGGGAGCTGGGCGTGGTTGTGCACACCTGTAATCCCAGCAATTAGGAGACTGAGGCAGGAGGATCACTGCAAGTTTGAGGTCAGCCTGGGCTACATAGTGAGTTTAAGGTCAGCCTGAACTGTACAGTGACACCCTGTCTGAAAAACAACAACAAAGAACACAGGGAGCAGGGGTTGGGGGTGTTGCAGTGGGCATTGTATGGGTTACAGCCTACCTTCTACCCTCCAGCTTGTCGTCTGGCTCTTCCCTGATGCTCTGGCCTGAAAACAAGGAGCTGAGTGATCCTGAGGCCCCAGGCCTAGAGGTCCCCCTCACCCAGCAGCCACAGGGCCTGGTGCTGGGCAGCCCAGGACCTGTGAGAAAGGACCTGACCCGGGCCCTGGGTGACTATGCCAGGGTGGAGCAATGCCTGGGGCAGCTGGCCCCAGCTGGAGACCTGGTCCCTCGACCTCTTCGGGAACAATTGGGTAAGATCCGCCGTGAGCTGCTAACCATTCACCAGGCCCTGGCACAAGCAGCACAGCCACCAGATATGCCCCTGGACCTCTCTGTGAAACGAGTGGCCACCAAGGGACCTGAGGCCACAGCAGGGGCCTGGGGACTACCTGAACTGGGACCCACACTGGCCAGGGGGCCCTCAGGGACCCCCAGCATGCTGGGCCCTGCAGCGCCTCAGCCCTTCTCTGCCCACACCACCAAGTGTGAGGCTGACTCTAGTGTCCCACCCCCTGGCCTGCCTCTCCAGGGCCCTGAGGAGCCTGTCATTCCTGGCAGTGGCTGGGGGACCTGTATCAGGGCTGGGGGCTCCCAGACCCCTAAGGATGTCCCTGGCCTTCAGAGTCCCCCAAGTACTGAGGTCTGATCATAGCCCCTTAGTGCACTGACTCTGCTCCATAATCCCAGCCCCACTCCAACCTCAGCATGCATGTGGACAGACCCCAAAGCCCATGGTGAGGCTTGTTTCTGGGGCCACATGGGAATAGTTGGGTCATGGTTATTTATTGATCACCGTTGTGAACATTAAAGTGGAAGTCACCTTCAAATACCCTGTCTGGACTGCCTTCCTTTCTTTCTTTTCCAGCAGGAATAATGGTACACTCCAAGAAAATGTTCCTGGCCTAGGCCTCTGGTGGGCAGTGTCCCTTGGCCTCCCTGTTGGACTTCTGCCTGGGACAGGGCCCTCCTCTGGGGCTGAGGCCTGGGATGTGGTGGGGGCATCAGCAGGGGACAGAGCCAAGAGAGGCATGTGTGTGCTCTGGGGCAGCTCAGATGATTTGTCCTGGTTTTTGGTGCATCAAAGGTGGACAGGGATCTGAGTATCTGCTGACCCCCAACCTGCCCAGGCCATCCTAGCCCCAGCTTCTCTTGTGGTTGGTTATGTGTGCCTCCTGCATTCTGTAGCTTAAGACTGCTCCCCCCTGCATGGCCCCCTGTAGGCCCTGCCAGCCCCTGCAGCCATGATAGGCATCAGTGGCCTTCACAGCTCGCTGCCTCCTTCCCAATGCGGCCAGGCTTGGCCTTCCACAGGAGGGGGTGGGAGTGGTTAGGGAGGGGAACCAAGGGTCCTGGAACCTCAGCTAATACCTTCTTTTCCTGGGAAGCTGGACCACATCTTGCCCACCCAGGAATGGCCCCCGCAGTGGAGGTTGTCCTCAGAGGAGGCGCTGTTCCTGCCTGCACCTGGATGTCCAAGTTGGGGCTAGGCTGGCCGGGCTGGGGCCAGTCCAAGCAGGACCTTCAGCTGCCCCATTAACTGCGGTCACTTGGTGATAGCATCAGCTGGCCACCCCACCATGAGGCGTTACAGGTGATGTCCAGAGCCAGGGCACTGGGTGACCAGGCATAGGATCCTGTGGGTTACAGACTAGGACTGACAGATACCAGTTCTGCAGTCTCCTCTGGAGGCTTTCTGGAGGGGTACCAGAGGCTGTAGGAGAGCCAGAAGGTACTCAAGGAACCCCAAATCCTGAGTCTGAGGCATACTCATCCTTTGGCACCCCAGGTATGTGTTGTACCCTGACTTCTTGTGCTGGGAGCTGCATTGCCAGCTTCACAAGAATGTAGACAGGACCAACCTGCCCTCCTGCTGGAGATGGCAAGAGAGTGACCTAGCCAGCAGGTCACATTCCCCAAGTCTCCGCCAAAATGTCATTGCTTGGGGGCTGTGGTCTGGGGCTGCCCCCGTGTGTCCGTGGGTGTCCTAGAGAGGAGAGGTCTAGCTAAGAGGCAACCAGCCATGCAGGGCCAGAGGGAAGAATGTCCAGGGAGAGTGAGGCCTACTGAAGCCTGAGGCAAGAAAAGAAATCGCTTCTTTGGTTGCTCCTCCACCCCTCCCCCCTTCCTCTTGCAGTAGGGCAGACCTGGACTGTTCCCCGTCCCACCGGCTTATTCCTACAAGGAAAACCTCCCTCTCAGCTCAGCCATCCCCACTTCCCCTGCACAGGCCCTGGTCTCCAACAACAGAAGTAGCCTCCCCTGCCTACAGACTTGTCCCTGCAGGCAACCTGCCCTGTGCCCCCCTCCCCCTACAGGACCTGGTCTCCAACAACAGAGGTTGAGCAGGAACAGAACTGCTGTGGAGCTGGAGCAGAACTGTTGTAGAGCAGGAGCAGGGAGCCTGGCCCCAGGTATGGGACTCCCTGGCAGTGCATCTCTGGAAGGGGCAGGAGGAGAGCCCTGGGAAGGAACCCCACTTCACTCATCAGGAGTCAGAAGTCTCCCAAGTGTGAGGATGACCAGTAGGGGCTTAGGCTACTTCCAAGAGGGAAGAGGTCCTGTGGACAGTGTGAGAGATGGTGCTTATCTATCACTCCTCACTCCCGACTCAGGATATTGTGATAGCTGTGGGCTCATTTGGGGCTTAGAAAACCTTGCAGGAACAGGGCATTGTGGCACACACATATAAGAAACTTCTTGGTAACAGACTATGTGCTTGGGGCTCCTACACTCAGGAGTCTCTCTCGCTTGCTAGCTCTCCCTCCCCCATCCCATCCCTGAGGATTGAGTCCAGGGGCAGGCATAATAGGCAAGAGATTCCAACTGTTTTTATTTTGTGTTTTGAGACAGGGTCTTGCTCAGTTGCCTAACTAGTCTCAAAACTTGCCATCTTCCTGCCTCAGCCTCCTAAATAGCTATAATTACAGGCATGCATTGCTATGCCTCATTCTATCTCTCTTGCTGTTTTTTGTTTGTTTGTTGTACCAGGTATTGAACACAACCTTGTGCTTGCCAGGCAGGCACTTATGCCACTGAGCTAAATCCCTGGCCCTTCTCTTGCAGCTTTAAAGAAGCTAACACTGTGACTCTGCCCACCTGCCTTCTCTTTGGTCTCCTGTCCCTGATTCTCTGGCCTCTTGCCCCCCACACTGGCCAGCTGCTCTCAGGAATCTGCACTGCACCCTGGACTCCACTGGAGACCCTACTTGTTCCCAGCAGCCCCGGCTGCTTGGGCAAATCTTGGTCCCTGCAGGGGCTGAAGGTAGGCCTCGAGGCTTACACTGCTCCTCAGATGGCCTGCTTTTCCTGACGGCTGGGGCAGCACCCTGCGTCTATGTGCTGGACCTGGAGGGACGATCCATCTGCCACCTGCCCTGCCACACACCAAGGGCCAGGGCCTTTGTTCCAGAGGATGTGGCTGTGACAGCTTCAGGGCTTGTGGTGGTCAGTGACCTTGTTCATGGAGCTGTCCATGCTCTGGAGCACACTGCCCGGGAGCCACAGAGCCATTGGGTGATGGTGGGGACTTTTCCATCCCCCCGAGGGCTAGCTGTGGATGCCCTTGGCCGCTTCCTGGTAGCGGACTATGTGATTGGGGCTGTGCACATCTTCAAGTTGGGCCCTACCTGGGAGCCACAAGCCCTGTCCTCAGTGCTGGGTCTGGAGGGCCCTTGCTGGGTAGGTCCAGGGCCTGAAGGTGGCCTCGCTGTGAGCGAGGAGTTTGGGGATGTGCGGCTGTTTGGCAGTGCCTGCCAGCCCCTGGGCTCCCTGGGTACCCTAACAGGTCATAGCTTTGGTCACCCTGCAGGTGTGTGCTCTGACTCAGAGGGCAACATCATTGTGGCTGATAAGCAGAGGCACCAGGTGATCCTGTTTCCCCGGGCTGGGCCACCCGTCTGCCTGCTGTTGGAGGGACTAAAGCGGCCTTTGAGTGTGGCCTGTGTACCTGAAGGCCGGCTCGTGGTGGCAGATGCTGGAGACAACTGCATCAAAGTGTACCAGTACCTCGGAGAACTGGACTGATTGATGGACACTGATGAAAGCACCCCTCACTATCCTGGTCAGCCTCTAGCCTCATAAACCACCCCACAGGAGATCAGTGGTTCCTCTGAGGCTCCTGGCCATGCTTCTGACTCTGAGACCCAATGTACCTGACTCTGGTGTGGTCTTGTATCTTTCTCTTAGAGAGCTATGAGTCAGGTGGCTCTCCTTCAGTACTCCAAAGCTGGACCTTTCCACATCCCTGCTCATCGTGCCCCCTGGCCCTCTGTTCTTTGTTCCTATGTCTACTCAAGCGCCTTGGTTCTACTGGCTCAGGTCCCAGAAGCCTGAGCCCTGGGACGGGCGGCTGATCTATACATCCCTTTGCATGATGGGCTGCCAGCCAGCACATACCTAGCAAGATCTCCTGCCGGGCCCAGCCCCAGCCTCCTAATCAGAAGCTTGCACACAGGGTGGGGCTGGGCTGGGTGGCTTGGGGCAGGGGTGGGGCCCATCAGGGTCACCTAGTCTCAGAAGCATCTACTCTTCTGAGCCTTCAGCAGCTTTTCTGGGCCCACCAGAGGTAAGGAGAAGCGGAACAGAGGGTCAGGTCTGGAGGTATCCTGGGACATGGAACTACTTTGAAGACTGTGTGAGTCTTCAATTTTTCTTTTGCAAACATGTTCAAATAGCTCCAAAGTCATGGGAAGGTTGGAGTGCTGGAAGTGTTCAGGGTGGTATCCTCCTGTCTCTGATGACAGACTCCTGCAGCTAAAATTAAAACAAAACAAAACAAAACAAAACAAAAAAAGCCTTGCCCTTCCCTCTTAAATGGGGGAAATGGGACCTGAAAGCAGTGTGTGTGTAGGGGTGGAGTTATTCAGTGAATCTGGGCCCAGGTAGGAGTTTCATAGAGGAGGGAGCAGTCTTGCCACGACAGGTTGTGAGGTGACCTTTATCTGGCCCCAGGTCATTAGGATGTGTATTTTAGGTCATTGCCATTCTTGGTTCTCTCACTAGGTTGTGGCCTAGGTGGGGGATTAAATGGGCAGAGGTTAAAAAACAAAAAAACAAAAAAACTTCATGCATTAGGGCCTGCCTCCAGGGCTCAATAAATGTCAGTTACTGTCCTCACTGTGGGGACGTTTTTTTCCTTCAGCAGGGTCCAGGCTCTGTGTGTGACCTCCCCAATAGTACCCATCAGCCCTAGATCAGGTGTAAGTACCTAGTACAGGGACCCTGGAGTGGTCTGACCCAGCCCCTGGGCGGACAAAGTGGGAGGGCACTGGTTGGGGCTGGGGCCAGCTCTTCTGAAATCCCACGCCGGGCCTGAGGGCCTTTTCACCTTGGGAAAAGGGAACAAATCTAGTAGTTCTGCAAAGATGGGGGGAGGGAATGGCCTCTGCGCGTACGGAACACTAGGTGAGCGGTGTGCGGGCAGCCCGGGCGTCTTTGAGGGTAGGACCGTCGCGCGGCAACGCTCTGAGCGGGCGGAAATGAAGCTCGTGTCCTGCAGAGGGGACGCGGCGACCCTAGAGGCTCCTAGCACCTTTAGTCCGCCCAGGATCGCTTAACACGGTGCTGAATCCCAATCCCTCACCCTCCTCCGGAGACGCAGCCTGGCGGACCAGTCGGTGAGCACGGGGATGGGCTGGCGTGGGGGAGCGGCCGGAGTTCTCAGTGAGGATGAGGTGGGTTATCCAGTCTCTGCGGCCGCGCCAGTCTCTGGCCTTTGGGGTCTGTTTTCCTTGCCTGCAAAGTGGGGTCGTCCCGCCACCCTGAGGCTAAGGCAACCTGGCGGGTTTCTATGACCTGCCCACCCTGAGCCCACCTGGACCCTTACAACGTCACGGGTGTCTGTGGGACTGGCTTGTTCCGGGCACTTGTCCTTGACCACAGAAAAGGGCAGAAATGGCCTCACTTCCACCCTTCTGAAATGAGAGAGAAAAGCACTGTTTACAGAAGGAAAGAAAGTTGCACGCGCGCGTGTGCATGTTTAAACAAACAACATAGGGTAAAAATGAAACTTTCTGAGGCTTCACAGAGGGGGATTTCAGGCTGTGTCCCTGGCCTGTGCTAATTGGGCCCCAAACCTATTCATGTACTGGAGGATGGATTAGTACTTCTGCTTTATGCGATGCACTTTGATTGAAATTCTGTGTAAGGTTGTCAGGAGACCTCTTTGCCTGACCTTTTAGGGCTGTTTTATGGGAAGCTGTCTTATTCCTTTCCAGGCTCTGGACGTTTTTTAATCACCGTCTTTAAAGGTGGTCACATTACCCAGGTTTCTACCTCTTTTCTCTCATCTTACACCTTCTCTACTATCGATTGCCTGGTGTTTCATCTTTTTCTAGCTGCTGGATACCCTGCAGCCTGGTGAGCGGCTGCACTTTTTTGCACTTCGGTCACTTCCAGAGGCTGAGGTGGGAATGAGGATGAGAATTTGCCTCCTAATCTGTTGAAGTCTCTCACCACCACTCATCCTCTAACATCAACATCTTGCCTCCAAATCGTTTCTTAGACATGAGAAGCTTCTTGTTTTGTTTTGCTTTTAAGCTTTGTAGATAAAGCATATTACACACAAAGCAAGCACACAAATAGCGTGTGTACAATTGCTGAATTTAGCCAAATAACCAACTCCTCTCCACAGAACATGTTTATTATTAGATCAGAATGTTTCTCTTCAGATAATAGTCATGATGTTTTTCTTGGTTCCTGTGAAAAGGTATTCACCAACAGGGTATGAGAGTGTCTTTACTGAGCTGGTGTGTCCTGAAGGGCTGATGCTGAAAGGCTTGGCGTGTGCTGGGTGGTCTCTTGTAGCAGTACCTAGCTAAACATGTTGATATCTCCACAGATGAATTGTTCTGCCCCTTCTACAGTGCCCCTAAGTGCCTCATGACCCTCTGGAGGGAAGCCCTGAAGAAGGGACAGGAAGAAAAATTGGGGCATCAAGCTTTCCTTTGTGGGCATTCACCAGTTGCCTACCCTCTGTGGTCATTATGGGGAAGGTGCAGTTGGGAGTAGCTTGACTCGTGGCTGGCCTTTACAATTGGAACTCATAGCTGTGAAATCTCCTCCTTCCCAAGCTGATGAACCTACAACATGCAACAGGCTGTTTGTATCATTGCAAGCTCAAAAAGATTCACCATCACTGGCCTAGGCCTTCCAGCCACTGGTCTGGCCTACCAGCAGGAAAATAGGACTACTGGCACTGGTCTCTTAAGCTTCTGGCATTTGTGTCTGTATCAGGTCCCTTCCCAACCTGTGTCCCTGTCTGTCCCTAAGGGGCTGGTGAACACTGGACTTGAGTTCCCAGGCTCAGACCAAGACTTGTGTCCTCCCCTCTGAGGTGTGTTCCATCTTGGGGGACTTTTCTTGGGTGACTGCTGTGTTCTTCATGGAGGCAAAGAAGATAAATGTGGGCATCTACACCTTGCAAGCAAAGTTGTTCTTCCTGTTGGCCTGTTACAGGGTAGAAGAAAGAGAAAACCTGCCCAACTCAGTAGGGCGTACCTGAAACAAAACACATAATCCTCAGCCTGCTTGCTTCTGAGAAAGATAAGGCTCAGGGCCCTGCAGAATTTAGTGCTTACAGCTACTTGGGCATTTGCTTGCTGTTCAAGGCCACAATGAGGTAGTTAGTGGGAGACTTCACTCTGAGAACATGACAGCATTTCTCATACTTCCAAGTCCCATGCCCACCCACCCAATGTCTGCATGGCTTTGTGATTGTAGAAATACATCCTAGAAGAGGGAAAATGCTCCCCATCTTGAAGCCCTTTCCTAAATGGCTGTTGGGGGTCCCAGAGGCACTGCAGGTAGAATGAGTGTCACAGTGAGGGCAGAAACTCATGATAGTTGAGCTTATTTCCTGATTACAGTGACAGGTGGATGCCCTTCCTGCTGTGGAGGAGGAAGTTCCTTCAGGAAGGGAGAAGTCCAGGCTCTTGGCTTTTCCCCAGTTACCTTCTGGGGTGCTGCACCAGAACCCACAGTGGCCAGTATGTACATTCTTCTGGTTTCCTTTGAACCAAAAGATTGTTTTAAGCCGGGGATTTAGCTCAGTGGCATAAGCGCCTACCTTGCAAGTAGGCAGTCATGAGTTCGATCCCTGGTACCGATTAAAAAAAAAAAAAGATTGTTTTAAATGTGTACATATGTATGTAGTTTTTATCTTTTTGAGACAGGGTTTTTTTTTATGCAGTACAGGCTGGCCTTGGGCTCACTTTGTAGCCCAGGCTGGTCTGAAACGGGCAATAGTCCTCTTGATTCAGCCTCCCAAGTGCTGGGATTACAGGAGTACACCACCATGCCTGGCTTGTGTTTTTATTCTTTGTGTGTGTGTGTGTGTGTGTGTGTGTGTGTGTGTGTATGCGCGCGCGTGTGTACACATGTACACACACATGCGCGTGTGTACACACATATTCTTAAGAACTGTTTTAGTTACTTTTTTCTCATTGCTCAAACAAAATACCTGATACCCAAAATTAAGGAAGTAAAGATTTATTTAGTTCACAGTTTGTGGAGGTTTCAGTCTGTAATCAGCTGGCTCTAAGGTAGGGTGATATGGCACAGAGGCAACACTTCAAGGCCTAGCTTGGAAGACAGCAAAAGCAACAGGAGCAGAAAGGGGAGAAGAGCAAGCAAAATGAGGACCTTAGCCACCTGCTGAGTGGTTTAATTTTCTAAACTTCTCAACTGTAAACAATGTACCAACTGTTACAAGCATATAATCTGTAAATTCTGGTTAAAATTATAATTTGTGCTATTTTGTTGAGACTAGATACTTCAATGTATGACACAAACTTCTGTAATCAGAGCTCTTTAAAAACTTGTGCTAGCTGGGTGTGGTGACGCATACCTGTAAAACCAGCACTTAAGAAGCTGAGGCAGGAGAATCTTTGCAAGTTTGAGACCAGCCTGGACTGCAATGTAAGCTCAAGATCAGCCTGAGCTGCATAGTGAGACCCTGCTTAAATACATCACACACACACACACACACACAACTTGTGCTAGCTGGTATAGTGGCGTATACCTATAATCCCCGCACTCAAAAGGCTGAGGCAGGAGGATTGTTGCCAATTTTAGACCAGCCTACATAGCAAGACCCTGTCTCAAAAAGACAAAACAATAACAACAACAACAAACCCCACCAACTTATAATGGTACACATCTGTAGTCCCAGTTACTCAGGAAGCTAAGGTAGAAAGAACAAAAGTTCCAGGCCAGTCTGGGCAATTTAGAGGGATACCATCTCAAAATAAAAAGTCAGGGATATAGGTCAGTGGTAGAACACTTGTCTAGCATGTGTGAGGGTCAGTCCCTACTACCAAACAAAACAGCTATGTGCTTAGTCCCACAAACCTTCGTCAGGTGATGTCTCTCAGGATATGTCACCTTGCACTGTTTCAATCTGGTTGTCTTTTTTTTTTTTTTTTTTTGTCTTTTTCATTTTTATCGGTACCGGGGATCAAACTCACGACCGCCTACTTGTAAGGCAGGTGCTTATGCCGCTGAGCTAAATCCCCACCCCCCAGTCTGGTTGTCTTAAAATAGGAGGAATCACCATCCTACCAAGACACTCACAGCAGCTGCCTTGTGGGGCACTGCTCATTCTGCCCTTGGAGGAGAAGGACCTATATAAGATGGACAGCCAAGGCTCACCAGCCTCAACAATCAAACCAAAAACTGGATCTCCCCAACCTGTGGCCAACAGATGCATTCATCAGGACTCCCTGTCACATACTGTGATCACAGCCTTGCCAGCCTTCAAGCAGCAGGAGCTCTGAACCTGCCTCTTCCCTCCCTTCCAGGGTCGCTGGGATGGTGCTCAAGGCCTTCTTTCCTACATGCTGCACCTCAGCAGACAGTGGCCTGTTGGTGGGACGCTGGGTTCCAGAGCAGAACAGTGCCGTGGTTTTGGCTGTGGTACACTTTCCCTTCATCCCCATCCAGGTCAAGGAGCTCCTGGCCCAAGTGCAGCAGGCCAGCCAGGTGGGTTTGGCTGTGGTGGGGACCTGGTGCCACCGGCAGCAGGAGTCTGAGGAGAGCCTGGGCCACTTCCTGGAAGGTCTGGGTACCATCTTCTCCCACAACCCTTGGCTACAACTGTGCCGGGAAAGGGGCAGCAAGTTCTGGAGCTGCAAGGCTACCCACCACCAAGGGCCTGGCATCGCTGGTGTCTCCAGGGAGGATCATGTCATTCTTATCTTCTATGACCAGCGTAAAGTACTCCTGTCCTACCTGCATCCACCCACAATCCTGCCTGATGGCCAGGCTAGAGATGCAACAGCCAGTTCAGAGGGCCTGGCTGCCATCTTTGACACAGTTTCACGCAGTGAGGTGCTATTCTGCAAAGACCAGTTCGATGAAGGCCCCGTGAGGCTGAGCCACTGGCAATCAGAAGGTGTGGAGGCCAGCATCTTTATGGAGCTGGCGAAGCAAGCTTCAGGGCCTGTCTGCCTGCTAGTGACCTGCCTGCTGTCACTGGTCTCAGCTGCAAGTGCCTGCCGGTAGGTGCCACTGGGGCCATGAAGGGAGGGGCAGACCGTGGGCCCCTGAGAGTCATAGACTTGCCCGTCAGTGTACAGGGACATGGAAGCCCGTATGGGTGGTTCCTGAGGCTAACAGCAACCCCACAGGCCCTGGCACTGGTCTTACCTTTCCTCCTCTGACGTCTCAGAGTATATTCCAGTAGTAGTTGCAGTTTTCGATTCTGTTGCTCCTGGAGTAGAGCTAGTGTTTCCAGCAGCTTCAGTGACTATTTGTAGTCCACCAGATAAGAGGATGGAGTGAACTGTGGATGATTCAGGTCCCTTAAATCTGGGAATTTTTTGGCCTAGAGCTCATATAGGCCTGCCTGCTTCCCTGTGCCCCCACCTCTCCACACAGCAGACCTCTGGGCACCACAGCTCTCCCTAGTGGTAGAGCTTCCTTGAGGCTGTAGGGTGATATTCCCTCACTATTGGCCTGGGGTTGTGGTTCCCAACTTCACATTCTTCAGAACCACCAGCAAGGCTCCTGGCCCACTGGCTCAGCCCATGATTTTGTGAAAGCTCTTGAGGGCCCTGAGTTTGCTGGCTTATGAGCAGAGAACCTAGGAGCCCCTTCCTCCCTCTCTCCCTAAGAAGACATTTCCCTGGGACTGTCACCCCATAGGGAGCGGCTGTGGTTTACCCTTGATTGCTCCTTTGCCTTTGATCCAGGGACTCAACACAGGTGTGGAGACTGGCCTTTCCCACTTACCAGGGCTCGGTGGCTCTGTGGGGACATGCCTTAGATGTGGGAGTTATTGGGGATCTTGTGAAGAATGCACTTTGGGGCTTCATGACAGCCTGGAAATTAACTAGATGTATCTGTGTTGAGGTACAGTTCCTTAGTTTTTATTGTCTTGCCAAAGGACCCAAGAAAGGGTTTGGAGCTGCTATTGAGTACCAGGTATTAATTAGCCCATCAAATAAATGTTAGCTGTTGACTGGTGATTATAGGCACTGACACTCAGGTCGTGAGCCATGGCTGTTACTGTGGGAGTGAAGCCTCTCTAACCTTCATAGCTTTGTGCCTCTTCCAAGTATCTCCTGGGATTATTGTCAGGACCTGAGCCATGCAAGGCTTACCCACAGCCCCCGAGAAATTATCACACTAGTGAGGTCTCTGTGTAGCCAGCAGGAGGTCACCTGTTTGCCAGTTAGGAAGGGTGGAACTTGTTTCATTTTTTTGTCTCAGACTGCTTCCTTGAGAAAGAGACCTTTGACCTCCTATCTCTCCAGGTTCTAGATATGTGATTTGTTGCAGCTCTGCACTTTCTAGGTGTGCTTTGGGCCCTTCCTTGCATCAGGAGCTTTGGAAGGGGGTATGGGCTCCTGTCTGATCCTCTTTACAGGAAGGCCAACATGGATGTGCTCCTGGATGTGGCCCTTGGCCTGATGCTGCTTCCTAACTCCACCTGAGGGCATGCAGTTGAGTTGCCATCAGGCACTTTTACCTCTGCTTGCAGACTTCTCCCTTTAACATGTGAGAGCCTGTGAAAGTTTTTCCACGCTCCCTTTTCCTTGTGAGTGAAGTGGGTTTGTAAACAATGTAAGAATCTAAGCAGCCAAATTGTAAATTTGGAATTTAATTAGCTGAGGTCAGTGACCAATAGCATGGACCCTTGTTTTAGAATCTCACTGAGTGACCCAAACTGGAAAGTTATAGAGCTTTTAAAACTGAGAACCACAAATAATTGTTTCCTGTTGGAAACAATTTAGCTAGAATCTTACATTACTTTTTGGTTGACACCTGTATCTTGCTTCTTTTGTTGAGCGAGTTAATTTTTCTCTTGTGGGTACAGCTCATTTTGCTTTTTTTATGGGACTTGTACCGAGTAATTTTTTATTTTTTTGGGTCAAATATAGGGCACTAGTTAAATGCAGGGCTCAAGATGGCATCAGTTATGCCAAGCTACAACAGTGAGAAACTTAGTCTCACTGGGAAGCTGGATTAGTTCTGGAAACCTTCAGCATGGCTCCTGGGCCCCATCTGGCAGGCAAAGCAAGGTCCTAGATAGGCAGCCCACCTGATTCCCACTTTTGTGACTGTACTGATCTCAGATTTGGGATGACTGGGAGACTAAGGTATATTGAGGTCAGAGGTTTGTGAGGAGATCAGGTGCTGTATTAAGGTGAGCTCAGCATGGCTGGGCCCTGGAGGTGCCACCAGCCCTGCTGAGTTCTGCAGGAGCCACTGGATTCTGGCCTTTCCTCTCTGCACCTGCATTTGCATGCATCATTAGAAAGGAAAACCCCGATGGAACTCTTGATGAATGCTCATGCTCTCCTGCAGGCTGTGGAAGTTGTGGCCTTTGCCCTTCATTGCCAGCAAGCTCTCCACTTGTGAGCAGCTCCATCACCGGCTTGAGCACCTCACACTTGTCTTCAGTACTCAGAAGGCTCAGAGCCCTGCTCAGTTGATGAGGTATGGCCAGTGGCTCCTTTACAGAGTAGAACAACCTGGGCCCAGTCCCTTCCCTACCCCTGCTCTGTACCTACCTCCTTAAGTATCCTTAGGCTGCTACTGACCTTTTTTCTAGAAAGGCCAACATGCTAGTCTCCATGCTCCTGGATGTGGCCCTTGGCCTCACTCTGCTGTCCTGGCTTCACAGCAATAACCGGATTGGGCAGTTGGCTGATGCCCTCATCCCCATGGCTGATGTGAGTATACGGGGGTTTCCTGAGGGGGGACCTCTCCTTCAGCTACCTGAATCCCTTAAGTCAGCTGAAGTAATTTTTCCCTCTCCTCACCCTACAGATACAGCCCTTGTCCTTGACACTGAGTAGAGGACTGTTGGGACTGGTGTCTCTCAGGACAGCACTTGGCAAGTGCCTGCTTGTCCTCCTGAAGAGGAATATGTCTGAGGACACTTGTTTTTATGGTTTTGTTTTGGTTTTTGCTTTGTTGTTTCTTTTCTTTGAGATAGGATCTCACTATGTAGACTGGCTGTGAAGTTAGTCTGGCATCAAACTCTTGGTAATCCTCCTGCCTCAGCCTTCCAAGTGCTAGGATTATAAGTGTACATCACCATACGGGGCCTGTCAGGGGATACTTATGGTTAAAGCTCTTAGGAAGATCCAGACCCAAAATTGCGGTTGTCCATTGATCCCCTACTCCTGTGATCAGTTTTCTCTTTTGGACTCTGTGCTTTCAAAATTAGCATCAGGAAACCTTTCCACTCAAGGCTGTCTGCCAAGGCATGTCATACTGCCCGGCATTGGTTACATAATTCCCATGCTGACAGCTAGAGGTGCTGGAATGTCTTGTGTGCTCCTAACTTTACCAGCATGTCCTGGTGAGGGGCAAGGACTTCCCTCCTCTTCTGTCCTTGTCTACCTCCTATGTTTACATGCTGCTTGACCCAAAGTATTGTCTCTCCCATTAGGAACATGTCTTCTTGCTTAGGGTGCTCCCTCTGGCCCTTTGCCTACCTTTTGGCCTCTTGGGGCTTTCTTGTGGGTGCAGCCTCTGCCCTGTCCTTGTCCAGGCTGTAGGTGTGCACTGGGCCTGCTTATAGCCAGGTCAGGACTCTAGGGGGTTGGAGCCAGTGCCTTTCAGCTCCATGTTAGCTATAGGGACTCAAGGCCAATCTAGGAGGAAGGAGGGGTTGGGGTAGGGAGAGGCATAGGTATTTCCACACTCTGCTTTTTAACCAACTTTGTCCTAGACATCCCTTCTGTCAAGTTGCTCAAAATATAAATATTTAATTGAAAATGAAAGTCTCTCCCTGCTGCCAAGCTTTTATCCTTTAAATAATAAATAAGCTCTATTTATAAAGAATGCTCTTTCCTTCTTGCTAGTCTTGACATGGCCAAGGTCTTAGCACAAGATCAAGAGAGGCCTTTAGGTTGGGGCACAGAGGTGTTGCCTATAGCCTTGCCTCAGCAAGGAAAGCCAGGGTTCCTGTGGCCATTACAGCACCTAGACACTGATTGTCCTCCTGGATAGCAGAACCTGGCTTTGCTACTTTTTCTCAAAGTTATTGTGCTGTCTCTTGCCCTCACTTGATCCTCTTCTTTCCTCTGGGGCCTCATGTCCTCCATTGCTGCGGCCTGTTGCTCTGGGCCCTGATGGGTTGATGTCCTCTTACTCACACAAGGTCACATACCCTGGGTAGCCCAAGTGGTGATAGATGGTGGTATAGGATATTTGATCCACAGTTCCCTTGTAGGGCTTGAGGTAAGCCAGGTCTGTCCAGCCTTGGCCATGTCCAGGTTTGGCACTGAGGCCTTTGGAGTCCAGAGGTAAAGGGGTGAGGTGGGAGGGACCTGCCCAAGAAGCCAGGGGGAGCT